>NC_136470.1:134830788-136206284 GCF_902686455.1 Sciurus vulgaris
TTTTATCCCCAAACCGACTTTCAATTGTTTTCAGTATGTGAGTCTCGGAGGCCCTGACAGCCACACACTGTGAGCCCCAAGCAGACATTTCACAGGCTGCCACCACCCCAAGAAAGTGAATCCACAGGTGTGACAAATAGAATTTCTATCTATAAAGCTACAAATAATGAAGCAATTTGATAGGGCCTCTTAACAGAGATCCAAAATGTTTGAGGAGATGAAGGGAAATATAGACTCCTTGGAACACAGAATGCTAAGAAATAAGAACAAATAGATTTTTTTTAAAGAACCAAGCAGAAACTCTACAAATGTCAGTGCCAATCTCTATGAGTGGATGAATCCGCAAGAGGATGGCCTACTAAGAATTGTTCCCTGCAGCATTTCTAGGGTTGGGGGCACACAGGAAGAGAAGCAAATGCTTTCCAAAATCTGAATTGTAGAATAAGTTTAATAAGGAGAATGGTTTCTAAACAGATGGTTTATTAGCTGTCCAACACTGCAAGCCAATGACTTAGGAACACTGGCCTTTTCCTTTTGATATTTGAGAGAGAGACTGATAGAAGATAATTCTAAAATATAATTAGTTGGTCTTTCCATTCTCTCATTATTATCATAATAAGCTATGGAGTATTTTTTTTTTCCTTTAGATTGCAAACTCATTAGAAAAGATGCATGTAATGAACAATTCAATTAGATTGGCTTTGGCTTGTCTAAAAGCACAAGAAGGTATTAATATTCTAATCAAAAGTTTCAGGGAAATAGTGTTAGAATGAAAAAGAGAGACAAACAATCTTTCTCAAGCTTGTTTTTGAGAACCCAGGAAACTGTCAAGGAATATAAAGCAACTCTTCCAAAAACGATCAGTGTGTGGATGTGGTTTGGCCACGGTGAATGAGCCCCTGTGTTTGCAGCAGGCTGAAGGTTCCCACCTGACTCATGGAAAATTTGCTCAGCTGCTTAAGATTATTTTTACCCATCCTTCAGAAGAACCAACAGCCCAGAAGTTTTAGCCTTTTATTGGTAACATAAGGAACTTACCAGTGATAAACTTTTTATTCTCTCATGCTTTCTTTACCAATGGCTATTCTGAGTCAATGCTTACCTTGTTTTCAAAAATAATAGTCAATATTCAAATGAAACATTTTATTAAACACTATTTGAAAGATATTCCCAATACTTTCACATTATCTCATTTAATTCCCACAGTAATCATGTGCAATAAGAATCTCCGTTCTGATCTGACAGATGAGGAAACAGAGGCTCACAGTCAGAGAAATGGAGTGACTTACACAGAGCCGCACCCATTTGTGAATGGCACAGGATGATTCCATTAGGATCTCTTTACTCCAAACACATATTCTTTCCCCAAGAGTGCTGTAGAATTCATATAAACCCACAGAGCCTGGATAAAAGCTATGGAGAGACCTGGAATAGGACAAATAGGAAAAGGTCACTCCTTTGTGGATTTTTAAATTACAGTTAAATTCAGTTTTTAACTGATATCTTAAAATTGTACACATGGGGTACCATGTGACATTTTAGTGCATTTCTGTTGTATGATGCTGAAATCGGGTTAAACATACCTATCTCCCCCAAATATTTCTCCTTTTTAATGACAAAAACACTCAGAATCCTTTTGGCTGTCTGAGATGACCGTGATCATTATCCAGTCACCCCACTGTGCAGCAGCACCCCAGATCTTGTGACTCCTACCTAACTGTAACTGTGTTTGCATCAGTGTTCTGCCTGCTCATGGCCCTGCTAGGAAGAGAAGCAGGTGTCCCAGCTTCCTGGAACTTACCATTGCAGTGTTCCTAACAGACCACATCTCCCCTCCTGCAGCCTCTCACCAAAACAGCATCCTTAGCTCCAAGCGAGAATGAGCCCCACGCCTTCCCACCCACCTGGGCCCTGTTCCAGAGAGTTACCCATCTCGGGAGTTCCACTTTTCCCTCTTTCCCAAGGACCATGTTCCTCTAAGGAAGTTCATCAGCAGTGACAGCAGTGCAGACTGCAGACTGGCCCGGGTCACCTTTCCTTCCAGAAAGGCCCAGTGCACACTCAGACTCAACAGTTCTAGAAGGGTGACACGGGATTTGTACATTGACAAGAGCAGCTTCCCTGGGTGACGTTGCAGACTTTGCTATGGAGGGGACAGTTCAAGGAGTGACAATCTCCAATCCATCTGGGCAGCTGGTTGCCTTTCTGTTCTCACCATCTGTTCCCCTTATGCCCTCCAGAGTCAGGTGCTCTCTCTCAGTTCCTCTTCCCTCCCCACCAAGCTGGGTCAGAGCCTCCACGTGCCTCTGGTACAGTGTAGCAGTCAACTCACTGGAGGCGGGAAGTGTCTGTAAGGCTTCTGTTCCCCCAGCCAGACTTGAACACCGCCAGGGAGAAGGACTGCCACCTTATTCAGGGTGCATCCTTGACACCCACACTTAGAAGGTGCTCCCTGACTGCATGCCGAATGGAGAATGCCTGCCAGAGGCACTGATTGCCTTTCTGCTTTCTTCTTCTTGCACTGGTTGCACCCCCTGAAATTTCTCATCCCCCTTTCCTGCACTCTCCAGTGTGAGCAAATATGTTACCTTATTAGGTAGGGAATCTTGGTCATTCTACAAATTATAATGTCAAATGTCCTTCTAATTAGCATATTCAGTTCTACATCCAGAGTACCTCAAGTGATATGCTCATTACAGTAATAAACACGTCACTGATGTTTCAGAGGAGGCTTGAGCACGTGACATCGTGGTGAGCGCGAATTAGCTGGAACTGCAGAAGAGGCTCACCCCAGCTTGGGAAGAAGCTGGAGTCCCACAACTCTGCTTTTAAATCAGTTCTCAAATGCAGACTTGCCCCCATCCTAGTCCATTATACATTTCAGAGTAGTCAATAAAATTGTATGCACTCACGCGTAGGATTAATGGAAGCAACCTGATCTGTGTGCCCTCACAGCAGGGTCAAGAGAGGAGAAGGTCCTCTGCACTCTGGCAGCTCAGGTACCCAGCAGATTCTCACACAATCCCATGTATTCTTTGCTCTGTGTGTGTGTGTGTGTGTGTGTGTGTGTGTGTGTGTGTGTGTGTGTACCTTAAAGTCCAAGCTGAGCCAAATATTTACCTCTCCCCATATTTTCAGTTCACCCAGGCCCTTTTCAACCTTTGACATTCTTTTATTTTTACAGACTGCATTTTGATTCATTGTACACAAATGGGGTACATCTTTTCGTTTCTATGGTTGTGCACAATGTAGATTCATACCACTCGTGTAATCATACATGTGCAGAGGGTCATGATGTCTGTCTCATTCCACCACTTTTCATACCCCCTTGACATTCTTTGACATTTCTAATCCCCTCCTCCCCAGGCAAAACCCAGCTGGTCACAACTAGATGTTAAGAGAATAGCAAATAGTTAAACCATATTGAGGTATAAATGACTACTAGCCTGTAAGCCTTTGATGAAGTAATTAACTCTTAATAAGGGATATTTATCTAAGGAAATTCTACTCCTAAATTGGCATAAGTTCAGTAACTATATTAAAATGAATGGTAACAAGGAAAGTGAAGAACTAGTCACAGCTCCCTCGGAGCCAGGCCCAGACTTCTGTGAAAGTATTCCTTCGTTGTCTCCTGTTTTCTCAGCGTGGCTCCAGGGCTTTCTGCTGGTTTGCTTTTGTTTTCTCGTGCATGGTGAGGCTCAGGTTGACACTGGGTGTTTTCTGGATGCTGTGAGGCGCAGGATGTCAACCAGCTTCATAAGCCCCATAGAAATCGTTCTCGGTGCTCTGTACTCGCAGTAGTCAGTCCCGGCTGTTCATGGAGCAGTTACCACTCACTTCCTCATCTACCCCTGAAATGCACCAGAACCTGCCCTAGTAGGCAAGACGATTCAAGCGGGCCCTGCTCCCTGGGCTGACCAGCCAGGGGAAGACAGATGCGTCAGGATGACTGAAGCGTCCAAACCCGTATCTAAAGTTCCGAAGCAACTCGGAAGAGTTGGGAAGGCTGCACGGAGGCTGTGAGGAGGGCTAGCTGGTGCTTGTTCGTGACTGCTAATGGGTAAAGGGAGGGGAAAAGATTTAGGTTAGACAAAGCCAAGTGTCAAAGGAAAAGGTGTCAAGAACATGGAACCCCACACTTGGAGAGGGAGAGAACGTCACCGACTCGGGGAAGGTCAAAGACTACTTGGGAACCCTTCTCATGCATTCTCTCTTGAAAGCCAACAACAGGGTCTCATCCTTTGCCTCATTCCTATGTTCCAAGACAAACACTCCTCTAAGAATGTGTGTCCAGCTCTCCTGGATGCCAAGCACACCATGCTGGGCAGACCACGGGTGTCTTGATGTTGTTCTTCTTCCCCAGGGACGTTGCTATGGGGAATGCACAGTCCCTGACATCTAGGGATCTGCTCTGGGCTTAACAACAGGATCTATGGGTCAGCACCACTGGCCTGCCTGGCTGTCTCTACCTGTGCCCAGTGCTGACCTGTCCCTCAGAGGACACCTGTACCACACCCTGCGTTGGAACTGTCACAGCACCTTCAGCCTCTTTCACAGAACTTCCTGGTGGACTCACACAGAGCCGGGTGTGGGGCTCCTTCTGAGCATCTGACTCTTCCTAAGATCCTGCAGAACTGCTGCTTCCTCCAGCAGCAGAAAGAGCTGGAAGGAAGGAGTGGGGGAGAATACAGGATCTCTTGGATGATCCAAGCTGGAAGTTGCAGAATAAGTCCTTATAGGCCATAGCAGCCTGTAAAATCATGAAAAGAGGGTTCTTCCCCATGTTCTGAGCCTTCCCTCTGCCCCCTCAACCTTTCTCACCATGACCAATTTCTTGGTAACTTAAAAGTGGCTATTCTAACCACTGAGGGAAATTCTGATAATTTTTATACCTAAGTAAAGATTGTGAGATGAAAACCATGGTTTAAAGACTCCACTACAGCTGTGCCACACTTCTGAAGTTAAAGATAAATTAAGCAGCCTTTTTACCTCAGGAGAAACTTTCAAGTTGTTCTGAATAACTACATTAATTCAGTAGTGTTTTCTAAGATTTAGATTGTTCTCAGCTCACTTAGAAGCTAGGACTTCCTTGTAGGAAAAATATAAAAACAACATCCTTAGGCAGTTTTATTCACACTGGACTCCACCTCTATTGCTCTGGAGGATTCTTATCAATTCCTGCAAAAGCAAAAGGTCTAAATTAAAAATGTAATCCCAGGCTTTATCAGTTCACAATCTTTCTTCAGGAAAATGTAATCTAACATTTATGGTAAGACATGGGTTGAGTTACTGGATTTATGATTGAGAAATAAAACTGCTGACAACTGGAGGTTAAAATATTTTCCATTTTTATTTCTGTTTTCTCCAGGAGCATTTGGTATAGCATCTGACACTACTGCAACCTAGGAAAATCAAAATGACCCTCAACTCTTCCATTGACGATGGTATTAAAAGAATCCAAGATGACTGCCCCAAAGCCGGCAGGCACAATTACATATTTATCATGATTCCTACGCTGTACAGCATCATCTTCGTGGTGGGAATATTTGGAAACAGTTTGGTGGTGATCGTCATTTACTTTTACATTAAACTGAAGACTGTGGCCAGTGTTTTCCTTCTGAATTTAGCACTGGCTGATTTGTGCTTCTTGCTGACCTTGCCGCTGTGGGCCGTCTACACTGCCATGGAATACCGCTGGCCCTTTGGCAATTACCTGTGTAAGATCGCTTCGGCCAGCGTCAGCTTCAACCTCTACGCCAGTGTGTTTCTGCTCACGTGTCTCAGCATTGATCGCTACCTGGCCATCGTGCACCCAATGAAATCTCGCCTCCGACGCACGATGCTTGTGGCCAAAGTCACCTGCATCATTATTTGGCTGCTGGCCGGCTTGGCCAGTTTGCCATCTGTCATCCACCGAAATGTCTTTTTCATCGAGAACACCAATGTCACGGTTTGTGCTTTCCATTATGACTCCAACAACCCCACCCTCCCCATAGGGATGGGCCTGACCAAAAACATCCTGGGGTTCATCTTCCCTTTCCTGATCATTCTGACGAGCTATACTCTTATTTGGAAGGCCCTCAAGAAGGCTTATAAAATCCAGAAGAACACGCCAAGAAATGATGATATCTTTAAGATAATCATGGCGATTGTGCTTTTCTTTTTCTTTTCCTGGGTTCCCCACCAAATATTCACCTTCCTGGACGTGTTGATTCAGCTGGGCGTCATCCGCAACTGTAAAATCGCAGACATCGTGGACACGGCCATGCCCATCACCATTTGCATCGCTTATTTTAATAACTGCCTGAATCCTCTTTTCTATGGCTTTCTGGGGAAAAAATTCAAAAAGTATTTTCTCCAACTGCTGAAATACATTCCTCCCAAGCCCAAGACCCACTCGAGTCTATCAACAAAAATGAGCACGCTCTCCTACCGCCACTCCGATCATTTAAGCTCCTCTGCCAAGAAGTCGGCGCCCTGTTTTGAGGTCCAGTGACCTGTCTGGGACGCAGTCCTGGGAAAGGAAGAGCCGGGAAGCATTCCTCTCGAGCCCTTCGCTACAAGTGAGCACCAGCTACTTGTCAGAACGCAAGCAGATCGCAAGTGAAAAGGCCCCATGCTACTTTTCTAAAGCTCTGAACAAAAGCATTTCTTCCCCTGCGCAGCAAAATAAAGCAAAGCCACGCTTTTCCACGCTCTGCATTAAATAGATGACGGCTGCTCAAAGTACGACCTCAGAAACTGGATGAACGTGTCCATGTGGAAAATTCTGCTGCCAGCCATGCAATCTACCCGTCTCCTCGTGTTCTGTCCTTTTTTTAACTTCCACGTGAAGGTATTTAGGATATGTTAAACCTCCAGAAGAGCAACAGGAGATCTGAGTTCAAGTGTGCTCCGCCCAGTTTCCGCAGGGCTGTTTAGCTAGGAGCAAGG
The DNA here is from genome assembly GCF_902686455.1 of Sciurus vulgaris. Classification (NCBI taxonomy): domain Eukaryota; kingdom Metazoa; phylum Chordata; class Mammalia; order Rodentia; family Sciuridae; genus Sciurus; species Sciurus vulgaris. The sequence continues at coordinate 134,837,722 of NC_136470.1, forward strand.
GTGGCCCACTCCTTCCTGCTAGGATGCATTTTGTTCAAGGATGAGCTGAGCAGTAGTCATCGAGTTACCCAACCGTTCCTGAGATTCAGTCCCCGCCTTAGAGATTCACACTTCCAAAACCGTGCCAGCGAGATTGCTTAGATGTACGAGTCACCCGTAAAAGTCAGACGACTTGCAAAGCTGTTATCCTGCTCCCTGGTGGATGTGTCTTCCTAGTCCTGTCTGTTTCGTATCTGAGAAATGTATATAGTTTGTGGTTAAAAAGATTACATATCATAATGCCTTACTGTTTTTTAAAAAGCCTATATTCCACACATATATGTATATCGCTAAGTGGCTGTTATTTGATTAAAACCTGGAAAAGTTATATTTACCTTGAAATAAAATAATTTTATTGTAAGGCATCTAGTGTTCGCTACTTAAATTAGATACTATTTATTTCTAAAACAAGACACCTGTGAATAAGAATGATCATATTTTCATTTAAAGTTTGACTCAACTCATAGCTTAATTCTGCTAGCTATAGATTTTTGCATCCCATCACTGGAAGGACAAAGAACAACATGGAACAACATGGAATAAACACATTGTTTTGAAATTTAGTTTTCCACACAAGAGCAAAAATCATTCTCATTCCTTATAACATTAAAATAATACATCATTTTTTTCATAAATTTTAAGTGAGATTTTTCTAATTGCATACATAACCATTGTGGAAAATTTAGAAGATATAGAAAAGCATTTTAAAAAGTCATCACTAGTTTTCCAACTCAAAAATGATCATTTTAATGTTTTAGCCTACTTCCTTCTATTTTTTTGTATTCATACACATATACATTATCACACTGGAGTCATAATGTATATAGAACTTTGTATTCAGATTTTTTTGTTTTCTTAACATAATAGCATGGTAGTTTCCTAACCCATTAGATATTTGCTAAAACACTTCAGTATTTTCACAATGTTACAAAATATAGACACACCCAGATTAGCTAACTAGTCACCAAATTGGAACAGTTAGCCTTTTTCTGACTTTTCTCAGCATCCTAAGTCACAGTGATGTGAGCCCTCAAGCCGTGAAACTGATCATTCCTCATCCCCCTCTCCGTGGTGCAACTGAGTAGACAGTCTAAATGTTTTCGTATTCTTAACACACATTGTCAAACATTTTCCAGAAACTTGCAATAGTTTATAATGCCACCAACGATGCATGAACATATCTCACCACAGCTTCAGCAGCATGGGGTATTTGCTAAATTTAAGCAGAAACAAGAAATTTACTGGAAGGACCCAGGTGTCACCCACAGGGTGGGGATATGACTGGGCCGAAAGAAGCCGTGGACATAGAAGGTTCCCGCCGGAGGCTGCTGCCTTCTCCCACCTGGGCCTCTCTGTTCCTGTGGCCCACATCCAGCAGGCCGTGGTGCTCATTCTTCTCCATAAGTTGTGGCCAAAGGATTCAGGTGACCATACAACTGTTGGTGGAGACCCAGGGTAAGGAGGTCATTCAGAGAGGTCTTGGAAATAACTCATGTTCTTTTCCTCTCATAGTATTTTTAATTTTACTAACATAATGCCTGCCACTCACTCCAGGGTTTCTTTATTTTCACAGAGGGACTAACTCTAAAAATTAATTTGTAGCTCATCCCAAATTATAGTATAAGCTTCTCCTATTTGATATCCCTTCAGGTCAGCTTCATAACAGTTTCCCCTTTTTCAATAATTATTTGAATCCAAGAGATGACTGAAGCAATTTCTAAAAGGCAGTTGTATTTAGATATCCTCCAGCTCAGCTCATGTATTTAGTAACCGATATGAATATCACATTCCATAGCTCATTTTTGTTTTAATTTCATCAAATGATGTTGTCATTTTCTTCTTTCTCCTTTGTGAAGTATTTATAAACTTTATTCTTGCTTTCTCAGTCATACCACATAATATTGAAGTTGAGATTCACTTACCAAAATGTCAGGATGGGATGCCATGATTCATTCTTCATGAACATGTTCAGAGTTTAGGTACACTCCTTATTTGTGAAATATTCTTAAGGTTTATGCAGAAAAAAATATGTTCCATAAAGATCTAGGTGCCCAACAGAATTCAAGTGATATATTCATTCCTCCATATTGAAAAGATGGATCCATCTTTTCAGTCAATACAATCACTCATAGGTTCAATCAGTTTTATATGGTTCCCCTGCTCTGCGCTGGGAGACTAGAGTTGTGTGACATACAGCTTATAATGTGTGCAAGGCCTTTCAATCAGCTTCTGCAGGCAGCATGAAAGAGAGCCAAGTGAGAAGTACTTGATTGCCAAGCTAAGGAAAGACTCGCAGAGTTTTGATAACAGATTTTCAGTTTCATTACTCTGCGTATTGCTGCAGCTTTTCTCTAGTGGATACATGCCAACCTAGGACCCAGAGAAGGGAAAACTAATTCAAGGAGGTCACAAAAGTGGTGAATGATAGAAAATAACCACCCCTGAGATATTTTAAGATGAGATTCCTTAGGGTAGAGAAAATCAGGAAGACTGAGAGAATGAGGAGTGGACAGGAGGTCTCCCAGGGTTAAGACCTCATGGCAGAACTGCAGGGTCCTGGGGCCATATTAGTCTGGACCCAGACCAACCAGAGGACATATTAGCAGCCATGTCTCCCATGCAAGGAAGAAGCGGTCTGCATTGAGAGTGAACAGAAAAAGCAAGACAGCCCTGGTGGTTCTTGATTTACTGATGCCCTTCTGTATTCCTGACCACGCCATACTTTAAACTCAACATTCATATCTTTAAGTGAGGGCTCCACAGCTAAGATCTACAGGCATTTCTTCCTGCTTATAACAATAAGAAATTACCTTTTCTAGTGTCCAGCACATCATCCAGTGGCCATACAAGAGGAGTTATGTTGTCTAAGTCCCAAACTTTCTCAATACCTAAATAAGGGCCTTGTGGACTACCCCTCTTTCATGCATCTCCTTGTAAGAGAGTGAAGGCCAGGGTATCTCACAGGGTGTGTGTTACAGGTGAAGGACTGTGGTAAGTAGGACAGGCACCGAGCTGGGACTGAAGTTACTACAATACCTGCTATTATCTCCCCATAGTGAAATACTCTTATGTTACCTGCACATTGTAATAAAAATTATTAGACTATGAAGTCATAAAATAGAGGAAATGAGTACCACATACCTTGCTGCCTGGACCCTCCTCACTAGACGGGGTTCTGGGTGATCTCTGTATCTCACAGGACCGGCAAACAGCATTCTACATTGCCAAATCCAATGGAAAAGACATCAATTCATTAAGCCAATTCACCTTGCTTAGGAAATGATGCAATTGAGGTTAAAACAATTTTCATAATCAGGAAGAACCAGAAACAGAAATCTGGCTAGTCCTCCCACCTTTTTTCACAAGACAGTAGCTTAGAATGAGACAATTGAGCTCTAATAATAGTTCATTCTAAATCATTCATACACAAGGAAGCATTGAATAAATAAGCCCCTAAGAGTTTAAAGACCTTAAGATTTACCCTCCAAGCAGTGTGATAAGAAAATATTTATCTATACAAGAGATATAAATTTGGTGAATAAATGATGTTAATTTTGAACTATTAAAAGCTAGTTCGCTATTATGATTACTTTGCTTCAAGAATCCAAATGATAATGAGACACATATACCCTGAGGCTAGTTCCTGATTTTTTTCTATGTCCTATAGAGCTTATTTTGAAAAACTAAACAGATGAGAAATAGAGATTTGGGCTGAACCTCCAAGTGAATTGGGATTTCTCTCATGGAACTTCTTTTCCATGCCTGATAAAGCTCTGCTGTGGCATATGAGCACATACAATTGCTAAATGATAGTTTTCCAGAAATAAACAAATAAGGTTCAATCCTCCAAAATAGCAGATGGAAAGCAGGCTGGTGTTAGGCAACAGGGAGAAGCAATGCCAGAGGTCACCAGAGCAGAGCATCCTGCACACTGACTACTGAGCAGACCTGCTGGGGATGAGCCAGCTCTGGGTAACACAAGACTCCCAGCAGAGAACCCATTCTTACCTGAGGCCTCCTCCTGGCCATGGTTGCTGCAGAGAGGCTTCCAAGCACACACAGGAGGCAGAGTGCTTTAGCTAGAGGCTATGCAGGCACTTCTCTTACCAAACAACTGTTATTCTTTTTCATTCATGTAGTAAGTGGAAAATAAGAGGAATGACTTTTCCATTATCATCACCTTACAGCTGTTCCTTCAGTCATCCTGTCTGTTCCACCTGCTCCCAGAAATGTCCCCATATTTCCATTTGGGTGCTTACTTTTCATGTAGTTGAGAATGGGTTTCCTATCAAAGTCATTCACCCAAATCCAATTGTCTTTGAACTTATTCTAGCTATCCTTCATCAAATTCTTACCCTAGGACAGGCATAGAACTCCTACTTATATGCATTATATTATCCAGTCCTCACAACAACCGGTCATGTCAGTTCTGTTATTATTCCATGAGACAAAAAGAAGCTTAGAGCTCTGTTCAATAGAATGTGACCCTACATGCGAGAGTTGACATTTGAACCCAGAAATTGTGTCTCTGGAATCTGTGCCCTTCATTGCTAAATTATATTGCCATATTCAACACCTCCCCCACCCCAAAAGTGGCATCGCAAATTATGAATCATGTAGGTACACCCCAAAATACTGTCCATGCCTATCTATTTCAAATCAATAAAATATTTAACTTTGTCTTAGGCCACATTTACTGGATTTCAAGCTACAATTTCTATAGTCTTTGTCCTTGAAAATGGCTCACTAATGGAAAGCACTAATTGACCTTACACCCCATTGTACTCGATTTTACATTTATAGTAATTTGATTTTGGATGAGTTTGTATTGGGTCTAGCAAATAAGCAGGCTACAACTGTTAACTGTCACAGTAATTAGTTAAATGCTCTGGTCTTCTCTGCAGCCAAGAATTCAGATAGCATTTACTAAATGGGAGCAGGAAGGAAATTCCTAAATTAATTTTCATGTCAAAGTTCTACCTTCTTACAGCCCAATGGAATGATGTTCTTTTGAAAAAAAACATTGGGGAGACACAAATTATATTCTGAGATTTCCTTTTAAGTGAGACAGTCTCGATTTGGCAGTAGATTTAGATGAAGACTAGAGATGGAATAATGAAAACAAACATGGGATTTATTTTAACCATGCACAGAGGCCTGGAGGATGGAGGTGGTGAGATCAGCAGTGAGTCCTGAGGACAGTTATAGCAGCATCATTGAGAACCACCTCAAAGTGGATGCTGTGCAGGAGACAAGTGAGAAAAGAGCGGCAATAGGCAGAACATGCTGTTTTACCTTTTCTTTTCCTTTTTCTGCTGTAAAGCATGCAGAAAGGAGCAATTGCACATGAGATATTGAAAGCAAGGCAATCCCACCACAGGTTGAGGGAATGACCACAACAGGATGCAAGTCCAGCCGCCATGATGCCTCAGAAGGCAGGGATGTGTGTGGCACAGAGGTCTGTTGTACAGTGATTCTCAACAGGAAGTGACTGTGCCCTCCCCAGGGGATTTGGTAATGTTTGAACGTGTTCGCTTGTCTCAATTCAGGGGAGGGTGTACAGGCTTGCCAGGGGTACAGGCCAAGGGATGCTGCTAACCATCCCACAATACACAGAACGACCCCACCCAGCACAGGACTGTCTGGTCTAAAGTGTCAATCAAGACAAGGTTGAGAATCCCTAGGGCGGAGGAGGAAGGAAATACAGACTTAGGCTATGTGAATTAGCTGCAGTGCATTGTGACAAATAATGAAGGGCTGGTTCCTCAATTTTTATAACCTATAAAGGGCCTCTTCTCTCTGTTCTCTCACCTTCTCAAACTGTATTGCACGTAAATTCCATCCAAATAGCCTACTAGGTGGGAAAATTGTGTTAAAAAGAACAGTGTTATTTCTTGGGCTAAGTAGGCAAATCTATTAAGCTTGTGCAGAGCGGTATATTTCAAAGTTGTTCGCAAATGTTACAGGAAAGGCAGCTGGCAGCAGCCACTCCCATGGAAGACAAAAAAGAAGGTGCAGTTCCACTGAGCAGCTAATCCTCAGAGAAGACACCAAGTACAGAAATGTCACTTGAGCCTGTACTGCTGCCAGCAGCTCCACCAGGATACTCTGCATGATCTTAGCATTGGATATGATTCTGATGAAAACTTTCATGGAACAAAATCAAAGGTGTGTGTTATTTTTACTCAATACTTCCATAGGTGATTTGAGTGGCTTTCTGTGAAGAGCCCATTAAAGCAGGGAGATACCAAACAAATCTCACAGAAGAACCACAGAAAGGAGAAGCAAAACCACTGACTGTGTGGAGGAAAAGTTGCTGTGATGGAGGAAAACACTGGATCCCAAGCTTCTTGCAGCTGGGATGGAAAGATGGCAGCACTAAGTTCCCATTCATCTTTATCAAAGCAAGAGCAGAACAGGTCCCCCAGCAACATGCTCCACACAGAATTCCCAGTGAAATTTTCCACATAGTACTGTGGATGGAGACAGAGAGTCACATAATGGATCCTTTTTAAGCACCATTTTTCATTTAGGCCTGATTCAGATGAGCTTCTTTTGCAATGTTCTTCTATGAATGCCAAGAACATGACACCAAGATGGAAGGGCATCCGGTGCAATGACATGAATTAGCTAGTGGTGCACTTCACAGGGGTAATGATGTTATTATGGTGTCAGTGGAAACCTCTGAGTCCACTGAAATCTTAGATGAGATCTGCTCTGATTCCCTGAGACAGCCCAAGGTCTCTGATAATCACTGCAGAAGTCTGAGGAGCTTGTTACTTCGATCTCTCCTAGTTCCAACCATCTGCCTCCCCAGTTCAGTTTAGAGATGACCTCATTATTCCAAACAGGCTGTAAGATGCCCCTGTTCCATGTGATACAGGCAGGAAACACCTCCATGTTGGATGCACCTGTGCTCACACAAACACGCAGACACAGCACTGGCATGCTGAGTCATTAAGAGACACCCTTAATCCAAAAAGTCCTGTGTCCCTCTGGACAATTCTCCCAGAGACTCCGTACAGTATCAAACTTCACTCCCATTTCATAAATCACCCTCTCTACCCCCTTTCTGCCTTGAACATCATCTCCCTTGGGGAAACTCTGAATCCAGTTTCTCACACAAGCCATTCATCCCAGGAGTGGCCCTTGCTGAATGTCAACCATGCAGACATTCATCTTCTTCCCCAAGAAGATTGGCAGGCTCTTTCCTTAGAGAAAGTCTGTAGAAGAAATTCCAGCCCATCCTGCTAAGGTACAGCACTGTTCCCCTATCACTGACAAGCCACGCCCAGTCCTAATGGTAAGAAGCAGAAAACTCCATGGAATTGAGTACCTTTGTAATTTGATTTATTCAGTATTCAAGCTTCTTCTGTGCTCCTGTTTTTCTGCCAGTCTGATGTGTTGCTTCCACTTTTCTCTCTTGCCGGGGACCACCTCGTTCTTCCTGTGTGGTGGCGTCTGTGCTGTGTGGCGGTCCCTGCGAAGCCACACTCATGGGATTGACTCATCCAGCCTGAGTCCAGCCACCCTCTCACCTGTCCCCCACTATATTCATTTAACACATCATTGGGTTTAGCTTTTAGGAAGTTCTCATGTCCCACAGGTTTTGCAGAATTTTTAAAGATATTGAAACAATATCTTTATTTCAAAATGCAAATTGTTATGTAGCTGCTACACAGGAGTGTGTTTTAAGGAACCATTTTCTCCATTGACCTCCATAAGCATAAAAATTATCAAGTTTATTAACATAACCTCGTTTGTTTTTTTTTTAATGGTGGCAGGTGACTAATTTTACAGAAATTAGAGCATGTTTTTTATTTCCTTGAATTCTATGGTCTTTTCATAATCTTCTGGTTACTAAGGGCCATAGCTGGACCTTGGTAGGAGAAATTATACCAAGCATGCAACACCATCCTGTGCCTTGCCTGGTTTTTAATTCAAGTATAGTAATACAAGAGAGGAAAAAATAGAAACATTCATAAAGGGTGTTTCTATGATGTCATTTGCATTCTGCCATTCCAGGAACCCAGAATCCACTTTTTAGATGAGAACCCAATATAGTTTCCCCTTATATTCCCTCTTCAGATTTAAGGCAAAACAAAACAAAATAAAACAAAAACTATGACTCCAAACCCAACTGGAAACCATTCTCTAAATACTTTTTCCAGAAAGCAAAAGCATTCATTATCTTATTATACAATATATAACCTATGTCAGGAAAACATCTGAAATTTTTCTCTCTAAGCCCAGAGCCATGGTTTGGTGACTATATTAAAGATTCCAGAACATTGCTACCAGAAAATTTAGAGTAAGTGTAGGACATACTACCTACATACATTTGGGGCTCATTTATGTTGTCTGGGGCAAAACACCAAGTTAGCAGAATGAAGTCACTGAAAAGAAGCAGGACTGGGAAGAGGAGGTTGGGATGCACAGATCATTCCACAGGGAGTTCCAGAGCTGGAATAGCCTTGTGAGGTTACAGCAAATTGGGGCAAAGGACCTGACCTTTGAAGCCCCACACTGACCAGCTGTTGGTTGTGCTCTGTCCTCTGAAAGGCCTAGATGGCTCTCTACTGCAAAGAACCACCAACCAGAGGAACAAACTCAGCTGAGAGGTTTTGACAGACAAGCTTCTGGACCCTGGAGGACTCAGTCTCAGCCCTGAAGAACAGATCTGGGCAGAGTTCCCTGGTGTCCCCCACAGGTGGAAGGGGTGCTTGACACCTTCCTCCCTCCTTCTCCTCCTCCCATTCCTATTCCTTCTGTCCCTTCTGAGCTCCTCCTTAAGCACAAATTGCATCTGCTACACCACTTTGCCCCAGGGCAAGACAAAGCTGTCCCTTACCCTTCCTAGGAAATCCACACAGAAGCACTTCCTCTGTTTCATTCCACAGGTGGAATTGCCACTCCTAAAACGCAGACACGGGAAAAAGCTTTGGAGCAAAACATGTTTCTAGGGCTCTTAAAATCACAAAGTATGTCAGCCCTGAGAATGGGAAAGGCAATTAGAAGAAATGACAACTGACCCCCAGGGATCTAGCCAAGGGAAGAAGGGGAAGGTAGGTTCGCAGGTGATTAGGAAGACAGCCTGGAGTTTCATGTAAGAGCTGCTCTGTAAGCTGAACCCAGCTCAGCAGCAGCTTGTTCTTTTCAGATCTTCACAGTGACAACTTCCATAGCCCCAGGGATCACACTTCCCAGCTGGAGGGACACCAAGCCTGCAAAGCAAAGGGCCTGTGGCAGGAGGAAGCCAACTCGTCTTTAGAGCTGTGCTGCTAGGACACTGCTCCCCAAAGTCAACACGCATTAAATCACTTCACCCCAGCACAGGTGGGGCTGGAGCTCCTGATGCTATGGATCTGGGTGGGGCCTGAGAGACTGAAGCTCACAAGCCCCAGGGGATTCTCTTGACCCTGCTCCACAAGCCATCTTTGATGAGATCTGGTACCTGAGGTCAGACTTCAGTCAGAGTTGAACCCATATCTCTCTCCCTTTTGGCACGTCAGATGGAGCGCTCCCCCTTGGTACAGCCGCTCACCTAGGAAGCATTTCTTATATGGGAGAGTTGTACTAAAATAAAACATGAGTAGCTTCCGCTCAAAACATGACTTTTGTTATTTTTGGCATAGTAGCTATTTTCAAAATATCAGTTAAGCTGCTTGAGAACAGTAACAGAAATTCAAAACACTAAAAGCATTCAAACCAGAAAGTACTTCCAAGCCACAAGCCAAGGTTACCACCGCTGTTCCGGCACTGGTTCTAGGGTTTTCCTAATCCTTCGGAGTCATCAGACATCCCTGAGGTTTCCATGTTCTTGCCCTTGCCATTTAATTTGGTATTGCTTTGAGGAACGAGTCCCAATTTCTTGCCTGTTCAATGAGATTGCTGAAACTTGGAGTAGATTCTAAAACTCCGTGGGTGCAGCCATGCCTAATCTCAGGCAGACTACATTTAAAGATGGATGGAGAGAGCTGTTCTCTCTCTTCCAGGGTTTTAGCTTCTTTCAAATGCATATGGATGCACAGCAAGCAAGCAGCGATACCACACTTCCCTGGTCATTGAATATCCTGCAGTGTACTCCTTAATTAAAACCAGCATCGCCAAGATGATTGCTTAAGTACCCAAAACCTGGCCGCTTAATGGCCAATCAGAGAACTACATGATCATTAAATCCATTTGGAACCACTCTCTTTCTCTCTCTCTCTTTTTTTTCCCTGAGGTGAATACAATTAAGCTTTAAATATTCTTATTGTTTCCCATCAAGTGTATTTTTTTAAATACTGCTTCCTTTTTTTAGCATCACGACTTCCGTTTCACTTTTTCCATCAGAAATTAACCCTCTAATGGTTCATTATGATTCTTTTAAGCTGGAATTGACAGCGATGCCAGGGATTAAGGAATAATTTGAGTGAACGACACATAGGGTGTTGCCTAGTAACACAGGCTGATCTGTACAAAGCCATAAATTGCAAAATTTCATAGCAGCATAAAAACTTTTACTGGCACTTAAGCATATTTTCCCCTGATTGAAGCGGAATTCATGCAACAATTACAACCACACGACAAAAGCTGGTAATGATTAGCCTTCAAGAGCTGCTGTTATTTCTGACAGTTCCAAAGCTGTTTGTGTTTGTTTCAGGAAAGAAAGCAGCGAATCATTTATGGACCAGCCTCGCTGAAAAGGCGGAATCAAGCCTGTTAATTAGCCAGTGCCAACGCTTTGACTGCAGCTCCCAATGAAGAATAGAAGAGTTATGTAATAATTTATAATTCTAATTAATGTGTCAACCAAAACCAGCACTGAATGTACCCATACGGGCTTCAGAGGGCAGCCCTCCTATTATGTAATGTAATGATAGAAACTCAAACCCAGAAATGGCACAAATGTGCCTGTGACTGTCATCAAGAAAACAACTTCATGAAGATGAAAGATGACAGACAGGAAGGTCATTTTTAGTGATTGTAACAAACATCTTAAGGAACAGTCTCTAATTATTTTTGTAAGTACATAAAATTGCATGTATTCATAAGATACCATATGATGTTTCAATACATTGTGCAATGTCTAAATCAGGTTATGCTTTCAAACATTTACCAGTTCTTTGTGGTAAAAGATTCCAAAAATTCTTCCTTCTAGTTTTTTGAAATGCATAGTACATGACTAGTATATATCCATGTTACTGTGCAATAGCACACTAGAACTTCTTGTACCCATCTAAGTGTTACTTAATACCAGTTGTTCAACTGGAAACTGTCTCAGGATATTGTCAATATCTATAGTTATTGAAGTAAAAATTTCAAAAGGTTGTTAAAGTATTCAGGGGAAGTTATATTCATATTGAATTTATACAGCTTGTTCCGTGGTAAGGCATAGCCGGTCCAAATAATGTATGGATTGTGGGAGCGATCATTCATCATCACACCCTAATACACACACACACACACACACACACACACACACACACACACGTGCACACACGCAAACAGATAAAACAAATGAGTGTTTCACTGACAGGAGACTGGAAGATTTCTTTTTCTCGGGCACACACATATTTCTATGAATAAATTCACCAACGTAAAGGGATTCATGCTATAGCTCAAGAAAATTGAGAAGTAAATGCTTTGATCCTTTCATAAACTTTTCATTCTTCTGGTTCTGGCTTGAATAAAAATGCTTCTGAAATTTAATAGGTAATGCAGGCACGAAAGAATGCCCTGTGAAAAACACAGGAAGTGTTGTATATTCAGGCTTAGTCCTTCCATCAATTTCGTGGCTGAGCTTCCTGGTGTACATTTTGATGAATCCTAATTCACTTTCTTTGGAGCCTCAGAATGTCAAACTTCTAGCTTGATTTCTCAGAGTGCCCCCAGCCCTCACACAGCCTCGGCATGAGACTTGCAAAGATCCAGATAAAATGGAACAAGAACTACTGAAAAGTAGAAGGGGAGATAGCTAAAAATAATAAAAACCGATGAGGAAATCCCCCTAATCCGAAGATCCCAGGCCCTGGAAAGACAATCGACACACCACGAGTAACACCTGGAATGCACAGAAATGGTCCAAAAGTCTGATGAGCCTACTATTGAGAGACAGTGGGTCCATGAGAAAGTGTCTTAACCCCCTGAATCTCAGTTCCCTCCTCCATAAAATCAGGAGATTAAATCTGATGAGCTCTGAGATCCTTCACCGCTCCGAGATGCTATGACAAATCCTTCCACTGCTCTGGGACAGAGTCTCCACGGCTTCCTGCTCCATCACCCTACTGCAAGCAGCAACAGGGGAAACCGCCCTCAGAGCTGGTAGTCGAGGTAGCCAGAAGCCAAGATGGTCAAGGTGTGGCCTACTTGGCAAACCTGAGACGGCACGTGACAAACAGAGACCTGCGGGGTTACTGGGCCCAGTGCTCAGCACAAGGCACTCACAAGAACCATCTCTCACTGCTGTTTCTCTTCGACACACAAACCTCCACATAAGTTTGCTTCTTCTCCCTGCCTCATGGAGTGAGCCGTGACGAAGTGCCAATTATGAGTACTGAAAACTAACTTAGAAAATAGCAGGCAAGCTAGGCATGGCGGCACACACCCGTGATCCCAGTGACTCCGGAGGCCGAGGCAGGAGGATCGCCAGTTCCAGGCTAGCCTCAGGAACTTAGCGAGGCCCCAAGTGACTTAGTGAGACCCGGTCTCAAAGTAAAAAATATAAAGGGTTGGAAATGTGGCTCAGTGGTAAAATGTCCCTGGGTTCCATTCCTAGTATTGGGGAAAAAAAAAATAGTAGTACCTTTTCTGGATTCTGTATAGATTCATAGTAACACTTTAGTCACTAATTGCATTTTAAAGTTGGTCACCTTCAATATTTTGAAAATAAGTTGACACTTGTTAATTAAGTCCTAATGATAAGTGAAGCATGTTTTTCTACACTGTGTTAGGAAGCAATATGAACTTCAGATTCTTGACTGAAATGCATTAGATGGATCATAAATATTTCATGTTTGATTGAAACTAATTCATTCTGCAAAGAGGCTACAGATCATGCACTCAGTATTTTACTGAAGATCAAAAAAGCACACTGAGGGTAAAAGACCTCTGAACACCCTGCTGCAAACAGCCCACGAAAGGAACAAGTAGATTCAGCAAGTTGAAGTTCATCTGTTGTCCCTCATAAGTTTAAAGAATTCAGATTCTCAGAAATATATTCTCTAAAGCATATTACTTGAAATTCTGTAAGACTTCTTTAAAGATGAATATTGTATAATCTTTAATTATAAAAGTAGGAATTCTAAATTGTATGATTCCAGTTTACTACGTTAGCCAGCATCACTGAAGAGCTTTAGACACTTCATTACGCAAGTGTCATGTGCTTTATTAAAAGCCACTGGCCCAAATTGACAGGTGGGAAATTTTGTAAATCTGTCTTTAAAAAAATAATTATTCTATCCCTCAACTTCATAACTTAGGAGTAAGTTCCATGTAGCCAAAATTGGGAAATTCCAGGTTATTAACCAACTACAGGGTAAGTTCCAAAATATGTTTTTGCCTTATCTACACTGTTATTTCATTTCCAAAGGAACGGAGCAATTGTGCTTTTTATAACATTTGAAGACAGTTTTATTTTAATAGTCCTTGGCATTTTGTTTGGGTTCTTTCCATTTATATGTTGGACACACAAATTGCCTAACATAAGAGATCCAAAGATTTGAAGAGGATCAGTTTTCTTAGCATACACTTGAAGGCAGCAAACTGTTCTAATAAGGCACTTTTTCTAATAGGAACTCATTAGAAATCTCCTACCTTTTAAACAAGGTGCAACGGACAGTGTCATTATCACCTGTTGTTCTAGGATTTGTAATGGGAGAACTATTAAAAGGTAACTTAGTGAAGGAGAGATATGAAGCAGGACCTTGCTATTCCTTTCTATTAGGAGGAGTGGCTTGCTAACTCCAGGAAGACTGGAAAGTGGCTTTCAGCTTGAAGACTTAGAAAGTGAAGTAGGTCAAAGGGCACTACATCTATTTTCAATTACGGAGACTTACAGTCCTCAAGCGCCAGAGTCAGCCAGAATCGCCTGAGACCTGGGGATCATAATGAAAACATCTTATAGTAAAATGCATTCCCCATAGGTTTAAATGCAAAATGAGACCCCAACTTTTTATTACTCACCAAATGAAAATGTGCAGTCTTTTTCCCCTTTTAAGGTCAAGTATGCAGTATTTTGGAAAACAAACCATAAAAACATGATTAGAGAGAACAGAGGAAGTCATTATTATCTCCAGTCATAAAGAATGTAGCATCGTTCTATCAATCTAATGTATCTTTGTAACAGCGGTGGCAGCATGTGGCACGGCTTAAATTGCAAATACAGTATTTAAGAAAAAGTGTGGATTAAAAGAGTCCTGAAACTGGGAAATAACCTCATGGGATTAGATAATTGTTATAAAGTCTATTCCTTCCCAGACACCCACTTAACACCATATGCTCCGTGTTATCTACCTACCCAGAAATAACACATTCATCAGGACAAAAGTCACAAAGGAAGCCCAGGATGTGTCATCCATGGCTAATGGACAGTCATGTTGTGACATATGGTATAGAAAACTAAAATAACTGTGGAGTCAATGTGGAGCTATTGAAACTGAATCAGTAAATAGGTATGATATCCTTAGTCTGCTTTGCCTTCTCAGAAAGATTTATAACTCAAAAATCAGAGATGGCAAGCTGGGTCTTCTCAATGTTACTATCAGGACAAACGTCATTCAAAGTCTTATCACAAAGGCAAATAATTCAGCTTTTACGAGCGCGAGTTTATCATTGATGCTGTGTCGGGTTTATAACAGCAATTGCTTGCTATCCATCAGAGTTAGGGCAGTTAAAAGTCCTCTGCTAGAGACAGTTGGATCAACTTAAACACCAGTTTGAAAAATATGTTTAAGAAACTAAACGAAATGACCTGAAATATGGTTAGTGCACCCTATTATACATGAGATTCTCACCCGTGGGACTTTTTCAAGTCAGGTTATCTAGAAGAGGACAAACTTCTAAGCCAACCTCCAGGCTCACAGGATTTCATGTTTCAGGACCTCGATGGCTTCCATGTCCAACCTGTCTCCTCTTAAGTGACATTTTCTGCAGACTTTGGTTCTCAGTGAAATTAAAGGAGGTAATTCCTAGGAACAGCTTCACTGCCTGCCCTGCAAGATGAGGGGATCTAAACAGAATAATTCACTTTCCGACTGAGAGAAAGTGCAAGATGACTTTTTGTTTTGGGTGGTTCTCTGCTTTTCAGTTTCGCTTTTTGGTGTTGGTGGTTTCGTGGTGGTTGTTTCTGTAGAGAGTGAAGATGTTACAACCCCAAGTCACGTGCTCCTATAAATTAGCAGGGCAGCAGCCTCTGTCCAGGGCACTTTGCTCTCATCCCAGGGGTTTACCAGTGTGATGAACTAGATCAGCCGGATACATAAGAAATAAAACTGACCTTCTAGATCAGCTAAGGAAATGCCAGGCCCCACTTGTTACTAAAATCTCAGTCGAAGCCCACGTAGACCAAGAATTATAGAGAGGAAGCCATAGGTGTGGGCAGCAAGCAAACTGAAGATTCTCCATCAGGCCTCAGTTTTTTTAAATTTTTCTACACACATCTCATAATAAGACCCAGGATTTGGTGAGGCACTGCTAACTGTAACTGTTGAGCTCGTCAGAAAAATTGGCATAAAAGAAATCAAAATTTATGATCTTACAAAGCAGTGTTTTTTTCTCATGCCCTCAAGTTACATGTTCACCAGATTCTACGTTGGTTTAGACTGAGAACTTGAATATTTATTTATGTCGTCAGTTCTTTTAAAGATAATGTTCCGGCGTGCACCCGCCCTCCGCTGGCTCTGCGGGTTCCTGGGTCTTCTCGACTTTTCCCCTGGCCACCGTGCGGGAGGGAGGCCGAGATGGCAGGTAAAATCGCCAAGGCTCAGGTCGCCCAAACTGGCAGTGACACCATCTTTGGGAAGATCATCTGCAAGGAAATCCCCGCCAAAATCATTTTCTAGGATGACCAGTGTATTGCTTTCCATGACATTTCCCCTCAAGCACCAACACATTTTCTGGTGATACCCAAGAAACATATAGCCCAGATTTCTGCTTCAGAAGATGATGATGAAAATCTTCTTGGACATTTAATGATTGTTGGCAGGAAACGTGCTGCCAATCTGGGCCTGAAGAGGGGTTATCGAATGGTGGTGAATGAAGGTGCAGATGGTGGACAGTCTGTCTATCACGTTCATCTCCATGTTCTTGGAGGTCGGCAGATGAATTGCCTCCTGGCTAAGCATGTATTGGGGACAGTTTTCCCTTCTCTAGGCAATGATTATGTTTGCATTTTTCAATATGTTAAGCGCATGATTATTTTTGCCTGGGTCTGGAGGTATTAAGGAAATACTTTTAAACACCTATACATAATAAAGACATTGTTGCATGGTAAAAAAAAAAAAAAAAAAAAAGATAATGTTCCTTTCCAATTGGCATTTTAGTTATCATTAAAAATGGGATAAGTGCCACTTCAAAGCAAATCAATAATATAATAGTTCCACTGTCCCTTTGAGTCCTTCTTGGTCCATGGATCTGCCACGCATTTCCACAGAAGATGCTATTGAGCAGAGGGGAGAGCAGCTAAGGTGTACGGGTCCATAAAAATGCATGTGTGTCCAGCTGAGTTCTCTGCACTGCCCACTCCACGTCTCCAGCAGTGGCTAAGCACCTACAGTTACAGGAAGTAGTAAAGAGGCTGAAATATCCACACGAGTGAGTCAGTGCTGATGGCAAGACTGAGTGCGGAGTGAATGAATGCTTTCATCTTGCCTGAGACTGTATGTCCACATATGAAATCCTGGTAGGCTCCGTAGGTGGTTATGGTGTTAGTTATTTTATTCTCCTGAATCCCATTCTCACGTGAGCCAAGAGCTACAGGAATCCCATTCTTTCCATTAATTTGATACTGTAATTAAACAAAATGCATCTTCAGAAAGAAGCCTGGTTCAACGTGCCAGGCGACTGATGAAAGTTGAAGGCTGGCGCGGGGTCTGGGCCCTTCACCCCTTGCTTTGTCTTTGACCTTGGCCAGGAGAAGGTAAGGTTTGACAGCACAACTCACATAAATTCACCCGTTCATTCCAAATTAATTTTGAGCACCTGGCATTGTTAAAATTTTGAGCACATGGCATTTTAAAAAAAGTATTTAAAACAGAAAACCTCTATCATCATAGAAAATGATTTTTAGAAGGAGAAAAAAAAAGATAATGAACACAATGGAGAAGTGACATGAGTAGATAAATAAAATATATAAAAAGAAAACTTAAACCTGGCCACAGGAAAGTGACTACTGGATTTTGGAAGAGGCTAGGGACTCCTGGCATCGGGAGAGACCTCATTGAGATGGTCCCCTAAAGCAGATTCAAAGGTGATGAGAAAATGAGTCACAGCAATACTGGGAGAAGAGCAGTCCAGACAGAAGAGCAAACTAAAAAAAGAGCATTTGCAGATTGTGCAGGGATCGTGAAGGTTATTTTAGACATTTATCATTGTAGATAATCTTCTGGATTCATTCAGAGACAAGGAGAATCACACTATCACATAAATACTTAAGATTCTATAGATGGTACATAAGTCTTCATGTCTACTACCTCCACAGAACATCAGGGATAGTGACATATTTGGAATGGCTCCCCAAGGTCTCTTGTTTTTCCAGTCAGAGGAAGGGAGTCCCAAGGGGTTAGAGAGTCTGGTGGCAGATCCAGGGGAATCCAGAGCTCCAGAGGCTCATTCTCATTCTTCTACTGGTTCCTCACTTGGATATTTCTCTTACTTGAATTATTCACACCTTATACTCTAGGTTTATTCTAAAGTATGGTGGAGAATCATTGCATCATGTTAGGGAGAAAAATTTCTTTGGTGTTTTAGGGATATGATTTGCTTTATTTTTTAAAAGTCACACTTAGCTACTATGTAGAGAATAAACCATAGGTAGACACAGAGACACCAGCTAGGAAGCTGTTGTGGTATCCTCTACACCTAGAAAAATGCCTGTCAAAGGAATTAATTAGTTACTACAGATAAGTGCATCACAGAGATCAGATACTATTTCCTAAAAATTATTTTATGCTTGACACTTTGCATGTGCATTTGACACAGAGTTGCCAAAAAATAATAAAAATAGAGTTTTGCTGATTTCTGTTCTGGAAAGATGGAATAAAGAGGTATATTTTACTATTTCTTCTGCTTAGCACAACTTAAATCCTGGAAATTATATATGAAATAAAAACAAGAAGACTCTGAAAGAGGGTAAGAAGCAGGCCACTAGCAAGGGACCTAGGGACCTCAGGACCCTAGGAAGACATCGTGGTAAATTCCTGGGTTTTCTTTCTGCCTCTTATATAACAGCTTTGGAATTCAGTAATATAACAACCCAGAAACACCGATTGACATAGACAAATAAACCCATCAAAAGACTGCTACCTCTAGCCAAAGGACCAAAAAGAGGAATCCTAGCAAAAAAAAAAAAAAAAAAAAAGAGAGAGAGAGAGAGAGAGAGAACACTTTGGATAATAGCTGCTCTTTTTTAGCCAAATGCAACAGAAAATAAGGAAGGAAGGAAGGAAGGAAGGAAGGAAGGAAGGAAGGAAGGAAGGAAGGAAGGAAGGAAGGAAGGAAGGAAGGAAGGAAGGAAGGAAGGAAGAAGAGAGAAAGAAAGACAGACCTGTGGCCTCTCCCTCATTCACACCTGCAAAAGTCAAGTGTAGAGCCTTCAACCAGCCCCCATCCCTGTGAGATGATCATAAGGCACCCCAACAGTCTTGCCAGGGTGGAGTCAGAAGGAGCCAAGTGAGGACCTGTGACTTTCATCCCCACTAGCAAGGAATAAGGTCCCCATGGTGTCTGCAGAGACCACAAGGAGTTGGGAATTCCACTTCGCCCTTCTCCCAGCAGGAATGAGCATCTCTCCCAATAGAAAATCGACAGTTTTGCTGTAGCCCAGGGGAATCACTGTGGTGTCAGTGGAGACACCAGGTAACCAGAACTCTCCTGCCCAACAGCAAGGAAGAGCTTCCCCACCAGGATTAAGAAGAGACAGAGTGGGGACCCTGATGTCCAACTTCACCTAGAAACACTGAGTCGACACTCTTCTTTCTCCTGCATAGCAGTGTCAGAGAAAGTCAGATAAAGTGAAGGGTTTGAATAAGATACAGAGTTTCATAATCTAATGTGCCAAATATCCAGGTTCTAATAAAGAAGCAAAAGAACCAGGAAATCTGAACGTGGATGAAAAAGAATCCTTCGATAAATGCTGACCCTGAATTAAAAATGATGTCAAAATTATTTGAAACCGATTTTAAGCAGTCTTGATAGAAACAGTTTGATAAGCACTTACGAACAACCTTGCAATGGACTGAATATTTATGTCTCTTCGAAATTCATATATTGAAATCCTAACCTCCAAGGTAATGAGATTAAGAGGAGGGCCTTTGGGAGGTGATCAGGTTATGAGAGCAGAGCCATCATTAATAGGAGCAGTGTCTTTATTTTTAAAAAGTGTCCCAGAGAGACCTGTATTCTTTCCCCATATGGGGTAAGAAGGCATCATCTATAAACCAAAGAGTAGGACCTACTAATAGGCAATAGATAGGCCTACTCCCTGATCTTGAACTCCCCAGCCTCCAGAACTATGACAAATTTCTTCTGTTTAAAAGCTACTCAGTTTAGAATATTTTGTTACAGTAGCCCAAGTAGACAAAGACAGTGCTTAAAATAAATTAAAAAATGAAAAACCTCATCATGTACAACCACAAGAACAGGAAGTTATATTCCATGTATGTGTGATATGTCAAAATACATTCTGTCAATGTGTAATTAAAAAGAATAAATAAATAAACAGCCTCAGCAGAGACGAAGAAAGTCTCAGCAAAGAAATACAAGATATAAAGATGAACCAAAGTTTAGAATTGAAAGTTTAGAACTGAAAAAAATCTGCTGACTGAACTAAAAAATCTCAGTGACAGGCTCAACAGCAGAATGAAGGGAACAGTAGAGATTACCCAATCTGAAACACTTTGATCACTAAGCCAAAAAGAAGCATTAAACAAGACCTTAGAAAACCATGGAGGAAAACAGAAGATATAACATTTATATCACCAGAATCACAGGAGAAGAGGAGGCCCAGGAATAAAAAAAAAAAAATCCCCAGAGAAATAAATTCTTAAAACTTTATGTATTTGGCAAGAGACATAAACTACAAATTCAAGAAGCTGAGTATACCTAAAGAAATCAAGGCTCATTGTTGAACTTCTAAAAACTAAAAAACAAGAAAAAAAGTCTTGGAAGTGATGGGAGAAAAACAACACTTTAACTCTAAACATTGAAATGACATCAGAATTCATGGCAGCCAGAAGCAGGTGGCAAAATATTTTTCTCAAGGGCTGAACAACAACAAAAAAAATTATCCCGAAATCCTATCCCCAATGAAAATATCCTTCAGGAATGAGGAATGAGGGGGACATCAAGATATTTTTTTGAACATTTAAGGGGTATTATTTAGATGAAAAGAGGTACTTAGAACAGAGGAACAAAGTTACATCCATAGGTATTTAAGTACAAAAGATGTTAGATAAACAGTTTTTTAAATACAACATTTGCTCTCAGAGATGGTTGACACTATTTAGAATCCATGACCAAGGGATGGAGTCTCCTAATTGAAGATGAAGAAAAACTTTAAAAAAAAAAAAAAAAAAAAAGTCACCTGAAGACTTTTCCTAAACAAATGGCTACAGGAAATGCTATGTGCACGTACAAACATACTACGATGATACCCACTATTCTGTATAATTAATAGTCACCAACAAAAAAGGCCGTGTGGCATCTTACAGAAAGAAAGAAAGGGAGAAATGGAGGGAGGAAGACAAAGGCGATTTGAGTCCTTCTCACTTACAAATTAACCTCTTCTGTCTTCCTCTTTCTACTCCTAAGGACCCTTGTGATTACAATGTGCCCGCCCACATAATCTAGGCATCTCCATCTCATGATCAGCTAAATATCAACTTTAATTCCCTTTGCTGTATAAAGTAATGTATTCACAGGTTTGAGGCAATGGGATGCCGACATCTTTGAGGGGCCATTATTCTGTCTACCATGAGTGGAAATGATCTAAGTATACCACTTAAAAGATAAAGAATGGAAAAGTGCTTAAAACATGACCCAACTATATGCTGTTTATAAGAAACTCACACTAAATATGCTATAGGCAAGTTGAAAGCAAAAGAATAAAAAAAATAATATATCACATGAAACATTGAAAAAGAAAGCAAGAGTAACTGTATTAATATCAGATAAGGTAGACTACAGAACCAGAAAGTGGCCTTATATAAGGTAAGCCACCAAAAACTGTCACAAAATTAAATGTATGTGCATCAAAAAACAAAGCTGCCGAATATGCAAAGCACACATTGGTAGAATTAAAAGAAGAAATAAACATATTTACAAAACATTGGAAAAGAAGATCTGAGGGCCTGCTCATGCTCACAGTGAGGGCTGTTGAGTCAGCAGACATTTGAGTTACTTTCTCCGCTCTCTCCTTCACTCCTTTGTAGCTTTCCTCATCTCTTGAGGTCTCCTTGTGAAGCAGCGCATCCTAAGATGTTTCTTTCCCCTTTTTATCTCTGCGAGTAAGTGCAACCTGCTAGTTTCTGCTTCTATAATCATGCTTGCTCAGCTGCTGTGGCAGGAACCAGAGCTACACAGTAAGAGCAAAAAGGGACCAAGGCTACTCACATGAGAAAGTCTTGGGACCCAGAAGTCTGCCCTGTATAAAAGACACTGAGAACAAAGGGTGGTGCTCAGCCTCTGGAGAAGACTCCCCTGGGCCTCCATCGGTGCAGAATACACCTTGCTTTTCCACATCTCCAAGTGCCCTTTGTCTCTTTCCAGCGCCACAAGTTTCCATGTTTTCATATTTTCCATAACACTTGCATCTACTCCAATACTTTTTTACTCTCCAAAATTGAATATGACATCATACCTACCCATAAGGAGTTCAAAGACCAGCAAAGGAACCAAACATAACTGAATCATGATAGGACGTGCACCAGTACCATTCATCATGTGAGAACTGTGTCTGCAGAAGGGATACCTTCTGTTTCCTCAGGCTTGTTCCAGCATCTTGTTGACCCACAAAGAATCACAAAAAATGTGTCAGTGGAGTTTATGAATATTTAGGAAAGGAATAGGGACTGATTGGTGTTCTGGGTTGAATTGTGTGCCTCAAGAGACATGTCGAAGTCTAATCCCCACTATGCCAGGACTGGACTTGAAAATAGGGTCACTGCAAATGAAATTAGTTAAGATAAGGTGATCCTGGAGGGTAGGCCCCCTAAACCAAAGTTAGTGATGTTCCTACAAGAAGAGAGAAATTTAAACATTGACCTGCACAGAAGGAAGATGACAGCTGGAGATGACAGCTGGAGAATCAGACCTATGGGTCTCCCAGAGGCTTAAGGGTCAGGGAGGGATCTTACGCTAGAGTTCTGGGGGAAATCTAGCCCCACTGACACCTTTATTTCAGACTTCTGGCCTCCAGTACTGTTAGAGAATAAATTCCTTTCATTCTAAGTCACCTAGTTTGTGGTACTTCGCAGCCTAGAAAACTAAATGAAGCGAGAAAGGAAAATGTTCCAGGAAATTTAGGATTCTTAATGGAACCCGGAGGTAGCTTTACTTAAGAGATGTTCTTTATAATTAATTTGAGGATCACATTTAACTGCAGAATAGGGATTGATATAAAATTACACAATACACTGACATAGCTCAACCTGGAACGGTTTGCTCAGAGAGGAAAATCAACCAGAACGAAATGAAAAAAAAAAAAAAAAAAAAAAAAAAAAAAAAAAAAAACAAGAAACATCATTGAAGGCCTGTGCTGCCCCAAGCTACTCCAAGTGCTTCATGGGAGTTAATTCATTAAAGTCTTTCAACAACCCCCTGAGATGTTATGGCCATGCCCCAGGGCTAAGCCTGAGGAAAGGGAAGATTGGGTGGCCTGCCCAGAGCCTCAGCAGGTGAGAGGACTGGGATTTAAATCCAGCAGTTTGACGCCGGTGCTGGCGTCCTTAACATCTCCAGGATCATTCCCTGCTAGCCCAGTCACTCCTTCTACAGCCTCTGGCCTCAAATGTTTCCCCTACTGATATTCTTCAGTACCACCTCTTCATCTTTTTGCTCAATTGTTTGTTTGTTTGTTTAATTGAGGTGAAACTCACAAAACCTAAAGTTAACCATTTAAATGTAAAAACTCAGTGGTGTTTGGTACTTTCATTCAGGAAGTGAATCCTTACAAGAACAGAAGGGCAGTAATTCTATTAATCACAAGGAAATGATATAATTAATAAACATGCAGTGTATCCCTCAAAGGGTCCAGCAATGAGACATAATGTAAACCTGTATACTGAATGTAGCCTTCATCAAACCTGTCTTGGTACATGTGACATCTCCTAGAGTCTCACTCAGAAATAAAATCACAAGTCTGCAGTTCAGATACTACAGATCATGCAACATAAAATGAACTACCAATTATTCTACTCTAGTACTTCTGTGAAAGATGTCTCAACCAATAATAAGCCTTGGAAAATTATATTTTCTCCTCTGCTGCTGAGCACTTGCAAAACTTTGCACACAGACAAAAGAGTTTGCGGTATTAGCATAAAATCATATTCGAAAATTGCTTCAGTCTTATTGAACATGATAGTCATGGCCGACATACATAAAAATGTCAGTATGCCTCTGTTGTGCAAATTGAACAGATACGCACTCATTTACTCAATACACATATACAAAGTGCAATTTTTATAATTGAAAACAGTTATCAAAAGTGCATAGTGATGAAATCAGGCAGAACTGTCCTGAAGGCAAACCCAAGGCATTGCACTATATAAATCTGAAATGCATGTCCTGTGCTTCACTCTCTAGTCTGCCATTGGCTTCTTTGGAGGCATGCAGCACCCATGGAGAGTACCTTTGCCACTGACTCTTGTCTGTTACAGAGCCACTGTGGAACAAATTAAGCAGATCAAGGTAAAAAGTGCTATGGGATCAAGGTTCTGCCTCTGCAAATCTACTGTCTTCTTTAAATACCCTTCTGCCTGGAAAAGAGTCTGCTTACTCTGACCTGCTCAGATTCCAAAATCAGAGGGAAAATTTACCTATTTCAAAGTAGAGTCAATACCAAAAGTTTTGTTTTCTGACATCTGAACTGATGGGCAAGGCCTCATGCAGGTGCAGTGGGAGATCATGTTCAGTTCACAGGGTACAGTAGATTGGGCCATTTAAGTTTTGTTCTGTCACCCATAAGTCTTGTGACCTTGAGCAAGTCACTAATCTCCCTAAGCCTGTTTACTTATCTATCACTGAGGACACTGTTTAACATCATAATTAGTGGAAGAATAGGGAGATGAAAAGAACGACAAAGTGCTTGGTTAATATCAGTCTCCTAGGAAATGTCAGTGATATTGATGACAACTGTCAGTTTCACGCAAAAAAAAAAAAAAAAAAAAAAAAAAAAGCCAGTGGAGAGCATCTTCCTGGTTTCTCTAATGTAAAAGGTGGGGGAATAAAATGTTCCCACCTGAGTGGTTTTAAAGATCTTAAAGATGGATCTTAGATTACAAATAGCCCAGTAACAGTGCTATGACTTCCTAGCCAAGTTCCTATCTCCTTTACATTTTTCCAGCATGGAGAAAATACAATTACCCATACTACGTTTCTCACCAATGTGACTAGAGGTTAACCTTCACAAACACCATAAGAGGTAACATTACAATAGAACTGCCACTTAACACACAGGAAATTGAACCCCTGAAAGGCTGGGAAACATTTGAGACTTACTTGGTCTTAAGTCAAGGTTCATATCTCCTCCTCTGTACCCCATTATCTCACATTTTAACACTAGCACTAATAATCTCCCCAAAAGTGGCTCAAGTATTATTAGTACTGAATATGAACTAAGTATTTATGGATACATCAGCCACTTTCCTACATTAAATTTTATGATTCTTATAACAACCCTATAAGATCAGTGCTATTATTACCCTGATAAGACAAATGTGGAAACTGTGACCTGAGAAGTCAGGCAACTTGCCCAAAGTCAAATGGCTGGTAAATGTCAAAGTTCAGGTTCAAATAGAGGCAGTCAGATTTATTGCTGGTGCTCTTACTCATCACGTGAGATGGATGCTCCAAAAAAGGCCATAATGCTCAAATTCAGCTCAAGGCGTTTTCCCCAGAGAGGTGTGGCCAAGAATTATGAACTTCATCAGGGAAACGAAGTGATTTCCCAAGGTCACACAACAAGGTCACACAGCAAGAGAAGAAGTTAAACCTGAGCTTTGCTGATACTGGTATTAAGAGTTACTGTTCTGGGGAGCCCACCAGGTGCCAGGCACTGAACTGGGTACTTGACATCTCAGAACAAACCAGTCAAGGAAGGACTGCTGCCTCCTCACAGAGGAGAAAGCTGGACCCAAGAATTGTCTAATTACCTGAGGTTTTTACCTGACACTTCAGGATTTGAAACTCCAGTTTCCAAAGATGGTACCTCAGATAATTTTCCCAATATGTATTTCAGATACCACAGATTACTCCCTTGGGCCTCAGTCTATTGTTCTCTCCACCATTCTATAATTTCCTGATTTTGCCAGAAAGAAAGAATCTGACTTCTGACATTTTATTTCATAACTGGAATTTTAACTAGGTTTTTTGAGATGGAACAAAGGTATCCTGAGGAGCAATATCTTTTCTATGATTTTTCTCATTATCAAATTAAATTTATCATTGTTATAAATCATTATAATTTTCCCTCAGAGAAAAATTCCTCCATAGATTTGTGAAATGTTTGCAGAGGACAAAACCTTCAGTTAGGTGTTTCCTGACTTAAAGTGCAGCCGTGTCATAGAAAGGCAAATCTTGTAGGTACTTTGATTAAGATTCAAGTCATAAGATATGACTGGACATATAACCCTCAATGGGAAAGAGGAGAGGAGAGAATATTGAATAGCTGTTAACTATTTATACTGTCTCATGATTAAATAATAGAACAGTCCTCATCTGAAGCTGCCTTTGAGATCTATCTATTCCAACTCACATTTATTCAAGCTTGTTTATTCATAAAAAGAATTTGGAGGAACATATGATAAGAAGAGAGATGAACTGAAACATTTAAATATAGAAAGATAAATAAGAACCATTTAAAGGAAGGAAGAACATTCCATCAGAAAACTCAGAAGACATCATGAGGTCAGTTCCATTTGTGGCTTCTTGGCAGAAAATGCAAAAATGAAAATGTTTTTTGTATATAACTGAACTCAGGTTATGTAATAATGGCAAGAGCTAAGATCTGTATGAAAGTCTGGGTAAATGCTGGTTAAGTGCTGCTTCTTCCTGCCTCCCCAGAAGAACCTCTTTTATCTTTCACACACATTCCAGACCACAGGGTAACATCCTTTCTAAGACGACACAATTTTGAAGTTGTTCTTGGATGGCTTCTTTCCCTATTAAATAAATAACTCCTGATTTGTAAGAACATTTTAATAAAAATAAATGACAAACTACTTTTTGTCAGTGCTGGGTGGAATCCAGGGCTCGTGTGTGCCGGCAAGCTGGGTTTGCACAGCCATGGAGCTGTGCCCCTCAGCCCCATGATCAATTCTTTAGAACCTAAATTTCTCAAGAAACTGAACTGAAGAAGAGGAAAGGGAAGGAAAGGGAGGTGAGAGGAGAGAGGAGGGAGGAAAAAGGAAATATAATCATATGAAACCAGCATTTAATATACGTGCATGTCTATAAGCATTTCAGGAGATTGCCTCCAGCTTCAGCTGGTGACGTTCTACCCTTAATCTCTTGAGGCCACTGAGCCACAATCCCCCACAGAAGACAGGGAGGCCACACTCACGCACTTTTGGGCTTGAAGTGATGATGGGGACAAGAGACATGTAGTGGGTGACCATTCTGAAGAGGCCTAATGCACTTGGCAGTCTGATGACTTAAACAATTTTATAAATTTTAAACATCGATTCATTTAATGAAAAGTTTTAAAGTTTTAATAAGTGCAAAAATGGCTGATGCCTACGTGAATTCTGGGACCCTGTAAACAAAATCCTAATAAAATGGAGGCAAGATGGAATAACTCCAGGTTTTCCAGCAAGCTTGCCACTGCCAAGGGAACAGGTGTGCCAAAGGAGCTAGCTGATCTGAGACGGTGTCCCGCAGTGCCCCAGCCCCTGGAGGAGCAGCCATGCCAGTCTGTCACATTTATAAAATCAGTATTTTCCACATATGAAAGAAGATGGAAAGGCACCAAGAGAGTCTGCCTGAGAGGACAGACAAGGAACACTCCTGAGAATGACTGGAGTCTGAAGAGAAGAAAGTCTTTGAGAGCCCAGTTTCAAACAATGCTGGAGATGCACCCTATTTTAAAGAACCCAATAATTAGAAACACAGGTTACTGTGGTGAGTAGCCCCAGGTATCATAGCATTAAGAGTAAAACAGGCAAATCCATGCATTAAGTGCTCCAGTGACGGTAAAGTGTCAGAAATGCTAATGTACAATAAAAGCTGCTTCTGGGATGCCTGCACAGGAAAATAAGTGTTTTGGTTTCATTTGGTTTTTTTCTTAAAGCCATACAACTCAGAATTGCATTCCCTTCAGCATATGCTAAGACTAAACCACCAACAGGACAGTTATCTAAGCTTTCAATTAAAGAGCCAGGTTTAAAGTGCCTTATTTCTTATTGGATACTATAAAAATCTGCTGGAATACAAAAACAAATATTAGTCCAGGCTCTGATCATTAGTGGTAATTCTTCTTTTGGCGAGTATAAAATTCAAACACTAATTGTTGTGACTCTAAAGAAAACAAAAGATTAGCTAAGTTACAGAGAACTTATTTAGACTTAAATCAGAAAATTCTATGAGTTTTTTCTTATTAGCCTTCAAATTCCAATGATAAAATCCTTTTAAGAATGCTCTGATGATTTGAAATTAAAATTTCATTTTCAAATTTAAATTTCATTTGCATTTTCGAAACATGTTCTTCAATCCCAAATGTAGGGGAAAATCTTACAATCCAACCTCCTAGAAAGTATTTTTACTTCTGAAGTTCAGCCAGTCACAAGGTAAATATAGTCATTGAACACTCTTTCCATTTCTTTCAATGTTTTTAAAACAATACTAAAATTGAAAAAAATAAGACCAGTTACTTTGCAAATCGTTATTTTAATTTCCAAGAACCCAACCTTATTTTATTTTCAACCAATACCAAACAAATAGCTAATATTGGTATTATAAACCACCACTGATATTGTTATCACTACTATTTGAAGATTTCTATGAGATGGGGATATTTGTCAAAATTAATTTTCTGTTATTTCTGTAGAAATAAAGTTAACTCAATAATAAACAAACTGAAGAGAAATTTGCTTAACATTCTAGTGTATTCTTATAAATACTTTTCTCTACATATTTTTGTTTTTTATCATATCCAGTGATTTTTGAATCATGCTTTGTAATCTAACATTATAATACAAGTGTTTCTATATACTTTATTATATTTCAACTACATCATTTATAATAGCTATATATTATTAATCCTACAACTACATTATAATTTACTTCCATAGTCAACTATTGTTAAACATTTAAGTCACAGCATTTCAATGCTAGAAACAATTCAGACTTCTCTGGTTGACACATTAAATGTGTACTTGAGTATAATCAAAAACATCAAAATAAAAACTATTTTAATAGTTAGCCAAGTACAAAACAAGTCAGAGAAATTCTCAACTGCCAGAAGCAAAGAGAAAACTGAAAATCTCGAGGCTCAATAGGAGATGAAACCTCTGGCCAGAGGTATCCGAATTGAGGTAGGCTGTGGGGGCTGGAAGCTGACTGAACAGAAGAGAGGAATTGGGAGAGAAGTCACGGTCCTGAGTGTCAGCACTAATCTTTGCATAAAATAAGAAGCCACCACAAAAGGTTTTGCATTCTGTTCTACAAGCTCTGCTTTCTAGCCTGAGAAACTAAGGAAGCAGGCCACACACACAGGGGTTGAGACTGAAAAAGGATCTCCTACAAGAAAGCTGAACAGCAAGCCTGTGCCCCTCAGAGCTACAAGGGTCATACTCCTTGGGTGTGGAAATCTCAACATGAGAAATGAGCAGAATCGCTTGCCTAAGCCAATAAGATTCAGAATCCTTGGCAGAAGCAAATGCAAAATCATTCCACAGGAATGACTCCACGGGGACAATTCCACAATCCAGGACACTAGGACTTCTGTAGTAAACAAGCCCTATTGAAAAATTACTCACAGTAAAAAATTATAGGTCCCACAGAGAAATGAGTCACCCTGAAGCAGAGAGAGTAGATGTAACTAATGGGATCGCTTGAACCCAGAGATGGTGGAGTGAAACTTGCAAATAAATAAGGAAAGGAGGTTTCCAATGATCAAAACAATAGAGAAAAGAAGAGTAGAAACCATGCCAAGGTTTCTACACAGTAGATCAGGATAAAACGTGTGTTTTAAAAACAGAGAGAGAAATTCTGGAAATAAAAATTTATAATTGATGTAAATTTTCTAAAAAAAAACAGTTTTGGTTCAAAAGTCATTAGCAAGGCAGGTGAGTATGCAAGGTCAAGGAGTGGAACCATAACTGAAATGAGAAATGGACTGTCTGCAGCTAGGACTGATGCCATGAATAATACCCCAAGGACAAAGGGCGCCAGGTTCTCCATTGCCGGGGAAAACAGATTGGAATGGGGTGCCGGCGGCGCTCCTGGTGTCAATAGACAGTTCTGAAAATGAGGATGGACAGATGATGGATAGATAGATAGACAGATAGATACACACATACATATATACACACATACATATATACATACATGCATACAAACATACACACACATACATGCAAACATATACGCGCGTATACAAACATACATACACACATGCATACAAACATACATACACATACATGCATACACACATCTATTCAAACATACACACATGCATACACACATGCATACAAAGTCAGGCAATCTGGGATCAACAGCAATGATTACACCTTACATCAGATCTTATGTTCTAAATACCCACTCTCCACTAAAAAGAACCAGGGCTCCTTGGGAAAGTGGTTACTTTCAGGACTGGAACAGAGAAAGCATATGTGAGCCCAGATCATCTCGGAACAGGAAGTAAAAAAATGCTGGAAGAATGATAGGAGAACATCACAGGTATTCATGTAAAGGGATTCCTAGCCAAATTTTGGACAAATTTTGGACAGATAAATAATTATACTAATTTACTTTTCCACCAAAAGTGGAAATGTAACCACTCCTTTTCCCTGCATCCTCACCAGAATTTATTGTTATTTATATTCTGATGATTGTCCTTCTAATTGAAGTGAGGTTTGATTTACATTTGCATGATGACTAGAGATGAATTCTCTTTAAATAATTGATAATCAGTACAGATATTCCTCGAAAGACTAGGAATGGAACCACCATTTGATCCAGCTATACCATTCCTCAGCTTTTATTCAGAAGAATTGAAGTCAGCATACCATAAGGATACATGCGTATATACCCATGTTTATAGCCACACAATTCACAAAAGACACATTATGGAACTACCCTAGGTGCCTTTCAACAGATGAATGAATTAAGAAAATGTGGTGCATATACACAATGGAGTATTAGCCATAAAGCGAAATAAGCAAATCCCAAAAAACCAAAGGCTGAATGTTTTCTCTGATAAGTGGATGCTAATTCACAGTAAGTGGCGGGGCAGGGTAGGGAGAAAGAGAGGTAGTTTGGACTAGAGAGAGGGGAGCAAAGAGAGGGGAGGAGCATGGGAGTAGGAAGGACAGCAGAATGAATCGGACACTATTACTCTGTGCACACATATATGATTACACGACTGGTGTACATGTCTACATCATGTACAACCAGAATAATGAGAAGCAATACTCCATTTAGGTATGATGTGTCAAAGTGCATTCTACAGTCATATGTAGCTAATTAGAACAAATTTTTAAAAGAATGCAATTATGTCATTTGCAGAAAAATGGATGGAACTGGACACTATCGTGTTCAGCAAAATAAGCCAAACTCAAAGTCAAGTGTTGTACGTGTTCTCCCATGTGTGGGAGCCACAGAGGAAAAAAGGGTAATGGGAATCTCATGAAAATAAAAGGGAGACCAGTAGGAAAGAAAGAGATAAGGTAGAGAGGAGGGAAGGACAAGGGGAAGTCCAGGAAAATGAAACTGATCGAATTATGTCACGTGCATGTAGGAATACGTCACAATGAATCCCTCTATTCTATGTGATTATTATGCACCAAGAGAAAGTTTTAAAAATGAATAATGATTATAGCATCAGACTGTAATCCACTGAATAAAATAGGACTTCATGAGTCCGTACATAAATTAATAAATGAAGATGTAACTATGTAGGAAAGACTTTCCTTATAGCAGAGTGCTAGTGAGTAAATGAAATGAAAATCACAAATGGCCAGCCATCAGAGTAATAATTAATTCAACCTTGAAACATCAACACGTGTTAAAGCTACATGGGAAAAATATAATGGGGAGTGGGATCTTTATATAGTTTCAAAGTAGTTGTCCACAAAATCCCGATTAATTTCAGAGGGATAAAGAGTGCCTTTATAGTGGAAAAATTTGTTGACCGTCACTTTAATAATGGTTATGATCACCAGTAATGGGACAAATCAGCATCAGATGCCAGCCAATGAGCTTCAGGGAGGACATGATTGACACTTCTGTCAACCTTAAGACTCAACATGTAAGTCAAAGAAGTCAGTGGTCAGAGCTACTGTCCCATACTGAGGGGCTAGTCATGATTCCACGCTAGATCCTTGTCTATGCAGGAAGTTACTGAGGTAACCAGCCACACCGGAATGGAGTCTGATTGCTGGCAGTGATGTACAACGTCAATCTCCTGATTTAATGTAGGAGAATCTCCATGTTTGCAAGAATTCACACGGAGACATTTGGAAGTGACCAGGCAACATTTCAGCCACTAACTCTTAAAGGTGTTGGGAGAAAAGTTCCTCATGCTATTCTTACTACCTTCTGCTAGGTTTAAAATTATTTCATAGTAAAAACAAAACTTAGTCCAGGAACTCAGAAGGTTGAGGCAGAAAGATCAAAATTTTGATGCCAGCCTCAACAACTTAGGGAGAACCTCTCTGGAAATAAAAATGAGAAGGGCTATGGATAGAGCCAAAAATGTTTAAAAAATAAATGAAGTGTCCATCGCAGAGCAGGCCCAGGTAATAGTACATTCATTATTTGTAGTCTACAACAGAAATTAATTCAAAACAAGGAGAATCGAGTAGTGTACAAAAACAGAGAAAATGAGTGGAAGACTAAACTTACTATCCAAATTCAGAATTTAAGAATACACATAAAAATCTAAAAGTAACACAAAGTAGAATAAGAAGGAAAAACTTCTAAACTCACAGAGGAAAGAGTTAAGTAAACCAACAGGATCAGTCTGCTGTCTTAGGAGATTGGATCAAAGAATAAAGCCACCAAGCTGAATCTGCTTGGAAAAGTGAAAGTTAGTAACCACGTAATAAAACATGCCTAGAAATATAAACCCACATCTTCGGAGTCCCTGGAAGTGGGATTGCTGTGTTCAGATATATATGTACACAATTTTATTATGGACACAATAACTTTTCAGTTCATCCCCAAGTAAAGTAAGGATTAGGTTCATGAACTGTGTTCTTTTCATTCAGTAAACTTAACCACACATCTCTGGGCCTCCTGTCCCCACCTGCCCCCACCCCGTCAGTGAGGTTCCACCCACTCTGTCCTTACACTGCAATTCAGCAACTTGCCAGTCTTGCTTAGGCCTCTGCCCAGGCTGGTACCTCTGTCTGATTGGCCCCTTTCCCCCACGCCCTGTTCCTAAACTCCCTCCCCTTAGTCTTCCCAGAGGCCACTGCCAAGGAAGACCTCTCTGACCCTCCTAGGTAGCCCCTCCCGGGAGATGACCTCCTGGGGACCCACAGGCACACTCTGCAGCAAACTTCCAAGGACTTCCTCTCCTGAAGCAGAGGACCTTGGTGCCACCGCCACGTGTCATTCGTTAGAGCAATGTCTTCCCCTTCTGACATGCAATCAGTAGTTTTTATTCATCGAGCTGGTAAGTGCTAATAAAACATGTAATAAAAAGGTAAATGGCCTCTGTATGGATCTTAAGTACTGCTGCCTGTAATACGATTGTTAAAGCTATATTCTCAAATTACATAAACCACATGGGGCTGACTGTCAGTGTCTCTCAGACCTAAGAAAGCCTCACTGTGATCTGTTTTCTCGTCCTTCTTCAAAAATAAAAAAATTAAAAATTAAAAAACTATACATTTTTTATAAAAATATGTATAGTTTGTTAAAAAAAAAAAAACACATATTTATAAATAAATGTATCTGTACAGTGAATCTTGTGGTTCGTGCTGGTGAAGAGCCACAGTGAGGGTGCTCATGACCTGGACTTGACCCAGGAAGAACACTTGTCACACTCCCTCCCACTTGGGAAAACCCAGTTTTCCTGTCAGTGGTCACCTAACATTGGTGAAAGCTCTGCCATTTGGATTCCCACTAAGCAACTGCCTTTAGGGCTCTGAGCTGGTGAGTCATCCCGCTATCAGGCCTGTCTGCAGCATTAGGACGCGCAGCGCGTTTTACAGTCCCCTTTCGCAGTCGCAGCTCGTAGAGTGGTGAAAGAGGTGTCGTGATTGCTTTGCAGTTTGGATGCTGATCCACGGAAAGGTTAAATACCATTTCCAGGGCCACAGAGAGGTTTCCCGACAGAACCTACTTAGGCATTCATTGCTGCTGACACAGGGCTCTGGGGAGCAGGAAATAGAGGAGGCCATGCCGGGAACTCTGGGGAGCAGGAAATAGAGGAGGCCATGCCGGGAACACCCCACCCCCCCACAAGCTTCACTGGAGGCAGGATCCCTCCGAGCTACTAGAGACACCAGCACAGTGAAAGATCCAGTATGTCTAATTCTTGCTAATATTAAATAATGTTATCTTCAGAGTTCCTGGGAACAGCAAAGCCACAAACTGGCTATCATGGGAGGGAAATGAAAGAAGGTCATTGGCCTTGGTCCTAGCCACCAAGAGGCATTTCCTTCCTAGCTATACCACGCTGATGCTCACACACGTGGCCGATGTTTGCAAATACTAATGGAGTCCCGTCATGTGTGCTGAAAACATTAGGCAAAGTTTGGTTTTTCTCTCAAAGGGCTACAAACAGGATTTTATTCTCAAAGGAACCCTCTTGCTCTTCCAGGTAGCACTGTGTTCAGGAAGATTAAGTAACTTGTCAAATATCACCCAGCTACCCAGCTCAGTGCTCCTCTGTCCCAAGCTATGCGTCTCTACCCACTTGGTCACCTGGCCATCCTCTGGCACTACTGATACCCATGGATGTGTGACAGGGGGAGACAAGAGGGGTCTAATCTGGGTGAAGGCATGAGTGAAGGAATTCTATTAGCAACAAGACCTATTTATTAATCAACTGCAATGGGCAGGGCTGGGATCAGGGTGTGAATCCTGAAAATAGACAGAAGGCATGTGTGATCTGAAGACCTTTAAGGTGCAGAACTAAGCATTGCTCGGTAGTCACCAGTCCCAGTTTACCTCTTGTCCCAAAGGACAAAGGGAGATTGCAAACCCAGGTTAGCTCTGGAGACTGCCTGTGACTTCAATTCTAGGCTCTTACTTCTCAAAGCCAGTTATTTAATCGGATTGCCTTCTGCACGGGGAATGATGCGGTGATCGCAATTTCTCACTTAGAAATCAAGTAGAATGTGCACTCAGATCTCTGGTGTTCTTTCTGTCCCCAATACTAACTTGCTTCCATTATACTGTGGTGAATGACCACATTGATCATAAAAACATGGCAGCTCTAGGGAGTTAAAGTGGTCTACACTGGGAAAGAATGGATGCCAAACAGGGTCTAGGACTTCCGAACTGATTCGAACTTTCAAGATATTTCCTTGAGTGACACCATCTTTTAGGCAGATGGCCCTTGAACTCCCATCTTCAGCAGCAAACCGAACATTTTTCACTGTGGGGTTTTGGAGTTCGGTTAGTTTCCCTTCACCCTGTGACCATGACTTTGCTAGCATGTGATCGAGTTCATTATCTTTCTATGGAGCTCCCCAGTTGTTCCCGGCAGAGCAGACTTGGCACCCACAGCAACCTACGCAGACCGCAGCGTCTCCAGAATGAGCACACGTTGGGAGCAGTTCCTCGATTCAGCTGAGTATTCCCCCATCAGAGAGAGTGATCTGGACTCTCTTAGTGGCAACAAGAACAAAAAAAAAAAAAAAAAAAGACTTGGCCCAGAAAATCTGCCTCCTCTTAGGCCAAACAAGGCAGGTGATGTGAAAAGAAGTTTGAAGTGTTTGCAGTACGTCTCTGCATTTTGTAAAATGCTCCCCCAGACACACAGGCGGCTTTGTGGAGGCGCTCAGCGCTGCATCCCTCATGAGTGATCCAGCGCTCTTTGTATCTTTGACTGCCTCCCAGCACCTGAGGGTCAAGTATCCCGCAGAGAGCCTGGGAGGAGAAGCCAAGAAGATTTGGAGCTGGTGCAATGACTGCAGAGCACAGATGGCTGGGTCCCATGTAATCTGCGTATCTGGAGGCGTATGCTGGAAGGAGGCAGCTGCCGAGCCAATGAATCATGCCATCATTTTTTAAGAAGGGAGAAAGTGTGGACTGGAAAAGGATAGAGGTTCTGAATTTCTACAGCTGTCCAGGGCTATGATTGATGGGTAGAAATCAGGATTAGATGCAAGGAGGAATTGAGGGTTTTCCTCATGTGCGACCCTATGGAGGCTCAGAGCAAGAATCCACTTCTCAGGGGCTGGGGGTCATTTTGCAAGGTGGGCCTTCACATTGTCTTCCTGGTATGCTGAAGAACTGCTGCTCACCGAGGGTCTGCTAGGGATTATGACAGCAGGCCCAGGTTTCAAAGAAGATATTGACCTGTCATTCTCCAGTAGAGGAAGAACAAGGAATGCTTTTAGGCCATTAATTGATCCCTGAGATGTGTGACAATCTGTATGGATGGATAAATTCTGGATTTCTGTCCAGCCACAGTGTGACCCATAATGCTCCTGGAAAATGAGCCCACATTACTTTGCTGGGCTCCGCGCTGCACTGAATTCTAGTTGTGTTTCTCTGTCTAAGGCCCAGAATGCAAACTGCCAAGATCAATTCATTTTGATAAATCAACTGTTTCTGATGGCTATCCACACTGCACCACAGATGCTGCGCTTTTTCTTTTCCAACTAAATGATCATGAAGTAAACGTGTTCCAAGTATTGCTCACGTGGCTTTACGGGACTAATGAATTGCTCGGGGAAGACTGTTATGAGGAGTTTTGATCACTTATTGTGTACAAAGTGTTTAAAAGGAAATGCATCATCATTAGGCAGACGAATCAGATGTGATACTACATCTCCTGGCGAGTGGGTACCTGGGAGAAGGGCAGGCCATGGTAGGCACATGGAGGGGCTTTGATTTTTTTCCACGTATTGACTCTCATGCATCATAATCTGACGGATTAGCCAGCGTCGCTCACAATTGCCCTTTGTTGAGAGTTTAGTGAAAAAAATATATATACTTTTTTGGTCCCTTTAAAAAATATATATCTTCAAAGTGTGGGAGGATAAGCAGATGGCTATCAAGCAATACTATCAAGAACCTTCACCTAGATCAAAATGAGGAAATGCTCCCCAGCTGTCACCACCCGTCAGTACAGCCCCTCCCCAACTGCACCGTGCTGCCAGCAAGAATCCTCACCAGATCAAAATGATTGGAATCAGGCCCAAGACAGCTGTGGCCTAGATAAAGAGAACCAAATGATTTTCAGTTTCCTGGATACCAAGAAACAGGCTCTGTCATCAACGGCCAGTTAGAAATCTCACTCCCCACGTCAGTACCACTCACCAGAGGGTGACGCTGTCTATGCAGTTCATGACTGTCACTGCTTGTTAGGGGCTCCAGCGGAACAAAAGGATTCCACTTTCTTCAGAGCCTTTTGCGACAAATTCTAGGAAGCAGAAACCAAGTGATACAGTCACAGGAGACGTGGGGGATCTACAGAATCTACTATCAATCCAGTGACGATGTCCTTTCTTCTAATAATCTCATCGTTGAAAAAAACTGAAGAGAAATTGTCTTGCAAATATACTCCAGACAGAGAGTACTAAATTATATACATGGTCACAAATGATGTAACTCTGGATTTCTTAAAATTGGACTTCACATATTATGTAAAAAAGAGGAAACGACAATATGAAGGAAAAGTATTTAAATCCTTGCAAGACGTTTTGGACATTGATAAGAACGTAGCCCTTTTATAGCTACCTCTTGATATCAAAAGACAGGTAGTGATATGCTCTATGGTAAATCTTCATGAATCAGCAACTGTGTGGGGCAGATAAGTGCTGGCATGATCAAAGCCATTTGGATCTTGGGCCCAAATACGACAGCATCTCCAGGACTCAGGGGTAATATATTTCTTAGGAAGAATCTGTATAGCATCTTCCACGGTCCCATAAAAGGAGCCAAAAAGAATCCCTTCCAAGAGGCTCCACTACCTTGCTAGGGCATGAGCTCATTCTTATCAAAGGGGCTCTCCCTCAGGAATTCTCAAGCCTCTAGAATTTCTTGTTCCTTAAGCTCATGTTCCTCTGGGTAATAAAGCTCCTCTCTCCCTGAAGATAACAACACTGTGTATGAAGATAATAGGAAGCAATGTGGCATCTTTGGAAGGCCAAGGTTAACTGAGTCCAATCACTAGCCACAGTTTAGATTGTAAAGCAGTGTCCCCACCCTTTTTCATCTCAGAGCAGATGAAGCTCATGTTTGACAGGCAAAGCTGTCTGAGGTCAGGGCCTCAGGCCCCGTACGCCCGAGGACCAAGAACCACATACCACAGGCCCATTGCATGGAGGAGGCTCTGCTGCCCAGGGTAGGTTGCTGTGCTGTTCTGTGCCGTGGACCTCTGTGCTGTCTGGTGAACCCCGTGAACACAGGATATGTTTAATGAATAAAATAAAATGCATAGGGTTGGAAGGAGAGCTGATTATATTGAAATAGAGTTCACAAATATTTTAAAGTATGATAGAGTAATATGCACATTTTTTTATTGAAGCATTGTGCAAGATCAAAGGCAATTTCAAAGAACCTATGAGTATAAGTAATGCTTCAAGATACCTACAACAATTACATTGTAATAAGAAATTATTTTTCATCTGTTAGGGACAAAGATATGGCAGTTGCCAATACTATGGAGGTTTGTAGTCTGTGTCTGTTCCTAAAGGAAATGCTAAACTTCAGACAGAAGTGAAAAAAAAAATGGATGTCATTTTTTCAAACCCCAACTCTTGGACCTCCTGAATTTTCTCCATGGATCCAAGTTGTGCTGATTGGTTCAGGAACATACATACATATGCACAATCATTTCTTTTTTTCTCTCATTTTCAGCATTTTTTAAATAGGTATTTTTCCTTGCCTTGTCTTTCCAGGGTTAGGATTTCTGCTTTGTTAATTTGGGTTTTGCTTTGTTTGGTTGTTCTTTCTGTTGCTTCTCTTTCTCTCCTACCTTCTGCTGACAGCCAGATTCTTTTGTTCTCTTTCTCGCTCCCTTTTCTTTTTCTATTTTTCCCCTCCTTGTTTATAAAAATTACATGCTACCTCTCTTCTGCTTTCTCTCTGTTCACATGTTGAACATCCTCTAAACTTTCTTCTACCTTCCTATCACATTTTATTTTCTCTTAATTAACTGTATTTTTACCATCTTTTAATAGTATTTGGCTTACATACTCCTGCCCCCACAATTCATGTCGTTACAGTGATTAGTACCACGGATGACATGACTGACGTCTGCTGTTTACTCTGATGCCAGAGCTAGTTCACAGTTATTTGTTGTTTATGCTGTTGGCCATTACTGACCCTTCCATTCCTGTTTTTGTAGTAACTAGTTGTGTAGATGTCAGTAGGCACTGGGTATTTATTTTTATGCTGTATATTGTTTGTCTCAGCTGTTGTATTGTCTGTTTCCCCCTGTTCTGTGGGGCTCTGGGAATTTATAGGGATACTACAAGTTCACAGGATAGAGATTCTGCTGCTGAACTAAACCCAATCAAACACAGTGCACCTTGCTCCACATGCGAATTAACCACAAACTTCAGTGATACAAAAAAATAGAAGACACAAAAATAACCTCCCCAAATTACCACGTCCCAAGTGCAAACACCTATGGGTAAAGTTCAAGTCCCACTCATGGACATCCACTCTTAGAGCAAAAACTGAGAGAATTAACACAAAGGTTGTGAATACCACACCTATTAGGGATCTGGATCTAGATCACTATAGGACGTGTTGGTAAGAGAACACTGTGCCCTAAAAAAGGCCCACATGTAAGCGTGAAAGAGAAACCCACCCCAGCAGGTGCATAAAACCCAGCTAGGAATATAAGAAATAGGAAAAAGCAAGGTAACATGATAACATGATCCTCCTAAAGTTCATAATTTATCAGCAACTGACTCCAAAGGTATTGAAGTGGATGAAATATCAGATAAAGAACTCAACAAAATGGCTATTATCAAGGACACAAACAATAATAGATGTTGGCGAGGTTGAGGGAAAAGGCACACTTTCACATTGCTGGTGGAGTTGCAAATTGGTGCAGCCACTCTGGAAAGCAGTGCAGAGATTCCTCAGAAAACTTGGAATGGACCCACCTTTTGACCCAGTTATCCCACTCCTTGGTTTGTACACAAAGGACCTAAAATTAGCATAGTACAGTGATGCAGGCACATCAATGTTTATAGCAGCTCAATTCACAACAGCTAGATTGTGGAACCAACCTAGATGCCCCTCAACAGATGAATGGATA
The DNA here is from genome assembly GCF_902686455.1 of Sciurus vulgaris. Classification (NCBI taxonomy): domain Eukaryota; kingdom Metazoa; phylum Chordata; class Mammalia; order Rodentia; family Sciuridae; genus Sciurus; species Sciurus vulgaris. Next base: position 134,877,794 of record NC_136470.1, read on the forward strand.
AGAAAACTGTGGTATACATACACAATGGAATATTATTCAGTCATAAAGAATAATAATATTATGCCACTTGCAAATAAATGGATGGAATTGGAGAATATCATGCTAAGTGAAATAAGCCAATCCCAAAAAACCAAAGGCCAAATGTTTTCCCTGATAAGTGGAGAATGATATATAATGTGGGTGGGGGTATGGGAAGTGAGAGGAGAACAGGGGAATTTTAGATTATGTAGAAGGAAATGAGAGGGAGGGGGAGTATGAAAAATGGTAGAATGAGACAGACATCATTACCCTATGTACATGTATGATTACACAAATGGTATGAATCTACATTGTGCACAACCATAGAAATGAAAAGATGTACTCCATTTGTGTACAATGAATCAAAATGCAGTCTGTAAAAAATTAAAAAATAAATAATTTTAAAAAATAATTAATTCCAAGAGAACACAGAAAAACAACCAAATGAAATAAGGAATTCCATACAGGTTATGAATGAAAATTTCAATAAGTAGGTAGAGATACTGAAATAAAATCAAACAAATCTCAGCAATAAAAGACACAATAAATCTAATAAAATGTTCAGTTGAAAGTCACTCTAATAATGTAGACCATGCTGGTAATAAAATACAGGAGCTGAAAGACAGTGATCAGTCTTGAACCTTCAGAAAGTATTAAAGAAAAGAAAATAAATAACATAAGAAGAAAATACAAGAAAAACTCTGGGACATTAAGAGAACAAATTTAAGAACCATTGGAATTGAAAAGGGTTGTGAGATGCAGACTAATGGAATGGATAACATCTTCAAGGAAGCAATAACAGAAATTTTCCCAACCCTTGAGAATGAGATGGACATCCAGATGCAGGACACATTCAGAACCCCAAAGAGACAAGATCACAAAAGGACTTCTCCATGGTGCATTATAATTTGCCTAACATAGAGAAGAAGGATAAAATTTTAAAAGCCTCAAGAGAAAAACATCAGACCACATTCAGAGGCAAGCCAATCAGAATTACTTCAATTTCTCAGCACAAACTCCAAATCCAGGAGGACTTGAAATGTGTTCTAAGTCCTGAAAGAAAATAACTTTCAACCAAGATTGTTATATCCAAGAAATCTGTTCTTCAGAATTGAAGGAAAAATAAAAGTTTCTCAAAATAAACAAAAATTATAAGAATTTATGACTACCAAGCTGGCACTGCAGAAAATACTAAAAGAAATACTTCACACAGAAGAAATAAAAAACAAACCCAAGAGCTCACAAATGAACAAATCTCATTTGGAGAGTAACTAAGCAAATGAGAAGTAGAACCAAATTAAACATTAGAAATAAATCAAAAGAGCAGGAATTAATAAATCTTTTCCCAATAATAACATTAAATATAAGTGTGTCTTTTAACTCCTCCAACTAAAAGGCATAGAGAGGCAGAATGGATTAGAAAACAAGATGTGACTATTGTGTTTGAAAGAGACGAGTCACCTTATAGGCAAAGACAGACACAGACTGAAAGTGAAAGGATGGAAATTAATACACCATGCAAATGGAGCCCACCAAAAAGCAGAAGTAGCTACCCTTATGTCCAACAAAGCAGATTTCAAGTCCCAATTAAATAAAAGGCACAAAGAAGGTCACTTCATACAGCTGAAGGGAACAGAACAGCAAGAAGTTATAAGGGTAGTACTGCCCCAAATATGGATGTATCCAATTACATAAAATATATACTACTCAAATCAAAGACTCTAATAGACTCCTGTACAATAATACTGGGTGACTTCAACACATTTCTCTTACCAACAGGTAAGTCATCCAAACAGAAACTCAGTAAAAACTCTTTGGACCTGTGAATCAAAATGGCAGGAATTATAACTCAAACAGACTTAAAAAACATCCATAGAATATTTCATCTAACAACAGCTCACTATACCTTCTTCTCAGTGGCCACTGAAACTTTATCCAAAATAGACCATATTTTAGGCCATAAAGTAACTCTTGGCAAATATAAAAATGTTGATATAATTCCTTGCATCTTATCAGCTCATAATGGAATTAAACTAGAAATCAACACAAGAAACTCCTGCAATAACTATAGAAGCACATAGAAATTGACCTATACACTTTTGAATAATGAAAGAGTGATAGAAGAAATCAGGGAAGAAATTTTAAAGATTCTTCGCATCAAATGAGAATACCAATACAACATATCAGAACCTCTGGGCCACTGTGAAGGCAGTTCTAAGAGAAAAATCTGTAGCTATGAGTGCTTACATAAGCAGATCAGAAATATCTCAAAAAACAACCTAGTGATGTATCTCAAGGCCCTTGAAAAACAAGAACAAACCAGTTGCAAACCAGTAGAAAGAAGGAAATAGGTCAGAACCACAATCAATTAAATTGAGACTAAAAAAACAATAAAAGGATTAATGAAATGAAGAGCTGATTCTTTGAAAAGATCAACAAGATCAATAAACTCTTAGTCAAACTAAACAAAAGAAAAAGAAAAAAATCAAATTAATAAAATTAGAAATGAAAAGGAGAAATTACCACAGATATTACAGAAATTCAGAGACACATTGAAAACTATTTTGAAAACTTATAATCTAATAAATAGGAAAATCTAGAAGAAAAGAATACATTTCTAGACCTACCAAAACTGAATCAGGGACATAGAAAACCTAAACAGACCAATAACCAGAATTGAGATACAAGCAGTAATAAAAAGTCCCCCAACAAAGAAAAGTCAAGAATCAGAGGGATTCTCAGTTGAATTCTATCAGACCTTTACAGAACTAATGCCAATGCTTCTCAAGTTATTTTGTGAAGTCCCCCACCTGGTGAAGTGCTGCCCGGGTGGCAGGCCCGGATTCGGGCGGCTTATTAGAGCAGGGCAGGGCAGCTAGGGTCTCCCCCAGGCAGCCCTGCACACTCCGGCGGTGGGCTCCTCCCACAGGGCCAGCTTCTCCAGCTTCTCAGAGCAGACCCCCCCAATAAGAGCCTTTCTGCACAGAACCAGCTCCAAGTCCCTGACCCAGCGCAAGCGTGCCGCGAGCTCCGGCCCCCCCACACGCTGCTTCAGAGACCAGGACAGGGCAGCCAGGGACTTCCCCAAGCAGCCCGGCTCCCTCCGGTGGGAAGTGCCATTTTAGGCTAGCTTCTCGGAGCAGACCGCCCAGTGAGAGCCTTTCTACACAGAGCCAGCCACAAGTCCCCAAGCCAGCAGAGACCTCAGACCTGCAAGCAGCCTCTGGGACCAGGGCACAGCAGCCAGAGACCTCTCCAGGCAGCCCTGTCCCCCTCCGGCCCGCAGACTTTTTCAACAGGGCGATCCAAGATGGCAGACTGGAGGGTGACTGCATCTCCAGTCGCTCCAGAACCCAGGATTCAAGAAGGGGAGGCATTGAGAGACTCAGCCTAAAATAGAACCACGGGGTGAGTCTCCCCCACCGGGTGAAGCTTGGCCCAGGCGGCGGGCCTGGATTTGGGCGGCTTATTAGAGTAGGGCAGGGCAGCTAGAGTCTTCCCCAGGCAGCCCTGGGCACTGCAGCGGTGGGCTCCTCCCACACGGCCAACTTCTCGGAACAGGCCCCCCATTGGGAGCCTTTCCACACAGAACCAGCTCCAAGCCCTGAAACGAGTAGCAGGCTAGGGACCGCTTTCTTCGGAAGCACAGCATTATCAAGTTACTCCAAGACTTCAGGCTACTGAAGGCTGGGAGGTGATACACTGGAAATCTACAGGGACACTATAAGCAAATAGAGGAAATCTGCAATATCACAGAGTCCCACTGACATCTGACAAATATGAGAAAATAAGGGAAGAAAATGTCCCAAAAAAACCTAGATACTATATCAATAAAACTCAATGACAGCACAGCAGAAAATATGTCAGAAAGGGAGTTCAGAATGTACATAATTAAAACAATCAGGGAAGCAAACGAGGAGATGAAAGAGCAAATGCAGGCATTGAAGGAGGAGATGAAAGAGCAAATGCAGGCATTAAATGATCGCACCAATCAACAGTTAAAAGAGCAAATATGGGAAGCAAGAGATCATTTCAATAAAGAATTAGAGATACTGAAAAAAAACAAACAGAAATCCTTGAAATGAAGGAAACAATAAACCAAGTTAAAAACTCCATAGAAGCATAACCAATAGGATAGAACACCTGGAAGACAGAACCTCAGACATTGAAGACAAAATATTTAACCTTGAAAACAAAGTTGACCAAACAGAGAAGATGGTAAGAAATCATGAACACAATCTACAAGAATTATGGGATATCATGAAAAGGCCAAAATTAAGAATTATTGGGATTGAGGAAGGCTTAGAGAAACAAACCAAAGGAATGAACAATCTATTCAATGAAATAATATCAGAAAATTTCCCAAATCTGAAGAATGAAATGGAAAACCAAGTACAAGAGGCTTATAGGACTCCAAATATACAAAATTACAATAGACCCACACCAAGGCACATTATTATGAAAATACCTAACATACAAAATAAAGACAGAATTTTAAAAGCTGCAAGAGAAAAGAATCAAATTACATTCAGGGGGAAACCAACAAGAATATCAGCAGATTTTTCAATCCAGACCCTAAAAGCTAGAAGGGCCTGGAACAACATTTACCATACCCTGAAAGAAAACAGATGTCAACCAAGAATCTTATACCCAGCAAAACTTACTTTCAGATTTGATGATGAAATAAGATCCTACCATGATAAACAAAAGCTAAAGGAATTTTCAAAAAGAAAGCCGGCATTACAGAACATTCTCAGCAAAATATTCCATGAGGAAGAGATGAAAAACAATGATGCAAATCAGCAACGGGAGGAACTAGCCTAAAGGAATAGCCAAATAAAGGAGAAACCAAATCATGTCAAAAAACAAAAATGAGTCAAATGACTGGGAATACAAATCATATCACAATAATAACCCTGAATGTTAATGGCCTGAACTCATCAATCAAAAGACATAGACTGGCAGATTGGATTAAAAAGAAAAATCCAACAATATGCTGCCTGCAAGAGACTCATCTCATAGAAAGAGATACCCATTGATTAAAAGTGAAAATATGGGAAAAAACATACCATGCACACTACACAGCGAAAAAGCTGAGTATCCATCCTCATTTCAGATAATATGGACTTCAAACCAAAACTAGGGATAAAGAAGGACATTACATACTGCTTAAAGGAAGCATAAATGAGCAAGACATAACTATCATAAATATCTATGCCCCGAACATTGGCTCATCCATGGATGTCAAACAAATCCTTCTCAATTCCAGAAATCAAATAGACCACAACACAATAATACTAGGAGATTTTAACATACCTCTCTCACCACTGGATAGATTGCCCAAACAAAAATTGAATAAAGAAACCATAGATCTCAATAACACAATCAACAATTTAGACTTAACTGACTTATATAGAATATACCATCCAACAAAGAACGAATACACTTTCTTCTCAGTAGCACATAGATCCTTCTCTAAAATAGACCATGTTTTATGCCACAAAGCTACTATTAGCAAATACAAGAAGATAGAGATACTACTTTGTACTCTATCAAATCATAATGGATTGAAATTAGAAATAAATGACAGAATAAAAAACAGAAACTTCTCCAATACTTGGAGCTTAAATTATATGATGAATTATATAGTATGTAATTATATAATTATATATGAATATTATATCTTCATTATATAATTATATAATTCATAAATTATATGAAATTATATGATGAATGGATAACAGAAGACATCAGGAGGGAAATTAAAAAATTCTTAGAAGTACACGAGAACAAAGACACATCATATCAACACCTCTGGGACACTATGAAAGCAGTACTTAGAGGAAGATTTATTTCATGGGGCGCATTCAACAAAAGAAGTAGAAATCAACAATAAACGACTTAACACTACAGCTCAAAGCCCTAGAAAAAGAAGAGCAGACCAACACCAAAAGTAGTAGAAGACAGGAAATAGTTAAAATCAGAGCCGAAATCAACAAAATTGAAACAAAAGAAACAATCTGAAAAATTAACAAAATAAATAGTTGGTTCTTTGAAAAAATAAACAAAATTGATAAACCCTTAGCCACACTAACAAAGAGAAAGAGGGAGAAAACTCTAATTACTGAAATTCGGAATGAACAAGGAAATATCACTACAGAAATGAGTGAAATACAAAACATAATTAGAAGCTATTTTGAAAATCTATACTCCAACAAAACAGAAAACCTCGAAGACATCAACAAGTTTCTAGAGACATATGAATTACCTAACCTGAACCAGGAGGACATACACAACTTAAATAAATCAATTTCAAGCAATGAAATAGAAGAGGTCATCAAAAGCCTACCAACAAAGAAAAGTCCAGGACCAGATGGGTTCTCAGCCGAGTTCTACAAAACCTTTAAAGAAGAGCTCATTCCAATACTTCTCAAAGTATTCCATAAAATAGAAGAGGAGGGAACCCTCCCAAACTCATTCTGTGAAGCCAATATCATCCTGATATCTAAACCAGACAGAGACACATCGAGGAAAGAAAATTTCAGACCAATATCCTTAATGAACATTGACGCAAAAATTCTCAACAAAATTTTAGCAAATCGCATACAAAAACATATTTAAAAAAATGGAAAAAAAAAGTTATTTTGTGAAATAGGGATGAGGGAGTACTTCCAAACTCTTCTATGAAGCCAGTATCACATTCAACCCAAAATCAGATAAGGACCCATCAAGACTACAGAACAATATCCCCAATCCTTAATAAAATATTAGCAAATTGTATTCAACAACATATTTTTGAAAAAAAATTATACATCATGACCAAGTTGGTTTTATCCCAGAGATGCAAGGATTATTTAATACACAAATAAATAAGTCCAATCCATCACATTAATAGAATTAAGAATAAACCTAGTCATCTCAATAAATGCCTACAACAAAATTCAACACCCACTCATGATGAAACACTGAAGTAACTAGGTATGGAAGAAATCTATCTCAGCAACAGGAAAATAGATGAAATTTGAGAACATCATGTTAAGCAAAATAAGCCAAACTCAGAAAGTGGAGTGTTATATGTTTTTTTTTTTTGTTTTGTTTTGTTTTTTTTTTTCTGATATGTGTAAGCTGGAGAAGAAAAAGGGGTTGGGGAAGCAGAACTAGGGGGTGTCACATGAAAATTGAAGGGAGATCAGAAGCATAGAGAAAAAGGACCAGGGGTTGGGAAGGAGGGGAAGTGCTGTGGAGTGATATTGGCCAAATTCTGTTGTTCTATTGTGTGCATGAACACACACATAACAACCAATCCCACCAGTATGTACACCTATAACAATGTTGAAATAAATTAAATGGATGTTAACAGTACATACTTTCTCAAAGGTATGAACAATTGAGAAGATTGTAAGGAAGCTCAAGGATTTAAAATTATTACCCACATAAAGCAGATATACATTGGAACTAAAAAGTGTTATAATTCATGACACACCCACTTACCTCTCTCCTCCTTAAATAATAATCCAGAGGAAATATATATGATTATGTTCTTAGAGGCCACTGTATTTTCTGATGAGCTATTCCTGAGTAATCCAAGAGATGATTAAATTTCCCAGTAAGTTATTGAAGAAGAATACTGAATAAACAGGAAAGCCAGAGACTCATAAATGAAATTTATTTTTAAATTGTTCTGGATAGATTAGACCTACCAAAAAGTGAACTCATTAAGTGTTAAACATTTCTTTTCAACAAAACACATATAACAAAATCTAATATAATTCATAATTTTACAAGAAAAAACTCAGCCACATGGGTAGAGAACTATCTGAAAAATAACAATTTATAAAAATGGCAACTGGGGAAATACATTTTCTTTTACACCATCTAGCCAAAGAAAGTGAGTTCTATACCAGGGCCATAGATGCATCTATATAAAATCCACACCTGAATCCTCACTCTTTTTCAGTGACTCATCTTTTTTTCCAGGCTATATAAATCTGCCTTCTGGTTGGTTCAATGCAAACATGATGTCTGATTCAAATTTCCAGTATTTATTAAGAACCTACTGTTTTCTTCTTGTATTTCGTGCAATACTTGCTGATGGTATGCTAATGCAATGGCATGTCTCACCACCAAATTTTTACAAGTATCATTTTAACTTCAAGTGAGAGGAGGTCATATCATACATAAGACTATATCATCTGACTTGACATAGTGTAAAAAAAAAAAATCACAACTACCTGGATAACGAGAAGATAGCTACAACATTATTTCTGCTAGGGAGAATAAATTAAAATTTTGTCATTCTTTTCCTTAGAAATCCAAAGTACATTGGCTGAGCCTGGAGATTTATAAAATAATTTTTAAGAATAGTGATTTTTAAATTAAGGAAAATGGTTAAAAACCCACCTCATGTTCAGCCCCTTCAAATATAATATCTCTAAAATCTTTATGGTGTGGTAATAAACCCTTAATAATCCCTTACTATATCCTCTGTGTTATGGTTTGGATGTGAGGCGTCCCCCAAAAGCTCACCTGTGAGACAATACAAGAAGTTTCAGAGAAGAAATGACTGTGTGGTGAGAGTCTTAACCTAATCAGCAGATCAATCCCTGATGAGATTAACCCAGTGGTAACTGGAGGAGGGTGGGGTGTGGCTGGAGGGAGTGGCTCATTGGGGGCGTGGCTATGGGGTATATATTTTGTATCTGGAGAGTGGAGTTTGTCTCTCTGTCTCTGCTTCCTGATGATGTGAGCAGCTTTCCTCTACCACCCTCTCCCGCCATGATGTTCTGCCTCACCTGGAGCCCTGAGGAAGGAAGCCAGCCTTCCATGGACTGAGACCTCTGAAACGTGAGCCCTCAAATAAACTCTTCCTCCTCCACAATTGTTCTGCTCGGGTCATTTAGATTAAGTCACATCAGCAAAAAAGCTGAATAATACACTGTCTCTTCTTGTCATTTCATTTATTCATTTGCCATTAATCATAAAATTGAAATAAGAAGAAAATGATTTTTTTAAAGTGACTTTCCAATCTGGAGATCTGCTAGTTTCTTTGTGCTATTTAATTTGTCCCGTGCTGTGCCTGCACTATTTGCCTATTTCTCCAGACAGAAGCCATAACCGGCTGGCCTGGTCCTCCACCTGGCCGTCATTTGCATTTGCCCAGCACCAGAGGAAACAGGAGGCCCAGTGTCCTCAGGGCCTGCTTCATTTGGTATTCAAAGCCCCCACTCTCCACAGTGGGCCGCCAGTGGTCAGGACATGTTTGTGCAACTCAGATCAGCTCTGATTTTAATTCCAGCAGATAATGAACAAAGCTGCCTTTCCATTTGGATATCTTAGCCCCAAATGAAGCTCTTTCTATTTAAAAGCTATTGCACTAAAAAATAAGGAATCTCTGAAGTGTGCTTCCTAATTTGGCATTGGTTGATACAGGGACTTGTGACTTCATTAATGTAATATCATAAAAGTCTAGAAAGTAATCTTCTAGATCACTGGGGTGATCTTGAGGTGGCTCAACCAGGGTTCTTTATGTCCACACTTTGGAAAATGAACAGATTTTGCACTGTAATAATGATGTCTTTTTAGGGTCTGGATAATTCCACACCCCTAAGAGTCAGAATCTGATACACCTTAGGTGTCACTTAGTATACAACCTTGTTCACAATGATTTTTCTCTTAGATGAAAGCAGGCTTTCTTTCCAAAAGTTGGAATAAAAACAAAAATGTTTTACTCCATGGATGCCATGTGATGACTGGTTATTTCAATGCAGAATGTTTGAATTAAAAAATTAAACCATGCTTCATCTGAGAATCTGGTACCAAAGAGAGCAATCATTTTTAACTTAAGATCTGTCATGTCGCATTCGACTGAAACAAATCCTGAGCATTTTGTAGATGATCAGTAGTATCATGGTTTGGATCTGGAATGACTCTCAAAGGCGTGTGTACTTAAAAGTTTGGTCCTTAATTGAAGGAAATGATTCGACATGAGGGCTCTGACCTCATCCGTGGATTAATCCACTTGATGGATTGATGGATTAATACTTTGAATGGAGGAGGTAAGTCACTGGGGGACATGCCTGAGGGGTTTCTCTTCTCTCTGCTCCTCCCCCACCTCCTTCCCAGCTGCCGTGAGCCCAGCAGCTCTCCTCTGCTGCCTTTCCACCATGACACCCTGCTGCCTTGCTTCAGGCCCAGAGCACCGTCACCAGTTGACCATGGACTAAAACTCTGAAACCATGTGGCAAAATAAATCCTTCCTCTAAGTCATTCTTGTCAGTACTTTGGTCTCAGTGAGAAAAAACTGACTAACAGAGGAGGGATTCTAGAGGAATAGGCCGAAGTATGATATTGTTATTCTGTATGACGTGGTTTTAATTAAAATTGTTGCTTAAATTTTGAACAATATTTATATCCTTTTCTTTTATGTTAGATGTTTACAGGAGATATAGGACCCAGAAGCCCTCATCTTGGAAGTCTTGGAAATTACCCCCCACAGAATGATTCTTTTAATCCTTGGACATATTTTTCCTGATCTCAGAACCAAGAAACAATAAACCTACAAATGATTCAGGAAAAATGCCAAGGAAACTAGAAAACCAAAAAGAAAACCCTTTCTCCTTTTTAAAAACTGCTTGGGGAAACTATCTGTTAAATAGCTTCCTTTTTTATTGCTGTTGTTTTTGGTTTTGGGGTTTTTGTTTTGTTTTATTTTGTTTTGTACTCCTTAAAGTGGTACTCACAATTGTAAATCCCAGTGCCTAGCTTAGTATCTGGTAAATGGAGGGTACCACATAAATATCTTTTAAATTAATAAAAAGCTACAGGGCTAACTAACTAGTGGAGACCATATTCTAAGTCTTCATTTCTCACTACCAATTTAGCAGAAATATCCTGAGAAAAGTTGTTATTGCTCTTATTTTCACATTCATCATCACATTTTTCTTATTCATACTATTAAAAATGTGCAAATGTAGACTAGCACTCTAATTTCTCTGCAGTTAGGAAGCCAGAGAACAGAGTAAACCAAGCCACAGGATTTTCCAATGAGCATCTCTGGCAAATTTAGTGAACTAGCTTGTGTGTTGTTCTGGGTTTGAAAAGATTTTAAAACAAATTACTTCTTTCTCTTGGCCCCTTTAAGAACCAACCCAAATCCCTGTTTTCAAAAGTGAAATGTCCTTCGAACCTGAAAGGACAAAGAAGGGTCTGAAATGATACATTCAAGGACGTGGTTTTAAAGAATTCCATTGTCGAATCACCTCATGGCAGACAGTCTAGAAACGACAATTGCTAGGCTTTCTGGTGGTATTAGCAGCATAGTAAATATAACGTATATGTCATTTTTATTTCAGACAGGAAGACTAGAGGTAGTTACTAGTGAATGACAGTAAATGGTACCAGATGCCAAGTAAATCTTAATAGCCTTTTAGCTGCTATTCTCATATTGACATACTCATTAGTATTTTAATTTTTAGATATTTTATTCAAGATTTCAATACAATACCACAAAAAAAAGAAAAATTCAAAGTTGTCTACCCAATAACATCCTACTCTTGTGACAAGAACCCAGAGTTTGATCAAGAAATTATTCTGTATCTAGCCAAGAGAAATGAAAACGTATACACACAAAAAAACTCACATGTGAACAGTCATAACAGCATTGTTCATAATAATCAAATATCAGAAACAATCCAAATGTCTACTGATGAATGGATAAACCAAATGTGGCCCATTCAGATAATGGAATAATGTTAATAATAAAAAGGAGTGAACTACTGATAAATGCTGGAACAGAAAGAACTGAAGAATCATTGTGCTAAATAAATAAGCCAGATACAAAAGACCACACATTGTATTATTCAATGGATACGAAATGTCCAGAAAACACAAATCTATAGCTATAAAAAGCACATAAGTGACTTCCCAGAGCTGAGAAAGAGAGAGGGAGCTCAACACAAAGAAGTATAACAGCTTTTTCTTAGAGTGGTAGAAAGACTCTGAAATTGAATTTGGGTGATACACAACATGAAAATTTACTTAAAAGTCATTGAACTGTACACTTAAAATAGGTGGATTTCATGGCATATAAGCAATAACTCAATAATGCAGTGAAGAATAAGACCAAACTCTTTTGTTACAGAGAAAGAGTTTGGATAAAGAGATTTGTCGTGCAAAATGAAAATCACCTGTGAAATATCAAATGTTTTTACTAATATCCACAGCAATTAGCCATGCGAATGGATGACTCTTTTCTTCTCAATATAAAATGATGGAAAGTCAAGAGGGAGCTTTCCCTGCATCACCCTACCTCCCAACATGGATGCTCAAGGATGCCATTGGGCTGAAAGCACCTGGGTTCCTCCTAAGCACGGAGCATCGTGCTACAGTCTCAATGATGGAACAGAGTAGAACAACTCCACATGCCCTTTTTCTCTTGAGCTTTCCAGCTACAGACCTTCTTCGCCCTCCCTGATCTGGACTGTCCCACAAATCAGTGGCAGAACAACACTTGTGGTTTTATGGTTGCCAGCCCCACCTCAGCTTGCTAGCCCTGTGTCAGAGTAGGCCCTCCTCCCTCCTTCAAACCCCACACTCCCCAGACTCCTCCCAGCCACATCCCCCCATTGCCTGCAGATAGAGGCCCTTGCCTTCTACGTCAAAGAGAAAAGCAAGGCACCTCTGCAGAAAATCCCTTAGGTCCCCCTCCAGAGCTTCCATTCTCTGCTGAGGTCAATCCTTAATCTTCTCAGATACTTCCCACTTCTTCATTACTAGTGTCTTCCCTTGTAATGCAAACATACCCAAGGTATTTTGCCATTTTAAAAACAGTGTTCAAACTCACAAACCCCTCCAGCTGCTGCCCTCACTCCCTCTCTCCCTTTGCATCCTTGAAATCTCTGAGATTCCTTCCTCCTTTTCTTGAGTTCTTCCTGAGACCATCAGCGACAAGCACCATCTTATGGGTTCCTCACCAGTCCTTAACTTCCTTGATCTCTCAGTGGCATGCTATGGGGTCTTACCATTGACACAGTAATGAACTGAGAATTTGGAGAATGTTGGGTTGGGGTGGGTGAACTTTTTACCTTCATCTGTCTAAAGATCAAGGGCATCCTTTCCAACTGCCTACGGCATATTTCTGCTTTAATTATGCATTGTCGGTGCAGACTCCTGTGCTGTATTTCATCAAATCTAAACTGCCATTGATTATAAAATAAAACATTATTTATATACACTATTTTTTAAACACCACTAGCTTAACTAGAGTATGCTATTCATTGAACAACATCAGAAAATTGAGAGCTATTAGGATGGGAGATAAAAAAGCAAAGCAACATGACTTGCATTCAATCAACTATGATAAGGAGTCCAAGGATTCCATGAATGGCACTTCAGAAGGACCCACAAGTCGTGACCAAAAACAGGTATTTGAAAATGCCTGGTTCGTCAGGTAACTATGGCATTTGGAAAGACCAAGACCAACTTGAGATGGTCTGTTATCAAACATATCTCAGCAATTAAATCAGTCTTTAAACCGTAGCAGCAGGGAAAACTACTTCATTTGTTATTAGTTGAAACAGACATATTACAAAAGCCAGATTAATGAGAGAAAAACAAATGGGTATTTATTAACATGGGAGAAACCCAAGGAATGAGTAGTTTTCAAAGAGGTCGCTTTGAATTCCATCTTACCTAGCATCTGCCACAAAGAACAGTAATTTTAAGAGAAGAAACAAGATGAAGGAAAAGGACTTTGAGACTTCAGGGGTGGCAAGTTGGGGGAAGATAAATAACTGCAGATAAAGTTTAGTTAGCTAGTTAGTTAAGCTTGTTAATGTAGATTCCTCTTGTACCGTCTCCAGGCTACTAAGTCTCTCGAGTTGTCTTCAGTGCTAATTCTTATTTTCTCTGGTAGACAGGAGGCAGGATACCGTTTGACCTGCTTTTAGGCAAACAGGGAGGTCAGAGCTTTCCTGAACCTTCCGTTGAATTGCCTGCAGCTCAACGACTCTTGATAGGTTGAGGTGGCGTATTCTGGTTCCCAACAGTCCTTCCTTTGAAACTTCACTTTTAGAAAGTCTCACAAATGAAACTTGGGTTGGTAGCAATGGAAAGATTTGGATCGTAAGGGGGAGGAAAACTGAGACTGAAATTAGCAGGGGGGAGAATCCAGGCCTGTATGGCGTGAGCAAACAGGTATTTAATAAGAAGCACTGCTATGGAAAAAATCAAAGATTAACAAGTGGGATAAATTATAAACTAGTTTCCGAATCCCAAGGGCAGCCGTTGAGAAGACTTCCGGATGTTGGGATTGAGTGTCTTTTGTGGTTTGAGAGTCCCCAGTGATGTCTGAGTGACTCCCAGGCAGCAGACACAAAGGCCATCCATTTCTGAGCTATTCTGGGTGGACCTGGAGTTTATATCAAGTTGTCCAGCTTCAACTCCAGGCCTTTGGGGAAAGGACAGTTTTTGTTTTAGTGATGCCAATTCAGAAATAAATGGGAGAAAATTGAAAATGTTAATTTGGAGAATCAAAGCCAGATATTGGAGGAAAAGAGAATAATTCAGGGTACAGTCGTGAGTTGTATCCTGAATTATTCTATACCTGTAATCAATCCAGATTACAAGTGAAGAATAAGATCTCAAAAACAATGACTAGAGCTAAAATCTAATGCCAGGTACACTATAATTTTCTTTCCAAACATTTGTTTTCTCGCTAGAATCACCTGGATGTTTACCAAAGAAATCACAGTGAGGCGATTTATTTGCAGATTCAGTTTCATATCATTAAACTTAGCCTGATTATTTACATGAGTGCAGCACAGGTAGTGATTGACCACATAGACGCTTCTTCAGGCTACTCTGCTGGGAATATTGATTAGGAAATTCAGATTAGACTTCTAAAAGCTCCTTGGGACTAAGGAGACACGCGCCCAGGATTTGCCACCAGACCTCGCCTGCCACACCGACAGTATTGCATGAATTCCTCTCTTCTTGAGGCCCCCAGAATACATTGAGGTTCCTGATCCTGCCTGGAAATGGCAGCCCTTACCCATCTGTTGGGCTGGAGTACTTTTAGAATTAGGTCCTGGCCAGTTTTTCCAAGGGGACATTATTGACTCCACAAAATCAACCTAGTTCTTTAAAACTTTCTGGTTATATCTGGTTATATGCACATCTTCAAATATGACATCCCCAGAAGAAACCTTGGATATAATCATTATTTCCAATTGTACCCTGTTAAGAAGAGGTTAAATTCTTATTGAACTTATGCAAATATATGGACATAAAATAAGAACTTCTATCTTCTCTAAGTAATATAAAAATAAGATGCCAAAAGTATCTAAAGTTAAGTTCATGTTTAGTAATTAATGTTTCAATATTTTATCTTATCTGGAAATGATTTGGATATTCAGTAAGTATCTGCTATTTAGCTTAACTTAGCAAAACCTGAAGGTGTTAGTTACTAAAGAGGTTTGCAAAGTGGTTTTTAGTAGAAACATTTAAAAGTATTACTATTATTTAAATGTACATTTATAAACTTTTATCACACTTGTATCTATTTAATGCACTTGTTCTTAATGATTATGCTTAGATTACCCATGAAAATTTTATGAGACATTAGAAAAGCCAGCCATCATCTCAAGTCATTTTCCTGTTAAATATTTTCACAGCACATGCGTGGTAAGCAGTCATCGACAAAGCCAGAAACTAACAGTTGAATAATGGACTTCGTCTGGCTTAATTTTATTAAGCAAATAATATTAAACTAGTTTTTTGACCAAAGATTTACCCAAGTTACATGAATTTGAAAAGCACTCAGGTTAGTTCCCATATTTCAAACAGCTTTAGGAATTATTTCATTTATGTAATTCTTTTTCTTTAGTCCAATTAAAGAGATGTCTTTTACAAATTTATTTGTAATTGCTAGAAAGGATGAGCATTTTTTCATATATTTGTTAATGTGTATTTCTTCTTCTGTGAAGTAGTACCTGTTCAGTTCCCTTGCCCATTTATTGATTGGATTATTTGGGGGTTTTGGTGGTGAGTTTTTTGAGTTCTTTGTATATTCTGGAGATTAATGCTCTATCTGAGGTGCAGGTGGCAAAGATTTTCTCCCATTCTGTAGGCTCTCTGTTTATGTTCTTGATTGTTTCCTTTGCTGTGAAGAAGCTTTTTAGTTTGATACCATACCATGTATTGATTCTGGACTTTACTCCTTGAGTTTTAGGATTTTTGTTGAGGAATTCAGTTCCTAAACCAACATGATGGAGAGTTGGGTCTATCTTTTCTTCTAGTAGGTACCGGCTCTGAATATCAGAAACCAAACTTATTAAACCAAACTTTTTAAAATAAAGGTATTCCTTCCAAATGACTCAAGTCCAAAGCCAGTAAGCCCCATGTGGATTAACCACAGACCTCCAAGGCATCTCCAAGGTACAGGGATGCAGCCCCACGATGCCAAGCTTCCTTCCAGAGACGGCCCAGGAAAGCCCAGTCCTCCGCTGCTGCAGGCAGTCAGGGATGGCGTTCATGTAGATAGTGTCTCTGATCTTCCCCAGAATGTGGAATGACTCCAGGTTCAAGGGTAACACTGGCCTGCGTTTCACGGATGGAATTTTCCCATGCTAACCAAAGGCAATGAAGGTCAAAGTAGCCCTTTATGGACTGGTAATGTCACCAGAGAGTGGGACCTCAACTCAAGAGAGTAGGGTCCTTGGGCAAACATGCTGGGAAAGAATTTCACACACACCACTCAGAGACAGAGGCAGGCAGATTGATGTAGGAAAGCAGATACACGTTCAGTGAGCCGGACATCTTGAGAGTGAGAGCTTTAGGGTAAAGCAAGGAACATACACTCAAGGGACCACATGGGCTGACCCGGAGGGAGGGACAACACCACCTTGTGGCAGAGCGTGAATATTTATGGGGGGAGTTGCGAGGAACTGGACTCAGGTGAAGTTACACAGTGTAGCACCAGTTTCCTCTGCACTGACACGCTGTCCCCGTGATGCTTTTTGCTGGTGAGAGCATGGAGCTAGGGTGTGGCCAAGGCTCTGCCCAAGGACAGGGCCTGGGTTGCTTGGTTTGTTTTCCAGAGGTTTGTGGGGCATTTCTTACATCCCAAGGGTTCATGAGCGCTTCTCTTTTGAGACTCTTTCTTTTTCTGTGTCCTCGAGTTCCTGTTTCAGGACTGTTCATTAAAACAAACTGCCCTGAGATAGACCCATTGAGACAAAGAGCACTTTGTGTCAGGTTTCCAACCTGCCGAGCGCCGGCCTCACTTAAGCCAGCGCCTAGACTCCCAAGCTGGAGGAGACCAGAGGAGATTTCACAGGCCACACAGCCAAGCTCTCAGGACACACAACATAAGCAGGAAAGCAATAGCTGGCCGTGGAGGGAAGAGGGCCAATACCAAGAGGCACCCCAAGATCCAGAGTCACACTTCAAGCTAATTCTCACAAATGTCCTTCTCCTGCTAATCTGAATTTGGAAAAGAAGTAAGAAAGGGAATTTTTTTCCTTTTCTCTCACAGCTGAGCTTTTCAGAGGGAGATCTGGGACAGTTGACTTTGGTAAGAATTAATCTTTGCAGGCTCCTTTCAGTTTTCCTAGAATCCCATCTGCAAGCCCTGCAATAACTGGAATGGCCCCCAACCCCCATCCCCAATCCACAGAACTATAGCAGAAGGAAGAATAACCTCCCAGGTCCTTAGTTGGAATAGACTGGAACAGATATTATAAAAGACAGATGAACAAGAGAAATGAAAATCAAAGTTTATTCATCCTTACATTGCAACATACTTGGGCACAATTCAGGGAATGAGTTGTTCTCAAGAGGTGTCACTAAACTCCAACTTATAGCGTCTTCAACAAAGAACACGTAAGTTTTTTGAGAAGCAACAAGGCAAACGAAAAGGATTTAGAAGTTCTAGAGCGGGCAGCTGGGGGAAGGCCAAGATCTGCAGGCTAGTTGGTAAAGTACCGGCTGGTACTGTCTCCAGAACCAGGCCAGTAAGGGTCTAACCTCACTTGTCTTCAGGGGTTAACCTTTGTTCTCCTGGGTAGAGGGGAAGGATGGCTTTTGTCTTTTTAAGTCTGTGTCTTGCTTTTAAACAAATAGAAGCTATTCTCTAAGTTTTCCTATGTCTCCTCCTCCTTGTCTACAGCTCAACAACGCTTCACATTTTGGGGTGACATATTCTGGGTCCCCACAATTATCCTAAACCCCTCACCTCTGAAATTCACCTTGACCTCCACATTCCAACTCTCACTGGAGCATAATCTTAGTTTCACTTCAATATTTAAACTGTCCTCTTCGAAATTGAACAACTCTGCCTTTTTAAGAATTCTGTAACTCAGAAAGAAGCAAATAACTTTGGGCCTTTAGAATTCTGCAGAAACTGTTTTCTTCTAAAGTACATGTTAAAAGTGAAAGGAAAAACATAAATAAGGAACACTATATAGTACTGGCACAGATTTTTTTTTTTTTTTTTTTTTTTTTAACTAACGGTATAAGTGAAGCCGGAGTCCAGAATACGTTAAGGGCTATGGGAAAACGTCAAGGCTAGCAAAGCATCTAATTGAATCACAAAGAAACAAGAACTAGTAAGAAGTGGGTCCCTTTTCTTCACTTAATTTGGGGATATAGGATCATAAATAAAACAGGAAGAAAATAGAAATAAGTACGCAGTCCCTAGTTTTCCCTCTCCAGCTTGCCTTCACCTGGAAAGGGTAGAGGAAGTGAAGCCAAGGAGGCGTAGGGAAGTATCCGGCCCTGTTAGCCATGGTCTCTGCTTCCAAGCCCAGCTGGGTGGAGCAGGGAACTGGTTTTTCTGGGAGACTGGAATCACTTGAAGACGTTCCCAAGGAACAAATGCCAAGCGACTCCTCAAGCAACTCCCGCCGGTCATCGCTGCCCTGTTGGGACACTGCACTGCTCACAGCCCGGGCCCCACTCCTCAGGCTGTGAGCAGGGCTGCTTTTACATGGGGACAGTTGTTCCACTTCAACTCACAAAACTGTTAGCGCCTCCAAGACCACCAACCCCTCTGCCCTACTCTCCAGAGAAGGGTCTATTGCAGCGAGTGCACTCTCAAGACAACGTTTAAGGACCTCATTGTCTCTGACATTGTCTCTCTCATTCTTTGAAGTGGTAGTGATGGCGATGGAGCCAGTCAACCGCCAAGGACATTGCCCTGCTCCCCTCTCCACGTTTTCCCTCCCCCAATTTGCCTCCTCCTCCCTGTCCCCAGTCTTACTAAGCTTTGGGTAAGTACTAGATGGATTGGAAGCAAGATGGCCATACCATTGGGGTGGCGGTTCTCAGTAGAGCTGACTGAGCCCTGAGGGAGCATCTGCTAACATCTGAGGTCTTACTGGTTATCACAAGTTGAGACGGGAGGTGGGCATGGGGGTGCGGGAATGTTATTCATGTCTTACTGATTCAGGTCAGGAATGCTGCGTTCCATCCTACAATGCCAAGGGCAACCCTCACAACAGAGAATTGTCCAGGTCAAAATGTCAACAGTGCAAAGGTTGAGAGACCCCGCAGGAGTCTAATGAAATGTTAATAATTCCATGATTACAATCTCATTTCTACTTTGTCACGTAGCCTTCGTGTATGGCGTGGCAGTACTTGCCTTTAAAACTTTAGCGATATAAACAACTAGAGTCTGAACATGTTCTGCATACCTGCCATGCCTGCATTCAAACCATATTCAGAATTCACCAGCATCAGATACAGTACACATCTCAAAAACATTGTGGAGTAGGGTGTGGTGGTGCATGCCTACAATCCCAGAGACCCGGGAGGCTGAGGCAGGAGGATTGCAAGTTCACTACCAGCCTCAGCTACTTAGCAAGGCCCAGAGCAACTTAGCAAGACCCTACCTCAAAATAAAAAATAAAAGGGCTGGTATTGTAGCTCAATGGTTAAGTGCCCCTGGATTCAATCCCTAGAACCAAAAATTTAAAAGAAATTTAAAAATAAATTGCCGATTTATTTGTTAATTACCCAAATGCATATAAGCTTATAAGTGCACAAAAAAGAGGAAAGTCACTAGCAGTTTCAGTTCCTAATTTCTGATTGTGAACCTGTCTCTAGACAAATACTCCAACCATGAAAACCTTCTCAGCCTTAAACAGGATTATCTCTTCACTACCATCAGGGAAAAGCATGGCCTAGCCTTATACCTCACCCTGCATGGCTGGAGTGGGTAGTATATTCCAGATCTTTCTGGTATGTTTATGATGCTCCCATGACAGTCGCTATTTTTGGTGAGCACTTTCTTTTGGAACCTTTTGTTCAACGAATGCTAAAGGGAAACATAAGCAAATTGTTTCAAAAAATAGGGATAAGACTGGAGCAAGTCAGCAGACAAGGAAGAGGACTGGAAGCAGGAGGAGAGTTTTAATCACCAAGCCTTGTGCCAGAGATGTTGGGGATAATCACTTCAGCTGTGTCCTGCCCCCGACTCCGAAGCCCTGCTACTGTCCAGGATTCCTGGCTCCATCCTGTATTTCTCTTGATCAACCAGTCACTCTGTTAGTTCACATTTGCCATCGAACAAAACTTTTACCAACTGCTACCCTCATGCCCGTTGGACTTACACCAGCTACTCTTCCCAACATTTTGTACTCTGAACTAAATCGTGTGTGAAAATTACCTTTTATTGACTTTAGCAAGAGCCCTGAACAAACAATGGAGGGCCAATTCCAACTGCCCACTGCCAAAACGGCCCTCTGCCCCATCTGTCAGATGCACGTATCATTAAGACTTTTATTAGCCTCCAAAATGGAAAACTCTTTTTATAGGGCTAGCTAAAAACCTACAAAAGTCCTTGAAAAGCAACTCTCCTGTCCTGGCGACCACGGCATCCCAGCAAACGCTGCAGGAGAACCAGGTTGGCATCAATATCCAGAGATAAAACCGCTCCCAAGTGATAGCACCAAAATATAACTCCACATCCATAAATGCATGCTTTACATTAAACTATTCAATGAAACAAAAAAAACTTTTTTTCGGCCTCTCCAAAAAAACAAAAAAATGGAGACTTTAAAAAGATAAGTTCCAAAAAAAAAATAAATAAATAAGAAAATTTCTTATTCTGCTTATCCTGAATTGCTAAGAAAAATGTTCATCAAAGGACACAAAATTTCAATTAGGAAGAATAAGTTCAAGGAATTTACTGAACATCGTAGTGACAAAAAATGAGTAAGTTAATAAGCATATGCTATATACTCAAAAATTGATGAGAGTACATTTTAAGTGTCCTCACCACAAAAAAAATAATAATAACAAATACATGAGGCAATGCATACATGAAAGGGCCTACGTTACCCCTTCCAGGGGGTACTTACCAAAGCCTCATTATGTACATCATAAATATATGTAATTTTAACCTGGAAACTGAAAATAAATGAAGGAACAAATTTCCTTAGAAACATGAGAAAACAAACATAACTTCTTAAAGAAACCAGTGTGAAGTAAAGACATGACATTGAGAGTCACCAGCAGAAGAAATCAAGAACATCCTCCGAAATGGAAAAGTGGTAAGAGGCTTAACCATTAGGAGCCCAGGGAGAAGTAATGTTCTTCTACCCGCAGAAGAGAGTAAGATCATGGAAGCCTAATGTGGCTTTTTACAGTTCTGCTTACAATTACGCATCAAACAATTTACCCCTTGTGGATGAGATCCTATAGCCTGCTGAGATGTTGCTCTTGGAGAGACGGGTACATGCTGGTTTTTCTTCTGTTGTGCTTTATTTTTATTAAAACAAAAAACTTACAACACAGCTAAAAAAGATTCGCTTTTATCGAATCTTCCTCTTTCCAAGAATGACAGCATGGATTAACATTGGTCCAGCGCTTATGGTAGGTCCAGCAATAAAAGACAATGGCTTATGCATTCATGCCCAGTCCACGTCCTGTGGGCTGGAATTCATAAAATAAAGGCAGCAGATGGCATACCTAAATTTAATTTGCTATTTGATTTATCCTTGTGTTCCCACTCTGAAATGCAGATACTGAATGTTTACCCAGTGCCATTAGGAAACACAAGACCATGCTTCCAGCGAGTTTATCATGTAATCTGATGCGGGCCCATCAATCCTGAGAATGAAAACGATGTCCCATGCACAGAGGCACTCTCACTAATGGGGACCCGTCAACAGCCAATGCTCCACATATCAGGGTGGCATTACATGTGGTTTGGAATGCAATACCAGAGACCATCAAAGGGAAGAATGTGCCTTTGATTTTACTGATCTGATTCAAAACCAAAGGGAATCTTTTTGTACTTTTCAGCCTCATGTCCCACGTTCCCTGAGAATATCGATGTTTGGTTTAATTGTTATGATCACTTTTCCTTGTGGGTTCTTCTCTCCGACACTGCATCCTCACCCCTTAGTATGTGTCTGATTAGTTTCTGGCCCACCACATTCTAAAGCAAAAACTTCCTAAGTCTATGCTATGGCTTCTGGCAGCTGTCAAAATAATCCCTGCTGATACCAAGTTTAACGACTTGCCTCCGCAGGGGATCAATGTTGGGGAGCAGCATACAGGGCTGCAAAATTAGGTCATTAGTGGCAAAGCAAGCTCAACCGTCCTTGTGTTTGGAGATCAAAACTCTGAGATAAAAGGAACAACCCAACAATCAAGGATTCTGGAATCATCTTTTAAGTCTCAAACAAGGTGTCAATTTAGCCATGCATTTCTCCAAGTTCTTGGGAAGGATTCTGTTACTTTAAAGCATGGTAACACAATACCTAGACCTTCAACGTTTGCATGTCCTGTAAAACATTCCAGGATTAAAATATTTCAGTCCCAAAGGGTGAAAATCCAAGTCACGACCTCTATTGTACTGACTGGATTGCTGAGTACTCAGACGCCACCTTTGAAATGTCTCCAGGAGAATCTAATGTCCACCTATTTCTCTCAAGCACCGACCCAAGTGGTCATTGCACAGTTAGACTGAAAAGTTACCGAGGGTAAAAAAGGAGAAAGAAAGGTGAAATTCTCACTGACTTAAAGCTAGAGAACAGGGGAAAATAGTCAAAATCAATCTGGGAGTTAGAACCACTTTGGCAGATGGCAGTATTGGCTGTGTTGTCTGTGTGCCTGGGGTCGCCCTTCCAAAGTAATTTTAAGAATAATTTGAATTGAGTTGAAACCACACAAAGTAGAATGCAGATCTTTTTGAAGACGCATATCAAGCAAATAGTAAACAGGTCGTCAGAAAATATCAAAATCTGAACTGATTTTATGCTCTTTTTTCTCCTATCTACAAAAGGTTATGAACATTATTTATTAAGACCCGGTCCTTTCCTCAAAAGGTTTTAAGAAGCTTCAATGTTCTGTTATAGCCTTTTAAGAACGAAAACAGTCATTTCCTCTCAAAGTAGAATTGAACAAATAGTTCTCGTGTTCAAATTAAAGGTGGAAACGTACCTCTTTTTAGGATTCGCTTCCAAGAAAGTAAAGATGTTAAATGGAAATATATGTAATTCATTTATTTCATAATTCAAAATACCTATGGATTTTTCCCTAAACTCTGCATGGTGCACAAATCAAAGATCAAAATATTAAGATGGCCTGTGAGAATGAGCAAGATACACGTAGGAACAAGAATAGGTTCCTTGGTTTGGGCCCATGCCAGCTCACCTCCTGCTCTTCTGTCCTGATTAATTGCCCTCAGCAAGGAGCTGGAGCCCAGTTAGACTGTTTTCTTAATTCCTGTTGATGGAATGTTGATACAAGCATAGAAAGAGAACCAACTGCCTTTTAACTCACCCATTCTTCATGTGTTAATCAATCATAACTTGTCCATTTTAATTATCTCCCAAATTCCAAATGGAGATATGCTTGCAGTTTCCAAATATTTGCATGATTAAGGATGTTTTCCTGGTTTCAGTGAGGAACCTCAAATTCATGACTCGGGTGGTAAGATTTATGGGATGAAGCTGTTGTGTTTATCTCCAAACTTTCAAAAATACTGGTCTGCAATTCAGTAACAATCAGCATTCCCACCAGAGATATGCAAACTCTGCCCATTAATGATGATGATCGTGTTAAAAATACATATATGCCAACAATAATAGATGCCAGGGGAAAGGAAGTCCAGCAAATGTTTACTAGCTTCCCTCTTCACATTCATAGAAGGCAGTTTATTCAAATAGCAAATATAATCATGCAAAGTTAATAGGACATAGGTGTACCCATGCAACCCTTTCAGGTTATTTCTGCCTTCCTTAGGACAATACCAGCAGATATGGTCAAAATGGGCTATATCCATCAATTTATAAAAAAATTATCCTTTGGTCCTCTAACAGTGAGGGAGAGTTTTTCAGTAATTCCTCCCACAACAGTTCCTGAAACTGAAAGAATAACCTGTCCAGAACCACCTTTGGACCCAGTTGTTAACCCAAACTCTAAAAATTCTGGCTGCCTCACAAATAACTGGACAGTTTAATAAAGAAAAGTTTATCAGAAGAATTTTCTTTGAATTGCCTGAAGCAGTTATTTTGATTGGATGTTAACAAAAACAAAAGCTCAATCTTGTCTGAAATAACTTCCCATTTAGCAGCTTCATTTCCCTATCACATAAAATCTGATTGCATTTTTTAAAAATATTTTTAGTTGTAAATGGACACAATGCCTTTATTTTATTTATTTATTTTTATGTGGTGCTGAGGATCAAACCTAGTGCCTCACACAGGCTAGGCAAGCGCTCTACCACTGAGCCACAACCCAGCCCTGCATTTTTAGCATTAGAATTAAAATAGCATTGTCCTCTCTCCATAGTTAGTGGTCAAGGAATTGATGATAGAAAATGATGATGATATAGGAGAGCAAAAATAATTTCCCTCTGCCCTTTTTTTCATGTGTTTATAACTATTTTATTTGTAATAGCCAAAATCTAGAAATAAGCCAATGTCCATTATCATATGATAATGGATATAATATGATAGACAAACCCACTTGTATCCCTCTACCCTTTCTGAATTTTTAGTTGGGATGAAGCCCCATAACAAAAGACAGATTAATGCTAAGAAAACAAATAGAAGTTTATTAATATGTGTTCCTCGTGTATACACAAAAGATGCCCAAGAGAAATAAGAGCAAATCTCTGAAAGCTGTCTTAAATACCATCTGCTGAAACAAAGAAAGACCCAGAGGAGACCCAGTTACAAGACGAGCAGGAAAAGTGTTGTAAACAAAGTGCGTGGATTATTCTTCTCCTCCTGGCCTACAGAGAAGACCACACCCTGGTGAATGGAGATTTCCTTTACAGAGGTAACTTGTTCTTATGAATGGCTAACAACTATCCTGTTTCCAGTTTCTCCTGTCTGCTGTTTCACAAAAGAATCAGCTCACAATAATCTGAATGCTAAAGGGATGTTATAATCTGGACTCTTACAGTCTATTTTTTCATGGCAGTTTTAAACTACACCAGAGGATGAAGATGATGCAGGATTTCGGAAAGAATCGCTATTATGTAAAACTTTTCCCACTCAATAGTCAACAGACACATATACATGCACAATTGCTTGAGCTTCTTCAAGGAATGAGAACTGTTTTCTCTGACTTTACAGAAATGGCGTACCTCCTAACTCATCTCTCTTCCAGCTTATCCTTTGGTCCTCTAACAGTGAGGGAGAGTTTTTCAGTAATTCCTCCCACAACAGTTCCTGGAACTGAAAGAATAACCTGTCCAGAACCACCTTTGGACCCAGTTGTTAACCCCCACTCTAAAAGAAAGGAGAAAAGATACCAAGGAAACTCCTTCCTTAATATCTATGCCTAAACTGTTGTCACACATGGCAGTCGCGGATTGAAGAACACGAATGAAACCCCTTTTATCTTTGTACCCCACAGTGCTCAGCCCAGTGATAGTAACATGAGAATCACAATAATTTCTTGGGTCTTAAGCAAAACAGACCAGGAATCCACAGGGCCTGAAGTTAATGTAATGCTAGTCATGAACTCACTCTAGAGAATCCCAGAGTGTATCCCCACTCATCTGAACTGATGCTTCTGAAGACAATATTTCACAACCAAACACACCGGGATACTAGGAATGGTCCTGAGTCTTCTAATTTTACTTGGATTTGGCCATTCTGGTCTCTACTGTGAGGTGTTTAGGAATGTCATATGCTAGAGTCCCTTTTAATTTCCAATCAATACTAAGGGCCCCAAGCAGCCCTCCTCTAAAGGATTGTGTTTGTTTTAGTTTAAGGCAGACACATCTGCACTCAGAAATCTTTTCCAATTTATATCATGGAACACATTTAGGGAAATGTTCTTCAAGAAATGGAGAATCACACAGGATGGACCATAACACCATGAGCAGCTTGCAGGTTCTCCAAAACAGTGTTCCACACTGTTGCGTGAGCCACAGAAGGACACAAAGGTGCCTTTTGTCTTATTACTCACCAACACTGTGAATCAAAAAGAGGAATTTAAAAATATAAACATGAAACGAAAGGCAGAAGAAGCTTCAAAATCTATGGGGAAATTATTGCACCTAACAAAAAAAGTTAATTAATACTTAATTAATCCTGATTGCCCTCCACATGAATTCACAAAACATCAGTTGAGTAAACTCTTTTCAAAGTTTACAGCTCCAAGTACAGCATTAAAAGTCATCCACAGATGTTCTTTTATTTGTGGATATTTGCCATTCTTTTAAGGATCAAGGACCTTGAAATCAGACCAGAGACCCTGCATCTTATAGAAGAAAAAGTAGGTCCAAATCTTCACCTTGTTGGCTTAGGATCAGACTTCCTTAACAGGACTCCCATAGCACAAGAAATAAAAGCAAAAATCAACAACTGGGATAGATTCAAACTAAAAAGCTTTTTCTCAGCAAAGGAAACTATCAGCAATGTGAAGAGAAAGTCTACAGAGTGGGAGAAAATCTTCGCCACTCATACTTCAGATAGAGCGCTAATTTCCAGAATATATAAAGAACTCAAAAAACTCTACACCAAGAATACAAATAATCCAATCAACAAATGGGCTAAGGATTTGAACAGATGCTTCACAGAAGAAGATCTACAAGCAATCAACAGATTTATGAAAAAATGTTCAACATCTCTAGTAATAAGAGAAATGCAAATCAAAACCACCCTAAGATTCCATCTCACCCCAATTAAAATGGTGATTATCAAGAACACAAGCAACAATAGGTGTTGGTGAGGATGTGGGGGAAAAGGTACACTCATACATTGCTGGTGGGGTTGCAAATTAGTGCAGTCACTCTGGAAAGCAGTATGGAGATTCCTCAGAAAGCTTGGAATGGAACCACCATTTGACCCAGCTATCCCACTCCTTGGCCTATACCCAAAGGACTTAAAATCAGCATACTACAGAGATACAGCCACATCAATGTTCATAGCAGCTCAATTCACCATAGCCAGATTGTGGAACCAACCTAGATGTCCTTCAATTGATGAATGGATAAAGAAACTGTGGCATATATATACAATGGAATATTACTCTGCCATAAAGAATGATAAAATTATGGCATTTGCAGGCAAATGGATGAAATTGGAGGATATCATGCTAAGTGAGATAAGCCAATCTCAAAAAACTAAAGGATGAATGATCTCGCTGTAAGCGGATGATGACATATAATGGGGGGTGGGAGGGGTTAGCATTAGGGTTTGGGTTAGGTTTAGGGTTATGGTTAAGGAGAGGGGCAAGAATGGAGGAAGGAAGGACTGTATAGAGGGAAAAGAGGGGTGGGAGGGGTGGGGGGAAGGAAAAAAATAACAGAATGAATCAAACAACATTGCCCTATGTAAATTTATGATTACACAAATGGTATGCCTTGACTCCATGTACGAACAGAGAAATAACATGTATCCCATTTGTTTATAATAAAAAAAAGTCATCCACAGATGATTATGTTCTTTTATTTGTGGCTATTTGCCATTCTTTTAAGTCATCCATATCTGAACCCCTTCTGCAAATTTGGAGACCGCTCTAGCTAAGGAACCATAGGAAAGAGAGACCCTCCTCATTATCCAAGTTAAAAGTCAGACTCTTATTTTCCCAGCATGCCTTGTACCAAAGGCACTGACCTATGACCTTGACGCTGACTTGTGAGCTGATAACAAACAGAAGTGAGGAGGTCTCAGATCTGTCCTAGGAAGGGTGTCAGCAGCAGCAGTAGTTACTGCATTGAGTATTTTGGCTTATACTAAAGATCCAGGGGTAATCACATGACCAGACCTGACCAATCAGCATATTCCATCATCCTGACCCCTAGAATTGGCTCCAGGATAGAGAACTTCATGTCCAAAGTTAGTCCACTGAGATGCAACCTAGTGTCGGGTCAGAAATTTGTGGAGGAATACATTATCTTTCCAAAGGGGTTACTAACCCACTTAGATGTGCAACGAGAGCTATTAGCGTCCATCCTGTTATTACATAGGACAGTTGACCCAAAAGAGAGGCTCAGTAACCATTGCTTACTGGCTTGTGAAGCCAGCACTATTGCTGAACTCTTCAGCTAGATGAATAGCAAGTGTCTCATTTAGCTAGTTTAGTTTTATTTTTAGATGCAACCCAGAGGGAATTTGAGGGCATCCTAGGAAAGGGAAGGGAAGTAAATAAAGAACCCAAATCAGGATTGATGGATTGTAAAGGTTGAGGCTAGAAAGACATCAAAAAGGGCTAAATCCAAAGGCAAGGTCAATGTGAGAGAGAAAAACAAACAGAACAAATGAGTGATGGAATTTAAATCTGGAAGAATCAATAGCAGGATAAAATGTCATGTACAGAGAAGACTGGGTTAAGATAATTTAGAACAAATCTATGAATAATAAATAAATGATATGACTCACCATTTATGGGGACCAGGAGCATAGTGTAAAAAGGGTATGATAATCAGAAATTCATCCTATGTGGCACACACTTAATCATTAATTCTGAATATGGAAAGATTCTCAGAATAACACCCCCCAAGAGGAAAGTGACAATTCTCAGAATACATATGTGGTGGGGAGGATGATTCAGGTAAGGTTATAATTTTTTCCTTGATGTGACTTTTCATATAGCCATAAAACCAAAAAGGGAATTCTAGAGAGTATTTTTGCTGTTAATACAAGAAAAGATGAAAATGTGACCTTCCTAAGAAAGCAATATCTGTCTTAATATTAATATCCCTATGAGATGGTTATTGAACAATGCCAAAATAACTTGGCATTACTAGGAAAATATCGGATTGTCGTTATTTCTTCATTCTTTCCAGTCAACAAAGAAGCCTGCACCTGCTGCAAAACAAATTAAAATAAATAAGACACAGTTTGATCTCTCAAGAAGTTTGCAGTCCTAGTGGAAGAAAAAGATCCAAACTATTCGACCAGAATACAAAAATAAACAAGAAATATGCAGAGATGAAAGCAAGTCATTATAAGTGGGGGCAAAGAAGGGAGTAATTAATAATACTTGCAAAAGAGGTAGGCTTGTCAAAAGCAATGGATTGACTAAATTTTCAACTTTTTATTAAGTTGTGTTGGTAAAGTACAGATAATTTACATCCTTTATATTCAGGAAGTTATATAATTGAGATTTAATTTTTTAATTTGTTAATAAAATTGTGAAAAACAAGGAGACAAACCAAACTGACAAATTTGTACCCTTTTAAAGTATCGACATTATAAAACATAAATTTTGCAGATCTAGTTCAAATTAAAGAAGACTAAGGAGACAGCATTGATTATATGCGATCCTAGATTGGATTTCTCCCTCTCTCTCTCTCTCTCTCTCTCTCTCTCTCTCACACACACACACACACACTCACACACACACACACATCAAATGCATTAAAAACCACTTTAGTCCTAGAAGGTGTTAGGGTTAGTCCCAACTCACTGCCCAAAGTTGTTCTGGATGATAAACTTGCCATAGAGTACGTCCTCCTTACAGGCTTTGGTGGAGTTTGTGCAATAGTTAATAGATCCTGTTGTGCCCGGATTATTGACTCAGGCGAGTGGAACAGTCAATACTAAAACTTAAGGAGAAAGCTACCTAGTTCTCCAAGGTAGAAACTGATGGTTTATGCAGTTCGTTCAGCCTGTCGGATCCAGGACCCGGGGGGAGGAATGGCTGAGGTCAGTGCTATCAATGGGCCTATTGATATTGACTTCAATTCACTGCCACATTGACAAGTTGAGTGGATTTGTGTCTAGCACCTGTCAGATCAGAGTAGCATATTCATGGGAAAATTCTTTAAAGAAGGAATAGAAAGTGGTAGGTATTGTTGAGAACCAATTTCCCATAAATCCCTCTATTTTTGTATGTCTCAGGACAGCTTCTATTCTGAACTATCTTTTCAATGGTATTTGTATATAGCAGAGAGATTGGAAGGTAGAGATGTTGCCTCTCTCCAGAGCAAAAGAAAGATTTGTTCCACTCCAGGATAATGAATATAATATCTCCTCTGGGGCAAAGTTTAGGCGAATTTGCTACTATTCCCCTCTTAAGATTTGGAGTTGCCTAAGTTCAGTATATCTCAACTGTGACAAACCTATATGCACAGTATCCACCTGGGCCCACCTGCACGTCATCCATGGGACCATGGGTAATGACTGACGCAAACATGAAGCTCATGCTGCTTGCTCTGCCATGACAAATAAAGCCTTTGTTTCTGACCCAGCAGGCTCATGTCTTCCGCCAACATCTATGAGACAGTGGCAGGATAACTTGTCATCTTCCAGGTAGTTAAAATCTCAGATTCTTCACACTTTTTGAAAAATTCCAAGGTTAATGTAAACAAATACCATGCTTTTAAGTTGAAAGACTCGATGTTGTAATGATATCGGTTATTCTCAAATGGATATGTATATTTAATACAATACCAAAATCCCAGTATGATTTTTCATGGAAAGTGAAAAAATGAGACTGATATATATTATATACACACACATATGATTGTGTTCCATCAGAACAACTGGATACTGGTGAAAACTTCAAATGGTGCCGCCACTTTGGAAAAATGGTAGGTAGGTTTTTTATGTTTTGTTTTTTGTTTTGGTACTAGGATTTAATCTAGGGGCAGTTTAATAGTGAGCTACATCCTTAGTCCTTTTTATTTTAAGACAGGGTCTCTCTAAGTTGCTGAAGGCTTTGCTGAGTTGCTGAGGCCTACTTTGAACGTGAACCTCCTGACTCAGCCTCCCAAGCTCCTAGGATTACAAGTATGGGCCACCACACCCAGCATGGCAGGATCTTCTAATGCCAAACCCGTCTACATTATTGTTTAGCAGTTCCACTTAGATATTTATCCACTCCCTGTCCAAGTGAAAATACATGTCAACAAAAAGACTTGTGCAGAGATGTTTATTGCAGCTTTATTTGCAGAAACACAAAATTGGAAACATAAACATCAATCAACAGGAAAATAGCTAAGCAAATTATAATGTATTCATCCAATGGAATATTACTTATGATCAAAAGGAACAAAACAATAGTATAAACAAAAATGCTAATGAATCTTTAAAACATGAAAGAAGTCACATACAAAGGACTGTTTATGGTAAGACCTCATTTGAACAAAGTTGGGACAGGCAAACTTCTGCGCAAAGCTAGAAACTGGAGTAGTGGTTTGCAGGAGCTTGGAGCACAGAAATGGGCTGAAAAGGTGCTCAAGGAAACGTCTCAGGGTAGGAAACGTTTCATACCTTCTTTGGTACATAATATACATGTGTGTACCCATTTCTCAAGACTCATCAAACTTTATTCTTAAATCTTATGCAATTCTCAATTTAAAAAAAGAAGACGGCAACATAGATTTTATTTAAAACTCACTTTGCCCCAGACTATTCAAGGTCTAACTCCAAATTAGATCAATTTGGTCTGTTTCCACAGGTGTTGAGAGAGAGATCTTCTCAGACTTCACACCACCTCCGCCGGCACCAATGCCAGGAAAACCAGTAATCAAGATCTGATAGTTGTGTTTGCAATCTCAAAAGAACACTCTGCTTATAAAGCCAGGTGGCACTCTGAGTCACCCAACAGGCCTAGTCAGACACAATGTTGGTGTTCCTGGCTCTGGTGACCGTGGCCCTCGCATCTGCTCCTCCTTCTGGTGAGCACTTTGAAGGGTAGGTGACCAATTCCTTAAAGAGTTAGTCTTCTTCCTTGCTAGTCCAAAAGTTTGGACACATGACCCAACTTTTAATGTCCTATTCTTCTGTTATTTCACCATTTAGTCATAAGGTTCTCCGTGTCAATGTTGAAGATGAAAATCACCTTGACTTAATCCGTGAGTTGGCCAGCAACAACCAGGTAAGTTACCATTATGTAGCTTAGGTTTGCCTCACACCTGCTTTAAAAACTGATTGTACTGTGATCCCATCAAAGAAAGAATGATAGAAAGTATTAACTACAGCGATCCAGTATCAAGAAATAAAACCTTGGAAAGCACACCATGCCACCAGACCTTATTTTTCTGCCTAATTTAAATAGCCAGGAGCCCCATAGTATTTTAAATCCATGAGAACTTTTAAAAGAGCCCCATAGTATGATAAATCCATGAAAACTTTTAGAAGAGTGTGACCACTGGATGAGCGGAGGCATCTTGAAGGTCACAGAACATCTAAAGCAAGAGAGAAAAATGATCAACTTGGAAATGACTGAGAAACTGGGCATGTGTCCAACTTCAAATTCATTTCCACATCCCATGTATCATCTGTTCTCTTTGATTTTCTTTCATTCCAAATCAAACAGCTTGAGGTTTCATGACCTTGATTTTGGTCCCCTTAATGATATGATGTGCGGCAGGTGGGGTGGCGGGGGAACAAGTGAAAAAAAATACATGAGTGGTTTCCCTACTTTGATTTTGCTTTCAAGAAACTGTAATCTCTTTGCTACTTTAAGAAAATCTCTATGTGTGGGGTGGGAACCAACATTTTTAATTATGTCTGATGTGCCAGAAAATGAGTGCTGATCACAAAGTAGGTCCACTTGAACCGGTGCTGTTTCTTCATGAACATATTAGCTAGGTCCTAGCTCCCGAATATCTAGCTGTCTGTCTATCTTTCATTTTATAGCTTTGAAGTTGTGAAGAAAGAAAGAAAAGGGTAGAGTATTTCACAACATCCAAGCAGTAGTACTTTAAAACTGAAAGAGAATAGAAAGTCACCTATTCAAGTCTTCCACTCAAATTCGGAATTTCCTCCCAGGAAATGGCATCCCGTTGCTGACCCTAATAAAACCTCTTCAAGTACTTTCAGGAACAGTAGGTATACTCCTTTTTGAAATCATCAATTTGCCTTAAAAATCATCCTGTTTTCTCCCTTTTACTGAACTTCTCTAACTTTGGCCTGTTAGACCTAGCTGCACCAAATGTTATGCTACTTCTAAGATTAATCTTTTCCAGGCCGTCCATCACTTCTCTTAGCATTTGTCTACAGACTCTTGATCATTCTGGTCATTTCTGGATATAGCTCAGTCCGTCTAGACTTCCTTTTTAAAATGTGGCTACCAGAATTGACAGTGGGCCTCCAGGTACAGTCTGATTAATATGTGACACAGGACTGTTGCCTGTCTCCATTTGTAAAGCAGACATTTATTAATGGGGTCTAAGATTCTTTTTAGCATCTTGAGCCCTCATAGAACATTCTTAGATTCTATTAAAGCTGTGTTCAATCAAAATCATTAGGTTATTTTTTCTCACATGAATCACCCTCAAACAAGCTTCTCTTCCTTCTGTGCTTAATTGACTTTTTTTTTTTAACCTAAATGTGGGATTTTAGATTTATGCTGCTAAAATTTATCTTGATAGCCTGTTTTTAGCATGGTGAGATCTTTTCAAAAATGAATTCAGTCAACAAGGAAATAATTCTTCCCACTAACTTTGTATCACCTTCGAGTTTGATAAGCATCCCTTCGTGACTTTGATCACCAATAAAGAAAAATAAGTAGATCAGGGGTCAGCATAGAAAAGAGACCTCCATAATGGTTTCCTCATTCGACTCCCATGAATCAGCATCTCGGATGTGGCAGACACAGTGGTAAGCCCTGAAAGTGATCCATCAGCCTGTTCTCCTGGGGTAACTCAGCTCGACTACCCTAAGTTGGTGGGTGTTACCTAGTTAAAGTTGAGCCACTTTCCAGCTTGTAAAGTCAGTCTCGGTGCATACTTCATCAAATGCTTCAATGAGAGCAAAACTCAGTCTTCTCCAGGCAAGGGTTCTCTTCCAATAGGGAGAGGAAGTTAATTGGGCCTAACTCACTCTTGCTTGAAATCACGCTGACTCCCAGAGATCCACAGCTTCCTTTTCTGAGCACTCGTTGGCCATCTGCTTCCCGTTTACTCTGCAGCTTCGCTGGAACCCATGCCAGGCCCCAGGAGCCCCTGCTTCTGGGCTTCACCTGTTTTCCTGTTGATTAAATCCAAGACTGGCCCTCATCATTCCCCAGGGTGCCCTCCAAACTCTGAATCTTCCAATGTTACTGAGAAAGTTCTGCAATCACATCTGCAGTTTTGTTGTTGTTGTTGTT
Source organism: Sciurus vulgaris (assembly GCF_902686455.1). Classification (NCBI taxonomy): domain Eukaryota; kingdom Metazoa; phylum Chordata; class Mammalia; order Rodentia; family Sciuridae; genus Sciurus; species Sciurus vulgaris. Next base: position 134,912,324 of record NC_136470.1, read on the forward strand.
GTTGTTGTTGTTCAGGTATCTAAAATTCAGCATTTTATGGTGGTCAGAGAATCTGGTCTCAGGCTGCCTGGGCTCAATTCCTGAGCCTACCTACCACTTGCTAGCTGGGCCTCAGACAGCTGTCTGGGTCTCAAATTCCCCGTTGGCACCATGATGATAATAAGGTTACCTTCAAGGATTACTGTGAGAGTTGGTATAAGTAAAACAGGTGGGAAGAACTTAAACAGGAAGAACTGTGTAAGTGTTTGATGGTTACTATCATCAGATCTGGGTTTTGAATACAATATACAGGCCAATAGAATCAGCCATCTCCTCATCTACATTGGACCTCAGTGTTCCCTTTCCAAAGAAATCATTTCTGCTTAGATAGCATGTGTAAAAACCTTTACTTACCTTGGTGGTAATTTCCTCTCTCAGTAGAAGTATACAATACAAGGAACAGTGTTATCCCTTCTTGGAAAAGACAGAAGTCAAATAAGAGACCCAGTTTCTCTCTTCAAACATTTTGCCTTAGCTCTGAGTAGTAGGATACGAGTTTCTCCTCCTCCTCCTCCTTCTTTCTCCTTTTTTTTTTTTTTTCTTTAACTTCCAACATGATTGAAAAATCTCTTTTTTTATTCTCTCTACCAATTGTGTGTCGCAGTATATTCTGGGATGCAGCCTTCCTGATAAGATCATTACAAGGGCATCCAGCATTCTTATTCATCCTTGGCCAAGTGTCCTTCCTGCCAGCTTTTGAACGTGTCCTTTAAAAGCTGAATGTATTGGAGAGATCTGTGTTCCAACCGCCTCTCCTTTCATCTGTAATTGTGTAGGAAGAATTTTATTTACCTCCGTGCAGTCAAGGTTGTACTGGTCCCTGTACTGGAGACGTTCACCATAAAATCCACCATCGTTTCTCTGGCCTTTCTGGAAATCTGTTTTCCAAGTTTAAGGCCCGCCTTGCTCTGTCCTGTACCATCACGGTTCCCATGTTTCTTTGTTGCTGCTACACTGGGAAGTTCCTCCCAGCTGACTGAAATTAGGCCTAGAACAGAAGTTGCTTCATTTTCTAACTAGAAAGGAAAATGTCCTCAAAATAAACAGAAGGATCTATCAGATGCTCAACTCAGAGTCAAACGCAATGTGGAGAAATAGATGTGTGAAGAACCAAAGATTCTGTCACCAATATTCATTCTTTTATATGCCAGCCTTATTCCCAAAATATTTTAAGGTTTATCTTGCTCTTGTGCTAGTTTGGTGACACATTTTAGAAAAGACTCCTTAGTTATTAGCCAGCTGACTGATGTAGTTATTATTCTCACCAGATTGTCACTCAAAGGTATCCATCTACCATCTGACACACTGGATGGTTCTCTGCCACACTTATGATTTTGTAACTTCAGTTTTATAACATCTTAACATGTAATTCATTTTCCTGCATCTTGTGTATTTCACCCTTTTCCCTATTTCAGACGTAAATCTCATTCACTAGTTCCTGAAATTCATATGATCTCCTTGTGTCTTTACTTGAGTTTATCACTGGTGTCCACACTTGGCACATTGGTAAGTGGCTGAGCAGCTGTAGTTCACTGCTGACTTCCAGCTGTGTTCCTCCTGGGAGCTAAGGGACCATCTCCAGAAGACTAAGTCAATGTCACACCTGCAGCACTCCACACTGATGGATGTTAACAGATTTACTGACCCAGTTTCCCCATGTTGGAATGAAATCTTTAAGTAACCTGAGGTTAGGTGTGCAAACTTTTGTCGAACATGTTTATAACATCCCTTTCAAAGCATTCGTCATTCTTAGAGCAGAAGCTTAAAGGTAATTTAAGCTTTCATATATGATTCACATTTATTCATATATGATATTCCAGTATTTGGCAGAACCTAGACCAATGGGCTTAAGAGGTTAGAGAAGGCAACTTTCAGTTTAGTATCAGAAAGAAACCCATATTCAAGGTCATGTTAGAATCATCCACAAAAATATCATCAGGCATTTTTTGCTTTGAGTAGAATGTAGAGTCTTAATAGAGGCTCTTCCAGAATGGACCCTGAGACAAAGATGCAAGGGAAAGGGTGCCATGTAGGAATGCAGAGAGCTCTGTTGCAAAATTAATAAATAAATGAAAGTGGAAAAGGATACAGTCAAAATGCAGGGCAGCATTAATAAGCCAGCTACCACAGAGGACACCCTGAGCTTAATCCATGGGGACATTTTAAGAAAAGGTATAATATATACCTTTCAAAATGATTCCGCCTTCTCAGGTCAGGAGTTGGGAAACCTAAACTAGTGCTTTCCAAGGTCATTGCTTGAGCAAATCTCCAGAAGAGTTAGGTCCTCTGTAGCTCCCTCCTCCCCAGACCTGATATTTGGCTTCTCCTAGTCCCAGAGGAAAGTGCCCTCAGGAATAGAGCTATAGATCTTGAAAGCAGGAAGTCTGCTGAGCACACTTAGGGGTTCCAGCAATTACATAGAGGTGGACACTGTGGGGTCAGCTCCAGATAGATGCTCAAAGGACTCTTTGTGCTTTACCAATGCTACACTTCTGTGTCTCTCATAAAGTCACTCTCTCCTCCCCTGCCTCACCTCGGAATCACTGACAAGGAACACCGTCAGAAACAGCTTGGAAAAACAGCCTCTGTCCATCCATGTGCTTCTCCTCCTTGCCCTTCCCTGGACAATGCTGGCCAAATAGCCCTTGCTTCTCTGCTCTTGTCATGACACACTTTGTCCTTCCTCCACTGTGACCTAAACTCTCATCTTCTTCCTGTCATCCTGGGCATCAAGGTCACGTTCTGTAGCCAATCCTTATCCGACCATTAACACTCCATTCAACCCCTTTGTGATGACCACACTACACCTTTTCTTCTGAAATCCCTCTTGATGGAACCTCACGTTCCTGCCTGCCATTGCCCTGACATTAAGACCCCGGCTCATCACCCACTGAACTTCCACAGTGGTTTGAAGATTACCAGGACAGCATATAGGTTACTGGATTCACCCCAGGTGTATCCGAAACTGAGCCATTGACCTCCTGTTTCTCTGACCAGTCTCTAAGTCTCCCTCACTCCCTTCCAAGTTTCCAAGCAATGGTCCTAAATATCACCATCAGTCAGATCACCAGCCTGAGACTAGTTCACAAACATCTAAACAGGGACCGGATGAGATAGAGAGACAAAGAAAGATCCAATGTTAGGTTCACCTCCGGCTTCCAGGAAGCACAAGGAAGAAACAGGAGAACACAGGCCTGTAAGAGCCAGTATGCTCTGATTAATATTTTTCCACAGAAAGTGGATATTTAAAACCATACTTCCACAAATAGAAGCATTAGAGTCCTCAAATGTGGCATGCTATTGTTTTGTACTTAATTCTTCTCTAAAGTCTCCCTCATGAGACAGAGACCATGTTTGATCTGACCCCTAGGGTATCCCTGGTCTGGGCAGAGAGCCTAGAGCATAATGGGTCCTAGAAACAGGTGTCCAATAACTTAATAAATGAAAATGTCAGCACATTCCTGGATCCCCAAGAATATTTTATTCTCAAATATTTTGGTGCCAAGATACCCAGTGTGGAAGGACACTGAGTTTCTCTCTGGTATCCTCCACAGGTCAGGGACACTGTTGCTTCCACACATTACTGTGACTTGCACATAAGTCAGTTACAAGACGAACTCATAAAATCAGTCCATTAAAAAGTAAAAGGGAAAATTCAGTTTCCTTTTTTGTTTTTTTGTCAGTAGCTAGTTCATTATCATTCATTCAGATTGTTTTTCCATTGCCACCAAGATTGCCATTCCAACAAGCAAGTGCTCCAGAAAAATCAATAAATAGAAAAGAGCCTTTATGGAATATGGCAATTACATAGTATTATGGGGAATAATTATGTATTCTTAATGCGTGCTGATAACCAGTTAATGCTATGTATGTATTTGTAAACATTTTGATCAATATCTAACTTCTAGGGCCCAACATTTGTTCACTCAAAGGAGATATGTTTAAGGAACTCTCTGGATAATTTGATTTTGCAAATAACTCAATGGAGATAAGCAACAGTGTGCCTTCAGATTATAACTCACCCATTGAACTGTAGAAGTTTAGGTATTGATTAATATTGATTAATATTGATTTTGTATTCAGATTGACTTCTGGAAACCAGATGCTGTCACACAAATCCGACCTCGCAGTACAGTTGACTTCTGTATTAAAGCAGAAGATAGTGTCACTGTGGAGGACCTTCTAGATCAACATGAGCTACAATATGAGTAAGTTTATGTCTTGTAACTATTAACATTCTTTCTCATGCACGCTTTCATCTGAGCTTTGGAATAGCCCTGGGAAGGTAAAAGTGAGACCAAGAACATGTCTTCCCCATCACCCCACAAAGAGGTAAAGGCCAAGTTGGCCCTGGATTCCCATCCTGGTAGATTTTGTGTTTAGTTATTCCTCTAATGAAAACAGTGTTGATTAGTGAATCCTAATTTTTCAGCCAGATTTCTACCCTGCTACTGCTTTACGAGATACAGGCCAAAGCAAAGGGCAGAAGGTTACCAGCTAGACATGGTTTAATCCCCAAATTTCAAATTCTTCCCACATGATCACGAGATCTATCGTGAACCATAAGGACTCCTTCTGCTCCTTTAGCTTAAGAACAAGACTAGAATCTGTCTGAGGGGCCCTCCTGTTGCCTTCTTCCCAAGATTCTATCACTCTCATGGTAGGAGAAGACATGGAGAAGGACTCAAAGAAAGGGAAGCAGCTCTCCAAAGGCATACAGTAGGGTTGGCTTAGCTGATCACTCTGTGACTCCTCTCTCCAAATGTTGCTCCATCAAGGTCTTTCAAGTCTTTCTAAGAAGATATTGCCTGTATGCTTCACATGCTAAAAGTGTTAGATGTGGCCCCATCTGCTTTAGGAGAAGTGAAGACTTGAAAGGAGAAATTGCAGTCATATGATAGATATTAGGAGGGGCAGAGAAATGGAGTTTGGGGGGAATGGACCAAGTCTAGAATTCAAGGAGGGCTGCCCTACCAGAATGAGGTTTCAGCTGAGAAGCAGACAATGAACAGGAGTTAGCCAGACCAAGATAAGGAAAAACCCATGCTAGGCCGAGAACAGTCCTTATGCTGAGAGGTGGGAGAGAGCTGGTGGCCTGGAGGCATTTGCAGGAGAAAGAGAGAAGAAATGAGGTCTTCAGTACAAAGTAGAGCTCTTCTACCAGGGTTGGACCAAGAAGGAGCAAAGAAGTTCTCAAGCTCCAGTTCTGAATCCTCAAACATTTACCCAACAATCACCAACCATATGCTCAGGTCTTCATTATGCTTTTAAGAAAATATGAACCACATAATTTTAACAGTAGAAATTTTCTGTCACTTCTCACATCTTAAAAACGTCAAAGAAGAGTATCAGTGCCAGGACAGGTGTCAGAATCATCCCATATAAAGTCTGTACCAACGTCAGAATTGGTGTGGCCGAGTGCAACAAATAAATGCTTTGGAAAAACCACAGTCCAGATTCCAGTCCTGACTGTGCAACTCCCTGGCCGGGAGACCTTGGGGAATTTGCTTACCCCTCTGCGTGTCAGTTACCTTATCCATAAAATGCAGACACAATGCCACCAGCACAGGTCTGTTGTGAAAATGGAATCAAACAATATGTAAATAAGGTGCAACTAGTATCCCAACTAGCATTCCTGAGAATGCTGTTGGGGCTTACTTACTATGCTGCACAGAGGGGAAATAGATTACCCTTTTTTAAGGGTCAACAAAAACTGTTATGTTTAACCCTATTATCATGCTTCATATCACTTAGCGATCTGCTTCTGCCTGAGGGAAGTGTCAAAATGTGACCTTAAAAACTGACTGTCATCTTAAACAAAATATAACCTAGTAAATTTCAAAATGTGATTAAGATTCATGTTCCTGACACTTTGCTCTTCCTATTATCTAGAAGAATTTCTAAAATCCTAGCCTTTGGGGCCCTCAGTAACATTGAAAAAGATGAATTTTTAAGACTTCTTTAAGAAAAACAAAGAAAGAGCAGCAACCATAGACAAATAGTAGCCATCCGCACGCTGTCCCAATTGTACTCATATCTCAAAATAATGGAAAGGTTTCCAATGCCCTCTCAATCTGCATTTACTGGACCAAGTAGAAAATATACTTGTTTTTTTAATGGTAAACTTTTTGAGCATTGTGGATAAATGTTGTCTCATCTAGAACATGGGGTGTTCCCTGAGGGCTAAGATCTTGTTAATTTTTGCTTCTCTGTTCACTGCTGAACACATTTGTAGCATATAATTTTCTAAATATTAAATAATAATAAGTCCCTAGAAATCCTGGAGAAGTACTCCAGCAATATTCTTGCCAGGGGCCGCAAGCCGAAAGCAGTCCCTGTGCACACTATTATTACCTCATATGGTAACTAATTTGTATTTAGATGGTTTCCTGCTGGCATGAATTTGCATTTGTGTTTATCGATCAGGAACCATCCACTGCACAAGGTCCACAAAATAGCTTTTCAGATTTTTTGAGTAGTTCCAACCCTCTTCACCAAGACTCACATCATTTGAGAGTTTTAGTAAGATCCTGAATTATCTCTGGAAAAAATGTAAAATGTGTACCAAGAGAAAGATAACTGGTTTTAATGGCCAGGTTGCATCCTGAGATACAGGTAAACTAGGAATTAGTATATATCTCCAACTTGTGGTTTGAAGTTAAGGATGGGCAGTCTCTGCAGAATTCCTTCCTACAAAGTGCAAGGTTATCTCGGACCTGTTCAATGCAGAGAAAGGCTGTTGCTAACTGACAATAGCATCATTCTTCTGCCATATCTCAGTCACACAGGAAAGCGTCCTTGGATGGCAGTGAGTACATAGCGGTGTTCTTCAATAGTAAGGGGTGCATAGTCCAAGAACTGAACAAACGCTCCATTCTCTGGAGTCTGAAAGGGAGATAAAATTGAGTCATCTCTCTTTCTCTTTCAGACATTGTGTTACTCGCTTTGTTGGGAACCATAGTTATCTAATTTGCTTGCAAGTTTTATAAAATGAAAAAGGAGAAGAAGAAGTTGAATGGGGCTATAAAAGGAGCATATAAAAGTAGAAAATAGTGCACATCTTCTGGATTTGGGAACTGTAATGTGGTCCCTATGATATTAAGAGGCATTGTTTTAATCTTCTACAATAGTAGCTCATTATTTAGTAATAATATTTTGTAATATAGCTAAAGTAGTGCTTCATCCTAAATCCAATAAAATCAAATAATCATAAGGCTGGAAAGGATCATTTGAGGTCAATCCCCTGCCTTCAGGCTAAAGTCAACACCATATTTCAGCCTCATTCTGATGCTCTCTCCCAAGTTACTAGAGGACGCTCTCAATCTTGGGTGTCGTCTTAAATTTAACTAGCTGAATATTTTAATGCTTCTTTGTCCTGGTTATTGATGAAAATGTTTAATATTTAACACAGTAATAACTCTAAGGGAATGTCTTTTCTTTGTACCAAAAGCAACACTAGCCCCTGCACAGTCACTGATTCTTCTAAATAATTCGAACTTGAGGTTGGGTGCCGGTGAAAGGGAAGCTGTATGTTCTGGGAGTTTTGCTGCCCCTCCACCCTCAGACAGATCAGAACAGCCACGGTTATAGACTTAGATGTGGCTATCTAGTGAAAGTCTCAAGGCTGTAGATCATGGGAGCAATCAACCCATGATCTTTCCTCTGCACACTCACTAAGAAGCCATGTGACCCAGCTGATAATTCACTTGCTCACTTCCAGTGGAAAACCTTGTTAAAGTAAAAGGATACATCACTTAGGCTTCTGCCAATTTTGTTTTTAATTTTTGTTTAATTTCCATGTTCCTGTTTTGCTTATTTTGTTGTTGTTTTTAGGTTTTTTGTTTGTTTGTTTGTTTGTTTGTTTGTTTGTTTTGTTATCCTTAAAAACCATTTGCCTAGACTGTATCTATTCTAGGTTTAGTTTCCTCCATATTAATGTTTATGGAGGTGGTAACTGGGGGAAAATTTTTTTCACATAACTTGGAAGACAGGTATGTAAATGACCAAAACCCATGAATTTGAGTGAAGTCTTGCATTTCAGAATTGAAAAGCACATTGAATATCCATCAATCAAATGCCCCAATTCTAAAATTTATGAAATTAAGGCCCAGAAATTGAATGACTCTTCTAAAGTGAATTGATGAGTTGGGCCACACTGCGACATTAATGTTTTGATTTCCAATTCAGGATTCCTCCTATTTCCATCCTATGCCCTAGCAATCTAATTTGATGTTGAGTATAATTATGGCACTTGCTATAATCATTGTTCCTAACTGTAGTAGGCGGAATGACAATCCCTCCTAAAAGTCTGCATCCTCATCCCCAACATGTTTAAATGTGTTACCTTGCATGGCAAAGAGGAATCGAGATATTAGGCAGCTTAAGGATCTTAAGCAGCTGACTTTAAATAGGAAAACTACACTGGATTGTCCAGATAGGTCGACTATAATCAAGTGAGTCCTTAAAAGAGGAAGAAGGAGGTAGAAGTCAGAGGGATTGGATATGAGAAGAACTTGGTTCACTGTTGTTAGCTTGAAGGTAGAGGAAGAGGGACCAACCATGGAATATAGGTGACCTCCAGGACAAGAAAAGGGCTCAGAGAAATCAGACTCTCCCCAAGAACCTTTAGGAAGGAAGACATCCCTGTGGACACCTTGTTTTCAGCCCAATGAGACCTGCATTGGGTTTCTAGACTACAGAGCTGTAAAATGGCAAATCCACATTGCTCTCAGCTGCTAACTTTAAGCAGCCACAGAAAATTAAGACACTCACAAAGTATAGATGGCTGTTCAATGGAAAAATCTCTTTCCACAGAATAAATTCTAAGATCTGTTCCTTTTCATTCTCTTAATACCTTAAGAGAGTGAAGTCCTCAGGACAGTATTTGTCATTCGCTAGGAAGCAAATACCATTTAGTATTAATTTACTCAGTTTTCCGTGAGGTGACACCAGTTCATATCCAAGTTCCCCAAACGAAGGAGCAATCAGAGGGAGGCTCGGAGGACCTCCCTGACCGACTCTCAGAACGCCCTGGGGGCAACCGAGGAAAGGCAGGTTGGTACTGTGTGGTTGTGAGTCTCTGTGGCAGATAAAACCGTTTCAAGGATCGACTGAGGATAATAGAAGTTCCTGCAAAATGGTCTCTGTCTGTAATAGTCACAGTGCTGTGACCAAGGACTTTAATGCTTATAAAATTGTGTCCCTTCCAAACACACTGTCCACTCAAAGTGGCAAAGGGAAATGAAGGCACCCACACCCACACCTTCAGGTCCGCCGCTGTTAAGAGGACTTTCAACTGAACCGCGCATTCGCAGCAACAGGAGGGCTGCAGCTGTCCTGTCCCCGGTGTTCCCTTTACCTAGTTGCAGAACTATTATTAGATTATTTAAACCAGCCAAACAGGCAGGTAGAAACTAGTGCTTTCAGCCCAGTCTTCTTGACCTAATAAATCTTTAGCTTATTAGCATTTCTTAATTTCTGGCCACCAAGAGATTTTTCTCAAAACCTGGAGATGACTCTAGATGAGGAACTGTCCCCATTTACATGGGACTGAGCAGGTTTCTGGGAGCTGGGACTTTATTGATAAAATCAGGAAAGTCCGGAGGAGGAAAGGCCATAGATAGGACTCGAGTACATATGGTCTTGTGCCCAAGACCCTTGCCCAGAGTGTGGCAGGTCCCAGTGGAAACCGTTTCTGAGCTTAGAGTCTAAGGACACCAAATACGTGAAGCTTGGGCTGAGGAAGAGCCTGTCCTGCCAGCACCTCCGATGTCCTTGTCAGCGGCTTAGATGACAATATGTGATCCATGGGGGGTGCACAGGACCGTCTGCTGACGCAGTGGCTCTGGATTTCCGGCGTGTTTACCGGGGGGGCACCTTCTCTGGTCCATTGCAGGGTGTTGATAAGCAACCTGAGAAACGTGATGGAAGCCCAGTTTGACAGCCGAAGCCGGGCGGCGGGACACAGTTATACCAAGTACAACGACTGGGAAACGGTACGGGGTGCGGGTGGTTTTCACGTTGCTTTGGGAACTGAATCAACAATGTCACGTTAATCGGCAAATGATTCCCTTTGGTAGATAGAGGCTTGGACTCAACAAATCGCCGATGAGAATCCAGGTCTTGTCTCCCGCAGCATCATTGGAACCACCTTTGAAGGTCGCAACATGTACCTCCTCAAGGTGATGATTTTTAACCATGACCTTGCCGGGCTGAGGGCTTTAAATCAGTGAGTCCTAATGCATTAACATCTGTCTCACAGACGTGTTATCCCAAACATTGTTATAACTTTTCCTGCCTATATCCCCCAGGGAGTCGAACAGATTCCCCAGCTTCCCTTATCATATGTGGATTTTTAGATCATTATTTTGATTTATGCAAAAGGAAAATGCAATAAAATAAGAGAAGTCCTATAAATTTAACCACATTCCTGTAAGCAATGTAAATGATCGTCTACCTTGATGAAATTCCTCCCTCCCAGCTGTTCTTTGCAAATCCATTTGCTAAAGAGCTTCATAAACTTCACGTTTATCAGACGACATTACAAAGCATACCGACAATTTGTCTCTGTCATCCTCTAATGCCATTTTTGTCATGTAATTCTAATGAAGGAAATAAAAAGACGAGAAATAGTGGAGAGAAGGGAAAATTCTTACAAGATTATCAACAACCGTGATTACCTCTAATTACTCATGCACTGTCTTGGTCATATCACCTAGTAATAGCGGCTGAAAATAACCTCCACGTGAGGACCATTAAGCAGGGTAATCAGGCATCTTCTGAAAATATGAGCTTGTCAAGCTTAATAAAAATAATAAACAGCCATGTAAGCTCTCTGCTCAAACATTGTGAGTGTCTAGAGGCAAGAGCATACTGTGCTGGTATTGTGTTTTAATTTAATCATAGGATATATCACGCCACTGTCAGGTTTCACCTGTTGAATGCAAAATGCTGGTGGGTGGTGAAGGTTAACCCTGCATGCCAGGGTGTCAATCACAGCTTCCCTCTTGCTTCCGTCGCCAGGTTGGCAAAGCCAATCCAAATAAGCCCGCCATCTTCATCGACTGTGGTTTCCATGCCAGAGAGTGGATTTCTCCTGCATTCTGCCAGTGGTTTGTGAGAGAGGTCAGTTTGTGCGACGGTTTTTAGCAAATGGAAGCAGAAAGTAGTTTTTATTCCAATTAATTCCTTAGAACCTAGCAAGAAAAAAAACTGACACAGAAAAAATAATCCATAATTCCAAGTCCCTGAGTTTCAGAATTGGTGTCAAATTTCACCAACTGATCTTCATAGGGCGGGATTTCTGAGCAGTTAGAGAATTGTATTTATCTGCCTGTCACTCACCTGGACATTTTCTCACCTATCTTGGATGGGCAGGCTGACTGTTAGTGTGGTGAACCGGTCATTTAAAGTTAACGGTTATGGGTAAGCTACCAACTTGAATGTGATTGCCTGATAAACCTAAAACTTCAAGTTTTTAAATATCACTGAGTATATACTGGCATAAATAGATGACTTAATAAATACTTAGAAGGAAGGGAGGAAACAACTAATTCTTACAGAATTATATACACATTCATTATATATAATGAATGCACTATAAAATCACCTTTAGAATACCACAGTAATAATCATTTCAGGTAAATCCACAGAGGGACACAAAATGAGTGGGTAACAGTTTAAGAAGAAACAAGATATTTGCAGCATCACAAAATATCTTTCCCCTCAACCTGTATTAATTACAAAGAAAAACTTGCAATGGAAAAACCCTAGCAGAAACTACCTTAACCAAGTTGCGAAGGTAAATATCACCAGTGATACATCTGATGTATTGACATCATGTGCCCCTGATCACGTACACCAAAGAGATATGTCACCCCATGACACTCTTCCCCAAAAATGTGGAACCTCCCTCTAATCATAAAAAGTTAATGTAAAAAATCAGGCACACTCAAACTGAGGGACAGTCTGCAAAATAACCTGATAAGTGCTCTTGAACAGTGTCAATAGAAGACAAGGAAAGACTGAAGAACTATCACAGGTCAGAGAAGACTAAGGAGACAGGACAAGCAAAGTCAACGTGGGATCTGAGAAGGACCCAGAACTGAAAAAGGACATGAGTGGAAAAACATGAAATCTGAACAAAGCCTTATGTCTAATGTCTAGTCTTGTGCCCAGGTTCATTCCTTCACCTTGATAATCATACCACAGTCATATAAGGTGGTGATGTTAGGGAAAGTTGGGAGACAGGTATATGGGAGGTACCCATACTATTTGTTTTTACTGCTCCTTAGTAAATCTTAAAAGTTACATTGAAGTGTGTTAAATACAAGAATATGATGATGTACAATGTAATTTCCTTCATGTGAAGCCCTTCTGTATTTATTTGTTACAGTCATGATTTCTAGACCTGTTATGTATTCAATTAGCATCACCTAACTTCACTGGGTAACTTGCCCTTGGCCCTTTAGAAGGAGAAAATTAGATTTTATCATCATCTTCGAAGTGTAGACCATTCAAAGAACTCTTCCAACCTAAAAAGTACACACTTCATCATGCGTTATTGTAATGAATATGTGTGTATGGAATCACAAAAGGTCTATAAACCTGTTCACATATAGAAGTCGTATACCTTCTCAAGTTCTGTAAACGAGCCCAGGAAAATGCTGAATTTAAATTTACCATGATACTGCAGCAGAGCGCCTACCATGAAGAGAACAAATTAAGTGGACTTGGTGTCCTTCATTCACAGGTAAGTGTTTACCTAACAGGGACAACCAGTTCCTTAATGGGTCTCCCTCATCAAGAAAGGATGAAGCAGAGACCTCCACCATGCTGCAGTGGGCAGGGTTAGGGAGAGCTTCCCCAAGCCGTCAGTGGATTACAGAGAGACATTCTCGCTTTTCTTCCATGTTAGACACTCCCTCTAGTAATATCATCCATAAGTGTTTCCATAAACTCTATAAAGTAAGCAAATTTCCAGGCGATTTCATCAGGAACATGAATAACCACCCACAGACACTCCTTACCAGGACTAGGTCTTACAGTCATACCCTCGTAAGTTTGATGAAAAGTGCTTTTTCACTTTTTACCTCAAAGGAAGTGAATACATATGTCCTTTAAAGGTCTTTAATTTGTAGTTCAATGAGCAATAAATTTGGAATGCCATGGGGGGAAAACGTCTTAAATTTTTATTTAATTTTTTAATTAAACCTTTGTTCCTTTCTAAAGGAACAAGTTAAAAATAATAATTCCATGTGTCACATATGAATGGAACAGAAGTATCCTGGGAGCAGAGAAGAATTAGAAATAATAATTTAAAAGAAAAAGAGCTGTCATTTGCTGCTGGTTTTCTAAATATGCCTACACCAATAAGTGATATAGTTCCATTACCAAAGTCAACGTTCACCCCATCTGTCTAAATTTAGCAGCATAGTACATTCTATCCCATGAAATTCTGCTTTGTAATTCACACACAGGCAGTTCGCACCTATGGACAAGAGATCCACATGACAGAGCTTCTCAATGAATTGGACTTTTACATCCTGCCCGTGGTCAATGTTGATGGCTACGTCTACACCTGGACTAAGGTACATGAACCCATACTGAGCGGGACTGATGAATTTGAAAACAGACTGCTTCCTGTGACCCTTATTCTAACCACACAATCCACTTCCAGAACCGAATGTGGAGAAAGACCCGCTCGACTCAGGCTGGAACTTCCTGCGTTGGCACAGATCCCAACAGAAATTTTGCTGCTGGTTGGTGCGGTGAGTACCCAGCTGGCCATTTGGCACTCATCAGCCAAAACCTTAAGAGGAAAAATTAACATAAGAAAATACAACAGTGTCCAAAACAAGAAAAACTGTAAATTTTTATATTTTAGAGTTTTAACTTTCTGAAAGCACAGATAATAATTCATTTGACAAATGTGTATTGGGCACTGGGTTGCATTCCCAGCTGTGTCAGATGCTAGAAATGTAGGACTGAACACACCAGACAGAATCCTACTGCCATTGTGATGTACAGTCTAGAGAGTCAAGTCCAGAGTGTCTCGATACAGCCATTAAATTAATAATTATTTAAATAACCATGTGATGTGATTAAGAGTGATCATAGTAATGTGGAATTTTGATGGATATTGGTTTGTGCCCTGCTTATTAATTTTCTTACGCTGTATGGATCTTGCTGTGTAATACTCTACAGGACACATTGATGATTTCATGTGCAAATGTTTTATCCTGCCAGCTTAAAATCATACCAACTTAATCTTGTCAGTAAATATATGCATACTTTATAACACATGCATAGTGGAGAATCATTCAACGGAGTCGTGTGAAAACAACTTACATCGAGCTTCCTGATTTAAAAGTTTGAAGTGTTAAAACACCCCCAGGTAGCTGATAGTAGGTAGATGGCTGGCGAAGGCCACCATTGGCCATTACCAACAACGTATGTTCATCCAGAGACGGGAGCATCTACAAGTCCCTGTGCTGACACTTACTGTGGACCTGCGCCCGAGTCTGAGAAGGAGACCAAGGCTCTGGCCAACTTCATCCGCAGCCACCTCTCTACCATCAAGGCATACCTGACAATCCACTCGTACTCTCAGATGCTGCTCTATCCCTATTCCTACAGCTACAAACTGCCCGCAAACAACGTGGAGTTGGTAAGTGGACACGGCAGTGGGTGGGGAATTTCACTCTTGAGATTGTTTCCTTCTATTCCTGAAAAAAACATGTAAATTTCTGGAAGTTCCTTTATTGGTTTTTGGTAGTAGGAGTAGAAAACACTTATAGCTTTATAAAGAGTCTAGAGGTGACTGCATAAATTAACTTTAAAAAAAAATAGAATTGCATTCAGGAACAGTCTCCTTCATGTCATTTATTCACTAATCTTCAAAATGACCATAGTTCCATTTTCTCTGGCCTCTTCACAATGCTGACTGGAAGGATGATGGCAGATGTGTTTGGGACCATCACTGGAGTTCGTTCCTTGGTCTCATACACAGTATTTGTCAGAGTTGGTTTTGTCGAGTTGCCTTGAGCTGGGTTGACACAGCAGAGCATGGCAGATGCCGTTAGGAATTTGTCACATTTGGTTGAGATCAGGTTTAGTCAGGAGATTCTGAAACTGCTTATTTCAGTTTGATCGGGTGAGATTCAGAAGTGGGTCAATCAATGCGTGATTGATGTGAATGACTTTTTCTAGATTTAGGGGACAATGCAAAGAAATTTAAGTAGCCCTCGCTCAAAACACAAGCAGTCTTGTTGGAAAATCAAAATATAATCCCAGGGGCTGGGGTTGTAGCTCAGAGGCAGAGCGCTTGCCTAGCACGTGTGAGGCCCTGGGTTTGATCCTCAGCACCACATAAAAATGAAACAAATAAAAAAAAAAAGGGCATGCTGTCCATCTAAAACTACCAAAAAAATATTTTTTAAAGATATAATCACAGGAGCACTTAGATATTCATGAGTTTTATAACAGTTCACACTAACAAATATCACACATAGATTTTTAAAAGTAGGTTTGAGTCTTTCAAAAAATATTTTTTAAATTTATGAAACATCTGGTTGCCAGAAGTTGAGATCAATGACCTAAAAGAGCAAACATAAGATTTAAAGCATTTAAATTGCACCAGAAATAAAAAAGTATTCCACTTAGACAATGACACAGATATTTGGCTTACCTAAATGCTTACTCTTGAAGGCCCAGCAACTTTAAGAACTGGAAATTGTTGTTTTGCACTTTCAGATTCCATCTTTCAGAGACCAAATAAGAAATGTAATATTGTAAATATGTCATGAAAAAAAGCAAAACAGAAAAACAACCCACTCTCCCAGAAAACTGATGGCTAATAGTTGGCTGGATTCTTCTTCAAAAATTTTTTTCTTCAAAATGTTTCTCATTTTCCCTATCTGGAGCCAAAAAAGTAAAAGAAAACATCATTAGTTAGAACCACTAAATATTCAGCTTTCCAGTTATGCCCTGTCTGTACATGTTCCCAGTGGGAGTTCAGGGTCCTGTAGCCCCAGAGATGGGTGTGGTCAGCTCCTGGGTTCTGTCCTAGATTTCTGGCCACCAAAAGGAAGAAGGTTGCTTAATTCATATGAATATATTTAAATTTTTCCTACTTCCTAAGAGAAAACAAAATCCTAGAAACTAACCACTAATGAATTAATAAAAGAATTATGAAAACTAAAATTTTAAAACGCACAAAGTATATCAATCACAAATATGTCTAGCTTGCTCAGTATCTACTAGTTTTAGACATAAATTCCACAAAGTCTAATACAACCAAAAAGTTTAAAGTGTTCATGGAAATTGAACTGCTTCCACAAAGTTTGATACCTTTTTTTTAATTTGGGGGATAAATTAATCCCTCGTTAGAAATGAGATAACTTTGCATCTACTGCTGCATATGATAATAACCCAGTATTTGGGTTCTCAAAACATCTCCAAACTACTGTTTAAAAAGGAATCAAGTACTCTTGCTTTTGTTTGTTTATATGTTATAATCTTTTGCATAATTCTTGCTGCTTCCTATGGGAACTTTATCCAGGAAAACACCCAGGACTCAGAGACTCAGAATTTAATCAGCCCGTTCACTTAGGCCCAGGAGGTGAGAAAATGCACCTTTAGATTGTAAGGCACTGATATTCTTCTCAGAAATCAGTTTTTTATTTAAAATCAATGAAAAGCAGATAGCAAAAGAGACACTACTTAAAATTCTGTCTCTAGAATTGTTTTTAAATTCTAATTAACAAAGGAGTGAAATAAACAGAATTCTATTGACACAAAATATTGACCTATTCTTAAAAGAAAAAACATAAAATAATTTTATCTTAAATTATTATTTCAATATTCACAAAACTAAATTCAAGGTAAAGCACATGCCACTTCTTACCTTTTCCAGAACACTAAAAGGTAACTAGATTTATATCACACATTGACTTAAAAGATACTTTAATGTCCAATATTTTTTCTGAGATTAAACTTTTGCCTACTATCTTGAGACAAATATTTATATGCCACCAGGCTAGGAAAGCCCAGGGCAAGAGTTATTCGATTATTAGATTCATTCAGCCTCTGAATTTAGTTTGACAGCTCAAAGCAACTTTGATCTTTTGAGAGACTAGAAATTCTTTCCATTTTTTCTTATTTGGTGAAATTCCAATTCACTCACTTCTAAAGCACATTTTTCTAGAACAAGCTCAAACTACAGTGTAATTACAAAGGTATGTATAGCCAAAGGAGAATTTGAATCTCTCCCCCAAAAAAGTATATTGACATTTTCACAGTTTTTATTTGGAATGAGTATTTCAAGGGGAAAAAAGTTGTCTTGATCTAGAAGGACAAATTTTCCATTTGAATCTAGTATCTCTATGTTAATTCTTGATTAGAGAAACATGACTGCTACAGAAAACAGAAAGAGGTGAAAGATAAGAAAAATGAACGTTGGGCCTCATGCCACGTTAGAGAGCAAGGAATTTCCTTGAAGGGATAGAGCGAGGACTTTGTCTTACATAGTTTGGCCTAGTCATTGGTGTGTATATGATCTTCATTTCTCTTGATAAAATGTAAGATTATATCTGTATCAAAAAATATTCCTCCAAGATGAATAAGACTCTAGACTCAAAGAAATTATTTTATACTTATATTAGCATTTTTACACAAATTTAAGGCATGCTATGAGCAGCAATCCTTTGACATCAGAATGGTGATAAAGATTTTTGTGGCTTCCTTTCTGAAAGATCTTTTTTGGAGCTTGCCTGGTAATTGCTTATATTATGAGAAAAATTTCAGAGGAAAGATGGGCAGTGACGGGCATCCAGAAGACCAAGGAAGTAAAAGATCAGGAGAAGAGGACACAGGAGGGAGCCAGAAATGGGCCTTGGACAGAGTGGTAGGAGGTGCAGGAATATCACGATGCTTTCATGTCACAAACTGCCCTTCCATGTTATTTAAAGCAAGACTGTGAAGTGTGCTGAGTGTCCGGTGGCTTCCCCAGCATAACCTGGGTTCCCCAGTGCAGATTCTTTCAATATTGTCTACCATTATCTTCAAGGGAAGTTGTAAGGCTCAGAAAAAGAAATATTTACATTTCCAAAACTCAAAAGAATAACAAAAGAACGAATCATGTGATTTCTTTATTGTCAGAGAAACTAAAAACTAGGAGACATAGAGGACAAGACGCCCAAACCTGAGTAGGAGGCAGTTCCCAGTCCTTGATCTCCCAACGCCCAGGTGCCTGCATGACACTGTTAACAATGATCATCATCATCATCATACCACTTGGTAGCCAGGAAGCCAGAAGAGCACTCAGACAACAAGTACCTTGTCCCACTCCACAAACTGACCAAGAAGACCGCAAAGTGCCATCCAGGGCACGAGTCTTACCTGGCTTCCCTGCATGAAAAGACTAGCATGTCATGGCTGGAAAATCTAGAAAGTCTGTAGTTCTATTTCTCATTTCCCAACTGAAGCAATGAAGCCATAGCTAAGCCAACAACAGCAGTGGGGTAGAGAGCTACTGGCTCCTGAAAAATTTTCTGTGTTGCCCCAGTTTACACACACACACACACACACACACACACACACACACACACACACAGGTTTATGTGGCCACATTCAATTCTGATTTCCATGTAACTAATTTGCAGAACATTTATCAGAAAAGAAGTCTTTAATCCCACAAAAATCATATAATTACCTTTGCCACTGGTCATTACTAAGAATTTACCCCAGTTATCAGACATGACTGATTTCTCAGGGCCCAGTCTTTATGATTCTGGCCCATTCTTTTGATGAGTGTAATATATTCATTAACTAGGAGAAAGATAACAGTCATCAGAAGAAATATGCCAGTCTTTCTGAAAAATGACTAAACATGACCAAAACGTTGAAGTTCTAAAGTTTACCAGCTCTGGTCCAGCGCCACATCACTTGCCACCTCTGAGAGCTGCAATTAGTATCCCACCAAGAGAGAGACCCGCTGCCCAGGCAGGCATGTAAACAAAGTGCAAGGCCATGAATCCAGAGGGAGGACATTCTGCAATTAGGTGGTGGACAATTTCAGGTCATGTGGACACCCATCACTGCTGGCACCGTGTCCCTGACTAAAATTAGAGTCACAAGACCACAGTCCAGGTGTCAAGTGTCTACCAACAATGCAGGCTAACGGGGTCTGGGGCACAAAATTCTCAAAATTCTAATCTTGCATAAATGACAAAAAGTTCCAAATGAAACAGCAGAATGTCATTGGATAAAGAAACTGGTTGCTGCTGTACCATTATACACTTTTAATTACTCCTTGGCCTGATAAAATTCTCCTACTAGTCCTGGTCAGGACAGGGTGTATCATGTAATTGTCAGAGTTTCACTGAGCACCTAGTAAGTGCTCATCATAAACCAAGGCTCCTGCCATGGAGAACTTAGGCTCTTACTGAAATTATAAAATGCAGATACGAGAAACCATTCAAGAGAAGTAAAGACTTGGGAGTTTTTAGTTATGCACAGTTGGAGGAATTCAGGAGAGGGAGATGACAATCAACGTGTGTTAAAGCTCTTCCATGACGCTAGTGGAGGCGTGGGATTTATTTTAAGCCTGGAAGTATAGGCAGGATCTGCCTGGTAGAGGAAGGAATCAGGTATGCTGGACAGAAAAGAGAGCCAACAAATATACACCAGTAGGACTGGAAAATGGTATCGAGAAGGCAAATATAGAGGTCAGCCTGTTTCGAGAGCTCTTGCTAGGGAAGAATAGGGCACTCAATAAGGTTTTGGGGTTGGAGAGAGGCTTGGATGTCAGAATGAATCCTCCATCGCTGCTGGTCCTGCAGCAGGATGTGGTGAAGAGTATCGCCAGATCCAAGAGGAGACTTTCAGTTTAATTAGGATTTCAGAAAAACAACAAATCATTTTTAATCTAAGTACATGCCAAATATCTCATGGGACAAACTTAATGCTAAAAGAAATGTTCAAAGTTCAGCCGAAATTTAAATCTAATTGCAATGCCTGTATTTTTTTACTGAATTGGGCAACCTACTGGTAAAGTGATATTGCAGCAAGACGGACAGACCTAGCAGAAATGTTTAGGAGACCCCTATAAGGACATCAGCCGAAAAACAGGCCTTCAGAGCACCTTGAAGAACACTTTTTTTTTTTTTAATTCATTCCCTAAAGTGAATTCACATTTGCCATAATTATATCTTTTATTTCACTTTCCTTTCAACTAATTTTGCCCTGGCCCGCACCCCAAGAGGGCATTGAGCAATGATCGGAGGATGCTTTTTGATTGATGTAACTGTGGAAGTTCTTCTGGCATCTGGTGGGCAGAGGCCAGGGAAGCTGATAAACATCCTACAATACAGAACAGCCCCACACACAACAAAGAACCTTCCAGCCCAAGATGTCAAGCAAGCCGAGATTGAGAAATGCTGCTTTAAACAAAGATAAGAACAGAGTCGCATTCCTGGCCAAAGGCTCTTGGCTTCCACAGGATCTTATACCCTCCTCAAAAACAGTACACAATGTTCTGACAGTCTCAAGTGCCAGACTGGCACATCTCTATTGTATAGGGCTTATTTCTAAAATTTATTTGGGAGAAGTACCACTTCCACCAGAAACAGATTTAAATTTTTTTTTAAATCTCCAGACTGCAAAATTCAGCTGACTCACATTTCACCCTTCCCTTGAATTTGAAAAGGTTGGAAAATATGTATGCAGATGGAGCCAAAGAAAAATTTGGTTTATATCAGTGGAAGCAGTCCCACATTCCCACACTCCTGGTGGGTTCTGCAGAAAGCACAGGCCCTGCTCCCCTGAACCAAGTGCCCCAGACTCTCCCCTCCCCTCTAATCCCAGGGCCTCCTCTTTCTCAGTTCCGAGTGCTTTCTCTTCCGTGCCTGCTTCACTTTGTGCACCAACATTATCACAGTTATGTTCTCGTTGGTCCCCTGGTGTACGCTCCACGTCACCACAGGAGAGAAGGCAGGGAGCCACAGTGAAGATCCCCTGCAGGCCTCCAGAGTCACTGGCCCACAGGGATGGTTAAACTTTGGACTTGAAATTAGAGACCGAGTTCTGAAGAAAATTGCCTTTGAATCCTATGGCATCTCGCTGTCAGTTTGGGGCTTCTGTTCTCCTGTCCTGTGATAGTGACCCCTGGAGGACTGGAGCAGGCTGTCCCCCACGATGCTGGCTGCGGGATGCAGGTGGAATGTGGATTATGTGCCCATGACATAGGGGCTTCTTTATCACACCTTACCTGGAATGAGGGCCAGTGGAAAAGAACACCCACCCTCTGCGTATTCATCTCACTAGGCCCGGGGCCTAGAGCCCGGGGCAGCACGACCCTGCTTTGTCCTTTGTCTCCTGGGCTCTGGGCTGGATGTGACATTTTGGACTCTTTGTCTTTTGCTCTAGGACCAAGGCCTCTTTTTAAGGAAGAAGATGACAAAAGAGAACATGCATAAGCTGCAGTAGGAAATCCATATCTGAGGATTAGGAAAGGCCAGCCATGTTTGGCCTTGACTGAAAGTCAAGTTTGCTCTGAGGCCGATTTATATTTAGCTTCCTTCTGTTCTTTACAATTGGTAAAACCAGCTCCAGCAACACTTCTTTTGAAGTATTCAAAGGCCAAGAGGAGAAGTGAAAAAGAGCGCAGGATTTAAAGAAAGAAGAACCTAGTTCAAGTCAGCCACTGATGGAGCTGCGTGCCCTTGGACGCGCTCTTTCATCCTCTCTGAGTTTTGAGTCTTTTATCTGTAAAATGGGGATAAAAATATCTAGTGCTTATCGAGAGCTCTCTTAAAAGCGTAAGGTTTTATGTAAATGTTAGTTCTTATTTTGAACCCATTGAGCAAGAATGGAAGATTTGTTTCTCCGGTGGCAGCTCGTGTAGGAAGGGTCCTTAATGGAGATGCAGGGTGTAGACAGGGCTCTCTGCCATTAGTGCTTCTTGGTCCCTTTTTACAGAAATGCACATTTCCGTAATTGCAAAAATCACCTTTCTCTCTATCATCCCTGGCAGGGGCCAGTCACCCAGCTCGGTGGGAACATTCCCACTGAGCGTGCCGACCAACACGGCATTCCATTCTGCTCGAAAATTCTGTGGTGATGAAATGTGGACAGATACCCTTGGGAAGATAAATGAGTAACATTTGTGAAATTATTTGAACTTTTCAAAAGAAAGACCCACATGATTCCAGGGATTTTTGTTAAGATAATTGGAATTTAAAATATGGTAGTGCAGTTGATTCATGTCTGTTCTGACTTTGTTTGGTTTTTTGTCCCTTGGCTTTGGAGGGGCTCAGAGAAAGGGTCCACCAACTGTTCTTCTTTCTTTCTTTTTTAATTAATGAAATAAGTAAAAGCACGCAGAAGCTGTCAAGGTCTAAATGCAGCGACCCACCCGCCACCACTTGGAAGTCCCATCACCCTCTCCGCCAGCATCCCCATCTTCACTCAGGTGGGTCGCAGTTTGGCCTTGGAACGCTCAGCTCGTTGTGCCCCTACCCAAATCTTGCCCGTTTATATTGCCCCTGAGACCCAGCACAGGACTCTGGCAAACCCACCTTGGCTCAGGGCTGAGGCATCTGCTAAGGAGATGAAACGAAGAGACAAGAGTCCCTGCCACCTCTGGGGAGCATGGAAGCAAAAGGCAAGGGGCAGATTCACAAAGAAGATAAGTCAAAAAATGAATTTGGAAGACTCAGAGTTCTCCACGTAAGCAAAGCAGGGTCAAGGGTTCCGGTAAGGGGAGAAGGGCACCCTGCCTTTAATGGAGGTAAGAGGAGGCCCAGAGGGGCGCAGAGAAGCAGCCGCCACCAGCCCGCAGTGACAGAAAAGAGGAGGCTGGACTTGAATAGACGATTCCTGTTCAAGATAGAATACCCAGAGCCACCGAAGGTGCAGTCAGGGGACCCCCAGCCGTGAGGCAGATGTCGAGATGAGAGAGTGGGGGCTGAGGCCCAGGCTGACGTCCCCGCAGGGGTGCCAGGCACGGGAAGGAAACAGCAGCCTTTCTGAGCTGACCTCACAGGTTCTCCTTCAGCATCAAAGCCAGAGCCACGGTTTCCGGAAGACAATGCCAGCGAAACTTGGGCAGCCGTGCTGGCATTTCTCGTGCCCAGAGCTTGGTTCCAAGAAAGGCAAACAGTACATTTTTGTGTGGCCCTAACAGCAGCCATGACTAGATTGATACGTTGGAAAATCCGGAGAGATAACAGATTGGGAAGGAGCCCTTTGGTGTGGTCTGAAAATTCAACTCTTAAATAATGCCAATAAATAGGTAGAGAGACTGGAAGGACATTTGACACAGAAGTGCCAGGGAGACCAAGCCAGGACTATGAATCCTCCTACACAACTGCTCTTGAGAATTTTTCACATGTGGAACTTTTCACATTTGAAAGTAATCCTGACTAATTATATTTCTGCTAACTCAAAATAATAATTCACTGTTTAAAGAAGAAAAGAATGAGTGAAAACCAAGGAAGGCAGCTAGAGAAGCAACAGGTGTTCTTTGAGATGTGAGGTGCGGTCTTTCAAAAAAAATACCTGGCTAGAGGCTTCCTTTGATGACTGCAAGTTAAAGACACTATGGAAGAGTGAAAACACACACTGTTTGTTTAGCAAAAGGACTATTGTCTCACCACCTCCATATCTCTAAAAGGTTTTAGATCCATTATGCAATGTTTGTAGATCGTTCTGATTTCAATCAACAATAGGCCCTGTAATGTAACAGAGGAAAGAAGATCTGAGACTCCTGCCCTGGTTACCAGGCTAAGCAACCCAAGCCCCGCCTTTGCATCACAGGAGTAAAGCATCCAAGGAATGACAGGAAGCACATCTTCATTCCCCAGCTCCGACAGAGAGAAACAGAACCCTAAAACTTTCAGGTTACTGATCTAAAACTTTGAGAATAAGAAGTCAGTTCCAGGAAACTGGTTGCATCATTGCAGTAGACCAGAGCAGAAAATCATGACCTAAATTTTCTAACTCTTTGCAAATTTTCAAATTTGCCATTTGGTTGATGAAGCACTAATGCTTTGGGAGCTGGGATCCTTGAAGTCTTAAGACAGTGCCAGTCTGAGGGAAGACTCTCTGAAACCAGGTTTAATACTAGAATAAGTAGTTAGAAAGTTCCTACCCTGCAAAAAAGCAGATTTTTCTCATTTCATCACCACCCTTGCAGCTTTCCCAGCATATGTACAAGAAGCAATTATGATGCCAAAGTTTGAAATACAGCAGGTTTCATAACCAGAATGAATTATGGTTAATCCTCCTGTAGTAAACAATCCACTTTTCCAATCTGTGCTCCCCAGACAGCTGAGTCAGGCCTTGCTTTCCAAGTGCCTATTTAAACAGGCACCAGTCGGGGCAGTTTCTCGGGCCGGGCTGCTGGTGGTGCAGACAGCCTGTCTCTTAGGAGTTGCGTGCACGGGACTGGAGGGAGATGGCTCTTGTGAGAGGGTGACACTATGCTGAGGGAAATAAAGGAGGCATGTAAGTTAACATTTACTGATTTTCTAAAGTCCTAGAATTCAAATGTTCTGTCTTTTGAAATAGAATGAATGTTCTCTAACTCTTCAGTCCAAAACTCTTGCAAGCCGGAACCACCACCCACCATTAGAACTGCCAATTCCTGAGCACTTGCTTCCCTACCAGCCAATCCCTCATGCACCGCTCCTGGCCTGATTCACATGATTCCCACCGTGACTCAACCTCGGCTTCATGCCTACCATGTTGCCAAGTGGCTTTGGTTTGGTTTGGTTTTATGTCATTTTTTGCATGTGTTTGATTTTTGTGTGAGGACAGCCAGCCTCCACCAGCAGCCGTAGGACCTCCTGCCTTCTGCCTCTCTCTCACAAGCTCCAGAGAGGGGATAGCTGGAAGTTCAGATGAGCATCTGGGGGAGACGTCCTCTTGCAGGACTTGGACCACGGGACTAAGTTAGCTGAAAAAATCAAAATGGGCACTGAATAAGTTCTTAATACTGACCCCAAATGTGACAGAAATGGCCTTGAACGTGGTGTGCAGGGCGTGTGTCTGTTGACGGGGTGTCTTTGCTCAGGTGTTGCCGGTTCCTTTGCAGAACTCGCTGGCCAAGGCTGCTGTGAGGGAACTGAACTCGCTGCACGGCACCCAGTACACCTACGGCCCAGGAGCCACCACGATCTGTGAGTCTCGCCTTCCCAACGGTGGAAGAGACGCCGCGCCTTCCTTCTCCCGCCCTTTAAAGCATGTGGTTTCTGCCTCACCGTGATTATTATGGACTACGTAATCATTTTTCTGTTGAGAAAGAGAGAGAAATCTTTTTCAACCACAGCAACGTTTGCTCTCTGTCCACATCTCCTGAGCAGCTACGGTGGGGATGTGCCAGGCCCTGGGTAGGTGTGAGGAGAGAAGGGAAGGGTGCAGAGGAAGGCAGAGAAGACAGAGGGAAGGAGGGGCACCCGTGCGCTCCTCAGGGAACCCCCCGAGGGAAGCAGGAACATGGTACAGGTGCTCAGAGCTGTGACCTGGGATGCACCAGGAGAAGCACGCCGACCAGCCTGCCTTCGGGCCAGGTCACTTCCCAGGTGACAGCCTGGACCTTACCTGGAAGGACCGCTGCTGGAGAAAGCACAGGGAAAGGTTTTCTGGGCTGGACAGACTGCAGTGTGAGGGATCTGGAGGCCCAGCTGCCCTCGAGGGGGAGGGGCAGCCCCCTGACACCCCCGCTGGTGCTCCTGTGTGGAAGAGACCCAGCAAGAGGGCTGGGCAGGGCGCTCACCCCCGGCCCTGGATGCTGACTAGGGTGGGCTTCTCTGCAGCAGCCCATCCCACGGCCCCATTTTTGATTCCTATTTCTATTTTTCTCTTCCCTCCAATGATTTCTTTCTGCCCAAGGTCTGGCAGAAACAGAAATATGTACCAAAAAACAAAAGGAGGGACCCAGTCCTGTCATCAAGGGGGCCCCCAGTGCAGTTGGTCAGGCTCCAGTCCTGAGCTGCTGGGTTTTGTTAAGCTCTATCTAGAATACCAATTTCCCATATTCCCAGTTTTTAAAACTGAACATTTTAAACTTTTCCCTAAAGGAGTTCTAACAGAAATAACCCACTTACTCAAGTAACTCACTTAATCCTGTAGTGTGAACTTCCTGTCCGCTATATGCTATTCACACTAGTTCAGTGAGGTTTCTGTTTCCGTTACCCTGGGAACACTTACGGGGCGGGGCAGCATCTTTCCTTGGTCCTGGCATCTCCGGACTTGAGCACATGACCCGCCCCGTGGCGACTGCAGAGTCGTTGACTGAATAGGTAGATCAATCCATGAATGAAGGAAGATGGGGTCTATATGTTAGGGGCAGCGTAATTGTCGTTGAATGAATTACGAACTGCAGGAACACCAGCCACGTTCATTGCAGGCTCCACGTAGGCCCTACAGATAAAGAAACGAAGGCCCAGCGCGTCCCTCAAGTTACTCCCACTTCATCCTTCAGTGCAGTTTCTGGGGGGCTCGGGCCCAGTGCTCCCCGCCGCCCCCGCACCGTTTTCTTACTTTCCTGGAAGTTACACATTCTTTTCCCAAATCTTACACAGATCTGGTAATCAAACCGCATGCGATGCGGTGTCATGGACCGTAGCTCACAAGCACACCGAGAATTGTGCACTACAAATTACACACTTTCTGGAGTGTCAGACTTGTCCCTCCCACCAAATAGATCCAGAGGTACGACTGACTGATTTTTTAAAACTTTGTGATCCAGTGTACTAAAAAGTTGGTCTACCCATAATATTTCACACAGCAAAGTATTTGTAAATATAAAAGGAAACTGACAATAATTTTAACCTCCTTTCTACACGTAAAAGGGATTTTTCTTATTATTTATTTCGTGCTATTTGCTCATTTCAGACCCTGCGGCTGGTGGCTCTGACGACTGGGCTTATGACCAAGGAATCAAATATGCCTTCACCTTTGAACTCCGGGATAAAGGCAGATACGGCTTTTTGCTTCCTGAGTCCCAGATCCGCGCCACCTGTGAGGAGACCATGCTGGCCGTCAAGCATGTGGCCAGCTACGTCCTGGAACACCTGTACTAGTGGAAAATTCCAGAGCCTTCCCTCAGGACACTCACCACACATTTCTTGTCTATCCTGAATTCTTACTTTTGTTTGCCTGGAGTTTTTAAAGATCCTAATCTTTCCTTTAAACTTCTGCGTCTACTGAATACTTGGGTCTTTTACAATTGATCACAATAAAAACAAATCATTATAAAAGCAAAACATGAAAGATGGTCTACTTTGGCAGCTGGCGGGGGTCGGGTGCTGTGAATGAATGAACAAGTGTGTCACTGGGCACAGGGACACAGTGTCACCGGAGGGGACTTAAAGTCTTTGGGGAGCCGGCCAACACCAGCAGAGTGCCCAGGTTATAATGGGGGGCTTAAGAAGTAAGAAAAATAAATAGGGCAATGGAGCAAGCAAACCCTGGTGTAGCTTTTCAGCTCAGCTCGTTCAAGTTCTATAACGAGCTGCCCAGTGCCCTCAAGAACTTTGCTAAGCCTTCCAAGAAAGAACAGTGAAACAAAAAAATTGTAAGACCTCTGCCCTCATTGGGCATACAGGCTATTAGAGAAGACAGACATTAGCCAAAAAAATTTAACTAGTTAATTATTGGCTACTTAATTTACATTATGCAAATTAAATGCTTGTCACAAAAAGAACATATAAGAAGTCTCCTTCCTGATGTAGGGAGAAGACCCTCTCAAAGAAGTGCTACAACCTGCAAAATAAGTCACCGGGAGCTGGACAAACCAACTGCCTTTCTAGGTCATGGAAGGTGCAGGAAGAAAGTCACCAGGTGGAACAGGGAGAGTGGAAGGAAGAGAGGCATGGGGGGTGGGGTCAGCCTCAGGAGAGCTTAGAGGTTGTGTCCCAAGAACAATAGGAAACCACAGAAGATGTGAGGTTTAAATGACATGGGAAGAGTCTTTTCTGCACCCAGGGTGAGCAGAGCAGATTGCAAGTGAGACCTGAGCATGCCAGGCACCCTGGCTGGACCAAGAAAAAAAGCAGAAGACCCCTCCAGACTTCCGTACCACCGGGCTTGATGCCATCCAGAGTTATAAGCTGATGTGCCCATGTTGGAAAGGATTTCACCAAGTCCAATTTTTAAAATAGAATAATGTTTATTGAGGTTATAATTTGGGGGCATCTCTTACTTTAAAATCATAGGACAAAATATTAATTATTTCCTATGTAGACTCAAGGAAAATAGGATTCCGCATTGAGTATAATAGGCTAAAATATGTATAACAGTGTTCTAATTAAAAAAAATCTTTTGAAGTCTTTACAGTTTGGAAATTGTCAAGCCAAAGAATGATTAATTGCACTAATTGTCCACTAGATGGTAGCAGTGCAGCTGCTACAATTTGTCAAGCAACCATCTTCAAAATAATTCGGCAATGCATCATTTAAATAGCGAGACCTTTGTTGCAAAAAATTCCCATGAATTCTTTAGAAGCATTGATAGTAATAAAAAATAGAAGTAATTTAGTTAAGTTCTCCTTCCCCCACTCTACTTCAGTTATACTCTCATTACGATTGAAGGATAACTCCACCAATCACCTGAGTGACAATTATTCACTTCCTGTTCCATAGGACACTCCCTTACCCCATCCATATCAGATAACATCAACCCCTAACTAAGGGATGCTGTGGTCTAAAGTATGGAAAATCATGGGGAATAAATAACAACTCCCCAGAGTCCTATATGAGTACTTTAAAAATAAAGAGGGGATCTAGACAGAGTGGTGCACAACTGAAATCCCAGCTGCTTAGGAGGCTGAGGAAGGAGCATGGCACGTTCCAGGTCAGCCTAGGCAACTTAGCAAGACCCTGCCTCAAAATGAAAAATTTAGAAGGGACTGGGGAAATAGTTCAGAGGTAGAGTGCTTGCCTAGCATGTGCAAGGCTCATGTGTAAGGCTCAATCCCCAGTACTGCAAAATAAATCAATTACTTAAATAGAAATTAGGAATATCTGTAGACTTTTCTAAAATTCTAAGCACTTTTAAGGCGAAGAAAACAAAATAGGAAAACAATTATGCAAATATTCTCAGGCTCCCACGTGTCTGAGACTTCCTGCACCGAGACAGTTTTGCTAAAGCTCCTGCCCACTTACTGAAAAGTGGCTGCTGGCTGTCTAGGAGTCCCACTTGCTGAAGCTAAGCCAAGGACACAGGAAGAGCAGAGTCGGCCTCAGTCCTGCCCCATGCAGCAGAGTCTGTGCCCTCCTGCCCAGCTGACCAGAGACTGCCAAGAGCGCCACCCAAGAGCCCCAGACTCTCCTCCTCCCTCCTCTGACCCACCCGACTCTCAGAGCCAGGCCAGCAGCCTAGGGACCCTTCCTTTCATCTTCACACAGCAACAGTGAACACAGGAATGACCCCCTGAATCTTTCTTTTCTAGAAAATACCAAGAAGGATGTCATGGTTCACATGTGAGATATCCCCCAAAAGTCCTGTGTCGATGCAGGAATATCCAGGAATACTGGATTGTGAGAACTGTAACCTAATCAGTGCATCCTAGTTTGAATGGATGGACTAGGTGGTAACTGTGGGCAGGTGGGACATGGCTAGAGGAGGGGTCACTGAGGTCGTGCCCTGGAAGGGTACATCCTTCCTGCAGCCCTTTCTTTTTTTCCTCTCTCTGCTTCCCGCCTGCCAAATGTTGAGAAGTGATCCTCCATCACACCTTTCCGCCATGATGTTCTGCCTCACCTTAGGCCCAGAGCAATGGACCGGACCCACCAAGGACTGAACCTCTGGAATCATGAGTCAAAATAAACTTTGTGTTCTCTAAGTTGTCCTTGCCGGGTATTTTGGTCACAGCGACAGAAAGCTGAGGAAGACAACTGACTTGTAGGTTTCCTTTATTGAACTCCTACATGTTAAAAATTGAATGTCATGTGTTTGTCTGCTTTTTCAAGTTGACCTCTATGAATTGGTCAGTGTTTCCAGAAGGAAGAGAAGAACCATACCAAGTTACCAAGTTAATTGGGAGGTTAAGCAAGGTTTTGAGGAGTCTCTTAGGCCAGGTCATTGGACCAGGTTGGTGCTTCCCCAGTCTCACCTGACCCATGCACACATGTATGTGTCCAGAAACACCACCTTTGCTGCGCCTAATGAAGAAAACTTTCTCTGCTGCATTTACAAGGTAGTTTTATTTCAATGATAAGAATCCAACCTCTACAACTAAAAGGATCACATTTTTACTTCAACATGCCCTCAATAGTATATCTAAAGCTATTCTAGCAATTTGTTGGGTTGGATTTGAAGGAGGAGAACTGTTTGAAGATTCTATTTCCTATTAAACACAAGAAAACTTTCATTTCCATTTTCTAGGACATTTTCTTTATAGTGATAATGTTCAAAGACATATAGAAAAGTAGAGTTAAAAATAAAGTGATATTTTAAACTGTAGCTAGATAACCATCACTACTACAGAAATCCCAGGAGTGCAGAGCTCAAAAAAAAAAAAAAAAAGGAAAATTATTGCTGTGTGAAGCATTCAACTTTAAATTGCCTTTTAAAGAGATTAGGTTTTCCTATGAAACCTCACAGTCTACCTAATCCCCCTAAAATGATGCAGTGTCCAGTAACTATTCATCCTACTCCATACATGTGCCAAGAAAACCTTTTATTAGTCTTGATTTGGTAATAGAAGATTATGATGAACCTTATACGAATGCCAAGAAATAGCACCCATTCTGAGAGAAAGTTCCAGAACATTCCTGAAATCTATCTATTGTGCTTTTCAACAAAGACTAAACAGAATTGGGAGGGTAGATGTCCATATCTTATTCAGAAACAGACAACTATGAAATGCAACAAGTATTAGGAATCCAAAGATGTTCTTTTATTTATCACCAAAATCTTATCCTGAGAGACCTCAGGGTCCTTCAAACACTCATTTAGAGCCCCAAAGAAAATAGAAGAGTTCTCCCTATGCACCCCAAAAAACAGACATTGAAGCCCTCTCCATAGTATTCAAACCCCTCACACAGCAAAAGCTTCAACAAAATGTATCAGAAAGCTAGAATTAAGGGAGATTTCTATTTTTCTTCTTTTCAGCTTCCCTCTATTTTGCAAAATTATTTTCGGCGATCATTTGTAACTTTTAGAAGCTAAAAATGAAACTCCAAAAAGGAAAGTCACAGAATTAAAAAAATTTTTTTTTTTTCTTGAAAGTTGTTCACATCAAAATAAATATGGAGAGAAGTCCTCTCCTTAAGTATCACGGCCACCACACCAATCTAACTAGTGATACGTGCTGGTGATCAAAAATTCTGCACACAGCAGTCACGAGCTCTGAGTCTCTGTTCACACCTACAAAGCAAGGGCATGATTTTTAGCTCCTACCAGGTACCACTTCCCTGCTGGTGCCACCTCAGCCTCACTGCACTTGTTAGGGCCACACTAACAGGCGGCCCACTCGAGGGGCTGCAGCTGGTGTTCAGGAGCCCCCCTCTGAGGGTACAGCTGCCTGGATCCCAGCTCCACCTCTGCCTTTCCAGTGTGCCCTGGTCCAGCACACCTTCAGTCAAAGCAATGGAGCAAATTTTCGCTTCGGGGGTTTCTAGCTGATCAGCCCGGTCAAGGTCAAGCACAGGAAGGCGTTTGTAAAACCCTTCTCTTCCTTATCTTCAGGGTTGAGACCAGGAATCCCTCGTGGGGGAAGATCAGGAAGTCTGATGTTATATCACACGCCCATCAGATGAAGAGGAATGGCATTTTGTTGCTCTGCAGATAAGGGGGCATCTGCTCATTGGTATTGTTTCCATAATGAAATGCATAACCACAAGTCTAAGAAGATTCTTAGGTAGCCATCTATACCATCGCCAATGTGAAGAGATCATTTTGGAAAGGAAATGATAAACTATCTGATTTTTTAAAACTCACTTTATTCTATGAGATTATCTTGATTCTGGGAAATGATGCTATTCTTCCAAATAGTCCATAGTTGTGTTCAAGACTAAAGAAACCCTCAAATGGATTCTACATGGTAGACCAATTGATTGCATCAATTCCACTTTCAAAAAGCCTGATTATGTTTGCTTCTTTACAGAAAACTATGACAAAAATACAACCTCGTGAATACTGTGTGGGGAATATGTTTGCCTTTCCCACAGTACTTACAATATTTCAGCATATTCAAAATATCTTGTAATTAAAATGTTTTTAATTTAATGGATTATAATCTCTATTCATAAACATATCTTACATTATTAAAAACCACCCGCCCACCAAGGTTCTGTGGTCAGTTTTCCAAATTCATCTCATGTTTCAAGAGCAAATTTAAGATGAGATGTTCCTGGGACTTTCTGGAACTAAGAGGCTCAGTACCTTTTCAAACACTGTAAACAAAAACATCTCAATTTTTTAGCCCATCAGTTGATATATATACCATGTCATTTAAGGACAACAAAATTTATGTCAGGATTTTTTAAAAACATTTTTGAACTTTTGTTGAAACAGCTTGGAAACCATCAGGTTAAGAATGGACGTTCCTGACCTTTCAAATGGATGTTTTTCTCATTCTGTCTTTCCTTGTAGAGTGGCAGCATAAAATAACTTCCTCGTCCATTCTCTGCTTTTGTTAATTCTGAACATTGTATTTTGATGTCCCAGTTGGTTGTGTAGAAAAACTCAAATGACTTAAGTGAGCAATAAGACCTGTAACTCTAAAGTTACTAAACAAGACTGTATAGCATACATCATGGAGAGAAGGCAAAGATTAAGCTCTCATGAAAAAAGTTCAATTAACACGCATGTGTATGTAGGTATTGTGCATGTTGTACACACATAACATACTGCCATACTTGAAATAAACTTTTGGTATGAAAGAAAATAATATAAAAACTAAAAATTAAAGAACCCTTCTATACAAGCATGGTGGTAGGGGAGTACTTTAGAACAAAAAGAACTGGCTGATTCCATCCCGCTATGATTAGCTCTGTTACCTTGGCAAATATTGACTAAAGTGAGGCTGGGGCTGTAGCTCAGTGGTAGAGGCTTGCCTAGCACGTGTGAGGACCTGGGTTCCATCCTCAGCACCACATAAAAATAAATAGATTTTAAAAAGTTATCATGTCCATCTACAACTAAAAAAAAAAAATCTTAAAAAAAATACTGGATAAAGTAATTTGCCTTCTACCCTTTATCTCTAAAGTGAGGTTCCCTACTGTAGAAGGTAGATGAGGAGCACAGACTTATAAGGTTCATTTTCTTTCCTCCCTCCTTAATTAACATACACACACACACACGCACACACACACCATGGAGATGAAGACAGTGGGTCTCACAAAACTCTAAGAGGAAGTCAGCTGCTGCTCAAGATAAAGGCTGGGGCAGAGAGTGACAGAAGGTCTCAAGTTAAGCAAAGAGAAACCATGAGGCTCCTCCTGCCTGTGGCTCTGCTGGCTACCACCCTTGCGATTGCTCCTGTCCGATTTGACAGGTAAGGTCTACCATGCTGAGTTCCAGCCTCTGGGACTTCTCGGGATTCCAAGAAGGAAGAGATTCCAATTTTAAGAGTCCTTAGCTAGCATTCAGGGTTCTGGGCTTGCCTCCCACAAAGCCAAGTCTGCACTGCCATGTGATGGCTCTCTCTCTCTCAAACCTAAGGCCAGTTTCTTCCTTTGAAACTCTTCCTTGAGGCAGTCTCCTCTAGGGAAAACATGCTCTGCGCCAAATGGTTTCAATCCTAGCTCTGCACTCGTTCTGTGGCCGTAGGCAGTTACTAGGAGCTTCCAAGAGCACTAGGAATGTTTCTCTAGGGTTCACATGTTCGTCTTTTGTCTTCTTGAAGGGAGAAGGTGGTCCGCGTGAAGCCCCAGGATGAAAACCAAGTGAGCATCCTGAAGGATTTGGCCAAAACCAGCGAGGTAAGAGCGAGAGACATTGCACCTGATCTTTCTGTTCTCTAAGATCCTTCTTCTCTTTTCCATTTTTAATGCCCTCAGGGCTACCAGAGACTCTCCGCCATAAGGGAAATGGCGGGTGCTATTTGGTAAACCAGCAATGGCCAGTAACTCAATATTTTTTGTTTTCATGGAATACCATTTGTCTTGTCTCCCCCAAACTTTGCAAACAACACCTTTTTCCAGGTAAACTTGTAAAATAAGGGGCAGTTCAGGCCCTCTTTCTCTCCCTGCTGGTGCCTCTCCATTCTCCCCATACCCAGTCTGATCTCCCTTGGTGGCAAAATTTCTGTTACAGTATAAATTGATAATGTCCAAGTCCTGGCTGAAATCAAAGTGTGACCCTTTCCAAGAGCAAGCACACTTTAAAAAGAGACTGCAAATGAGATCAGGCCTTCAAAATCTAACGGGCTAAATTCCCCATCCTGGTAGTTGTCCCTCTGCTCTGTATCCAAGGCACCTTCCATACATCATCTAAAATGCTCCAGCAGATTTGCAATGCTATGGCCATAATTTAAAGCAATAACTGAAGTTCAAGAATGCTAAATTAAATAGTCAAGAGAATATCAGATTTAAACCCAGAACGAAATCTGGGGTTGACTCCTGTAACATCCACTGTCACCTCCACATCAGATCAATCAAAAGTCCCCCCTATTCCATGGTCAAATGTTCCCCACATACACTCTTCTTCTCCATTCCACTACCAGTGTCCTTGTCCATTCTACCACTTACTGGGACAATTTTAATTGTCCCTTATCTAACATTCAGGGTTCAGGTCACGCCTCCCACAAAGCCAAGTCTGCCTAGCACCCTGATTGCTCTCTCTCAAACCTAACAATGGCGTTTCTTCATTTGAAACTTTTCCTTGAGAGGCAGCCTTGTATTGGAAAAATATGCTCTTCAGAGCCAAATGCTTTGGTTCAAATCCCAACTCTGCACTAGTTCTGTGGCCTTGCAGGATCTCAATTTCTTCCTGGAGAAGGCTAATCATCTTACCTGTTCTGTAAGGTTTTTATCAAAATTAAGTAAGCTTTGGACAGTACTGAGAATCTGGCCCAGTCATGAGA
The DNA here is from genome assembly GCF_902686455.1 of Sciurus vulgaris. Classification (NCBI taxonomy): domain Eukaryota; kingdom Metazoa; phylum Chordata; class Mammalia; order Rodentia; family Sciuridae; genus Sciurus; species Sciurus vulgaris. The sequence goes on from NC_136470.1 coordinate 134,947,398, forward strand.
ATCTTTTCTCTTGGCATTGGTGTGGTGTTCAAAGTCTTTCATGATCTGCCAGACTGCTGCCCTTTGTAGTCTCTTGTTTGACCACACTCTTTCTTACCCTTCAAGAAATACAGATATCAAAATTTCACCCACTTGGTATACTTTTTCTCAAAAGCAATGTGTTTCCTCTTTACCTGGCTAAGTCTTCCTTATTCTTTGGGGATGGCTTAGCTGGAACTACTTCCTACAGGAAGTCCTCCCGGACATCAGTTCTCATGATCCAGTCTGGATGACTCCTTCTGCTCCTGAGATACCCTGTTCCTCATCTGGCAAAGTTTACATGTTGGACACATGCACAATGGATCTGTCTCCCACCCAACCTCTTGCTTCTTCAATAATCCCATCCAGCTCTGGGCCTGGGGTTTCAAAATAATTACAAAGTTCACTGAGCTCTAGACTCTTACTCCATATTACTTTACTAGAAGAAATTGCTCTCGTGATTTGATGGCCCTCCTAACTTGCCTTTGCCATATCCTCGTGTCTCACTCATGCTATAACCTTTTGATCAAAATTAGTTGGTTCATAACAGCCTCATAGTGTCCCATAATGGACTGTCCTAGAGCTACAGTGGAATTCAGTTGACAGATGGCCACGCACCATCTTGGTGTGACAGATGGAGCATTTCCTTCTCATCTCCCAGGTTGGGAACTTGTACTTCCTTTGGTTTCACAATGGAGTGTGATTTTGAAGAACCATGAGAATTGGAATCTTGTCAAAGTCATGTTAACCTGAATGTTATCCTTCTGGGTCCATTCACCAAATCTGATATTCTCACGCGGGAAAAAACAGAAAGAAGAAAATCGGCACTCATACGTTCCTTTATGTCTCAGACTTTGTACCATTTAATGATGGCCACAACATTCCCCGGAGAGCTCTGTTGCCCCCATTTTCTCAGGGGAGAGGACTGAAATGCAGGGTTTCAGGAACATGCCCAATAAGAACAGCTAACGAATGGGGAAACTGGGAGACTCTGCCTCCTTGTTGGACATAAAGCTTCCAGAAATTCCAGGGTTTATAGGCACATCTGGTTTTGATACCTGACTAGGGGGGAGAAAAATACATGTAAGTGTCCATTTAGAGTCATATGCTATGGCTAAATCAATGATGCGACTATCCTATTCAACTCCAAAATGATAGAAGGAAAGCAATGAACCAAAAGCTGCCTATTCTTTTTGTACAGGTAAATACAAGGTCCTGAAACAGTAATCTGTGCATACGGTTTCTTTCCCACCCCCTAACAGTCAACAGTTCTTAAATATGTTTGCCAAAATCTCATTAACTTATTAAAAGAAGAATACATACCTTAGCCACACTGAACCCCAAATTCCTTTTATGGTGCATAATACATGGTTATCTCTTTACAAATATGCCCTGGATGGGCAAATAAGCCACTGTGACTAACAGTGAACTCATCTCTGCAGCTTGATTTCTGGTATCCAGATGCCACCGACCACGTAGCTGCTAACATGACAGTGGATTTCCGAGTTCGTGGAAAGGAATTCCAATCCATCCAGTCTGTCTTGGATCAAAACAAAATGCACTATGAGTAAGTCCTTTGCTAATATTCAAATGTGTTAAAAACTCAAAGCTTCAAAAGACTTGAAATTTTAAGGAAAGTATTACAATAGAACTAGTTTTAAACTGGACCTCCCCAAAAACCAAGCTCATAAAATAAATTTCACAGTTACCTCCAAACAGACTATGGAAGCAGCCTGTAGAGGTGATAAGATCATCGGCAGCTCACCTTCCAACTGACATTTGTCCTGATCTGCAAGAATGATAATTACTACATCTGCCATTTCCAAAACCAGCATCTTGCAGAGCCCAGGACAGCAGGCCTGGACCATTTAGCCACATATTATACCACAGTGTACACTTGGCCCAGAGTTCATGAACTGTCATTGATGACCAGCACCATGTGCTTGGATTCGAATTCTCCTGCTACATACAAGGAAACCAAAGAAGTGCTCGTCTAGAAATATAAATCGGAGATATGGTACATGTAAAATTTACAATAAATAAATCGTTCTTTATAAGAGAAATTTTTCCTCAAAGAAAACAAAAAGAAAAGCAGCAGAATAAGGCTTATATCAAAGACCGGAGAATCTGAAATAGCTAAAGATTCAGAAATGAGTCATTCTGGCTCCACAGAGAAATAAGAGGAAATTAGAATTTATTGAGCAACAACCATGGGCCATGCAGTCTGGACCCTGGGGCCATGAATAAGAAGGGAACCTAGCAATGAATGTCACAAATCAATGCATAATTTAACAAACTGCGTTTTTAGACATTCAAACAGTCAGCAGTTTGATGTCCTGAGAGGTCCAGTTTTGACTTCTCCTGGCCTTATCAGCCCAGGATCCTCCTTTATTGAGATGCTCACTGTCCAAAACTGCTAAGCATGAGCTCTTTCTTTTTCCACTTGCTATCTCATGCCTTCACCTAATTTAGTGCTTTAGTTCAAAAAGTCTTCTAAGATGAAGAAAGCCTATTGAAGACAGCAAGGTCACACAGCAGAGCGAGATCAACTACTGCCCATCATGATTTGGTTATATTTATGACATTGCACAATATCACAAATAAATATAAAGGCTATTAAAACTTGCCCACAAGACAAGACAAAGAGCATTCTTTTTCACAGTTTTAAAATAGCAGGCAATTATTTGTGATGGTTATTGATCACTGTTTTTGTTTGCACTGTTCCTTCAAGAGGAGTGTGATAGAGAGGTAGAAGTTAATGAATTGAAACCAGCATTTAATCATTTTTAATTAACAGATTAAATGTGCTTTTCTATGCTTTTGTAAATGACATGCTTAAAATTGGAAATAGACATTTTATAGCTATCCCTCCAAGAGTCCAGAAATTCCTAGTACATTCCACACTGCCGGCTTAGCTAGGTTTAGATGAAGTCTTGATTCCACCCTCAGGAACCCTGGGCTCCAACTCTCCATTCCCTTCACATGACGGGCCTCTTGCTGTGTGCCTTAGTCACTACCTCCTCACCTGACCTCGTTAGTACCTGATGTGGATTCCCAGGGTCAATTCATCTTTACCCAGTATCCAGCCCAGCTAAATACAGTGGTGCTCTAGTCAAATTTTATATAAGCTGGCTTGAACAGCAGGGTAAAAAATGAGATTTCTGTTCTCCTTAACATTCTTGTAATGTAGACAAAAAGTCATTTGCTCCACCTGGGTGTGAATGCTAAAGTAAATACAGGAAGACAGCTAGGCAGGTGGACAGCACCCACACCCACCCTTCTGGTCTTGGGTCCTCTTGGCCTCTCCTGGCCTGAACCTTAGTCCCACTGGAGTCTAATCTGCATCCTCGAAAATAGTGTGTTTTTCTCTTTGTCTTACACCAAGATATTTTTTTGCTATTCACATGGAGAAGCAAAGGGTTAATCTACCTATAAAAATTAGTTTTATCTAATTAAGACATGATTTCTAGAAATTGGCCCAAATTAGCCACAGTTGTGGGAAAGCCACATAATTAGATAGTTATCTTCCTCAAAAATATAAATATGTAAAGTGATCTGTGCAGACAAGAACTATTTAAAATCTTGTCTCAAAGTACTAATTATATAGATAATTTTATTTGCATATTAATTATATGTGTTACTTGGTGTCAGTCAGTAACAGAAGAGGGTTCTAAGAACAGAAACATCTGGTTGGACTCAGGCACCGGGCTGAATAAAACCATATTAAGAGGCTGGTTTGACACAATGATTTACTTAGACACCCTTCATTAGACAGTGCATATAAACCACTATTTAGTTTAAAGCATCTGTGTGTAATATTTTTTTAATTTTCAGAAAATTGAATTACTAAGCCAGATTTGATTTTAAAGTAGCATGCTTACTTCTTTTTTATTTACACTTTTACAAAGTCATAAAGGGCCAAGTCCAAAAGCCAAATAATATGTATATACTCACAAACCCAAACAGACTGGAGAACAAATGGTGAAAGGGAAGCACACCCTTTGGACTGGGCCTTGGAGACAGGCACCATGTTACATGAAGCAGTTCAAAATCCTGGCACGTCTCCTAATTTTTTACACATAGATAGTCGATCTTCAGAACATGGTCTTTTCTTTGGTCAGAAGTTAAAATTAGAAAAGTTGTTAATGAAAGGTAATTTCAAAAAACACTATTCATATAAAAATATAGCTCAAATGGTACAACTTAGCAAAATCTTATTAAGAACCACATGAGTTGACGTGGGAAATGTAAAAGACATATAGCCCAAAGTGACTTGGTGGTGCTAATCCACACTTCAGAAGAGTGTCTGATTGCTAATAATGCTTAGCCAGGCACAAGTTCATATTCCAAGTATAAACACAGTCCTGTCAAATAAGTGAATCATCCTAATGATTTATCCCCACCTCACTTACCTGTCCATGAAATGGGGATCATGGAACCCATTTCAAAGGGGTTTCATGAAGATTGACAGGAACCTATGACTGGCTCCTTTACTTATATTAATTCAAGTAGAGAAAAGATCACTTATGCACATGCTTATATGAGTGCACACACACATACACACAACCACACATGCACCACATACACACCATACACCACAACACACACACACAGGGCAACAGGGAATAACTAGAGGCTCACACCAGATGTTTGCTTCCCTCCTAGTGAATAAATCAGTGCCTTGAAATTTATTATCCAACACATGGTATGCCTCAGATGTTGGGAAATCCATGTGGGAAAGTGTGGAGTTTGATGCCTGGTAACCCGATGAGGGAGCTACCAAATCAGATTTTGTGGAAAGCTAAACCCATACTTTTTGAAGAGCTCCTGACTTGCTGTAATGTGGGCATCAGGGGAGTCCAGACCAGCTGTATAAGACACCCTAACAATGACTCTGCCTCACGAAGCGCCTTCTCCACTGTCCGTGTGCGCGCGCGTGCACACACACACACACACACACACACACCAGAGTACATAGCGGTGGTATACACTACCCCACACAGTCCTCCAGTCCTTCTTTGATACTCTCTAAAAGCAGCCTTGAAATTGTCAAAGGATTTATCTTACTGCTTCTCCAAATCTCTCACGTGCCCCCGACCTTGAAGGACAGCACCACACAAGGGTTGGTTGGCTGGGCACACCTGGCACAGGCCTCTGAAGTCTGAGGAGAACCCGGGTCTGATGCTCCACCCAGGGGCTCGCTGATGGAGGTGCCGTGGCATAATGACCTCAGGGTGCTAAGGTCAGAAGTCAGATTCAAAGCCCAGATTCCTGTATTTCCGTGGCTATGACAATTCTGGACACAGACTTGACCTCCAGAAAGATGGGAGTGACAATGGAATTAAATTGCCATTGTTGACAATGTTGACGTGAAAAAATGTAAATGCAGAGCTGAGCAGAGTTCCCAGTACAGAAAAAAGACTCAGTAAACATCAGTCGCTTGCATTATTAAATCCTCAATGATAAGTGGTAATCCTTCCACCTACAGTTAAGGATTTTTTTTTTTTTAACAAAATAAGCCAGTGTTGGAATACTAACATAGTATCTGGGAGAAAGAAATTTGGTTTCATCGGCTTGCGCCTGGCTGCTGGATAGCGGAAGGGCTCATGAAAATAACATCTGGCCCTTGTTCCTCATTTCCCGCCTTCGGCTTAATTCTAGTCCCCATCAGCAACAATCTGGCACCATTCTGATGTCCTTGTGCCGCGGCATTTGTGGGAAGGTCGTATTTTAGCTCACATGCTTTTCTGTTTTGCTGCTGTTCTCACAAGAGCTGAATTGATGTGTGTAAGTCTCAAAATATTCTTAGATACAAGCTTCTTGTGACTAGTTCGTACTGCTGTGGGTTCTGAATCAGCCTCTGGGATCACAACATTCCTCTCTTGCCTGATTCCCCCACTTCTATTAACGCGAGTGGAGCATAAAGCTATGTGATCTCTTTAGAGCTTAAAGCAACTATTATCTGTAGTGACCACCCAAATATAATGTCAGCCCTCCTCCAGCTTCGGGCCAGCTTTTGTGAAACGTGGTCCACCTGAGTCCAGGCTGGCGGTCACACATGTGCTTTCTCAGAAATCCCAGATTCATAAGTCAAAAGCAAAGCATGCAGAGAGTTAGAGATAATGTGCATAATAATGTGCTTGTCAGTGCTGTTAATGGGAATCAATATTCATGAGCAGTACTTGGTCCCATGTGCTAAATAAACTCTAATTAGGAGTAGACCGCATTTGTGTTCCGCATCAGAACTCAGATCCGTCAGTCAATCTGCAAGAAGAAAGTAAGCAGAGAGCAGCTCTGCAGGGTCACAGTTTATTATGGTAAGAAAGTGAAGAAAGCAGAGTCAGACAGGCGCACGCCACCAAATCTGGGCTAAAGATGTGCTGCTTCTGTAAAGTGGTTGTCAGTTTCCTGACTCGACCCCACTATTCTGAGACTCCCTGGAAGCCTGGGACAGGCCAAGCTGTTCCCGGATTGCTCCTCATTCCGGCTGCAGCACAGCCCTGGATGGTCTTTTTGGTCCTCACATAACCAAGTGAAAAAACTGAGGATCAGAGAAATTCTTAAACTACCCAAGATCCCAGTAAGCATCAAGTAGCAGGACCGTAGCTCAGACTCTAGAACGCTGGCCGTGGTCCTCTGCTTCCTCCTTAGATAGATGACTAGATGACTAAATGCCTGGAGTGAATGCTAAAAGATAGACAGTATCTTCCTGCATCCAGGACTCACCGCTAACAAAAGAAAAGTGTCCGTGCATTTCCTTCCCTAAAGCAGGGCGACATCTGTATTCATATGGAATCAACAGGAAGTGAGAGGGTCCAAATAAGGAAATTGTTTAGATTCATACAGCCTCAAAAATCCGTTATTAAAAAATATTTTCTTTAAAATATCTCCATCATACTACACAGTTCTCTGTACAGTAAAATGCAATATTATGAATGCAATTTACCTTCTCTGCTAAAGAATTATAACTGTGAATGTGAATTTTCATGTTATAAGAGAGTGACATTCTTAAGGGCTGTAGAAGCGACCACAGTGCTTGGGGCCATTTGGACAGTATCAAGGGCCACTGACCCCTGTGTTTGATACATCCTTCTGTTGAGGTGGTTTCACTCTCCTTTCCTCCTGTCGTCTGTCACCTACTGACATCAGTATGCTTGCTCTCAGCCAATCATTTCCCCAGATCCAGTACGGGTCCTTGTTGGCTAAATAAGCTTAGAACTATGTGTAAAAGAAGAGGATCCAGACTCTGGGTTGGGTGTTGGTAAACCTCCTGTAACTGAACATAATATTCAAAATCTCAAGGAACATAGTGATAGTCTTCAATGCCACCTTACCTCAGTGGGAAATAATAATTAGATCACATAAATAGATATTGCCATATCAATCTCAAGTGGCATTCAATAGCATACTTCATGTTAAAAGAAGTTTTCCTGCTGGAAGAGGGGGAAAGGAATGCCCTTTTTCGTTACTATTGTTTTTATTGTTCAGATAGTTTAGTCAATGACATGAAGCAAGGGGAAAAAAGAAATAGTAAAAGGAAAAATAGAAATTATAGTTATTTGCAGAAAAAATAACTGCACAGAAAACCCTGAAGACACAACTAAATGTTTTTTTAATTGAAAAGATAGCTTTTAAGCCAATAAAGTAGCTAACAGGTATTAACAAAGCAATTTGTGTTTTTAAATATGAATAATAACCAATAGTATATTCAGGAATAATACACTCACAAGACTAAAACTACATGAATAAACAATCAAAATATACAACATTTTACTGAGGAATCAAAAAGGAACAACTATATTAGGGTCCAATATTAATAATAAAATTTTTCAATTTATCCATAATTTGATACAATTCCTATCAAAAATCTATTTTTCTGATGATTCTAGTAATTTCCAAAATGATTCTAACAAAAACATTGATTAAAGACAAAAATATTGAAAAGAACAAGGAAACATTTTATCCAATATCAAATCATACAATATTTACATATGGCTTGTTATTACATAAGAGATGGAAAACAGATTTGTGGATCTGAATAGAATATCTCAAAACAAACAAAACACATAAAAATATTTATATACATGATGAAGATGACATTTTTAAAATATAAATCTTGAAGTCAAGTATTTGGGGTCCAAATTCCCAACTCCAACATATACAAACCATAAGTACTTATGGTTTCCAAGCAATATTTCCCTATCTCTAAAATGTGATAATTTTGACAAGATTAAATAAAATCATGTGTGAAGCAGCAGCACCTGGCCCCTATTAAACAGATGCATGTCTGAGCCCAAGAGGAAATGTAAGGTAGACCGTCATGCTTGTCTGGAATTGAGAGGAGAGGCCAGACCTGGAGATTCGAGCACAGCAGGACATCAGGAAACCCTTAGAGGGGAGGGCCTCCAAGAGATGTCGCCATGATGAGACTCTGGAAGAGACAAAAACCGGAAGGTGGGGGTATGAGCCTCTGACCTCTAACCTCAGCCTCCAGGGATTTTTCCTGCCTCTTTTATCAGCCCCTCCAAACTGACCTAGCCACTTGCTAGCTTCACTGCTATAGGAAAGTTGTTTAAACATTTGTGCCTCAGTTTCCTCGTCAGAAAGATGAAGATCATGATCCCATGTGCAGAAGCGAGTTGATGTACATAAGGAGGTTAGATCAATGCACGGCACCTGGCAAATGCTGAGTACCTGGGTACTAATATCATCATTATCATTATTGTCATTCGAGTTTCTGGAGCTCTTCCAGTGTGAATTATCAAGGGATGATGGGGAAACGTGTTCAGAAAACCTCCATCGCTGCCTGCACTGTGCGTATGCGAATGTGTGGGTGCTTCGGAGAAGGATGGGGAATAGGGTAACAGCACACTGCAAGGCACATGGGAAACTCTAATATTCTAGTAGCCATTTAAGAGCGAAGAAGCAAGAGATAAAATTAATTTTAGCAATATATCTTATTTAAGCAATAATAGGTGTTGGCGAGGATGTGGGGAAAAAGGTACACTCATACATTGCTGGGGGGGCTGCAAATTAGTGCAGCCACTCTGGAAAGCAGTGTGGAGAATCCTTAGAAAGCTTGGAATGGACCCACCATTTGCCCCAGCTGTCCCACTCCTTGGTTTTCACCCAAAGGACTTAAAATCAGCACACTACAGTGACGCAGCCACATCAATGTTCATAGCAGCTCAAGTCACACTAGCTAGATTGTGGAACCAACCTAGATGCCCTTCAATTGTTGAATGGATAAAGAAACTGTGGTATATATACACAATGTGGTATGTATATTACTCAGCCATAAAGAAGAATAAAATTATGGCATTTGCAGGTAAATGGATGGAACTGGAGAATATCATGCTAAGTGAGATAAGCCAATCCCAAAAGATCAAAGGCCAAATGATTTCTCTGATAAGCCGTTGATGATACATAAGGGGGGATGGGAGGGAGGCAAGAATGGAGGAAGGATGGATGGTATAGAGGAAAAAGAGGGGTGGGAGGGGGTGGGGGAAGAAAAAATAACAGAATAAGACAAACATCATTACCCTATGTACACGTATGATTACACAAATGGTGCAACTCTACTTCGTGTACAACCAGAGAAACAACAGGTGTCCCCATTTGTGTACAATGAATCAAAACAAATTAAATATATATATATATATCATTTAATCCAATATACCCAAAGTATTACTATTTCAATATGTTATCAATGTAACACTTTTTAGTGAGATATTTCCATAGTTTTTATACTAATTCTTCAAAATTCAATATATACTTCACATGTGCCCCATTTTAAACCCTCGACAGTCACCTGCATGCAGAGACTATCGTGTTGGACAGACAGCTCTCGATAAATAGGGAGATAAGCAATCAGACACATGACTTGTCAGGAGGAGGTGGCTGGACAGGAAAGGGGGCAAGGTTGGTTAAAGATAGAGGAGAAGGAAGAGAAATTGTCTGCAAATAAAAGATAACTGTGTTTTTCTTTCCCATGATAAAATGTATACTTTATCACCCGGGTCAAACAGAATCCTGATTCATGATCTACAAGAAGAGATCGAAAAACAGTTTGATGTTAAAGAGGCTATCCCAGGCAGGCACAGTTATGCGAAGTATAATAACTGGGACAAGGTACCGTGTAAAATGCCTATTATGTTTTAAAAAGTGATCTTTATCATTTGTTTTCATATAGTGTTCCTTTGTTCTAATTCCTCAATATTGATTTCGCTCCTAAGATTGTAGCCTGGACTGAAAAAATGGTGGATAAGCACCCTGAAATGGTCTCTCGTATTAAAATTGGATCTACTTTTGAGGATAATCCCCTGTATGTTCTCAAGGTAAAAATAATTCAAGAACCACTGATTCTTATTGTTATTGAAAAAAACACATGAATTTAAATGTTACTTTGTGACACCGTTGGGCCAATTGTGAGACAGCGAAAACGTCCGATCCTCTGAAGAATACCTAAACTCTAGACATCAAATCAAGAACAGAAGTAACAAGTGATATTTTATGAAACCAAGAAAGATTCTGAATAAATTGCCAGAGGCTGCAGAGTGGACGAACCTGATAAGCATCTCATTCCACAGCTTTCTTGCAAGAGTTTGTGATGCTCTTGGCTTCTAAACTCCTTTTCCACCCACTAAATTCAAAGTGATAAATGAATGTCTTAAGGAAAAATTTAAGTGTCAGACACCCACAGAACCCCAGAACAGTACATGAGGCATCCCAACTCATGTCGATGGGGCATTTATTTTTTTCTGTAAGGGGGCTGATGATTGCCACTTAGTACTACCAGACTTCCGTGCACCCAAAGATACCCCTCCCAGAAGCATCCTTACCATGGCTGCCTTCAGTATCTCCACCACCCAAAACATATCTGAACTCTTTTTAAAAGGACAACCCTCCAAGTATCAGGCCCTGTTTTACCTCCTCATTCCTCGTTCAAAAACTGGAGCTTAATGCCCCCAGTCCATAAAAAAACAGAAAGCAAAAGGAAACAGAAGTAACTTGATAATCTACATCTCCAACAGAGAAAGTTAGCAATGAAATAAGAAAATCATAGGTTACATTTTTCTTAAATAAAAAACTGAAGCAGCTCTGACATTAGGAAAGTTTTAAAAGTTCAATGTAGCAGCGTATGGATTATGCATTAGACATTTAAGGGTAGGCGTCATGGTCCTCCCTGAGGACAGCGTGCAAACACAGCTCCCATTTTCCAACAGGGGAAGGAATTTCCCTGAGAGTATGAGTTACTGGATGACAGGGCATCTGTGTGTGAGTTCAGGCAAAATAGCATCTCAAGTTCTCTTTTCAATAGGTTGGGAAGGAAGATGGAAGAAGAAAGGCTATTTTTATGGACTGCGGCATTCATGCCCAAGAATGGATCTCCCCAGCCTTCTGCCAGTGGTTTGTCTATCAGGTGAGTGCCTGGGCGCTCGCTCGTGGCTCTCCTTTGACTCTCAAGTCCCTGCATTTTACTGAGTGGCGACCCCCCTTTCCAGATGAGAGCGGTTCCAATTTTCTGGAGGACCCTGCACTTGGTGCTGTCAAAGCAGAAACGCTCTGGATTTTATTCATCATCGAAGTTTTTATAAAACTGATACCTTCCTTCAAACTTCTCAAATCCCACCTGAAAGTTTAGGAAGCTAAAAGAAACATTTTTATTTTAGGCTATCCTATGAAAGTTTTTCCTGTAGTTAAGTATGGAAAGTCTAAAACCACTCTTATATTACACCCTGCAGATTTCAATTATTAATGTCACTAGTCTGAGGAAGTGGGACTTTTTTCTGTATCTAATCTATATGGGTCATTTATTTTGTGCAAATTCTGAAAAAAAAAATGTTTGAAATCATTTGACCTTTGAGCAAATAACAAAAGGAATGATAGCTATTACTAAATTTCCCACCAATAACTTAATTTTATTTATTTATTTATTTATTTATTTATTTATCTGTTGTTACTCCTACAGGCAACAAAAAGTTATGGAAAAAACAAAATTATGACCAAACTCTTGGACCAAATGAATTTTTATGTTCTTCCTGTGTTCAATGTGGATGGATATATTTGGTCATGGACGCAGGTACTGCTCTGTTTTCTCTTGTCTACATATAAATGATATATTATTCACTGGCTTTCGTGTACATTCATTGATGGCTATGCAGTAAGTTTAAGGTTTGGGTAGCTAGATAATTCTAATTCAGAAATGTTTATGTTTTAAATTTTAATTTCAGATTAAGTCAACTATGATTTCCTGGTTGCATAGATGTCCTTGAAATAATATGAAATTTTTGCTGCTAAAGCTAATGAATGACATGGGAAAATGAAATAAAGCACTTATTATAAAGGAAGTACATGATTATATGATATGGCAAAAGCATATTCTAGCTAAGAATAAAAGCCACTTAAAGACTTCTGTGAGCATATTGATTCTAAAGTCATTTTATTCCATCACTCTGGGTTGGAATTAGATGAAATCTAATAAAATAAAAATAAATAATAAAAATAATAATAAAAAAGAGATACAGGTATCTGTCTATCCATCTTTTAACAGGATGTTTTATTGACCTACTATTGCTAAAAAAGATTAATACTGAACTTTCAAACATGCTATCACATCAAGTTCTTTTCTGAAAATTACAGTCTAAAGGTCACAATTTAACTTGTATTTTATCTACAAATGGCAAAAGATGAAATAAAGTTATTTATATTATAGGTAATTAAAGAACAACATTGATCATTTTCTAATAGAGCTAATCGAGAGTTTACATAAACTAATTGAACTATTTCATCAAGGCCTAAGGATGTTAGTATTAAAAATCATGTTTTGGAAAATATTAGAAATTGTAAGAAAATAATATTCTTCTAGTCAAAAAGGGACTCAGGTTAACTAGATACATTTCAAGTAAAGCTGTAGACACCTGCACACAGAATGTGAGATGATCAAGTCAAAAAGTCCACAGTGATCTTGGTAAACACTTCCACCATTCAATCCCACAGAACCGCATGTGGAAAAAAAATCGTTCCAAGAACCACAACTCCAAGTGCATTGGCACTGACCTCAATAGGAATTTTAATGTGTCCTGGAACTGTGAGTAGACTTGGCCTTGAGGAAAATCACTTGCGCATTTATTCGCTGAACTGAACTGAGCCACATACTCGTTTCAGTAAGAACAGGAATTCCTGAAGGTTAATTTTCTTATCTACTAAATGCAAGCTAATCATCGCTGCTTTAGAGGGATCAGGAAAGTCCTTCTGCGGGAGGAAGTTGGGAGGAAGAGGCTGTTTACCAAGCCACCTCTTGAGGAGTATCTAGCCTACTTAAAAGCCAGGCACCATTCAGGGGTAAAGACTTCAGAGGTCCTTCCACCTCCCCTCCCCTTCCTGTTCTTGAAAATCATGAGAAATCTCAGTGGTTAAAACCAACCATCAAGTCATTCTTTAAATGCTTAGTGAAAAGAAACATCTGGTGCCAAAATTTTTTTTTTTAAGTGTAAAACTTGCTGGAAAGGCAGGGATAAGCAGAACCTGCTGCTTCGGATACAGCATGGGGGTGGGCACAACTGTGACTTTATCACTAAGACTTTCAGGAGAAGTTAAGATAGCTCCAATTCTTTTGTTTCCTCTTTGCCTAATTTGATTAAAAGCATCACCTTAGCTTTTAACTCTGTTCTGCCATAATGAGTTCAATAATCACAGCAGCTACCCCTGATTGAGAACTTCCTCCTAAAACATGTCTCAAGACAGTCAAGCTGAGAGAAGGTAGTTTACACCAGACCCTGGGAGCTAGAGCTGGGGTTGAGCTGGAACCAGGGTCTCCCTGGCTCTAGTCCCTGGGACACTCCTGATGTATTTTCCCATGGCCCTGGGAAAGGAAGAGGAAGTAAACAAGGTTAAGAGTATTGCAGTGGACCAAGTTTGCTACGATAGGCGTGTGTGCAAAGTTAGCGTGCAGGGACCGTGACCCAGAGAACTTCTGGTCGCCCTGTAAATAGGGGAGGCCAAAGAACTTTAAACATCTTGGGAGCCCACATCAGAAGAGGCAGGCTGTCCTGATGGTGGGTGGATTGTGATCTGGTCCACCCGTGTCCCCTGCAGCTTCTCCTAACACCGATAACCCATGTCAGGACACTTATCGGGGCCCGGCTCCAGAGTCCGAGAAAGAGACAAAAGCTGTCGCTGACTTCATTCGAAGTCACCTGAAATCAATCCGGGCCTACATCTCCTTCCATTCCTACTCCCAGATGCTACTGTTTCCCTATGGCTATACGTTAAAGCTGCCGCCCAACCACGAGGACCTGGTATGTAGAGAACAATCTGGTTTCTCCACAGGCATGACGTGCTGTGTGTTCTTCATTAACTTGGGTTACATTGAAGGAATTTCACGTTTCAACATGAAACTAATGAAGTTTGCTGGGGATTTGAAATTATGATCTTTAATTTTTCATCTGATAAAAGTACATAGATGACAACATAATGTGATTCTAAGAAAAAATAGGAGGAAAAAGGTTTGGCCTTCAGAGCAGAATTCCACCACTCTGCAGCTCAATATTTACCGTGGGCCATAGTGTAAAACCACACACAGCCAAAGCCCAATAGCCCTGTTCCTCAGGCACCATATTTAAGGAGATCCGTCGTATTTCTATCCTCCCAATCAAATTGTAAATGATGTTCTCCATCTAAACATTCTGAATGTTCACAACGTTCTGAATGTTGTGAAGCTTTGTCACTAAGAAGGCCCTCTTTCCTAAGCTGTGACCTCTTGAATATTATATGTCTTTCCATGAAAACTATTTGATCATGTCTGCATATGAGTTCCAATGAATCAGGGAACAGACAGGATAAATAGTGGGATAGGTAGATAAATACCTTAAATTGCTGTAGAAGAAAAGAAATAAGTAGATAAAGTTTATTGCCCCATTTCCTTTGGTGATTAGCAAATATAGCACATCCAGTAAAAGATGTGATTCAAATACTGCCTCATACAGTTAATTTAGAAATAAAAAAGAGGTTCCAATTTTTGTTTTGATCTCAGTCAACTGTCTTCAGCACACTAGCATTATTCTTAAGAAGATGTTATTAGGAATAAAACATACATGTGTATACCAACAATGACTGAGTAAAGTGAAAGTTCTCACACAGCAAACTAATTAATCACTCATCTATTTCTTAGTTATATATAGACTTAAGAATCTTCATTTTGAGTACAAATGTTAGTGACTATATTCCATTAAAGCTCATTCCAACAATAATTTTTATAACACAAAACACTAACATTTATTAAAGATCATGAAATGCCACTCTGGATGTGAAACCCTAACTCAACAGAACTGCTTTAAAGAGGAGTCAACAACCTTTCCTTCCTGGGCACAATGAAGTCAGATGAGTGGGAACTAACAGACCAAACAATGAGAAATGTGGGATCAACCAGAGACACTGACTTTGAAAGAGAAAAATATAAGAGGAAAAAAAAATCTGAGAATAAAAATGCATTCTATTAAAAATAAAGGTGGGGGCAGGGGAGGCAGAGACAGAAGAAAGACAAAAATACAAAATGAGATATGACATCACTGTCTAATTGATTTCACATTTCGAAGCCCTGGTGATGATAGCATACCTCTGCGAGGATAAATCTTTCATTTAACCATTTATTTTGATCTTCAAGTGTCAAATAACCTTTAAAATTGATTTTTGACTCCCTAGCAAATTTACATAGTTCTCCATTATTCCTGTCTAACTTTCCTTTCTCTTCAGGCCAAAGTTGCACGGATTGGCACTGATGTCCTGTCAACTCGATATGAAACCCAATACATTTACGGCCCAGTAGCGTCGACAGTTTGTAAGTTCCCATCATTTACTGAGATTTGTTCCTAACCTTTTTTTAGTAAATATGAAAGAAACTTTATTGAATTTATCAATTAGGACTAGACATCTGGAGTTGCTAACTTGAACCCGAGTTTTCAGAGGAGATTCTGAATTATGTGTGAATCTAAGGAACAGAGTGTCTGTTTCCTGGGATGAGATTTTCCTAAAACAGGCAATATGAACTTGTTTGAACTTGTACAAGGTTATGAGATTAACAGAAATTATTAACTGAATACAGATTCACAGCTTAATCCCTCCATCTTCCCGTTCCCCATCTCCACCATGAACACTTTATCTTCACAGGAACTAACAAGAATTAGTTGCAGCAAGGTCTATAGTAATTTTTTCATTATTTAATTTTAACTGGACTCTTTCTCCCTTGGTCTTATCTCCATGCAAGCACAATCTCTCCCCTAATTCCTGGTGGGAAAATGGGTACACATTCGGTTTCAGCCATTTTTAACATGGAAGCCAGTTTCTTGTCCTCCAACCTGCCTGCCCTTCCCATTAGGGTCAGTTGAAACCCATAGGCTGGACTAAGAAAGTCTACCACAGTTCTATCACCCTTGTTTTATATTATCAGTACCACATCTTGCTCTTCACTATTTTTAGAATTTCATTGTTTTTGTGTGTTCTTGAATTGCTGACTTAGACTTCTTGGCCTTGATTTTTTTTTTTTTTTTTTTTTTTTTTTTTTGTCCTTTATTCTATGCACAAGGAATTAGCAAACTTTTTCTGCAAAGGACCAGTTAGTGGTTTTGGCTTTGCTAGTAGTGTGGCCTCTATTGCAACTACTTAACTGGAGCTTTGTGCTCAGAAGCAGCCACAGATGATAAGTTAACAAATGTTCATGGCTATGCTCCCATAAAACCTCATTCACAAAGGCAGGAAAATGACCATAATTTTCCAACCCTCACACTATATACTCAACGATATCTGCAAGAGTTTATTGATACTTTCTTACAAATTAGCCCTGTGCTTAACCTTTGGATTTCATGATCTCAATTAATCTCCATGAATCCCTATAGAGTGAGCAGTACTATGTACCATTTCTAGGAATTCGCAAATCCAGTACTCAATTACAGGCTTTAGGAAATCCCAAGTCTACCAATTGACCATGGTTCATACTACTTTACCATTTGTTTTTTGTAACTGAAATGAAAAAAAAATTTTTTTGTTTTAAAGCAACAAAATCAACAACAACAACAAAAAAAGTTCACTTGATTTTCACCAAAAACCATTAATTCAGACCCTGGGAAATGAGGTCATTTCTTCTTTATAGAAACCTCTCACTGACTTAGTTTGGGAAGACTTTCGTAAAAATTACTTCTTTCTCCAAACCAAGTTCAAGATTTAGCTCTTACTACTTCCAAACTTTGGAGGAAATTCTTCTGTAAAACTGTTTACAATAAGTTTTTAACCAAACTTACCTCAGAAATAAGGACAATGCTTCCAATGTCCCTGCAGACCCGAACACACAGCCCAGAGCAGGGCATGGAACACTGCAGAATTCCCTCCCACAACTTATGCCCTGGGACGGGTGCCCGGCTTATCCAAAAGCAGTGAACACAGACTGAGACCACAACACTGGGCTGGGCTTAGCCAGTATCATTCCCCGGGGCCAACAGTAGCCAACTCTTTAAATATGAAGGTGGTTTTTAAACTTTCAAACATTTCAGGAGCATCACAACCACCACCAAACACACTCATATTCACATTGTACTTTGAGAATCTGTGGATCAAAAAAAATAATAATAATACCTATATACGGAATCCTTGTCATAATGCCACCTGGCTACTGCTTACAACAATTTCCTTTACCCATGCTAAGAGAATAAACATGAACTAATGATCTGTGTTCTCCGTAACTGCTGTGGAATTTTAAAGTGCCAGAATCATCATGTATCACTTCTAGAATCTACTCGTTCAAAGCTCCTTTGGTGGAATTGGAAAAATGACTTAAAAAAAAAAAGGCAGTCAAGTCTGATATCTCAAGAACATTCATCAGCAATCACCCATCAGTCATTGATGAAGGGATGAAGCAAAAGTGTAGTGACACGTAAGATCCCCAGCATCCAGAAAGGTCCTGCTCCCTCGAAGCCCATGCTGGGTGACATTGCACTACAGAAGAATGACCAAAAGATTTCAAAAGCAGATGACATGTACCCAGCTACACGAGTGAACAAAAAGTGAGCAAGGTAAATAACAAGGCAGACTAGAGCACCAGTTTAAATGGCTGCCTAGGTCATGGATGCTGAGAGAGAGGAGGCCAGGAAAGCCTCCCAGGCTTCAGGCATGAACCACTTCTCTGAGCAGGAAAGACACACAAAGGGTCCAAACAGGAGCAAACTTTGCAAAAGGCAGTGAGAGCATCAAAGGATTATCTGTGTGTGTGTGCGTGTGTGTGTGCACACACATGTGTGCGCACAAAGTGAAAGAACACTAGAGCCGTGAACAGCAGGCATCACCCTTGTATCACCATCTCTCAGTGAACAAGAATTGGTGGGAGGCCTACCTAAAGTCCAGCATCCTGGAGCTTCAAGGGACGGAGGAAGAGTGAAGTCCCCTGCTGCCTGGGAGGAGCAGACAGACCAGGGTGCGGAGGCACCTGTGTTCCTCCAAAGTGGGAGGAAGGCATCAAGAGGGATTACCATCCTCTACACCTGTGCGGAAGTGTCTTTTTAAATTATATTATACTAAATCCGTTTTTCAGAACTTGAGATTTGCAAAGAATTGCCTCTTTCGCATAAGGCTGCAGCAGCTCAAGAGATGTCCAAAATTTCTAGGAGTAACTGCTTTAATAAAGCATCTAATTGAATGTTAATCAAACATTCATGAGAAGCAGAGAGCAGCCAAGTAGTTGACTTGGTAAAAATAGGAAATGAATGCACCTCGTGATGGAAGTTTAGTCATTCCAATGTCCTGGTTGTCACTTAACAAGTCCCAGGATTTGGGGGAAACATCCAGCTCTTGCCAGTACTTTTCTCTGATTTGATGAGGGCAGAAGAAAAGGATCGTGAAAACATTTTTTCAACCCAAATTATGGAGAGATCTCAAGTCTTCAGGAAAAAAAAAAAGAAAGAAAGAAATATAAACTTGCAATTTGAACCTAAGAAGCAAATATATCACATAAGTTAAAATGATAAATGTTGGAATCCAGGTGGCAACTAAAGAGATGACACAGTCCCTGGTCCTCAAGTCTGACTTCCCATCAGAATCATCAGGGAGCTTGTAAATCACATGGTGACCAGGCCCTACCCCCAGAGATTCTGACTCCATCCATCCAGAGCGAAGCATATTTTTAAACTACACACAGTGATTCTAAGATGAAACTTGGGTCAGGAACTACTGATCTAGGCTCAACCCTCATTTAGAGACTGTGAAATTGAATTAGAGTAAGATTCCATTGCTTTGGGGCAGAAGAGGAACAAAAATGAGCATTTTCGGACCAGAGTGAAAATGTTACACCAACTCTTCAGCCCAAAAGTAGCCACATTTAGACAGCACCGTGTGTAAACAATGATGTTAAAAGACTGTGAGATGTCCGCATCAATATTAGCATCATATCCAATCCTCCACCATCTTAGAAATAACTACATACGGTCCCTAGTGAGCACAGACAGTTATTTGAACTGACAGGAACCAGATAGCTTGCATCATTGGTGACATCTGGCTGGGAGTCACATCAGGAATTACAAAGTTCATTCCAAAGTGCTGCTTTCTCTGTGCCCCAAAATGCTAGATCTGCTCCTCCTTCTCAGTCAGCCCTCCTTTCCAAACTCTATGCCACACTACAGTTTGAAAAGAAGAAAGTTGAAACTCATAGATAGACTAGGACACCCAATGTCTTCTTCCTAAGAGACATTCAAACTGAGATGACCTTGTGGGGCACCAGAAGGGTGAGAAAATAATTAAATTTATGCTCCTGTATCTCTGGCTTCAGCTTTGGCTTAAAATAGAATTTTCACTTAATGTTGCTATGTCAGTGCAGGCCATTATATTTAATGCATTGCAGTAATACTCGGCAAAATTTTATGATTTTCTAGAAAATTCTCTATCAAGTAGGTAGTAAACACAGCACACATTAAGTCACCGGCATCATTCTGTATGGATTCCCAGCTTGGTTCAATTTCATTTTTATTTGCTTTGATTGCACTGCACAAAGTCTCTTGCACCTAGTGTTGTGCTTTGAAAGGAGTACGAAGGGTTTCGTTTCCAGAGGTTGAGATGTTAAGAATGTGTTGTCAACAAAAAAATAAATTATCCTGTAGAACTAATAGAAGACTTTATTGGGTGGGCAATAGATTGGCACAAAGGAAGTAGTGAAATGCAATAATTAACAGCATGAACTCTGAAGATACATAGCCTGGTTTGAATTTTGATTCAAGCATCTATAAACTCTGTCTTTCAGAAGGTCCTCAATCCCTCTGTGCCTAAATTCCTCTTCTACAAAGTGGCAATTGGTACTTACATAATAAGTTAGGAGAGGAATTAATTAAATGATGTAACCGTGCAGAAAGCACTTAGAAGGGTGCCTGATATTTAGAGAAGTGATAGTTATTATATTTTATAAATATATGCTATAACTTAATGAGTACACATGGAGCTAAATAAAAGACTATCATGTTCAGCAAATTGAATTCTATAATAATATATTCTTATGAGCAAAAAGCTTTCAATATTGCCTTTATTATATGCCTTAATATAGTTTTGTTTTGCAAATTTGTCTAGAAGATGCACAAAGTGGCATCATAAAAGAAAATGTATTATACTCTATAACATCACACAATTATGAAAAATCACAAATTACATATATTCTCAGTCATCACTATTAATCTTAATGAGAAATTTCACATAAAGTAAAGCTCTGGGAATGGCATAGCCACATCTTTAACCCTTTGAAGGCACAGCAGTTTAATCAACTGCAAATGGAGAGCTGGCACAGCTAAAATCTGGTCAAGTTCATTGTACACTCTGAATTGTTACACCAGGCACAATATCTTTTGACCTTCCTTCTTCCTCCTGAACTCTTATCTTTATGTACTTACTTTCTAATGAATTTAAACCCAACTAGCTAAAAATACCAGCCTTCCAGAATCCCAGACAAGATTTTCAGCTCACATGCGCCACGATCCCCAGCAACAATGACCTCCTGGACACTTCTTTCCATTCCTCAGCTCCCTGACTTTGAACCTGCTGGTTCTCCTCCATATCCTCCTCTTTCTTCGCTCTCTGGTGACGCCTCTAAAAGTAGATATGTTCTAACAAACAGGGCATGATGCACAAGTCCTTCCCAAGACTCTCCCTCCCTGGCCTTCCTCTTCCTTCTGACCCCTTCTCACCAGGAATTGCTCTCCATCCCGTCAGGCTAGTGCCCCCCATTGGCCACCTGGAGGCACCAGGTGACCCAGCTAGGCAATCTCCATTGAAAAGCACGGGTGTGAAATGTCACCTCCTGGCCAAGCACCCTCTCTTTCTTCTTATAAATCTTTATACCATTGTTCCTTTCCTGATCTGCTCCTGTATGAACTGGCACCTCGATGTCTCTCCCCTAAGCTGTAAGTTCCCGAATAGTTTTGTGGGATAAAAGAGTCACAGAATTGGATCAAGTACTCTACGCCACCCAAGTAATGTGAGTTGGACCTATTAAATATTGACTGACTGATTTGAGAACCAACTCGCTTCTGTCCACCAAATACACCTCTTCTCTTTCTTTCCTCTTCACAGCTTTGAAATCCTACCTTCCAAACCACCACTGTTGGTATCAACTGAACTCGTTACTTGTTCTAGAGCATAATTTTACATACAAAAATACATTTTTATTACCTAAAGCTAAATATACCTAAATGAACTTACAGTATGTATATGTACTTACATATATTACGTCACCTCTATGTATATGATAGATACAATACATCTAGATGTGCATTTCTGTTTTCAATATTCTACCAAATAATAGCATCTTTAGTAAAATGTTATAAAACTTGACATGGGAAGTTTGAATTAAGGGACTAAATATCTGCCTAAAAAACGAATATACACTCTCCTGGCCTTCGACTATAAAACGATTCACCCTAGCAACATGAATATCGACAGATCTATGCTCTTACAAAGAAGGCAGTTTTGCACAGCTTGTGTGTGAAGTTGTCCTTGGTGGTTTTGAACCACCAGTGACTCGCAGTTAATTTCCTCGGCTACTTGCATTTTCTCAGAGTACCTCCAACCGCAGCTGCAACCCAGTGAGCCAGGAAACAAAGTCAATGTAGCACTGACTCAACCCAAATGTAACTTTCTAAAAGCAGCACTTATTACAATGTATAATTACAAACTCACGATTATGTTCTACCATGCACTCTGTACTATTCAGACCACTACCCTCATTCTTTACTGCAATTAACTGTACACATAATTATTTTTTATTGCTAATTTTACACCAGTGATTTCCATTTCAAGAAAAAAAATGTTAGCGTTTGATTCTAATTAAATATTTACTGCTTATGTTTTGCAGACCCAACATCAGGTTCCTCTTCAGACTGGGCTTATGATCTGGGCATCAAACACACATTTGCCTTTGAGCTACGTGATAAAGGCAGATTTGGTTTTCTCCTTCCAGAATCTCGGATAAAGTCAACCTGTAAAGAGACTATGCTGGCTGTCAAATTTATTGCCAAGTACATCCTCAAGCATACTTCCTAAATAACTGCCCTCAATTAGAATACGCCAATTAATCCAAGCATGCCTTTTGTAAGAAAGTCCATCTTCAGCTGTGCCTAGATGCAGATTCGGGTCACCTAAGTCAGTCTTTGTTGACCCAAATCCTGCATTATTTCTTTTTGCTTTTGTTGAGTCCTAGTAGCACCTTAACAAACTAGCTTTAACTGAAACTTTTAATTATTTTCTTTGTTCTAAGGAAAGTCTGAACCAGAAGAGGGTATGATTTTGAGTATTTTTAGAAAATGATATACAGTAAAACTCAGAAAAGAAATGAAAACCTTCAGTTTCTCCAGAATCTGATTGTTACCGTGTGGCTTCATCATTTCACGTGCTAATATGATAAAAATTAAAATGAAATGAAATGCATTCCAGTGCTTTACAAATGCATCTTCTGTTTTTGATAGACTATGTTCTCTGCATTTCTTTAATAGTATTAATAATCAAGAATAACGTTTCTTATTCATCTAGTTAATAAGAATACCTTCAATTTTCAAAAACATAATTTGCCCACATATTTTTTTTTTCCTGATAGAAGTAAACAGCGCTTACAGAGACGAACCTCAGTGCCTTAAACAACCAACCCAGGTCTCATGGCTATAACATGTATTAAACTCAAAACAGTTGAATTTAACCTGCTGCAATCAGAGGAACAGAGGAAACCACCCGCCAAAACATCTCTCAGCAGTTATGAGTTCAACTGTGATTTTGCCCTCCTGACAGAGAGAGGAGACCAGGAAACACATTAGGAGTTGAGAGTCTTGTCGACCAATGGCAGTCAGGGTACCATTGCTCTGTCTGTGATTGTTTAAGATGCTCTTGCAAAACACTTTCCCCCAAATATTAATCCCTTAGTCTTCTCAACACTGACCCCTTTGTCAAGTGACAAGAATGGTGGTGTCTACATTCTGGAAATCCAGAACACAAATGCCCACCACAGTCTGACCGGAATTGCAAGGACAAGAAGGGAATTCCTTGACTCCCATAAACTCACCTTTCCAAATACTCTGGATACAGATCCTGAAGACCCTGAAACTTCCTGAGACACATATTCAACAAATAACCTGGAATATTCCTCATGGATCCTTAGGGACCCTCAGAAGCATGGACACCATTAAATCTACAAGATGATGGCATTCCTGATAGTCATGGGGTAGGCAAAATTTCCCCATGCAAAATTGTCTAGGAAAAATAAATATAAACTAACAAAATTTCTTTACAGGTAGAAGAGGGGACAGTGACAGACAAGAAAGAGAAAGTCAAAACTGTGGCTGGGGGTATGTTGTCTCACAAAAATTATGATACCTAAACCTAAATATTTAGCATTCCAGACTGGTTTCAGAACATAGGAGTGTAAATTTGTTCCATTAAATATGCCATGTGGGAATCATACACTCATTCACACTTACTTACTCAACTGAGAAAGGGTTTAACTCCGCTCTCGACCTAAATTCACATACCTATCTCTAATTTCAATTGGACTTTAGATGGAGGAGGTGAGAGAGAGAATCTCTGTTGTTGAATATGTCCTATGTCCGTCCATTAAGTTTGTAGAAGACACAGAAGTTTTATACACAACTAAGTTGAGCTACTATTCAGTTTGATATTGCTTTTCTTCGAAAAAAAAAAAATTATCTGACTAGCTAAAAGTCAAAAATCCTAACAAGACCATTCCTTATCCTAATTGAATAGTTTTTTGAATGGCTTTCTAGGGTATTTTTGCCTCTTTGACTTCATAGGAAAATGAAAATAAATAGGTGAAGGAAAACATCTGCATTAAAGTTTAAAAACTCAAATTTCATTTTCATGAGAACATTTGGGCAATCCATGCTGAGTCTTCCTTTATCACTTCCCCTTCATCAGTAAAAGGGCTTCGTGCCTAAGTTATAGGTTCTGCTATATCCTATGATATTCTTGATAATACATCTTACCAAAAAAAAATCTTCTAAATCACAATTCCTTTTCCAGTTTTCCTATTAAATTCACTTGAGGGGCATTTTTTCAGATTTTTAAAATTTGTTATTTGATGGCAATGGTCTTGGGCTGAGAAACCCAGCTCTATTCCATGAGGAAATTAACCATGGTATTGACTGTTTCTTCTATGCAAATAAATGAGTTTCCAGTAAGAAACATGAGTGCAAACTGATTTTTTTAAATGTTCAATCAGAAGTTCCTCCTCATAACCCACACATGGTTCTTTAACCACAGAAATACTCATTGGCTCAGTGAACATTAGGCCTCCAGAACAGAGTTAATGTTTCTCATGGAACCCAAACACCTATGACTAATTTAAACAAAAAAGCAAACTTGTAATCTCCACAGAAATTTAGAAGGTGTTATGGAGAGCACGCAAGTTCTCTCAGGTTTCATGTTCTTCCCTGGCCACCTTACTCTCACAAAAGAAGTCTAAATTGTTTTGACCATTCCAAATGGATGGATGTCAGCCTCCCCTGGACAGGGGATAATTAATTCAAGGACAGATAACTCATCTTGATTCCACCACGTGGTTCTCACTACTATAAATTAGCACTTTATATTTAATATAGAAAATGTAAATGAGAGATTTCCTAAAGGAGAATACACATTAGTCCCCCAAATCTACAAAGTAGTATTTTAATATTAAATTAATGTCAAATTTTTCTGAATTCATGAATTACAAAGCAGCAGCACTAAGCAATCTTGGTTGAACACTCATTTATTTGAACATCTATAACTACCAATGGAGTTCAGAAACCGTTCCTGGACCTTCACCACTGCATTGTATTCTCTAAAAACCAATCTTCCCTCTTTCTTTTCCCTCTTTCTTCACTTTATTCTCCCTGGTAAGAGATCTCCCAATTTTGAATACACACATGGCCATCCAAATAAAGCCTCTATCTTCAAAACTTTCTTGCAAATCATGGCAGTCATTGGATTGTTTTGGTCCATGAGTTTTAAGAAGTATCACGTGTTACAGTCTAGGATGCTCACTTCCAAGACCTCTGGAACATGCACTCTGGCCCTTTATCTTGTTCTCTTTCCTTTGGGTTATAACACAAGTATGATGACTAATGCCTGTCCACATTTCAGACCCTAAGATGATCTTGAGAATCAAAGCCAAGAGATTGCTAGAAGAACTTCACCAGAGATGCTAATCAAGGCTTAGACCATCTAGGACTTAAATGTGATAAAGAAATAGGCGTTAGGGATACAGCTTAGTGATAGAGCATGTCTCTAACATGAACAAGGCCCTGAGTTCAATTCCCAGCACAGAGGAAGAAAAGGAAGAAGGAGAATGAGGAGAAGAAAATGGAGGAGGAGAAGAAAATGGAGGAAGAGAATAGAAGAGAAGGAAAGGAAAGAGAAAGAAAGGAAGGTCTTCTAAGTCAACTTACTATTGATTTCAATTGCTCTTGTTCCCAGTCAAGTCTTAATGCTAACTAATGCAACAGTCCAGGAAAAATTGGGAAAACAGTTTTAGATGTACCCTGGGTGGAAATCTTTGGAAGATGCTGTGGTGTTATGCAAAACCATGGGAGTAGAAACCAGGAGGTAGAGATCGGAATCCTGATTCTACCACTGAACAATAACCAGCCAGAGGCCATTACGTTTGCCTGCCAGGTTCATCGCTTAGGATTTTGTTATGATTTGAAGTAATAGATGTTTATCAAGTTAAGCTACTGATTTCCACATTGTATTTGCGACAGAGTACATGGTCTTGTAGGGTACTGGCTCAGGTGTTTCCATCTTGAGAAAGTATTGAGTGACACCAAACCAACCAGAGCAATTTCTTCTCCCCGTGTGGTTCTTCACCTGGCTGTGCACTGAAGACATGTAGTGAACCATGCAGGTGCATATGTGCATCTTCCAGCATGCAGAGTGTCTGTCAGATTCTTACATCATAAGAGCTATTGACATCCACAAGTTTAAGCACAACTGAACACAAAACAAAATTTGAAATCATATTTTCACACATAAAAGTAAAAATTCCAACTCTAGTCTTCCTAAAGTTTCTCTCTGGCTTCCTTTTTGTTATTTTGCTTATGATTATTATTTTATTCTTTCACTTTTTAATGATCTTCCATTAAGTAGATGGAAAATATAAAATATTTCCAACAATCAAAAGTAGAAAAATTAAAAATCTTAAAACTTTAGAAAATAATTAACCTGCCAATTTGTTGTGAAATTGTGATCCTCATCAAGGATGTGATTTTTTTAATTGTGCGCAGTGCAGTACTGCCACTTTAAACAGATATCTCAAAAATTCAACACATTGAGAGAGATCTAAGATGGCAGAATAGAGGAGGTTGAGTGCCTGGCTGCTCTGTGGAGGAAAACAAAGAAAGCAGACAGGCAGCTTCTCTACAAGTTAGGTACTAGAAACCTTCAGGGATACATAAGTCCTCAGGGTAGAAACTCTACTGCCTCAGATTCATACCGTTAGATGGGTAGACACACAAACATGAAACATCAAGGGAAAAAATCACCCCAAGCAAACCAAGATATTCCAATAACAGAATTCATGGATACCATGGTGGAAGAAATATCAGAGAAGGAGTAAGAATGTACATAGTTAAACTGATCTGCAAAGTAAAGAATAATGTAAGAGAGCAAATACAGGTAGCAAAAGATCACTTCAAAAAAGAGATAGAGAGTCTGAAAACAAACAAACAAACAAACAGAAATCCTTGAAATGAAGAAAATAATTAACCAAATTAAAAATTCCATAGAAAGCATCACCAACAGACTAGACCACTTGGAAGGCAATGAAGACAAAATGTATAATCTTGCACTGAAAATAATCTTAAAAAGAGAGTTGACCATGGAGATAAGATGTTAAGAAACCATGAACAGAACTTCCAAGAATTACAGGATAACATAAAAAGACCAAATTTAAGATTTATCCAGATAAATGAAGGTACAGATAGAAACCAAAGGAATGCCCACTATTTTCAATGAAATAATATCAGAAATTTTCCCAAAGCTAAAGAATGAAATGAAAAATCAAATACAAGAGGCTTACAAGATCCCAAATGTGCAAAATCATAACAGACCCATATCAAGACACATTATCATGAAAATGCCTAGCATACAAAGTAAGGATAAAATTTTAAAGGCTATGAGAGAAAAATATCAGATTGCATATAGGGGGAAACCAATTCGGATCTCAGCTGATTTCCAAACCCAGACACTCAGTGCCAGGAAGTCCTGGAATAACATATACCAAGCTCTGACAGAAAATGGATGCCAACCAAGAATCCCATATCCAGCAAAATGACACTGCAGATTTAAAGATAAAATAAAAGCCTTCCATGATAAACAAAATTTCAAAGAATTCACAACCAGAAAGCCTGCACTTCAGAATATTCTCAACAAAATAGTCCATGAAGATGAAATGGGAAAAAAAAAAAAAGTGAAAACTAGTGAAGGGAAGAACTACACTAAAGGAAGAGTCAATCAAAGGAGAAACTAATTCAAATTAAAAAAAATAGAAATAAATCAAAAGGACAGGAAACTCAAATTATATCTCAATAATAACCTTGAACATTAATGGCCTAAACTCATCATTCAAAAGTCATAGACGGGCAGATTGGATTAAAAAACAAGACCCAACAATATGCTGTCTACAAAAGTTACCTCATAGGCAAAGACATTCACAAACTGAAGGTGAAAGAATGGGAAAAAACATATCACTCACATGGAACGTGTAAACAGGAAGGGTCTCTGTCCTCTAAAATAGACCAAGTTATGGAACTATACAATTGTAATACTACCTTAAAATATTTTGAACATCTTTATGGTTGTTTTGATAGCTCCCTTTCCATTGATATTTTTTCTTACTTTTTTCTTGATTAGACTTTTTTTAGATTTTTATCAACTTTTAGCTGTGTTTTTTTCTATTACACATATATCTTCTCCTACTCTTATTTTTTCCTTCCTACTACCTAGTTTAAAAATAATTTGATTGTTTATCGGGCTTCTCTCAAGTACAAATACTTTAGGTTATAAGTGTGCATCTGAGTACTGTTTTGTACCAGAGATTCTGATATTTTAAGCTTTTATTATCAATTAGTTCAAAGCACTTTTTATTTACTTTTCTTATGCTTTCTTCTTTGATCTATGAGATATTTACAAATGTGCCATTTAATTTTGAAGTAGTTGAGACATAGGGATGGGTTCTATAAATCTTAAGGTGATTGATTTCTAATATGATAAATCATGCTGGAAACACAGTCTTCATTATTTCAATTTTTTTAAATTTCTTAAAGTTTATTTTATGACAGAATGTAGTTTATCCTTATTAATTTTCTACTTGTCATTTCTGAGTATAGTTCTCTTATGGAATAATAAATAGATCAAGGTAGTTGATAATGTTAAGCCTTCTATATCATTACTCCTTCCAAATATGATTGTGGGTTTATCTTTCTAGTTTTATTCATTTTTACTTCATGTATTTCAAAATTTTGTTATTAGCTACATACACATTTAGAGTTTACTTTCTTGAAGAAGTTACTCTATTTTGGTTATGAAATGTTGCCATTTATCTCTGAAAATACTTTTTCTTGAAATTTATTTTATATTAATAGCTCTGCTTCAGATTTCCCATGCATATTTTCCCCTTCTTTTGCTTTTAACCTATTGGTGTATTGATATTTAAAATGTGACATATGCGTGAAGCCTATAGTTATTGTTTGCTTTTTACACACGTTGAACATTTAGACCTTTTAATTACAATTTCTGGATCATTTATATTGAAGTTAATTATTGATATTGTTGAAAAAAAAGAACATTTGACATGACGGTCAGTGGAAAATTGGGTAAATGATAGATTTGATGATGTAATATTTTGGAAAATGGATTGAATAGTCCTGCTGTCAGGCTCAGAGAGAAGATTTGTGGAATGCTTTTGTTGCAATTGTTCACTCTCATTTATCACATGAGACACAGCAACAGATTTATTTTTTTTGTTTAACACTTTTTATTTGGAAAATAAAAAATAATATATATGCACATATATGTGTGTATACATATATATTGTACCATACTATAATATAATATGTACGTATATATGCATATATGCATACAGTACCAGAGGCACTCTCTTAGGTATCCTATGCTTTTAATGTGAAATTCTCTAACAACAAATAATGTTGGGTATTTTTTCATGTGCTATTTATCATTTGACTATCCTCTTCAGTGAAATACCTGTTTATGTGTTTTGTTCATTTTTAGTTGCTGATTGTTGAGTTTTCCAGTCTTTGTATATTTTGTGAACATGTATATGTATTGCAAAAAATAAATAAATAAGTAAACAAAAAAAAATGAACACATCGAAACAGGAAAAGAAGCAATGTTCTCCCACCTAGGAAAGAATGAACCTATGAGGAACGGTACAAAGTTCAGATTTCATCTGGTGGCAGAGGATGCTTCCTTTTCATTCGACTGGTAATATGCAGAAAATTATGGGCAGAACTCAAATTAGGGGAAACAAATATATGAGCCCTTCTGAAACACGAGGTTTTATTGTGCAAAACCACAGTAAAAGCAGCATTTTCTACATAGCGAGGCTAATGTGAATACAAAGCAATGTGTCAAAGACCCTCCTGTACTTGTCTTTCTCCTTTTAAACACAATTGTATTTCATGATTAAAATACCCAGCCATTTTTCTATAATGAGTCATAATAGCATCTTGAAAATTTCGGCAGCACATAGGCTACTGTCAGAATTTTCTTAGGCAAAGCTTTTGGGAGATTCTCTTGCCTTTCATTGTCACAGAGTCCATTATACCGGGACAGATCTCAGCCCGCCTGAGTAATGTCTATCTCAGGGTTATAATTTTGTCATAAAAATTTGCTCTCACATGAACTTAGCATAAAAGGTCTCCGTCCAGAAAATAGGAATTGAAATGGATATATTATCACTTGAACGGCTTTTTTACTCACTTACCCTTCAATTACAAGCCTTAAGTTCACTGGTGTCAAGAGAGGTTAAACCAGAAAAATGTAAAACAATTTTTGAAATATGTGAGGGAAATTTGACACTTAATGTTCCAAATGCATTATTATTGCCATGGTACCCCTGAAGTGTGCTACTGATTCGTTTCACATTGTGGATTTGAAGGCACGTAAAAGACTATTCATGAAATAAAGAAAAAATCCATATATGTCATTTCATATGTAAAATAGTTTGCAATAACTCTGGTTTCTTTTCTTATTTAAATATCCGATATCTTTTTTTTAAAAAGTCTGTTTGCAAAACTTAAATTTTAAGATGTAATTAAATTTTAATGGGGCAAAAAATGGGGAGGTGAGAAGGGTAAGTTTTGAGATATGCAATCATACTGGCAGTAATGAGCATATAAAAAGTAACATTTGCATAGTACTAGAAAATTTAAAAATTGCCTTATATGCATGTCTGCATTTGATCACAAGTCCATGTGACTTAGTTGAGGGAAGATTACAAGTATTCACATTTTATATATTGCAACCATAGCTCAAAATGCTTTAGTAATTTGCCTATAAAAAGTTACTAATTGAAAACCAAATTTTCACACTTCCCAGTGCAAGTTCTATTACTCTGAACTGCCCCATGGTGGTCACCTCTCTAGAAAGCAGAGAGAGTGGTTACCTAACCTGTCAATCATCAATTAAGTCATCTAATTCTCAAGCCATGCTAAAGGTACATCATCTCAATGACCCACTAGATACTCTTCTGGATGATCTAGACCAGGGGCTCTCACCCTTGGGTTTATACTGGATTCACCCAGGAGGGTTAGTTATTAAAGCACAAATTGCTGACCCCAGCCCCAGGTATAAAGAAATACCTCCAAATCTCCATTTTTAACAAGTTCTCAAGTCATGCTGATGCTGCTGAACCACACTTTGAGAATCACAAAATAATTCCAAAATTCCCTTCTATTTTTCAGTGTTTTTCTTTTTCCAATAATTTTTGTGATCTCTATCAAACTGTGAAGCTTATTGACAAAAATAATTTACTCACAGGTTTTATCTTAAAACTACAGACAAATCAAATAACAGATAACTGAGGAAAATGTTTTCCTTTAATTCCTGACTTCTTTAACAAAACCAGGTGTTTGAGCAATATTTCAAATCCATTGAATATTTAAATAATCTACAAATGTAGCAAAATAAGTAAGTATAATAAATGGTCCCTACTTTGAAATTTTAGTGATTCTATAAATTTTAAGAAATAAGCATTAATTGGCTTTATTTATTCATATTTATATTTTATGCATTTGGTTTCTGAATTTTTTTCTCGATTCCTGGGTGCCTCCTCTTGCCCTCTCCTCCTTTTCCCCCATTCTTCTTCCTCTACTCTGCTGGTCTTCCTTCTATTTATTTATTGTTTTTCAGTTGGTGCTTTACAGATATACATAAAGGCGAATTCACTATGGTACATTTAGACAGGCTCATAGTATAATTTGCCAAATTCATTTTGCATTGAATTTTTCATGTTTTCATTTTTTTTCTTTAATGTTTTATCCAAGTTCATTTTTGGAAAAAAAAACAAAACAAAAAAAAGTGACTTCTGCCAAGGCCTGGCTGGGCTCACTACGGCTACATCCGGCTAAGGAAAATGGAAGCCATGATAGAATCCCTCTGCAGTGAACAGCAGCTTTCTGAGAGTAACTCTGGGGAAATTCTGAGCAGAGCATTTGTGGAAGTGGTTCCGGAGGGCTTGGCGCTTATTTCCAGAAGAATAAGGGAACAGCTCCAGCTGATGCCACTCCTGGGCTGTCCTGGAGACAGGTGATGGACAAGCTGAGGACCCTGAGGTACAGCTTTCCCCTGATGCTGTCACGTGAGAAAGCTCTGCTGTGTCTGTTCCAATTCATCTTTCACAAACACAGAGGAAGGAAGAAGAGGTAAGAAGCATGTGTATAGTTGTTTGGGCAGAAAACTGGAAAAAAAATAAATAAATAACCAGGAAAAAAAGGGAAATAAAATCCAATTTCCCTAGCCCCATCCCTAAACCTCCACTCTCCCCCAGAATTATCTAAATGCCCTGCCTCTAAGCCTCATGGTAACCCAGCTGCCCCTTCCATTCAGCCTGCACAGAGCAAGTCTTTGAGATGAGTTGCCTTTCCTCAGACATTGGACCAGAGCAGCCTCCTGATTTTGGAATATCTAGTATATCCCATATTTATGTATTTGTGTTCTATAAAATAACTTTATGGAGATTAAAGCTCTTTTATTTATCTTATTTGAAACCAAATGTTTTCAATATAATTTGTATGTGTGTATTGCATGTGCTGATGTGGGTGGAAACTTGGGTCTTGCACATATTAAGTACATGGCCTACCGGTGAGCTATACCATAGGCCCTCTGATAAAAACTTAAAGATTAAAGCACACAGTAACAACCCAGGCATGGTGGCACAGCCCTGCAATTCAGAGACTCAGGAGACTGAGGCAGGAGAATCACAAGTGCGAGGCCAGCCTCAACACTTAGAACTTAACTTAGCAAGATCATGTCCCAAAAGAAAAAACAAAAAGGTTTAAGGATGTAGCTCAGTGGTAGAGCACCCCTGGGTTCCATCTCCAGCACTGCAAAAAAGGAAAAAAATAAAAGAATGCACAACAGATTTGAATATACGACAGATGGAACAGAGTGCAAGATCTCAGGCCATTGAAAGGCAGGTTTGAATACAGGTTCACCACTTACTGGCCATGGCCACTGGCCAGCTGTCAAATGCAGGTAATGGGACCTGTGTACAGAGATTCTTGTGAAGATTAAAAATAAGCAGATAAAATATATGGATGACCAATTGTCCCAGGTTTGCTCAAAAAGGAGGGGTTTTCAGGAATGAAAGACTTGGGGTGGCCGGCCAAGACGTCCCAGTCGAGCTGGAACAGTTGACCTCCCGGGTGCACAGAAATGCTTCCGGGGCAAAAATAACATATATTAGGACTACTTCCTTCCCCTGCCTATTCTTCAGAAGCCATCAGATAAAATATATACTAACACTTATTAAAAGTTTTCACGGGGCTGGGGATATAGCTCAGTTGGTAGAGTGCTTGCCTTTCATGCACAAGGTCCTGGGTTCAATCCCCAGCGCGGGAAAAAAAAAAAAAATGTTCTCACTTTGCTATTGTGTTAAATGCTTAACACAAATCATATTGATTACTCTAAACCCTAAGATCTAAATGCTATTCTGATCACTCCATTTTGACAGATGCCAAAAGGGAGTCACTGAGTAATTCACAGTGACACAGTTCAAAACTATGGAAAAACAAAAGTTCAAATCCAAGCAAATTTTAAAATCTGTGCACTACACTCTCCTCATTCCAACAGACTGAGCATCTCCTGGGAACCCGTTAGAAATGCACAATCTCAGCACCATTGCCAGACCACAGCCAGACTCCCCAAACTAGACTCTGGCCAAACCACTAAGCTACATTACCTGAGGCCTAGGGTCTGGGAAAGAATCTAGGATCCTGAACTACAGAGAAAATTAGCAAACTCTCAGTCCATCCTCCCAAATCTAAAGTTCAGCATCTCTAAAGCCACACAGAGACCTAGTGAAGTAAACAGAATTTGAACACAAGTAAAATCTGCACGTTCTAAAAATCTAAGCAGGTCTCCAACCAAGAAATAGACTTCTGTACATTAGCTAAGTTAATCTGAAACAGAAATAAACCCAAACAGTGCTTTCTTAAAGCACAAGATCAGTTTTGTTTTGTTTTGTTTTGTTTCTCCTTCAAAATATACCTGCTTAGGACATGACCCAAACCATGCTCCTCCCACCAAATGCAAATGAGTCAGGAAGCTGGGAGACACAGAGACCAAATCATTAAAAGCATCTTGGAAAGAAACTTGAAGTTGATCTACTTTTTGTGCTGTTCAAGTTGGTGACTTTCCCATAAACTAGAAATATGAGAAAAATTCATAATGAAGAGGCTTGCTCATGGTTAGCATGGATTTGAAGCTTTAAATATAAATATAAATTAACAAGTATTTAATGTTCTTTCCAAAACCAAGATCTTAGCAGTGATAGTCTATCAAGCACTCTTCCCCAAAGCTGAAAGCACAGCAATAAAATCTCATTCCAGGCTGAAACCAGACACACAAAGTCAGAAGCGATGAAGTCATTATCGTTTGCTAGATTAAAAACACTCAGTCTCAATAACAACTCAGACCCAGTTCAGAGTAACAGCTTCAGTCTATCAGAGTAAATATTTTATGTGCCAAAATATGTTGGGTACACAGTCTGTACCAAATTATGTGTTTAATTAGCCGCATTTCCTCAGATGCCTTCATACCCAGGCCATCTCTTCTATATGACTTATTTTTCCATATAAAGTGAATAAAATAGTCACTGGAAACAATAGCATTTTTGGAAATAAGACCATAATTCCACCTTCAAATTCCTCAACTTAAATCTAAAGATATTTCCTTATACTTTTTATTAATGATACATAAATATCTTACTTTTTTCACTAAATCAGAACTAAACTTTTAAGCTTT
Organism: Sciurus vulgaris; assembly: GCF_902686455.1. Taxonomy (NCBI): domain Eukaryota; kingdom Metazoa; phylum Chordata; class Mammalia; order Rodentia; family Sciuridae; genus Sciurus; species Sciurus vulgaris. The sequence continues at coordinate 134,982,459 of NC_136470.1, forward strand.
TAGAGAAGTGACATTTCTAGAGCTTCTACACCAAGTGCTCTACCTGCTGATTGTATTTACTATCCGCAGGATCTATGAAACTGGTACAGTTAACCATTATCCCTTGAGAAGAAAATCCAGACTCAGCTAATCTAAGAGGATCACCCATGATTTCCTGCTAATGGCAGCATTAGGATTTGAACCCTGCTCTGAGATCCAAGCACGATAGCTTCCAAAAGTGACTGGAAGTCAATCAAATCCCCTGGAGTCAAAAGAAAACTGCTTTCCCTCTAGCAAGTGAGAGGTTGCCAACAACATAAACTCGCAAGGACAAGGACACACAAAGGTCTGAAGCTCCTCTGTGTCACCCTCTAGAGGTACCGCCATTGCCCAACAGAAAGCAGTAGTTTCAGTTCTCCCCAGAAGGTGCAGAAGAGAGGTGCATGATTTCAGTAGGTGCATGTCCTCTTAAAAGCCAATCAACTTCACACAGCAGATCTAAGCAAATTCCAGCACATGCAACACAAAAGCTGATCCCAAGTGCATGGACCAAACTACATCTGGCTGCCCAGCACTTGAGCCACCAGTTCCTCCCTTTGCAGGTTCTACTACATCTAGACTCTTTTCCAGAGTTGCCAAGCACTTGGAAACTGGGCTCTCCATGCCCAAGTTATCCACCGAGCCTCTCCAAGTACATTGTCAAGCATCAGTCACCATCTTTCCAGGCAAACCTACAACCTGTAGGTTCCAGGCATTTGAACCTACAAACTTCAGTTAACTACTGGACAATTCATTTGCCATCAAGGAATAAGATCACTCTCTAAATTGTCATTTGCTTGAAAGTACCAGGCTCCAAGGAAATTGTATCCTCAGAGACATGTCTCAATGCAGCTCCGTGATTTAAATTCTACCCATTCTTTAGTGCACGGCTCAGACCTGGTTCCTAGGATTTTTCCAAAAGGGTCCAGTCCAAGCAAACTGTCCTCTCTTTCAAGTGCCCCAGAGTTTGATTGCCTAATTTGGTAAATAGCACCATGTAGGATCACATCTAAACTTTTGGAAAAGAGCTATTGTCGCATGATCTTCTTTTTATTCCCCAAAGCACCTAACCCATCTGGAAATCAGTAAGGAGAAGAGAGAGGTGCTGCCAGCAGACTACAGTGACAGCAGGGCTTCCCGGGATAGCAGCGCCCACGTGAAGCGACCAAGTCCAGAATGAGATCAGGAACAACCAGTTCCGCCAAGGCAACACAAGTCAGTCAGACTCACCGGGGACTCACTTCCACAGGAGATGGCCAAGTTCTTGATTTACTACAGGCTGAGAGGGATTTGCTGTGAATCAGATCATGCAGAGTCACTTGGTCTAGGCAGACAGCACCCATCCCATGCAATTGTTAAAGAGACACCAGTGCACGTGGCAGGGAGAATAAATGCCGTAAAATCATGATGGTCCTCGTGCATTTTGATCTGCCAAGTAACCTGCCAAGTCTCAGCTTTTGTATTTTGTGTGGAAGAAAACAAAACCAGCAGAGCTCTTCCCAGTCACCTCTGTGCATTTATCACTGTTCCAACTTTTTATTCAAAAGAATGAAGTTGCCTCTGTTCCTCTAACTCGGGAGGCCTGGGAGTTGGGGGATGGGGGATAGTAGAAGTTCCCAGGGGTCTCCTTTGCATCCATGTCCTCGTCTTGGGTTCTATTTTCAGTGGAACCTCAACTAAGAGAAAAATGATGTCAGGAGAAATTGCAGAATCAAGAGACACAAGAGAGACTGGTGTAATTGATTCATGCAGCATACAGGATTTCACCAGTTGGAAGAAAATAATGCCTTCTCCTTATTTTCTGTTCTCAATATCTCCAGAAAGTGTTTCTCATTGACAGAATCTGACCCAGAATTCTGTTGACAAGAGATTCTGGGAAACGTTCTTCCTAGGTTTCTCACCTAAAATGTAGTCCTACCTACATCTGTAATAGAATGTATGAGATGGGATCATGGTGAGTTCACACAAGACAATCTGCAGAAGTGCATTGAGGATTATGATTGTGGGGTGACAGTTCTCAATCCTTCACTCAGTCCTAACAGTGACACATTCCTAGTCCTGCCCATGTGACTTCATAATGCCTTCTACCCTGGGAGGAATGCACAACTTAACCCACTTGCTGCAGAGCTTGGCCAGATGTCTGGCTTGGGCCAAACAATGTTAGGAGATACTTTAAACATCCCTATGTGGTTTGGCCACTGGCTTGCATTTCTGAAGTCTTCTGTAGGAAGTGCATGTCCCAGGTGGTGACTGGCACAGGTGAAGCAGATGGAAACCCAACCCACAGCCTGGAGCCAAGGTCAACCACTCCTGGAGCCAGCTGAGCCACAGATAGCCCACGCACCCCTGAGGGAGAGAGTGAAAGTTTTGTATTGTTGACCTACCAGAATTTGACATTGCTTTTCATGTAACAAAATTGGATCCAAGGATCACATGTTTAATATCAAAAGCAATGCTTGGCACATATTAACCATAATTCTATTAAGAATATTGTAAACCACAGTGCATTATAAAATGTATCCCATTCAAAGCTATGTTTAAAATTAATAGTAAGTGTGAAGTGCTGTGTGGACCTTGATCTGTAAAGAAAACTTGCATATTTTCCTTGATGAAATTAGAACTAGTTCGAGTAGCAGTATTGGGGTTGGTAAGACGTCTAATAGCTAGCTGTCCTTCTGTCCTCATTCTCCTGCATAATGCAAAACCCTAGGACTTGGTAAGGGCCAGACTTTTGGGCAATTACAGAAGTTAACACTGACTTCAAAAAATATTTTGCATGTTTGTCGGACACATAAGACCTTCAAATATATGACGAAGACGTGCTCTCTATATTATTAAAATGTGAGGGAGTAAATGTCACCCATTGTCTTAATTTATATTTATATTCCTAATTACTTAAATTAGAATTAGAATTAAGAGGATTTTACAGGGCTATTTGGAAGTAATAGTGGTTTTAAAAAAATGAGATGGTCTATCACCATTTTAATTTAATGTATCCTTAAAAAATGTAATCAGAGTAGTGTAAAAAGACAGAAGAGGATTTGTCTTAAGTGATGTACAAGAAGTTTGTGCATATGCAATTAAGTATATATCAGAATAAGTGCGTAGAAAACCATTCAAAGAGCAATATCATTCTTTGAAGGGCAATTTGGCAAGACTTATCAAGAGTCATAAAGTGTTTACATCCATGGATTTCAGAATTTCATTCTTAGGAATAAATCTAAACCAATAAATTTTAAAAGATATATTTATAAAGATGTTATATTGATCTCCAGTAATGAAGAGTAAAAGTAAACTGAACATTCTGTAATAGCACAGGTTGGGGGCAGTTGAGCACAGAATTTTATAATATTATGCAATACTAAAAATAAGCAAAGTAGAACTATTTTTTTAAAAAGCAAAAACCAAGAGAAGTGCACTCAAAATAAAGGAAAGTGAAAGAAACTTAACAGCATAAAGATGTGACTAGAAAGAGAACACAGACTAAGAGTTTGGGTACAGTATTTTAAGTTTTACTCTGAAATTTATATACAACGCTTGCAAACACAAAATCATCAGACAAAACTATATGCCAATTTTCATTGGAAAAAGAAAAAAAGTTGGTATCTTAAAATGGTAGCCAGTGGTGGGTGGGTCCACTTCCAGATCCTGGTGGGAAGGTGAACAGACACTACTTTTGGCTGTCATTCCAAAGATCAGCCAAACACACCCAGAAAGGTGCAAGAAATCCCCTAGATCATGCTATAGGCATTTTTATATATATGTCAATTTTAACCCCACTATTAGGTATAACTAAATGCACTAAAAAGAAAAAAAAAAGTTTTTGTAAATAAAAAGAAATCTATGAGATAAAGTCAGAGGGTTGCTGTAAATGGATGATGAGGAAAGGCGTACTTTGTCCAGCCTGAGAGGCAGCCCAGTAGAATGCAGAGAAGGTAAAACAGAAAGGTACGGTTTTAGTCAGTTTTTTTTTCACTGCTGTGACTAAATGATCCAACCAGCACAATTATAGAGGAGGAAAAGTTTATTCGAGGGCTCACGGTTTCAGAGGTCTTAGTCCATAGAAGGCGGGCTCCATTCCTCGGGGTTTGAGGTGAGGCAGGACATCATTGTGGAAGAGTGTGGCAGAGGAAGGAGTTCACATGATGATCAGAAGCACAGAGAGAGACTCCGCTCTCCAGATGCAAAATATATGCCCCATAGCCACGCCCCAATTCCCACCTCCTCCAGTCACACCCTACCACTTCAGTTAATCCCATCAGGGTTTAATCCACTGATTGGATTAAGACTCTTACAGCCCAATCATGTCTTCTCTGAACCTTCCTCCATTGTCTCACATGTGAGCTTTTGGGGGACACCTCACATCCAAACTATAACAGGTACAGTTGAGACAAATGGTACCCAACCTGCATCTAGAGCCATTCAGACCTCTAATCCTAGTGATCTCAAAAAAATAAAGCCAGCTCAGGAGTGGAAGCTACCATGAGGCAGTATGCGAAACAAAGTCCCGTTTGAGGGGATTTGCTGCGTGCTTAAGGAAGATCCTAACCAAAGCTGCTCTGTCCTGAGGGGAAAGAGCTAAGTGCTTCCTGAGCTGTTTTCTTAGAGTGAAGAGTGATGGACTCTGCTTTTTTCCTCCTGGGTCTCTGCATTCAAGGACCCCTGAATGCACCCACCATTTCCTAGCTGATTATGGTGACAGAGACGGCGTCTGGTCTCCCCCTGTATCACTGCCCACTGGGATAAACAAGCCCCCATAAACCCAAAGGATAAGCTATTTGAAGAACAAATCATCTAGATTCAGATTCCATTATAAGCAAAAATATTTAAGCCAATGAGCTTAAGTCGGCAGAAGGAACACATTTTTAAGAAGAAAGAATGTATCACTAGAATAAAAAAAAAAAGTTATCTTAAAGGTAAGGTAACGAGAGTTAAAATAGAGATCACAGAGATGGGACACGTTCATAGGAGACATCGTGGGAAGGAGAAAGGAAGCGCAGAGACACGAGGAACATAAAGGCCAGTAGGTGTAAGAATCAGGGGGCTAAGATCCAAATGGTCAGAACCACAGAAACAGAGGGGAATAAAAGTGGAGCAAATACGTGAGGAAATACTACAGTTAAGTATCACAGATTTTTTTTAAAAGGCCCAAGACTAAAAGAACCTTCAGAACCCTAAAGAAAAGAGAGAAAAATTCACCTGTGTTAAGCTAAAACTTAAGAGTAAATTTTAGTTTAAGAGACAAAGATGAAAATTCTAAAAGCCAAAGCAAAGAAAGTGTCACATCAAAGGAATGACAAAAATTACTTAGAAGTAAAGCTGTCTCTAAGAAGGCTACATGAAAATAATTTCTGAAGTATTCAAGGAAAAGAAATTAGGATTTATAATTTCGTATCCAGCCTAAACATCAGTCAAATCGGAGAGGTTGATAAATGCATGCTCAGGAATGCAAGACCTCAGAAGTTTTCCGTGCAAGGTCCCAGGTAGAAAACACTGAGGATGAAATAGTTCTTATTGTTCCCTTAATTTTTTTTTAATTTGTTCTTTTTAGATGTATATGACAGTAGAGTGTATTTTGATATAAACATACATGGAGTATAACTTTGAGTATAAAAAATAATAATTTAATGGGAAATTGAACCACCGGGGCCACATCCCCAGCCCTTTTTTTAAACATTTTATTTAGAGACAGGGTCTCACTGAGTTGCTTAGGGCCTTGCTAAGTTGCTGAGTTGGCTTTGAACTTGCTATCCTCCTGCCTCAGCCTCCCAAGCCACTAGAATTACAGGCATGCGCCCCCACACCCTGCTACTATACAAACCTTAAAGGAGAAAATGAATACAAAGAAGCTGCCAGCAATCTATGAATAAGAGGTCACACACCCTGGGTAGTTGGTTGCTATCCTAGAGGGAGAGAAGAGAGAGAGAGACAGAGAGAGAGAGAGAGAGAAAGCCATTAGGAAGTAAAGAGAAAACTTGGGTGCAGGTTCTCTTTCATCGAAAACTGAAGTATTCACAGTAACGCCAAGATAAAATTTAGAGGCCCCAGGATGTTAAAAACTGAGTTCTCACAAGGGCCCGGAGAGACCCTGCAGTCACCAAGCTGGACGTGAACTCCATCAGCTCTTGATAGGAGCAGTCTTTCCCCAGAGCGCGTGAACCATGTCACTGAGCTGGCTGCAAAGACCCCACCACACCAGGGAGGACTGTGAATTTACGTCCTGGGCATTCCCAGAACGGCGTTCTCAGTAGATAGAGCAGCAGTCGAACCAGGGGTGGGAAGTAAAGTAGGTAAAACAAAGTAGAAATATGGGCTGGGGATACAGCTCAGTTGGTACAGTGCTTACCTTGTAAGCATAAGGCCCTGGGTTCACTCCCCAGGACCACCAAAAGTAAAAAAAAAAAAAAAAAAGAGAGAGAAGTAGAAATAAACAGGAAAAACAAATAACTAATTGGGATGTTTAAGACTGGTCAGAATGTATTAATAATCAGTATAAGGAGGAGTGTGGGTCAAACTTTTAAAGATAAAATTCATGGTATGGGTTTTACAAAAATCCAAACTATGCTTTTTATAAAAGACCCAAAACATAAGAAAATACAAAGGTTAAAAGTAAAAGGACAGAAAAGGACTACCTACTTCAGTTCTCGAAGAAAATAGAGCTTAAATATGTCCTTACCTAATAAAATCAACTTAAGTTATATGAAGAAAACTGTATTGGAACTGCAGGGACAGAGTTAATAAAACCACCATTACACAGCTCAACTATGCAAACACACAATTCCAATGGGAAAAAACACAGAAAAAATAGGCAAGTTCCAACCAACACAATTTTAAAAATTACTGTGATGAATATTTATGAAATTCTGCTTCCAACAATTAGAATAACACATGTTTTTCACAAGTACATATAACAATTTACAAAAATTTATTACGGATTGTATTCTAAGGAAAGTCTCAACAATTTTACCAAAATAAACATACAGTTAGGTTAGACATTAATAGAATAAATACTGGAGCCAGGCACAGTAGGAATCTCCTAGGATCACAGCAATTCCAGAGAGATGCGGCAGGAGGATCACAAATTCAAGGACAGCCTCAGCAACTTAGTGAGACTCTGTCTTAAAAAGAAAATTAGAAAAGCTGGGGATATAGCTATGTGTTAAGAGGTCCCTGAGCTCAATCCCCAGGACCACTAATAACAACAATAATAATGGTATAATTTTTTAATTTCCACTCATTTGAAAAAAGTTTAAATGCCCTCATAACTCAAGTTAAAAATGGAGTAAAACGTCGAAATACCTAAAAGTGACTTATGTTTAAAAGCACATATCAAAATGTGCAGCAAAAATGGGGATCTGAAGGAAATTTGTGACCTTAAACAAGAATACTAGGTGGAAAAAGAAGGTCAAAAAATTAATGAAGTAATTCCCCAACATAAGAATTTAGAAAAAAAAAAAAAAGCAACAAATTCAGACGCAGTGGCACATGCCTGTGATCCCAGCAGCTTGGGAGGCTGAGGCAGGAGGATCAAAAGTTCAAAGTCAGCCTCAGCAACTTAGCAAGGCCCTGTCTCTAAATATAATATAAAAAGGTCTAAGGATGTGACTCAGTGGTAAGGCGCCCCTGGGTTCAATCCCTAGTACAAAAAAAAAAGAAAAGAAAAAAAGAGAAATAAAACTAAAGAAAATACAATAAATGAGATAAAACATAAAGATATTATATATATTATATAAAGATATAAAACCAAATATTAACAATTTGGAAAAATTAACAAAATGAACAAAGCTTGACAAAATTAATCAATATAAGAAGAGAGAAGATACAAATGGTCTTATGAATAAAAATGTAGAGAAAATTACTACAGAAATATTAGATATCGGGACTGGGGCTGTAGCTCAGTGGCAGAGTGCTTGCCTAGCACATGTGAGGCACTGGGTTCGATCCTTAGCACCACGTAAAAATAAACAAATGAAATAAATGCATTTTGTCCATCTACAACTACAAAAAATTATAAAAATAAAAAAAAATTAATTAAAAAATTAGATGTGAAATTTTTTTTAAATAAGAGTTCTACTTTGAATCAAGATGGAAAATCGGGATCAGGCATACCCTTGTGCCAGAAGCAAAAAACAAAACCCGAAACACACTCATGAGTCACTTAAAGACTGGGAGTCGTTCCTAGAGGTGTCTTGCTGGGCAACTGTCACAGCGAGGAAATCATAGCAGTGTGCACTGCTAAGGCAGCTAAGGCGATATGTTCTCTGGAACCTCCGTCCTGTACACAGTCCAGCCTTGACCACAGTGTCCTCATGCAGCACTGTCCTGTATCTGAAGACAGTTTTCAGTTATGGGTCATCAGACGACGGTGACACCAATGACTGAGAAAAAGGAGAAGCAGGAGGAAGGTCCCCCCACCACCCTAGCCCACAGTCTGGAGAAGGTTCACAGAGAAGCCATAGGATCTCCACTCTGCTGGTCATAGGGACATAACCTACCGCAACCACTTTGGACAAGAGCTCAGCATTATCCACCGTGGTTGAAGACACAGAGCCTGCAGCCCACGGCCCCTCTCCAGGTGTATGTCAAGAGGAGCATCACAGGACACACGCCCGAGACTGTCCACACCAGCGTCGGCCAGAGCCAGGAAACTCCACAGTCCCCATTCACAGGAGAGTGGATGATGAAGCCAGGGTGGGTGGACGTGGCCATCAAAACTGACCAGTGGAACAGGGACCTCATGGGTAACTCCCAGCAGTACCATATGACTGTCAAAGGACATTCCATCAAGAGTACTGCCAGCATGGAGTCTCTGTAAAGATGAAAATCAGTTGGCTCAAATCTCATGGGGGGGGCAGTTCAGTTGGTAGAGTGCTTGCCTCGCATGCCCAGGTCCTGGGTTCCATCCCCAGCATCACCACCAAGACAAACAGATCTGATTTACCAACATAGGAAGGAAACCAGCCCCCTTCCAGGGAGATGGGGGGCGTTGCTTTCCCTCCTCTTCTCACCGTGGGCTGAAATCCCTGCCATCTGCATAAGCACGTGAACCGACTCTGAAAGGAGCAGACGCTAAGCAGGCTGGCCAGGGAGGCTGAATCCAAGGGTTTTTATATATACCAGACCAATCTTCCTCGGGTCAACCAGCATGACCTGAGTGTTTATTCGTCACGACAGCGGCGTCCAGCCCGCCAGCAGTGAGCCTTGCAGCAGCGAGGACCAGACCATCTGGGAGGAACGGCCCCTGGTCACAAAGCCTGTGGAGCTGGACGGAGAAGCTCAGGCGCTGACCCGCGAATGCCTTGGCACCGAGCGGCCGCCCACCCGATGGCTGGAAAGAAGGCGGCAAGATGCTTCGCCCCTCCCCGCGGTCTGCCCTGGCTGGGAAACGCACGGGCGCTGCCAGACAAGACCCGAGCAGCAGCTCCGTCTTCCAGAGCTGCCTCACCATGCCTTGCTCCTCCCCGCCTCCGCCCGGCCTCCAGGGCTCCTGGACTAAGCGCGTGGACATGGCCAAGCCCACCCTCCCCAGTAGTCCCATCACCCTGCTCCCAACAGGTTGCCTGTTGTCTCTGTCCATATTTTTATATTTTTATTATATGTGTATTTGCTCCAAAGTGATATATTAGTAATGATATCTAATCTATTAATATGATGATTATGTATGTGTATGTGACATATACGATATAATATTAGTAAAAGATGGTCCCGAATATGAGCATATTAGGGTTCTCCAGAGAAACGGGACCAGTAGGCTACGTGGAGGTATCTGAAGAGATTTGTTGTGGGGATCAGCTCACACTGGGGCGGAGAGCTGTAGAGAAAACACAGTGTCAGGTGACTTAGCTGCAGGACTTACAGGATAGGCCTGTGAGACGGCTAATTTGATGTGCCACCTGGCCTGGGCTGTGGGGAGCTGCAGGTTCTGGGAAAATAGTATTTCACAGTATGCAAAGCAAGTGACCTCCTGCTGTGTGGGTGGGCCGCACCTAACCTGTTGAGGTCTGACCAGAACAGAAAGGGAAAGGGTGAATTTCCCCTTGCTTCCCTGGGGCAGAGCCCAATCTCCTCCTGCCTTCAGTTGCTGCTCCTGGCTTTCAGTCTTTTGGACACAGACTGGGTCTTGTATGGTCACCCGACCCCAGCCCCAAGCCTTCCTACTCAGATGGAATTAACTTGATGGCTGCCTGTTCTCCAGGCTCCGGACAGCCTGTGCAGACCGATTGGCTCAGCCTCCACAACCCTGGGAGTCCGTCCCCCCGAGTTCTGGAGGAGACCTGGGCCTCAGTATTGTATTATGTCCTCGAGCTATTCTAGCTTTTCGTGGCTCAGCAGTGTTAGTAGTATAAACATGATGGGTTTGTTTCAGAAATTGATTATCACAAAGGGACCCAAAGCTTGCTCTTGGGAAATATTAAGAAGAAATCTAAGAGTAGACCATTCGACGTTCACTCAGACAATGAAAAATAAAGCCCATTTGGTCTTCAATTATTCCCACAAGTGTTATTTTTAATTCACTTCCTCTAAGACAAAGGACTGTACCAGAGTCTTAAATGTCTTAAATACAATGACTCAAAACACATTTTAATATATATAGGCAAACAAAATCTTCTATACAATTTTTTTTTTTTTTTTTTTTTTGGTACCAGGGATTGAACCCAAGGGCACTTAACGACTGAGCCACATCCCCAGTCCTTTTTTGTATTTTATTTAGAGACAGGGTCTTGCTGAGCTGCTTAGGGCCTCACTAAGTTGCTGAGGTTGGCTTTGAACTGGAGATCCTCCTGCCTCAGCCGCCCGAGCAGCTGGGATTACAGGCATGTGCCACTGCACCTGGCTATACAATTCATTTGAATATCAAAATATAAAGAACATTAAAATTAATGCATAACAGGAAAATTTTTAAATAATGGCTTATGTTGTTAAGCAAAAGACGAATCATCAGAATGTTAGGCGCAAGACATTATTTGTAACAACCGAAACAATGAAAACAACAACAGAAAAGAGAACATCACGTTTTTCTTCCACTTGAAGTTCTCAATGGGTTACGTGGGACAGTAGTGCTGGGAATAGTAGATGTGACTTTGTTTCTTTATCTGTTTTGAATTCTAAAGATCAGCAACCTATGAGGAAGTCCTGATCCTCAGATGCCAATCTAGCCTACTTCACTGAAGAATTTCTTCATGAAGGAAAGGTGTAAGCTATACGTACTCCTGGGTTGCTGTAAAGAGCACTTGGATATTGTACTCTTTTGATCAAAATTGATTTTTGTGTGCAAAATAAAATGCAGTAAATCCCTTTCAATTCTCTGCGACTGAAAGAATTTGGATACTGCATTTATAATCAGAGTTTTCAGGAGAAACAAAAGCAACAGAATGTGTATATATGTACATACATGGAAAGATTTATTTTAAGAAATTAGTCTAACACAATTGTGGAGCCTGGCAAGTCCAAAATCTATAGGATAGGCCAACAGTTGGAGACCCCAGGAAGATTTAATGTGACAAGCCAACTCCAGAGGGAATATGCTGGGAAAATTCCTTCTTGTCTGGGACAGGTCAGTCTTTTTCCTTAAGTCCTTCAACTGATTGGATGAGGCCCACCCACATGGTAGAGAATAAACTGCTTTTCTCAGTCTCCTGATTCCAATGTTAATCTCACCTAAGAAATACCTTCACAGTAACCTCCTCCAGATGTATTTGACCAACCATCTGGATATGTGACCTTGCCAAACTGGCACCTAAAATTAGCCATCACAGATATTCTGAATGGGTTTCAAAATATAATTGAAACTGTAGTAAAATCTTCCAGGAAACACTTCCAGCAAGGAAAAAAAAAAAAAACTGACATGAAACCTAATAGGATTAAATCTATAGTATACAAAAAAAGAAAATCAGTTTGGGTTTTTCTGTTTTTCGTGCATTTTTTTTTTTTTGTCCTTTTTTTTGGCAAATAAAACCTCTTTGAATACTGTAAATCAAATAATACATAATAAAGTGATGAAATCTTCTTTTACACCTTATTCTGACCTCTGAACTTGGAGTTGGGTTTTGTCTCCTGAGTTTTCAATAGCCCAAGAATAGACTTTACACAGTTTTTAACCTTGCTAAGAGGTTAGAAAGGTCATCTATACCAATGTGACTGTTCTTCAGTTTGAACTAAATTCTTTTTATATTTGAATCTCAAAAAGAAAAAAAAATATTGACTATGTAAAAATACTATAAAAAGTTCTCATTTCTATTGAAAACAGAATCTCTTTTTTGTTCTAGTATTTCAAGAAGAGAATGACTGTTTAACACAGCTACACAGCTGACACCAACCGTCCCCTACCCACAAAACATCAGTGGAATCCTAAATAGTCTCACTCAAGCTGGACCATTGTAACGGGGCTTTTTCCCTTTTTTTTTTTTTTGCTCTATCTTCTCCACATATTTCTTCTTTAAAAGGAAATAGCTCAAAAAAATGTACCCAGTGACTCCCTGTTTGCCTGCCAATTGTCTGACTGGCTGTAACTATGCTCCATTAGCTCCGTGTGTGAAGTGCCAAGTGTTCAGGCCAAGTCCATGAGGACCTGGAGGAGCTTGGAGCCGGGTGAGTGGCCCGGACATCCCGATGTCCCCGCCCCGCGGGGCCCACCAGGCTGGTTTCCCTCCCTGCCGTATTTCCCTGAGTGCGGCTCACCCTGCGCACTTACAGGCCGCCGCTCAGGTCGAAGGCTCTGTGCCCTCTTCCCTCTGACCCGTGGAATGACACCCCATTCATGGAATTGTTCAACCATGACCTTGAACTTGGTGCGGATTCCCGCTGTTTTAATTAGAACCGTGTTTGCCCCTCTCCCCTGTAATCTTTAAGATTTTCATATTTATTTTCTTTTTAAGATATTTCTTTACAACTACCTTTATTCTTAAACTTCAGTTTTTCCTTTGTCGTTTTCAGTTCCTTTTCTTTACCCTTATTTTCTTTCACCTTTTTCTTCTAGACTTACATTATCATGGGCTTTCCTCTTTCGTGCCAACTTTTTCTCTATGTTTAACCTTTACGTCTTCCCATCCTTAGTCACCTATTTTCTCTGTGATTGCAGTCCCCAATCTTTTATCTTTATTGAGAGCTAATAATCCTTCGTGGATATTTCTTCTTTTAATTTCTTCCTGCTTTTAAAGTTCGTGTTGCGATCTCTCCTGGTACTTAACAGGAGAAGGACTCCTGTCACACAGGCCTCAGAGTCACTGAGCAAAGAAAGGGTGGGGGTGGAAGGAGGCCAGCTCCTGTGGCTGAAAGCATCTGTCTCCAGCGGAGGTTTCCAGCGTGGCCAGGCGGAAAGTCCCACTGGCTGTCCTCAGGACCCGCAGCTCCCTCACCACTGCTGCCCGCCCACTCCCCCTGGCTGGCAGGAGGACACCAGCCTCACCCTAGCGTCCTGCAGCGAGTGCCCAGGAGGGGCCCCTCTGGTTCCGGTCATCCCAACAGGACCAGAGTTTCCCTCTGATGGGCTCCAAGGCAGCCCAGTGTCCTCTCCAGGCCTGAAGCCATCGGCGTGACCAGCGAGTCTGCCAGCTGACTCGGTGTCCTCTCCCAGAGCAGAGGGGTAGGTAGGCCAAAGGACCTTGGTTGACAATTAGAGGACAAAGGTTCCCTGAAAGGGAGAGAAGAGGGCAGGCAGGCCCAGGATCATCTACACCCGCCACGTCTCGCCGGTGGGTTTGTGTTGTTTAAAGCGTTCAGCAGGATGCTCAGCCCCATAGGGTCTGATGAGCACACAGGTCACCTCACAGCAGCTGGCGGCCTCGTCTCTGTCTCCCTCTCAGTCACCTCCTCGCCAGCTCCCCTCGGTGGGTGCTCCAGCCCATTTGCAAATGATTCTCAAAAAGAAAAAATGAATAAAAAAGAAAAAAAGTCCTCCAGAACATGAGTTCCACTGAGAAGTTGGATGTTAGGGTCCGTCACAGAGCAGCCTCCTGACACCCCACACCACCCAGGCTTTAGACAGACACCCACGAGCTTCCACGCCACAAGGGCGTGTGTACGGCAGAGAGCCACCATGCAACGCCACCAGCCTGCCCGTGGACCCAGGGCCTTGATTGACAGCCAGCAGCTGGCCAGCAGGGACATTTTTTAGATCCAGTAGAATCCCCAGAGTGTGCTTCTCAATGGCAAAGACTCCCCCTTGAAAAGGCAGAGTTGCATCTTGGACTACCTCCACTACCATTCCGTCATTTCCCCCTTCCACGTCTTTTAACATCAGGGACCAGGGACCAGGTGGCAGGTATTCGTGGGATGGCCTCCTTCCTGGCATGGTCCCCGTCCAGCTTGGCCCCTCCTTTCATCAGCGCTCTGTCCCTCCCAGCCTCATTCAGTTCCAGCAGGATGACAGGGCCTCCCCGTACACCCTGAATCCCTCTGTGGTGACCTCACAGTGTTTCTGTCCTCGACACCACCAAGCGTAACATTAGCCGTGCGTGGGAATGCGCATGTGCAGGATACATGGAGAAACATGCGCTTGGACGTTAATGACACTCTTTTCTGGCTGTTTTTCTGGAACCCTTGCGTGGTGTTCTGGGGATCGCTTCTCTTGCTTCAACATATGTGTAAGGATTACAGCAAATGTCACTGGCTAAACATGGTGCAACTGCATCTTGACTTAATGCCTCCACAATTACATAAATCCCAAACCCCAGGGTTCAGCCCTGAGCCAAAAACATGCCACATCTCCATGACACAGAAGAGCTTAACCTTGAAATGCAGCACACCAAATGGAACCCCATTTCTTGCCAAAAACTTTGCAGACATCTGTCGCAACATTTATCTCCCTTCAAGCAACAGTATCAGCAGGCTTCAACGGTTTCTTAAATTCCAGGTCTGGTCCAGCTCTCTCCCACTCCATCTTCTCCTGGTCTTCCTCCAAACTGACAGAGCAGGCTTCTGCCTCAAGTCCAGGAAGCCCCAACTTCCCTCCCCTGCAGGATTCCCTGGTTCATCCTACAGCAAGCGTGTTTACCAGTGGTGAGAAATACCGTCCACATACATGAGATTGACAGGTATCTTTCAATGCTATTCTATTCTAACACAGAGTTCTCCGCTAGTACCAAACTGTTTAGCTACTTTAGTTTTAAGTTGTGTGAGTTTTTTTTTTTTTTTTTTCTTTTTCTTTTCTTTTCTTTTTTTTAGTAATAAATGCACACGGTGGTTTTTACGTTCCAAAATGGTATAGAGTGGCCGGGTGCAGTGGCACATGCTGTAATCCCAGTGACTGGGGAGGCTGAGGCAGGAGGATGGTGAGTTCAAAGCCAGCCTCAGCAATGGCAAGGCACTAAGCAACTCAGTGAGACCCTGTCTCTAAATAAAATATAAAATAGGGCTGGGGATGTAGCTCGGTGGTCGAGCACCCTGAGTTCAATCCCCAGAACCCCACTAAAAAAAATGATATAGAGTGAACTGAACATTTTCATTCCAAACCGCTCCCCGTCTATAACTCCCTTTCCTCAGAGATAACTCCTAAAAATGGCTCGTTGTTTTCCCAAGACTTGTTGCTTTATTCGGAGAGAGAAAGATCCAGCTTATGGAGAAATACCGACTCAGTGGACTATAAATTGACATTGCTTTGTTTTTTATTTCCAATCACTACATTCAAGTGGGCTCTGAAGAAACCCTCTTCTCCTCCCATTTGACTTCACGGGCAGGTCCTAGAACATTATTGGCCCGGATCCTGTTCTGCTGCTGTCCTTTTAAAAGAGGAAATAGGGCCGGGCACGGTGGCCATCAGCATCGGCAAGCCAAGAAGGGAGACCTCAAGAGATACTAAATCTGTTGACCTCTCGATCTTGAATTTTCAGCCTCCAAAACTGTGAGAAAATCGTTTTCTGCTGTTTAAGTCCACTGACCTCTGGTAATTTGTCATGGCAGCCCTAACAAACTAAGATGTTCCCAACAACTGTGCACCAGAAGCTCCTGATGGCCTCCTGGCCTCATGGAGACGCGCTTCCTCATGCTTCTTGCCATGAAGATCCAGTATCCTGAAAATTCATCTTCCATTTCTCCAAAGGACCTGGGGAGCTGCAGATAGGGCCACCCTCACTCCCGGTGGAAGCCACTCTCCGTCCATCCCGTCTCGCCTCTCCGCAGCGGGATGACTTCTGCCAGGCTTGTGCTCGCAGAAACCTCCAGGTCAGGAGGAGGAGTCCCGGGTTCGGGCTGCCCCCTGTCCCTGGGACAGCTGGCAAGCTCTCCCGGGAAGTCGTCACCTGCAAAGGTGATACGCAGGAGCCTCCAGATGGAAATGCACAGGCAGGCAACACCCCGACCCCAAACCTGCTCATTGAGCTTCTTCCCTTTTTTTTAAACAACCAGGTAGCAGCAGAGGTAGTGGCTGGAGTGATACCAGTCAACGCTCTGTGTAAAAGCACAGGAACGAGACGGGCCTGATTACTGCCGCCCTGTTAGCACGTGGGCACAGAACACCTTCTGTTCTCAACTCTGAGCATCATTCGCCAATTCAGGAGCAACAGGAAAAGCCCAGCCAGGCATGGGGGCACACACTTGTAATCCCAGCAACTCGGGAGGCTGAGGCAGGAGGATCGAGAGTTCAAATCCAGCCTCAGCAAACTAGTGAGGCCCTAAGCAAGTTCATGAGCTCCTGTCTCGAGTTAGATTTTTTTAAAAAGGGCTGGAGGTGTGGCTCAGTGGTTAAGCACCGCTGGGTTCAATCCCTGGTATCCAAAAACAAGAAAAAGAAAAGCTCAATTCCACATGTATGCATATGTTCCAATTCTTTTCTCAGAGCTGCAAAGAAAACAAACTATTATTTGGACTATAATTAACCCGGTCTGCAACTTCAGCCCCTACCTCTAAATTGTAACCCATGAATCAACTTTTAGTGCTATTTGGTTTGAATCTTTTTCCAATCCCTTAATTTAAAAAGTCCCTTCAGGGCTAGGAATGGAAAATGGTGACAGAGTGCTTGCCTAGCACGTGCAAGGCCCTGGGTGTGATCCCCAACACCAAAAAATGAAATAGAAAAGTCTCTTCAGGGAATGCTCAATCTCTTGAGATAACTGCTCAGTCTCTTGCTACAAAAAAGCAATGTTTTTTTTTATCACAGGACCTGGGGAGCTACAGGTGGGTACCAGTATTCAGGTCACTTTGTGCACACATCTAAACGTGTCATTGAATGACTTTCTAGAAGTGGGATTTCTGGGTCACATGCCATCCAATAAATTCAATAAAAATTCAATAAGTATTTAGGAAGATAGTCATCCTCCAGTATGTATGGGGGATCGATACCAGGACTCCCAAAGGCACCAACCTCTGTGGATGCTCAGATCCTTTATATAAAATGGTTCAGTACTTGCAAAGAAGCTGTGAACATCTTCCCATATACTTTAAATTATCTCCATATTACTTATAATTTCCAAAACCATGTAAGTAGTTGCTATGCTGTATTGTTTTGGAAATAATGACAGGAAAAAAATCTGTACATGTTCAGTAAAAACACAATTTTTTCAGAACATTTTCAATCTGCAGCTGATTCAATCCACAGATGTAGAACTCACGGGTGCAGAAGGCCAACTTTATATTTATAAATAAATATTTATTTGGAAGCTTGCCAGCCAGTGTTCAGAAATGCACCAATGAACCAAAGAGAGAAATAAATTTCTGCTTAGTGGAGCTTACATTCTCATTGCGAGAAACAAACAAAAACATAATGGATAAGCCAGGCATTCAGTGCATTAAAAGATGATAATAGCTACAGAAATAAATGAGAAGAGTCAGAAGGAATGGGATCAATTTTAAATCAGCTGGTCAGGGGAGGCCTCTTGAGAAGCAAGACTTTCAGCAAAGACTTGAAGAAGGTGAGGAATGTGGACCCACGGGGAGCAGGGAACACGGTCCAGGCAGAGGGGACACCAGAGCAGAGGCTCTGAGAAGGGAAGGATCCTTGGAGGGCCACTGCACCTGGAGCAGAGGGAGAAAGACGAACAGGAGAAGGTGGGACCGAATCAGTACTGGGGCCTGGTGACAGTGGACGTGTGGCCCCAGTCACAGGTCTGGCTTCTTGTTTCAGTCAGCTTTCTCTCTGCTGTGACTAAAGGACCCGACCAGAACAACTGTAGAGGAGGGAAGGTTTATTTGGGGGCTCACAGTTTCCGAGGTCTCAGTCCGTAGAAGGCCGCCTGCATTCCTAGGGGCTTGAGGTGAGGCTGAACATCATGGCGGAAGAGTGTGGTGGAGGGAAGCAGCTCATGTCGTGGTGATCAGGAAGCAGAGAGAGGGAGACCCCGCTGTCGAGATACAAAGATGTACTCAAAGCCAGGCCCCAATGCCCACCTCCTCCAGCCACACCCACCACTTCAGTTACCACTCAGTCCCTATCAGGGAGTTAAATCACTGATTGGGTTGAGACCCTTACAGCCCAGTCACTCCTCCTCCGAACCTTCCTGCACTGCCTCACTGGTGAGGTGTTGGGGGACACCTCGCATGTACACCATGACTCTTGTTCTTAGTAACATGGAAAAACATGTAACGTAATCTGGCTTTCATTTTAAGATACTTATTCTGAATATGTACTGTGAGTAGGCTTTGGGGGCAAAGATGGAAGCAGGGAAATGGGGAAAGAGTCCACTACAAGTGACAGATGGCGTTGGAGGAGCTGCAAAATATGGTCAGTCCAGCTAGATGTGATGGACGTGGCAGAGGGTGCCCACTGCCTGCCAGAGCAATTGCACCAGTTTATCTCCTGCTCAACAGCATTCCTGTTTACTCACGCCCAACACAGCATGCTACCACACTCCGGAGGCTTTGGTGCAATGACAGGTAAAAATAAATAAATAAACACACGAGGCCTGACCAGTGGCACGCATGCAGCACCTGGCCCAGAATAAGAGCTAAGACGAACCCAAGCAAAACCCATTCAAGCTCAGTAGACAGCAAATGGAAACCAGGTGACTGGAGAATTCAAATAACCCCAAATTTTGTTGTTTGGTTTCTTTGTCATTTGTTTTGAAGTGATCGGCAAGTTAAGAGAAGTATCCTAAACACACGGGATGCGACCAGTCCCACTGAATCGATTCAAGTCCACTGAAGGCTGAAGAGCAACGGAGCAGAGATGAGACTGGTAAATATTAATTCAGCATCAGGACCACTGCCTTCCTGGTGATGCCCTTTTGCGCACATTCAGAGCGTGGAGAGAGAAAGCTCCTTCCTGAGACATTTCCAAGCCATTTACCAGGAAAGTATTGTCAAAAATCTACAATGGCTCCAATGTGAACAGAGTCGCCAGCATTGTGTAGTGTACATTCTACACAACCACACAGAGCCACGTCCCTCCCCAGCTGAAAGGTTGTTTTTCTATCTTAATGCAATATGTTGCCTCATCCTTATCAGGGAATTTTTAATAACAAAAGAAAAGAGAATGGTTTAAGCCATGTCAAACCTTCTTCCTGTTGTGGGAGGCTGGAAAATTTTAATACTTATCAGATTTTAACTTAAATTTCTGAATATTCACTTTGCATCCATTGAAATGTGATTTCAACCAAAGGAACGGAATTGGAAAAGTTCAAGTTGTTTCACAGAAAAGGATGTTGATGTGATCTAATGTTGGAAGAGCGACGTTAGTAAAGTAACTTCTGGAGAGGTTTAACAAAACCCAGAAGGCTCAGAAAACATTTCTGCAACAATTGGGGACCACAGAAGTCTGTGACAGAGCTCACAGCAGTTTGGCTGAAACAAATACAAACTAAACTTCTGGTTTGGGGAGGGCTTTTTCTTTTCCCCTCAAATTATTTTCCTTTCATCACAAAATAGAAAACCTCTTTGTTTCACGCCTCCAGCTGGGCACCCACGGGCATTCATTCTGGTTTGGTCTTGGCTAAATGCAGACAAACACAGAGGACCTGTTTCCAGCCTGTGCCGCGGAGTCGTCACAAATTCATCACTACACTGTCACAGATGTCCTCCTACAGAGCTTTTCATTGCCTAGCGGTACCAAAAGAAAAGAGTCGGGATTGTTTATGAAATGGCTGTGAAACAGATATTTGATTCTTTTTTTTTTTTTTTTTCCCTTCCCTTCTGAATCCTTCATAAGCCATGGAAGCAAAGGAAGGAGGAAGAAATAAAAAAGAAGGGCAATCACTTCGGATGCGTCAAACAGCAGGAAGAAGAGAGGACCAACGAAGAGACTTGGAGGAGAAGCAAAAAAGGTGGAGGAAGGGAAGGAACGGAAGGAGGGACAAAACTTCAGTCCCCTCCAACAACCTGGGGAGGAAACAGACTTTCAATCACCTTTGTCTTATTTCAATTTCTTTTTACCTTAAAGGGCAAATGTTGATGTCTCGTCAGTTGCAAAACCTATTTTTTATTATAGAACAAGCCCTATATTCATCTAAAACTTTCTTTCCCCAAGTTCTGCTATTTATAGTTT
Source organism: Sciurus vulgaris (assembly GCF_902686455.1). NCBI lineage: Eukaryota > Metazoa > Chordata > Mammalia > Rodentia > Sciuridae > Sciurus > Sciurus vulgaris. The sequence continues at coordinate 135,002,887 of NC_136470.1, forward strand.
TATCAGAACCAAAATGTTGGTTTCCGGGCAACCAAAACAGGAGGCACCTTAGGCTTGGGAAAACCAGAATGTCTCTCCATCCCATGGTGCTTCCCGACCCTGGGCAGCAGCAGGACCCAGAGCCCAGGCTGCAAAACCGAAGGGTGCAGTCCCTGCCGGAGGGACCAGGGAGGGCTGCCTCGGGAGGCAGGTGTCCTGCCGCCGCCAGGCGATTTCGCCCAGCTCACAGTAGGGGCCTCCCAGGGTAGCAGCGTCACTTCAGCTCCGGGGCACGTCCTGGGCCTGCAGGGACCCCAGGGCTCTTTCTCCCTTCCATCCCAAGCCGGTGACAGCAACTCCTCTCCCGCCCCAATCTCCACCCAGAGGGTCCACTCCTGCCCCACCATCCTTCCTCATCCTGCCTCCTCCAACCAAGCCTCTGCCGTCTGTCCCTTAGGAACTCAAGACTGAATCTTTAAAAGGCCACCGAGAATTCATAGTTTAGTTCCCAGGCTGCATTTCAAGGAAAAAAAAAAATCAACTTTTTTTGGTGACCCTGTGAAACTGTGACCACGTCTAATGACATCATGCCTCATAAACAGCATCCTATCTACGGGCGAGGTAAAGCACAAGCTGGACCTTGCCACTCAGCTATCAATTAGATTGCGACCAGTCTGGATCCTGACAAAGGTTATCTCGAGGAAGCGTGATGTCGCAGAGGCACCTGGGGTCTTCCGTCCATCACCCAGAGCCGTCCCTTCTCCCTCCCACGCGTCTTCCCTCTCAGCAGACAAGTGCCCTATTCTGAGCCTCTCTCGAGGAGCCGGATGTGAGGACCACGCAGCTCTAGTGTCCCGGAAAACACAGGTCTTGCTGGATTTGGCGGAATGACTCTGCAAAGTCAGGGTGCAGGGCCCATGAAGGGCGGCAGGCGCCCAGGCGCAGGGGGCAAGCCGTTCCTCAGTCCGAGGGTCTTTCCTCTCAGCCCTAGCGAATCACCATGGCAGACTGGGCTGGTCTTCTCCACTCCCCGAGAAAGAGCCTCTGGACCTGAACGAAATTCTTCAACTGATTCTTCGGATGAAAGAGCAGCAACTATGCAGTCAGAACCCCCTGGAAACATCCAATCACTCTTGAGTTTTCACGGAGTTAACCAAGGACCCTGGGCACAGAGGCAGTGGGGAGTCCTTCTCACAGAGATGAAACCTGGGTGCTGCGTCCTGAGACCTCTCTCCTCCTCACTCCGAATCTCCCTCCCAGCCAGGACACTGGGATTCACAGGTGGATTGCACGTGGAAGACCAGGGCAGGAAGGACGATGTTCCATACAAACACCATCTCATTTAATTTTCCCAAGAGGCCTGCCAGGCACATATCAATGCCCACCGCTTTGCAAAGGAAATTCAGACTCAGAGAAGTCAGGTGACTTTCCTAACTCTTCGCAGTCAGGGAAAGGTGAGACTAGAATTAGGAACCAAGTCCTCAGGGGCTGTGAAGGTAAAGAACTCTATGAAAAGCTGGGTGTACCATGCTAGGGATCAGGGGCACGCAGCAGCTAGAAAGTACATGCCCCACTGAAAGAAATTCATATTTTAAAAACTCTCAAGCATTCTTCTGACCATGCAGAATATCCTGCATCCTGACCAGAAATATTGTTGGCACTGTTTTCAGTCTTTTGAGGTCCCTGCTCTAATCTGTAGGCACCGCTGTCTTCAAATCCTGACTCCAAGTCAACTCTCTTTGCCTAGAGTTTTCCTGATTAATTGACACTCCTGGGCATCCCTTTAATTGTAGATGCAATTTGTATAACATTATGGGTTGTTTTTTTTTTGTTTTTTTTTTTTTGTAATGTACCTTAAGGGCAAGACGAATTTATCTGTTTTATATTCCAATTTCACATCAACCCCAACCTGAAATTTAGTTAACTGGAACCTCCAAGGATATATTCAGCACAATGTACGAGTCTGGTGAAACAAGTATCATTTGATGGAAATGTTATTCCTAAGCGTGCAGATTTGTGTCATTGGTATCTTTGGAAACTCCTAACAATGGGGCAGAAGTTAATTTTCTGCATTCCCGTCGACTGAAGGAAAGGAAACATTCTGTTGTTAATTTGCAGGAATACAAATAAACCATATGGCTTTCTGAACACTGAGTCACTGTGACACCCATTTCTCACTTGCCATCCAGAAAGCTATCATCAACTCAGGATGTTCACCTTCCGAACTCCCGTCCTGCTGTCGTATGCTGCCCTCTACTGGACAGAAGGGATATAGCGGAAGGTGGGCTCCAGAATCCCCACCCTGCCGTCTCTCCAGAAGACTGCAGTCACATAGGGAAATTGTCCTGCTCCTGGGGGTGGCTGGAGTTTGGAGTGACATGATAGACTGTGAGAAATGACTGAGGAGCGTACAAATACAGGCCTCCTATTATGCAAAGTAAGTTTGTGTTGAAGTAAACTAGGGTGATGAACATGAAAATATAGAAAAGGCAGGAAGAAAAGAAAGACGGATAAATAGAAGAGACCAGGAGGAAGCCAAGATGGGATCTTCAACCAAGAATGTCATTTAAAAAAATAATTTCTATTGGTGCTTTTCTATGTCCTAAAAGTATATAAACTTTATTGCACAAGTTGTTTTTAATACATAAGAATGTGTTCATCTCAGGAAGTACAGCTAAGAAACAAAATAAGAATTAAATCACGCTCTACAAAGGAACACCCCTGGAAACATCGCAAGGGTATCGTTCCAGACCTTACTCAATGCATATGTAAACAGATCATTTTGCTTTAACAAACACAGGGTCACATTTTGCATCCTGTTTCACCATCTGCTTCTTCCTGGCAGTGATCTGAGGCCCCAGAGGTTACCTGGGTTCTGAAGTCACTCCTTCCCTGCAGGCTTCAAGTCCCAGGACTGTGGCCCCAGGATGGTGGGCCACAGAGGGTGCTCTGATAGGCAGTCCCCTGCATCCCTCCAGGGGACAGGCCTGGAGTGAGAGGACACTCATCTAACTTTTCCAGTTGTCTTAGCAAGAGACCAATCATAGCATATCAGTGGATTTTCCCTGTTTTAATTAAACTAATCAATCTGAGCATATGAAAAATAATCTAAAACTAATGCTATCCAACGCAGTGGTTCATCACGGTAAGTTAATTGTTTAAGATCCACTGCCGAACTGTCTACTATAGTTGAAGATCTAGCACTCTATTCCTGCTTCAATAAAGACGTTGAAATGACATCTACATGAAAAGTATCCCCCACCCCACCCCCCCAAAAATGAGAGCTATTTAAGGGTCTTAAGAGGACATTTCAAACACGACCCATCTGTGGTTTTTTTAGAAGTGCAACGCCACCTGGCTTCTCCAGGCTCCTGTGGTATGCACGGTGCTCTCAACGCAGGAGAGAGGGCAGCATCCATCTCTGGGAAAGCCCTGACGGCGGGAAGGAAAGGCAGCATGACCAGATTTAATGTTAAAGCAACACCACAACCTCCAGGATGGGACTTAAGCGAGCGCGATGGGAACGTGTCGTTTCCTTATAATGACTTTAAGTGGAAATTACAATTCAATCACAAATAAAAGTAAATTGTAGACAGTGAGGCGAACAAATCTGTTTCACTCGAATTCACGGTGATTATCAAATCAGCAGCTACTCCTTCACCACGAGCCATTTTCACTCTTCCGAACTGCAGCCTGGTGATGCTGGTGGCTCTAAACAGGGCTGCCTTGCAGCTGCGCTCTCATCTCCTGTTTCCCTGTTCCTTTCTTGGTCAGGTAAGGGAGCTCAGGGCAGTGACAGGCATGCCCTCACCTGCTCTGAGGCTGTAGGACTCCAGCCAGCAGCGGGCTCTGGGGCAGCCTCTCGCCAACTGCCTCACCCATCACCCACCCCATGCAGCCACACTGGCCTCCCGCCTTCGCAGCTGCTATTCCCTCTGCACAAACACCCTTCCCACCTACATCCACCTTTAGGAGGGTCTGAGGTTCAACCAGCCCTTCCTCAGAGAGGTTCTTCTTCTCCAAAGGACCTTTAAAAGTAGCACCTCCTGTCACTCTTCCCCCTCAGTCTGCTCTTCTTTTTCTTCTCAAAGCATTAACCAGTACCTGGCATGACCTTCTGTACCTACCCTACAGTTTCTTTATGGGAACCCACATCACTGGGGAGATTCTGACTGAGGTGCAGGGTGGGCTTGGCAGGGTGTACCTGGAAAGCTCACCAGGAGATCCTGATAAGCACTCTGGCTACGAACCACTATTTTTTTGGATATTATAGCTTGGGGAGTCATAGGTCTGGATTAAAAGTCCGACTGGACAGGCACGCAAGGGTAGGGCTTAGGCCTGAGCAATTTGGCAGCTATAACGCCCCCTCCCGGGACTGAGCTGAAGATTACGTGAAGTCATGCAGCCGAGCCCCCCACCCCTGCCCTAGAACGTGCTATATAAGCATTCCTTGTAAGAGTCCTATTTCTTTCTGAAAAGGAACTCATATTTTGGAGAAAGAGAAAAATCCATCAATCTTAATTAAAGAAGATCCACTTTAAATTAGAGGCCCAACCTGTCTAAACCCAACGGTCCAGATCAGTTGTTTTCTTGTAAACTCGAAATTGTACCTCCGTCTTTATCCCCAGAAGGAAACGAGTGGGATTTGGCCAGTACTTAGAGTCGATCTAAAAAATTCCGCAATCCGGAATTGCAACTTGAGCGCAGCGATTTCGCCTATATTGCCCCCCTGTAGAGTCGTGCACCCTCGCTGCGCTCTGCGGGGGAGGAGGCGGCCTCCCCATCCCCACCCCGGAGCTTCCTAAATGTGCCCTTCGCGCCTCTCCGAGGTGCTGAGGCTCCTGCGCCCGCCTCTGACCATAGCGCGCGGGGATGATGGACAGGCGGAGCCCGGGAAAGCGCTGCCTGCAAAGGCTAGGAGCCCACCACTTCAGGACGCAGCAAGCGGAAAGGGGGCATTCGGGAAACGGTAGCGAATCCCAGAGGAGCCCAGTGTGACCTCCGACAGGACGCGATCTCGTGACCTGAGAAGCAAACGGCGAATGGATGAGGTTCCACTGCGGCCGGCAGCCCGCGTGGTCAAAGGGGTCTGCTAAGCAAAGGGGTCTGGGGTAGGACTGATCCTCCAGAGAACGGATCCGTGGCCGCCTTTTGTGACAGAGATCACCAGGAAAAGGCGTAAGAACACACAGGTGGGGGCGTTTGCTATTCGCGTTTACGTAACCAAGGTAATAAATATTTTATAGCCAGGCCGGGATGCAGAAGGCCGCCAGCCAGCTTTCATTGGATCAAGAGCGACACCTAGTGTCGCTAAACTCTGTTAGTGTTTGCTAAACTTTTTCTGTTTTAAAAACAGGAAACTCTAATTTGGTTTATAAAATTATTCCACAGTATAACCAAGGTGTTATAAAATCAATGCCCTTGAAAACTGAACTCAAAATGTGATTTCAGTCTATTAGAACAACAGCAAGAGAGGATCGACAGATTGAGACTAGTTTGAAAGTGACCAGAAAACAGGCCCGTGTCAAGAAACTGTAAGGAAACAGAGCTGAAGGATTAAGGCGCAGCTTTGCCCCAAGCTCCGTTAGCATGGCGAAAATTTCCCATCAGAGAAGAAAACAATTGGAATTTGGCGGAATCTGTGGATAGGACTTTCTAGATTGAAGCTTTTTTGTAGTGGAAACGTAAAAGTCGGTGGCAAGGACCACTAGAAATCCTGCAGGATCTGCTCCTGGAGTCCAGAAACCCTACTTTGCCCCACAGTCCTGAAGTTCTGCAATTCAAATTGCAGCTCATAAGGAGTTGGTGGTCCATCTGGATGCCACCTTGGGCTGTTCACCCCAGACACTGTGACCACTCTCTCCTACCCTTAAATCGGGACATATAACTTAACACCTGCTGGGACCACACTCCAGAGCCCACGCAGTTCCCAGGAAGCTCGAGATGCTCACTAGCTGGAACCACATCGATGTGCTCTTGCCTCTTCCGATTGTCACAGAGAATTCCTTCTGCTTCCTCCATGTCCTCTGGGATGATGGGCTGCTTTTTCTTCTAGGGACAGGGGGTGCTATTTGTTCAGGAGGAGGATGTTACCAGCCCCTCAAGTACAAGTCACCAGGCCCTCAATAACATCGGCTCTTGGGTACCAGAGCTTTCTATTTATCTTTGTCTCTGCCTGGCATGATGGTGGCTTTCTGCCTCCTCATGCACACCTTTTAAGTCACCTTCTCTGAGGACTCTTGAGTCCCCAACCCAGGGTTTCTGTCCTGAGTGTTCCCACCCTCGACCTTCTTTCAAGCTACCTCACAATGATTTCTCTGAAACTCGCTGAGAAGGCAGCAGTTCACCGTGGAACTTCCCCCACTTGGACGTCTCCACCCACCACTCCTGTGCCTGGCCTGTCCCTCCTTGCTGCTTTGCTCTGGAAACCCTTTTGAGCCTGATGACATGATTCACCTTTTTTTTTTTTTTTTTAATTGGTTGAATCAAATTAAAATGTTTTTGACTGGGGTATAGTGTGTCCATCTGTTTGCATTTTAATTTACACCCAGTGCTGAGACCCAGAAGCACAGTTTTAAAATTAAGTTTTCAAAGCCATACCAGCGACAGTCAACAACAGTTAACAGATTTCACAGCAAGCAAATACTTCAACTAAGTTTAATTGCCAAGAGCTATTGATCTTCCAGGCCCAAGGAGATGCCACTACCTTCTTCAAGTTTCCCAAAACTGGCTGCACCAGAATCACTGGAGAGATTCCCCCAAGGGCACATTCCTGGGCCCCATCCCAGACCTCCTGAGGTAGTCACCAGGAGGGGACTTAGAATCTCTTATGTTCCACAAGCTCCCAGCCAGCTCTACCAGTGTTTGGAACCACTGCTGTGAATAGTGGCACAAACCTCGCCTCATTCGGAAGCATCTGATACAGCCACTCCTGCCAGTATTTCCCAGGCCAAAGCCGTGGGTATCATCTTGGCTTTTGCCAAAATCCATGTACCGTCTCTATTGTGACCTCCTAATATGTTTATGGTGATTAGCTTGCATTTTTGCACAAATGGATTTAGTTTCTTCAATTCTATCGCTACCATGAAATCCTAACGTCTGTGTATGGTTGTATTTTTCCAAAGGAAAATACAGTAAAATATGCCATTAAAAGCTATCTTAAATGGTCTTCTCTGTCGGAGTAAACATGATTTTTTGACCAGGAGGGTATATGTACAGTATTTAGAAAACAGTAATTGAAGGAAATAATCTCTAATCTCACCTTTCTCTCCAAAAATTGCCCAAAGGGTAATTAAGAATAGGTGCATTTTGCACTAAGGGCTCCTTCTTTATACAAAAACTGAAGACATTCTTCATCCATCTTCTTCTTCCTTTAATCAGTAATCAGCTACATGGCTGGGAACGGGACCAGGGGTATGCAGTGAATCAAATTTGGACTGGGGGGGGGAAATCACCATGGAATATACCTTTGAGAATACACTTTTCCCAATTAGGAATGTTCAAGCCCTACTACCATTTCCATGGAACCACCCTTTATTCTTTGAAAGAAGGTGAAAAAAACTGCCAACTTATTCAAATACTCTCACAGGTACCCGTCAGAGTTCAAAATAAATAAATAAATAATGTCTTGACTCCAGAACCGTCGGGAAATCAGCCGGGCTGCGCCAACCTGGGGCTACCTACATATATCTGTATTTCTACTATGTAAAGTTTCGAGTTTTTTTTTTTTTTTAATTAATTCTTCCTTTCTTCTTTTTCTCTATTTTTCCCCTTTGTAAATCAAAAATTCACAAAAAACAGCAGGGTTTAGAAAGCAGATCAGTGTTGGGTCACTTGCCCAGAATGCGTGAGGCTCAGGGTTCAATCCCCAGTACAGCAAAAAGAAAAAAGAAAATATTATACTTTCATCTTATTTTGAAAGCAAATGTGTTGCTATAAAAAAAGTAGAAAGTAAAAAGAAGTAATACAAGTAAACATTTCTAAAGATCCATAACATAAGACGACTTTTAACGTGTCGGGACATACATGGAAGCCCTTTCTAGAGCGTGAGCCAGGTTTTTATTTAGAGACTGATGCATGCTGAACTCACTGCTGGAAGAAAGAATTTTTTTTTTTTTTAATTTAGCTTTTAATTTTTTACAGACTGCATTTCGATTCATTGTACACAAATGGGGTACATCATTTCGTTTCTATGGTTGCACACAATGTAGATTCATACTATTTTTGCTCCCTCCCTCCCAAGCCATCTTCGTGTTCAGCTTCTGGGCTCCACCGCTGAATAGTTGCAGAGCCAGGAACCGAAGCCAGGAGGCGCTAGAAAGCCGACCTTCCATCCAGTCAGGAGGAGCCTGAGTTGGAAAAGAAGGAAAGGCAATGAGAATCGTCATGCGTTTCAAAAGAAAGAAAACAGCAGCTATTTGAGTTAGAAGAGGACAGATAGTTTTGTGGTTACAGAGTAGTCTTTGTCTTTGTTGTGTCCCAAACCCGGTCCTAGGTGACCTCACCTGAGTACTGTTCACATGCGCAAGGGGAAGCCCACGGTCGAGTGGCCACCAACCCCATTTCGACTTTACTAAACAAACAAAAGAATGTGTCATCTCTTAGACCAAACCAATATCCGTTACACACGTACACTGTTTTACAAATACAGGGTTATTTTACTCGTCCTCTTTGATAATCTCTTTTACATAGTGATATACCACCAACGGCTTTTCACGGCAGAATTGACCTTGAATCTGTGATTGGGGTTCCGTCTTGCAGAGAAACCAAACATATTTACCTAATTCCCCGCTGCACATTTAGAATGTTTTCTGTGTGTGTGTGTGTGTGTGTGTGTGTGTGTGTGTGTGTGTGTTCTTAAGTGTATTAGTTCAGTAGAATTGATGCAACAAAGTACCATAGATTTCCTGGCTTCAGTGACAAACATGTTCTGGGCCTGGTGGTGCATACCTGCAATCCCAGCATCTGGGGAGGCTGAGGCAGGAAGATCCCAAGTTCAAGGTCAGCCTGAGAAACTTAGCAAGGGCTTTAGCAACTTAGTGAGATCCTGTCCCAAAATAAAAAATAAAAATGGCAGCTGATGTGGTTCAGTAGTTAAGAACCCCTGGTTTAATACCCCGTACCAAAAAATAAATAAATAAAAAGATAAAAATTTATTTTCTCAGAATCCTAGAAGCTAGAAGTCCAAGATCAAGGTATGAGCGGGTTGATCTCATTCTGAGGCCTCTTTCCTTGATTTGACATGGTTATCTTTCCTCCAGTGTCTTCTCAGTCTTCTCTGTGTGTGTTTATGTCTCAATGGACTCTTCTTATGTGGACACCTGTTGTATGGGGCTAGGGCCCATCAGGATACCGTCATTTTATCTTCATTTCTCCTTTAAGCCTCTCTCTCCAAATACAATCACATTCTGCAATACCCGGGGTTAGGATTGCCCCTGTGAATTTTAAGGATCACAGTTCAGAGCAGCAGAGCGTGATGGGGAGGGCAAGCTTTTACAGTCACCGCTGTAATGAACATCTGTGTCAACGTTCAGAGTTGTTTCCTTAGGACGCGTTTCTAGAGGTGGGATTGTGAGATCACAGTTGTAAGGCTTTGAGTAATGGATGGCCCTCGGTGTATGAATGTGAACACACTTGGATCCAAAGTCTTTGGAAAAAAATCTGTTCCATACTAAACAAGCACAGGCTTGTTTCTTGTCATTATTGGCTAAACAATATGGCTTAACAACTATCCCCATAGTATTTACATTATATTAGGTATCGTCAGAGTCTCAAACCGACTTCAAGTGTATGGGGAGTGTGCACACTGTGTGCAAACACTGGGCCACCTTGTGGAAGAAACTTGCACATCTGCAGATTTTGGTACCCACAGGGGCATCCTGGAACCAATCGCCCGTGGACACCAAGGGGTGACTGTACTGTTCAGTTGCCCCTGGAAGTTGTCACAGTGTACTTCCTTGCCAACAGGGAAGGGTAGTAACTTTGGCCTCGCTTCCTTCATTGAGCTTTGTCATTTAGCAATTGTCGGTTGGTTTTGATTTTGTCTCTGGCAGATTCACCCACCTCTGCACAAGTTCAGATGAACCAAACGTGTCAGGGAGACCAAGACTCCAAGTTTAATGGCTTCTGGAGTCAAGAGTTTCCATAAGGGGTTTAGGAAACCAACCAAAGCATGTCCCGTCGAAGATAAACCAGGACTGGCAAATCCATTCACAAAGGACTGTATGCAGATACAGTTTTTATTGCTGGGAAGGTTTCCTTGGTTTTTATCTCAAGCCTTTAATCTCTATTTTATTCTCTATCATATTTCTTTTTTTTTTTAATTTTTCTATCACATTTCAATAAATATTTGATTACCCTTAAATGCCATCTGAGTTGATCTTTTGGTTGTAAGTCACAGAAAAGTCAACTCTAAATGACTTATGCAAATAATAATAATAAACTAAAAAAAGAGAGGAATTTATTAACTCATGGTACCGAAAACCTTGGGAGACGGAGTAGGCACAGGCGAAGTTGCATTCCAAAATTAAAGGCTGCCTCCAGAGGCCCCTCTTTGACACGATGCTTAAGCTCTGTGGTGGCCTCTGGCCAGTGTCAGGCTCTGTCATAGAGTCAGAAGGAAGCCATGAAGAACGCTGCAGAGGAAATCGGCAAACACCATCATCCTGGGCCTCACAGAGTTGTAGAACCGGTGGGAAATTTCAAAATCACCTCATCTAATGATTTCCAAAAGCTTTTCATTGTGTTTTGTTTTGCCAGGTAAACTTTTCTTCAAACAATATCTTATAATGAACCAAATACATAAAAGAGAACTAAAAGTGAACCACTCAAGTTAAAATAGAGGCAGGCATCCCTAGTCCTTTCCCCCACTCCGAGTCACCTCCAGGAAGCACACTATTGATCACTTTATTTATTTACTTATTTATTACTGGGGATTGAACACAGAGGCACTTAACTACTGAGCCATATTCCCAGCCCTTTTTATTTTTTGTTTTGAGTCCAGGTCTTATTAAGTTGCTTCAGGTCTCGCTTACTTGCTGAGACTGGCCTTGAACTTGGGAAACTTCTGCCTCAGCCCCCAGAGTCTCTGGGATTGCAGGTGTGCATGCCATGCCCAGCTATTTATTCACTTATTTTTAATCTATTTTTTGAAGCAGTTTCTCACTATGTTGGCCCAGGCTGGCCTCAAACCCCTGGGCTCAGGTGATCCTCCAGCCTCAGCCTCCCAAGTGCTGTGAGACAGGCGTACACCGCCACACCTGGCTTGATCACTCAGACATAGGAAACCGAGGCCCAGAGCACATACACGTCTCTCACACGCACATGGCATGAGTGGCGGGCCAGGGGAACCTGGCAGCTGTCACCGTGTCCCCTCAATCCTGCCGCTCCCTAGCCTGTTGGCTCCTTGGTACCTTCCTGAGGACTGTGGCTAACATATATTCTTGACTTAGCAACTCTGTCCTACCAAAACACACACATGGAACTGAAGGTCTCAGTTACCCACCTTCTGAGCAGACATAGCCATGGTGCCTCCAGCCAGCTGGCCTCTGCCACAGGCTCAGAACCAAGCAGTGCAAAACAAGACGGAGCCTCCACCTTTTACTGCCAGGCGGCGAGACGGTGCCTAGGTCAGTGCTTCCCAGGAGGCAGTGGAAGGACCGCAGCACCTCCTCAAGGTCTCTTAGGAATTCTGAGTTTAGAAGATGTTTTTGGACAAGGGGAGGCATGAGCAACAGAGGTAAACTGAGCCAGACTCGAGAGCCAAGCCATAGCTGCCCTGTGAGAAAGACCAGCTATGCGTTCCATTTTAAAGGCGAGAAATGTGTTCTTTAGTGCATGATTGAAATTTTAAGCCAATATTGGAAAAAATAAATGAGAACATGGCCTGATTTTTGCAGATGCCAATGGAATCCTAGGTGATTAAAAATGAAAAAATATATATGTCTAAACAAAATGATATATGTCGGGTGAAAAGCATTCCCCAAAATATCATGGACATGTTTTATCTGAATTTATAGTCAAGAGCTGGACAAGAGAAGACTAACGTAGCTCACTGATACGTTCTCTCTTTCTTTCTTTCTTGACACTCATGACTTTCTCCCAATTTTAAAGATTTTTCCTTTGCAAAAGACACAGGCCGTTAAAAAAAAAGATACAGATCATAGAAAAAAGAAAAACTCAGGAAACTGCATTAAGAAAGCAAAAGGTTAAAGGTTAAAGTAAAGGTCAGTGGTAGACTGAGTAACATTCAGAGTTTCAAATGGACAAGACAGAACTACAGAAGAAATGTCCCAAGAGGCAGAGAAGAGGGTGAGCCTCCTCCTTGTGAAGAACGATTTGGGGAGGGTCTCATCGAATACTACCCTCCCTTGGAAAGGAGGAAGGATATTTCTATCCAGGTTCTGATTTCTGGCAAAACCGACACATAATCTTTTTTGTTCCACATTGATATTCGGCAATTAAAAGCTATTTTCATTAGTTGAAGCTGGAGATAGTCTCTCCAAATGTTCAAGTCATGAAAGAAAATGTTCCCTTGACAGAGAAAGAAAAAAATTAGGAGAAATCTGACAGATACATTTTCCTATGTCTCTCAGATATAAAATCACTTGGTGGGATTAGTAGCAGAAATAGATTGCACTCATGCTTTGCTCATGGTGGGATCTTGAGTCCCAGCTGTAGAGAGAGACGGTTGGGGGGCACTCGTTTTGTTCATCTCCAGAGCTGAAAAATCAAAGAGATCCTCTCGTGTCCCCAGGACAGCCACCTCACTGTCTTCACTCATGTCCCCAGGCGGCCACCTCACTGTCCTCGCCTCAGTTATTTGGCGTCTGGTGATAGTTTTCTGTTTGTTCATCCCTTTCCTCTCACGCTCCAAGTTCATCAAAAGCAAAGACAGGGTCTTACTCATGTGGGATCCAGAAAAGCCCCGGAGAACGCCAGGCCCTGGAGCATTCAGTAAGCCGGGCAGGTCCTTCCTTAATGAGCAGCACAGCGACAGAGACGGATGAGCTGCAGCAATTCCCCTTCCCAGCTGCCACCTGCGGTGGGCTTCATCATTTCCTGGATTGCTAAAAGGCCAAGAGCAAATGCCAAAGAAAGCCTGTCCGCGCAAAGATGAGAACTGTGGAAGAAGGTTCTAGAAACCTAGAGAAAATGAATTTATCCTCAGCGACACCTTTTGCTTTTTTTTTTTTTTTTTTTCCTTTATCCATCTATACCATCGAAGACATAGGTGAGCCCCCCTCACCTCCAGCCAGGCGGGGCGACGGCTGAAGACCCGCGAGGTGCGCCAGCAGAGGGCGCTCTGGCCGCAGGGATTCACGGAGACCCTTCCTCCGAGGTTCGCAGGGCAGGGCCCGCAGAGAGAGCGCCGCATTCTTTCCTAAGGACGTCATAGCTCCCCGGGCCAAGCGAGAAGAAAAAGGAAAAACACCAATGGTGAAAAATTAGAGAAGGATGCCAGAGGCGATGGCCGTGCTCCCGCCCGTCGCCTCTGCAGGCAGGGCTTTATATGGTTCTCAGAGGACGGCTCGCCTCCTCTCACCCAGCCCCAAAGAGAAGGTGCCAAAGACACGGGGCAGCCTCCTTCTGCCCGCAGTGCCCCTCTCCACGTGCCTTCGGCGCTTTGTTTCCACTGCGGGAACAAGTCGTTGCATTCTAGGGCCCGACCCGAAGGTTTGGGCACATTCCCCAGAGGTCTGCACCATTAGGTGACAGAGTCTTATTTTCAGATGAGGAGCACTTGGGTCCTCCCTGCTGCCCCTGGGCACTGCCTGGGCTGCTGAGCAGATGAACCTGCCTTTGCCCTTCTTTGGTTCTCTTGCTCCTCAGGACGGCCATGGAACCAAGGGTTCCCGAGCCTGGGAGGCAGGAACCCCATCTCATCCCCGTCTCCAAAGCCCTGCCTTCTCCTCCAAGGCCAGTTGTGTTTGGGGACTTCATCTGAGTGCTAGTCCAAAATGCACCCCTCTCCCTGCGGGTGTATGACTCTGTAACTGCCACTCCATGTCTCCTGCCTGGCTTAGGCCCTTGTCATCCCCTAGGCTCCCAATGCTGGTCCCCCATCAGTCCTTCAGGAGACACAGGACAGTCTTCTGGAAAAGATCTAACCCCTAAATGCTTTGACCTGGGTGCTGCAACTCTTCCCATTGTCTACTCAGCCAGAGTGGCCTGCATGTGGTTCCTTGAACACAGCAGTGCTCCTGCCGCAGGGCCTTTGCACTTGCTGCTCCTCTGACTAGAATTATACCCTCATAGGCATCCACTCTCACTTTCACCCAGGTTATGGCAAAAATCATTTATTTTTCTCCCGAAGCTCATCACTGCCTGACACTGTTATATGTCTGATCATCTATTTCTATCAACTCCACCAGGGCAGAGAGTTACTTCACTCTTGTCCATGACTGTATCTGCAGCATCCAGCCCATTGGCTGTTCTCAGTAAATATTTGTTAAATTAATTAAAACTTACCTTTCATCTCTAGGTTCTCTCCTTCTCTCCAGAATTACACGAACCCAGTGGTGCGACCCTCAGACTGGTGGTCTGCTCTCCCCTCTTTTTCCGGCCTTATCCCGCATCACTCTTTCCCCACCAACTTACCCCGAACTCGGCAAGTCCGGCGACACCGTCTGGCGACACCGGCCAGCTCCACGCGGAGCGCCCTCCTCCGCCTCCCCGAGCAGCTCAAGTCCTCTGCTGGGCCCGAAGCCCACCTGACGCGCTCTCTCCGCACAGTGAGGTGGTCGCAGTCCCCGCCCATCACAGCCGTGGCAGTTCCTCTGACCCGCGGTGACATTTGTACATCGCTCACATGATGTCCCCGCGCTGCAGATCGGTTCTCTCACCTCCAAACGGCCCCAGTTGCTAAGCAGAGGCAGGTTCACGGGTGTCAGCTGCTCAGGCTGAGGCTGCCTTAACAAGGCGCCAAAGGCAATTATTTCCTCACGGTTCTGGAGGCTGGAAGTTCAAGTTCAAGGCGCCTTCAGGTGGGTGTCTGGTAAGGCCTCACCTTCCTGGGTTACCGACAGCCACCTTCTCATCGATCCCCACTGGCCTTTCCTTCCTCTCTGGGCAAGAGAGGGCAAGAGAACCTGGGGTCTCCTCCTCTCATGAGGATACTCCTGTATCCCACTGGGGCCACCCTCGCGACCTCACTTGACCTCTGCCACCTCCTAAAGGCCGTATCTCCTAGCCACCTTGGGGGCTGGGGCTCCGTCCTGGGCCTGGGCTGTGGACACTAACACTAGGCAGTTCCCGATCACGAGGAGAGCGGATAATCAGCTCCTGCACATTCTTCCGAACACCCAGACCCCAACGTTTTAAAGAAGCTGATGATCCTTAGGAAAAAGCTCCCATTTTCAAAGGTCAGTAACTGAGACATCTGGGCCTGTGTGCACAAAGCAATCCCTGCCCACAGGCAGGATCCCCTCTGGGGGCTGAGAGCTGCTGGGTATTTGTTTGTTTGTTTGTTTAATTCTAATAAGAGCCCTGTTGGACGCTCCCTGAGGAAGCTTCGCTATGCCGAAGGGATGTTTGAGAAACTCTGAAATGAAAATGAAGAGGTGGGAAAAGTCCGACTCCTAGCTGTTCTACAAAGACTGCCAGCCCCTCCCCTCCCCCTCCCATGCCCCGGCTAACAAGTGACTGCTGTCACTGTCCATCAGCGTCTCCCCTACCCAGACACGCAGACCGGGGCAGACCCTCCCGGGCGAGCGCAGGGTCTGGTTCTGAGGCCTGCGATTAACAGGGGAGCGAGGAAGTCGAGTGGCTCAGAAGCCAGTCACCAGAGTGATTAGAGGTCTAAAGCCTGGAGATCCGCAGAGGTGAAAGGAAGCAGGTAATTCCATCTGGAGGACAGAAGGTCACAGGGCGAGCTAGCAGTGGTTTTCAAGTACATAAAAGGCTCTTGCCTGGGACAGTAATGAGCCGCTCTCCCTACTGAGAACAGAACAAACAGCAAACAGACTCCAGACGCAGCCTGGGGATTGGCTGTTGCTCTCCCTAACGCGGGTGTTGGTGCAGACTTTTGTATTAGAACAGACCTTCACAGTGAACAAAAGTCCCCTTTTTCCTTCATTATCTCCCTCCTGATAGAAAGGATTGTTGACGTTGAAAGAATGAGCTGCGTGGTCCAAGACTTTGATCTCTGCAAGAGGGTGATGTGCTGTTTCTCAAAGGGACAGGGGATGCTTCGGGGCTTTGCCAAGCCACCCCCTTATCCAGGGAGCAAAGGAAGCCCAGATCACTTTGGAGACAAATCCAAGGTCAGAGGGCCGTAAACAGCCACATTCCCCCCAGGACACTCTTTCCAGCTCCGTACCCAGTGGGCTGAGTTTCTCCAGTCAATGAGGAGCCATGAGGAAGACAGAAAAAATAAATGCCACACAGAGACTTGCCACCTGTTCCTACAGAAGTGCGGAGTCATGGTCCTCTGGGGACGAAGAGCCCTGACTTCTGCAGGCAGCTGGGTGCATCCCAGGGGCCTCCTCGGTGACTTGCCCTTCTCACTGCTCTGGGTGCAGGGAGGCAGGGGCCAGCGTCTGTGCCCGGAACTCCATCCAGCCCAGGTCAGGCGCCTGGCCTGCGAGGAAGCCCAGGGAAGCCTCAGCTTGGTGGTTTCCTGCGTGCCTCATTCCTCCCTCAGCCCCAGAGTCCTCCTGTGACAGGACACTGCCACCCGTGTGCCAGTGTGGATCCCCGTGTGCCAGGAATCCCCACAGAGAAGCCTGAGTTACCGTTTCCTGCAGTCTCACTCTTTTCTAGGATTTTCCAACCAAAGAAAGGCGGCCAACTCCTGTTTTTTTTTTTTTTTTAAAGAATGCCTTTTGTCACACAGCTCTCAGGAAGGAACTTGGAGGGTTTCCACAGGGCAGGTGGGTTCAGGTAAACACCCACCTGGCGGCCCCTCTTCCTGCAGGTAAGCACTACCCATCTGGTTCATGGTATTTGCTTGACCTTGAGCTCTAAGCTCCTCCGCTTTCCACCACTTCCCAAGATTGGTTTCTATCCCCTGCTTCGTCTAATTATATTTTTCTTCTCATTGCCCTTTCGAAGGACCTCGGTATCGTCTTTGGTCTTGCTTTGATTCCCACCATGGGACTCTGACTAAAGGGCAGGAGAAGAGAAGGCACCTGGTTTAACCAGAGACCATAAACTGTTACTGACATCTGGACTCAGATCAGTTCTGCAGGAATCGGCCAGGCCAATGCTCCAAGTTCATCGGGCCCGTGAACTTAGAGACAGCTGGCAGGGCAGCTGACCTCATTGCTGTGTGTCTGCTACGTCCTGGACCGGCTGGAGGGGCATATAAACGGGGTGAGGGGCACAGAATCCGTGCTCAGGAGCAGATTCAAGTATTTATTTGGGATTCTGACCACAGGGCCTTGGCAAGCACACCTTTCTAGATTCCAATCAAACTTAACTTTGAGAGCAGACTTCGGCAGCTTAGAATATCCTGTCCAAGGCAGCCCAGAAACCGGCTTCCAGCATCTTCCACTGAGGAGCAAAAGTGGGCTGGCCATGTCCGGGGCGACCTCGCTCTTCACGTCCCCCTGCTTCCAGCCAGTGTCTGAGTCCTCCTCCTCCTCCTCCGTGCTGACTCATCCTCACTGACCGCCCTCAGCCTCCCCAGTCCCTCTTCCAGGATCAAACCAACCACTCAAATGCCCCAAATTTTCTCCTTTGGGATTCTGATATTTTTCATGTGCGAGGACCAAAGAACTATCACTCTCCTCATCAGCCCACCAAGAAGTAAATGAAAAACTCTGAAATCTCCATTTACTCAGGAGGCCTCAGTTAAGTGAGTTCTTACCCCTCATTTATAAAGTGAGAGGTCTGGACAGTGTTGTCTCCAAACTCCTGGGAATCTACAGAGATCTGTGGCAAAATGTGAGCCCAGAGGATATTTGTATGCCGGCAGAAGACTTTGTAGGTCTCTCAAAACCCTCTCCCCTCCCCCCCATCATCTCTATTTGTAGACTGTGTGATATTTAAAGGTGTCTGGGGAACTGGGTCACCGTCCCGCCCACACACAAAGGCCAGAAGAGCATTGAGCACCTCGTCACACCACTTCTGAATGGTGGCTGGCTGCTGCCCCCACACCAACACAGCTGGAGAATTAAAATTAGGGTCCACACCTGTCACAGACATCTACAGGCAGTCTGAGAAAATACGGGTCCACTTTACAACAAGGGACCATTTTGACCGGAAGCAGTGACCTCAGGCTTGCAGAAGCATGGCAGACTTTTTGAGCAGACTCTATGAGCAGCCATGGACACCACCCCCGCCCCCACTTCTGGCAATATTTGCAGATTCAGGCTGTGGTGATCTGACCTGGGGATGGCACTTGCCATGACAGTGGGTTTGGTATTTGATGGCTGGTTTGTCAAGCAAAGGACCATCGGTGGCTCTAATGCCTCCTTAAGAACCGGGTAATGGAATTATGTGCCTAAGATACACAGCTGGCAATTATATTCTCAACAGATCACTTCAGGCAGCAATAAAGATAAAGTGTTTTATAATGTATTCATTCATTTCAATACAGTGAATAGTGATGTTAGAATTTGTTTGTATCGAGAAATGGCTGATCCGCATTTGAAAAGCAGAAATGTGTTTTCTTAAAGAGATTATTTTGGAAAACCAAATGAATGCACATGAGCTACTTCATTAACTCGTAAGTCAGTTTGGCAGGTGATGCTAATATGCTCCTGGCAAGAGGGGGAATTCGAGAAACGGAAACCGTGGAAACAAATGAGCTACAGGTGTGCATTGTGTTTGTTTGTTTTTTGACTCCTTTAGATTTTTATGGGTTATGTCAAATGTATTTCAAAAAGTTTGTAGCAGATTATCCCAATAATTACATTTCAAGTTTCTAAAAAGCACCAAATAAGGAGATGATGGACAACTCAAGAGAAAATGAGAATCTACATCATCCTTTCGGAGACCGAAAAGCTCCCTGGTGTGTCCTCTTATTCCAAGGCTGCTCTCCTGGGAAAAGGTGAGTCACACTGGGAAGGAAATATACCCCTGCAATAAGGTGGAAAACCCTGAGAAACTACCCCCGCAGGAGAGGGACTGTCCACCTGGGTTATTCTGATGCCTAGAGATGCTCTGGAGAGCACGCACCGCATCCTCAGCCGTAACCTCTTGCCAGTCACCACAAAAATAATTTCTTCTAGAATGATCCATGCTTAAAGTTAACTCATTATCTTCCTCCTCCTCTTCCTCTCACCCAAATTAGCCTTTTCTTTTAACTTACCTATGCATCAATTATATGCCAGGCACTATATTCAGTGCTGAAGGCATCATTTTAAAAGAAAGAGATAATCTGTGTCCTTAGGACCTTACATCCTAGTAAAAAGAACAATAGAAAATAACCAAACAGATGGCTAAATTTATAATCTATTGTCCGTTGAAGCCTGTGATGGAGAAAACTCCAGCATAGTGTGGAGAGGAGAGTGGGGTGGTCAGAGAAGTCCTCTCTACGGAGGCCACCTTTTGCTTCTCCATGAGCCTAGGCTCTCCACGTCTACATTATGGTTTGGATGTGAGGTGTCCCCCAAAGGCTCCAGAGTGAGACAGTGCGAGAGGAGAAATGATTGGGTTGTGAGAGTCTTAACCCAGCCAGTGAATTAATCCCTGATGAGATTAACCAAGTGGTGGCTGGAGGAGGTGGGGCATGGGGTGTGGCTTGGGGTATATATTTGTATCTGCCAAGTGGAGGTCCCTCCTCTTCCTCCCCCCTTCCCCCTCCTCCCCCACTCCGTGATCACCATGTGAGCTGCTTCCCTCTGCCACACTCTTCCGCCATGATGTTCTGTCTCACCTGGAGCCCCGAGGAATGGAGTTGGCCGTCTAGGGACTAAGACCTCTGAAACAGTGAGCCCCCACATAAACTTTTCCTCCTTTAAAATTCTTCTGGTCAGATCTTTTAATCACAGCAATGGAAAAGCCAACTAAAACAGTCTGTGAACCTGCAAGAACCCTGCAGGGGAGTGATATTACCGCACTGTGCATTTGTTGGTGGAGAAGACCAGGTGGGGCTGAAAGTGAAGAAGCAAGCCAGGTAGGTAACCAGGGGCAGAAGGTCCCTGAAGTGGGGCCAGGCTGGCTTTGCTGGGGACACAGCTGGGAGACCTGTGCGGCTGGAGGCAGGTGAGTGAGGTGGGAAGAAGGCAGGGCAGGTCTGCCACCTCTTGCTCACCTGCAGGTTGGAAACAGTGGCCTCTTTCACTCCCCCACCCTTTCTTTCATTCATAGATTAGGTATCTTTTCCAAAATATGACTGTCTAAATTCAGCCCTTCCTTGCTGCCCTTCCTCTCTCGCCTTAATTCAGGGCCCCATTTACTTTATACTTGGATTATTCAAAAGCTCCTAACTGGCTTTCCAGCGTCTCGCATCTTCCATTGCTCTAATCCCCTTAAGCTCCCAGACTGATCTTCCTCAGCATCCCATCTGCCCCTCCCTTGCATACAAGTGGCTTAGCATCAGCTCTAGGGTCACGCAGAAGCTGTTTAACCTGCCTCCACCTCAGTCTGGCCCAAAGGGTGTCGCCTTCCAACTCCATTCCTGTCCCTCCAACTCCATTCCTGTCCCTCCAGCTCCAGGGTCATTCCTGTCCTTTCAGCTCCAGGGTCCTCCACACATCACGCCAGACTCTGCCTCATCACCCCAGGACAGTCCAGGAAGCCCGGCCTAGGGCCAACGGTAGTCTACTCTGAGTGACCCAGTCCTGAACAGCGAGAGCACTGTGTGTGTGCGTGTGGCCCCTTGCTTCCTTCTGTAGTCCTGCCTCTCCAGTTAGACCAGATGCACTGAGAATAGGAACCATATCATATAGATCCCCTATGTCATCTGAGTGCCATCTGTGCTCATGACATACTTTATATCATGTGAATAATAAAAATTAACAAAGAAAGATGGCCAGGTTATCATTGAATTGGATATAAAGTGAAAAATGATCATATTGTGTCTTGGAAGCCCTACCCTCTCTGCAGATCAAAGGGGCTATTTAGTGTAGCCCTGTCTTCACCTTAACAAGCAATGCTAAGTCCAGCCGATTGGCCACTAAAACTTTCTCATCACCCCCTGTACTCAGCTATTAGCTAGAAAGGTGATCAGATATCTAACATACTCATGTTAAGCGTGGAGTGTATGTAACTGCAAACTCTCAAAGGAAACCCAACCGACACGCTAGAACCAAACCTGGAAAATGTGTTCACAGCGTGGGGGGCGGGGCTGAAAAATCTCACGAGCCTTCTAAAAGGGGAGCAAGAAGATTCATTTCTTCAGCCTCTTCCAAAGCACTATCAGAAGTCTGGCAATAGCAATGTTTTGCCCACACAGAAAGTTCACATGGGCGCCAAGGGAAACATGGGCAAGACGTACAAAGCCTGCATTGTTACGGAGAAAACATAAAATCTCATTCTTGAATAGAAAGGTCTTCAATGAGAGGCTAAAGTAAAAATTCTTTTCAGCTTCAGTTGCCTGATGGCCTTGCACAGAGTCGCCCAGCAGAACTGGACCGTGTGGACAGTGTTTTATGTGGTTCTTTGAAGTTAGCACCTGCTAACGTCTTTGAAGTCCTATCTTTCAAACTACTAATCATAATAAAGTTAAAGATAGCAGAGGCAGGAATTCTGTATCCAATTCAGATTTTACTTGTTTTCAGCAAGAGGGAGCATTCCAAGGGAAAGGGCTGAGTGGAGTGGGGACAGGTCACTAGCCTCCAGCTGGCTCTCCTGTCTCACTTTCCACTGACCATTCCTGGAAGTCAGGCTGCCCTGTGGCCACAGAGGTGAGGACTCAGGCAGGTCTCACTTGCAGAGGAAGTAAGCACAGGCTTTCCCTGACATGATATGCAGATATCCTGCTGTCCCTAGGTCCTCCCATGGCCGAAGCCTGGAATTTCATTCCTCCAGTGTAACCTCCATAGCTCCCTAACTTCTCTGTGAACCTGCAGGAGTTTGGAGGCAAGATAATACTTGACTATTTCCTCTATGTCTTCATGCAAAGGTTGACACTTCAGTGTTCATAGGGCCAGACTGGGTTAGGAGAGGCAGGAAGCAGACAGCCCAACTTGGCTCCAGTCAGAGTCACGAAATGAGGGCCCAATGGTGTGAAGTCCTCTGACTAAAAATCCCCAAATCCAGATTTTTATGGAAAATGTCCCTTTTTTTAAAAAAATAATGACAATTAACTCTGATTTGTTAAGACTATGCAGAACAAGCCAAACTTTCCTTCACACCATCAGTAAAACATGTTTTCAACCTTGCCCAAATGGTGCCCACAGGAAGTGTGAGAGCCAGGCCCTGCTGGATGGCAAAGGCAGGAAGACAGCTCAGCAGGGTGGCAGCTCCGGAGCCTGAGGCAGGAGGATGGTGAGTTCAAGGCCAGCCTCTGCAACTAAGTGGGCCCGAAGCAACTTAGCAAGACCCTGCCTCAAAATGAAAAAATAAAAAGGGCTGGAGATGTGGCTCAGTGGTTAAGTGTCCCTGAGTTCAATCTCTGATGCCAAAAAATAATAATAATAAATAAATAAAAAGGGCAGGAAGGGGGAAAGGGGGAAGGGGCTCAGGGGAAGCCAAAGAGAAGTGTCATGAGGATTAAATGAGTTAATAGATGTAAAAAGGAGCACCGTACCTGCAATAGCAAAAAATAAATGTTAGTGTCCCCCCAACTGACTTTATGGATCTGGATATTAATAAAATAGTTAGGTTCACGTGTCAGTACTCTTAAAGAACCAAACACTGAGTTCATGAAGGCAATAGAATAGCTTCATCATGATTTCCTAAAGGTGACTTAGCTGTACCAGATGCAAAAGATGGATGACACGCAGGCTTGCCTTGGCTAGTTCTTAATGATACCATATTCCTTTAGTCAGCTGCCTGATTTGCCCTCATTTGTCTAAAATTCAAAATGAAACACTTGAGCTTAGAATTTATCCATGGATCTAAAGAGACACGGTCTTTCAGCAGGCCCTGCAGCCAACCTCAAAGTCCCTAGCAGCTTTCCTATACTCAAAACATGATACGAGGAGGCAACACATTCAAAGCAGCTGCAGGCAAGAATTTTAGAAAGTTCCACGCCAATGGGCTCCAAGTGCCAGTCCTTCTTGTGTACCGAAGTGATGATCAACTGTGATCTCTACTGTGATCCACAGAATGGTAGGGCAAGAAGGAGCCTCTGGGGACACTCTCACTCACGAGGGAGATGAAGGCCAGGAGAATTCAGGGTTTCCACAAGGTCATATGCATCTGTGTTTTCCTCTGTGTCTGCTCCAGCCACCTCTGTCATTTTGTTTATACTGAATTGTTGGACCCAATTTACATCTCTAATGCTAGACTTGTTGTAGCTAAAGATGTCCCGATCTCACATTTCTTTGGATGAAAAAAGAAAATGGTGGAAAAGGAAAATGTTGGTATTCAAGAATACGTGTTGAAATGAAAGTTCTTGAAGCTTTTATGTCATACCATATTGCTACTCCGTGACTTCCTTCCTCACCAGTTCATGAAGTGGCAGGCGGAAATGGAGACCTCGTCTGTTATGTTCTTAGGCTACATAGAGTCCATATGGTTCATAGCTACATATGGTTTAGGTATTGTGAAGGCATGAAGCATTTTCATTTCCAAATGTTCAAAAGGTTATATTAAAATGAGTGCTGTTTGATTTTGAAAGACCTGATGAAGATGTATCCAAAGCCACATGATTTGGTGATTCCTGAAGACAAGAATAAGCGATGGCATACGGAATTGCTGGCTAAGCTAAGGCTTTATTCTTTGCTCTCCACACATCATGGACTTTTAACTCCCCACAACTGCGAGAAACACTGATTCTCATCTAATCGGGAGGAAATGGCACAACTTTAAATCTGTTACATGAGCCAAGAACAAATGCATTTTTCAAGGCACATGTTTACTACAGCATAACAGTTCCCTTCCAAAAACTCAATCAGCAAAAATCCCATGCACATTTGCAAAATACTGTAATATCGCTAATTCTCCCCCAATCACATTGTTAGCCCATTTTATAGCAAAGGTGCTAGAGAAAGAGGCATATTCTGGAATTTATATAACTCAAATTCTATTCCGTTGTTGAGTGCTCTGAGCCATGCTGTGCTCTTAATAGATGTCTGTGTTCTAATAGATGTCCGAATCTTTCTTTGGGCCAAAATAAACCAATTGGTTGCATCTGAAATGACTGCTTTGTTAAAAATTGGTGTAATATATAAACAGAATGGTTATTTCCTTATAGCAAAAGAACAAAACGCATTCCTAACCTATGCTCACACACGACGTTCAGCTCTATGGGCCAAATGCAATTCCTAAACATAAGCCACGTCAGCACCAAGTGCCTAATGCAGGCTAATATGGTGGCTCTTTTTAACTGGACTATTAAGTCCATTAACACTTAATGAAACAATTTTAACTTTATCCACAAAAACACTCGCAATGCCTTTCCATCAACTCCCTAAAGGCAAAACAACATAAATTTAAAAGAAAAATCACTCGCTAAGTGCAAACAATTTCCACTGCACAGGTTAAGTCCTGAATTTCTGTCTCAACTCAGTCCACATTTGATTTTTACTACAAAGATAAACCCAAACTGGTAATTACCCTTTAGTAACCCTACCAAATAATCTCAGCATGAAAACACCAGCATTCTTCTTAGTACAGGGTAATGTATATAGAATTAACCTACATCATTTCACAAAGTTTTACTAATCCATTTCAGAACTATGCTACAAATCATTATCTTTAAAAAAATATCACATCAATTCTTTTCCCTTAGAGCAGTCTCAAAGGGAAATTGTGTTCACTTTCTCTTGAATGATTAAGAGCTAGAAACTTGAATGCTTTACAGAGATCCAACTGTCCATCTCCGCAGAGAGAAGTATATGGAACACACACACAAAATCTAATTAAAATTGGTCCATTCATTCAGCTGTGCAACAGTCTCTTCAACACACATGTTCATATTGGCCTGAATTGTAAGTCTGAACCTTTTTATAAAGATATTTTTTCCGAAGCCTATTTTGAAACTCCTAAGGCAGAGAGAGTTCAATTAGCCCCTTTACTAAGCTTTTTTAAAAAGTAAACTAGAAATTTTTATCTATTTCCTTAGTGCGACACCACTGTTGGGACAATCCTTTAGTTTTAACAATTCTATACCCACTTCTTCCAAATTTGATCCCTTTAAAAACAGCCTCCCTCAATTTAAAAAAAAAAAAAAAAAACATAATTCATGACTTATAGCCATTTTTTTTTTTTTTTTGCAAACTGATTGAATCATCTAATGATTAAAAAGAAATCTTTTTTGAAACACCTGCCTTGAAAGACCTCAAATGACAGCGTCAGGGATTTGAATACCTTTGAGAAACCTGAACATCTGAAGGCGGTAGTGGGCCGACATGGTTGAGGCCCTGAACATTTGACGTGGCAGTTGTAGGACTTGTAAATGCACCACAGTTGGAAGCAGCTTTCCCTGGACTTCAAAGAGCACGGCAGTTAATTATCTGGCTTCCAGGAGCAGCGTGGACTTCCCGTGACAGCTGGTAGGCGTGGACACGTGGGCACCTCCACAACCGAACATCAGCCTTCAGATTGTGTCATTGTTCAGCTTGGATCTCATTGGAAAGAAAAGCTTAAGGTCTCAGCTTGGTTCAATTCAAATTAGTGCAAGGGTTTTCCCAGATGGCTTCCCCGCTCCGCCCCTCGGAGCTGCCGTCCACAGGCACCTGCAGATGCTCAGGCTCCATTGGTAACGCCCTGCTCAGATGGAACCGTTCGCACTTTCTCTCCCCATCACTATGGAAATCAACCTGGAGGTCTTGTAACTTTGGAGAGAAGCGAATATTTCTTTTCAGGGAATATTTTAAATCATCTCTCTCTCCCTTCTCCCCACCCCCATCCCACATTTTTTTTTAACTGACAGAGAAGATTGACTGTTCCTGCCTTGTGCTTAACAGGTGGGATGTCTGAGGATGTTCTCCATGGCTGATCAAATATAGTGGGCCCAACAATTATTTGACTTGCATGAATCCAGCCAGGACCAGGCGCGTTCACAGTACCCCAGACATCAGCTTCTATCTGTAACCTTGTCAGGCTCCAGACCAATCATGGGAAAGTCCCCAGTGTGAGTTCCTTCTGGCTTCCAGGACCCCACTTCCAAATCAGGGGTCATGGTCAAAACTGTGCGCTCTGCTGTGTCTGGCACCTTGTATAGACCCAGAACTCATCTTCCTTGAACCATATCTGGTGGTCCACAAGCATAAGGCGTGTGCCCTCAAAGAAAGAAGAAAAAACAAAGAAGAATAAGTTCTTCTGATTGGACCTGTTAAAGATAGGAACAGAATTTTTTAAATAAAGGTTTTTTTGTTTTTAAAGGGATAGGATAAGAGGGCTCAGACAGCTAGTTAGGAAGCATTCAGGAAAACTTTTTAAAAAGGAAATTTACAAAAATTATTCAACGTGACCTAAACTAGCTTCCTCCCTTTTAGAAAATGTCTGCCTTCAAGTACTCAAAGTTAGTGACGTCTTGCTCTTCAAATCAAAACGTTAAAAAAAAAAAAAACTCCTGAACAAAAGTCCCCAGCAATGGCCACCGTCTTTTTGCCCAGTGTTTCTAGCCCATTCTCTTCAATCAGCCACATACTGTTTCTTGACACGTCCAGAGTCCCAAATGAGGCCTTGCTGATTCAAGCAGCTGATAACTATGTGCAATATATGCCAGACCATCTTCTGGGGACTTACAGAATCCAGGTCTCTCCTTTCCCTTCCATCTCCAGGAAACAGAGAGCAAATACTTTCATCTTTCTAGTGTGCAAAATGTTTTCAAGCTGCCTATAGAAAGCATGATGTGAGTGATTTGACTGAAATATTACACATACTTATTAATTATCTTTTAATGTGTTTATCTGCAGTTTTCAGTTCATCTTACATTAAGTGCTGAGCAAAAACTGACTTTGTTTCTTGCAGCCAAATTACACAAGAGGCATCAATCGTTAATATTCTTGATCCCCTTTCATGCTTCGACTTCTTCTAGAAGTGTCAGAATACCTCTAAAGAGCATGCTGGGTAAATTTCCAAGATGCCAGGCTGTTGGCCAAAGTACTCAAAGGTGAAAGATTACAGCTGCTTCCTTCTTCCTGGGAGAAAAGATGAAGGTCACTGGATGCTCAACACACATGTGAAGGCCTCCCAAGGAGATGCTCAGGAGGCAGTCAGAGCAGGATGCACCGTGCAGCAGGCTTTGGTTTTGTGGTCTAAATAAAGCAATAATCCATTGACAAATTATAAAATTGAATACGAAAAGGTACTTTAAAAATCTTATGGTCCAGAGATCAGATCCAATAATTCCCTGATAATGTCCCTACCAAGCAATCATATGTTTTGGACACGTGTGGGACAAAGAATGTACTCTGTGCTAAAAGAGTTTCCATGCATACAATTGTAGATAATAATCTCCTTATATACAATTAGACAACTGTAATTCATATCAAATTTCATAATATATAAAGAGTTGCTGAACCACACTCACAAAAACCAGTAGTCCCACAGAAAAGTCAGCAAAGGATATGGAGAGAGAAAGAAAGTGAAATAACTAAAATACAAAAAAAATGATAGAAGATATGCTCAAACTCACACATTGTAAGATAAACGCAAAAGTCAAAATTACACTGCGTTATTACTTTTCAAATATCTCATATCTCACTGATGTGGGTCTAAACTGATATAACCTCCATGGAGGGTAAATTAATAAAGTAACAAATGCATACGTGCGTGTGTGTATGCTTTCACTTGCCATTTCAACTTTTAGGAATTTTCACATGTGCAAAATGACCTATATATATTATCATTCACCGCAGCACTGTTTGTGCTAACAAAATATGTTGAAATAACCTAAATATACAGTAAGAGGGATCCAGTTAAATAAACAATGGTCTATCCATGCAATAGAATGCTGTGCATCTGTAAAGAAGAACAACAGCAACAGCAATAATAATAAGGTGATCCTTAATGTTCATGATAGAAAGAACTTTAAACTATGTTGTTCAGGAGACAAATGGTGCCCTCAGCAAACTAGGAGTAGAGGGGACCTCTTTATTGAATTGTATGATCAGGAATGAGGTCCCTCTCTCCACTGCTTTCCAACATTGCACTGGAATTCCTAGCTAGAGCAGTAAGATAAAGGAATAAAGAGTATACAGATTGGGAATGAAGAAATGAAACTGTCTTTGCACAAAGATGATGTGATCATCTATATAGAAAATTGGAAAGAACTGAAAAAAAATCTTGGAACTAATAAGCAATTAGAGCAAGTTTGCAAGATTCAAGGCTAATGTATAAAAGTTAATCATGTTCCTACACATCAACAATGAGAAAATGGAATTGAAATTAAAAACACAATATCATTTACATTAACTCCCTGCAAAATGAAATACTTAGATATAAATAAAAAAACTGCAAAACTCTGAAGGAAGATATCAAAAGTGAATTAAATCAACAGAGACATATTCCATGTTCATGGAGAGGTCTCAGTCCCTTCAGACTGCTATAACACAATGCCATGAACTAGGTGGCTTATAACCAACAGAAATTTATCTCTCACCGTGTTAGAGGCTGGGAAGTTCAAGATCAGGGCAGCAGCACCCATGGTGCTTGGTGAGAGCACATTTCCTGGTCTGGAGATGGTGCTTTTTGCTATGTCCTCACCTGGTAGAATGAATGAATGAATGAATTTGTGCGTTCTGCTTTACAAGAGCACCAATCCCATTCATAAGGGCTCCACCCTCATGACCTCATCGCTTCCTGAGAGCCTCACCTCTGATACTGTCACCTTGGGAGTTAAGATCTCAGCACTGGAATTCTGGAGGATACAAACATCCAACCATAGCTGTTAGGAAGTCTCAATATTGTCAAGATGTTAGTTTTCCCCAATGTGATCTCTAAGTTCAATGCAATCCAAATCAAATCCCATTGAGTTACTTTGTAAGTAAAAACAACCCTAAAGTTTTTTTGTTTTTGTTTTTGTTTTTTGTTTTTGTTTTGTTTTGAGAAACAAAAGGCCCAGAATAGCCAACTCAATGTTAAAGGAGGACAAATTTGGAGGACTAACACTAGCTGACTTCAAGATTTTCTATGAAGCTATCATGCTCAGAACAGTGTTGGGAAAAAAAATGAAAAATACATCAGTGGAACAGAAGACAGTGCAGAAGTACACACACATAAATACAGTCGATTGCTCATTGACACAGCATAAGCAATACACTGAAGAACACAGTCTTCAACAAATGGTGCTGAACAACTGGACACACACACACACACACACACACACACACACACACACACAATGCAACTGTGACCATCCCCAAAATTAACTCAGGATGGATCAAAAAAATTACATGTAAAATGGAAACTATAAAACTTTCAGAAGATCACAAGAAAATCTAGATGACCTTGAGTTTGGTGATGATTTTAAAGAGGTGACAAAAGGTACAATCCATGAAGAAACTCAATATCTGGATCTCTTCAAAAATTTCTACCCTGCAAAAGACATTGTCAAAAGAATGAAAAGATGAAGCACAGACTGGGAAATATTCATGAAATATGCATCTAATGAAGTATTCATAAAATACTACCTACTGAAAGATTAAAGAATTTAAAAGTATATGAAAAAGAGCCTGTTTTTCCCTATATTCTGTGGTTTAGATACAATCTGTCCCTCAAAAGTATCATGTGCTGTAAAGAAGAATGAAATGATGGTATTTTTTGGTAAATGGATGGAACTAGAGAACATCGTGCTAAGTGAACCAACCAAGCCAGACTCAGAAACTAGAAGGCTGAGTGTTTTCTCTCACATGTGGAAGCTCAAGTAAAATACAGGAAAGAACAGGAGATCACAAAGTTCTAGGGAGGATCAATAGAGTCAAAGGAGGTCGAGAGACAGAGTGGAGGGGTGGAAAAGGGAAGCAAAGTGGAAATTCCTAAAACATCATGTTAAATGTGCACATATTAATATATCACTGTGAAGTTCACCTTTATGTATAAGAGCAAAGAACCAATGAAATATAAAGAGATGAGTAAGGAAGGAGGACAGGAGGAAAAAGGGGGGATCATGAACTGAAATCAAAGTTAATGCCCATATGATTTTGTTGGGATGACCCCAACTACTTTGTATAACTGTAAATCCCCAATTAAAAAAATAAAAGTAAAACAACAACCAAAAAGTCCATGTGCTGGAAGTTTGCTGTGCAGGGAGGCAGTGTTGAGGTGGTAGGACCTTTAAGAGGTCGGTCGAAGTGGGAAGGAATTAGGGCCCCGCCCTCATGAGTTGATCAATCTGTCACTGGGAGTTGGTCAGGTGTCCTGTAACTAGAAGAGTTCAATTGAAAGCCGATTAGCATATAGCAAAGTCACCCAAGCACACAGCCAAATCTCGTTTTGCTCCTCTGCCATGTTTGATGTAGCCAGGGATTCCTCACCAGGCGGCCAGAGCCCTGCTGTTTGAACCCTTTAAGCCACCAGCTTCATTTACCCAAGCATTTTGTTATAGCAACACAAAACAGACCCAAACAGCTACCTTACTGTCAATTAAAATGCCCATTTCTAAATTGAAATCAAGCCCCAAATAATTACCTCTTTTATTAAGACTTTTTTTTAGCTAAGACAATTACATAATTATTTGTGGAGTCTAACCATGAAAATTTGGATCCAAACTTCTTGAAACTAAATAAAAATATTTTAAACATTATAAAATCTCCAAAGAAGAAAAATCAAATCATAAAGCATATAGGATGATGTAGAGACTATTTTCTTCCTATTTTAATCTCTGCCTTATTTTTTTCTTTATCTAAAACTTCACCTTAAACACCAGCCGTCTGTGTTGGTTATCTTGCCACCCTTTAGAATCTTGTTGGTGATCTCTTATCAGGGACGGAGGCAGAGAACGCACCATGCGGCCTGGGTCAGCCCTTGGGAACAGCTGGGCACCTCACCCAGCCCTTCTTACCAGCTGAGCACGGTCCTCGGAAACTGCTGCATGCCCTTCAAAGCATTTGTCTCCTAACCTCAAAAACAGCTGAACACCTTTTCTACACAAAAGCTCTTGCTTTCAGAACCAATTTGTCCTGCAAGTCTGTCAGACAAATCACCAGAAGTGGTAGCTTTGATAAAAGTCACACTTCTCGTGTCGCTGGGATGTTTCGTACCTTTCTCACAGACATCACCTTGTGATTTCCACATCTCTCAATCTTCCACTTTGCTGGAGAATCTGATTCTAGCCTAATAAGACACCAGAATTTTAAGTGAGCACTATTCAGGGCCCTCGGCTAAGCAACTCTGCCTCACCCACTGTGGATAGAACTTGCTTGCTTCCCAAAAGGGCTGCCCTCGGCTGACACCGATAGAACTTGCCAGAAAATTCACATGCTGCTTTTTGGATAGGCCTAACGGAGGTTAGATACTATCACTCCTCTAAGCTTTTGGCCGCACCAGAAGCTAGGTGCCTGCTAATGATAAACTGGCCAAACCCTTCTGGCAGTAGCATCCCGTTTGGCAGTAGAACGGTGAGGTATCAAATTCTGGTGACAGATTTCAGCTCTGTAGTATTCAAGGAAGATCCTAGGCTATAGGAGGGGTTTTCCTGATGCACACTGGCAAAGAAAAATCTTTATCTCAAGGTCAATCTGTGCTCCACGAAAGTCAGTCTACCCGTGAGACCCTAAATTACTGATTACACGTCTGTTTCCAGAATACAGAATTTAGCAAACCATGGTTCCTAAATAATTGCCAATGAAGATGAACGTGGTGGATACATTGGCACACTTTTTAAGCTGCTTAAATCTAAAACACAAATTCTCAACCATTCCACAGAGGAAAACCTGAAATATTGGTAGAACTGAACTTGTATCTTATCACAAGAAACTCTGAAAATAAAGAACATGAAAGTTCATCAAAAGTAGAATTGAAAAAAATTAGAAGCACAGACTTAGGAACCTTGTAGTTCAAAAATGAAGCAAGACAGCATTTGACAGCTCAAGAACCATATGGACCTGTGTGGGATAACAAAAAGTCACTTGTTTTCACTTTCCTTTTAAAAAAATGCTCAAGATACATAAGTGAAAGAGAAAAAGGTAAATACCCCTTTAAAAGTTTGAGTTCCAGAACTGAGTAAATGTCTACTTTTACATAAATACTTTTTCAGTTCACAAATGACCACAGCAGCCCTAGATATTCATGATTCCAAGAATTATGTTACTATAATTGACTTAAGTGCAAACTAGTGAAGCTTCAATCAGTGGGTCTTCTGAAAACATGTTGCTTTATTAAGAAACCTGTTTATATAATTCTTTATTAATCATTTCAAGAAAAAAGTATATATAATTATGTATGACCAAAATATCTTTGGACACAGTTTATTTACAGTCCATAAAAGGCATATTCACATTGAAAGCACACCGTTTCTTAATGTCTCAGTTTAATCCCTTTTTTTTTTGCATGTGCCAACTAGAGCTAAGTAAACCTCCTGCCCAGGATACTGAATGATGCCTACATATGCGTAATGCCTGTCTTGCTGGGCCTGGTACTAATTAGCTATCAAAGTGAGTGTCTCTTCCTCTTCAATCAGAATTCATTTTTCTCTCTATTTGGAGATGAAATGTTTTTGCCCTCTGTAAAAGAATTTGTGGGGGTTTGGCACCTTCTGACAGGTCACGTAGCCTTCTTCCCATGACCCCTCTCTGGTGTCTGGAGGAAGGGGTGGATCTAGCCTAGGAGCCGTCTGGGCCATGTGAGAAGCCAAGCCACACATTTCCTTGGAGACCAGCTTTTCCAGGAACTTGGAGGCCTAGCCCTGCCCTTCTCCTCTCAGCCTCGCCCCTCTCCCTGTGCCCCCTCTGGAACCTCATTTGCTCACCTACCTTCTGGCCCCTTTTCTCCACCTAAGGACTCTTCTTCTTCAAATACCAACACCCTGCTCATTCCCCCATTTCCTTTGTATCAAAAGGAGAGGCAGAGCTGGGAGCTCTTGGGTATAGTGACTCTTCTGCCACTAAACATCTTTGAGGTCCTAAATCCTGTACATTTCTTTCTTTCTTTTTTTTTTTTTTTTGCATTCCACTCAAATTTCCTGAAGCAGAAGAGTTTAAGTAACCCTAGACATACCTTTTTCTAGCAAAATGACCTTGAGCAGTTTTCTAACATCTTCGAGTATTGGTTACATCATCTGTGGTATAGGGTTGATAATCCTCCATGCGCTGAAGAGTGTCACTTTCACCCAAAGGAAAAGGAAAAAAAAAAAAATCCTCCTTTTTGTTTCCAAACATTGTGTACAACAGACACCCCTCAACCTCACCCTCACTTTGGAGGTCTGGGTCTGCCCAGGGGTGATGTGCAGTTTTGTGATGCCAAGAGGGCTGGGGCCTCAGTGAGGACCTGCTACAACCCAGCCTCCAGATGGCTACATATTTAAAACTCAGAGTTGACTGATTCGTCTCAAATACAATTGTTGCTGGTAGCCCAGTGGCTTTGTGGACGTGTCATGTATCCAGCCAGATCACTTGATAAATTGCTTTGAGGATCAAATGGGACAATCCACAGAAAATCACCTTCCATATTATACATTGTAACCTAGAGGTGACACTGATGTTCCCTCTCTCTGTGCTTGTGCTCTTCAGGCTAAAGTCTTGTAGTTGACAGAATGGCTAAGATGGCACATGTCTGTAATCCCAGCAGCTTGGGAGGCTGAGAAAGGAGGATTGTGAGTTCAAAGCCAGCCTCAGAGAAATCAAGGTGCTAAGCAACTCAGTGACACTCTGCCTCTAAATAAAATACAAAATAGGGCTGGGGATGTGGCTCAGTGATAGAGTTCCCCTGAATTCAATCCCCAGTAGCCTTGCTCCCCACCAAAAAAAGAACAGCTAAGACTAGTTTGCAATGAACCTTGAGGTCATCTCTTCTAATCCTTCACAAATGAGTCCTGGGAGTTCACAGGCTGGGTGCAAACAGAAACAGATGGCACTAAAGGAAAGAAATTCTTCAGCAACACACTCAGGCAGTGTGTCCTTTCTTCCTCAGTTACTCTGAATGGATACCAGATCATCTTAGGCTATAATCACTTGTGTATAAAAACAATAGCTCCTATTCTTATGGGTCTCATCCAAGTTTGGCAATGAACTTTGTTAAATGCCATTCCCATCAAGTTTAATATAGTGTCTTTTCAACTCAACAATCTCACTCCTGTACTTGAATATTCGTGGCAGTTTTATTCATAAAACCCCAAAGTAGAAGCAACTCAAATGTCCATCTGCTGATGAATGGATAAATACACTGTGATATGTGCATGCAAAAGAACTCTACTCAGCAATAAAAAGGAGTGAACTGCTGATATAATCAGCAATATGAATAAATCTCAAAAGCATTATGCTAAGTTAAAGAAGTTAGACACAAAAGACCGTGTGCTCTATGATTGCATTTGTATGAAAGTTCCAGAAAAGGCCAATCTGTAGGACATTAATCAAAGCTATGCTTGCCAGGGTCAGGGTAGGGGACGAAACTGACCATAAAAGGATAAGAGGGAAATTAGGGGGATGATTGATTTCAGAGATAGCTTTATGATTGTCTATAGGCCTGTCAAAGCTCATTGACATTTATACTTTTAAAAACTGAATTTCACTGCATAAAAATTTTACTTCGATGAAGCTGATTTTAAAGAGAAGGTAATAGCCAAAGATACTCTTTTAATTTTAGCCCACTTAAATGATCTAACCACCATCTAAAAGATCACAAATAGGGTAACTAAAGTCTATAGGGTAACTAAAGTCTATCAGCAGCATTTCACATGTATATGAAGTGTTGGGAGATAGAGACCCCAAAGAAATTGATCCTTCTTTTTTGACCACTCTCAAGTTGATATGTTACTGGTAGAATACATAATGAAGTAAAATTGAAAGATCAAGTAATCATTTTGTCTTTTGAAGAGTTTTAACTAATTACAGAAGGCTATTCCCATGACTGAATTGATAACCACACTGCTCTGAATCATGAACTCTTCCTGTTACTGACAAATCACTTTGAAAACCTCCAGAGTCACCCAAATTGAGCTGAAATTTCATCTTCCTTGTTTCACTCCCTCTTGAAACTCTCTTACCATTTAATTATTTACTAATTAATTCCCTGTTCCTCTCATACTTCCAAAGGATCTCAAGCAACTTCATTAATAAGTCAGTAAGGGTAAAAATGAGGGGGAAAGTTAAAACACTGATAAATAGAGGGCAAAGGGCCTACATAACCATGGGAAGTTGTAGCAAATTTTGCTCTAAGTTTTTAAGTGGCCCTACAAAAGGAGAAACATGCCTTGATATAAGATTCAAGATGTCTATAAAATAAAGAAAACCAAATGTCAAAAAATAAAACATTCTTTCTGTTACCAAAATTTAATGTGAAAAATTTTCCACAGATCCAAAAGAGAAACTTGTATGAAATAGCAAATGGATTTAATATCACAGTGGGAAAGTCACACACTGAGTTCCTTGTGGCATCCTTAAAGCCACAGGAAAAAATAAGAGAACACCACACTAAAGAGGGCAACATGGTGGCCAGGGGACAAAGGGAGTCTTATTGGTCACTGTGACTGTGACTTTTTATGTATAACCTTTTCAGTTTTCGAGAAGTGCCCAACTTACCCACACTACTAAACAGCAGCATTTCAGTATACATACTGGGGAGGGAGGCTGCAAATAACCGGTTGAAGAATGCTGGGCACCCTCTGTGTCTCAGCTCTACCATGGGGATCAGAGAATATCTCCCACATTAGGTAGCTGGTTAAATGGGTTAATATGTGTACAAGGCTGGCCATCAGCTAAGTGTTCACTGTTACTAATGATAATGTCAAAATGCAATTTTGTAAAGGTGGTCTTGTGAAAGGCCAAAATGTTGCTTCATGTGGAAAGCTCAATCGTGATTCGATTTTAGTCAAGAATATAAATTTAGATGTGAAAATTAGTTGCCATGCCTGTGGAGCCTTTGCAGATAACAGATCCAATTATTTTGAGTTTTATGGTGTGTTTTCAAAGGCATTGTACTACCATATATTATGGAGTGACAGCCAGGAATATCTCAGTAAATGAAAAAGACATCCCATGTTCATGGATCAGGAGCTTAAGTTATCTAACTGACAAGACTCCCCAAGCTGATCTTCAAGTTGAACCCCGTCTCTAACAAAAGCCCAACTTCTTTTGCTGCAGAAATGAATGAACTGATCCTAAAATTGATACGAAAACAAGAGATTCGGAACCGCCAAAACAATCACGAAGAAAGTACATGGGAGGAATCACATTTCACAATTTCAAAGTCACTACAAGCTGAGCATCCCTAATTTTAAAATCTTCTCCAAATTTTGAGACTTTCTGAGTGCTACCATGAAGCCATAAGTGGGAAAGTCCCTACCTGACCCCATGTGAAAAAGCTGCAGGTGCCCAACGTACACTTTATTCAGCATTCCCAAGGGGAAAAAGTCCCTCCTACACTTTGTATGGTTGCTATATTTTCTGTGCACACCCGATTCCATGCAAGCCCACCCACAAAGTGTCCTGAAATGGTGAGGGTGCAGATTGGATGCACCAAGGACACTAGACAGTGCTGGTTGAAACACCTTACGGAAGGGGATGCTGCGGAATGGCCATCATGTGGGACCTGGAGAGAAACAGTCGAAATTCCATGCTGTCCAAAGAAGTCAATGAAAAACAGAAATACTCAGCATAACGCTAACAACAAAGTTGTCAGTCTTGTAGGGAAAGGGAGGATGTGTCAGCTTCAGAGTAAAATATGCTACCTAATGCTAGGCTGCTAAAGAAGCAAGCAGTGATCTATCATGATGAACTGAAAATTGGACAGGCTGCTTGCAGAAACTGAAGAAAAGACACAGCATTGCATCTTTAAATATTTGTGGTGACAAAGCATCTACTGGTCATGAACCAGCAGAGAAATTTGTTGATGAGTTTGTCAAGGTCATTGCTGGTAAGACCCTAATGCCAAAACAAGTCCATAATTCTGAAGAAACATCACTATTTTGGCATGATTACCCCAGAAAGATACTGATAACAGCTCATGGGACAGTCCCTACGAAAATAAAGGGTGTCCAGGACAGAATAACTCTTCTGGGATATGCTCATATGACTGGTATATAAAGACAAACTTGCCATGACAGACAAAATCTTGCCTTCCTGGGGCTGGGGTTGTGGCTCAGTGGTACAGCGGGTTCCTGGCACATGTGAGGCCCTGGGTTCAATTCTTAGCACAATGACTAAATTAATTAATTAATTAAATAAAGGTCCATTGACAATTGAAAAAATATCTTAAAAGAATATCCAATCAGCCTGATGTTCCTCTAACAGAGGTACAGATCACCAGGGACATTCTTTTCCAATTGGTTTCACATTTTGTACCACTTGATCAGTTCTCAGTGCAGGGAAGCTGGCCTGGATGATGAATGTGAAATTGTATCATTCCCTGATGACCATTCTGCTCTTCCTCCAGCAGAAATACCCATCAGAAATAGTGTTTGGGTCATATACCGTCCCCCCAAATGTGACTTTATTAATTTGGCAATGTGACCAGGTATCCTTAAATCAACAAAGAGTAAATATAAGAACCCTTGCCTGAATGTCATACAATCCCTTCCCTTCTCTTCCCTTCCCCCTTCCCAGCCCCTCCCTACCCCTCCCCTCCTCTCCTCTCCTCTCTTCAATCTCTCTCTCTCTCTCTCTCTCTCTCTCTCTCTCTCTCTCTGGCCTGAGCCCAGGGGTTTAACCACTGAGCCACATGTACAGTTCTTTTTACTTTTTCATTCTGAGTCAAAAGTCTTGCTGAGTTGCTTAGGGCCTCACTAAGTTGCTGAGGCTGGCTTTGAACCTTACATCCTCTTGAGTCAGCCCTCAGAGCTGCCGGGATTACAGGCATGTGCCCTGCACTTAGCATGTGGAAGTTTTCAAAATGAGTGCAGTCTGAATAGTGCCATATGAGCTCTTGCCGATGTGTGCATCACCATGACTAAAGACGCAGTTCTGCAGACCAGCCACAAATGGATCCTTGACTATGTTCAGTGACCGTGATGAACAAGGTGGTAACCAAAGGATTCCGTAGGTCAAATAAGAAAAAGAAGTGATATCTGACCTCCACAGTCCATCAGTGAACTGGAAGAAGTGGCTATCAGAGAACTTTTCAAGGTCAATATTACTCCAGTTTTGCATTCTTTGACCAATGGTGAAAGAGAGAAAATGGTTCTGCATTGAGATAATCATGAAGCTAGTGACAATGAAGATGATGTTGTTAATACTGCAGAAAAAGTACCTAGACTCAACGTGGTGAAAACGTGGGATGGACGTACCGAAGGACTACAGCAGCATGCATTCATAACCAAACACGACATTTTTTCAATTTATAAAATCAAAGAGAAGCTGGGCACAGTGGAAGGTGGGCTGGAAGCCCCAACTACTCAGGAGGCTGAGATGAGAGCATCCTTAAGCCTGTGAATTGGAGACTAGCCTTAGCAACACAGAGAGACCCTGTTTTTTTAAAAAAAAAAAAAAAAAAAAAACTAAGAAGACTTCTAAGATTAAAAACCATTGTTAAAAGCAGATGATTCTGGGGAAAAAAATTTCAAATTAGCATCCAGCAGAATTCTTTCTTTTCTCTAGAGGACTCACTTCCTGGTTTCTGATGATTTTTTCACCAAAAAAATAAAATACAGTGTATGGCAACCTTTTGGTTGGAATACAGCATTGCAGGTGGAGACTGAAAACCTGGTGTTTGTTGCTGTTGTGGTAGGTTCAGGCACTCCAGCGATGCTACCGTGCTGATTACCCAGAACACAGTTAATGGCATGTTGTATTTTTACAATTAAGTATTCATGGTGAAATTTAAGTGTAAGAAAATGATCGTTTACTGGCAGCATAAGAATCCAGAGAGTCAGGAAAGAGGGTGATGCCAGATAACCAGTCTGTCCACACGGGTGACTGACATGGTGACACCTTTCCTTTCTAATGGTGAGTGTATACAGACTTTGTTTCATGCACAAAATTATAAAACAGATTATCTAAAACTAACTTCAAGCTATGTATCTAAAGTATATGTGAAACAGGAATTTTATGTTTAGACTTGAGTCCTATCCAAGATATTTCAGTCTGTTTATGCAAATATATTGTCATTAAAAAAAAAAAATCCCAAATTTAAAACACTTCTGATCCTAAGCATTTCTGAACAAGGAACATTCAACCTGCACAAAGCCACAGAAATTGAGACACTGTGGAATTATTATTAGGATACACACATCTACCAATGGAATAGAATTGAGGCCAGAAATAAAATTGACATTTATCAACCATCCAATGGGGACAGAATAGCTTTCAACAAATGGTGCAAGGACAACTTGATATGCAAATGCAAAAGGCAGGAGCTGGGCCCCTACTTCTTTCTTCCACAGCTTTTATTAGTGCACTACAGTTGCACATCATGGTGGAATTTTTGGTACATATTCATACATGCACACAACATATCAATAAAATTGGGCCAATACCAGTCCCCAGTACTTCCCCTTTCCCTTCCCCGCTCCCTCCCACTATGCCCTTCCTTTTATTCTGCAGATCTCCCTTCAATTTTTATGAGATTCCTGCCATCTTTCTTTTCATTTTTCCTCTCCAGCTTCCGCATATGAGAGAAAACACACAACCCTTGATGTTCTGAGTTTGACGTATTTTACTTAAACTAATGGCTTCTAGTTCCATCCATTTTCCTGAAAATGACATAATTTTATTAAACACTCCATTGTGTATATAGACCACATTTTCTTTATTTATTCATCCATAGACAGACACCTAGGCTGGTTCCATAGTTTGGCTATTGTGAATTGTGCTGCTATGTATGCATGTATTTCTATTGTATGATGACTTTGACTCTTAGGATAAACATGGAGGAGGGGTACAGCTGGGTCAGATTTTTGAGGAAACTCCAAGCTGATTTCCATAGTGGTTGTACTAATTTACAACCCCACTAACAGTGTAAAACTGTTCCTCTCCACATCCTCTCCAGCATTTGTTATTGTTTGTATTCTTGTTGGCTGCCATTTGACCGGTGTGAGAAGAACTCTGTCTTGCTTTGATTTGTCTTTCCCTAGTTGCTAATGATGTCCAACACTTTTTCATGGATTTGTTGGCTATTTGTAGTTCTTCTTTTGAGAAGCGTCTAATTCGCTTGCTCATTGAATTGGGTCATTGGTATTTTTGATGTTAAATTTTTTGAGTTCTTTATATATTCTAGATATGAGTCCTCTGTCAAAAGAGTAGCTAGCGAAGATTTTTCTCCTATTCTGAAGGTTGTGTCTTCATATTCTCCTTTCCTTTGCTGTGTAGAAGCTTTTTAATTTGTCCATTCATTAACTCTTGAATTATTTCCTGAGTTTTAGGTAGACCCTACTTCTTACCATACAAAACTTACCAAAAAATAACTAATAAAGGACTAAGTTTAGACTTCAACTTAAAAGCTAAAACTATAAAATTCTTACAAGAAAACACAAGGGTAAATCCTCATAACTTCAGTTAGGCAACAGTTCCCTAGGTATGATGCCAAAAGCTCAAGCAATAACAAAAAAAAAACAAATTAAACTCTATCAAAAATTAAAACTTTGTGCTGCATTCAGTATCAAGAAAGTGAAACGTTAATCCACAGACTGGGAGCATATATGTGCAACTCATGTATCTGATGAAGAATCAATACAAAAGAGTATAAGAGGTTCTCTTTTGACTCAATAATAAAAATACAGCCCAATTTAAAAATGAATGCAGGGCTTGAATAGGCATTTCTCCAAAAGAGATACACAAGTGGACAATAAGCAGGTGGAAAGATGTTCCTTAGCAGAAGTCACTAGGGAAAGGCCAATAAAAATCACAACTCGCTGTCACTTCAAACCCATTAGGATTTTTGTACCCAAACAATCGCAAAAGTTAGTTAAGAAATTCACATTGTATTAGACAAAGGGGAATGAAGGGAAGACAGGGGGATGGGAACAGGAAAGACAGTAGAATGAATTGGACATCACTTTCCTGTTCATATATGAATGCATGACCAGTGTAACTCCACATCATGTACAACCACAGGAATGGGAAGTTATACTCCATGTATGTATATGCGTCAAAATACATTCTACCATCCCGTACAACTAAAAAAGAACGTATTTTAAAAAGGAAATTGGAATCCTCAAACATTGCAGGTCAGAATGAAAGACTATGCAGACATTTCAGTCTGGCAGCACCTGAAAAGTTAAAGTTTTCATCTGATCTAGCAACTCTACGTTTCACACATATCTAGGATAAATAAAATACCCTGTCTACACAAATATTGTATACAAATATTTGTAGCAGCATTATTCCTACAGCCCCGCTGACATGTTTATCCATGGCGAATAGATAAACAAAAGGTGGAGCATCCATCTTGAATATCACTGACAATTTAAAAGGAATAAAACACTGATATGTGCCAAGCATGGAAGTACCTTGAAAACATTATGCTAAATGAAAGAAAAGAGTCACAAAAGACCGCATATTGGTAACTCTCAACAGACAGCGTGGAGGAACAGGACGTAGATTAGCAGTTGCCTTAGGACAGTGCAGAGGGAGGATCGAATGAACAGTAACTGCTAAAAGGCATAGGTTTCTTTATGCAGTAACAGTTGTATAACTCTGAATATCTAAAAATCATTTGTACACTTCAGATTGAATTCCACATTAACAGTTGATTTTTATGGAATGTGAACTGTATCTCAATCAGGACTTAAAAAACAAAATGTAACTAGTCACCAGATCCCTGTACCTTGTGGAGTGTGGGATTCTATCTCTTGAGTGAATAAAGGCTGCTTTGGGCCGCCAAGGATGTTATTTCTTGAAATTAAACTTTTGATTCAAATGAGCATTATGATCACTGCCAACAATTCTGGATATAGATAGTTTATAGTTTATAGGGCAAATTTTTAAATAGTTAACTAATTAATTCCTATGTCTGACCAGATGTGGCATATTCATTTCATGGCCTGTCTGTGGGAACAATTAGAATCTTGGGCCAGTAGGTTGCCTTCGGCTCTGGAATACATTTCCAGGTCAGTTGCCCCACTGTCAATTAGTGTGTGTGCTCAAGGGGATGCAAGCTGATTTCAACACTATCTTAAACAAAACATAATTAGGAAGGTATGTGTCTTGCCAAAAAATTACATAATGCATTCCAAAGCCAATTAAAAGTGAATTTTAGACCAACCATGCTGAATATATGCTTTTAGCATAGCTTTGAGTGGCTAATAGTTATGCATACTCATGTAGAGTTTAACTTTTTTTTTTTTTTAACTTCAATTTTTCTTTTAGGATTCAGTAATTCTGCTCATTCAGGTTTCACAAGAAAAGGTTAACATGTCTCAGACGCTTGCCTCATGATAACATACCCATTCACTACCTCTAATGCCTTACAACCCAAAACGTCAAAATGGCTCGCTCTTCAAAACTGGTCTGCAGCCTGAGGATCACCTGAGAGACCCACCTCACACTATAGAGTCTTAATCTGCATTTTAACCAGCTCTCCAGGCAATCTGCACATTAAAGTTAAGAGGCCTTGCTCTTCCATTCAACTGAAGTTCAGTGGATAGACACCTCAGGAAAGTAAGCCAGTGGCTCTCGACCTATAATCTTCTTTAGGAGCTGCCTATTGCAACCTCTAAACATCTCTGTTTGATTGAAAGAAATAAAGGCCATAAAATTCATGTGAATACACATTAAGCCCAGGAAAGAAAGTTGTAGTGATCCCTTTTAGTTAAAAACTCTGGGAAGCTTTCCCATGTTTTCCAGTTGCCCCTCATTTTTCCTCCTGCCTTTGCCCCTTTGTCCCAGTGCCACATTCCTGGAGAGGGCCAGCCTGAGACACTTAGGCTGAGAGCAGCAGGTGGTGAAATACCTCTGGTGGCAGGAGGATTCCTGGGTGAAAGACAGTTCACCCATCCATCTGGAAAAGAACAATCCGACTGGGAACAATCAGAC
This sequence comes from Sciurus vulgaris, assembly GCF_902686455.1. NCBI lineage: Eukaryota > Metazoa > Chordata > Mammalia > Rodentia > Sciuridae > Sciurus > Sciurus vulgaris. The sequence goes on from NC_136470.1 coordinate 135,045,930, forward strand.
CTCTTTCTATCTCCCCACTTAAGTGCAACCCAACTCTAGCCTTTATGTTCCTTAAGAGGCTCCAGTTCCTCTAAGCCTACAGGGTTCCAGTAAGTGGAAACACATCTCTTGCCCCTTCACCCCCATGTTTCCATTTCCTGCAAAGGAAGTGCACAAAGCCAAGTAACTGGGAGGTCCTCCCACGGAGACCAGGGCTCTCCAAGACGTAGTGGGGGTGGAGGGACCAGGAATGACTCCAGAAAGGCTCCTGGGGGGTGGTATTTTGAATGCTGATTCTCAGCCTCTACCCTTGTGTTTCTCATTCAGGAGACAGATAGCCAGTTACTCAGATCTGACCACTACATGTTGTCTACCTGTATTGAAATGTCACACTGTACCCTGCAAATATGCTTACTTACTGTGTGTCAATTAAAATTATATTTTTAAAAAGATTCTGATTCAGGGTCTGAATTTAGGCCCAGAAATTTGCCTTTTAACAAATACCCCACAAAGATTCTGATGTTAAGAGGTCCAGGCCCACATATGAGACATAGATGCTTCTGGAATTCAGGGATGGGGTTATATCCCCATGAACCCATTGCATAAGCAGAAAATATTATAAGCTGGAGATGCTCTTAATACACCTAACAAACCAAACACCATAGCAGCATAGCTTAGCAACACAGTAAAATTTCGTTGTTTACCTTCGTGATCCTGTGGCTGATGGAGCTGGGGCTCACTGCCGCTGCCTGGCATCCTGAAAGAGTACCACATATGGCTAGCCCAGCAAATGATCCAAACTCACATTTCAAAGTACAGTTTCAAACGATGCATGCTGCTTTTGCACCAAAGTTGAAAAGGCCTAAATTCAACAAGCATTGCACGTTGAGGGCCCACTGTGGTTGGTGGAGGACAGCAGTACTACCTTTGCAAAGAAATCACTCCTTCTTAGGCAGCCCTGTCGTTTTCTGAACTGATGCTGTCAACTTTTGTCATGTTCACTCTGCATTTCTGAGAAATTGCTGTTTGGGACCGCCCATCCTACCTGAGGCTTTCCTGCTGTGCTGTGCAGGGTGGGGTGTACGGCTGCATGGGAACTTGTGAAGGGGGTGACCACTTTAGAGAGCCGTTTCTCAACTTCCTAGAAAAAGAGACAAAAGACCATTTCAAGATTTGTGAAACCTATTAACCAAAAACAACTGCATTACCTAATCAGAGTTACCATCATCTACTGTCAGGGACGGCTACTGTACCAGAGGCAACAAGGCTTTGAGAGCGAGAAGGCCAAGTCGGCCAACCGCCAGGTTCAAAGCCTACCTTCTCCATTGCATTCTACGACCGTGGAAAAGTGTCTGAACTTTTCCCTCGTCACCTTCTTTATCTGTAAAATGAACATATAACACCTATCCCACTGAGTTGGGATGGGATTAAATGAAGCGCTCAAATATCTCATGAACTCATGCAGCTCTAAACATCTAAATAATGATGAAATATCCATTATACTTTTTAGGTGAAACCCTCAAAACCATTGAGTACACCAAGAAGTGATTCCAGAGGTTAAGGTGGAATCCTAGGTTTAAAAAAACAAAAACAAACAAACAAAAAAACTGGAATTGAACTTGATGTTTAATTTAAGCAGTGCGAACGAACGATTATAACCAGAGTGATCTGAGGCATGCTTGTTTTTCAAGATTCCCCAACTTTTAGCTTCTTGGGAAGTCAGGACTGAACGCCACCCTCTGCTCCACCCAGTCCCACTTCAACTCGCAGCCTGCGGAGGACAGGGAGGCACGCAGTCCCAGGGGGCGCCCCGCGGGAGCAGGGCCGGGGGCACCAGGGAAGTGGGTCGGGAGCCCAGCCGCCGGGAGAGGAGCCGGGACCGGGTCCCGCAGTGCGCAGGCCGCCGCCCCCGGGGCCGCGCAGCTGGAGGATGCGGCCGGCAGCCGGGAGCGTGCGCGCCCACGTGACGGCCGCTATAAGAGCGCTCGGGGCGGACGCTCGGCTCCCGCCGCGCCTCCTCGCTGGCCGCGCTCCCTCCCGGCGCCGGCTGCTCCGACCCCGACCTGCGGCTGCCGCGGCCGCAGCCCGGACTGCACCATGACAGGTACGCGCCGCGCCGCGCCGCGGACGCCGCCCCGGCCCCGGCCCCGGCCCCCGCCCGGCGCGGGAGTTCCCCGCGGGACCCGAGCGCTCGAAGTTGCGGCGGGCGGCGCGGAGGGGCTGCTGCCTGCGTCACGGCCGCCCGCGCCCCGGCGCGGAGTGGGGGGCGGCCGGGCGGCGCGGGCCTCTGCGGAGCCGCCTTCGCTGTGTGCTCGCCCTGCTCCTGCGCCTGGCGGGGCCGAGCGCCGTGGGGAGCCGGGCGGGATCCGGGGAGCCGCCCCGGCCTCGCGCAGGCAGGCACCCCGGGCAGGGGCGGCGGCGCGGTAGGGACACCCGCGGCCTCGGCCCGCTCCTGGGCGGCCCGGCGCGGCTCTGGCCGCCACGCTGAGCCTATTTTTAGGCCTATGGGGCCGGGTTTCGGGGAGCTGGGAGCCGGGCTAGCGGCCCCGGGGGCGGGCCTCGGCCCCACTTGTTGCGCCGGGAGGGTCTGCCCGCAGGACCGGGAAGCTCGGGGCCGGCTGGTCCTTCCGCGTCGTTGAGACCAGTAGCTGGGGTCATTGCAGCAATTGGACTGCCGAAAGATTGCAGGTGTCACCCAGAGTTGGCTGTCTTTGGAAGGTTAACACCTACCCAGCTGTCCTTGCTCTTTCCTGTTCCTTTACAGTGTTTGCTGGTCTGTCTTCAGCCTATGTTCCTAAGGATTTGGCCTCTCCCTTATTTAATCTTGGACATCATCCATGTCCTTGCTTCCCGAAATCCTTGAGTCCTACTCAGAGTGAATTTTTTTCTCCAGGATCTCCTGGAATCTGCATTGAAGCATAGTTTAGTTTGCCCAGAGTAAGTACCTTTGTACAGAATAACTTGGAAAAGTTACAGTCTGTTGTTGGGTCGACGATAATAGACGCAGGTAGAGGCAGAGGTTGATCCTGCACGTAAAGAGACAAGTGTCACAGATTTGGGCTTTCTTGGAGTGTGACTGACTGGGGTCGGGGAACACCAGTTAGTCAGATCACCACTTAGGAGTGGCCTGCCCTGCGAGAGGGCCGTCAGTATGTTTGAAGTGGCAGTCAGGTCCCTACCTGGGGATGCGCTGGCCCACTGCACAGCCCACAGCTTCCTCTCACTTCCTCACGGAATTTCCACTACTTCCAGCCTCCACGTTGGAAAATGGGCAAGGGACAATGAGGAAACCTAAGACAGGAGAGTGACTTCATGACAAAATGTCCTAACTCCCTGATTGGGCAACAGTGCCCCCAAGTGACCCCAGCCAGAGTTTGATCCTAAGTGTCCTATGCATTTGGATGCCCACCAACCTGCTGGTGTTCAAATCCCCTCGGAGATGACGCCTTCAAGGCTGGAGGGTGAGGATTATTCAGTCGGAAAAATAACCCATGTGTTTGCCTTCTGTTCTCACAAGTGATTATTGGAGATTAGTGTCTGTCTGTCTGTTTTGGGGATGTAGGGGACAGGGCAGGGGGTTCTGTTGCTTCTCCAAAGAAGAGGAACAGGTTTCCTGGAACTTGTGAGGTGGTCTCTAAATCATTTAACAGTGACTGGTGCCTAGATAGCAGCATCAAGGAGGGACGGTGCCATTTGAGCAGAGACTCAAAGTGACTCTACAGGGGTGGTGGGGCAAGGGAGCTTTTGCTTCAGGTAGAGGAAGGAGTAAGTGTAAAAAGCCTGAGGCTTAAACACACACCAGCATGAAGGATGTGACCTCTGCTTTCAGACGGTCTCAGTTGAGGTTGACAGTTCCATTGTTGCTTATTGAAAATATTGTGTACCGCACCCTGGAGGAGAAAAGGAAGATGGTATTACCGGTCTCCTCCTTACTACTTGCTTAAAGTTCACTCCCTGGTGTTAAGCTGTTGTTCCATCATCTGGTCTGAGAGTTCAGCATGTCTGGATCTAATTTGTACAGCTCATCCATCCTTGTGAAGGTTGTCAGCCGTTCCTCCTAAACTCTAGTCTTGAACCATTCCCTTTTCTTTTTGCAATGCTGGGGATTGAATCTAGGATGCTCTACCACTGAGCCACATCCACAGCCCCTTTTCTTTTGAGATGGGGTCGTGCTAAATTGCTCAGTCTGGCCTTGAACTTGCAGTCCTCCCACCTCAGCCTCCCAAGTAGCTGGGATTGCAGGTGGGCACCACCATGCCCTGCATGAACCATTCTTGAAGTGACTACCTGGGTTCCCTCTCAGAGATCCTGCTGCTTTACTGATAGAGCAAGGTGACCTCTGAGAAGCTGATTTTGCTGAATTATTGTTTGAAAAGGGTCCTGGGGCAAGACCCTTTGCAGGTAAGATATTGTAACCAGTGTGTCTTCTTTTCTTTGTATTAAGATCAGGCCTTTGTGACACTCACCACAAACGATGCCTATGCCAAAGGTGCCCTGGTCCTGGGCTCATCTCTGAAACAGCACAGGACCACCAGGAGGCTGGTTGTGCTTGCCACTCCACAGGTCTCAGACTCCATGAGGTGAGGACTCGCTCGATCCAGGTGTTCATGCTCTCTGCTTAAACGCACCATTAGGTGGTCACAGTTCACCTACACTCCTGTCCCTTAGTACAGCAGGGCTATATCGTGTCCTGCTTCAAACCAGGGAAACCCTCCAGTGAGTTTGAACAAAAAGTAAGTTTTCTCATTGCTAGTTGACATTGGTAACCTAAAGATGTTTATTTGTAATATAATACACCAGAATCTTTATCAGAGAGCTGTCTGAACTAAGGATTTTGCTGGGGAGCACCTGAGTAGCACATGCTACTCTGTTAGTTTACTTTGATTTGTTGGAATTAAATTTGGGGGCATCTGAATGAACTACCTGATTCCTGATTCTAACTTTAAATGTGTCTGGGCACACTAGCAGCTTCCTAGGGTGCTCAGTTTGCAGTCTCCCAGACTTCCTAGAAATTGAACCCCCCCCCCACCTTTTTTTAAAATGTAAGCATAGGCCAAGGGCCTCTGAGAAGTAGGCATTGTGTGTAGATACACATATCCTTCCCAGGAATGGCCTTGCCCCTAAGGCCAAACAGCTGGTTCCTAACGTGCAGTCCATTAGTGAGGTGTGTGCAGGAATCCAGATCTCAGCTCAGATCCCCACCACCCCAATCCACTGTGGTTCAGTGGTGCCCTGAGCAGTTCTTATCAAAATATCATTTACTGCATACACTAGAGCATATTTTTGAACAGCATTGGAGACAGAATACACTGCCAGCTTGTCTCTTTTTATCTCACTTTGTTACAAACTTTCAGTGAAGGTGTTTGTGACATACCTTTTTTCCCTAGTGCTGAGTTCAGTGTCTTACCTAAGTCCACCCCATTAACCAACCTCAGGAGCTTTCTAAAATAAAGATTTAGTTAATTCTGGCTGTGGAGTAGTGTTGTACCTCACAGACCAAACTGAGTCTCTCATTATGCCTAAATAGAGTGCTAAGCACATGATACATGTAGGTTATATTGTATTCACAAAGATGGCAACCTAATACCTAAGCCCTGTAGCTTCTTTTTGGAACACAGGGCTTCAGGCAATTCTTAGTCAATTGCTTTAGCAAAAGTGACTACTTAGAGACTTCATTATGCATATTATATGCACATTACTCAGCATCATTTGTAAAAATATGCAATAGTGAGAATCATAAGAAGATAGTGTCAAATACCTAGGCTGTTACAAAGATATACTCTTACCAAATGTCAATCACATTTTTAGAAACTATTTCCACAACTTGCCTTGTATTGAATAATACAATAAAATTTTCAATATATAATAATAATGCCTTAAGACAAGTACTTCATCCTTCCCACAAAGAGTTCTTTTGACTTTATAAAGTTAGGTTATTGTGCAACTGAACACAATTTGTTCTGAAGTGACATCAGGACAGCTGTAAGGGGGTGTACTATAGCAAAGCAACAGATTGTTCTGGTGATTGACAGGGCAGTGAGGCAACAGTCTTATATTAGAATGGTCACTTGTTGTGAAAAGACTCCGAGTGCTGTTTTCTGGAATTTGTTTTGACAGAAGAGCTTTAGAGACAATCTTTGACGAAGTCATCATGGTGGATGTCTTGGACAGCGGTGACTCTGCTCATCTGACCTTAATGAGGAGACCCGAGTTGGGTGTCACGCTGACGAAGCTTCACTGCTGGTCGCTGACACAGTACTCAAAATGCGTGTTTATGGACGCAGATACTCTGGTGAGTATGGCTTTGGAGGATGAAGAGATGGAGACCTGTAGGCATTTGAGGAATGCTGCGAGGACTTGACAGTGGAGTTCAGATAAAACCCCTATCATGGAAAGTGTCGAGTGAGGAGGGAGAGTGGTCCCTCCCAGCTGCCCGACAGCTGTCGTCATCTTTTGTCTTGGGTGACATGGGGAGAACTTCAGAGGAGCGTGCTGCCAGAAGCATTTCTGTAATGCCTTTCTCCCCTTGAATCAGGTCCTAACAAATATCGATGACCTTTTTGAGAGGGAAGAATTATCCGCAGCCCCAGACCCCGGATGGCCTGACTGTTTCAACTCCGGAGTCTTTGTCTACCAGCCCTCCATGGAGACGTATAACCAGCTGTTGCACCTTGCTTCTGAGCAGGGTAGTTTCGATGGTACGTATCTGTGTCTTGTCTGACAAGTATCAGTAACTTCTCAGGGCTGTTCTTCTCAGAGGTAGAGTTGTTGCTGTTTCTTATGCCTGGAAGATAAGTGAGATGTGGCAAGCATTTAAAATTGTGTTCTTTTGCAGTAAATACTGTCGCGTGTCACTGTCCATACATCTTTTTTTTCTATAGATGCATAAGATTAACCTGAATTAAGACAGTTTTGTAGGCTTGCCTTTAAATGACCTTCCTGGGTCTAAATTAGAGTAAAATGAATGCACAATGGTAATTCAAAAATAAGACTGATGAATAAAAACTTCTGTCTTTAGGGCTGGAGATGTAGCTCAAAGATAGAGTGCTTGCCTAGTATGCATAGGGCCCTGGGTTTGATCCCCAGTAGTTCAGAGACAAAAACAAAAAATAACTACTGTCTTTAAACCTGAGTGAACTCTTAGCTCAAGAGGGTTTGACAGCCATTGCTAACATGACAACCAAGTATTGTCTCCATGGAAACTTGAGAAATAAACCTGGTAATTTGGCTGTCATTCTCTTGGAAGGCCTTAAACACCAAGACAGAAAGTTCGTGGGAAAAATCTTTGTTTCTACACTCTCATTTTCTTTCAGGCTACATATCAGATCAGCCCTACATATCAGATCAGGCTACATATCAGCCCTGCAAGGCTGAGGAGTATGCCATTGACAGAGTTGGCTAGCATTTTCTCCTACGGGTAGCCTCCGTGTAGGCAAAGGGCAGGCTCCGTGATACAGGACCACACCCTCTTCGGAGAACTTACTTTTCCTTTTGTGGTACTGGGGGCTGAACCCAGGGCCTTAACGTGCTAGGCAAGTGCTCTCCCACTGGAGAATCTTAATGAAGTGAATTAGCAGGCATGCTTCCATTTCAGGCCCATCCCTGAAAGAACAAGCCAGTTTTTAAAGATGACAACAGCAGAAGGCAAAACCGGTAGTTAACATGCAACGGCAGTTCTTTTTAAAATGATTCCTCGGGGTTCTTTTGCCCTGTATAGACAAGAGGAAGGACATGCTCCAAGAAGCCCTCCCGGCTGTGGTTCCCTGATGCATGACACTGTGGCAGACCACAGGCGTGGAGGGCGGGCCCGGGCCAGAGGCCTGAGCGCTGCAGAGACACCTGCAGCCTTTCCCTGCAGAGCAGGCCTCAGGCTTGCGGCCAGTAGATCTTTCTGAACAGGCAGGAGCAACCTTTCTCGCTCGATGTCAGATTCAACCCTGGGTGCTGCCTTCAGATTCATTTCTATTAACCAGTTAATAAAGTTAAAAATCAATATTAATTTTTTTTTTAATTTAGAAGATTAGAAGTTGGTTAGATTGCTAAAATTAAGATTTTGAAACTTAAAACATTTCAAGTTATACATAAAACTGAGATTGGGTCTTTTGACCTTGCCATTCATAGAAATTGGATTCTGTTTATTCACTCCACTGAGGATTTGGGATTTGCTATTATTTGAAATCTCACTGAGAAGAAGGAAGTTTAAGTTTCAGTCTTGTTTCACTATTTGGCTAGTTTACATCCTAAGCCAGCTGTCTCCATCGAGAAGCAGTTCCACCCACCAAGGGACATTTTGCAGTGTCTGGAGACATGTTTTATCATCTCAAGGGAGAGGGTAGGTGTGCTGCTGGCATCTGTAAGTAGGAGCCACAGATGCTGCTAAACATCCTACGATGTCTGGGACAGCCCACCACATCAGTAGTGCTGAGGTTAAGAAACTGTTCTATGGCTCATGCCTGTACTCTCAGTGACTCAGGAGGCTGAGGCAGGAGGATCACAAGTTTGAGGCCAGCCTTAGTAACTTAGCAAGACACTGTCTCCAACAACAACAACAACAAAAATTAAAGGTGGTGTAACTTAGTGCTAAAGCTCCCCTAGGGTTAAATCCCTAGTACCCCACCAAAAAGAAACTCTGCTGCAAGCTAAGACATTGCATGTTATAAAACAGAGCAGTTGTACATGGACCACAATGAATGGCAGCATCTAAGATGTGTAGTCTTCTCCCAGCAACCTTAAATAAGAAGATAATGTGTTCATCATGGCCAGGAATGAAACTGCCTTGAACTTCACAGACCGACTATTACATCCTACTCTTGACCTTTTCTGCAAGGAATGAAAGCTGTATTAGCGTTCAGGTGCAGAACATGCATTCCTTGTTTCTGCTGCTGACGCCTGAAAGGAAGAGCAGAGCCTTTTAGCAGAGTCCCCTTTGGGCTTGGCCTTCTCTTCCGAGCGTGGCTTTCTTCACCTCTTGCACTCTAATTGAAGGAAGGAAGTGGAATCCTGACAGAGATCCAGAAAGTCAGTCACATTCTAAAATAGATCTGTGGCCAGCCAACTGCCTGAAATCCACATGATTTTAACCGTGTGCAGAGAACCAGCTTCGACGCTGGGCGAGTGTTACATGCTGTTGGGAGATAAGAGCTCAGAGACCCCACAGCTGTGTGCCACAGTGCATTCTCCAGGGTGCGCTTTGAGAATATGAGGCTGACTGTCTGCGGAAGCTCACTCCGGCCCGGCCCGGGGACTGTGTGCTGGCGGCGGGAAGCCCTGGAGGGGCTGGTGTGGAGCAGAGTGCTCCTCTGAAAAGCACTTCCTGCTTTTTCACCAGAACCTGACACCACCGTGGGCTCTCTGCACCCTGCTGCCCATTTCATTATTCAGCAGGGTTTCCAGGCCGGGCCTTCCTCTGAGGCACTCCATTCCCTGCCTGCTTGAGGCCAAGGACTGAATTTTCTCTCTTAATAGAAATGCGTTAATTGAAAGAGTGAAACAGTCAGGTACACAGATGAGAAATGGCAGTTAGTTCTCAGTGTGTTGAATTCAACAGAATAAACAACTACCTGTTCTTAAACGAAAGGTTGTTTATGCTTGAAGTGCGTGTTGGGGGCTTTCCTTAGCACCGGAAGCTCCTCCCTCTCTGGAAGCCTGCCCTGGGCTGAAGGGGTTTACCATTACCTGTGGGACCTGAAGGTTGGCGGGGCTAATGAGTGATAGCAGTGAAATATTTGTTTATGAACAACATTCTTTTTTTTTTAGCACCGGGGATTGAACTCAGGGGTGCTTGACTACTGAGCCACGTCTTTTGTATTTTATTTAGAGACAGGGTCTCACTGAGTTGCTTAGTGCCTCGCTTTTGCTGAGGCTGGCTTTGAACTTGTGATCCGCCCGCTTCAGCCTCCTAGGCTGCTGGGATTACAGGCCTGTGCCACTGCGCCCAACTTGAACAACCTTCTTGTCTGAAGGCAGTAACCATGCTTGCTCTGCCTTGAGTTTTCAATACATTATATTTTGTAAAAATCATAACTATAAAAATATTTTTATTTTAAAATTATTTAAGAGTGATGTAGAAATAATTTTGCTTAGGTGTCGCCTCATAGGCATCAAGGCAGACATTTCCAGATGTGGTTTTTTTTTTTTTTTCACTGTTCCATGTTCTAAAGTCTATCGGTTTCCCCTGCCCCCTCACCAGGCGCTTAAATCCCAGGCTTTTTAGATTAGTATTCCAGAAGACCAATTTTGCATGACCTTATCTGTCTGAATATCTTGAAAGTCCTGCTTAATCTCTTTCCCATGTTCAAAAAACCTGACGGGGCTTGGTGTCCACTGACAAGCCACACAGGCTGCTGATGACTGAGCTTTCGCAGCTGCTTTCTGGGTCCTTCTGATGGGAAGGAATGTGGCTGTCTCTCTTCTAATCACCAGCCCTCTGACTGCATCCCCCACCCATGCCTCTGGCCAGGAGAGTCACCCTAATATGGCAAAGCGCGCATTACCTGGCGTCTCAAGCATTCGAGTTCAGAGCTAGTGACTACATACCTAATTAATGGCTGGTGTCTAATTCTCCACGGGGCAGAGTCCAAGTTCCTGTACTGTTGCTTTCTGTTTTCACATTGTCTTGACCCTTTCTTCATCACTGAGGTTAGTTTCCTGAAGCGTTGAACAACAGCTCTTGTGAAATAGACATACTAGCATTTTATAGGGTGTGACAAGATAAGATTCAGGGCTTGTTATCAGCCAGAGGGAAAAGGGGTCTTGCTCTCCTAGGTATGATCAGCAATTTCGTTTCTTCCACATACTCCTATGAAACGAAGCTGCTGCCCTTGACTCTTGATGTGAAGAAATCAATCTGAATGTGCGTTGAGGTTTATTTTTCTTTCCCCCTGTGACTCTAAAGCATCCTAAATTAAGGGTTCTTGTGCAGTTGAAGACAAGAGTTTAGTGCTTGAAAATTGACATCTATTAAATTGCATCTGTAGTGTTACTTTCAAAAACCTTAGTGAGAGGAATGCATATTTTCCAGTTTGGAGTGCCTTTAAAAAATAAAACCTTGGCACTTGCTTTAATTACTATAACCTAAGTACCCTCAGCTTTTTAATGGTGTGCTCGAATTGTGCTCTGTAGTTGGATTTTCAGAAAGAAGAAAAAAAAAAAAAATAGCAAATAAATTGGTGGCAAATATTGTTTGGTTTTACTTTGAACAAAATAAGATTGGATGTGATCTGCATGTTCCAAAGTCTCAGTGGTCATTGGTACCCTTAAATAGAGTGAAAAATGCTTTCACATGAAGTTGAACAGAAAGGATTTGGTCCTAAATTCTAATAAAGATTAAAATTGACCCCAGAGTCACCTTATCTAATCTTCGTAATTAATTAAGCTACATGTGGGACCTGCCCAAAAAAGGAACGAAGGACTGAGGTCCTTCAAGATAGCACTTGTCTTGCCCAAATCACAGGCTCAGAGGCTCAGGCAAGCGTCCCTTGGTTTCCTGACCCAACAGGCTGTGTCTCAAGTTCTCTTCCATGGAAGGCCTGTCCCTGCTGCCCAAGCCATTGCCTGCCTTTTGCCTTTCGAATAGTTTATCAGTTGCTTTGAAAATAACGTGCTCTTGCTTTTATAGCATTTAATTGATAGTTTAAATAATAAGTATCTTAAATAAGTAAAGATGAAAAGCAAAAGCCATAAAATATAATGGCAAAATAAATGAGCCCACATAAGTTTTTTCATGAGAGCTATTATTATCTCATTGTGCCCATGAGTCTTTTTCTCCCCGGCTCCCACCCCAGTCCCTGGCTTTGCAACCAGCAGAGATCATGAACCCCATGAGAAACAGGGAGGGAGGGACTACGGGCCACGTATGTGCAGGATCTTAGGCCAGGTAGTGTCTTAATAGTCCTGCGAGGTCCACATTCATGCATTCACTCATCTAACAAATGTCTGTACAGGGCCCACCTTCTAGCCAGCGTGGGGACCGACCCTTGTTGAAGCAGCTTTCCTGGGCTGTGCAGAGGCAGGTCTTTCTCAGCTCTGGGCTCTGTTATGGGTGTGCGTGTGCGTGTCGTGTGGTCTGGCCCATGCTGCAGCATCTTTCTGCTGCATCCTTGGGATGGAACGGAATGGAGGAAGAGCCCTGTGACCCTGGCCTTATTATGGACTAATTACTTAAAATGCACTTCTCTGAGCCGGCAGAGCAGCCGATACCATCCTCACTTCGTAAGTGGGGAAACGGGCTCCAGTCTTCTGTCTGCAGCTGCTCTTCCTCCTCTGATCCACAGTACCTGTGAGTACTCTGTCCTCTTAAGTCAGCAGCAGTGTCGTCTCTCGGTGTTTTATGGGCTCCGCAAGTATTCTTAGAAGTTTCACTCTCATCCTCGTTTCTGAGTACGTCCATTCACTCAGTGTAGATATGTTTTTTGTACTAGGGATTGAACCCAGGGGTGCTTTACCACTGAGCTCCACCCTCAGCTCTCTTTATTTTTTTATTTTGAGACAAGGTCTTGCTTATTGCTTAGGACTTTGCTAAGTTGCTGAGACTGGCCTCGAACTTGTGACCTTCCTGTCTCAGCCTCCTGAGTTGCTGGGATTCTGTCACTCAGTATTTCTTTTTCTTTTCCTCTTTTTTTTTTTTTTTTTTTTTTTTTATTATCTTAGCTTTTAATCTGGGCAAAATGCTAAGTTAAGAGCTATGGATAGGTGTAGCTAATAAGATTTTTATCCCTGCCTCTCTAAAAAGCTTATGTTCTTTGAAACCTTGCAGGTATTCAATAAGTGATTATACAATTATGTAACATGATTCTGATATGTTCAGAGTGCCAGGAGAATATAGTCATGCCTTTGAGAAAAAGAAATTCAAGCCAAGAATTAATGGTTCCTTGCATTTCTGTAATACTTTAATAACCTTGTTATTAAGAATCTCTATTAAAAAAAAAAAAGTGTTAAGCAAAAGCTGTGACATGAAGTGGTGAGCTAAATCGATGGCTCCTGGCTTAGGCTCAGGCCAGTGAGATGCGGTGCTGTAGAGACCGAGTGCCTAGATTAACCTGCGGCTGATCCGCTGATCCTCAGTAAGCCTCATGGGAGAATCCCCAGAGTCGGGCCGTTCATGGCTGCGATTTGGTAATCCTGTAGGTGCTAATGAGATCTGCCAGGTCTGCGCTAGGAAGTCATTTTAAAGATGGAGTCTTTCCTTGACCATTTCCATTTTGGCTCCTGTGGCTTGATCATAGCATAAAGCATGTTTGACTTTACTTTTGCGGCCTCTGCCCCTTCACCCTCTGACTGGATCCAGAATGATTTGAGAGCTGGGACCTCTCTTATTCATCTGCCTGTGTATTATGCCTGTACCAAACTTGTAGAATTTTTGACATTTTCTGTGGAAAAGATATTTTAAAGAGCCGCATCCTCTGATACCATAGACTTTAAAAAGGAGCTCGTTGTCTCTAGACCCCTGATTCTCAAGTTTTCATATGCAAACACATCACCAGGGAATGAAAATGGATTCTGATTCTGCAGGTGGGGCTCAGCATTCTGCATTTCTCTCTGGCTCCCAGCTGACACCTGTGCTGCTGGAACCTGGGCCACACTTTGAGTAGCACGGTTCCCACCCTCCTGTCCCCAGCAGATGAACCCCCTCCTAGCAGACTGGGAGAGCACGTGAACCACACAGCATGGAACGGAGGTCAGGTTTTAAAAGGCAACACTCAACTCCGTTTGTCTTGCCAAACTGATAGAACCAGTTTCTGACCCTGGTGTGTCCATGGTTACCAGGTTCATGCCCAAGAGGCATAGGGAATACCCAAGTGGTTGAAGGCGACTACCAGCATTTGGGCAGCCTGGTGGAAGCGTGATCCAGAACCAGACACCTGCTTTTGTTTGCAGGACAGCTGGCATGTGCTCTCGGTTCTGTTTCCTTTCTCGCCCTCTCCTGTGTTGCCGTGCCCCCACCTGCCCATCGCAGCCGCTGGCGAGGGCTGCTGGTTGTTTGTTGGTTCTGAGATGATTGAGATTAAAAGTGTCTTGACTTGTCAGATTAAATGAAGCTGTCTCCAGAAGTCTGAACAGAAGCGCTGGGCAGACCGTTCCATTTTTGTGGGGGGCCCTCGGTCCTCTTCCCGGCACCCTGTGTGCTTATTCTGCTTTGAGGTGCATTCTCACCTGGAGACTTCCAAAAGGAGACGACATTGCTGTCACCCCATCGGTCTTCCTCCCGAGGAAGGTGTTACCTTGAGACCTTGAACTGGGCATGTGGAGAAAGATGGCTGGGCTCTCTGGACTGCTGAATTAAAAAAAAAAATCATGCAGGAAGTCACAAACTGCTAGATGGTATTTAATTCTACTTTTACGCGACACTTTGGGGACCAGAAGGTGACCCCTTGCAGTGGTGCGATGAGTGGCCACGGTGGTTTCCTGGTCTGCGCCGTCCCCTCTGGAGGCCAGCTTCTTGGGTGTTTCAGATTTGCCAACTTTATAGGCACCGCTGGTTCCCTGCATCTGCATTGCTGCCTTTCTCTTCTTGCTCATTTTCGGTTCCGCAATTCAGCCCAGCCTTCCTGTGGCACAGCCTGTGGGCCAGTGCTGCTTGCAGGAGGCCTGAGCGCACGTGGAAATGGCCTTTGCGGCCAGGGGTTGTGAGGGATCTGCACGTTGGACCTGAAGGTTAAGCCGCTACTCAAGCCCCGTGGAATTAGATTTGCATTTCGGGAAGCCAGTATCATTTTAGGTGAAATTGTTTAATTAAAAAGGTTTCAGATTGTGCCATTTAAAAAGCAAGAAATAGAAAACATAGAGTGTGATGCTCAGTTTTGCAAAGTTCAAGAGAGACTGCGTGTGTCGTCTGGGGATATAGACACGTGTCGTAAAATACAGGAAAGCAAAGCAATCACAGAGGTCGTGTCTAACAGTCACCTCTCGGCGGGAGGCAGCGGGAGAGAGGATGGGGACTGCTCCCAGGGAACAGAGGGGGTGACCTTCAGCCACTGAAGCTGGTGGATATGCAGAATGTTAGTATCGATCTGATCTGTAACCTGCATGTCCATTTCTCTTCTGATGTCACACTTCATCGTAAGTAATAAGAAAGCTTAGAGAGCAACAGCTTAGCACGGTGCTCATTTTTGCCCCCTTTGTATTTTAAAATTACAAAAATAATGAAAGGAACAGCAGAGGGAGGGAAGGTCCGCAGCCCACCCCCAGGACACCGCTGCCGTTCATTATGCTCCCTGTGTAGAGAGCCATGAATGGTCAAGTTCTCCATTACAGTCACAGCATCTGCCGCTGTCTGTCTTACACAGCAGACCAATGGTCTTTCGGTACTTGGTTTTAATGGCCCAGTGATATTTCCATGCGTACGTTCCCACAGTGGAATATTTAAACTGCTTCATCTTTTCCACTGTTCCAGCTTATCTTCAGGTTCTTATATTTATTCCACAAATCATTTTCCTGCACCAAAGGCATTCTGCTGCATCCTAGATTTACTGTGATAAGCCCAAAGAGTGGTAATCTCTGTCCTCGTGGAATTCAGAATCTAATGACCAACAGTTCCTGACGGTATTTTGCACTTTGACCACGTCCACTCTTGAACTTTAACTTTCTACATTGAATGAATTTTGGATTCACATGTTGTGAGAAACAAAGGAAGATTCCATATGCCCTCCACCCAGTTTCCCCTGTCAATATCTTGCAAAACTATAATATAATGCCACAAATAGGACATCGACATCGACACAGTCCACCAGCCCAGTGGCACCAGCTTTAAGTGTATTCCTTGGTATGTCTGTGCGTCTGTACGTGTCTTCCAGGCCATTTTGTTTTGTATTATACTGGTGCAGCCACCACCACCATCGAGACTCAGAACAGTTCTATCCCCAGGATATTGTGTGATACTCATTTACGCCCATAGCTATTTCTCTTCTCCTTAGCAACCATTACGCTGTTCAGTCTATATCTACAGTTCGAAGGGTATTATAAAACTGAAACCACACACTATACAACCTTGTAGTATTGGAGTTTTTCACCAAGTGCAACTTTCTTGAGATCCATCCTGGTTCTGTGCATCAGTAGCTTGTTGCTTTTCATGACTGAGTAGTATTCCACTGTAAGCATGTATTCACATACCTGTTGACATTTGGACTGTTCCAGTTTTGTTCTGCCATGAATAAAACTGTTGCCGACATCTCCTTAGCCTTTATTTTGATGATTATGTGGAAGAGGAAATTAGTAAGACTTCTGACCTCTGTACCTCAGGGACTAGAGTCTGTTCCCACATTTGGAGGATCTTTATTGAACTCAAAATTAGCCTCTGGTAAATGCATGGTGTTTTGGCTTTAATATTTTGGACCTCAATATACATTAGTTGGTCTGTGTGGCTGAACTCATCTTTTGTTCTCATGTTTATTTAGTTATGGTCTTAGTTTGTTTAGACTGCTTTAACAAAATACCGTTGACTTGGGGAAGGGAGATTATAAATTACAGGAAACCATCTCCTGCAGTTGTGGAGGCTGGAAGTCCAAGGTTGAGGTACCTGCAGATTTGGTGTCTGGAGAGGGCCCACTTCCTGGTCCATAAACAGCTGCCCTTTGACTATAACCTGACATGGCGGAAGGGGTGGGGGCCCTCTCTTGGAGCCTCTTCTTTAGGAATACCATGTCACTTCACTCCGGGGTATAATCTCAACAGTACACTTGGGGGACGTGAATATTTAGCCCACCGCATCTTCATAGCAGTGAAGTGTCTCCTGTCTTTATTGAACTTTAGAACTTAGGAGGTAAACCCTGGTTTTCCTTGGGTTGCTTGTCCCTGAGGAAGGGGGACCCACCGGATCCTCTTCATACAGAGCGGTTTCTCCATAGACGCTGGCTCAGTGGACACCTTGACCCTTGGAGTTGATGGGAGGCATTTGGAAGGGGTGGGACACTCAAGGGTGGATAAGCTACATCTGGACTTTAAACCTAAAGCTGTGATCTTATGTCTGACCTCTAAAAAATAAACCAGATTTTTGAAGCCTCCTTGGAAAACAGAAGCAGCAGCACCGTATCGCAGCCTGCTGGGCTTGCCGTACGTTGAGACGGAGCCCTGGAGCTGGGGGCAGGCAGAGCAGGAGGCAGGGTGGAGGCAGCGAGCCAGCCGCGCCCTTGGAAGGAGCAGGCGCGCCCCCCTGCGCCCCCTGAGCTCGGGCACTGTGGTTCTGCTGCGAGGAGCTCTGGAATCTCCCGGTGGAGGCGTGTGCCAGGGACCTGTTTGGTGACTTCGGTGTTCACGATGCAGGTCCGGCGCTCCGCTGCTTAGATTGTTATCGTTCAATCGTTCACCTTTTGCGTGGTTGGCCATGGTCCTCGCTTTCCGAGAAGGTGGAGAGTCCAGCAGCCCCAGGGGTGGGAGCCACTGGCCACAGGTGAAGCCGGCCCTGGCCTCAGGATGAGTGGCCGGAACGTGCCCAGAGACTAGCTCGGTTGGGGGTGAAGTGACCTTGGGGCCCTGTCAGTGAGCCGACTGGGGGTCCCTCAAAGACAGGTCCAGTACCCCGGGGGCTCTCTTTTGCCCTTGACTTCTTTTTCTGTCCCACTGCACTCGAGGAAGTCTGACATCTTTACCCGGGAATAAGGCCTGAGATCCCATCCTGAGGTGCTTGTCTGGGCTTCCCCGCTGCCGTGAACACACTCCTCACTCTGCCACTGCCTCACGGTCCCCTCAGGCGTGCGGCACGTGCCAGTGGGCATGCCTGTAGCACCTGCACAGCTGGGACACCTTCCCAAGCCGCCTCCCCAGGTGCTGTGGTCCTCACCTGGGATGGTGGCCCAGACTCGTGTTGCTGCCGCCAGCATCCAGTGCCCCAGGCTGTCGTGAGGACGATGACCCTGTCCCTGTTGACCATTGACTCTGTACTGCCTGGTACAGCACCTGGCACACAGTAGCTACTCATTAAGTATTTCCTGAATTAAAGAATTAAATCAAGCAAACACTGACATGGAGCTTATTGTAAAATGGAATCAGTGCATGTTTTTAAAGGCCGGTTGTATACTGCTCTAAAATTATTGAAGTGCCTCGAGGCCTGAGAACCATAATTCCTGTTTTGTTTTGTTTTTTCTTTCAGGTGGGGACCAGGGCTTACTGAACACGTTTTTTAGCAGCTGGGCAACAACAGATATCAGAAAACATCTGCCATTTATTTATAACTTAAGTAGCACCTCTATATACTCCTACCTCCCGGCATTTAAAGCGTAAGTGCAGGCTGCTTCCTGCTGTGGGAGGGGTGGGCTGGGGAGGGGGTGAAGGTTCTTGGGGTGCTTCATTGTCTTTCTGAGGGAAATCATGCTTGGGGACTTTGAGGGAGTCTTTCTCTTGTGAGGAACAGGCAGCAGATGGGAGAGGTTTGATATCGATTGCACTGTGCTTGGTGTAAACTGGGGGTCCTGAGCTGCCTTGGGGACAGCGTTCCGTGGACGCTGGGTGCCGGCCCTCTGGAGAGTCCTCATGCTGGTTCAGAACACAGAATGTGCGGTCCACAGACTGGACACAAGCCTCTGCCCGCACAGGCCGCTGAGCTTGGGTCTCCTTCCGCCTGAGGTGTGACCGCTCCTGCAGGTGGGTGTGGAGAGTCTGCAGACCCAGCTGTGCGGGCTGTGGTTTGGAGCCTGGCACAGCCACTTGGTAGATGCTGCCCTGGGCTGGATGGGCATCGGCCTCCGCCTGGGGGTCTTCCTGAGAGGTAAGTGTGCCATGTGGCCTGGGAGCGCCCTGCCTGCCCTTAGGGCTCAGGAAGTGGGAGCTGATTGTCATGTTGGTGGAGCCCAGGGCAGGGTGAGAGCGCTCCCTGAAGTCAGGGCGTGGCCCATCCTGCTCAGCCCATCCTGTTCAGCCCTCCGCCATGTGACCCACCCCCTGCCCCAGCCCCCTACAAGCTAAAGGAGGTGGAAAATGGCGTCTGCCTCATGGGCTGTCAGGAGGATGGGGTGAGTCAGTGCACACCGAGTGCTGATGGACACCTGTCGCCCTTTTGGTGATGTCCTTGTGCGGCATGTCCCGCTGCAGGGCCGGTCCCGCCGCCCTGCTCATCTCCCCGGAGGCCTGGGCCTGCGCTTCAGCCTCTGACTCATTGGCGTAGAACTCGGGGTGACTCAGATGTCCGGAACAGGGGCCTAGCTGTCAGGTTGAACCTGAGACGCAGCCGTGAGCACCAAAGCCCTCCACAGCTGAGCTGGGCCTGTCTCGCCCATCCCTGTCTGTCGCGCATGGACATTCCCCAGGGGCGGAAAGCCAAGCGCCCTGCACTCCTCCTGTTGCAGACACGCGAAGCCCTAGCCGTCAGCCTTGTGCCACGGCAAGGAGAGCATCTGGCTTTTTGTGGCAGAAGTGTTTCCTTTTCTGTTCTCTTTTAGGGCACACTCTGTCAGCATCCCCCAGATAAGGGGGACAAGGATCATACCACCTCGTGTTCTCTCCTCCCTTCCCTTGGCATCTGCCTCTGACTTACTACAGCCTCCCCGTCCCCCTCCCGTGGGCAGGGACGCAGGCGGGCTCGGGAACCGACCGTCTGCACCCAAGTGCAGCAAACCCAACTGGCTTGCCTGTTATTTCACTGCTCAGGCCTTGGCCTTGTGAAATAGGCATCCGTCAGATCCGTCATGCCTGGGTGGTGGACCTGAATTATCATAATCATTTAATCCTCATCCCTAACGCTGCCCTTTTGAGCAACGTGTCTGTACAAACCATGACGGCTTAGCCCTTTAGAGTCAAATTGGACAGTAGCAGGGCAGGTGCTTATACTTTAATTGACTCAATTTAGCTCAGCAAGCAAAGCTGAGTTTTTGGTAGTGACCATTGCCCCCTGCACAGGCGTCTTGGGATGAGGCCTTTGGGAGACACGAATCTGACGTCTTCCAGTAGGTCCGAGTTCCCAGAGAGCTGAGTGTTTAATGAGTAACCGCTTTCCCTGTGGTTTAGTTTGACTAAACCATTAACACGGAAGAATCGGAGCAGGTGGAAGGGAGTTTACTTTGGGGCAGGGAGATTGACGTCTGCTGTGGCTTTGCCTCCGTTCTCTTAAGAACCCAGTTGTTTTATATCCTGAGGTCTGAATTACCCAAATGGCTGGACGGCTTCTTGTTTCTGGCTCAATGAATGAGCGCTAATTTTGGAAATCTTGGTTTATCGCCCTCACCACGGAGTGTGTGACGCTGTGGAAATGGGGAGCGTGGCCATGCGTTGGCCCGACGTCAGCTGGCCTCGCGCCTACAGGCGTGATGCGGCTTCTGCGCAGGCCTGGGGTGTCCACTCCACATGCCTGTGACAAGACTCAGAGTCCTGCGCCCCCACCCCGCCTCCACCCGGTTGCTGCCTGTTCAGGAGTATTGAATGCAGGCCAATCTCTCTGCCAGATCTCTCTGCCCTTCTCTCTGCCAGAACACATTCTTGGTTTCCTTGCAGAGAACTATCTTCAGGGACATTTCTTCTTTTATTTCCTCAACTTGGGGAAAGGATGGAGAGATGTAGGAAGTTGCTTTTATGTTTTAGGTTCAGTCATCTAAGCCTTTTTACAGAGGTAACCCGTTGCGAGTGGCAGCCAATACTGCTGGTCCTCAAAGGGTCTGTGACTGTGAGGCCCACCGCTGGGACCTCCAAAGCAAACTACAGTCCCAGCGGATGGGGAGGCTGAGGCAGGAGGATCACAAGTTCAAAGCCAGCCTCAGCAACAGCAAGGCGCTGAGCAACTCAGTGCAACTCTGTCTGTAAAAATACAGAATAGGGCTGGGGCTGTGACTCAGTGGTTGAATGCCCCCAAATTCAATCCCTGGTAAACCCCCCCCCCCAAAAAAAAAAAAGGCAGACTCCAGGACCAGGTCCCTCTGTCGTAAGCTGCCTTCCTTAGGTTGCCACCGGTGGTACAGGCGCAATGCATACAGGCGCAATGCAGACCAGGGAGTGGTTTGGAAGGACAGCTGGAGAATTTGCCTCACATCTCCAAATGGCTGTGTGCCATGAGATCACCAAGTCATATCCAGACACCCCAGAATCTTGAGCTCTAGTATCTTAGAACAGTGTGGCCCTTGAACAGTGTGCCATTATGTGAAGTTTCAGCTAAAGAACAGCCTGAAGCGAATCACACGTGACGTGAATTTGAGCCTTGAAGTGGCTCGTCTGTAATGGCTTTCCCTGCATACCATGTGGATAGAAGACGGCACCAAGGAAGCAGACTCGATAGTTTTCCGCTTTGAATATAGCTTCTGAGAAACAAAGTTAGCAGGTAATTTTTCTTTGTACTAGAAGATCCTCTTTAACCGAATAATTTGAGAGCTGAAATATTTGGTTTAAAGTCATCATTAATTTGCAGCGAAGGTATTGGGAAGTGAATTACAAATGTGTTTTTTTAATGAAATGATATTATTAAAAGTACCACGGATAATGTTTGGGATATAGTTGACTTTTAATGAATGTTAGTTTTTCGGTTTTTTTGTTTGTTTTTTCTGTTTTTACATTTTCTCCAACTGGAGGGTCTGTGTTATTCACATAGGATAGAATTTAGTTTGTGCATAGTGCTTGAAAAAAAAAAAAAACTCAGTGGTCTTTTAAAAATCAGTTATTTAGTGCTGTTTTAGCTTTCTGTTACTTCCTCTAACAGCTCTTTATATCATGCTACATAAAATTTGCCTGAAGCAAAAATGCAGAATTTTCTGGTATTGCTTCAAATCAGTACAGGAATGAATGGTCAAATGGACTGACTACACAACCAGATTTACGAAATACTTCTCATGTGAACAGTTTACCCTCTTGCTTGAGTTTATGCCCTCAGACCTGGTCTAGTGAAAAATCTTTAAAATCTTCAAATTATTTTGCTGTTGGCAACTTTTGTGAAACTATTCATATCCATTTCTTTTTCAAGAATGTGGCTGATTAACAAAGACCTTATGGAACATTTTTAAAAATATTTCTTTAGTCGTCAGTGAACCTTTATTTGTTTTATTTATTCATATGCGGTGCTGAGCACCGAATGCAGGGCCTCACACGTGCCAGGCCAGTGCTGTACCTCTGAGCCACAGCCCAGCCCCTCAAACCTGTTTTGCATCAATATTTCCCCGAGGCCCTGCGGCCTCGGTTCTGCCGCTCACAGCTCCCACTGCGGCTCCTCCTTGGCCCCTGGCCCTGGACTCCTGCTGTCCCCAGGACTATTTGTTCATCTGGCAGACCTGGAGGTGGCTCCCCGCAGGCCCCTGCGGTGAACGCATCTGCTCAGGTGAGCAACGTTTCTTGCGCAGCTTGGCTCTGACCATCGGGTCGAGGGCAGAGGACTGGAGAGGCCAGCCACTGTGCGGGTGCCCGTTCCTCTTGTCCGGGGGTCAGAGGTGCCAGTTGAGCCCAGGCGTGGCCCCTCCTGATGTCCCTCTAGTGCCCCTGAGCTCATCTCTAGATGTTGGTCAGAGGATCTGTCCCTGCCACCTGTTCCTGCCCTAAGTTCCATCAACAGCCTTTAGGTTTTTTGTTCTTTCCTTTTTCTCTGTGCTGGATTGAACCCTGGGGCTTTGAGCCGTGTTCGCCAGCCTCCCTCGACCACCAAGTACACCTGAGCCCCAACCCAGCCTTCAGGGGCTGCTCTGACATCAGGTAAAAGGCAGCTCCAGGGACCACGCTCCTGGGCAGAGGTGTGGTTAGCAGTGCTGCCTGGGTGGCTAGGGGCCTGGGAGGGAGCAGAAGGCCGGCTGTCCTCAGAGGTCTCAGACCGGTGGGCTGCATGCTCTCTTTGTCCCATGGCTAAGTTTTGTTTCTACTATGCAGAATTTACTTTTTTTAAAAAAAATTCAATTATCGAGGCTTAAAAATTAGGGAATTTAACATAAAACCCAGGTTTCCAACTTCTTTTGAAAAAAATCAAGTATCTGATGGGCTGTGCCCGATCAGCTAAAGGAGTTCCGTCTCCTGAAATGGGAGGATGTGAGGCAGGCGGGTGGTCAGCTGGGCACCCAGTCTAGGGGCTGTGGGTGCCGGAGCTTGAGAGGTCCCACTAGGGCTGTGGCGGTGGAACAGGTGGAAGCCAGCTGGGCGAGTCGCCAGCATTAGATGGCACAGCCAGGAGCCAGGACCATGCAACCAAGGGAACAGTCACCCACGGAGAAGAGTCCTAAGGTGGAGCCCGAGGCAGGACATAGCGGGGAGGGACGAGAGACAGACAGCAAGGTGAGGGGGACCCAGGGAAGTGTGGGGGTTCAGATGCCACGCGAGGACAGTGTTTCTAGGAGGAGGGAGTGACCCGTTTGCATCACGTGCTGTAATGGATCAGACAAGGGGACAGTGCAGAAATGTCACTGGATGTGGAATGTGGAGGTCACTGGTGACTTTGGTGGTACCTCTGGTGGAGTGGAAGAGGAGGAGGCCTGATTCAACCCACCCACGGGAACGGAGGCAGTGAATGCAGACAGCTCTTCTGAGGCACCTGCGCAAGTGGGGGGCGGTCGACAGGGGTGTCCGCCGGGTGGGGCCATGGGCTCTGGAGGGTGGTACGATAGTTTTGCAGAGGCGGCAGCACTGCTGCCTGATTTTATGTGGATGGGGTGGCGGGTGCAGGGGGGCCCTTGGAATGATATTCTAGAGCAGGTGAGGGGAGGGGTCCGCCTGGGGAGGTCAGGGCCAGGACAGTGGCCTTGGAAGCAGGAAGAGGGGAAGCAGAGTGTGGTGCCGTTCAGATGCGGCTGAGCGGCGC
Organism: Sciurus vulgaris; assembly: GCF_902686455.1. NCBI lineage: Eukaryota > Metazoa > Chordata > Mammalia > Rodentia > Sciuridae > Sciurus > Sciurus vulgaris. The sequence continues at coordinate 135,069,589 of NC_136470.1, forward strand.
AGGTTCTGAGTGAGTGAACGAATGAGCGGTCAGCCAGCAGTGGAGGGACGTGCCCTCTGGGTCCCCCGCGCCCTGGCAGTGTTGGTGAAGGGAGCCCACCCTGGTAGGCAGTGTGGTCGACCAGGACCTGCCCACGGTTGTGGAAGTCCGGGTTGGAGTGCTGACATCGTTCAGGGCACCATCTGGAGGATTCGCTTGCCGGGCAAGGACAAGTTGAGCGTGTCCCTGGTGGCTACCATGGTTCGCCATACTCCAGGGTGGCCCCGTGGCTCCCAGCTACAGCCCCACCTCGGCCACCGCCCTCCTCCGCACCGTCCGCCCGCCCTTGAGCCGTGTTGGTGTCTCCTGGTGGGCTGGGGTGAGAGGTATGCTTTGGTGAGGGGGCGGAGGGGGCTCGCAGGCGCCGTGCCCCGGTGCGTGGGTGAGTCTGAGAAGGTTCAGAACAGAGGACATGAGTCATCGCAGTGGGCAAGAGGATGGCTGGCCGTCGCCACGGTTTCCAGGACCTGTCACACTGTGTGCTCTGTCCCTCTCTTCGTCTCTAACGCATCGCCACATACAGCAAAACCCAGGGAAGCCGGAGTTGCCTCTGTGTGCGCCTCTCGTGGATTCGTACCCGTTCCCTTCAGACTGGCTCGGTGGCTTCCGCCCCATGTCACCAGCTCCATTTCTCAACGACTAAAGTAGTCATGAAAATTCTATCTGTTGGTAACATCAGGTCATAGGGATTACTTTAACGGCTAACATAAGCAGTATTATTGCTGGCCCGGGTTCAGACTCGGTCTTGTGATCTGGACGACTCTGGAGAGATTCTATCAAGTTAAAATTAGAACACTTATTTTTAGACATGTACACAAGCTGAGCCCAATCCCCCTCGCTGGTCAGAATGAATGGCCCTCCGTAGCCTAGAGACCATTGTGATATGTACCCAGCTTTTTTTTTCTGATTTGCTGGCTGATAATGTGGTGAATAAACCAGGGAGTGAGTCAGTGAATCTTCTGGTTACCCTTGTTCTGGGTGGAGGTCAGTCGAGCTTCATCTTCTGCATCAACATTTCCCTTTGCTGTTCATCTGCTGTTGTGCTTTTAGCTGAGCCCTTTAAATTCTGACCGATTCCTGACTGTTGACTTTGGTGGGGAAGATGCAACCCTAGAAAAGCATCCCAGGTTACCCTTTCGTGAGCTGTTCCCCCAAATTGCATTCACACAGAAATCATCCTTTTTATTTTTATTTTCTTATTTTATGGAGCTGAGGCCTCAGGCACCTGGGCAGGCACTCTTCCACTGAGCCTATTGCCAGCCCTTAATTTTTTTTTTTTTTTTGTTGTTGTTGTTGTTTTTGTTTTTGTTTAAGCAAGAAGTAATTTTCCCTTTAACCAATGCCCTCACTCCCACGGATTTCATTTTGGTTTGATTAGTTCAGATTTTCATCAGTGATTGAGGGGTGAACTGATGGAGAAGATAGAAAATGATGAAAACCATCAGGGAACATAATCCAGACTGAAAAATAGTGACTTGAGACCTACATCTAGATTAATTGAAACTGTAGATTAAAAAAAAAAAACAAAAACCATTTTTGGAGACTTTGGCTCCCTTTTCTGTGTACAGTGTGCGGTCCTGAGAGCTTGTAGCCGCACACGCCTGCCAGGCTCCTGCGCTGCGTGATTACGCAGCTCTGCCGTGGGAGCGATGTCCTCCCACACCTGACGCAAGAGGGCGGGTGTGGGCCCAGACGGCGCCCGGACCTGAGTCCAGGGCGCCTGCGCTCTGATGACCACCTTGCTTACATCTGCCTGACCCACCTTGGCCTCCCTCCCAGGCTCCTGTGCGAGCCTCAGGCTGTTCCCCACTGAGCAACTGCCTGAGTCCACACTTGCTTGGCCCTCCTGCCACCTCAGGGGTCCCTGGCTGCCCAGACCTGCGCTTCTCACAGAGTCCTGGGCCGCCGCCTCCTGCTCCTGCTGCTGTCCCTTCTCACAGATGTTAGGTGAGTGGCAGGCGCAGTGATCTACATACCTGAAGCATCCAGAACCATTCTGGTTCCTTCCTGGACAGAAAGAGGGCTGATCACAGCCTGTCTGCTGCCATCTGAAGCCTCTGCATGATTTCTGGTTCCCTCTGCGTCTTCCTCACGCCTGCCCTCTCTTCCTCCCACCCGAGTCCCCGTGAGATGCTCCTCTTGTGCCAGGAAACCTACCGCATCCTCCATCAGGGTCACTGCTGGGGCATCTTCACCCTCTGGAGTCCTGCTCCCCTTCCTGTCCCTTCCCTCTGGACCCCACCTTTCTTGAACCCAGGGAATGCCTTACCTTAGGGCACAAGGGGCAGTTTGTCCACATTAGAACCCTCAAGACCTGTTTCTGCCTCAGTCAGGCTCATCAAGAAGTCCTTAAGGGCTGGGGAGATAGCTCAGTTGGTAGAGTGCTTGCCTTGAAAGCACAAGGCCCTGAGTTCAACCCCCAGCACCGCAGGGGGAAAAAAAAAAAAGTCCTTAGGCTGAAGACTGCTCGGTCAGTGATGGGTCTTCTAGCAGATGCAGGGTCTCTTGTAAGGGTACAAGAGGGAAAGAACGCGTGTTGAGGAAGAAGGGTCCCCCTGGCCGGCGAAAGGTGACAGTGACTTGGCATTCAAGAGACACTGGAAAACCTGGGCTCCTGAAGGTGGGACCCGCCCGAGGCCCAAGCCACAGGGAGATGCAGGGTGTGGTCTGTCCCCAAAAGGCATTCCTATGGACATTGAAGAGAAAGGCCCTGGGCCACCTGGGGAGGTACCTAACCAGCTTGAATCCAGGGAGGGAGGTTGCAGAGGCCTCTAAACCAGTCACCTGGGGGACCTGAGCCACAGGAGGATGGGACACAGAGCAGAGGCTGAGGGTGAGCTCCTCCCCAGCAGAGGACCAGCTTCTCCGTGGACAGGTGCAGAGGACCTCGTGCCCTTTTCCTGTGTGAGCTCCAAAACAGACCGCAGTGCTGGGTGGGGAGCAGCTCCGGAGGACACGGACGCTGCCCAGCACAGCCCTTGTGGGTCGCCTGGTCCTAAGAAACACTACCTATTTCTTGTCCTCCTTCCCGTTCGCCCTGGACTTGGTGCAGACCGCACCTAAGATCAGGCCTCCTCCAGGCTGGTCAGTTGTGTGCCTTGAAACTCTTTCATGTGGGTTACTTTTGTTGCTGGGTCCTCACCTGCACTGGGGTGTCCCTGTTCCACATTAAAACTGACCGTCTGTAAGTGGGGAGTTCTAACGGACATTAGTCTGTCACTACCAGACGTCACTGTCAGCGCCCTGACCATCCTGGGAGCGTCTCACAATAGCAGCCCAGTCGTGCTGAAGAGTCCTGGCTGGAACCCAAGCCCTGCCGCTCCCCAGCCAAGTGATCCTGGGCCACTCTTCCACCTCATGCCGTGGTTTCCTCACATAGTGGTTTTGGAGATGAAACGAGGTCTACTCTGCGCACATGCTCGCCAGGGCCTGCGTTCACGTATGGGAGCCGTCGCTGTCACTATTGCGTGACGTTTGTGGACCGTCAGGAGAGCACGACGTTCGTTGTCCTTTATCGTAGCTGGCGCCGCACCTGTGGTACTGAGTACCGCAGGCTAATGTGGAAGTGAATGTCCCTGCAGGTGGAGCTGAGAGGTCGCTTAACAGGAGGAGCCAGGCAGGGAAGTCTAGTCAGCAGCAGAAGCCTGGAGCGGGCGGGACCTGCCTGTCCCCCTCCCTGTGTGCGCTGCTCCGGCGGAAGGTTTGTGCTGCTGGGATGGGCGGGGTCTGTCCACCCCTGCCCCAATGCAGTGCAGACCTCTGGGTGGGTCCTGCCCTTCATCAGAATGTTCTGATGAAGACGAACCCTGCCGTCTTTCCCAGGCATCGTCTGGGCCCTACTTCCTGTACAAGTGTCCACTGAGAATCCTGCCCACCGGTCGTTGCTTGGGAATACCCACAGCCCAGCGTCAGCTCGGCCCTGGGAGTTCTGGCTTGTGCTGCTAATGCTTATTTGGCCCTGTGTGGACAGAAGCATCCTGGACACACGTGGTGCACAGCCGCTATGTGTGACAGTGTCTGTTTAACTGATAGTTCATCTGTGCTCAAATGTGGGTGTGATGACTCTCTCCCTGTCCCTCTAAGTACGGGGTCTCTCTCAGGCACCCCTTTCACTTTCAGAGGGAACAGCGTGGAATGAGCACTTGGAGGAAGGGGCGGATCTTTACAAGATCTTTACCAGTAGACCTCCTTTTCCTCACCTATCTTTGGAGGGACAGCATGTAGAGCTCAGGCCTCGGAGAGAAGCAGAACCACCAGATCTCACCTCTGTCACTCAATAGCTGGATGGCCTTGAGTGACTCAGTCTCTCTGAGCCTCAACTACCATGTTAATAAGGTCTACCTCGTACGGATATTATCATTTCTAACCGTGTCACTAAAGAATTCAGGGCCCCAACATAGTAAATGCTTAGATGATTAAAAAAAAAAAAAAAAAAAAAAGCTTTAGGAGTGAGGACTGCTGTCTGAGCAGACTGCTCCAGTGTTACCTCGTGGTCAGCCCCGTCAGCTGCCTCTGGCTGGGTCCCCTGGACTCCACCTGGTGGCCCAGTGCCCGGCATCTGCCCTGCTTTGCCTTTCCTCCTGCCCAGAGCTTCCTCTCCGGCTCTGATGGGAGGGGAGCTGGTCAGGCTCGCCACAGGTGGGCACCCATACCAGCCACCTCCATGCTTTGAATTCCCTGTACTGTCACGAGCCACCCTGTCCCATCTGCCCTGGAGCTGAGTCTCCCTGCTGTCCCCTGGAGGCCGGCTGGGTGCCCTCCACCTCTGACTTCTCGGCACCTGCTGTTCCTGCTTCCCCCTTGGCACCTCTGTGGTCATCTTTTTTTAAAATTTTAATCAGTTTCTTTTTTTCTTAAAAAATTGTCATTACATATCGATTCTGCCTGATGGTGGGATTCACTGTGACATATTCAGACACCACACAGCGGAGTCTGGTCCATTTCTTCTCCCAGTATGTCCCCTTTTCTTCCTCTCCCCTCCTCCCTCCACCTGACCTCCATTCTCTCCTGTTCTCCTTCCTGTTTTTGTGAGATCCCTTTTTGCTCTCTAGCTTCCATGCATGGCCCTTGACTTTCTGAGCCTGACCTATTTTGCTTAACATGATGATCTTCATTTCCATCCATGTTTCTGCAAATGACAGAATTTCATTCTTCATGGCTGCATAAGATTCTAATGGCTGCATCACATACACTGTGTGTAAATAGCACGTTTTCTTTAGCCACGCATCATTGACCGGCCCCTAGGCTGGATCCATAACTTGGCTACTATAAGTTGTACTGTTTTAAACATGGGTATGCATGTATCGCTCTAGAATGTTGACTTTAGTTCTTACAGATAAATACCAAGGAGGGCGATGCCCCGGTCACATGCTGGATCCATTCCTACTTTTTCTGTGGAACGGCAGTAATGATTCCCGTGGCATTACAGTTGTCTTTATGGTTGTCTGTTTTATGTGGATCTTTTGGTTCTAGCTATTACCAGACTCCTCTTAATGCCTACTCCTTTCAGGATATGATTAATTGTGAAAATATGGTTATATATACAAAAGAGTATGCCCCCAAAATGTGCAGTGTTTTAAAATACCCATTACCCAAGTGAAGAAATGGAAAGATACAGTTGGGTGACTGTAGATAACAATAACATAGTACGTATTTCAAAAAGCTGGAAGGAGTTTGAAATTCTGTGCCATCAAGAACTGACAAATGTTTGGGGAGATATCTTTAACTTGATTTAAATATTATGTAGTGTATACATATATCAAAAAATGACTTACCTCATTAATATGTATATTTTTAATATTTTTATGTGTCAGTTAAAATGACTTTTAAAAAAGAAACAACAAAACCAAGGCCTTGGAAACCCCTCTTGGGCCCTTTCCCAGTGATAGCTTCCCTTCCCCCCAACAGGTAACCCGGTGTGGTTAAATACATGTGGCTTCAAGTTTTCTAATCTTTAAACAGTACATTTTTTAACTTGGACTTTATGTAAGTGGAAGCAAATGTATTTAATTGTTTGACTCGATTTTGTTCAACATGTTCTTAAAACTGGCCAGTTTGCTGCACAGAACCTTCTCCGGGGCAAGCTGTCACTTCCCGGGCAAGGGAGCGGACCCCAGGGCCGGCCATGCTCCCTCCTGCTCACTTTGCACTGGCCGGCTCCCTCGGGCCCCTGTCCATCCCGCACTGGGCCCTGCAGGCTGCGGGGAGCATGCGCGGGCTGAGCAGCCGCCTGATCTGACCCACCACAGGGCTCTTTCCTTTGACTCTTTCGAGCGCGCTGCCCTGCCGCGTGGCTGTGGCCCGCTCCATTGTGTCCCCTGATGCACACATATGGCGGCAGCTGAAGGACGTGCCCCTGGGAGCTTAGCTTCCCGGCGGTGGGCATTCCCAGTTTCCCTGGGTGACACCGAACGCGTTGTGCGCAGCCGCGCCTTTCCTGTGCGCCCTGGATCTGTGCCTGGGTCGTGCACTGAACCCCTGCCACCTGCGCATTTCTGAGCGTTCTCTTTAGCCCAGGACCGAATGGTTTTAAAAGCGTCTGCCTTGCAGTTTTGCAGCGAGGTCGTTTCTTTTCCAGTCGCTGCTACGGGGCGGAAGGGGCACTGTCACAGCCGCAGGACGAAGTGCCCATTATCTTCCCGTCAGCACTGGGAACCCACTGACCGTTGTGTTTATTGGGCAGGTTTGGTGCAGGTGCCAAGGTTGTGCATTTCCTGGGACGAGGCAAGCCGTGGAATTACACTTACGACGCCCAAACAAAAAGTGTTAAAAGTGAGTCCCAGGATCCCACCATGACTCACCCAGAGTTTCTCCACCTCTGGTGGGACATCTTTACCACCAGCGTCTTACCTCTGCTTCAGCACTTGGGCCTTGTCAAAGACACCAGCTCCTACGGACATGTGGTAGGTTCTTTTCTCCTTTAGTTTAGCACTGCACTTTTAAAATTGAGGCCTAACAATAGAGTTGGGGAACGTTTAGTCATATTTTAAACACAACTAAGATTTGGGGGAAAGAAAGCAGTGACCCTCACAGTGTAGAGAAATATTGCCACCACAGAGGTGGCAAAGGTAGATTGTGGAAAATTTCATTAGATCCGAGTAGATAAGAAAGATGTTTAGGTTTTTTTGTTTTTTTTTTTTTAATATTCACATATATATTTTGACTGTAAAATTCTTAGCCCATTGTCCATAAAAAGACTCTAAGATCATTCCTAATGGAGTAAATTTAGAGAGAGCACCAGGCCAGGGGTGTGGCTCAGTAGTAGCGGCTTGCCTAGCATGCGGAAGGCCCTGCTTTGATCCCCAGAACTGCAAAAGAAGAGAATGCCTCTTCTAAAGTTTTAAAAACTTCAGGTATTTAAATATATTTTATATTTGCCATCTGCTCAGATTTCAGTGAAAAATCACCATAGTATGAACATACAATAAATACTTTTCTCAGAGTATTTTGATTTCCTGTTTGCACTCCTATTATGTAGGGCCTTTAAGAAGAAATCCCTGTGTAGGAGGGAGCAGACATGTTCCCATCTACAGTAACAGCCTTCTTTAGCATGTATTCTGACTTTAAAGGTCGTCCTCCAAGGTTTATCCTTTGGATGAACTGGAAGAAGATGAGAAATTAAAATGTTACATATTGTTATAAAAACAGAGCCAAAAGGGTAAATTACAATCAGGTAACCAGTTAATTAGCTGACCATAACTGTAAGAGATTTTATAATATTGTAGGAGATTCTTTTTTACAGTAGCTTAGATTAGTTATGTCACTTCACTAGTATTTAAACCAAAAGTTAGAAATGAGAAAGGGAGAAATAACTAGCACTTACTCTACGTACTCTGTACGGATCATAGAATAACACTTGTACGGTAGTTGGAACACTGCCTGGCTCATTGTATGTGCTTAATAAAAGTTAGCTCTATTTATTTAACCCTTAGAACTACCGTCAGTAAGTCTCCTCCTTTCAGATAAAGTAACTGAGACTTGAAGTAGTTGCATACCTTGTCTCAGTTACCTAACAGACTACAGTGGCAGGACGGAACTCAAATCCGGCTCTGAAAGACTGTTCGCCTCACAAAAATTTGAGCCAGACCTTGGTTAAGGTGGGAGAACTTGTCAGAGCCCAGGATGGGAAAGCAGGCTTGAAACGCCCAGGTACAGGGAGTTGGATCCAGTACACTCCAGGCCCTCAGGGCCTTCTCCTGGGGAGGGTCCTGAGAGGCAGAGCGTCTGGAACAGGCTCTCTCCACCGCTGTTCCAAGTGTGAGGCAAAGGCAGGGTCAAGTGTGGCCCCTGTGTTTGCCCAGCTGCAGCACGGCCTGTTCCCAAACTCCTGGGAGCTCCAGTGTATTTAAATACATACACCGGCCCTTATGGCTACGTCCGTAGGGAGCAACAGAAACAGGTGTTCAAGACGGGGTCCGCCATTTTCTTTGTTGAGAGCTACAACTGTTTTTCTTCATTCCCTTTTTTTCTCCACCGAGATTTCCAGTGCCTTCTCCCCGTAGCGCTCTTTGCAGGATAGCCCTGGCCGCCTTAAGGGCGCACGGAGAATGACTGCCTCCCGTGTGGCACGCCAATCAGACGGGCCTAACGTAGAGTAGGTTGGCTGCGTTGGCCGCCTTCACATGTTTTTCCCGCAGCACGAGGGAAGGTGAAGACGGGAATTGAGACAGTTGCTCAAAACCAGCCAAGTTAACAGAAGCTACGAGGATAGATGCTACCTGGCAGTCCAGATGACAGCTTGAGCAGGCAGAACACGTGATCCACAGTCTCAGCCCTTCAGCTGTGCCTGCAAGTGGCACCTTGGGTACTGTGGTGGCTCTCTGGGCAGGCTCTTCTGAAACGTAGCACTAGGTATCGTTTTGTTTAAGTTCTCAACCTTTCCGAGCCCGCAGATTGAGGACTGACCTGAGACGTGTGTTCCTTTGTCCCCCCCCCTTACGCTTTCTGATGAACTGTTCGCAGCTCTCAGACTTGGTCTATACACTGGCCTTCTCTTGCGGCTTCTGTAGAAAGGTATGCAGAACTTAAACATCGACCCTAATTCCTTTGTTCTCCCAATGTTTTCACCGAGTCGAGAAGTCTTCATTTCGTTAGGAAAAACAACCAACCATACGACCCTCGTATTTGCGTGTCTTTTTTGTTTGTTTCACGTACTGCTTTTCAGTTTTTGCTACTCTGCATGATAATTCATCCTGGCTTTTCTCACCTACTCCACCTTATTGCACTCCTGAAAGTGGTCTGACTCGGGCTCTCAGGGAGTCTCTGTGCTCTCTCCTTCAGGAACATGTCTCTGCAGCCATATCACACATGTCCCTCGGAGAGAGCCCAGCCGCACCTCAGCCCTTCGTATCCTCCGAGGAGCGGAAGGAGCGGTGGGAACAGGGCCAGGCCGATTACCTGGGAGCAGATTCCTTTGACAACATCAAGAGGAAGCTGGACACTTACCTCCAGTAGCAGCGCTGCCATCCCCCTGTGGACACAGCCACTTCACAGACACCTGTTTCTGGCACTTAGCGTCTCGCGTGGGCTGAGGAGCCTGCTGCAGTTCTTACGGCTTTCACTAAAGCTCAGCAGGCCAGAGCTGCTTGCAGGACATCAGGTGAGAGCTAGACAGAAGCTGTGCAGCTGTCGTTCTGTTACGGACCGTGCTCTGCTTTTTAACCCTAGACCGGCTTAGCTAACGTTCAGAAGTTCGCCGTTGTGGCCACTGCCAACGGATGTGGCAGGGGAGACCCAGTATTAATATCATGATGGCTGTACCATCTCTGAAAGTGCAGAACCACACTCCACGTCCCTCTCCCCCCCGATGGGACGTGCACGTCCCCCGCTCGCTTGTTACACCCTTCACTGGACGCGCATTGCCCGATTGTTCAGAGCCTGCCAGAGTGATGACAATTCTGCTTTCAGGTAAAGGCAGCCGCTAACACTGCCCCGTGACTCGTAGCCATATTGACAGATGGCACCGACCCATCTCGTATCCTAGCCCTAGTGTCCGAATACGCTCACCAATGCTCCATGCACCGTGAAGGCAGCATGCTTGGTTCTGTATATTTGAAAACAGCGGTGTGTCCTCTGATGGTAACCTGCAGTAGCATCCTGTATGAAAATAAAGACTTCCTGCCACCTCTTGGTTGTTTAATTACGTACTTCCCCCACCTCCTCATGAAAAATATCTATTAGGACATTTTTCATAATTTGTAGAATTTGTCAGTCTCAAAAAACAGTGTGAAGCTTGACTGGGGTATATGCATTAAAAACTGTTACCTAAGATATTTAAAACTAATGTTCTGCAGTGATGGTAATGGATCTGACAGATGGAGGAACGTGAGGTCAAATTTATCTGGTCTGTCACCCACAGTGCATCCCAGCGGGTATTCAGATGGAATATTGTAACCTTAAAATCATTAGGCTGTTCCTGAACATACTCAGTGATCATTCAGGCTGTCAGAATCAGTGTTGGACCCAGTAACTTCTAGTGTTGCTACTCAGAAGCAGCATTAAATGATTGTTTGCAAATGATTCTGGGCTACCGGGGACATATGCAAGGGATAGGATCCAAAATGGCCTTTTAATCATAAAATGAGTAAGCAGAATAACTCAGGAGAGGAGTATGACAGGAAGAAACTTGAGAGGTGTAATGAAGCAAAAGTCGCAGTGCCTTTTATGTCTGGTACTGGGGATCGAACCTCGGGGTGTTTCACCACTAAGCCACATCCCCAGCCCTTTTTATTTTCAGACCGGTTTTCACTAAGTTATTTAGGGTCTCACTGAATTGCCCAGACTGGCCTCCAACTTGCAATCCTCCTCCCTCAGCCTCCCAAATTGCTGGGATTAGAGGCATGCACCACCGTCCCTCAGCTGCAGCAACTTTTGTGACCTAACCTTCACGGTCACCCCTGTTTCTTCTGGCTACTTGGGTCATTCCTCAGTATGAACCAGTGAACATCCAGGTTTGGATGCCTGGAGGCTGGGCCACCATGGAGGCTGGGTACCTGAAGAGCTTGAGAGCCTGAGAGTGTAACTGAACTGCACAATACTAAACGACAAGTGACTTCTGAAGATTCAAGGATTATCTGGACTGGTGGAGAATTGAGGTGCTATCATTTTTAAATACATAAAGCATTTAACAAAAATTTAAGTGCCTCCATGGGTCAAGTGGTGTGGGTGCACAGACCCCTCTGGATGAAGTGCGCCTCGAGAAGCTTCTGCCTTTGGGGCTTCTAGGTCCCTGACTGAGAAACCTAAGTTCTCAGATAAATACCACCTTATTTTTGTGGCCATGCAATATGCAAACTTGGTATTAGAAGAGATAAAATTCAAATTGTTTGAGAAAAGATGTAAAAGCATCAAACTTTTTTGTTAGGGGGGTTCAAACATTATCACCACCCCAGTGTTTGCATGTAGTGCCTTTTGTTCCTTTTTACACAGTATATGAGGTAAAGCTCTAAAGTGAAAGGGCTTAATTTTGAAATTTTATTTCCTTAGTGAAGGCGATTAACTTTTAGAATCAGAAATGGTGACAAGTTGACCTAGAAGATAGTATGTAATATGCATAAAGGTGTGTCGGGCTGTAGCTGGGAAGCCACTGAACTAGGTAATGGATTTCTTTTCCTGCTCTTCCAAGGACAGGTCTTACATCAGGGTGAAGGACTTTTTTACATCAAGCAGCACAGTTCATTCTTCAGGACCTTTTCCAGGGACCCCCAAACACTAAGGGTTGCTTGATAAAATGTACAAAAAGGCCATAATCAAATCGTGGGTGTGCACTTATGGTGATCAGCACTTGACTTGTTACCCCTTGTGAACAGTGGGGACCAGCAGGCTCCGACCCCAAGACAGACTTCCCACACGCAGGTGGGGTCCACCCCATGCCTGGCCCTGGTCTACGTGTAGGTGTGAAGTATCTATCTTATTCCTCCTTTACCTGTGTTGAATACACCTTGGAAACAGTCTTAATGTGTTCAAACCTTGACATTAATGAGTCATCAAGAGTCAGACACCCACTCTGCTCTCATGTTCATGAATCTCGTCTAGACGCTCCTGAGGACAACCTTGGCAAGCTCTGCACATCAAGTAAGGAAGACACACGTGTCTTCAACCCTCACTGGCACAAAGCCTTCGCTTACTGAGGGCAATTTCATTGGTACGCACGGGATTATGTTCTTGATTGAACTATATCCAGCCTAGAGTTGTACAATTAAGGATAAAACCTTCAATAATTTTACGGTATTATTTGTATATACAGGTATCGTGGCAATTGCATTCTTACAGATGAGGAAATTGAGACCAATGTTTTAGATCAGAAAATCTAAAACGAATCAGAAATTTAAATTCAATACACAATCTAATTCCTCAATTAGAACTTTTTGGGAGGACAGTACCAGGGACTGAACCCAGGGGCGCTTAACCACGAGCCACATTCCCAACCCTTTTTATTTTTTAGAGACAGGGTTTCACTAAGTTGCTTAGGGCCTTGTTAAACTGCTGAGGCTGGCTTTGAACTCGTGATCCTCTTACCTCAGCATCCTGAGCCACTGGGATTACAGGCATGCACACATGGCCTGAACAAGAATTTTAACCAGTTAAACTGCACAAAATTTAAAGAGGTGGAAATAGGAGTAAATTATTCTCACCATACTATCAATAAAAATTATGTAATATAAATCTCATCTTCACGTAAATGAGATTTAATGATTCATTTTATTTCATGAGAAAATAGTCATAAAACTATGGCACCAAGCAAGCTAATCAATTTTTGATATTTTTATTGGTTTTAAAACAAAATCCAGTTTGAACCACAAAATTCAGTTTGAACCACGATTGGAAATACAATGTTTACAATATATTTCTAAAGTTATTATTCTATGTAATAATAAAACAACAGCATAGCATAATGTGAAGTTTTCATTCCAGTGGTTTATATATTTTCTTAGGATGAATTAAATTTTTTTAAATTTAACACCACTTAACTGTACAAAAACAAAACCATTTTTAAATGACTTGCCAAACATCATTTATGACTGTGTTTAAAAACCAGCTTTTCAGTGTGTGGGCAAAGCTGCGAGTCGTCTACACCTTCACAGCGAGTTGGAAAGGCTTTGCCTTTACCACCTATAAGAGTAGACTGTGGGATTTCTTTCCCCCAAGAATCATTTGTACTTGATCCAGCAGGAGTACTGGTGTACACGGAAACCTCGTGCCACATTTAATCAGAATCTGATCCACCTGATTTTGTGTAATGCTAGAGCTACTGGGTGAAGAACTTCCTGTGCTCCTACGCCAGCAGACCCACCCAGGTCATTCCACTACTATCCCCGCAGAAGGTCTGTCTTGATGAGAGCGGGCCCTCTGCCCCACCTGAGAAAAGGGGCTGGGAGGACTCCTGCTGACAGATCCACTGCTACTCTAGACACAGGGAGAGGAGGACTTAGCTGGAGAAGTATTTAGCACACACCTCAGGTGTGTCCCCTGTGCCCCACATTGCCCTCCTCTCTCATCTGTCAGTCACCTCACCTCTAAGGCTCGAAGTAAAGTCTTAGGTGCTCTGAAGTCTGCCATCAAGCATGATGCCTCTCTTACTACAGTGATTTCTTCTTTGGATTAAAAATAAATTCCCTTAAGGAAATAAAACCACTGAATACCTAAACCTGACTGCGCAGCTTCTAGTTTTTTTCTTTTAAATGACCTGAGTCATCTAAAATTCTGTGGCAACTACTATGAGTTTGCTTATTAACATAAAGTAAGAGAAATGTAAAGATGAATTACTTAAGTTACAAAATCAAATTCTGATTCTAAACACACATAACAAGGACATCTGTACATTCAGGATTAAGATGTCTTTAAGAGTTGAAACGAGTTTGGAGGTCATCCAGCCCAACTTCCATCCAGATATCACGCCTCTCACATACAGTAGTCTTCTGAATTATAAAAATTTATAGTTATTTCCAAAAAAAGCTACATAAATAAAAAGTATCTATTTATAGAAATATCTATTTAAATTCCATAATTTAAATATTCAAATCAAATTGGGTAGAATTGCTTCCCTCTCACCCCAAGACTGTATTTACACCCTGTATATCAAATTACATTTAAACAATGAAGTAGTACCACCTGACAAAAATGGAGAAAATAGTATTCTAACACAGTCCCTAAATTTTTCGTGAATATAAAACTGCAAGTCACATGTGAATTATATCCCAATGAAGCTGTTAAAAAAAAAATATTGCAAGCAACTTGCTAACATGGACTTTGGTCTCTCATTAAGGTTTGGTTTTGGAATGCAAATGTGGTTTTTCAAAGTCTAATAAAATCATTCTCTTATAATCTGTATATATCTATATATTAATCATTTACAAGGACTGTAGATCCACTGCATCACCAATCAAGAGGCTTTGGTGAATAACCAAATGTGTCCAACATAAAAAATAAGTCTTTACTGGTCAAAAGTATAAAAGGTTCAACCTTACTAGAAATATGAAAAAGCTGAGTACTTGGAAGATATATGAAAATACTCAGCAGAGATACTATGAAAAGCTGAATAACAAAGTAACTTTTTTTCCAAAAAATTATTTTAGGCCACAGTATATAACGGAACTTATTGCTATTTGAAGTATCATTAAAAATAGGTTCATATATAGAAGAGATTGTGTCAGTAACACCCCTTTACTAATATAAAACAACAGGCCCCTTTTAGAAGACACTTTCTCTAGATCTCATTCCTAAATCTCTGTACTGTGTCTCATGTTCAAAACTTAGTATCTGATCAAACTGACCTTACTAACATCCCAAACATTATAAATCAATTAAAGTTCGAATTTCATTAATCTTAGCTTGTTTCATTTCATTAGCATTTGATTTTTTAGTTCCAAAAGCTCCAGCTGCAAGTTCTCTTTTTGTGTTTTGTATTTTCAGCATATTTTCTTCAACAGAATCTTTCACAATGAACTACAAAAAAAAAAAAAAAAAAAAAAAAAAAAATTGGTTAAGAAGTTTTAAAGCAGTTATTTAAAATCTTTAATACTAAGCCCTATTAATATCAAGAATTGCCATGAAGTATAAATATAACAAGACTGCCCACTAAAAACAAAAAATAATTCCAGACATGATGAGAATGCTGGTTTACTACAAAAGGATTTGTATCTTATACAGCTTTCCAAAATGTGCAGTAATTTCTAAGAAACTGTTCAGTTCCTCATTTTTCCTCAATTGCCATGAGAACAGCACGTGATGGAGGAGCACTGGAGCTGGGCTCTGCTCCCCTGTACCTCCCAGCATGGCTTCTCATAGGAGGACTACAGCCCACAGGACACAGGTGACATCTTACAACTTCAACAGATGAGAACAGAAGGAAAACAACCCAATAACTATATAAGCCACTCTGTCTAACTAGAATACAAGCAAAAAATGAATTTAGCCTTATCCTAAAAAGGTTGAGAGAGAAATTCCAGAAAGGTAAGAATGAGCCTTTATCTAGTATTAATTCATTGCATTAAACAAACAGGGAGGGGAAAAAAACATGTAGCTTCTCAGCGGATGCTTAAGAAGCATTTGATAAAATTCAACATTTATTTCTGGAAAAAAAAAAAATCCACCCTGACTTAGTCTAGGAATAAGACAAGTGTTCAACCTTATTAAGGAAGCTACTAGAAATTTACTAAGAAAACCATTTAATGTAAAACAATAAAAGTATTTCCAACAGGAACAGGAGCAAATCAAGTGCAGAAGTCCCGGTTACCACAATAACAAAAGAAGTTGTATTATAAAACTTTACTGCAATACGTAAGAGCTAAATAAATGACGACAGAAACTCTCTGTTCCTGTATGGAAACATTCCTTGTTGCTAAGGAAGAAATTAAATTAATTCCTATCAATAGTTCTTGCCTAAGTTTAAGAGTAATAATAGTAACAGCCCATATGATTTTCAAATGAAGGATAATGAGAACACTCTATCCTCTCAGGTACCAAAACATACTTAAAAAAAAAAAAAAAATCATTGCTGTGGCTCAGTGGCAGAGCACTTGGCTAGCACGTGTGAGGCACTGGGTTCAATTCTCAGCACCATATATAAATAAATAAATAAAAGATCCATTGCCAACTAAAAAATATTTTTTAAAAACCCATCACTGTTATAAAAACTAATGTTGTCATGAGAATAGGAAGAGATCAATGGAACAGAACAGTCTAGAAAAGAGCCACATGCACATTTCATATTAGGAAAAAAGTCTTAAGAAAAAAAAAGTGACCAAATGGTTCTGTATTTGGAAAAAGAATAAAATTAGACCCATTTTCACCAAACACAAATCTTCCAAAAGAACCAGAAATAAGTGGAGAATAGTTTTTAAAATCTAAAGATAAAGCCTTCTGTTCTAAAAAGACTTAAAAAAATCCAGAAGCTATAAGAAAAGCTGACAGTTTTAAATCATAAAAATTTTAAAGCTTTTTCAAATAGATCATAAGGTTTAAAAACAGGCAAGAGAGAGCCTGGGACAAACCATTTCTAATATACAGAACCAATGACTTAGAATGAATAAAGGCATCCTTTATACTGTAAGACCAGATTCCTGCTGTAACTGAAAACTGGCAAAAGATACAAGCAATTCAGAAAAACTTGATGAATAGAAATGTGAACATGTTCAAGGTCTTAGGTAAATGCGAATCAGAAGGGCACTTTTTTCACCATAACATAAGCAAAAATTTATACTAGTCTCATATACTACAAACTCTTTTGATAAGAACCTGACAGTTATCAAACCAAAATTCTAAATCCAGAATTCTACTTTTTTAACCTATCCTAAAGAAGTACTCATACATATGCACAAAGATATATGCAAAACAGTGCTCATTATAGCATTATTTTTATTAGCAAGAAGAAAAATGGACTAAATTTTTTATATGCAGGTTTTAAGAAGGAGTCAAAATCACAGAGAAGAGTAAAATCCTGGTTACCAAGGGGACAGGAGGGAGGAATGGGGTACTGTGGTTTAAGTTTGAGATGACAGAAGAGTTCTGGGGATGGCTGCACAACCATCTGCAGTGTGCAGGTACTTAATGCAACTGAACTATACACTTAAAATTATGGCTAAAATGTTAAAATTTGTTGTGTGTATTTTACCACAATAAAAAAACATGTTGATCTAAATGTACTTACATAGTATGTTTAAGGAAAAAGAATATGTTGGAGGATAATAAAGTATGATCCTGTTTATTTTAAAGTGATTTTTTTTCTTGAGATGTATGCCTAAAACAATATATGTAACTATGGGGAAAAGGACCTTGAACAACTTATTTTGAAGGAGGAGGAGAAAAAAGTGAGTTTTGCTCTCTGTATTTCTACCTCAATCATAACAACAATGTATTCATGCATTACTTTAATAAGTTTCATTAAAAAACACACTGACCTAATCTTAAAACAGGGGGTTCAGAAACTCACTTTAGTGATGATAACTTCTTGCTTCTGGCCAAGTCTGTGGCACCTGTCAAAGCACTGGTCCTCAGCAGCAGGGTTCCAGGCCTGCAGAACAGGATTGCTTTAGTACTGCCTGCCAGATGAGTTCTGCATTAGTCCTTTCATTTCAGCAACATGCACCATCTTTTTCTGACTGAATTCAGATGCTGACACCGTAAATACACTGAGGAAAAAAACCCACTTCCACCATCACTCTGACAAGAGGCAGACAATCTCGCACGTCATCTCACTTCACTGGTGAATACTGGCTGAGTATCTCTTCTCTGAAAAGCCTGGGACCAGAAGTGTTTCAGATTTTAGTTTTTCAGATTTGGAAATTTTTGCAAAGACTTGATTGGTTGAGCATCCCTAAACCAGGACTCTGAATTCCAAAATGTTCCCAAATCCAAAACTTTTTGAGTGTTGTCATGATAGTCCTTAAAAAGATCCCAACTTCAGAGCACTTCAGATGTTTCAACCCTGAAGTTGCTCAACCCGCACACTGAAGAACAAGAGGCTGACGTGGTCGGCACCCAAGGTAAGTGTCTGCTGATTAATCAAGGAATTTCTGATTTTTTCACTTTAAAGTGGGTCCATGTATGCTTAATGGATAAAAGTTTATACATTCTCTCAGATGACAGTTTATAATGGAAAAGATGGAATTCTCGGGCCCATTTATGAAAACGTTTTCTCCCCCTTTGCTGGTCACTGGTTCTTTTTCTTTCAGTTTCCTCCATTCATGAAATAAAAGTACCAAACAAAATCTCAAGACTAGTCAAAAGTCCTAAAACCTACTTAAGAACTTCTTGATACTATTAAAAATCAGTCTGACTTCCAGTTAATACAGACATTATTACAAAAACTGCCTAAGCTGAAGAAGAAAATGATGATGTAATAAAACGGGGGTAATATCCAAAAAGATAGAGGTCTGTAGTCTAGAAAAACAGTAGTCAACTGATTTTTAAATAATATCAACAAATTATCAAGATAAAGATCACTAAGTTTTACATGTAAACTATGGGATGACTGCTCAAAATCAAAATAGAATTTTGAGGAAAAGGTACATTATACAGCAAAGTACCAGCTGAAATATGAAAAAAAAATCAGATGCATATGTAGATGAGAGTTTTGTAACATTATACTTTAACTTCCTTTCTTTTTTAAGTTCCCTTGGGATCTGGGGGAAAGGATGGTTTTGCTATTAACTTGTAATTTGAATTTGGGGTTCCTTTTCAGTGTGAAAGTTAGATTTAAGGATACACTTAGCATATGATTTCCTAGTACTGACAGGTATGATACTATCTGAATATTTTATATTTCAGACACATTTTCAAACTGGGACAAGCAAGAAGCCAAGTCAAAAGTCTTTGGCTGTTGCCTGTATTTTATCCAGCAACCTAAAGCCAAGTTGACAACATACATCTACGTGACTATCAGAAGGCCCATTTTTCTCATGATATATAAAACTCATAGCTCCCACTCTCATGCAGTAATTAAGTATAACAATGAGTCACTTCAGGAGGTCATGTTTGCATGAAAAGGTAAAAGATTTCACAAATTTTTTAACTGAATTTTGTCTTCCTGGGACTTGATTTTTGTTTTAAAGTTAGAAAAAACATTTGTCTGTTCTTTGGTTGTTTTTTTTTGCTGAACCAGGGGCTGAACCCAAAGGCACTCTATCATTGAGCCACAACTTCAGACCTTTTTATTTTTTATTCTAAGACAGGGTCTTACCAAATTGTCCAGGCTTCCCTCAAACTTGAGATTCTCCTGCTATAGCCTCCCAACTTGCTGGGATTATAGATATGTGCTGCACATGGGCCAGATAGTGCTTTAAAAGTGTATCTAACTGATAACAGAGTGTGGTGGCACATGCAGCTCAGGAGGCTAAGGTAGGAGGATCACAAGTTCAAAGCCAGCCTCAACAATTTAACAGGTCCTAAGCAACTTAGTGAGACCCTGTCTCAAAATAAAATATTAAAAGGGCCGGAGATGTGGCTCAGTAGTTAAGCACCCCTGGGTGCAATCCCTGGGACCAAAAAAAAAAAAAACCCTTTATAATAATAAGGACTCTATTAACAACCTCTTCCTTATCCAGTACTAAGATTATATAAATAAGACACAACAATATGGGAACTGTTCTAAAAATTAGCTTCCTAGATAAGTACTACATTTATATGAAACAATCTTTATGGTGACTTTTTTTGGTACTGGGGGTTGAACCTGAGGCACTTAACTACTGAGCCATATCTCCAGCCCTTTACTTTGGAGACAGGGTCTCACTAAGCTGCTAAGGCTGGCTTTGAATTCACAATCCTCCTGCCTCAGCCTCCTGAGACACTGGGATTACAGGCATGTGCCACTGCACAGGGCATAATCACGTTTAAATAGTAACCATAAACCTCTTTTAATATTTAAAACTTCACGCTAAGGCAAATATGGACCTCTGTCAGCCATGATCTGTGCCTAGGAAAGCCTACATATGACTGGATGTGATCTTACTGTGAAGGTTACCCTCAGTTGAGGGGAAGGAAAATTTAAAAAGCCTTGATGCACTGGTACATGAATCAACTAAAACCTCACAGAATAAAAGATCCATAACGTTTTTACATGTTGTAAATCTGAATTTCAGACTACCAGGTGAGACCACGAATCTCCCATCTGTAAACACACAAACAGTACAGGATTGCCAGCAGCCCATGTGGTACCCGGCACCAACTAGAAATTAAATTAGTTCAGCCCCTGGTGCGTGGGGAACAACGCGCTCCTGTGCAGATGCGGCCTTGGCTCCACACAGACGTCAGCTTTCTTCCTGCTCTAGGTCCATCGTGTACATCCACAAGTGACGGCACAATATTAGGTGAGAAAACTTTCTGCACACGTTCTATTTAGTTATTTGTTTCTCAAATTGTGATCCCTGACCACCTGCACATGAGTTAACTACCTATCATCAATGTTAAAAATGCAAATTGCTGAGTCATACCCAAGGGCTCCTCAATCTAAGGATAGAGGCTTACAATTCTTAGCCATATAAAGCTCGAGATGATGAGCACGTAACAGTTGTCAGAGTCCCAGTGCCTGTACCACTCCTTGACACTAAGTAGGGTCTCATCTCTTACTGGCTGAATGAACCACTTAGGCATTACAGTTCATAGGCATTTACTCTGCATACAGAAGAGTAGCAGAATAGCTCAGCAAAACAGTACTTAACACAGATTTGACTCTGGTTTTGCGTGCTATTAGCTGTGTGACGCCGGGCAATTTACTTCTCTGCTTCAGTTCCTTCATCTATAAAATAAGGGTACTATAAGAATTCTGTGAGGATTTTAGTTGACATGTGTAAACCCCTTAAGAAAAAGCCCCCAAAATACACATTTACTAAGCTATTACCTATTTTAAAGTCTGCTTCAGAATTTTCATAATCAATTATAACTGAAAGTATCTGCCAAAGAGTTTGTTTTTAACCTTTCTGAAAGAAATAACACGTTGAAAAGCCTATAAAGCTACTTACTGGATCCATTAAAAATACCCGAGAAGCTGCACAAAGATTCAAACCAACACCCCCTGCTTTCAAGGACAGCAGCATTATAGTCGGAGATCCCGCTTCGGTGTTTTGGAAACACTGAATTGATTCAACCCTTTTCTTCTGGGCCATGGAACCATCCAAACGAGTAAACACAAATCCGGAGGCTCTAATTGGGACAAAGAAAGAGGAGTCACACTTACTATATAGTATTAAAAAACAAAAGTTAGTTACAAATAGTAGTCAATCAATTCTTTCACTAATGTTTGCATGTATGTGTTTATTTTTGCAGTACTGGGGATCCAACCCAAGGCCTTACACATGCTAGGCAAGTGTCCTCCCTCCCACTAATTACCCCAATCCTCGCTAATTTACTTTAACGTGTTACTGAGCACCCTAACTAACATGCCAGCTACTACGTTTTCTGACAAATTGGAGACCTGATCTTTGGAATCCTATGCTGCCATAAAACAGTCTCTTTTGTGACTCTGAACATCACTTTTGAGAGATGAAATGACTAAAACCGGCAAAACATTAAATAGGTGTTTTTCTGTGATTCAAGTCAATACAAATATATTATTCTTTTTACTCAAAGTGAAAAACACTGAACTCACTTAAGTGGTGTTTCTATTAAAGACAGGAACGTTGTAAACTGAGAAACAACTAAACTTTTTATGTTGGGATTCTTCTTTCTTAAGTCAATCAAAGCATGCATTAGAGCATTAATCTGAAAAAAAATTAAGATACCCATTAGATTCCATTTTCAAATGGTAAAATAAGCCCCCAATTTTTAAATTTATCATATGTTAATTGTTCATATTAATGGGGTTCAGTATATTTCTATACATACATATAACATGCACTGATAAAATTCCAAAATGCTGTCCAAAAAAGTCCTGCCATATTACTTAACTAAAAGGCAAAATAAGACTAAATTTTTTAAAAAGACTCAAAGAATACTATAATAAACTGAACCCCTTTCTCTCTCCTCTGAAATTCACCACATACAGTAAGCAAAATGTCAGAGCCAGCAACAGGAAATTCAAAGGACAGAACTGAAAGTAGAACGACTGTTTTGTTCCATGATATGTATTTCCTTATATGACAAACACGTGAATATCTGCACGTGTGTACTTTACCTTTGAGCTGGACGTCCATTCCATATTGGACTTTTTCTCACTGTCACATGCCAGTTCTTCTGGAGGACATTCTAATAAATTGTCTCCATGTATATCATTTCTGCATAAAGGGCATTTAGCATGTGGCTGTTAAAGAACAAAATATGAGCCACACTGATTAAAGAAATAGAATATAAATTTGCCTAAAAATTTTTAAATATATGAGAGACTCTGTGTCCCTCATGCCAGCATTTTATTAAGCCAGATTCAGTCCCTTAAGGTAAATCTGTACATGTTGAACTTCAGTGTAACGGCCTTGGAGGCATGGGGTAAAGGAGGCAGCAAAAGTACGTGGCCTTGACAGACAGCAAGAGCTTGAGATGCTAAATACCACATCATCTGCAGACAAGTTAAGAAACCACGAATGAGAGTGTCTTGAACCTAACTCTAATGTGCAACCCTATTTGGAACAATTCTTCAGAAAAAACAAAATCATTCTTACTGGCTTGTGAAGCTAACGGTTTATAAAGCTTATGACAGCTTAAATATACAGTTGTCCAGATCTGCCAACCCGTATCAGGTTGTGATTTATTGCTTTTGTTGTTCAAAGCAACATCTGTCGTCTGTTTATACTAAGACCTGCTAGTAAAATTAGATCATATCTTAACTACATACAACACCACTACAATAAGAAAAGATTCTGAAACTAAAACTCTTAGAACTCAGTATGCTAGTGCTACCTTTTGGGAGGATGAAGATGGTAGAGGATTGGAAGGAGATACAGGGATATGTGGGCAGCAGTTTACATGGATGTGTTTACCTTATAATTATGATAACTCCCTACTGTACAACTGTAATTTGTCCATTTTTTCTAAATGTATCCTACATGTTACATCAAAATGTTAAAAATATTTATACTAGTTGAAGCACTGCTTAAAAGGATTTATTCTACCTCAAAAAATTTTATGACATAGAAGAATTTAGATCTACTTTATCCAATAAAATGGCAAATAATCACATGTCAATTAATTTTAAGTGAGCCAAACTTAGGTGACAGGTGTGTACAATACCACCAAAATTTGAAGACTTAAGTTAAAAAAAAAGTAACGTATCACATTTTTATTTTAGCTACACTGGATTAAGGTGCATTATTAAAATCAATTTCATGTTTCTTTTTATAAAAAATATGGCTGTTGTAAAATGGAAATTATCTTTGAGCCTTACCTCATCAGTGTATTTATAAGCAATGATTTAAGAAGTACACAGAAGTAGGATTACTGTCAAACAGTGCTCCAAAAAAGTCTTTTTATGTTAAAAGGGAATAACCACAAGAAACGTTATCATCTATGAAGATATTGAAATAATTAACCATTGAAAAGGTCGTTATTAAATACAAGTGCAAAACTCCTATTTCCTTGGAACTGGGTTTCCATTACACTAAGGAAAGGCACGCCAGTCCATACCGCAGTTATGCTATACTGAACAGAGTACTTACCTGCTCATTCTGAATGACCTGGCAAATACAAGGTTTACAAAATACATGTGCACAATGTGTTATCACAGGAACTGTCAAAGAATCCAAGCAAATTGCACATTCTTCATCTGAACCTGAGCTCAGAATTAACTTCATCTTCCCTATTAACTTCTTTCTCAATTCTTCAGGTGTATCATTTCCTAGAGAAAAGGCTGAAAAATTAATTTCAGAGCAAGATTTATAACATGACTAGACAGTTAATCTACCTTACATAAGGCAAAGGGCCGCTTGCCAACATAGGTAGTCTTTTCACCTTTTTTTGGTCATGGGCAAAAAGCATGGCTTAAATTTGAAATTTTAAGAAAAATTCAGAAGATAAAACAATAGATGACCCTAGCACACCTCCTATAGAAGCCCTGCTGCGGCCTGACCAGGCTAGAGGAGCAGAGTGAGAGTCAGGTCCGGCCTGCATCTTTCCCCCAGGTGTCTACCTCCAGCAATCCTGCAAGAGCCCCATAATTCCCTTTCGCTGGTAAAAAGTTCTTGAGTATATTCTCGGTTAAGCCCTTTAATAAACAATGTCCACGTGGCAGAATGAAACAAGAAACCATTTTAAGCCACATAAAAAACTTCTCATCCTGACCGGAAGTACTTCTGACAAACACAATGCAGGTCTCCGTCGCGCTTCTTACCTGAGGGGCCGCCGGAAGACACTGCATTCGTGAGAAGGTGAGTGTGACAACAAATCTGCCGCAGTCTAAGCAGAAGACCCAGGACGTCTGCGTAGTGTGCGAGGACAGTCCCTTCATTAAAGTACCTAAAACAGAAACACCAACATTACGAGAGCCTCTGAACATCTTCTCTGGAAGTCACTTCAGAACAAGAACGAAGGCCAGAGGCAAACTTCCAAGAAGCCGAGAGAGGTGTGTTCACCAGCAAGTACGACAGGTGAGCAACGGCTGCCAGCTGCGGAAGCAGCTGGACAGGATGCCGGGAGGAATGGCCCGTGAACCACCGTTCTTCAAGCCAGACGGCACGCTCTGAAGGGACAGCTGGCCTCTCCCACGTGCACACGCAGACAGCCAGCCTGGTGACTGAGCTTCTCTGCACACGTTTACAACAAAAGGAGGCAAGGCCAGCTGCATGAGGAAGTGTGTGAACACAGTGTTTCAGAAAACAGGCACCGCACAGCACTCCATACAGACACACTGCAGTGCCTCACATCTGTTGCGTGCAGACCGATAAAATCTAGAACAGACATGGATCCCGAAAATGTAAACTGAGATATTTCCTGCTGGCCGGGTACATGGGCATGAACATCACGTGAATCTGGACAAGCAAATACTAGTGCAGAAAGAATTCAAGATACTTATTGTTAAGTACTAGTGAGCACAGAGCAAGGTAGGCAGCAAAAGAAGTCACCAGAGAAACACTGCATAGAACAAATTATGACCAAGGATACCGCCACGACTTCATGGCACTCAATAAAACTCTTCTTCCTTAAAAAAATATCCTTAAGGTGAAGACAAAGTGCTCTGAAAAGATGACCTGGCTTCTACCATGGCCACTCTGGACCCAACCCCACTCAAGTTCTCGGGCTGGGAGGAAGCCCTACTTCTGCAGTCCTGCTCTCCCACACGCAGCTCTTCCTTCTGGTCCCCAGAGGCGGGCACATCAAACATGCTTTCGCTTGGCAGACTCAATTTCAACCAATTCCTACTCCTTCGTGGTCAGTTTCATCAGTTCCCACTCTCAGATTTCCACATTTTGTTCATTTTGTCGGCAAGTCCTATTGTCTAATTTCTCTACACATATCCCCCGCACAGAGAGCACCCTGCCACTCTGAACACCTTGCCTTTTAAAGACAGCTGCGAGGCCAGCAGATCTGCCTTCCCCTGGAGATGCCTGGCCTTGCGGCCCACTGCTGACTCTGGAGGCTTTTTGCTCCCTCTGGGCTTCCCTCCCTCTACACCCCTGCTGTCTTCACCTCTGAATCCGTAGCACTGTCCATTCTCTTCCCCTTAAAAGCAGTTCCCAAGCCCATTAAAAAGCAGGGCTAGCAATCAAGCATCAACCCGACATACTGGTCTCATTTTCTTCTTCCTTAGTGAAATCCGGTCCAGTCCCACAGCCTCCCTTTCTCTGCAACCCACTTCCTCGTTCTGAGAGTTTACCCCAGTAACTCCTGATCACAAAATTAGATGGTTGCTTCTGAGTCCCCTCACCATGGGACACTACTGAATACCCCTTCTTTCTTGCACTATAACTTTCTTAACTTTCTTCATACTTTTCTCTTTGATGAATCTACAGTAACTTTTTAAACTCTTAATTCATTTAAATGTGTACATCCCCCTCACGGTTTTGGCCCTTAATAAGTTTACCTATCTATCTAGCCATCCATTCATCTATCCATCCATCCAACCATTTCCCAATGATTTTTATGTACTCCCACGAGACAGTCAAAACCAAAAGCAAGCAAGGTCTTCTGACTAACAATTCAGAACTTATGATTTTATGTAATTTTTTTCCAGCCTTAAGGAATTACTTACCTGGTGAAATACACTATTATTTCATTCACCTCAACTATTAATTTAAAAACAAAAAAGCCTGTAAACCACAGAAGCAAATTATCTTTCAATACATTTGAGAATTTAGTGCTAAGGTAAAAAAAAAAAAAAAAAAATTGCAATTCAGTTAATGGGAAACAAAGAAAGAAAATTTGAACATGGCTCTTTCTTCATACCTTCCAATAGTAGCTTTGCCTTCATTTTTCACTGATTGATAAATCTTTCTCTCTTCATCTGAAAGTGTAATGTGCTGAATAAATACTTTACGTTCTGGTAACTCCAAAACAGGCTTTCCTTTAATTTTGCTTGTCTTTGTTCTTCTAAGTGTGATATTTTTAATTAAGGACTGTAAACGCCTAGTTGGAAAAAAAAAGATTATTTAACTTTTTATTTCTACGTAACAAAAAAGAAAATTTTAACTTACTATCATCTTATAACCTGAGTAAAGCTTTTTACAAAAATCCCTGTTTGAGGTTTTATCCAATCTGATGCTCCCAGACTCAGTCTACAAACAGAAAATCATTATAAGTGCACTGAAATTTTGTCTCAACTAAATACCAATCATAAGTTTAAACTTCTTAAATCCTGTCTTCTTTTCTTAAGTGCTCTCTCCCTTTTTGTTCTAGTCATTAACTCTGAATTGTCTCATCAACTACATCATCAAATAGTCAAGGCTCAAATTCTTATGCTGTAATTACACGGTGCTTCATTAAATGTTGTAAGAATACAAATATGGGTGAGATCCTACCTTCCAGGAACCAAAATAAACAATTTTACTTGGTAAGTTAAAGAAAAGCTTTAAAAAAAATCTTATGTTCTAGCATATGAAAATCAACAATGTCATATGAAAATCAAAAGTAATTTTTGTAAGTAGTGAGTGTCCCCAAAATAAAAATATGATGTGAGAATTCAGGAGGGAGAAACACCATCTTAATTCCACAATCTTTACATCTCCCTCTGAGCATCAGAATTAAAGGAGGCATATCACCTCTTTAGGAATCGATGTATACTTCCCCAACAGTGAAATATAAATACAATTCCTTAACCTGAATTTAAATAGCTAGTTCTGAGAAGTCAAGTGGACAGTTATGCCAACTAAGATAGTGGCTTCTGAATCTTTTTCACTGTAACTCATAGTAAGAAACACACTGAAATCTGCCAAACATAAACACATATAACACAGATAAATACTTCTCAAAACAATACTTATCATGTATGATGAACTCTGAACTCTTATTTTCTCTTCTACTGTTTCATTTTCTGCTTTCAATGCTGACTACAACCTTTGTAACAACTTTATAACTCACTAATGGGTTCCAATTCCTCAGTTTAAAAATCACTGCTCTAAGACGAAAAATGAACCACATTAGCCTAGCACATGGCAAAAGGCTGTCACCAAGTTGAGTTTTCATTTATGTGCTCGACTTTTATCTGTGTCCACCAGAAACAACCATACGAAATATCCTCTCATAAAAACTTGTTGAAGTCACTATATATCACATCATTCAGTCATCACTCTACAAAACTATATGAATCATGGAAGTTTAAGGCTCATAGCATCCTTAAGGATACTGCTTTTCCTGTCACTGCTCAATCTATTAGTGGTGGCTTCAGAGGTAACAGCAACACAGAGACCACAAAGCTCTGCCTTTCCTTTCAGTCTGGCTAAAACAGGGAAAGAGTAGTTATTGGTAATTAGAAATCTTTGGTCTCTCCAAAAAAGTCACTATGGGATAAAAGTCAAAGGGATAAAGTACACACTTTTTTAGAAAGTGAAGTCAAGAGTCAAAAAGAGTAATAGAAGTGGCAATCAGTTCCACTGTCACTAATGAACACATCAGCTATAGTGCAATGACTTACCTAAGTCCTCCTTCATCTCCCATTGTGACGGGACGCTGTATTGTCCTATGCCACCATTCTCTATCAAGAAATGGTTTAAGTTTTAAAAAGGAGAGAAGAGACCACAAGTCCTTTAAAGAATTCTGGATAGGTGTACCTAAAAATAACAGGAAACTGTTAAAACTCCTCCTATTTCTTTTCTGGAAGTTCTGAAACCAAACCTGGGACTTCACGCATGCTAGGCAACCACTCTTAGCACTGGATCACATCCCCAGTCCCTATCGGCTCTTAAGAACATCTGTCCTGTACAACCCAACAAAACAGGTAAAACAGACACTGTATAAGCCCACCATGATCAGCTGTGCCTGAAGTCCTCTGTTAAACATATATACATCTCAAAATAGTTTTACTTTAACTTTTAGCTCTCACTTGTCAACTTAGGTGGGAGAAAAAGACTACAAACCCAGTAAACTCCACTTTATCTTCAATGTATACAATCTAGCTTATCTGGTTTTAAAATAAATAGCACTAGCAAGAAAAATAAGCAACTAATATAAATTTATATTCTGTTTCCCATCTTCCAATAAGGGTATCATGAATAGCAAACAGGCTCTAAGATGGACAATAGAAAAATCAAGATTCTGATTATAGGACTAAAGTGTCTACTCTTCCCTGAGGTTCAAGAATAAGCAGATTCCATAAATTAACTATGACCCCAAAGATGTTATATCATGGGCAACTATAAAGAACATTTCGAAACATTTGATTGAATCATTTCTATGATTAATTTTAGGGTAGACTCTTTAATCAAAGTTCACAAAGTTACACCCCACCAACTTACTTAACAATACGTTTTAAAGTTTCTTTCTTTTGCAGTATGGGGGCTTGAACCCAAGGTTTTCTGTATTAGATAAGCACTCTACCACTTATATCACAGTCCCCAAAATTAATTTTTTAAAAAATTTAACACAAGATACCCCCTTTTACCACTTTCATATTGGTTCTAACTAGAGTAACCAAGCAAGAGAAAAAAATAAAGTGCATCCAAATTGGAAAAGGGGTTTAAGACTGTCACTGTTAACAGAGGACATGGTTTTACACATAAAAAACCCCCAAGACTCCCACAGCACCTCCCCACCAAAAAACTTTTATAACAAATTAATGATTCAGCAAAGTTGCAGGATATAAAAATCAACATGCAAAAATCAGGAGCATTTCTGTATGGCAACAGCAAACTATCTGAAAAAAGAAATGGAAAAATCCCATTTACAACAGCTACAACCAACCAACCAACTTAGGAATAAATATAACCAAAGAGGCAAAAGGTGTCTACAAGGAGAACTAGAAAACAGTGATGAAACTGAAGAGGATACAAAAATAAAATGAAAAACATCCTGCCACAGATTGGAAAAACCAATACTGAGAAAATGTCCACAGCACCCAAAGTGATCTACAGACTCAATAAAATCTGTATCAAAATGCCAAAGACATTCTTCACAGATCTAGAAAAGAAAAATATATTCTAAAATTCACATGGAATCACAAACTCCTGAACAGCCAAAGCAATCTTGAGCAAAAAGAACAGAGCAGAAGGACTACACCACCCGACTTCAACCATCAACCAAAAAGCTGTAATAATCAAAATAGCATCACACTGGCATAAAAACAGATACACAGGCCAGTGGAACAGAACAGAGAGCAGAGGTGCTGAGACCAGGCACAAGAAAAGGGCCTTTTCAATAAATGATGCAGGGAAATTTGGAAATCCCTGTGCAGAAGAATGAAACTAGACTAGACCCCTATATCTTACCAGTTTAAAAAATCAACTTGAAATGGATTGAAGACTTAAATGCAAGACCTAGAACTCTTAGAAGAAAACATGTAAAATGTTTCAGGACACTGAAATGAGCAAAGATTTTCTTTCTTTTTTGTTTTGGATAAGATCCCCAAAGCACAGGAAACAAAATAAAAAATAGACAAATAGAATTAACATGAAGGTAAAAAGCTTCACACAACAAAGGAAACAATCATCAGTGAAGAGACAACCTACAGAACGGAAAAAATTATCTGAAACTCTGTATGTGACAAGGGTTGGTATCCAGAATATATAAGGAACTCCAGAAATTAACAGTAAAAGAAAAAAAATATTTTTAAATGGGCAATACATCTAAGTAGACATTTCCCAAAAAAAGATACAAAAATTCCTAGCAGGTATATGAAAAATATGTTCAACATCATTATTCACAAAAGAAATGCAAATAAAAACCATAAGGAGACATTGCCTCACTTCATTCAGAATGACTATGAGCAAAGACAAAAGACAAATCCTGGCAAGGACACGGGAAAAGAAAGCCCTTGAGCACTGTTAGTGGGAATGCAAATTAATACAGGCGTCACGGAATATGGAAAACAATATGGAATACAGAGCTGATCTCACAGAAGTGGTGACCAGAGGCTGAGGAGAGGAGCAGGCTGCGGGCAGCGTAAGCTTCCTCAGTGGGTTCTAAGGTACAGCTAGAAGTTAGTTCTGGGGGGACTACAATGTTAATATTCTCCAAAACAGTCAAAAGAAAGGATTTTGTTTTCACCAAGGAAGATAAAAGATTAAGGAGCTAGATAAGTTTACCCTGATTTGATTTTACAATGTATATGTATCTTGAAATATCAATGGTACCCCATAAATATTATAATACTTACATGTCAATTTTAAAAAGGAATCAAAAAAGATGTAAGGTAAAAATAAGTTTAATGCTATGATTACCTGTCAACACCCATCTCCTTTCTGCTTCTAAATCAAGTACAGCTTTTGTCTGCTGAGCATTTGGATTTCGTATGGCATGGCCTTCATCCAGGATCACTCTTAACCACCTTATGCTATGTAATGGACTATCACCTTTAGTCTGAAATGAATGAATGGGTTGTGAGAGTTAAAAAAAAAAAAAAAAAAAAAAACCCAGGAAAGTAACACAGTACTTCATATAATTTGCTTAATAATAATTGCTGCTATTTTTTGACATCAACACTTACTATGTGCCCACCACTGCTTTTAATTCAAGAACTATACACATTAAAGTACTGAATACTCACAAGCTGAGAGCATTATTATAGGTAAGAACACTGAAGCCCAAGGCACTAAGGATGTTGGCCAAAGAACCATCACTAGGCAGTCGCAGAGCCTGCCCTCAAATCCATGTCTAGCTCTCTGCAGAATCACACTGGCGGATGCCCTGAACTGTTCTGCCTCAGATTTACACACAATGATGATAAAAAATTGTAAGAATTCTTCCAATGTAACAACCTTGATTTCTTTTATATAAAGGTAACATTCTTACCAGAAGTCTAAAATTAGTTTTTCCTCCATCTTGTCTTTTTTTAGGACTACTTATTGGTGCTTAGTAATTATACATAGTGGTGAATTCACTGTTACATATTTGTACTTACACACAATATAATAATATAATTTGGACAATTTTGTTCCCGAGTACCTCCCCTCCTCCCTCCCCCATTTCCTTTCTCTGTTCTACTGATCTCCCTTCTATTTTCATGAGAACACTGAAATTGTGACTAAAAGGTATTTTCAAAAAAGTTTTAACTGAATGACTTGAATTATGTAAGTAAACAACAATTAGATTCCTAAAAGAATCAGGAAACTCATTAACTGCAGCTGCAGAAAAAGCTTATGTTTAAACCAAAATACTAATCAAATCATTATGACAGAAAACGATTTTCCAGGATAAAAAATAATTCATTTATAAACTGCTACATTTGTTACAAATCCAAAGTTAAAATTTTAACTAAAAATGTCCTAAATGGAAAACATTCCCAAATTAGTATCTAAAGAAAATACAATCCTCCCTTTTTTGACCAAGTATTTTTAAAAGATTCTAATTATTTTCTACACACTAAGAATTAGGAAAAAAAGTATAGTTTGCATTTTAGAACACATTAGAAACCTGAAGAATAACAGTCCTTAAATTCAACCTTAAATCTTTAAATATCAGCATACTTACTCCATAGTCATGGGTTAAAATGTTGTATGTAGTCAAAACAATATCCTGTTTTGAAAGCAAGGTTGGGTCTCTAATACGATCAGGACCATAATAAACATAAAAATTCAAGTGCACTTCTGATTTTATATGTTGTCCAAACTGGTCCTAGAAGAAAATGAGAAATATTTTTAATGATGTATTATGTAGATAAGAAATACAGTCCTGGCAGTAGTGTCACAAATCAAGCTACCAAAATTGCATGAAATAAATTTCTCTGTAATCAAAACTAATGAAGATAATAATGACAACTATTAATTATTATTACGTCGTCAGGAAAACTGACACATATAGTAGTATATTACATATATTCTGCCTGGGCCTACCAGAAATAAGCCATTCCATTTTAAAGGAAAAAAAAAGTTATCAAGCTTCTTTCAAACAGAAATTAGCATTTTTAAAATTTAATGTTTTAATAAAAATGCTTTTCAATGCTTTCAATGAGTTATGAGACTAATATCAAAATTAAACATAAAAAGAACAGCAACTATTATTTCCAAGGAAGTAGGGCGAGATTCAAGCACAGTACCCGTTCTTTCGTTCACTTTAGCAGGCCTGCTATCTGACAAGTAT
Source organism: Sciurus vulgaris (assembly GCF_902686455.1). Classification (NCBI taxonomy): domain Eukaryota; kingdom Metazoa; phylum Chordata; class Mammalia; order Rodentia; family Sciuridae; genus Sciurus; species Sciurus vulgaris. The sequence goes on from NC_136470.1 coordinate 135,102,211, forward strand.
CGACCACAACAATGGTGCAGCTGAAAAGGGGAAAATAAGAAACTGTCCCTGCCTTGTGGCCTTTCGTTTTGTTTTCATAAAACATAAAAACAAGAGACCTGGAAGATTTTAAGGAAAAAAAAAAATTAGGATTAGAATGCACAACAAAAATAGAAGGTGGTCAGGCAGCATGCCTGTCAATATTGAGAGTGCTCTCACGCGTGTATTGGGAGAAAGGGTGTCACACTTCAGCAAAGAAAAGATGCAAATGTGTCCAGCTTCTGGTAATTATTAAAACTTTCTGAGTAAATGCAGATCTCATTAAATGCCTCATAATTTTAAAAAATACCATGCCTTAAAGGATAGAAGAAAAAGCAGACTTAACAGGAAGCAGAAAAAAGGCAGAGAAACAGTGGTTGGAAAGTTTGGGTAGCAAAGACACAACCTGAGAGCCAAAGGTCAGATTTCAAGAAGGAATACAAGGATGACTTTTAATTTGTAATTCATGTTCATTCTTTCTCTACTTCAAAAGGTTTAGAGATGAGTTACAAAATTAGACGCACAGAGAAAGGGGCTCAGTGGCCACCACAAGGAGGTCCAAGAAGGTCTCTCAAACGCTTCCAGAGCAGGTGAGAGTAAACCCAGACCACTGTGGTTTAAAGAGAGCTTGCAACATGAAACAGAACAGGAAAAACGCAAAGAAGTAAACGTGAAATATGAAGAGATAAACGTAAAAATATGGAGAGAATTTTCATCAGGAAATCTGACAGAGAAGAAATCTAGTATTGAGAAAGAATTCTACATGAACACTCTGAATCAGAGGGTGGTGATACAACAGCACAGCGTACTTGTGAAAGGGTTAGATTGAGAATAAGACAAAACCCACTTTTCTGGAGCAAGAACTACCACTGCCGTGTTTCTAGATACTGTGCCAGGTACTACATGTATACCTACGTCCTCTCCACAGAAAACGACAGGCTAAGTGTTGAGGTGGACCCAAAAGCTCCTACTACTACAGGGGTATTCAGAGGTAAAATGAAGAGATCATAAGCTGTAACCTAATCAGTCCATCCTAATTTGAATGGGTGGGTGGCAACCATATGCAGGTGGGGCGTGGCTGGAGGAGGTGGGGGGAGCATCATCCTCCCTATGGGTCTGTCACCCCATCCCTCTGCTTCCTGCCCACCATGAGCTGACAGCTGTCCTCTGCTGGGACCTTCCCCATGACATGTTGTCTCAGAGTAATGGACTCAGCCATCTGGGGACTGAGACCTCTAAAACCACAAGTCCCAAATAAACTTTCCCTTCTCTAAGCTGTTCTTCTCAGGTGTTTTGGTCATAGCAAAGAAAAAGCTGACTAAAACATTAAGCAACACGTCCAAATATCCAGAATTAATATGTGGTAGAAGAGGGACTGTCCCCAGGCCTTAATCCCTTAACTGGATTATTCTCCTTATTTGGAGGGGGGGAAAAAAGAAAAATAAGTTTCCACCTGCTCTTTAAAACATTTTGTCGCTTACTTGAGAGAGGGCAGACTGTTGAGAAACTGGAAAGCTCTTTACCTCCAACCCCTACATGCCCAACCACCCCTCATTCCTTTCCATTTTCATGTAACCTCAGTAGACAAGACTTTGGAAGTTTCATTTACTAAGTTAATATTGCTCAAACTTTTGGTTTCCAAATATAAAATTATAAAGAAATACTGATAACCCAGTTTTACACTACATCCCCACATACCACGCCTTTGAAGAATCACCATTACACTGTGTGTGCTTCCATTAGTATTTTTAAGCCTCACCACACAGCCATTCAGGGGTGCAGGCCCTGCCCTCCCAGGAGAAACCAAGCATCAAAAGAAAGAGAAAGTTGTATTCAAAACAAAAAAGAGGAAGAGATCACTAAAACTCATCCAGTCCTAAGAGGAAAATGGATGCACTGAGAGAAGAGGTGTCATCATTTCCTTTTTGTAAAACAAACCAAAAACTTAAACAGAGAAGCCCTGTCATGGAAGTCAAGTCTGCATAAAGTGAAGAAGAAATACGTTACGCCAATACCTAAGGAATACATGAGGTCAAGAAGAAACACGTGCAGTCGAGAACAGGCCCAGAAGTTGACAATTCGCTAATCACCAACTTTTCCAATGCAATTCCGACCACTGGAGGCAGCAGCCCGAGGACCACGAGGAGAGAGTAAGAGAGGCACCAAGCAGACCAACCCTGAGGTCTGGCAGTGACCAAGAGCAGGGGAGCAGCAACCAAGGTGAGGGCTCCTCAGAGGAGCGCACAGGAACATAAAAAGACCCGGCGCGCCTCATGACCGCCCGAGGGAAGAGGATGAGTTATCAAGTGGGGGAAGAGCAAGGGCAAAGTGCACACCAAGGTACAGTCTCAAAGAGAGGTGCGAGAGTTCCTCCTCTCACATGAAAGGGGAGACAGAGCAGACAACCTCGGAGGCTACAGGAATGCAAGTGCACACCCAGTGGACGCTCACTGTGCTTCCGAAAGACTCATTACTTCATTACAGTATGAGGCCTGAAGCTCCAACTGCCAAAGAAGCAGGCTGCTCCTAACACTTGCACATAAAAGTGATTCTGTTCCAATGTTATGACTTGGAAGAGAAAAGCAATCTGTGGGGTGGGGGTGGGGGACACGAACTCCTCTGGTGGGCAACCTTGAACGCACAGGCTCAAGAGTCCCAGTGTTGGACACTGCACCCAAGTTCCATCATGGGCTTCCTGGGTAACCTTGGGCAAGTTACTTAACCTCTCTGTTTCAATTTGATCACCTAATAAATGAGAATACTAGTTGTGAGGATTAATGAGAACAATCTATAAAAAGAACTTAAGAACAAACCAAGCAGACAGGAGTTCTTTGTGTTATAAAAATAAATTACCATGAATGGAATTATCAGAAAAGGAAGGTCTGATAGTAAGTTGGTAAATATGGTGGAATCTTAAATTATATATCCTTTCCTTTCAGGGAACAAAAGTGGCAAAGGCAAAAATATAAATCAAATTTCACATCAGAAGTTCTTTACCATAAATCTCCAAAGAAAAATTACTTTGACTCAGCAGACATAATCTCAATTCGCCTAACACATAAAATCATGACAAAGCATATTTCTTTTGTTTTTTTTTTGTACTGGGGATTGAACTCGGGGCACTTCACCACTGAGCCACATCCCCAGCCCTATTTTGTACTTTATTTAGAGACAGGGTCTCACTGAGGTGCTTAGCGCCTCACCATTGCTGAAGCAGACTTTGAACTTGCGATCTCCTGCCTCAGCCTCCCTGGCTGGGGGATTACAGGTGTAAGTATACTTCTAACAGAATACATTTAATAAGACAAATATAAATTACACCACATTTTAAACAATGGCTTCAAAAACTTACAATCCAGTTGCTTAACACAGACAGTGGGCAGATAATCAGTGTTGTTCTTGGCCTCTCTTCAACATCAGTTTTCTTTGAACCCTCCACTGCAGATGCTCCTAAGGAGAAATCATTGACAATGATTTTGCGGGGGGGGGGGACACGTCAGTAAGGAGGTAGCAATCATCTGCCCCATGAGAAGAGAAACTGAGCAGAATTAAAACGAAGCAGCCATGAAGGAATAGGGACTCGATTTTGCTCTGTCACTTTAAAAACCTAAAGCCCCAGAGAGTGCTTATCAGAAGAGCAGAAGACTGTGCCCAGGGACGCTCGAGGAGGCAGCCTGCACCGCTGCCCGGTGTCCACAGTACTCATTCTGTCAGATCTGCTCTTACGGCTCCTGACTCTCGCAGCGTCTGCACTCCAGGCTGCCCCAAGTGAGCTCTACTCTGCCACTCCAACTGCATCCCTCCCTGTTCCACAGGGCAGGTCTCTAACCAACAGGACACAGTCAGAACGACTCAGGTGCTTACACGCCAGTGGAGGAGGTGGGCCGCAGATGTACTCAGTGACGCCAGGCAGTGACAGACACAAAGAAAAAGATTAAACATGACGTGAGACAGAAATTGTGGGCTGGAGGAGGTTTGAGAGGGAGGGCTAAGGAGGGTGCCGCATTCTGGGTGACAATCCCTAAGAAAACCAAGTGGAGCAAGAAAGCGAGCTGAGAACATAGCCAGGAACGCTGAGCTGGACACCAAAGTCCCACAACAGCAGCTGATAAAAGCAGAGAAGTGAGACATGTCTGCTGAAATGCCGAGTGGACAACAGATGAGACCAAGGGGCAGAGACATGAACTGCCCCAGATCTCCGTGACCTCAGGTCAATCTCTTTCCATGTCAACTGCTCACTCTTAAGCAATGTTTTCATATTAACTACAAAACACAAACTTATCATAAAGATCGCTAATTTTCTTCAATGAAAAGCAAATTTTAATCATAACAAAAATAAACATCATAATTTAATCCAAATCAAATTAAGCAATTATACTCTAAAGCACCCATAAATCACTTTGCGTCTTCACTAGAGACTACCTCTGCTTCCAGAAGGGACCCCATCGTATTTTTGCCCTTTAAAAAAGTACAATGGGAAAAGGCACTGAAGGAAAAGACATCACCATGTGGCTTTTCCCCTTTTCTCTATTTTCTAAACTTCTTTAATATGGCCTTATAACTTTTGTAATTTAATTTTTCATTAAAAAATATAAAAAAAACAAAAACTGGAAAACTAGCAGATTCACTTACCTCTTTTCAGCGTTTTCTTCTTTGTTGTAGGGCTGGGTGAAGTGAGTGCGCATGCGAACGCTGCGTCCTCTTTGACCTTGGAAGACCCTGCTGAAGGAAAACCACAGAGGATCAGACTCTTTACAACAAACTCTTTCCTGTGCTTTATGAGAGGAAATGGAATACCATTTTTACACTCTGTAACAAGCCTATATTATTGAATAAAACTATCTGGTAACAAAAACTGTCACCTCTGACAATAAGCATGTGTCTCTAGCTCAGAGAGGAGATGCAATCACTCATGGTACGAAAGTGTGAGCCTGCTCTCGGGTGGAAAAATTTTTTCAAGGAAACAGATGTTTGACTCTTAATAACAAGATTACTAAATTTTCAGATCAGTTCAATGATGATCACTTAATTTTCAAATGCAATACAATTTCTTAATTCAGGACAACAATATGATCTGAATTAAAGGAGAATAAAGTAAACAATGTTACTTTAGAGATGCCAGGCAGAGTGGCACAGCCTGTAATCCCAGCATTTTGGGAGGCTGAGGCAAGAGGACTCCAAGTTGGAAGCCAGTCTCAGGAACTTACCAAGACCCTGTGACCCTGTCTCAGTTTTTATTTAAAAATAAAAAGGACTGAAAGAATACTGAGTGGTAGGGCAACTCTGGGGTTCAATCCCCAACATAGGGGACAATCCCCAGCTGTGTGTGTGTGTGTGTGTGTGTGTGTGCGCGCGCGCGCGCGTATGCGGAGGGCTGGGATGTTTTAAGGTTAGAGAAAAGAAATAAAAATACTAATTATTTTACTATTTACATCTGTTTAAGGGAATATTACCAAAAAGGCACTCCCAACCTAACTGTTAATTACTACTTATACATAAAAATATAAGTTATTTTATAAGTAGTAAAAAGTATTTTAAGTTGATCTAAGTATGACCCCTTATATTTTTGTTTGAAACTATTCATTGAATTTTCCTTATTTAATTCATTTAACACATATGAAGTTCTATGAACTGTTCAAATGTAATACAGCAGCAAAGTTGAAGATGTATTCATAAAAATTTCCAAGCTTCAGAGATGCAAACCAATGTGTTTTGCTTTAATAATCCTTCAATGTGGATTATGAATATTGAGAAGATACTGTACACACATACCTTTTGCCCTACTTTTAGTCTCTGATTGTACATTTTTCAATTTGCCTAAAACAAAACCAAAATAAACATTAAAATGGGCATACAAGACTGAAATACAGGACATATTAACCAATCCAACCCACTACACATTACCTTTCATTTTCTGTGGCAATTCACTTGCTTCAATTTCCTCTGAATCACTGCTTTCCACGTACTGGACAGTAAGTTTTCTTCTAAAATTAAGTACACACAAAGAAAATCAATCCAAAACAAAATGGGATATAACAATGTTTAGTAAATGCAATTCAAATGCTTTGTCATGTCACTGTTTATTTTTTGAAAAATTTTTGAGAAAGATCTTATTTGACTTATAAAAGTCAAATCTGTTGAAAACATACTGCTTTCATAACCATATGCATTTTATTTACAAAGTACAGTATAATTACTGTTAAATTTGAAAAATTAAGTCTAAAAAATCATTCTAATAATGAGTTTAATACTTCAGAGTTCAAATAAAACGTTTATTTAAAACTAGAACAAAAAAAAAAAAAAAAGGTTCTTATCAAAGAAAATCCTTCTAATATAAAGAAATAAGCAACCAAAGGCAAAACTGATTCATCCATGATGGAAAATTTCCTAAATTTCGTGTAGAACATGTAACTGGTTAGTGGCTGGAGCAATGACCCTGGAGTGATTCAAACCACTGACATTCAAATCCTCATCTGCCACTACTTTGCTATGGAGACTTTAAGCAAGTCGCCTTATGTTCTCCTAAGCAGCAGTTTCCTCAGTCAGAGAGGGAGCAGGAAGGTCTCCCACAGGGTGACAGCGAGCCTGCTGTGCAGCTGGCACAATCCACCAACTGCAGGGGTGTGCAGCCTCCTGTCCTCACCACTGCACGGCCAGTCCTTTCACCTGGTGAAGCCCACCTAACGGCACCTGTAGCCAGGTTCACAGTTCCCACCCATGAGACTTGAGATTTATTTAGATAAGAAGAAAACCGACGAGTACGGGTTCCGAGTTCAGTTCCGATGGGTATCAATGGCAGACTGATCATCCACACCAGTCAAGAGACTGTGGTTGGCAGGAGAGCCGGCAGAACTCGACATGGAATCACACTTCAGACCCCACAGCAAACTGTGGGACAAAAGCCATATGTGCACATCCTTCAGAGGTAAATAAAGTTGTTACGTTAAGACTCGAGGTGGGATCAGAGGGTAGGATGTATTTTACTAAAATTCTTCCCATATTGTAGCCTAAGTCAGTACGATACTCTCCACAACTATCTAAAGTCTTATTTCCATTACAGGTGAACTGAAAAAATCTGAAACGAGCAAAGAGTGGTTTTGTAAGTCATCCAGTAAATATTCTGCAGTGTTCATCTCCTAAAATCTATTAAGAAAAGTCTTCTAAAGTCTCAACAAAAACAAAAACTCAGGAGCTAGATCTGAATTACCAGGTGAAAGAAATAAGGAAAGAAGTGATGGTAGAATGGTGAGTGATCGTTAACAATTCACTTCTTATGCAGATCAAGATTACTTTTTTTCCAACTAATAAAAATGAGAACGGTCTCTATCTAACCAAGTCATAGTGACTGGCAATTAGAAATAAAATATTTGAAATAACTATGTAAATGAGATATAATGGTCATCTTTCTTTCCTATATGTAAAAAAAACAGTTTAAATAAAAATGTTTCATATAATCAAACCTCGAAAGGAGTTTACCTTTTGGGGCGAGAGCTAGACAATTCTGACGTGGAATACTTATTCTTCTCCTTGATATGTGAAATACTGGGTTCTTCACTACATCTAGATCTTTCTATTTCAAAGAAAAAGTCAAATACACAGATAATTATCCAATTGTCTTAAACCAGCATCCTCCCCTCTTAAAATCTTGGTTTTTCAAATACTGATCTTCAGTTTTCTCAACACTCACTCCTTTCAAATGCTCTATCTTCTCGGTGAAACAGACAGTGGCTACGTTTCTCTCAACCTAGAACCCAGTCCTTCCCCAGGTGTCACCCAGCCAGTTCCCAGGCTGGCTGACTTCCTCTGTACCAGCAAGGCAGCTGAGAGCTGCTGGGGCAGGGGTCCCTGAGGCAGAGCAGAATCCCACACAGCTGCTGCTGACATCGGCAGCTGCCGCTGTCACTGTCACTTACCAACGCCTTCCTCCAGTTCTCGCAGCCATTCTGACCACAGGACCTGCACCCTCTGCCTGGCTCTGTCCTCACATCTGGATCGCCTGTCCCTCACAAGGAAAGGCAGCGCCTCCACCGATCCAGTCCCACCCTTCTTTTTCTATCGCCTTACTCGTTTCCCTACTTCCTCCACTCTCCCCCTTTGCTTTAATGTCAACTCATCCAACTGTCCTCATGCCCGTCTTCTTCCGCAGGCCTGTGAAGCATTCTCTTCGTTATATCCCCAAACCTTCCAACCTACAGCTTTCTTTCCTACCAAAAAAAAAACCAAAAACCAAAAACCAAAAAACCCAAACCCCACCTTCAACTTTGTTCTCTCTCAAAAATGTTTTCCTATGTATTGTTCCTCTCCCAAATTTTAGTACAGTTACTACCAAACAGTCACCTTATTCTTACCTAAAATGCGCTCAGTCTCACAATGCTTTAACCTATCTTCAGAAAGGGATTCTGTGAAGTCACATCACTGCCAAGTCCACAAGTCTCTCTTCATTTCTCCTCTGACTTCAGAATGTGGCTCTAACCTATCTTTCTAGCTTTATCTGCTGCTATTCTTGTGCAATGCATTATAAATAACATGAAATACACTGAGCCCAGAACAAAACATACTTATTGTCCTTCCATGGGATTATGTTTTTCAACCAAAAATGTTCTTCCCAGCTTTCTGACCTGTGTAGTCACCCAGTCACCTCTGTAATGAAACCTTTATTGAAAACCAATCCTCATGAGGTCATTCAAAAAGAGATCCTAAATTTTTGTACAATAAAGCCAAAATTACAATTATAAGGTTGGAAAAATATAAAGCAAGTATCAGGTCATATTTAAAATTGATGCTTACCTTTGCTTTGCCCATCTGCCTTTTCACTGGAACTGTTTCCTCCAAGTTTCTCAGACTCATCTTTAACATTACATTCCTTACATTCCTGGGTGAAAAAGCATTATTTACTGGTGCTATCCGTTTTGTTTGTTTGGTTTTGGTACCCAGGACTGAACCCTCTGAGCCACATCCCCAGTCTGTAATTTTTTTTTTTTTGAGACAGGGTCTGCTAAGTTGTTTAGAAACCTTGTTTCTGAGGTTGGTCTGATACTCCTGCCTCAGCATCCTGAGTCACTGGGATTACAGGGGTCTGTCACCGCACCAGCCTAGTAACAGTTTTAAACAGATTTAAAGATCCTGTCCTGCACTGCTTTACCTCATGTAAGCAAAGACATTACTTTTCTCTTGAAATCCCGGGACAGGAAGATGCAGCAGTGCAGGTCCCAGAGAGCCTCCACTCTTACCCTAGCAGAGGTTTCCAGTCAGCCCTGCTTTTCCACTTTCTCTCCGTGTGTACCCTTTTTTCAAATTGCATTAATGTATACATGAATTCAAAAAAAAAATACTATAAAAGTGGAATTTTAAACACGGCATAAAAATCTTATTAAAGTTCTACTAAAACTGTGGTTGGAGCTGGGGTAGAACTTAGTAGAACACTTGCCTAGGACACAAGGCCCTGGGTTTAATCCCTAGCACTGGGGGGTGGGGTGGGGGGATTGGTTGAAAAGAACCAGCCCCTTCTAATGGTACCAGTCTCAACAAATTAAAATCAAAAACATTTTCAGAGATAAATATTAACTGGAAGAGTTAATAGTTAACTTTTCTTTTCCCTCCCTCCCTCCCTCCCTCTCACTTCTCTCTGATACTCCTAGGGCTTGAACCCAGGAACTTTTCTTTTCCCTCCCTCCCTCCCTCCCTCTCACTTCTCTCTGATACTCCTAGGGCTTGAACCCAGGCCTCCTTGCACATGCTAGCCAAGCAGACAAGTTCTCTACCACTGAGCCACATTCCCAGCCCTTTGCATTTTATTTTGAGACAGTCTCACTAAATTGCCCAAGTTGGCCTTGAATTGTGTGATCTTCCTGCCTCAGCCTCCCCAGCAACTGGGATTACAGGCATATGCCACCATGTCCAGTTTGGATACCTAATTTTTAATGCATTAGCTCTAAGAAGATGTTAAAAATGATTTTTGTCAATTTTCCAATCAAGTCTTCAATCTAGTGCAATCATTAAATTAACAGTATACAAACTATAATCCCAAAATTCATAAACATGTAAAGGATGTCCTTTACATTACTCATTATGTTATTCTGCACAGCAAGCATATTCTTCAGAGTTCAAAGACATATGAACAAGAGCAAGCAATTATGAAATTCATCTGGAAGAATAAGAAACCCAGAATAGCTAAAGCAATCCTTAGCAGAAAGAGCGAAGCAGGGTGTATCGCAATACCAGATCTTCAACTCTTCTACAAAGCAATAGTAACAAAAACGGCATGGTATTGGTACCAAAATAGACAGGTAGATCAATGGTATAGAATAGAGGACACGGACACAAACCCAAATAAATACAATTTTCTCATACTAGACAAAGGTGCCAAAAATATGCAATGGAGAAAAGACAGCCTCTTCAACAAATGGTGCTGGGAGAATTGGAAATCCATATGCAACAGAATGAAACTAAACCTATATCTCTCACCATGCACAAAACTAAACTCAAAATGGATTAAGGACCTCGGAATCAGACCAGAGACCCTGCAGGTTATAGAAGAAAAAGCAGGTCCAGATCTTCAACATGTCAGCTTAGGACCAGACTTCATCAACAGGACTCCCACAGCACAAGAAATAAAAGCAAGAATCAATAACTGGGATAGATTCAAACTAAAAAGCTTTCTCTCAGCAAAGGAAACTATCAGCAATGTAAAGAAAGAGCCTACAGAGTGGGAGAAAATCTTTGCCAATCCATAGTTCAGGTAGAGCACTAATCTCCAAAATCTATAAAGAACTCAAAAAACTGTACACCAAGAATGCAAATAACCCAATCGACAAATGGGCTAAGGAAATGAACAGACACTTCACAGATCTACAAGCAATCAACAAACTTATGAAAAACTGTTCAACATCTCTAGTAATAAGAGAAATGCAAATCAAAACTACCCTAAGATTCCATCTCACCCCAATTAGAATGGTGATTATCGAGAATACAAGCAACAACGGGTGTTGGCAAGGATGTGGGGAGAAAGGTACACGTATACATTGCTGGTGGGGCTGCAAATTAGTGCAGCCACTCTGGAAAGCAGTGTGGAGATACCTTAGAAAACTTGGAATGGAACCACCATTTGACCCAGCTATCCCACTCCTTGGCCTATACCCAAAAGACTTAAAATCATCATACTACAGAGATACAGCCACATCAATGTTCACAGCTGCTCAATTCAGAATAGCCAGATTGTGGAAACAACCTAGATGCCCTTCAATTGATGAATGGATAAAGAAACTGTGATTGATATGTGTGTATACACACACACACACACACACAATGGAATATTACTCAGCCATAAAGAATGATAAAATTATGGCATTTGCAGGCAAATGGATGAAATTGGAGAATATCATGCTAAGTGAGATAAGCCAATCTCAAAAAACCAAAGGACGAATGATCTCCTTGATAAGTGGATGATGACACATAATGGGGGGTGGGAGGGGTTAGTGTTAGGGTAAGAGGGTTAGGGAGGGGGGCAAGAATGGAGGAAGGAAGGACTGTACAGAGGGAAAAGAGGGGTGGGAGGGGTGGGGAGAAGGGAAAAAAATAACAGAATGAATCAAACAACATATCCTATGTAAATTTATGATTACACAATTGGTATGCCTTTACTCCATGTACAAACAGAGAAACAACATGTATCCCATTTGTTTACAATAAAAAAAAGACATATGAACAGTCAACAAATACATGAAATAATGTTCCACAACTCTAGCTATCAGAGAAATGCAAATCAAAACTTCACTGAGATTTCACCTTACTCCAATCAGAATGGCAATTGTCATGAATACAAGTAATAATAAATGTTGGCAAGGATGTGGGGGAAAAGGGTACACTCATATATCGTTGGTGGGATTGTAAATTAGTGCAGTCACTCTGAAAAGCAGTTTGGAAATTCCTTAAAATCCACTGTTACATTCTTGAGGGCAATTGGTAATATCTCAAGGGTCTAAGTGTTCATAATCTTTGACCTCATCAATAATTTCTAATAATCTAACACCTCGCCTCTCTGAAAAAACTAGGAATGGAACCACCATTTGACCCAGTTATCCCACTCCTCAGTTTACACCCAAAGAAGTTCAAATCGGCATGCTAATACAATAGTGACACAGCCTCATCAATGTTTACAGGAGTTCAATTCATAGCAGTTCAATTCACTAAATAGCTAAGCAATGGAACCAACCCAGGTGCTCTTCAACAGATGAATGGTTAAAGAAATTGTGGTATATATACACAAAGGAATATTACTCGGCCATAAAGAATGACTTCTTGACATTCACAGGTAAATGAATGGATCTGGAGACTATCATGCTAAGCGAAATAAGCCAATCCCAGAAAACCAAAGGTATAATGTTCTCGCTATTATGTAGACACAAACCATTAACAAGGGGATAAGGACAGGGACATTTCAGTGGATGAGAAATCACATTTTCAGTTTCCATTTCAAATAGGATCTTTAAAATGAAGATCCTTAAACCTTCCTATAACACTTCAAATGCACTGCTAATCTTGGAGAAAAACAAAGGACATCTTTAGTAATAACTGATAATTTTTCAATTGATAATTGATGCTGTAAACAGTTGTATATGCCTCTACCAATTCTGTAACCCTAGAACTTTCACTTTAGTAACTACATGTAGGAAGAACAAGACAAATCAGTATACTACCCACGGCAGGGCACTGAACCTGAGCTCCCAACAGGTTTACCTCCCAATAAAAGCAAAAAGAAGGCAATGCACCTAGGTGGGGACTAAAAGAGCACACTGCCAGGAAGAAGGCGGCAGGAGAGCAAGCAGCAGCCGCTCAGAAACTCAGCACAAGGAGAAAACAGCTGGGTCAAAGAAAGTTATTTTGCACGCATCCTTTTGCCCTAGCCTACTTTAAAGTTCTTGGGATTTTCAGGTAAAAACAAAGAATAATGTTTTTTTTCTAGTAACATTTACTTTTCTCTTTCTACTGATTTTTAATTCTTTCTAATCACATTTATTTTTCCATTAAAATGATTTTTAATTCTTAGAAACAACATAAATACATTATGTGTATACACCTTAAACACACATACAGAAAGTATCAAGAAAAGCCACCCACAGTCTCATCACTAGGCCATAAACTATCATCATTAACACTTTGGTACCCACAGAGTACGTAAGTACACTGACGACATGAGTATTACACATCTGTACCTGGCATTTGTTCTTTTACTAAACAATATCATGAGGGCTGGGAGTGTAGTTCAAGTGGAGGAAAACTGGCCTAGCATTCACAGGCCCTGAGTTTAATGTCCCACTTAGCAAAACAATAAGAACAAACAGATACGAAAGTAAGTATTCTTCATCACTTAGATTTTACAGTTGCAGAGCATTAAGTTTTATGGCTATGTGGTAATTTAACAGTTACCTAAAAAGAGACATTTCAAATTGTGTACTTAGAAAACAACGCTGAAGAAATAACTTGAACTACTATCTTTGGAAAAAAATGGATTGCTGATAACTTCCTTGGGCAGATTATTTAAAATTACTGATGAGGTCAAAGATTACGAACACTTAGATCCTTGATATGTATTACTAATGACCCTCAAGAATGTAACACTTTGACTCTTATAACACAAGAGACATTCTTTTATCGTACCATCAAATGTATCATCAATTTCTTAGCAATTACTTTTTAATGAAATTTAAATTTCACAGTAAGCCAGAGACTTCACAGAAAAACACACTTATTAATACTTTACCTTCTTTAGTTGATTCTTTTTAATTCTCTCAACAGGAAGAGGTCTGCCATCATGGAAGTTGGTAAGAATTACTGCAATGGCTGTAAGAGTTTTACCCTTTAAAATGTTTAAAAGAAAAAAAAAAAAACAACAGTCAGATGCTGAAACCCAGTTGTCAGAAAATGTTCTAAAACCAATTTTAAAATAATCAAATACTAAATATCACTCAAGGTCACAGAAATACAGATTCCTTACATTAGATGATAAACATGCTAACAAAAAAAGAGAATCTTTCCAGTTAAGAAATGCTTTCCTCACCACATTAGGAATTATTAATTTATACTATAAAATAGTGCAAGCAACTCAGATAATGTCATTTACTGAATGACTACTTTTCTAAGATTCTGCATTAACTCAGAACTATTAATTTTATCATGATACTATTTACAGTTAGCTTGCCAAGAAAATCCTAGTATGCTTATGAAGACATGATTTTATTAAATCTGATTTAAAATGATAAACACTTAAAAGCCACAACTTAACTAAAGTACAAAGGGCATGATACTTTCTGTATATTTTTCTTAAATGAAAACATGTTAATTTTTCAGTTTTTTTCTGCAGTATAATTCGTAGTTAACAGTACAGAGGTAAATATCTGGCAATTTTAAAGCAGTGTTAAATAGGAATTTTCACTGTGTGGGCCCCAAGACCCTTTCAGGAAAATGTGAGGTCAAAGCAGTTTTTATTGTACTGTTAATGAGACCTCATGTGGTTGACAGCAGCACTAATGCTCCCATAGCCATGTGGAAAGTGCTGGCACCTTGGCAGGAAACAAAGCTAAGGCAGGACATGGCACCCAGGCCCTGTGTCCCCAACTGCCACATGCTCAGAGAAGCAACCAGCCAGTTTCTCTTAAGAATGCTGCTGATGAACAATAGGTGTTGGCGGGGATGTGGGGAAAAAGGTACACTCATACATTGCTGGTGGAACTGCAAATTAGTGCAGCCACTCTGGAAAGCAGTGTGGAGATTCCTTAGAAAACTTGGAATGGACCTACCATTTGACCCAGCTATCCCACTCCTAGGCCTATACCCAAAGGACTTAAAATCGGCACACTACAGAGATACAGCCACATCAATGTTCATAGCGGCTCAATTCACAATAGCCAGACTATGGAACCAACCTAGATGCCCTTCAATTGATGAATGGATAAAGAAACTGTGGTATATATATATATATATATATATACAATGGAATATTACTCAGCTATAAAGAATAATAAAATTATGGTATTTGCAGGCAAATGGATGAAATTGGAGAATATCATGTTGAGATAAGCCAATCTCAAAAATCCAAAAGACGAGAATGATCTCACTGATAAGCTGATGATGGCAAATAATGGGGGGTGGGAGGGGGGCAAGAATGGAGGAAAGAGGGACTGTATAGAGGGAAAAGAGAGGTGGGAGGGGTGGGGGGGAAGGAAAAAAATAACGGAATGAATCAAACATCATTACTCTATGTAAATGTATGAATATGCAAATGGTACGCTGTTACTTCATGTACAAACAGAAACAACATGTATCCCATTGGTTTACAATAAAAATAAATTAAAAAAAAAAAAGAATGCTGCTGATGAAGCGGTCCCTGTTCATTTGACCAAGTCAGACCTCTGAAGTACACGACCTTCCAATGATTCTAACAGAGCAGGAGGTACACATGAAACACTTCTGTTGCATATCAAAACATGGGGGCTCTGGAGTAAAATCACTTGAGGCAGCTGCAAGCTCAACCAGCCACCTCTTAAGGACACCATCACTTTTACTTGGAAGAATGACTGGCAACTATCACTGTTCATTACTGAGTATCCAAAATAAATCTCGAAAATTCAACAAAGCAAGGTTATCATTTTTAAAAAGAGAAAAACAACTGAGAGTATTTGTTGTTCAGGGATAAAATCTGAACTTTCAAATGAAAATCAGAATGTTGTAAAACTTGTGACACTACAAATCCAGCAGCTTCCTAAAATATATATGCTTTTCTAGTAAAATCAGTGGTCATACTAAAGAATGAAAATTTTTAATATTGTATAATGAAATGCACCAACATTTGGCACATCTGTGTCACAGTGAGTCAATATTTTCTCATGGAATGAGCCTGGTTATAAAATCACGCACAGGTAAAACACCGATTCAGCGTGGAAGATACACTAAATTTTAATGCAGTGCTATTAAAAGTTAACTGGCGTGATTTCAAATTCCATATTATAACTATTAACCTGTAATAAACTAATTCTTGTTGGGTTTCAGCACAGAATCAAATCTATAATTATCTAAAAAGCTATTAAAATACGTTTCTCTTCATAACTAAATATCCATATAAACACAGTTTCTTCATATACTTCAACCAAAAACAACATATTCACAACAGACTGAAATAAGAAGCAGACACAAAAAAGTGGGTGTCATCCAGTCATTCAAAACATCAAAAAAGGTTTGGAAAAATGTAAAACAATGCCAGTGTTCTCAACAAAATTGCAACTGCTTTGGAATACTTTCCATTTAAAAATGTGCTATTTATGTTAACAAGTAGTTTTGTCAACTGTTCCTTTTAATATTTTCAAGCCTAATGCTATAAATATTAATATAGCTCACAAAAATAAAAGTTCTTTGTCATCTTCAATAATTTTTAAGAGTAAAAAGTTACTGAGACCAAATTATATAAAAAACGGCTAGTGTGATTCGTACATATCTACTCAGAATATTCGTGAATGCCCACTGAGTACTCCGTATTGGTCACAATACTTGTGAGAGAATACCATTTAACCTAATGTTACCTTTACCCATTTTCTGCTGTGCTGGGGACTGAAATCCAGGTCTCGTGCATGTTGGACGAGCACTCTACCACTGACCTGCACCCCAGCCCTGCCGCCCTGCCTTTACTTTTTTGAAGAAAACCTATGAAAGTGAGGTTACCCCAAATTTCAAAAAACAAAGAAAATTCAAAAATACACATTTATACCACAACTGCCACCTAATAAATTTCTCTTTAACCAAACAAAAAAAACTGAGCATTAAGTGAAGCCCCCCTACACACAAGGCCTGTCTTCACTAAAAATGAAATCTAGTCCTAAACTGACACTTATCCTGCAACTTGGACAAAATCATAATCACAAAATAAGGTTTTGTTAATTTGAGAAAAATTAATTACCAAACCCATGTCATCAGCTAAAATTCCTCCATGGACATTTTCCGGCCGGTCTTTCTCAGAAAAATTTGTTATTGTGTTATAGTACAAGTCATCTCGCTGCTCCCAGAACGGCGGGAGCTCTTGACTGTTCTCCCGGGATATCATCCAAGCCAGAGCTTGTTTTTGATGTGGAAGCAACAGTGTTTCAACAGCCTAGAATCAAAGTGTCACACAGAGAAAAAATGTTAGGTCCTTCCTTTTTCTAAGTGCAGTAACTAAAAGAGTTGATCTTGTGCTAAGAAAGGTAGAGATCATCAGGATATTTTAAAATGCCCAATACCTCAGCTGGTTCCATTTCATGAGTTTTATCATCTTCTTTTAAATCTTCAAATAATTTGTCAAATTCTGTTTTAAGCTGTAGTAAACAGCAACAAGAAAAACCATTAAGCAAGTCAAAGCGATAATTATAACCTAGTTCAGAGATTTCATGTCTTTCCCCCCACCCCCATACTAGGGATTGAACCCAGTAATACTTTTACCACTGAGCTACATCCCTAGCCCTTTTAATCTGGGGAGACAGGGTCTCGCTAAATTGTCCAGGCTGACCTCTAACTTGTGATCCTCCTGCCTCAGCCTCCCAAATAGCTAGGATTATATGAATTCATATTTAATTCATTAACCAAAGAGTCAAATAACAAAAGGCACATAAATTAACTTCTTAAGATACTATATTGCTCACTGAAGGAAGAATGAATAGGTTTTTCTCCTTTTTTGTTATGAAAAATAACTGCAGGGGCTGGAGTTGCAGTTCAGTGGCAGAGCACTTGCCTAAAACATGTGAGGCACTGAGTTTCATCTTTAGCAACACATTGAAAATAAACATATAAAGTAAAAGCATGTTGTCCATCTACACCGACAATTTTTTTTTTTAAAAAGTAACTGCATTATAGTTGAAAGCCTACAGAGGTTGGGGATGTAGCTCAGTGGTAGAGCACTTGTATAGTATGGACAAGACTCTTGTTTTGATACCCAGCACTGTGTGTGTGGGGGGGTGGAGATTGTTAGTTACAAGTTGTTCTAGGTTTTAATCACATATTTATCACAAATAAGCCCATATACATTTGCACAAGGTGCTTAAGCTTTGTGGGCCTATATATTATTTGTGTGAAATTAAAGAAATAAACAATTTAGATGGTCTCAAAGTTTTTTTCTGCCACTAAAATTCTGTGAGTCTGTTAGTTGTATCTGAATTACTTTGACAATCCTACCAGGTATATTTCTTTTCTTTTTATAGTCCTATGGATTGAACCTAGGGCACTCTGCCACTGAGCCACATCACCAGCCCTTTGTTAACTGTATTTTGAGACAAGGTCTCACCAAGTTAACCCAGGCTGGCCTCCAGTTTGTGACCCTCTTCCCAAACTGTTAGGATTACATGCATATGCCATGGTGATCAGCTCTGACTCTTTTTTAAATCAATGACATTTCATTTATTATTAACAGAATAAAAAACTTATGTGCTACAAAATATTAAGATGATTTCATTATTATCCTAATTCAGGTGGTCCTAAAACTGATTCAATTTTACAGCAACATATACGGCAGGTGTTAGCATTGCAAATTAACACATGGATGTATAGCAGTAACCTAGAAGAAATCAGGACAGGTCTAAAAAGTTAGCAGAGGTAGCCAGGTTAGCCCCCAAGGTACAGGCTCAAGTCCTTTTAAGAACATAAAGGGAAAACATGGTAACCACAATTAGAAGACAATAAGACTAACACTGGGAGGTAGAGACCTTGAAATATTTTGATGTATTTTTAATTGATCTGCATTTATTTATTTTATATACTTTGTTTCAAACTAACTTGGATAATAGTATCCTAGATTATAAATTGGACAAAGTAAGAGCTAAAGCAATGCCAAGATTTGGAGTTAATTTTTACCATTTTATTTGCAACCTTCCTGAAAGGAGGAGTAAGTTTCAAACTTTGATGTTTTAAATTACCACTTGACATTTTGCAAATCTGAAAAGGAACAATATCCCATGCAGATATAGTCAAGTGCACGTTCTGGCAGAACAGATCCAACCAGCCAAGGAACAACGTACAGCTAGGCCTACAGTGGCTACACCTGTACTTAACATGTAAATATTTTTTTTTCTCGTCATTCCCTAAACAATATAGTACAACTGTACACACTGCATTTACAGTACATTAGGTATTATAAGCAATCCAGTAACAATTTAAAGTATACTAGAGGATGTGTATGACTTTAAAGAATGGAGGAACCTTAGATTATGTAGAAGGAAATGAGAGGGAAGAGGGTATGAGAAGCAGTGGAATGAGACAGACATCATTACCCTGTGCACATGCATGACTACACAAATGGTATGAATCTATACTGTGTACAATCATAGAAACGAAATGATGTACCCCATTTGTGTACAATGAATCAAAATGCAGTCTGTAAAAAATTTTTTGAAAAATTAAAAATAAATAAATAAAAATAAATAAAATAAAGGAAAAGAAAACTACTATGCCATTTTGTAGAAGGGACTTTCGGATTCTGGAACCTATCTCTGTGGATGCCAAGGGATAACTATATTCTTTATCACTGCTTTTAAGATACTACTTACAAACAAATATAAATATGTGTATATATGTATATGTTTATAGATATATACACACATATACTATTTATTATATAACAGCTTTTACCATGTTAACAATATGAAGATCATTAATACCAGCACATAGATAGTATCCTACTCTTTTAAATATCAACCTTCTACATTTAAAATTCACTTTAGACCACAGTACAAAATGAAAGAGAAGCACACCTGTTCAGTTGTCATCTGCACTGCAGCATGAACTGGCACACTGTAGCTCGGTCCAGCTCTTCCAGAGCCCCAACTATTTTCCAAACTGAATCCCACAGCTATAATTTACAAATAAAAATAAAATCATCACAGGAAATAAAAAGAAATGGGTTTTAAAGCTTGTATGACAAATTGCTAAAAATTTCCATACAGTTAAGGAAAGTAGCTCAGTGATAAAAAGATTTGTCTAGCAGGTCCAGGGCCCTGGGACCAGTCCCAAGAACCACCAAAAAAAAAAAAAAAAACTTAAAACGAATTTAGGTAAGCATTGTATCATTGAGCTACACCCCAAGCCCTAGAAAAAAAATTGTTAAATACTAATTCAAAAACACATTATTAAAATAATTCCACAGTACTTGAATAAACTCTTGCCAATCGAACAATCCTCTTCCACCCCCTATTGGGAGATGCATTTTATTTAAAATTTTTCAAAAGGAATGTTTAAAATCAGGAATTTTCAGACATTAGCTTTGGGGGAATTTAAGACACAGTCCATGGGAGCTCTTTGCATATATGTGTGTGAATCCAGTTAAAGTCATGCATCATGTAATGACATTTTGATTAGTGTCAGACCAGAGAGAAGACAATGGTACCATAAGATTATATGGCCTAGTAACATCACGATCTTAGCTTGCATTAAGAATACTCTATGATGTCTATACAACAACAAAATCACCTAATGATGCATTTCTCAGAATCTGTTCCCATTAAGTGATGCATGACTCTATTTCAAAAGAAAAACAAAAGTAAAAATCAGAGATTTCCTCAAAAAGACTCCAAAAACAAGTAATAACTTAGGGCCTTCAGCACAAATTAGTCTGGCCAACCAAACTTAAAAGAGACAGTAAATGTTACAATTCTTACATTTATAATATTAAATATCATCAAGTTAAATCCTAAACTTACTTTTTGGTGCAGGGCCCAATTTAAATCCATGTTTCTTCAACTGATCTAAAACTGCTTTTCTATTTTCTTCTTTCCCCCAAAAAGTCATATGCAGAGGCATGGTAAAAGCATTGTTTGCACCAAAGGGAACTACCCTATTATATTTAGGAGAAGGGGAAAAAGGGAAATTAGAAGAATTTTTTAATCCTAATTAAGAATGTTAAATATTCCAATTGCAAATTCAAATTTTGTATAGAAATAAAATAGAAGGAGACTGACCATTTGGACGGACTTGAAAGAGAAAAAGGACAGGAAAGACAATCAGCAACAATCAGAAGGCAAAGGTACTTTTCAAGAACAGAATGCCAAAAGAAACAGACCAAGGGATAAAGCAGTTCAAAATATAACCATTTATAGACAAAATTGCAAGATAAACATTCTGTAACTTCATTTGAGGATGAAGCCCTGGCTAAGAAAACCACCGTGGCAGCCACCACAGGGAAGATGGGGAACGACCTGGAAGAACTAGTTCTAATCCAGGATTCACTCAAAATTCATTCTCAGTATCTAAAAACTATGAACTGACAAAGAAGAAAACAAAATGAGACATTGCTGAGCACTCATTTTATCTTCCAAACTCACCTGTGATTAAGATAGGAATATCCTAAGCATTAGAACTGGGGTATGAATATTCCAAATACTTAAACACAAAGGCCTAAAAAAGAAAAGGTAACCAAGAGGAGAATATCGTAACTAAAAAAAAAAAAAAAAAAAAAAGAGGCGGAAGAACTGAGATAGCACATGCCTGAGCTAAGAGTTCCTATCAGCTTCAGTCAACTGATGGCACGTGGGAACAAGGGTCCAGCATCGGCGGGTCTTCCATTCATAAAGAGAAAAATCTTAAGTTTTACACTGAGAGGAAAAAACTAGTCAGTATAAAATGTAAATATCCAGATTTGGATACTGGAAATAAATGAAAATATTTCCTAAAATAGCAGGCAAAACAAAACTCACCTACATTTGATCACAGGCTACCAGTTTACAAGCTTTGATCTACATACATTTCTGAATTCCCAAACCTATGCATGATAAGGTTTGGAGAGGTGGAGTATACTTTCCAACCTATGAACCAAGGTCTTTTTCTCGATGGTAATAATTTAATAGGAAAACAAGAGGACAGTTGTTGGATGCCTGGGTAGTGGAGGCAGTAAGAGAACTGGACATGTTAACTGAAGGGATAGTGACAAAAGGTACCATAATACCTTCCTAGGTCTTATGCAGCTCTAGCAAGTTCTAAGATAGCGTTAACTCACAATATTAAAACTAAACTCTAAAAGTACATTACCCTTCCACTTGTGCCAATTTGTTGTCCATGATATAGGCCAAAGCAGCTGCCAGATCTTTCTTTAAATGCCCAACCTGATTTCCATTCACATTGTTTACTTTAATGGCATTCTTATCATAGGGGTTATTAGGTTCTCGTTGTAATGCAACCATTTCATTATTGTTAACCTAATAACAATGAACAGATAATAACATTATATTAGAAGTACGAACAGACAATAGCAACTTGACTTCATTATATTTTACTTGGAATTACTATTCATTTTTTAATGCTACTGCTAAACACAGCTTATAAGAACAATATAGTCGTTTGGAATCAAACTAGAAATATAAAGGAAAATGTTTTACCATGATTCTTTTGTACTACTTTTCTAATTTATATTCATTGGAAAGTTAATAAACCAGTGACAACTTCTGAAAAATACCTTTACTGAGTGCTTACTATATGCCAAACACTGTATACTACACATGTACACTGCACTATATACACTGCACATATTGACCATTTAAATTCTCATGCTTCTGTTGATAGGCATATTATTATTCTCATTTTATAAAGAAAGAAACTAAAGCACAGAAAAGTTAAGTCATTTGCTTGAGACCACAAAGCTAAGTAAGTATCACTGCTAGGATCTGAACCCAGGCAGGCTGCTTCTTGAGCCACAATTCTCTAGAATTTAGAAAGGAAAAAAGGCAAATGCCTTTTTTCTTTTAACTCAGAATGGAACTAGTATAGGAAAAAACCTATTGAGCCTTCAACCCATGCTATTTTCTGATTCCACTTGATTAAAAAGTTGTTGAGGATGGAAACATCGAAAATGGCATAAGGACTTCCAAAATTCTCTCCTCCATAAAAAAAGCAGAAAAACTGATAGAATCAGGTTGGGGTTATGGCTCAGTGGTAGAGCACTTGCCTATCATGCATAAGGCACTGGGTTCAATTCTCAGCACCACGTAAACAAATAGATAAAGATATTATGTGCATCTACAACTAAAAATATAAAATAAAACTGAATCAACTTTTTTGTAACTCTGTAAAATAATCAAAGACTGGCAGAAATCGAAGCAGTGCTTATTCAAGAAAACACGGCCGAATGTAAATGTCTTAGTTCCATTCCCAACTCCCCAGCTACAGAGCAGCCTTTAAAAACATCAACCCACTGAGATTCTTAAAGCAGCCTGGCACTCACCAGAGACAGCAGAGCTACAGTGCTTTCAAAGATCCATTCCCAAAGAACCATTGTTACCTGACCTATGTGAGGGTTCCCTAGAAGACTCCACTTACGGGCTATAATTGACCTCTTAGGCCACCTC
The DNA here is from genome assembly GCF_902686455.1 of Sciurus vulgaris. Taxonomy (NCBI): domain Eukaryota; kingdom Metazoa; phylum Chordata; class Mammalia; order Rodentia; family Sciuridae; genus Sciurus; species Sciurus vulgaris. The sequence goes on from NC_136470.1 coordinate 135,125,574, forward strand.
AGAGGGCAGGTGAGAAAGCCTCCCAGGTGAGTGTTCTCAAGCACAATTTTACAGGCAAATATCTTAACATTATTGCTGCTTGAGGAATGGATAATAATTAGAACAACAACAACAAAAAAAACAACAGAATAACCAAAGGCCTAAATGGAGAAGCTGGGGAATGAGAAGTCAGTAGGTGCTTTGAAAACTCCAATCTATCCCTGGCACTCTGAAAGGCCACATGCAAACAGGACTATCCACATCATCACGGATGTGCATAATCTAAGCAAAGACCTAAGAAAATCCTCTGCTCTTGCCTCTAGCTGAATTTGAGACATTTAACAAGCAGGAAATAAAGGCTAAGGCAAAGCTGTTCCCTGCCCTGGAGATTTGAAGGAATGTCCCCAACATACACAGGCACTCTAAACAAAGGCTGGGAAATCTATTGGTTCCAGTACAACCATTAACTGACCACTAAACCAACCAAGTACAGACTTCAGTAACTACACACAATGAATAGCCTTCATAGAATTAATTCAGAAGAGACACTAGCAAACACTAATTACCAAAACTGGCAATAACAAACAACCCTAGAAAGAGAGAATCTGATTTCCAGAGTTGAACATTACTTTAAACGTCCATTTTACACAAGAAAAGCACAAGTCATGCAAAGAAAGGAAAGAAAGGGCAAAGCATGGTCTATACATTAAAAAAAAAAAAAAAATGAACTGTCCCTAAGGAAGCACAGATGTTCAACACTAGAAACAGAGTTTAAGTCGACCACTTCAAATATGCTGAAAGACCTACAGCAAACCATTTCTTCAAACATGAGAATTTGATCTTGCCAAAGAAATTCTGGAGTCAGAAAGTATAATAACTAAAATAAAAAATTCAGTAGAGGGGCTTAATAGGTGACTTTAGTAGACAGAAGAAATAATCAGTGTAACTTAAGATAGGTCAACTGGGCTCTAAAGAACAGAACAAAGAAAAACAAAAAAACATAAACAGAGCCTCAGAGGTCTGTGTATCACATCTGGTATACAAAAGGAGACATAACAGAGTGCCAGAGGAGAGGAGAAAGGAGCAGAAAAAATATGACAAGAAATAAAGGCTGAAAACTTCCAAAATCTCATGGAAAACATTAATCTACACATTTAGACAAACCCCAAGTAAAATCAATTCAAGAGACCTTCACCTGGACAAAACATAATCAAACTGTCAAAAGAATCTTGAAAGCAGCAATAGAGAAGCAACTCATCACATACAGACTTGATTTCTCATCAGAAACCATGGAGGCCACAAGAGAATGGAATTAAAAAAACAAAGAAAAAAAAACTCAACAAAGAATTCTGTATCTGGCAAAATTACCCTTCAAATATGAAGTAGGGCATAAATGGTGCATGTCTACAATCTCAGTTACCTGGGAGGCTGTGGCAGGAAGATCCCAAGTTTAAAGCCAACCTCAGCAACTTAGCAACACCCTGTCTCAAAGTAAAAAATAAAAAGGGCTAGGGGTAGCTCAATGGTAAAGTGCCCTTGGGCTCCATTCCCAGTACCACACACACAAAAAAAAAGGAAGGAAAAATTAAGACATTCCTAGAGAAACAAAAACCAAAAGAATCCATCACCAAGCAGACCTGACCCACAGAAATACTAAAGGAAGTTCTTCAAGCTGAAATCCAAAAATACTAAACGCTGACTTGAAACCACATGAAGAAATTAAGAGCAGATAAAGGTGACTGCTTAGATTTAAAAAAAAAAAAAAAAAAAAATTTAAAAGACAGTATAAATGTATTTTTGTTTGCATTTTTTTTTTCTCTTATTCATTTTTTCTTCTTTGTGGTGTTAAGAGATTGAACTCAGGGCCTTGCACACACTAGGAAAGTGCACTACCACTGAGCTATGTCCCCAGACCCTCTTAAATGATTTTAAAGTGCATAAAACAATTACTATAAATCTGCGTTGATGGGTACACACGTAAATAAAGACATAATTTGTGTAATAAGAGCACAAAGGAGATACCTAGGAGCAAAGCTTTTACTGCAATTAAGTTGGGCCAAATCCAAACCAAAGTCTTACAATGAATTCACAAGTTAACTGTAATGGCAATCACTAATAACTTGAAATAATATTTAAAAATAAACAAGGTTTTATGGCACACTAGCAAATAGCAGTTTCACACACAAGAAGGCAGCACTGGAGGCCAGACCCAAAGGCCACATACTGCCTGATTCCATTTACATGAAGTGTCTAGAACAGACAAATCTAAGCATCAGGCAGGAGTTCAGGGACACCAAGATGGCAGAAACTGATGTAAGAAAGAAGCAACTGCAGGTTGAGACAAGGAGTCATGTCCCTGTTTACAATGAGTCCCATTACCATGACCACTCCTGCCACTGAGGACTTATCACCATGACAATTCCCACCCAGGTTCGATATTTTTAAATGACCAACTGGGTAATTAGGTTTCCTTAAAAAAAAAATAAAAAAATAAAAAAAAAAAAGGAGGAAAAATTGGAAAATATTCTAACAGGTACCATAAGGTAACCAATGGTGGCAAATGGGTGAGGTCTTCGATCAGGTCTGTAGATCTGTATAGGCAAAGAACATCCCACTGTTCAGCATACAAGACCCTAATTTCCAGGCACTGGGTCCTTGAGCATCTCTCTCTTGCTCAGTCCACTTCCTAACTCTACCTGAGGGCTACCTTCACCTTCAATAAATCTGTACTTTGCCTGTTACTTCTGTGTGTCTTGCTCAATTCTTTGTTCAGGACATCAAGGACCAAGGTGGACAGATATCCCAATAGTAACCTGAGCAAAAGAAAACAGCTGAGGGTATACAGCTCAGAGGTAGGATGCAGCCTGGCCTGTAAGGCCCTGAATTCCATCTCCAGCACGCACAAAAACACAGGACTAGGAATATAATGGACCCCCATCATGAGTCCTGAGTTCCACCCCAACACATGTGCACTCTGCTATTGCTTTACAGAGATGGACATGTGTGTGCCTGTGTGCTGGTTTAGGGCTGAGGGCACTGATCAGCAGTAGAATGCTTGCCAAGCAAGTGGGAGCCCCAGGTTTGACCACCAGCACTGCAAGAAAGAAAAGAAAAATAGTGAAAGACTTTTTTGTGTGGTACCAGGGATGGAACTGAAAGGTGCGCTACCCCTGAGCTACCTCCCCAGCCCCTCTTTTTTTTATTTTGAGACAGAATTTTGCAAAGTGGCCCAGGTTGGCCTTGAACTTATGATCCTCCAGCCTCCATGTCCTAAGTAGTTGCTGGGATTATAAACGTGCACATCCAGGGCCAGTTGAAAAATAAATAATAAATTTGATAGGATGTGGATTATCTTAATTTTTTAATTTCCTGAAAAGATACCGGAAAAGTTGCTTCAAACCTCTCTCAGCATCTGTCTACTGACTTGAGACATTTTGAATGGCTCTGTTTCTTTCCCATTGCACCAAGAAAACACGTCCCAAGCAGTTAAGACACAAAAGGATATAAAAAAACAAAAAGGATGCGTGTAATCACAGTGGCTCAGGAGGCTGAGGCTGGAGGATCAAAGGTAGCCTCAGCAACTTAGCAAGACTCTGTCTCAAAAACATAAAATAAAAATAAAAAGGACTGGGGTTGTGGCTCAGTGGTTAAGTGGTACCTGAAATTCAATCCCCAGTAACAAAAAAAAAGAAATGGAGAGAAAATTTGGGTCTAGAATTTTATATTCAGCCAAACTATCCTTTAAGCATAAAATGTCAAAATTATGAACATACAAAAACTCAGGAAATACTGTTCCTTCCTAAGTGATCTCCTACACAACATAGTTCAATCACCAAAAAATTTGAGAAGCTCCAATGTAAACAAAATATGAGAGAATAAAAGACTAGACAATTCCAGAATATGGAACTTTTACCCAAGAAATCTCCTGCAGAACATACTTCAGACAATTAAAAAGCAAGCTTCAACATAGGAAGAGTATGGGGAAATGGAAGAACTACCAAATCCACAAATTTCTACAAAAGATCTGGTTTTTGCCACAAACCTAGAGCATGAAACAAAAAGGAAGGGGCCTTAAGACCCACAATGACCAAAGATAACTTATATGCCATCCTGATGCTGATTTCAAAACAAAACAAAAAAAAAATCAATCACAAAGACATTTTTAAATAATCAAGATTATCTATTTATGGGTTACTTATTAGATGTGATATGAAAATAAAAAATAAGAAAAGTTAAAGATTTTTAAGAAATACATTCTGAATTATATTAATGTAAAATGACACATTCAGAATTTGCTTTTACATTACAAAATGACAAGAGAAAATGAAACGTGGAAAAAGCGCTACAGAATCTGGACCACAGATATAATGTAAGTTTATTATATTCTTCTACTTTCAAACATTTAAAATTTTTCATAAAAGTTCATAAAATCAGAGGTCTACTATCCAAATAACACAAGAAGCATTCTCGATGACCATAACAAAGACAACTCCAACCAGAAAGTCATATATATTCTCTGCCTTCTTCCTTTCTCTCACACGCACATATAAACACACAATTCAGAGAACAGACACAGAATAGAGGAAGAAAAGAAGATACTCGTATTACAAACAAACAAAAAAACTTAAAAATTAGTTCCCTTATCTAGTAAAAATTGACCTTTACAAGTCATTTCCAAAATTCACCATATAGCATATCTGCATTTTGGGCAAATCTTTAACCTTGTGGAGCTTCACTTTCTCTGTCACAGCAAGGGGAAAACTCTCTGAGTTAGTCTAGGAATCAAATAATAGTGCAAAGCCCTCTGAATATTGAAAGCAGGCTATAAATGCAAAAGAACATTAGTAAAGTAAGTAAAATAGGGTATTTGCCATCTCTTGCTTACACATATTTCAGTTAAAGTAAAATAAACATTAACTTTACATATCACCGTCTAATACTCTTGTTTTCTAAATTAATAGCACGAATACACCACAATTTATCATCTTTTATACTCACTACTCCTGTGTAATAGCGTAGTCCAACTACATGACCTCTCAAAGTTCCAAATAAAACTGAATCTAGTTCTTCATCACTAGTTAGGAAGTCGTCTGGAGGAATAATATCTTGGAATTCAAAACGTGGAAAGAAAGTTGGATATGAGAGGCGTGGAAAATTTCCATGGACTCCATACTGGACAGTCTGCAAATACTTCCAAACAGGATCCCTAATAAAGACCAAAAAAAGAAGAAAAAAAAAAAAAAAAAAACACAGAAAATCTACAGTATTTCTCAAAACCCACAGACCAACAGCATTTATAGATCAATGTTTTCTTCACTTTATTGTAGCAAATGAAATCTTACGTGGGAATCCCTATGAACAGATAAATTGCTATTCTGGTTCAAGCTGGATCTGAAGAAGTCCAGGAACCCTACCTGTTCAACACCAGTTCTTTCACTACCACCTTAGCCCCAATTCAACATGAAAAATCGGTAAGGGGTGACAAAACTCCTTCCCAGTGAAAATCACCTATGGAAATTGATACTCCTGTACCTATGATTATATGCCCAAATTCCAGGGGCGACTGATCTAGAAGAGTCTCCAATAAACACAACTACTGCACGTGAGGCCGCTGGTACCTTTCCAGGTAACCGGGCCAGCATTCAGGAGCAGGCATTGTATTCGGGGATGCACACTATGCCACCCTGGAAAGCTGACCTCAGCAACCCCTTACCACGCTCCCCGACCCCGCTGGTTAAAGATAACCTCAACCCGCCCTAGGGAATATTATTCGGGGATAGGCAAAAAAGCCACTTTGGACGATGAAAAACGGGATGTCCGTGCGGGAGCCTCCAGAAGTTTCCAAGCGACAGCCGCGATTGGCTCTGCGTGCTCCCGGCGCGGCGCGCACGCCTCCTCGGGCTCCTCCGCAAACACACTGGCACATCGGTGCGTGCACACACTCGGTGACTACCTGGGGACTGCGCGCCGCGCTCGGCCCCCTCGGGCCGCACGGCCTAGCGCTCGGGGGTGTCCACGGGATGCTGCGCGGGACGAGGCAGGGCCGAGCGGCGGGGCGCGACCCCCGCAGTCCGTGACAGGGCTTTCCCCAGGCCCCGGCTCCCGACCGGCCCGAGGAGCCGCTCCTCGCCCGCCGAGACAAAGCGTCGAGTCCTGCGGTGACCGCGGCAGAGGCGGCCGCGGGCAGGCGAGCGGCTCAGCCCGCAGGGAGCGCGGCGGCCCGGCTCGGAAGGTCAGGTTCACCCGGGGACGCAGCCAGGCCATTGGCCCCAGCGCCCCACCCCCGCTGCCCCCTTCACCTCTTGAACATCCAGGACATGGTGCTGCGTGGGATGACCCCGGGGACGCTGCGCGCCCGGGAGAGCTCTCGAGCCGCCTCGGTCAGCTCCTTCCAGGCCCCGCAGCCCAGAAGCCAGGGGCAGGCTCCGAACGCAGGACCCCGAGCGCTGCGCTGAGGAGCAAGACGCCGCGCGTCTCGGCGGACGTAGTCGCCGTCTGCCGCTAGCAACAATCTGAGACCCGCGACGCTCGGTGACTGGCACTGCGAACGTCCAATCCGGAGGAGGAGCCTGCGGAGGCGGCCCAATCGGGACACGGAAGGGGGGGGGCAACTTCGCCCCGCCCTGCGATTCAAAGACGGCGGGGGGTCCCGGCTGCAGGGGCGGTTCCATCCGGGTTCTTCCCCGCCCCCAGGCCGGCGCGCGGGAAAGCCACGCGGCCTCGAGTGCGAGCGCGGTGCCCGAGGTGCCCGCCGTGTATGTTGGCCTCCTTGTCCACACGCGGGGAGACCACGCTCCCCAGCAGTGTTGCCCCCGAAGTCTGGCCGCGTTCTGCAGGTCCGACCTCACCCTAGCTCTCGCTTGCTTGTCAGATCTGATATGCCATGCGGTCTTCACCCAGTGGGTTTTGCATTTTAGGGGACCAGCGGCAATCAATGACAAGCTGCTTACCTTCATTTTCTACCGCCAACCCTGGGACTTAATGCTTACTTTTGTCATTTTAAAGCTCGGTCAGCGTGTGTGAGACACATCGAGTTCAGAAAATGTTAATGGAAATTTATGGATTGGCCCTCCCATTTTTTGTTGTTTTAAAGAAAATTTTTCACTTTTTGGTACAAGACATAGGATAATAGCACTACTAACCTGGTTAAGTATTGCTGGAAATGGGTGCCATCAGTCCCAAGCATATGGTTGCTATGGAAGCAAAATTCGTGCTTGGGCCTGCTGCAGCCTAGAGCTGGCAATGCTGGGCCTTATGCCTTGAGGGGTCTAGTAGATGCTGCTGCCGGTGAAAGTGGCCTCTTAACTGCCGCTGCATCTGCACCCGCAGCAGGGTAGGAAGCTGGTGGTGGCACTGATCTGCACGTAGCGTGCAGTGTGGCTGTCAGAATTGCTGAATCGGAGAGGAATTATTTTTGTATATGTGATAAGTATTGACACTTGCTCTCCATCGAATGGTCCACTTAATGCCCCCATCTGCAGAGCATGAAAAGTGGTCAATGAAAGTTTCTCAAGAAGCATTTATTCATTACCTTAAACTGGGGTAATCTGTTACCAGAAGCCAGCAGGGGAATGAGAAAGTGTGTGTGTGTGTGTGTGTGTGTGTGTGTATTTTGCTGGGGATGGAATCCTGAACCTCAGGCTTGCTAAGCAGGCACTCTCCCACTAAGCTACATTCCTACCCCCAGTGACAGATTTTGAAGCAAATTTATTACTTCATTTAACCAAACAGAAGGAAGTTAATGAGGAATATAATGCTAATAGTATTTTCAAATTATTTCACTTTCTTGAAAGTCTTAGGAGGCAAATGGCAATGCCATTCAAGTTTGTTGTGCCAACCTCTAAATACATTTTTGGAAAATGCCAGAAAATGCCCAGACTGATAACATTTTGTGTGTAAAGTTAATGATCCTATATTCATTAGATGGAAAGATAAAATCCCAAATGTAGAAACGTGGCTCTTTCAAGACTTAAGATCTATGAATAATGACTGTCCTGTGGTTAAAGAATGTGACATATTAAGTAATATTTGCTACTTAAAATCAAAACTTGTTTTTCCATTGTCAGCATTTTTACATCCCAGAACCAAAAGATGACCTTAAGCACTGTTTGACCTAATCATTTTTCTTTACTCTTTTTATTTTCCAAAAGCAAGCACAATTTGTACTAGTTTGATTAAAATGCTACAACACTTATCACACTAGATAATGTTTTCTGAAAAATGAACATTTGTAACTGGAAGAACAGTAGGGTGGCTTATGTGTTGAATGAGTAAGGAGGAGAGATGGCACAAAAAGAGGAAGGAGAAGAAAGTCAAGGCCAGATGATTTAGGAACTTATGATGCCTCCACAGTAAAGTTTGTGCTTGATTTGAACTGATGAATAGCCATTGAATGCTTTACACAGGTAAATGATGATCTAGGCTTTTAAAAATTTCACTCTGGTAGCTGTGTGGAGAATGAATTATAGGGGATGAAAATAGAAGCCATTGAGAATTAGGAAAATATTGTAAGAGACCATGGTGACCTGGAATGGGGAAGTGATAAAGCTAAGAGAACCAACAGAGCTAACTGAAAAGTTTGCATATGGGTGATGAGGAAGGGGAAGGAATTCAAAATTACTCCAACCTCCCATCTCCTGGTCACACTTTCTCTTCCTCCCCCACCCTTTATGCAAATCAATCATGTCGCCCTCCTGTGTGATTTAGCGAGCATAAACGCCAAGCATGGCATGTGTGGCTCTTTATGATTTGTCCCCTCCCTTCCACTCCAATTAACTCCCTTCACTTCCCAGCCCCGCGCCCAGAATGTCCTCACCAATTCCTCTGACAACTACGGATATGTTCATGTATAACAGAAAGGCCATTATCATACCTAGTAAAATTAATAATGAATCAGTTCTTAGTATCCCCTAGTAACTAATTCATTGAATTTTCACAATTTACCCAAAAACATTTTTTCACTTTTTTTAAAACAGAATTTTAAAGCCTTTGACAAAAAGCAGACAACTTTAAGAGAAGACTACGAACACTCGGATGTGTGGCTTCAATACAAAAACTTCCAGGTTTATGTTACAATGAATACAGTTTTGTTTGTTGTTTTCTTTCACCCAAAAGAAAATAAAATTCAATGAAGGAGAATGTTCCGGAATGACAGATGGGAGGGTTTGAAGAGTAAATTTCCTAGGTGGCTCTTAAGAAAAGGGGCCTGGACTGCCATCACACAGGATCAAGGTCCACAAAGGGAGAGGAGACTGAAAGCCTAGCAAAGTCTCTGGAGATCCCCATAAGACAAGGAAGCTGAGCCTTATTCCCCAGTGTCTAGTCTAAAGATCCTGCTGACTTAGAGAAAGTCTCAGAGACCAGAAATGCAGCAGAGCAGCATAGGAGCAAAGGGGAGTGGGGAGGATTCTGCTAGAATCCTAGGAGAGTCCCCTAGGAGTCTGCAGCACTCTGGAGGCCAGAGGCCTTGGTCAGATCTTGGTTCCAGCAAGCAGAAACAGGAGGCTGGCCCCCAACAATGCGTTGGGAAGAGTTGCATTTCCAGGGGTGTCTGCAGATGAAAGGAGCTCAAATATTACCCCCTTGGAGAGGAAGCGGAAGGGGACAACATTTGAAACCTGAACTTAATTTACTTCAAATCTTAAAATGACTAAATTATCTCCCATTGGGTAGACTAAAGTTCTAACACAAGTTCAATAAAGAAACAATGTTTACCTTTTCAAGTGGCATCAGTGATGGCAATTCACCCATCCTGTCCACCCATATACACACACAGCTCCATGAGTTGACACTAGGTTATATGGCAGATACTGCTGGCAGGTCAAACTACGGGGTTTTCTTTCTTTTTTTATGGTACAAGGATTCAACCCAGGACCTTGTGCATGTTGGGCAAACATTCCATTATTGAGCTACATCACAGCCCTTTTGTCCTTTATTTTGCAACAGAATCTCACTAAGTTGCCCACGCTGGCCTTGAATTTGACCTGCCTCAGCCTCTCAAGTAGGTGGCCTTACAAGCATGTACCACTACACCTGGCTATTTCTTCTTGTTGTTTATATGTATGCAAAATATTCTTATATTGAATATGTATTTTTTTTTGTCAAAACAAATAACAACAACAACAACAACAACAAAAAACAATAAACTTGGGCTGGGGTTGTAGCTCAGTGGTAGAGCACTTGCCTAACACACATGAGGCACTGGGTTCGATCCTCAGTACCACATAAAAATAAAATAAAGGTACTGTGTCCATACAGCTAAAAACATTTTAAAAACCCAATAAGCTCTAAAAGAAATTAGAGTAATGAATATTTTTCAACTACTTTTGACTAATTTTATACTTACAAAAACCCTCTAAAATTAGTACAAATTCTTCCCTTGTCTCCCTTCCTCCTTATTTTAATACCACACAGAAACAGTACGATGATCAAAACCAGGAAATGAACATAAATACAATACCATTTCTGAACCTTTTTAAAAAAATTACCAAATAAGACAATGTAGAGGAGATGAGAGAATAATTTATGACTTAGTTATTTGCAGCTGAATTTTCTTACATTTAATCAGTCCCCTACAGATTCTGTGGCAGAATCCTGGTAAAGCAAAACTGGCAGGGCAAAAGAAGTGATGTAAAAATAATGCCCAGTTAAAATCCTAATTAAATAATGCAATGAATATCAAGTGCCTGCCGTGAAGTGAGCACTCAATAAATGTTCTTATTATCATTACTATTATTGCCGTAATGGAATTATTGCCTAATGAGTCTTTCAGTGCTTAGCAAGGAATATGGTTGATTGAGAACTATTTCCTGATTGGCACTCCATCAGCAGGGTTGTCCCTAAACACCAGAAAAGGACTTTGCTGAAGCTAGTCATTTTCCCAGATGGATGTCCTTGAAACTAACTGAACTGTTTCAAATGCAAGACCAGGAGACTGTTCAATCTGGACTCCCACCCAGAGAGGTATGTGGCGTTCCAGATTGCACAGCTTTTTCCCAGGAGATAATTCTTTCCTCCTCCTTTAGTCTCTAAATGCTCTTCTGTTGCCCAAGTCCAGAGTTGCTGAAGCATCAGGCCTCCCTGGGACCGGTGACCCCCTTGCCTTCTGCCCAGTGAGCTCCCCCAGCTTCAGTAAAGTAGGGCTCTAAGTCTCACTTCATATTTAAATGTAAGCAGAGTTATTTAGGGTTTCTTTCATAGCCACGGCCAAAGTTATCTTTTTATTTTAATAAATACTGCAAAGGTTGGTGAACTTTTTTCTGCCTCTTTTATGGTTCGAAAATTAAGGGACTAAAACTTTAAACTCTGCCTGCACTTTTGATATAATTTAAAAATACTTTTTTAATGTGAAAAAGCGCACTGTATTAATAGAGCAGTGCTTTTAGTGATCATCAAAATTCACCCAACTCCTGCATCTTACAACTAACTATGCAAATGTGAGAATGAAAGTTTAAGTTGCCATTTCAAAGAGTCTTTCAGAATGTTTTTTAATGCAAAATATCAAACATATTTCTCAACTGAAAGAGAACAGAAAACATTTCGACAGATTTTTAGAGGAACTTAATCTCCTGATCCAATAGAATTAGAAATTCAAAGAGAATCAGGTTCATGAACAGATGAAATTTTAGGGTTATAACATATTAACATTCCATTCCTATTATTGATTAATTTATATTAAATTAACAAATATATATCATTTTGATGAATCAAAATGCTAATTTTGTAACATTTATAAGTAAAATTTCAATTTCTCAAACTCATTAGGTAAAGTGCGGTGGTAAGCTCCCAAGTTAAAGCACTGAGCATATTGGTCAACATATTCAAAGTCAGCTCAGGTGGTTGTCAGTTTTCAAAAATTCAGCTTATCAGGAAATATGAACAGTTGGATAAATAGAAATTTGCAGTAAACAAACATAATCAAAAGAAGGATAAGACATATATTTTTATCCATAAAATTAATATAGTTTTTTTTTTTTTTTCTTCAAAAGAATGAGAAACGGCTAACCTGGCATTCTAAGAGAAATTCAGGTGGAATTCTAAGAGATAGTCTGGGAGGATCCTACTGTGAAATTACTGCATAACTAGGATGTTGTTATCCTCCTTTGCTGATTCACAAAACCCCCCATTCAGAGAACTATGCAGTCATTAGACACATATATTGCTGCCTTATGTTTCTGACCTTGAGTTAGTTCCAAGGCCTGAAACAAAAGGAACAAAATTCCACCTTTTTCTATAGCACCCCTGAAGAGTAATTGTCCCAAAAGGCCTAAAATCCCAATCCTAATTTCCTGATTCTCAGACCTTAAAATGTTCTCAGATCATGAACTTTAACATCTGAAAATGGAAACAAATTAAAAGTTACACAAACATCAGTAGTTCAAAAACAACAGCAGCAAACAGAAACAAAACCTGCCATGGTGACCCACGCATAATCCCCGCTACTCTGGAGGCTGAGGCGGGAGGATCACAAATTCAAGCCCATCCTGGGCAAGTTAGCAAGACCCTGTCTCAAAAGAAAAAAATGCCTGGGATGTAGCTCAATAGTAGGTCTATTCCTTAGCATGTGTGAGGCCCTGGGATTGAGACCCAGTATCAGAACCTCAAAAATAAAATCAAAGGTAAATAAAAAGAAATCAAGTGGTACCACGCTAACAGACTAAAGACCAACAAATTACGTCCCCCCCCCCCGCCCTTGAAAGCTATAGGTATCTTAGGAACTACGTGAGAAATTAAAAATTCACAAAAACAGGGTAAAGATTTTAGACTGGGACTAGAAAACTAAAAGCTCATCTCACTTTAACAAAGCGTTGTGGAAGATTGTGTCTGCAGGAGAGAACTTGCTGAAACTCTTCTGAGTCTTAACCATACTCGGGCTAATGTTCAAGCGAATCCACTTTGCTCTTTTCTTCATGCCTGACTCATAGGAGCAGGGACATTAGAGAAGCCTGTTCTGGGTACACCAGGGCTCTGGAACACCTGTCAGACAATGTCATCCAACACCTGCACCTGCTGTCAATGCCTTTGTTTCTTTCTTTTCTTTTCCTTCTTTTTTTTTTTTTTTTTTTTTTTTTTTTTTTTTGGTAGTAGGGATCAAACCCAAGGGCATTTAACCTCTGAGCCACATTCCTAGACTTTTTTAAAGATTTTATTTAGAGACGGGTCTCACTAAGTTGCTTAGGGCCTTGGTAAATTGCTGAGACTGACTTTGAACTTGTGATCCTCCTGCTTTAGCCTCCCCTGAGTGTTGGAATGACAGGTGTGCATCACTATGCTGGGTTGCTATTGCCTTTATTTCTTGACAAGAGCCTGTTTCTATTGTAATTCATTCCTTAGTTTCAAAGACATCTTCTTTGATAACTTGCCCTGCTATCCTGATAGATAATTGTGGTAATTTTTGTAGGACAAAGAAACATGCTTTCCGTCCTGCAATATCCAGGAACTTCTGGATACACTGATCAACACCCGTTTGAATTCCTTCCTTGACAATTCTGACTCACTAGAGAAGCAAAGCAGATGGAGAAAGTTGATGTCAGCTTCCCACCCAGATGCCGTTGGAGATCTTTGATGCACCTAATATAGCTCAAAGAAGGACACCTCGTCTAGGGTTCCCAGCGGAGTGCAATGGGGGCTCCAGTGGTGGCCCAGTGGTGGCTCTGTTAGCGTGGTACCACTTGATTTCTTTTTATTTACCTTTGATTTTATTTTTGAGGTTCTGATACTGGGTCTCAATCCCAGGGCCTCACACATGCTAAGGAATAGACCTACTATTGAGCTACATCCCAGGCATTTTTTTCTTTTGAGACAGGGTCTTGCTAACTTGCCCAGGATGGTCAGAAAACAGTTTGACCGTTAAATATATAAAATGTTAATACTTTCTTACTTTTTATCCCCCTAGTAAATTCAATCTGGGGAATCTATTTCAATAAAATATTTTGAAATAAAAATAAAAAAGCATTGTGTATATACACTTCAGTATCATTTGTAGTCATAAAACCTCTAAATTATATTAGCATACAAGCTGCTGCAATAAACAACTTCAGTACAAGAGAGGTTTATTTCTCTCTTATATGACAACCCTGGAAGTGCCATGTGATGACATGGCTCAGCTCACAAGTTCAGGGACCCAGATGCCCTCCAAGCCTGTTCCACTTTCCCTAGAGCATCCTTTTCTTCTGCAGGGCTCACGTTGAGCTCTGTGACCTCCATGGTCTAACTCCCATTAGGTGTGGAAATCAGTGTAGCACAAGCGACACCATCCTGAGGTAAGGACACCGTCCTAAGCTAATGACATTGAAGGTGTGCATGTCACTTTTGGTTCATAGTCCAGTGACTTGTTTGGCCTATCCAGTCACCTCCCACAGCAAGAGAGGCTGGAAAATGCAGTCACGAGCAGGGTAACGATGTGCCCAGCCAACAGTTCATCTCACCACGGAAGAAGGAGAGGACAGATTCTGAGGTTTAACTAGTGACCTGCTACAGACCTTAGTGTTCAGTAATATGAAGAATGACAAGCCTACAGGATGAAATGCTATTCAATCATTAGAAAAGATGTTCTTAAAAAATGCTGCTATTATTGCATTCATGTTGCAGAAAAGATGCAAAATCAGAGTCAGGATTACCTTAACTATGAGATATACATGATATATGTAGTATATGCATACATATTTTTGAAATTTATATATCATAGTGCATATAGCAAAAATCAGAAAGAAATATTCCCCAGTGCCCATGATGTTTCCCTTTAGCTGGATGGAATGTTTATGCCCACTCCACCAACTCATGTGGTGAATCCAGAAGCCCATTCTGTGGCTCCTACTGCCTAGCTACACATGCCTGTTTCCTGCCTTCTGTGCAACTTTTCCATATCTTCTCTTATAAAAGACTTCCTGGCCTTTGAGTTTTCTGAAGACGGTAATTTGAAACAAGAAAAGTTTCCTTTATCTTCCTTCAGAGCTGACTTTGAATAAAACTCTGCGTTCCTGCCAATCTGACTCCCCGGTATTTGTGCAGCGTGATAAGCAGCAGAACCTGGCCCCCAGCCCCTGCCTGGTAAGAGTTCAGAGCAGCGACAAGACAAGTTTGGCAGCCCTGAGAGAAATCCTAAGCCTGGAGGAGAGGAGAGGAGGTCTCCTTGGCCAGAGAACGTTTGGAGAGTCCTCACCCCTTCTCTCCCCACAAAAATCAGACTCTCAGTTCACGTCCCTCCTCTCCACATCCTCTTTCTGCCATTCTTTAGACTTTCCACTTAGATCTGTTATGTTTCTTACATAAACCAACTATAATCAACTTTATATCTAAAACTATTTCTATTTGCCATCCAATTAAATATTTATACAACTCTGAAAACAAGCATTGAATGAGTCTGAACTTTTATCATCTGAAGTCAGAGGCAGGAAAACCTAAGAATATTGACCAAAGGAAGAACTGATAAGAAAAAAGATTTCTAATATATATATATATATATATATATATATATATATATATATAAAGATTAAGCCAGAAGCATAGTAAATGGTTTAAGGGTGACTCTATGATTTATCAATATTAAGGAGAACTTTACTTTCTGAGCAAAACTGTACTTCAATTTTTCCTCCATTATTCATTATTTTATTGCAGTCGTTAACATAGCCCTGAATATTTTGTAGTTAATATTTTGTATTTAAAATATTTAATATTTTGTATTTAATTTTTCATTTCATTATTTAGAAAATGTTTATTGGTCACTGTCACCTCCTATGTGACAGAGCCTTTTACCAGACATTGGAAATGACCAGGTGACAAGTAGCTGAGAGTCTAGCTTAACTGCAGAGGTCATGGGTCTGCCTACGAGTCAGACTGATTCAGGTCCTCTCTGCTGGTTATAGGAAACCAGGTTAGGTTATTTTCTGGAGTTGCTGGGAAGGAAAACACTTCAGAAGGGTACATGCTCTAGAGCTTCAAGGGCCTCTCCAGCGTGAGCTGAACAGGGGAGTTCCACTGAGTGACAGCCCTGTCTTTTTCCCATTGCCCAAGGCAGTGTCCCTCTGTTCCTCCCCACCCACCACACACGCCCTTTACATTTTTAAGGAAGTTGCTTGGGCCCCCGCCAGGATTACCTGGGAAGTTGCCCTATGCCAAAGGCCTTCTCTATTAGGAATCTTTCCCCCACGTATGGAAATTCCTTGGTGACTAAGAGCTCATACCATTCCCAGTTCATTTCCTCAGCAAGAGGGCAAGAGGCTAAGGTTTCTCTGGTCCACAGTCATCACCTGGGAGCTGGCCCAGAGGGAGCTGTATCACTGGAGACTTGGGGTTTCTCCTGCACTGGAGGTCTCCTCTTCTCTGTTCAACTTGGGGTCTCCTCTGTTCTCCTCTCTACTTTCGATTGGAGTAAAATCATGACCACAGTTGTGTGAATCATTGTTCCTTCCTGGAGGTATATTCCTCATCACATGGAGAGGAGGCAGCTTGGTTTGCACTTTCCTTTCCCTGAGGGCAAAGCTGGATCCCTCTTACGCTCCTCTGTGCTGAAGATGCTGTGGACCCTCTCTTTAGCCTAACCAACGAGAATGTGCCAGTGTGTGGCTCAGCCTGACATTGGTCTGTGGTCTAGTCCCACCTTTGGAAGAGCCCCCAAAGCAAATGACCTTTTAGTTTCCCTGCCATTTCCCAGCTGTTCCCCAACATCACAATGCATGCCGACAGTTCTGTGGTCTGAAGGAGAGGCTGAGTGCTTGTCTCTCTCTCTGCCATGAGCGCCATCTGGTTAAACCAACACGGAAGAAGCCTGATCCCCGACTTCCACGTTTGCATTTCTAAAGTCTAGAGATGTGTTTATTTCAACCCTTCTCTCCACTTCTCTTTGCAGTGTTGGGTTCCTGGGTTCTAAGTGAGCATTTCTTCTATGGACAGACACACGGGAAGTCTCTTAGCACTCAGGGGTCAGGCTGCAAGTGTGGCTTCCTATTAACAATTGCCTGGTCCCTCCCTGAGCGGTTCCTTTTGGAAACTAAGCCATCAAAGGTTAAGTGACTTGCTCCAGAGCTCAGTGAAGAGGAGTAGACTCTGGGCATGTGAGGTGAGGGGCGAGGAGCAGAGACCCGCCTGATGCTGTGTGCCCTTTCAAGTCTAGCACAGATCCCGCGAGTGTTGTTTGACCAGCGTGGTGCCCATTACATGTGCCCACATGCACATATTATGAAAATCCCCTTCAGTTCAGGTTTCTAGTGGGAAAGCATATAAAGCACACCTGTGTAAGAATATTGTAGGTACAGAGATGTGAAATTCCCTATCCAATAAATGGCACACCCCAGGGCAGCCCAAGTAATCAACCATCTCGGACCCAATCAATGCCATTCTTTCTGTAGCTTAGGTCTAAGCAATTACCTTCATTGGGCTTATTCCCCTACTCTGTAAAAGGGGGTCAGTTCTCCTTAACCAGAGGAATGATGACGATATCCATCAGTTTGGCCTAGCTAAAAGTGCAACTTCGCCTTCCTGCCACCAAAACCCCAGGGCATGGAGCAGAGGGATCATGGGTGCTTTCCAGAGACTCTGGCTCAGCTAAGCTATGAGGCCATGTTTGGAAGTTGCAGAAATCAGGGTCACGCTTGGGAGCAAGGAAAAGAAACTGGAAGCTTTTGGCAAACACTGGTGTTGCTCATCCTGGGAAGGTGTAAGGGGAGGCCACTCTGGGGGCGGTTGCCCTTAAAGGAAGGGGAAGAGGATGTAGCAATCAGGTTCCATGGCTGTCAGTGATTCTGGCTTGACCTTGGTCAATCTACTTTCTAGGTCTCAGCTTCCCTTCTAGATAATATGTGCACGTGTGGGGGCATGGGTGTGGGGGTGGGTGGTCACTGATACCCTTTTCCTGTATCTAAAGTGTTCCTGCACCAGAAAATTAGATCGCTAGTTTATGTTCTCATTAAACCACCAGAGGTCGCTGTTGACCATCAGTTTTTGTCTGAAGAGTCATTCTGAATTTAAGGATTTCCATAATTTTTCACACTTGACTTCTAAAAATGAAACGGAATCTCAGGGCAAGAGCTTTGATTTTTCAGCACCCTAGACACAAGGAAAGAGAGCCCTTTTAAGCCAGTGGTTCCCAAATTTTGTTACATTTCGAAATCTTTTAAGAATATTGGGCTCTGACTCCTCTCTCCAGGTATTTTGATTTTGTGAATAAGGAGTAATAAATATGGATAAGCAATGTGGCCATCAGTATTCTTAAAAGTTCTCCAGTGGGGACTGGGATTATGGCTCAGTGGTAGACTGCTTGCCTAGCATGTGTGAGGCACTGAGTTCAAGTCTCAGCACCACATATAAATTTTAAAAAATAAATAAATAAAGGTCCATGAACAACTCTCTCTCTCTCTCTCCATATGTGTGTGTGTGTGTGTGTGTGTGTGTGTGTGTGTGTGTATGTGCAATCCTAATCTGCAGTGATATCCACGGTTTTAAGCACTCCTCTACGGAAGCCCTCGATGGTGAACCTGACCTAGCAAGGGCTTAGGAGGCATTTCTAGGAATATGTTTGGATGCAGCCTGAAGGACAGCAGACGGTACTCCTCCTCTGTGACCGTAGTATTTCCAGGAGCCGGAGTCTCAGTGGAGTGCGAGGGGACTCAGTGGGGGAAGAATAATGGTGCAGCTTCCACTTGGTGGGCTCTCACATGCTCCAGGATCCTCTTAACCTTTCAGGTTTCAGTGCATCTAATCTTCAAAACAGCAGGTTAGGGACAGTCGTCCTTCCCATTTTCCACAAGAGAAAGCTGAGGCACAGAGCGGTTAAATAATTTGCCCAGGATCCCACAACACAGCAGGCAAGTTGCAGAGCCAGGGTTCAAATTCAGGCAGTCTATCTCCAAGAGCCCAAACTCTGAATCGCTCTGCTCTTCTACTTCCTCATCTACGAATGGCAGAGTTCCCTTACTCCCCACATTCCCTCCATCAGTGACGACAGCCATCTTCCCTACCCTCCAATCTCCACTCCCATCTGCGAATCCTGCATTTCTAGCATTGATCATTCTTAGGCTACTCAAGATGCCAGCACCTTGTAGCACTGTGTGCCCTGGGGACATACAGGGACCGAGGACTATTTATGTTCTATGTGGCAGGCTCTTCATTAAAAACCAAAAGTGTCACCTCCTGTCAGTCTCATGCTATCAAGAAACAGGCTTGTGAGGCTACTTGCTCAGCTGGGATGTTTTGGGATCAAGCTCTTTGCTCTGATTTCCCCTAGAGCATTTCCATCTCTTTTACTAGGGTCCCAGCAAATATTTATCAAAAAGGAGAAAGAAAAAAGAAAAAATGAAGGAGAGAAGAAGAGAAAGGAAAAAGAAAATGGATAGAGGCTTCTACTGTTAAAAATACTACTTTTGTAGAACAGGTCTACCTTCCCTTAGTCTGAGGGTGAGCGAAGAGTGTTTCCTAACAGCACATCTCCAGGATAGAATTCAGAAGCACTGTTACTTGGCTTGAGCTGGTATCTTTTTTGTGTCCCCAGTTGAAAAACTTGCAAGTTTCTCACCCCTGCCCCCCATTTCTAGTGAGTGTATACTAGAATCAAAGACTCACTGAGAGGCTTGGAGATGGAAGCACCTGAGCCATCTCCCTGCTGTCTGTCTCCCTTCTGTCTATCAATGTGGACACCGGGTCTAGGAATAGTGAGTGTCCACCAGTGTCACAATTAGTTGCAGAGCTGGGACTAGATTTCAGGTCCTTACCATACTGAATTATTTTTGCACTTTTGTCAAAAATCATTTGTCCATGTGCATTATAATATATTAAGTTATGTTGATTGGTTTTCAAATGCTAAGCCAAACTTGGGTATCTGGGGGTGACCTCCTCTTAATTAATTCATCTTTTTTTTTTAATATATTGTTGGATTCAGTTTGATAAAAAGGCGTTTAGAATTTTCGCATTTATTATGTTCATGATGTACACTGGCTTGTAGTTTTCCTTTCTCATGATGTCTTTATCTTCATTAGAGTAACCGGGGCCACATAGAATAAGTTGAGGCCCTCCCTCTTTTAAAAAAAAAAATTCTGAAAAAGGTTGTGTAGACACTACGACTACTACTTCTCTCAGATGTGAGCTGACAGATTCAGAATATCATTACTGTGTGCCTTGAAAGTATAATCAAAAACCTAGTTCTGGCCTGGGACCTGGGGTCAAGAGAAATACTTTCAAAACCATTAGATACATAGCACAGAACTGGGAGGGAAGGAGGAGAGACCAGAGTTTACAAAACAAAACAAATCTCTTTCATTTAAAATAAATGTGTATACCAAAATTTTTTTTAGAAAAAGATTGTGCCAATTTATTTTTTTTTAAATGTTTGCTAAATCTGCAAATGAAGCCATTTGGGCCTGGGTATTTCTTTTTGAGGAGGTTCTTAACTACAAATACAATTTCTCTAATAGATAAGTGGCTATTCAGATTATCTACTTCTTTTTTTTTTTTTTTTTTTTTTTTTAATCTACTTCTTGAGCAAGCTTTGGTAGTTTGTGCTTTTCAAGAGTTTTTTTACCCACTTCTTTGAATTTGTTCAAATATTGGCACAAAATTTTCCAAATATTTCCTTGTTATTGTTTTACTGTCTGAAAAGTCTCCAATGATGTCACTTCTCTCATTCCTGACGCTGGTCATTTGTGTTTTTACTTTCTTTTGTTCTGATAAGTTGGACTAGAAGTTTATCAATTTTATTGATCTTCTCAATGAACCGATTTTTGGTTTTATTGAATTTCTCTATTGTTTTTCTATATTTGACTTCACTAAATTCTGCCCTGAAAATTTTTCCCCTTATTTTACCCACGTTTGGCTTGATTTACACTTTTATTTTCTAGTGTCTTAAGGTAGCAGCTGAAGCCATTTATTTGCGGTTGTTTTTCTTTTCTTATGTAGGTACTCGGCGGTATTTTGGTTATATATGTTTTCACCTTCATTCAGTTCAAAGTATTTGCTGATTTCCCATTTGCTTCTTTGACCTAATGGGTTATTTAGTAAGTTGACTGATAATCTGGTCAAATCTATATCCTTACTCAACTTCTGTCAGCTTGCTCTATCAGTCTATCACTCTGAGTGATAGGAACTGAAATACCTGATTACAATTGTGGATTTGTGTATTCTCCTTGTAATCATATTATTTTTTCTTTCGTCTATTTTTAGACATGATAATTTGATGAATGATCATTTATGACAGTTTTGTCTTCTTGATTAATTAATTCTCTTATCATTATAAAATGGACATTTTTAACCCTGACAGTATTCTGTTCTTTGCCATCTGATTTATCCAATAGTATTATGGTCATTCATTCTTTCTTTTGATTAGTGTCAGCTTGACATATTTGGGATCCTTATATTTAAAGTTTGTTTTTTTGCAGGCAGCATTTATATTTTTAAAAAACCACATGTGTTGGTTTTGTTATCCATCTCTGAGGCAAAGCTCTTCCCAATGCTGCTAAAGTTTGGGTTTTTCCAGCCTGGCTGATAAGAACACTCACTATTCAAGTCCTGTGTAAATGCCAGGTTTATTATCTCTAGTTTTTTGGACACCTCTTTGTCCAGCTTCAAGCAGTTACCTCAGTTACAGGCAAAATTTTTTTTTTTTTTTTTTTTTTTTGGTACCAGAGATTGAACCCAAGGGTGCTTAATCACTGAGTCACATCCTCAGCCCTGTTTTACTTTTTATTTTGAGACAGGGTCTCCCTAAGTTGCTGAGGCTGGCCTTGGACTTGTGATTTTCCTGCCTCAGCCTCCCGAGTCACTGGGATTACAGGTGTGCACCACTGCACTGGGCACACATGATCACTACTTGATTACTACTCTACCTGATCCTCTGCAAATCTCTGGAGTTCTTACTCAACAAATGCAGCTACCTCCTTTCTTATTGAAGTAAAGCCAAATTTCAGGAAAACCCAAAGACCAGAGCACCTGGCTCCTTCTAGGTGCTGCCTCCTACTCTGAGCCTTGGGAACTCCCTGGACAGGAAGCTAGGACCATTGCAGCTCCCACTTTGCTGGTTTTCCATCTCTCAGGCACATAGTCCTGCCTGACCTGGTGTCCAGTGTCTTGCAGACCCTTACTCCATCCATTGTGTCTGGTTTGGGGTCATTCAGACAAGAGAGTAAATCTAGTCCCTGTTACTTTATCTTGGCTGGAAGTAGAAGTACTTATGAACTAGGCTGCCATCTTTAATTTTTATTATTTTGAAATAATTTCAAAATTACTGAGAAATTTCAAATATGGAACAGAGTACACTTTTTTCTTTAACTATTTGCAAGTAAGATGCTGATCTCATGCCTTATTATCACTGAAAACTTCAAAGTGTATACTCTTTGTATGCTACATGTACACAAAGTGTTGGAGTGTTCCTATATGACTACCACGCCACCATCAAAATTAGGAAATTAGCAATAATATATCACTACCATCTAATTCCCAGAGTCTGTTCAAATTTTGCCAATTGTTGCCACATCTTTAATAGCAAAACAAAACAAAAAAAAGTATATTTAGCTGTCATGTTCTTTTAAACTCCTCTGTCTGAATTAGTTCCCTATTCCTTTCTTGGCTTTTTTTGACCCTGACACTGTTGAAAATTACAGACCAGCGTTTTATAGGATCTCCTTCGATTTGCATCAGTCTGAGGTTTTTCTCATCTTTCTTGCAATTTTGGCATGACTATTACAGAAATGATACTGTGTTGTTATTGCATCCTATCACATGATCCATAATTTCAATTTTTCCCATTCCTAAGTTTGCTTTTTCTCCTTTTTGTGATTATACTTTCCTTTGCCAGCACTAAGAAACTTGTCTCCCACTTTTTTTCCCCAATACTTAGGGTTGCATCTAGGGATGCTCTATCACTGAGTTACAGCCCCGGTTTTTTTAATTTTTTATTTTAAGACAGAACCTTGCTATGTTTCCCAGAGTGCCTTGGTTTCTCCACTAGCTGGGATAGCAGGAGTGACTCACTTCTTAACATAGTTACTGAACAGATCACTCCTCTACGCCAGGCTGCCCCTCTCCCGTGGACACTCCCCTTGCCTGCTCTGGCTGATGTCCCATGGCAGGTCAACCCTTCCCCCTGCATGGACACTCTTCACCTGGCACAGACTCTCGCCTGCTTGGTGGTGACCTCCTTGTCCCGCTCAGCTGCCCTCCTCACTACAAACAGACTCTGCTGCCTGACTCCTGGTAATCCTTGCTCCTCACCCTTCCTGAAATCTGATTCCCCACAGGAGGCAGCATTACCCCATCACAGAAACCCCTTTCATCCTAGGACTTCCACCGTCCATTGCTTCCTCCTCCCACTGTGGCAGCTTTATCTTACTCTGCCTCACCTAATTGCTTTTGTTTTTTAATTTTTTTTTTTTTTAGTTGTCAATGTACTTTATTTATTTAGATGTGGTGCTGAGAATCGAACCCAGTGCCTCATGCATCCTAGGCAAGTGCGCTACCACTGAGCCACGGCCCCAGCCCACCTAACAGTTTTAAGATGAACTGTTCAACACTGGAAATAGAAGGGGAGGGAAGAAAAAGTGCTGACTTTAAAAAGAAAATAGTGTCTGGATGCTCTATGGAAAATAGACCACAGTGGGACAAAGATGTGGCAGGTGAACCAGTCAGAAAGCATTTGCCAGGAAAGAAATGGAGACTGGGACTGGATAGCAGCAGTGATAGTGTACGAAGTGCCAGATTCTGGATATATTCCAAGGCAACACCGACAGGACTTGCTGACTGATTCTATGGGGAGTAAGTGAGATGGTCCTAGGCTTTTGGCCTAAGCAACCAGTAAATGGCAATGCTGGTTACCTAGTTAAAGAAGATAAGAAGTGGAGGTGGGAGGTGAATGAATCAGAAGTTTACTTTCAGATATCGAAAGTCTGAAAATGGCAATCAGGCAGTGGAAGGGTTAAATCCACAGTTGGATATTCAAGGTGAGATCTCCAGGGAGAAATGGAAAGCCTACAGATAGGAATTTGGGGGTCCTTAGATTGACAAAGTTTAAAAATTCATATGATTTAGCCAGGCACAGTGGGGCATCCCTGTATAGTCCCAGGAACTTGGGAGGCTGAGGCAGGAGGATCATAAGTTCAAGGCCAGCCTCAACAATTTAGCAAAACCGTATCTCAAAATAAAAAATAAAAAGGGCTGGAGACATAGCTCAGTGGTAGAGCACCCCTGAGTTCAATCTCCAGTACTGAAAAGAAAGCAAAATAAAACTATAGGATTTATAGATTTCACCAAAAAAGTGTGTACAGATAGAGCATGTGCCAGCACATCTAATTTTAGAGTCCAGAAAAGGAAGATTAGGATCTACCACAAGAGACAGTGAGGAGGACAATATGGGAGTGGAATACCAGAAGCCAAGAGGAGACAATGTTTTAAGAAGAGAAAGTGATAAATGCTGCTCAGAAGTCAAGAAGAGGGCATTATTTTTGGCAACATGGGGAATCTTAAGTCAAAGACAGATTTGTTTGTCTCTAAATGGAGCAGGCCAGCAGGGCTAGGAGTGCCCGCCATGCCATCGGGACCAAAAATGGGCAAGAGACGGGGGAGAGAAGGAGGCGAGGGAAGAGGAAGAGAGGAGGGGTGTCTGGGGCCTTTACTCCACCAACTCCCTGTCCCAGGCAGGGGCCGGCCACCTCAGCACTGGGCCTTGATTTCCGGTGCCCTGGGCGTCTCTGCTGCCCTGATGGTGGTGCTCAGGTTGTGGAAACCACTCCGGTTGCTCTGAGAAAGCCACATTCTGCTCTTCAGGAAGATGCTCATCTCCGTTTTAAAATATGTTTTTCAGGGTTGTTTTTTTTTTTTTTTCCAAAGACAGTGGAGTCATTTGAGAATTGCTACATTTTGTCTTTTGATTTTAGTTACTTCTCCAGAGAATGTTTTGAGGACATAGAGTAGTAGAAAAATGAGAAGCTCATCGTGTGGATGAATTTCTCAACACAGTTTCTGAGCTCTATGTGGATATCCTCCGGTGCTTTGCAGGTGGGATTGGGAATCGGCGCTCTAGGGATTCAGAAACCCTCTTTTCTAGGCTGGCTGGGTAGAAATTTTGTCGGGGCTAGGATCTTGGTTTAGTGGTAGAGTGCTTGCCTAGCATGTGTGAGGCACTGGGTCCGATTCTCGGTGCCACATATAAATAAATAAATAAAGCTTCTTCAATGACTAATAAAAAATATTTTTTTTTTAAAAAGAAATTTTGTCCATGTTTTTGGAGAACCATCTTTTTCCAAGGTTAGTGGCACCAAGGAGGAGACTTGGGCGGGATTTATACCTGTATGATTCCCCTGAACCTCCTCAGCAATACAGCTTATAGATATCCTCAGGACAGGTTTTTCCAACCAGAATGCCACCCCTAAGCACCTGTAAGGGGATACATTGTGATCCCCCTGAAATTCATATGTTGAAGCCCTAACCCCAAGTACCTCGGAATGTGACTCTATTTGGAGATGGGGCTTAGGGGTTAATCAAGGTTACATGGGGTCCTATAGGTTGGCTTACAGAGGAATGTGGGCATACAGAAGACAGACCACGTGAAGACTCAACAAGAGGTGGCCATCAGTAGACCAAGGAGAGAGACCCCAGAAGAAATCAGACCTTCCGACCTCTTGATCTTGGACTTCCAGCCTCCAGAACTCTGAAAGTGAAATGCTGTTGAAGTTACGCAGTCTGGTGGCATCTGTTATGGCAGCCCACACAGATGAACACCGTAGGTACCCTCCAGGAAATGATGGCATGCCACGGCTAACACAAGTGGGCAGCTACTGCTCACAGCTGCTAACAGACAGGAAGCCAGACACATACCCCCCCGCTTCACCAGTGAGACTCATTTCCTGCCATAGAATCTTAGATGAGCCAGGCACAGGGACTGTAGCAAGGGGGCAGAGATATCTGCAGAGAGCACTGGATTCTAGGCTTTGAAAACAAATCTCACTTCTTTATACAAAATAGACATTTTCTGTGGGTGTAATTGTATTAAATTAACATCAGGCCAGTCTTGAAGGAGGAAATTAATCAAAAAAAGACAACATGGTAGATAGTTTGAGAGGGAAAAGGGGTGTTTACAATTATTATCTACAACAGGTGAGTTGTGCAATGTTAGTCCAGTTTTTTCCTATAAGAACCTTCTAAAATTTTTGCAACCCTAGCTCCTGTCCTGAGCTACCTCTGGTCCATATCTCTGCTTCAGTGAATCTGAACCTGTTGTTTCCCAGAGTTCCCTGTGGGTTGGGGAAGGGAATGTTATCCCTTAAAGGTACTTGACTCAGCTGGAAGACACAGGAAGCAGAGGCTGGTGGAATTGTAACCCCATTGCACCTAATTTATCAGTTCTTGGAATGAGTGCTCCTGCGAGTGACTGAAGTGGAAATTGAAGGAAATTTCGCTCTTTCCAGTTCTGTGCCTGTGTCAAAATAAGACTCATCCCTCAATCCATACTTACATATTTTTGGAAAGAACTGGAAAGAGTAGTTGTAATACCTAAATTAAAGCACCTCTAAATGTGTTTTTTTAAAAAAGGGAGGGTGCAGGATTGCAAGGAGTTTCTGGCTGAGATGTCGCAGACAGGTCATATACAGGTTTGAGGTTACAGGACCGAGACCAGGAGATTTCCCTTCGACCTTCCATCTTCTGGGGGCTCAAACCAGTCTTTTGTCACAAATTCCTACAGAATGATGTCCACAGACTTTTTTTTTTTTCATTCAACAAACATCTTTTTGCACAGCACCTTCAAGGCTCAGCTCTTTCCCACAAAGCCATTTCAAAATCTCCAGTATTTTGGAGCAATTTCGGTGTAGGTAGCCCCAAGTTGAGTCGTCGCAACCTCTTTGTGTGTGCAACCCCATTTTTTCTCGGTAATGGGGATCCACCCCAGGGCTAGGCTAGCGCTACGACTGAGCTGCAACCTCGGCCCTTTTTAGTTTTTATTTTGAGACAGGGTCTCGCTAAATTGCTCAGGCAGACCTTGAACTTCCATCCTCCTGCCTCAGCCTCCATAGTGACTGGGATTACAGCCCCATTCTTCTGAAGCTCCCGAATAAAGCCCTCAAACAGGTACGAAATGGTGCAAGATCGCAGACCCAGTGTGAAACGCAGTCTAACGGCAAAGCCATCCGCCTGGCACCAAGCAGTAACGTGAAAGGACCAAGGGAAGGACACAGCGGTCCGTGCACCCGCCAGGTACTGAGAGGACCCGCGCGGCGGCGAGCTGGGGGCCAGAGGGAGCCGGCGTGCCTGCGCTCGCGTTCCCGCTCCCGCGGGGCGAGGTTGCGGCCTCTTTAAGAAGCGGAGCCCGGGCCGGGGCTGCGCCCACGTGACCCGGCGCGGCCCGGGCTCGCGGAAGTGGTCGCGGCGGCCGGGGTCTCGGCGCCCCGCGGCGCGGGCAGGCCGGGCGGGCCGGCAGCCGGCGCCGGGATGGTGCACCTGTACAACCTGCACCCGTTCGGGTCGCAGCAGGTGGTGCCCTGCAAGCGGGAGCCCGAGCGGGTCTGCGGAGGGGGGCGCGACGCGCTGTTCGTGGCGGCGGGCTGCAAGGTGGAGGCGTTCGCGGTGGCCGGCCAGGAGCTGTGCCAGCCCAGGTGCGCCTTCTCCACGCTGGGCAGGGTGCTGCGCATGGTCTACAGCGAGGCCGGTGAGTGGCGGCGGGCGGGGCCCGGGCTCGGGACGCGGGCCGGGCGGCGGCTCCCGGGGGAAGGGGCTGGGCGCCTCTCGGCACGTGCCGGTGGTCCCGGGGCTCAGATCCCCGAGGGTGTGCCGGGTGCCGGGAGCTGTGCGGTTGTCCTGGCAACTGTGCGGCGCGCCTGCGCCCCCGCATCCAGAGCCCATGCCCGCAGAGCCCGTGACTCGGTTCCACCCCTGCAGGACCCGGAGGGAGTATTCAGGGAGAAAATTTCAAACACATACTGAAGCAGGAGCAGGGAGAATAGTGTCCCAATCTCACGGTGTCCCAGCTTCAAAAAGATTGCAAATCAGAGCTGGGCACCCGCTGCTGATCGGTTTATGAACGCTGACACTGTGTTCTGATCTGTCTAATCCTGTCTATCTGTCTATCTATCTATCTATCATCTATCAATTTATCTTTTATCTATTTAATCTATCTATCTAGAACTTGGTCTTAAATGCCTACCCACCTCCTCCCTGAAACAGCTGTAGGAACATTGACTTCTTTTTTTCCACCAGAAATGTGAAGCAATGCCAACGGGCACTGTGTGGGTGTGTCCTTATTTTAAAAAGTCCGGACATTTGAAAGCAGATGCTTTTTCAGATTACATAAGCAGTCATCCTAGGTTGTTTTTTTTTTTTTTTCCCCAACTGCCTAACACACTTAAACTTTGATTCTGCTTTTGGGAAGGATGTAAACTGCGGTATTCTTGGTGGCAAAGCTCATGGCTGTGATACTAATGAAGCAGAGAGCATGAACTTGGAGATTGGCCATCTCCCTCTAATCCCTACTCTGTATCTGATTCAGTATGAATTTACAGGAACCTTGGGTACTCAGTTTTTTTCTTTTAAAAGAAGTAAGTTAAATTATTAGGTCAGTGATTTCCAGACATTGGGATTTTTGAGGATCAGCTAAAAACTGTGGGACTTTTGGCTGTTCATTTGGTCAAGTAAAGAAGTCTATTTAAGAAAACTAAAGCCTGAATATTTACTGAAAGCATAATTTATAAAAGGAGAAAACAGAACTTTTAACTTTATGAGCAGCTTACTATGCTATCATTTTGTGTGTTTTGATTAATGACAGATCAACTAGGGCCTGCACAGCACTCCACAGACCTGTTTGAAAAACTACTCATTTGGTCTAGAAGTTGCCTTTCAGCAGGAAGATTCTGATTTTGCTGTTTCTAATCCCTTATGGTTATATTCTTTATGGTTGTTTCTCCCACTGTACCGACTCTTAGGAATAGGTATCTTCACCTTCAATAGTTTGATTGGGTGCAAACTCAAGTTTTAATTTGTGTGTGTGTGTGAGAGAGAGAGAAGTAAAGAGAGACGCATACAGTATATTTACATGATTTGCCCCATTCTTCAAATGAACTTTTGAATGCCTGACATTAGGCATTCTGTAAACCTCTGGTTTCTTGCCTGTCAAGAGTATTGATTCCCAAAAATCCTTGGATGTCCATTCTCTGGGCATCAGAATCACCTGAGAAGCTTAAAAAAATAACCCTGCGCCTGGATCACACCTTCAGAGATGGCGTTGCTTTCTCTGGAATGAGGCCAACATCGCAGTGAGTCTGATGGTTAGCCAGGATTGAACCACACTGGCTGTAGGAGTCCAAAAGTAGCCTGATAATCTCATTTTTGAGGCCTTGAAGAATAAAAGGTTTGTTTGTAATCTCATTGGCTGCCTCAGAGTTAGTCATGTGGGTAGCATTGCCTCTTGGGTTGGTAGCTCAAGGGTAACTTGCAGTCTGCAGCTTGAAGTTCATGTCTGGGTGGAGTGACTGTGAATTCATGGGCTGACTAGGGCTGACTCCTGGCTGAGCGGGTGTCCAGAAACCTGTCCCCCACTCCTCAGCGCTTCTCTTTTGGCCCTGCCCTCCCATGAACAGTAAGTGGGACCTAAGGATTGCTGTTCTCATGCTTGGTGCTCTCCTCTAGCAGATCTCCCCTCGTCAAAAATGGAAAGAATTAATGTATTTACGTTTACTGAAATGCCTTGCAGGTCTCTTACCCAAGCAGAGGACAAAACCACGTGGCTGTTATAGCCTGTCCTTAGCATAATACTTAGCCCATCCACCTACCGTATATCCTACCTTCTGTTAGCTTTTCTGAAGTATTAAAACATATTCTGATGCTTCTGATGCCCCTTTGATCGTAGGAGTGTGCCTTTTCTTTAAACTGGTACTTCTGCTATAAGTCAGGTTTGTGGTCTTGCTGCAGAACAGGAAAAGTTTACTTAATTAAGAAAATCAGTAACTATCGACTTAAGAGTAAAAACAACAATTTTTTAATTTACTTAATGAGGACAGAAGCTATTGTAAAGTGATGTGAAGCACTATGCACATAATGCTTAAAAATATTTAGTTGCCTTATAAAGGTCATCATCTCCACAAAGTCCTGCAAACAGAGCTCTCTTCCAACAGAAGAGAGCTGTGTGATTAGGCAGTGTGATTGAGAAATGAGCTGAGGCCTTTGAGCTACCAGACCCAGGTTTACCTTCCAGCTTCTTCGCCTGTGGGCTGTGTTGCCTTAGGCAGGTTGCTTGGTTGGTCTGGGATTCTGAACCTGATCTGTAAAGAGTAGAGGGAGATCGATACCTTACGGGGCTGCTGTGAGGATCAACTCAGCAGCTCTGATTGGGAGGATGTTAGGGAAATGTGCTTAGCGAGTGCTGGTTCCTCATTTTCAGAACAAGTCAATCCAAAAACCTTCAACACAACATGGGCACTGCAGACTGTGAACTCTAGTTGGTGTGTGGACTTTGTCAACAAGACAGACGTTTATTTATAGGTATATGAATAAAAAGATTTTATTTTAAATAAGCAAATATGCTTAGTTTTAAAATTCACTTACTAACTTAAATATCACACCCAAAGTATAGGTAACAAATGAAAAAATAGATACATTGGGCATGATAAAAGTTAAAGACTTTTGTGCACTGGAGACCCTACCAATAGATTGAAAAGGCAACCCATAGAATTGAAAGTATTTGCAAATCATGTATTTTGATAAAGGATTAAGATCCAGAATATATATTTTTAAAATTTATTTATTTATTAATTCTTCCAGACTGCATTTTGACTCATTGTATATAAATGGGGTACAACTTTTCGTTTCCGTGGTTGTGCAGGATGTAGATTCACACCATTCTTGTGATCATACATGTACATGGGGTAATGGTCTGTCTCATTCCACCATTTTTCATACTCCTGCCCAGAATGTATTAAAGAATTATAATCCAAAAGCAACAAAACGACTTGATGTAAAATATGGGCAAAGAATTTGAGTAGGTCTTCCTCCAAAGAAGACGTATGAGTGGCCAGCAGCACATAGGTCATTAGGGAAATGGAAATCAAAACCGTGGTGGGGTACCACCTCACACCCATTAGGATGGCGATCGTTTTGAGAGACTGGAACCCTATCCTGTACCTTGCTGGTGGGAAAGCAGAGCAGCACGGCCACTGTGGAGAGCAGCAGGCTGACTCTAAACCAAGAACTAAGCGGGAAATTGCCAGCGTCCCCCGGTTCCACCCCTGCGCACATACCCCGGAGAATCGAGAGCGGGGACTTGAGTGGGTATTTGTGCACAAATGTTCATGGCAGGATTATTTACAAGAGCCCAAAGGTGGAGGCACTTCAAGGAACCCTTGCATGGGACCGTGTAAACAAGGCGGGAAGCTCAGAAGCCAAGAAGGAAAAGATAGGAACCTGACTCCGTGAATGAGCCGCTTATGTAAAAGATGAATTTGGCGAGGAGAAATGAGGCATGACTGCCAGAGGAGAAACAGCTTGCTTTGTAA
Organism: Sciurus vulgaris; assembly: GCF_902686455.1. Lineage (NCBI taxonomy): Eukaryota > Metazoa > Chordata > Mammalia > Rodentia > Sciuridae > Sciurus > Sciurus vulgaris. The sequence continues at coordinate 135,157,004 of NC_136470.1, forward strand.
CCAAACCCCACCCACCGCTGGAGTCCACGCATCCCCAGTCAGTGCTAGAGCTGGTGAGGATGCGGGAAGCGGGCGTGTTCTTGTGGTGCTGCTGGAGGCCAGCATTTCTGTCCCATAATTAGGGTAGTAGCCTGGCAGTACCTTCTAAAGTTTAAAGCACCTGCCCTTTGGCTCAACTTTCTCACTTCCAGAATCTAAACCATTAAAACAAATTCCCCAGCAAATACACAGGCATAGGCCTTTTTATTACAGAATAAAGCACAGTGGCAAAGAAGTACTGGAAATACTTGAATGTTTGTCAGTAGGGGACTTGTTGAATAAATATGGCTCGTGTATATATAGGATATTTTGCAAATAGTGAAAAATGTTGTTAGATATCCATGTGTGGACTTGGAGGGATTTATTGATCATTTTTTAAAACTTGCAGATTGTTAAACATATTTAGTGCAATCCAGAAGAAAGAAGACCAAATACTGCCCTGTGATCCGTGTTTGTACAAGAGAAACATGGAAGGGCCCAGCAGTCTGCGTGTTGAGGGGGCCTCAGGGTGACCCCTCAGTGGGGAGAGTGTTACACTCTTTACTCTGTGTCTTTGTACCACTTTTACCATTTTGACTTCTCACAAGAAATGTATGCCACTTCTATGAGTTAAAAAATCTCATACAGTTGCCTGGAACAGTGGCACATGCCTGTAATCCCAGGGGCTCAGGAGGCTGAGGCAGGAGGATTGTATGTTCAAAGCCAACCTCAGCAAAAGCAAGGCGCTAAGCAGCTCAGTGAGACCCTGTCTCTAATAAAATACAAAATAGGGCTGGGGATGGGGCTCAGTAGTCGAGTGCCCCTGAGTTCAATCCCTGGTACTGCTCCTGCCGCTCCCCCCCCCCAAAAAAAAATCTCATACGGTCAACAGATAAGATGAACTTGGCTTTGTATGTTATTTAGTGTTCAGCTTCTTCCTGTTCCTCTGTGTTGTGCTTTGCAGGAAGAGGAGGGGATGATGTGTAAATTCCATTAAGCTCAGGTCCTTAACTTACATCTGATTTTAATAAGTCCCCCTAATTCTCTAGAAGGCAAAGCCTTTCTCCAGCAGAGCCGTGTTGGAGCTGTAGTGTTAGAGCTGTGCTGGGCGCTGAGAGTGGACATAGGGAATGACAGGGGAGCTTCTGTGTGTGACAGGGTAACGGGGAGATTACCTGAGGATACTAAAGGGGGGAGCAATTGTACTTCAGAACCTCAGTGCCTGATGCAACTTAAAAATGCACCCAAGACTCTGTTACTCGGGGTTTCGTTTCATTCAGTCTTCAGTCCTCTCTGTGCATTCCAGTTCACGATGGTGAAGTAAGTGTGACTACAAATGCCAAGTGTGATCTCACTTCCTTTTCAGGAGACTATTTGGTAGCAATCGAAGAGAAAAACAAAGCCACGTTTCTGCGCGCCTACGTGAACTGGAGAAGCAAAAGGACCGAGAACTCTCGCGTGTGCATTCGAATGTTGGGACACAACATGGAGGCGCCCTTCAGAGACAGCTTCAGGGACCAAATGTCTATTGTCGAAATGCCCCTTTCCGAGGCCCCCTTGTGCATTTCCTGTTGCCCCGTGAAGGGAGACCTCCTTGTTGGCTGCACAAATCAGTTAGTGTTATTTAATCTGAAGTGTCAGGTCATCGATGAGGAATTCTCAGTCCTGGACTTTGAACGTTCGCTAATCATACATATAGATTGCATCACTCCTGTCGAAATTTCTTTTTGTGTTGGATACGTTGCTGTCATGTCAGACTTAGAAGTCTTAATTCTAAAACTGGAGTCGGACCCTAAAAATGGAGAGAGAGTTAACCACCATTCACACAAGACCCACACTCCAGTGAAACGGACAGAAGAAGGTAAATAAATAATGGATCTAACTTATTTTCTTGCTTTGGGCATGGAGAACACTTTCACCTTTGGCAGTCTCTAAAGGACTTCAGCCACATTATTTGCAGATTGAGTTACTCCTGTTACGTCAGATGTGGCTCTATGGTCTGGCTGTCTGTATCTTCTTCTGCAGCATATGAATGTATTTTCACACATACGTGTCCATACAAGTAACAGAACAGCTGTGCTGCAGGAGGGTTTCTAGTCCTCGTTCTCCTATGATGCGTTGAATGACTTGGGGTAACGCCACCTCTCACGCAGTTTCTTCGTGTATACAAGGGGATGATGATATCTGTCCTGCTGCACTTTATCAGTGGGGAGCAGTAAACGTGCAAGTGCTGAGACACTTCAAAACCACAGTGCCCCGTAAACGTGGAAATGTGGGTGTGGAAATAAAATTGCTGTACATCTGTCCAGTTGGTGGGGGGATATTGGGAAATCCGATTTTCTGTCAAACAGGTAGAGTAGTTTTTGAAGTTAAATCTTTGGTTTTATCTTTTAAGGCACTGGCAGTAAAACTTCACAGCTTGAGCCGGATGATTTTGTGATCTGCCAAAAGCCCACAGAACTTCTTGGGGAGAAGAGTGAGCAGTCTGGGCTCTCGGTCACGCTGGAGTCCATGGGCTGGGCTGATGGAAGCACAGAATACTGCCACGTTCGGCACCTGCTGTACAGGTATTCGAGAGCTTGTTACTCACCAGTGTGTGGTGTTTATGGACTGCCCTCAAGTACAGGCAACTTAGATTTTTCCCTCTTTTCCAACCCACAGACGTTTTACTCCTGATGTCTCATTCTACAGCCTGGCTGATGAAATCAAGTTGCATTCCCTTCACCTGCTCCCCGTTTTCCACACAGGTAGGTGAGACAGCACTGCACCGCCAGGTGACAAGGCTAGGGCAGGCGGGAAGACCCGCGTAGAAGCTGGATTGGGCTCTTCACTGGGTCCCTGTGGCCCTGGACAAATCCTTAGTAAATCCTGTGAGCACTACAGAGGGAAAGTGTGTGTCATGCCCTGGAGAGGGCGGGACAGCCAAAGCCCATTTTCTTTTTTGGAAAGCTCTCTGGGCCCAGAAAAGCAGATTGGAGCCTGTTAGAGCTGAGGTGTTTCTGAGTTCCAGCTGCGTCTTTGACAATTTCTCTGATGACCTTGTGAAAATGTGGACTGAATGGAAATTCCTTCAGAGTGGTGGTTTTCAACCCTGCCAGGAGAGAGCTTCAACTGGCGGCTTTTAAAATTCCAGAGGCCGAGGCCCTACAAGCTGGAGGTTCTGATTTAATTGGTCAGCATTGGGTCCCGGGCATCAGCATTTTTTAAATGCTCACCAGGAGTCTAATGGTTTCCAAGATTGAGAACCACCAGTAGGCTTTGTACCTGGTCATGGCCTGTTTAACTTTTTTAGATGTTGTCTAGAAAAAGGTATAAGTATTATTCTAGTTCAGTGGCTCTGTAACCTCACTTACCTTTTTCTTCCAGTAAATGTTTATCGAGTATCAGCTGTGTTGAGCATCGTGCCAAGTCCTAGGGAACAGTGAAGCCCGAGCAGGCAGTGCGCTTGCCCCTGTGGAATTATCATCCCGGGGAGGCAGACATTAACGGAATAGTCACAAGATCACACTGGGATGAGCGCTTGGTGGGGGAGGAACCCCACTGTAACAGAACCTGTAACCGAGGAGCCTGACCCGGCTTGGGGTCCCGCTTGGGGTCTGGCAAGGCTTCCCGAGGCAGAGGATGGACTGGGCAGCCTGAGATGGCAGGCTGCTGCAGGGAAGGGGGAGAGCTGCAGACAGGAAGCAGCAGAGGCTCCCTGGTGGGGGGAGAATCTCACGTTTGAGGAACTGAGAGACGCAAGACCAGGGAGCATGCAGCAGAGGAGAGGGTGGAGACAAGGCTGGAGACCAGACAGGACCAGGGGCCACATTAGAGGGTCAGTTCTCTAACTCAGTGAGCTTCCCAGAGCACCTGGAACAAAAACACCCAAGTGTGTCCCTGGCCACCGTGACCCTGACTCTGAACTTGTCTCACTCAGCCCACTGAGTGTCCCCTGACCCCCGTGAAGGAGGTATGTAGAGCGAACTTCCTTTCTTCCTCAGACGTGCCAAGTGCATTTTTGTGGAAGACCTGTTAATTCCCACTTCCTCGGGTCTTGTACGATTGCATTAGGGTCATTCGGTGTACACCTTAAACATAACCTCATCACAGGGGATGTCCCTGACCTCTCAGTTTATGTACCCTTGTCCTCACACTGTGAAATTTTCTCATTTGTCCTCCACCCCAAGCCCCGTCACTAGCATACGGGTTCTGCAGGCAGAGTCTTGTTCCCTGCTGTGTCCCTGGAACTCAGGACAGCAGCACTTTAGCAGGTACCTGATGGATACTCGCTGGACATATGGGTGTATGGTTGGTACGTGTGAGCTGGGCCCTAGAGGGGGAGAGAAGTTTTAGAAGATTCTGATAAGGGAACCAGCATGTGCAGGGTATAAAATCAGGTTTGTTTGGACATTAGCAAGCAGTTCTGCTTGGCTAGAGCCCAATACCTGTAGGGAAGAAGAGGAAGAGGAAACCTGGACAGTTGACTTTGGGCCAGTTGTGAAGAATACAGAATTGGGTTTCTGATACTAATGGGTGTCTGTGAAGGGTGTCAGGAAGAGGAGTATTTGGGGAAAAACAGAAACAAAACAAAACAAAAAAACCCTTTGGTTAAGAATGATTTCCAGCACAGAAGAGTAAGCGTGAACCCCGGTGCCCGTGACAGTTTCCATCGTGAGCCCTCCCCCGCTCAGGTCAGGCTGCTGGATGTAAACGCCAGTGTTGATAGCATTCCACCCATAAAATTTCAGCATGTCTCTAAAAGGAGATGATACTTTTACTTAAACTCAAGAGTATCACTTCACATTTAAAAATTCATCAGATATCTAGTCAGTGTTTAAAAAGTTTCTTGATTGTCTAAAGTTTTTGTCTCTAATTCTTTTGTTTGAATCGGGTACACAAATAAGTAAGGTCCACACTTTGCAATTGATGGCTGTCTTGTAAGTCTCTTAATATGTAGGTTCTTTCTTTTTATCCTCTTTTCTTTGTAATTCACTTAGCAAGGAACTGAATTGTTCCTTTGAAATTTCTCACATCCTGAATTTTGCCAGCTGACTCTTCACAGTGTTATTTAACATGCTGCTGTGTCCACAGTGTTTCCACAGGAGTTGGTAGTTAGATTTAATCCTGCACCGTCCTGTGTATCTAAGCCAGGTAGCTATTGAACACTTGAAATGTGACGAGTGTAAATTGAGATATACATTAGGAATAAGTAGACTGAAGACTTTGTACAAAAATACAATAAGATTCTCATTAACTTTTTTGTTTATTGCTTATTCAAATGATTATATTTTGAATGTGTTGGATTAACACAATGTTACTAAAATTTTACTTGTTTCTTTTTATACTGTTGAATTTTTTTTTTTTTTTTTTTTTGGTATTAGGAATTAAACCCAGGAGTACTTTACCACAGAGCCACATCCTCAGCCCTTATTTTTTATTTTGAGACAGGATCTTTCTAAGTTACTTAGGGTATCACCAGGTTGCTGAGGCTGGCCTCGTGCTATGATCCTCCTGCCTTAGCCTCCCAAATTGTTGGGATTGTAGGCATGTGCCAACACACCTGGCTCTTTTTACTTTTTAAAATGTGATTACTAGCAAACTTTAAATTACAGTTGTGGCTCACATTATATTTCTACTAACTGTGCTGGTCTAGACTTAGGCTTAATCAGAATATTATTATTATTATATTTTTGTAACACAAGTATATCACTGCTGGACCACCAGCTTGTGGTTATTGGGTGGATTTTTGTGTGATGCTATCAGCCATTGATGATCATTATTTAGTTCTGTTCATTCATTAGGGAGTCACAGAATGGTGATATTCTAAGCCTGTCACTTTTTTCATTTCTTACTGGCATTCTTCATAAAGAGCAGCTCCCCCTTAGCAGCTCTTTGGTTACCCACTGAAAACAGTTTGCATAGAAAATTCGGGGTATTGATTCTCCCCTTTTCTTACTGGCTTCATGGTATTTCTTTCTTTCTTTTTTGAATGCAGGTTTGCTTACCTCTGATGGAAAAAATGTGTCTCAGGAAAAAGAGTTGCTGAGCCTCTTTTGCTTTTTCTCCCTACCTCACGTGGGCTATCTCTACATGGTTGTCAAGGCTGTTGAATTAATGTCAATCTACCAGTACCCTGAGAAGTCTCAGCAGGCCGTGCTCACGCCACAGTTTCTACACGTCATCACAAGGTACTATTGCAGTTTACTTGCCGGGCTTTTTTTTTTTGGTGCTGGGGATTGAACCCAGGGCCTTGTACATGCAAGGCAAGCACTCTACCAACTGAGCTATCTCCCCAGCTCCACTTGCTGGCCTTTGAGTCACTTATTTTTCTGTAAGTGCTTGAGATGCTGCCTAGATCCTAACCGAGAATCGTGTGAACCCGAAGAGAGCACTGGAAATCAGTCAGTTGTTTCAGTCTTTGCAAGTCTGTCCTGATGGCCTGTGCCTGCCTTTCCAGTGTTAAAGATTTGGACTCCGACTTTGTCTTTGTTTTGTTTCTTTAGACTGTCTGTGATACCCGTGGGTACCAGGCTGAGGCTCCTCAAAATGGAGATTTTCATGGGAAATTCCAATGGGAGTCAGTGGGGCTGGTCAAGACATCTCTTTAGGTTCCCTTCAGATTTCCTTTCCTCATTGCTGCCATATTCTTTCAGTGTGAATCAAGTTATCTCTAAGTGGTTTAGAACGTGAAGGGACAGAAAGATGATCTGATTCCACCCTTTGATTAGTACCGGTGGGAACCGTTCACAGCGAGGTCGTGTGGATGTTAGCTGAAGTCGTGCGCTGGTCAGTGCTAGTTGTCTTCTCCGTAGTCTTGCCCTAGCGCGCGGGCGTGTAAACTGGTTCTTGAGCAGGAGTGTGATCTCATTTCCTTTTATCTCAACAGTAAGTGATGCTTTGGGTTCTGTTTCCTGTTTCTGAAGTTCAGATCATGTTCAGGGCATTGCTTTGAACTCTCTGGCCAAGCAACCGTGAATAAGATACACCATCTACTTTCTACAACAGTGTAAGAGAAGAGCAGAGACGCATAAAGCGGCACACACACGAGGGGATTGTTGAAAAATGTCTTGAGGCTTCTTGAAATTGCCATTTGTACTGGGAGTGCTAGGGAGAGTACTTTTGACTAGGTCCTGAGGGGCTGTTTCAGATAGGTGGTTGTGTTTGAAGGTAGGCCTCCAAGTTAGCATTTTGATGGGCGGAGATTAGAAGAGATGGGCATTATAGGTAGAGGGAAGACATAAACAAAGGCTGTGTTTAGTTTTTCAGAAACATTGATACTTAATTGCACAGGATGGTGATTCTTACTGGGCAGCAATATGGGAATCTCCGGCAGGTGCTCCAGTGTATTCAGATGACAGGGAAGCCACCTGGGGACTCTGCTGTCATCTCCTCCTGAATTCTGGAATTGGGAGAAATGCTGTCAGAGGGAGTGTGTCTCCAAAGTGAACGTTGTGGAGGGAGCTGGACGTCCCAGTGGTCAGGGGCAGTGATGTTCTTTGACAGGAAGAAGTGGAAAAGGACACAGTGAGTGAGGCCTGAGACTGGGGGATCCTGTAGCATTTGAAGTAGAGAAAGTGATGTGACCCCAGTATTGCATCAGGAAAGTTAATGGTGGCCACTGTGGAGGATGGATTGACATTGATAGATAAGCTATGGGGACATTTCAGGAGAGGATACTAAGGGGCCAGGGCTGGCAGTGCCAGTGAGAGAAGGAGTGGATGGGAGAGTCTGCACAGGAGTGTTCCTTGGGGTTGTGGATGATGGGGTGTCAGGAAAACCCCATCACGGCTTTGAGCCTGATCTTATGAGGGAAAGGAAGCTGGTGTGATGTGGGGCAAAAGAGAAGTTTTGTTTAGACACTTGGGTTTGTGATGCTTGTGGAATGTCAAGAAGAAATGCTAAGTAGGCTTTCGGACACATGGAGGACCACAGGTGAGGGGAAAGAGGACAACTTAGACATTCACTACCGCAAAAATGAGCTGCCTGTCACAGCAGTGTGCGTGACCAAGGGTGTGTAGACAGCGAAAGTCATCAGAGATCCAAACTCTGGTGAAGGTTCCAGGAGCAAGAGGAAGATGGAAAGAGTCTGAAGGCTGCAGAGGAAGCTCGAAAATTGCAGCATCTCAGGAGCCACGGAGGGGGGAGAGGGAGGAGGGGTAGAACGTTCCCTTCTGTCCCCAGATGCGAAGACCGCTTCTTCAGTCTCTGCTCAAGTGTGGGCTGGGCGCTGCAGTTGCAGGACCACTAAGTCATGCCTCTCTCCTGTGTCTAAGTCCCGACCTAATCTGGAATGCAGACTCCTGAAAACAATATTCAGAGGGTCTGAAGGGACTTTGCATTTCTGGGTTTTGACTGCCTCCAGGTTGGAAATTACTGGGGCTTTTCTCAGTATCAGCACCAAATGATATTCTGACAGCATTCATTTGACTGTAGAGCCATTAGACATTGGAACAGTAGTTGTTTTAGGTAAATTCAGATTCTTATTAATGATCCCCAAGTCCTGTTTTTTAAAATCATTTTTTGAAAAAATGAACTCCTTTTTTTTTTTTCCTTTTTGGTACCAGGGATTGAACTCAGGGGCACTCGACCACTGAGCCACATCCCCAGCCCTGTTTTCTATTTTATTTAGAGACAGGGTCTCACTGAGGTGCTTAGTGCCTCGCTTTTGCTGAAGCTGGCTTTGAACTCTCGATCCTCCTGCCACAGACTCCTGAGCCACTGGAAAAAAAAAATGAACGAATTTTCTATGTTTTTAATTTTATCTAGTAGATACATATTTTAGAAATACCTTGTGCCATGTTTGTCTTGAAAAGTGTCGGGAAGATTGGTGTTTACATATCTTTACAAACGGTTTTTTTTTTTCATTTTTTTTTTTTAAGGCTCAAGGAACAATGTAAAATACCAATCGTACAGACATACGTGCATGGGAAGCCCTTCATGACCTTACACACGGGAGTCAGCGGTGTCAGCAGTCGGTACACAGCTGTCCTGCTGTTCTTTTTTTGTGATTCTTGTGCTGCTGCGAGTTTTTTGGTGGAAGGGGATACACTCCCCACTGTTGGGCGGATTATTTCAGTTAACCTTATTCTTCTGTTAAGCTTCTGCTCCCGTCGTTGGTATTCCGGTAACGGCCAGCGAGCCGGGTCACCGTAGGTGGAAGAGAGGCCCTGCGTCTGCACCTCCAGAACCTAAGGGACGTTGCTGCTTGTGGCCGTAGCTGCTGTCACTGTCACTCTGACTGCAGGAGCTTGCTTTGCTCCCACTCTCTGCTCCCCGAGGTTGCTACCTGCCCCAGATCTGTAAGGGCTGGTGCTGCTGCCCCGGTCACTGCGATGACTGCAGAAGTCATTTCCAGCACTGTGGAAATGGACGGTGGTCGTGGCTGCAGCATGGTGAAAGCATGGTGGAAGCATGGTGGAAGCGCCAACAGCTGGAGAGCGTCCTGGCTGAACGCCCGTGCTTACCGCTGTTGTGCGGAGTCTGCCGGCCGTGACCATGCCAGGGGCCTTCTGGTGAAGGAGCCCTTCCACTGCAGTGTTCCTTAGGTTTGCTTTAGTCCTCCACTTGGTCATTTCAAGGCGTTCGGTTGCCTTCGGCTTTACAGTGTGTTTTAAAAGTCTTGTGGTCCCACCACAAGATGTATTTGGTAGCAACTTCTAAGGAAATCATCAGCTGCTTTAATGTGAGTATTGGTGTTGACTTAGGTTACCCCCTCAGGTGACAGCCAGGTGTCCGGTGGTCTCTAAGTGTTAGAAGCAGCCTGGGGTTGTGACAGGAGATAGAGGAGAGCGAAGATCCAGGAGCCTGGGGTCTAATGGCTCGGGCCTTGGCCAGAACGGACCTTGCTCTAGGGTCAGAGCGCTCCGGATACTCCTGCCTGTCATTCTCGGTTTTACGGGGGATCTGTGTGTGCCTCGTCCAGGCTGGCTGCCCAGCTCAGTCGAGGCTGAGTTTCACCCTGAGGGGGTGGGGGAGCATAGCAGTCAGGGACAGGTTCTCATCTCCGCCTTCATGGTCACCATCTGTGCCTTGGGCAGACCCAGGGCGTCTTGTCGTCTGTTGAATGAGGACATTGACCCAGATCCGCGGTCTTTCCTCGGGGTGTACGTCACTCACACACGAGCTTCGTAGGGGTCGGCGTGTCTAGGTTCTGCCCCTGGAGGTTCTGCTGCGGCAGGGCTGAGGCGGGCACGGGGACGTGGGCACTGCCTCCCTGGAAGCATCTCCCTTGCCAGCACTCCAGGGCCCGCGTCCGCCCACGTCGCCATTGCTGCCCGCCGTGCAGCCCTGCCCGCTTGGCCTCTGAGCTCAGCGCCTCTCTCTCTCCCTCAGCAACAACCTGCAGTGCTTCACAGTGCGGTGCAGCGCGGCGGCCGCCCGGGAGGAGGACCCGTACATGGACACCACCCTGAAGGTGAGCACTGGCTGGCGGTCCCAGGGAAGCCTGGGGGTCAGAAAGGAACGCTGGTGCCTGCAGGTTTGCCCTGGGCCTCAGCCTGGCCCTGGAGAGCTCGTGCTGCCTCATTCGTTGCGTTAGAGCTTTGGAGGTGAAATAGTAAGCGCAGTGTGATCTGTGGTTCTGCTGAGTCTTTTAAGATTGCTTAGAATCGTTTCACTCCCAGTGGCTTAGTACAGTTTTAAAGTTTGATGAAGAATAAGTACAGTGTAACTTCAGAGAAGGGAGTTTATGCCTCCATATACCATGATTTTTTATTTTAAACAGAAATATTGGGGGCAATTGTACAAAGCGATTAATAAAACAGTCTAGATATCAACATACTCAGCACAACACTGAAGAAGAGGCATTAAAAGGATTTATTCATACTATTATTGGATATGCCTGAAATTCTTTGATTTTCCAAGCCTTCCAGAATCTTCTATACTTAGTCTAATAGTTAATGGACATGCTAGATCAATAACCTCCTTTTTTGTTTAAGAGGCTGTATGTTTAGTTTCAGAAAAGCTCCTGACCACAAAATAAGTGTAGGCAATTTTAGCATCATCTTCTGACCCTGCATTTCTTTTCTCAGAACCGTACTGACTGTTTGCATGATTTTCATCTGCACTATTTTACCCCTGAAGGATAAGCTGTTTAAATGCATGTTTGTTATGAAAATACCTCCTGTGTGCAAGAAACCCCCAAATTGTGATGGCCCACTTTTCAGAAGGTAGCTCATGTCTGCCTGGCACCTGGCTCTCCACAGCAGTGCTGTGCCATCCAGCTGGCCCCACAAAGCGCCCAGGGTGTCTGAGGTGCCCTCGCTGCAGTTGCTGTTGCCTGGCTTGGGATTAAGTGATGGCGTTTTGTGGAGTGTGGGCTCTGGGTTTGCAGTGACTCCTGTCGCCATGGCCTGCCTGTGGTTTCCTGAGGCCTTCCAGGTTTTCTGAGTGCCTCCAGCTGCCTGGTAAACCGGACCCACAGATTTCACACACCTTCTTGAGTGTAAGATGCACGCATAGGCCTTTCAATAGGATGTTTTAAAATAAAGGTTATTTCCCCAGTAAAAATGGAAAGATGACATAGGTGGAAACCTTTCATCTCCGTTCTTCATCCTTCTCTTCCTTCACCTGGCCTCTTCAACCCTCAGAAAGCCCTGGACTCACACAGGCCGGTGATGCAGCTTGGGCTACTTGATGGATTGAAGTAGGATCAAACTACATTTGAAAACAATTACAATTCCATGTCTTCTAGAGCATGAAACCAGAGGGAAGGGACAGGAAGAGACAAAGGGTAGGGTGGCAGCTGGTGGGGAGGCTGCCTGGAGGCCAGTGAGGTGGGAGAGGGGAGGCCAGGGGTGATCCCATTGCATGGCGCCCCTCGCCCCTACTCTACCAACACTCAAATCCTCAACGCCACCTGAATGAGCATACAGCCACCCAGCCCAGCCTACTGGCTGACACAGGCTCTGGAAGCTCTGGTATCTGAAAAAGATTTCACAGCTTCAGAGTTTGGTCCAAAGTGCATGTGTGGTTGGGTGTGTGTGTGTAACTGAACTGAACCCAAGGCCTCGCTCACGAAAGCATTCCCAGCCCTTTGTGTATTTTATTCTGAGACAGGTTCTCTCCATGTTGCTCGGGCTGGCCTTGAGCTTGAGATCCTCCCGACTCCAGAGTAGTGGCCACCGTGCCTGGCTGTGTGTGGCTTTTAACCTCCCTGTCCTCTGAGATTCTGGTTCCTGCTCACTAGCCAAAGCCAACTTAACTATTTTTATGAATGAAAATGTGAATACAGATGTCTTCCTGGCCCCTTGCACAAGGGCTGACGAAGATGGCCTCAGAGGCTAACCCCCCGCAGGGAGGAGAGGGCAGCGATCGCGCCTTCTTCTCATCCTGCCGGGCGGTCCGCAGGAGCGGCGGTTTACCTGGTGTAAACCAAGAGCCCGCCTGTTCCGGGGCGAACACGCAGGGCCATCCAAACATAGGAGCTTTTTTATTTTTTGAGTAGGGGAGGGCACCCAGGGCAGGCACTTCACCACTGAGTTGCATCCCCAGCCCTTTTCCTTTTTACTTTTGAAAGATAGAGTCTTGCCCAGGCTGGCCTTGAACTTGCACAAGCATTTCTTGCACACATCCACCACAAAACAAAACAAAACATTGTATGTACTTTATGTGCTGCAAACTCCCCTTTCATAGGGCCTGATCTTGCCGGTTTGGCACACCCAGAGCCACCGCTAGGGGCAGGTTGTCAGCCCAGGGGCTGCTCTCTTCTGCAAGAGCCAGTCCTCAGGAGCGCCTGCTGCACTGTCTGCGGCTAGTCAGCCAGACCGCGTTTGTTGGTTGAGTAGCTCTTTTAAGTATTATAAACAGAGGGCTAGTTCCGTAGGCTCAGATAACCTCCTCACTCTTAAGAACAGGCATTTGGACTTTTTGGAGGTGGTGGGGAGCAGAACAAATTTTATCAGACAGGCAGACTGGTGCTGGAAGGTTAATGCTCACGTGCCTTTGTTCTGCTTACGTTTGTGATTTCTTCCTCTCCTAGGCTTGCCCACCTGTCAGTTTGGATGTCTGTGCTTTAAGAATACAGCTTTTCATAGGCTTGAAAGCCATCTGTCACTTTAAAAACCACATCATACTCTTGACCAAAGCAGAGCCTGAGGCCACTCCTGAGAGAAGAGAGTCACCCAAGAGGCTTCTGTAAGCACCCCTGCCCGACACTCCTGCCTGTCTGGAATGAATCGTTCCTGGTATATTTTGTGTGTGTCTTACTTGATCTTTTTTTTGAAAAATCAAACTTGGAATGATCAGCTGGTTTTTCTATGATGTTCTTTTTCTAGAGGAAATTAAGGAGGTTCTAAAGATCTCTGTGATGTCCTTTATAATTCACCATGGAACTTTCAAAAGAAAATGATGTATAAAAGAGTTTCAGTAAAAATCAGTGGTATTTTAGAAAAAAATTTTAAAAACACGCTTTTCTTTATAATTAAAGGGAAAGACAGAGCCTGTGCTCCTAACCCAGACCATAAGACTTTTTGCTATTTTTCTTTTTTGACCTTTTAGTAGTTACATTTTTATCTACTGAATGTTTTCTACTGTTGCCAAAAGAAATTAATAATGTGTTTCTCACCTGAAAACATATCCAAGATTTTTAGATATTTGTATATCTGCCTTAAAATAAAATAGCATTTTTAGCTGGGCATGGTGGTGCACACTTGTTATCCCAGCAACTTGGGAAACTGAGACAGGAGGATGGCAAGTTCAAGGCCAGCCTCAGCAACTTTGCAAGACACTGTCAAAATTGAAAAAAATTGCATTTTTATAACATTAATCTGTAGTTAACTCTTAGGTTTTCTGCTTTCACATTGTTCAGAGTAGAACACTTAATTCCAGATAGCTAATGCTTCTGGTTGATGTTTTTTACATTGTGAATTTAGTAGTAGGGAATGTAATCTAAGGTGAACACTCCTTTAAGGAAATTTTAATCAAAAGAAATCCATGGGGGCGGGGGAGCATCTAGTGTATTTCAAGTGCAACACAGGTTTGTACTCTCAACATGAATTTTTGTTTTTTTAATTGTTTGTGCCTTGCTTTTTTCCACTAGCAGGATCTGGTCACACTCTAACGTACATAAGAGTGGTCTGAGACTGATGGATCATATAAGCTTTAGGGGGAGAAGAGAATCAGTTTGCACTGTTGTATATTTGACATTTTAAAAGTATAGTATTTTAAAATGATTTAAAAATTTTTAATCTATTTGAAAATCTATTTGATCAAAAATTCTCAAATAGGGCTGAGGTTGTAGCTCCGTGGTAGAGTGCTTGCCTAGCATGTGAGAGCTAGGTAAGCACCCCAGCACCACATAAAAAATAAATAAATAAAATTTAATGTAAAAAAATCCTCAAATAATTTTTATTAAAGAAAATGCCTCACAGTGAAAGCAAGAGGTAAGATTTTAAATCTTAAAATCATCCGAGTCTTCTGCATTTCCCCAGCAGCTAAGTGTCTGCATATTGTTTCTTCTTAGATTCGTGGTCTTGACATGGCCAGCTGGCCCCAGGGGCCCCTGAAGGCCACCTGCAGGAGAGAGCCAGGCTCAGGGACTCTCACAGCCTACAGGGGTCTTGTTGGTCTTCTGAGTTTATTGCTCAGTTGAGCACACTTGAAGAGTGAGCTGGAAGCATCTGGGTTATCAACACATGATAGTTACAGAATATTAAATGCTGAAGGCCTGTGTAGTATTGCGAAGTAATGTTCAGTGAAGATTGACTGTACAGCTAAGCACTGAAGGAAACAGCGACAGCTGTGTCCCATGTTTCATCTTATGCTTCGTAACCTTTGTTTTGCTTTTAGTTCTAGGAAAGACAACAGTGTTAAGAACAAAATACCTCCTGCAGTCGAGGCTGGGTGGAATCTGTACATCGTGAATACAGTCTCACCAGTACAACTGTACAAAGAAATGGTACCTCTTCAGATTTCTGGTTCTTATTTGTGGAAACAGAATGAAATGATGATCACACACTGATTCTGATTGCCACGCATCAGCACACCCCAGACGCCAGTGCCCAGGCTCCGACGGTGGAGCGTCTGTTTGACCTTCTTGTTTTCAGTTTTGACAATTGAGGAGCCCCCAGAAATTCCCTTCACTACAGTCAAGAGTCCTTTATTCACACCTGCTCTCCTAAGAGGATCACATGCCGGTCTGAAATCCATAGCCTTTGACCTTGACTAAACCTGAGTAAAGAGAATCCTGACGTGGAGGTGAAAAGTGGTAATAGTGTGTCCTGGGGCACTCAGCCACTGCACTGCAGCACCATTGACCTGGAAGGGACCTGGAACAGGCATCCTTATTCCTGTTCTATGAGTGACAGCTTTCGCTCATCCCTAGTGATGTGTGTGTGTGTGGGGTGCCTGGAACTGAACCCAGGGCCTCATGCATGCTAGGCACGTGCTCTTCCACTGAGCTCCATCTCCAACCCCTTTTTTTTTTTTGACTATTTTGAGACAGGGTCTTCTTATATTGCCCAGGCTGGCCTTAAATGTATGGCCTCAGCCTCCCTGGTAACTGGGATTACAGGCCTGCATGACCATGCCCAGGTTCCTGCCATTTATGACTCTTTATTTTGAAATAATTTCAAACATTCCAAGAATAAGAGTAGTACAGAGAAAACCTGCGTATTCCCCACTCATCCACGTCAATATTTCACCCCGTTTTCCTTCTCTTTGTACTCTTATGCTTTCTCAAAACCCACATTCCCACACCCCCCAATCATTGGAAGGCATATTTAGTACACCTTAGTCTTTTGTCCCTAAACACTTCAGTGTATGTTTCCTAAGAATCAGGATATTCTCTTGTATAATCACAGTACCGTCAGATGCTTCAGTAAATCTTACCTTGATACAATATCTAGTTGTGGATCATATTCTAGTTTTGTCAACTGACCCAGTAACGGCTTAAAGGCATCCCCATGCCCTTCAGTCCAGGATCCATTTGGGGTCAGGTATTGTATTTAATCATCATGTCACTTTAGCCTCTTTGGATTGGAATATTTTTTATAGCCTTTCTTTTTATTTTATGACATTCACATTTTTGAAAAACTTAATTTGCCCTTCTAGCTTTTTTCATTCCTTGAGAATGGTCTGCATTTTGGGTTTCATTAGATTTTTCTTTCATGATTAGATTCAGGTGCTGCATTCTTAGAATATTGCATAGATGGTGTGTTTTATTAGGGTGTCACATCTATAGGTGCAGGATGCCCATCTGTCCCAATCAGGTCAATCGATAATATTGTCTGATTTGTCCCTGGCAATTTTGGGGGGGTGTGTGTGAGGGGGAAACATACATTTGATTTTTTTCCTTTGTTGAATTGAAGATATGAGAAATCCAGATATAGCTGTTAAAATTCAGTGGGCAGTTGGAAATGTTGTTCTAGAGCTCAGAATAAGATGAGTAAGATCTGGCTGAGGACAAACATTTGAAATTTATTTTATTTTATTTTATTTTTATTTTTTTGTGCATTAACAACTTTATTGAAGTATGTTTGATATACAAAGAAGTGACAAGTATTTAATGTATAAAACTTAATGAGTTTGGAGGTAAACATACACTTGTGAAACTGTTACCACAATCTATGCCATAAACATAACCACACCCCCAAAAGTTTATATGCATTCGGGAACAGAACATCACAAGCATAACTATTATAGGAGGGAGTTTGCCCCTTTTTTTTTTTTTTCTGGAATGGATTGAAGTTTATTTTATAAATAGAACTTCACATAGTAAAGAAAATAAAGTTCAAACAATAGCAAAGGACACGTGCTATTAGTTGCCTCTTGTGGTCTCCTGTCTGCCCTCCCCGGAAGCAGTTTGGTGTTTCTTTCCAGATATTTCTTATGCAGCCATATCAACACGTGCATTGTTCTGTAAAGCACACAACCAGGAGCAAACTGTAACCACTTTGTTGCTTTTCTTTTTTCCTTAACAAATACGTCTTTGATATCACTGCATATCAGTAAATCTAGGGCTGTTTGCATTTTGCTTTGCTTTGTTTTGTTTTGTTTTATGTGATCCTGGGCATTGAACCCAGTGTCCCTGGCATTTTAATGCTGATACTTACATCAGCTTTGTCCTGTCTTTTTTATTTTTTTTAAAAAAATTTTTAGGGGCTGGCGATATAGCTCAGTGGGTAGAGTGCTTGCTTTGCAAACATAAGGCCCTGGGTTCAATCCCCAGCACCGCAAAAAAAAAAAAAAAAAAATTTGGTTGTTGATGGACCTTTATTTTATTCATTCATTTATATGTGGTACTGAGAATCGAACCCAGTGCCTCACACATGCTAGGCAAGTACTCTACCACTGAGCCACAACCCCAGCCCGTTTTTAGTCATTTCAGTCTTAGACTCCATCTGGATGCTCTGACTGCTAGAGTCCAAGTGTACTGATTGACTCAGACTGACTGTTGAGAATTTTGAGCCCACTGTGAGTTGTTGCAGCAGTGAACCTGAACTCATCAGTTGGAACTCAGAGAGGGACATTCAGTCCCAATTTGAAAGAGTTAAATCATAGAACTTTAAAAAAAAAAGCTAACCATTTCACATATGTTCACTAATTTTATCAAGTTGGGATCAGATGATTGCTGAGCTAACCTCACTGTTAATATTACCGCGTTCTCTGGACCTCGTGATGCTCCAAGCCATGTGATGAGGCGGTACTGACAACCATGTGCGTTAAACTGGATCATGGGTTGTGGAGAAAGGAGGCAGCGGCTGGCTCCCTACTGAATGATACATAACCACTGAAATCAGTGGTTACTTTTTTTTTTTTTTGGGTGCTGGGGATTGAACCCAGGGCCTTATGCTTACAAGGCAAGCACTCTACCGACTGAGCTATCTCCCCAGCCCCAGTGGTTACTTTTAAACAGATTTAATATGCCCCCAAAATTAACATTATTAACAAAATACATAGTTGTAAAGTAGAGGTTCTTCAGCACTGGGGGCTTCGGGGTGTCTTTCTTCAGCAGCGTTAGCTTTTGTCCTCTGGGTTTTTAGGTCGACTACAGCAATACCTACAAGACCGTGAAAACGCAGAGCTGCATCCACCTGCTCAGCGAGGCGCATCTGCTAGTGAGGGCTGCCCTGATGGACACGGGCCAGCTGGAACCTGGAGAGAGAGCAGAGCTTTTAGAGGCCTTTAAAGAAAGCTGTGGGCACCTTGGAGACTGTTACAGCAGGTGGGTGACGCCTCTGCCACCCTGCTGCAGGAGCCCTCTTGCGTTGTGGGTGTGCTTGCCAGCTGCTGCATCTCTGCTGTTACCTGAGGAACTGGGGAAACGTGAGAGGAGGTGGTTCATTCACTCACTTATTTCACGAGCATTTATCGAGTACATGCTGTGTGCCAGGTTTAGAGATACAAAGGTGAATGTGCCCCACTTCTAGAATCAGAGTTTGCTAGACGAGCAAAAAATCTCAAGCTCACGAGTCTCCCACCACGTGAGGCGGAACATTGGAAAACTTTTCAGGCTTTGGGGGCCGTGGCTGGTGAGAACCCCTGAGACGTTCATTGCTTGCTTCCTGTCTGTGAAGGGAGAGGTGTCAGCAGGACAGGCCGTGGTTTCAATCGTAGTGGTCAGTGCTTTATCATGTCAGAAGGGGACCCTGGGGTGAAGAGTGACCCCTGTGAGTGACTTAAACTGACTTTGTCTACCTATAAAGACCATTATTTTTAGAGACAGACACATCATGAATATTAAAATTTATCTAATGAATTAATTTTTCTATATTATAAGCATGCAAAAAGAAACTGCATTAGTTAGAAAGACTTCGTAAAGTAAAACTTAGGAGTCTGTTCCAGTTACTAAGGGCATTTGTGATTGATGTCTTTGGAAGCGTGATCTGTATTGTTACTGACATGGTTAGACATACAGACTTAACACCCACAAACCTGCGGTGTTTCTTTCCTCCCCTTCAGGCTGGACACCCAGCATTCCCACCTGACCTTGCCGTACTATAAGATGTCTGGCTTGTCCATGGCTGAAGTCTTGGCACGTGTGGACTGGGCAGCAGAGAACGAACCACAGAAATATGAGAAGGGATTAATATTTTATATTAATCATTCACTTTATGAAAACCTGGATGAAGAATTAAGTGAAGTGAATATCGTTTTTTATTTAGTCGTAGCAAGTCATAGCAAGCTTTTTACTTTTCATTTTAGTCATTTGTTTTATATCAAGTAATTTAGAAGGCAAGCTCCTAACATTTCCTTCTTTATTTTTCTTTTCCTGAAAAAAAAAAAAAAAAAAGGCAGTGTACCTTTGTTCATGAATGGTCATAGAATGATGCTTGGAAAAGACCTTTCTCACATCTCCTCAGTGTCCCGAGAGGGAGATGTGGTGCTTGAGGACCTGCCAGGTGACAGCAGTCCTGTGGGGTGACAGTGTGGACCTGCCCTCCTTGACCAGTTCTTCCCATGCCCTGGCTGCCCCATTCTCCAAGGGTCCAAAGCTTCGCTTACAAAACTCTGATTCGTGACCTTAAAACATTATGAAGGGTTATTTTTTGCCTCTTGTTTGTTTTAAATATAGTTGGAAATTGTGATACCAAGGGTTTTGAAAGAGAGGACATTTTCTCATATAAATTACTGCACTGAGTATATTTTTAACTATGGTGTAGTCTTTTATTGCAGACTTTTAAGTGGAATTTAGTGAAACGTGTATTTTCTTCCTCTGAACTCCTGTTAAAATTAGAAACATTGGTCACAACTCTGGTGCATATTTCACTGCTTTCATTATCACTCAGCAAAGAGATCACTTCAGATCAGCTCAGGTCTCCCATGTACCTGAATCAATTCTTTTTAAATCAAAACATAGTACTATAATTTTATTTTTAACTACTATATTTGTATCTTGGCTTGGTGTATGTGTGTGTCTTCCAGCCCTTAGGAATTTTGAAGTTCTTACACACACACACGCACGTATGTGCACACACACACTGTATTTGCTGATTTCCTTGCTTTCTATTCACTGAATGGCCTTTTACTGTTTGTGCTCCTCAAAGGAATTAGCAGCAAAAGTAGTTCAGATGTTTCACGTGACTGAGCCGAAGCAACTGCCCCACGTACTCTGCAGTCCTTCCATGAAGAATGTGAATCCTTTAACTGCCTTGAGCTACCTGAGTAAGCTGGATACGTATGGATTTTCCTCAATCCTAGTGACCCTGACCAAAGCAGCAGTGGCTCTGAAAATGGGAGACCTTGCCACGTACGGAAGTGAAATGAAGAGCCATTCAGAGGTACAGAGCCCTGCCTGGCGTCGGGAGCAGGTGGGAGAGGAGGCGGTGGTCCTGAGGTGTTTTGCTCTCTTTGGCTTCTTTCTAGCTCATATTTCCTTAGTCGTAATGGAAAACAGGCTTAATATTAGAAGAGAAAGTGCCACTTTGGATGTGGCATGTTTCACTAAATGAAAAAAAAAATTAGGCTGATGAATGGCAGCAGGGGATCTGCAGAGAGCTTTCAGCTTAACACACCAGAGCACTGTGCGTGGCCCCGAAGACCACAGAGGCTCTGCCTAGGACCGCAGTGGGATCTGGTGTGGGAGGCAGGGCGTGTTCGCTGAGAACAGCAGGGGGTGTGTACCTAAGTACAGCAAGGGGCCAGCAACAATGACCCTAGGAGTTAGTGGATCAGAGGCCTCCCCTAGGGAAAGCGATGGTTTTGGTGCCCTTGGAAAAGAGGTCATTTGGGGACTCGAGCCAAAAATGTTAATCATTTAAGGAAGAAAATTAGAGATAGTGTCATATTGTAGGCCCCTTGCAGTGTTCTTAATTCTTAAAGTAGTACCGTGAAGTTGATGCCATTAGACTGTCACGCAGCTGAGACGGAGCACTTCAGCCCCTCATTCGTGAGCACGTGTGGGTGGCGGCAGAGTGAGCCATGGCCCACGGCTGGTCTCAGAACCTGTGCTCCCAGGCTGCTGCTCTCGTTGCCTGACTACATTCAGATGCCCACAGTACGATTGGTCTCTAACATGAAAAGAGTTGGTTCGTTGAGGTGAGGGGAAAGAACAGCATTAGGACATCTGCTTTGAAGACAGGACTTCTAAGAAAATACATTTCTCCCCATCATTTTGAAAAAACTTAAGATTATTTTTTCAAATTAAGTAGGTCTAAATATAAAGCTCTACAAATTTTAACTATCTTGATCTTAAACACTAATAGCTTCTATCAGACAGTTGATGATGTCCGTCTTGAGATATGAACTAGTCTTTGTAGTTATGAAAAAACTGTGACCCAAGTCAATTCTGAATAGCTCAGCCCTGACTCCTGAGTGCACTCAGGCGTATCTGGAGGAGGCACCACCTGAACGAAGGGCACGCTTCATTCTTAAATTCCTTTTTCTTCTGAAGATGAAGTTGGTGTGTGGCTTCATTCTGGAACCTCGGCTGCTCATTCAACAGAGGAAGGGACAGATGGTTCCAACGGAGCTAGCAGGGCACCTGAAGGACACTCAACCTGGATTGCTCGTGGCGGCAGTCCTGGGCTTGCAGAAGAACAACAAAATCGGAATTGAAGAAGCAGACTCTTTCTTTAAGGTTTGTCACATTACAAATGTAATGTTTCTGATGGCTTGATAAAAATTGGCAGAAAAGGGGAAGCAGAATAAGAGAAGTGAGTTTTTCATTTGTTAATTGAAAAAGCAAATATAATCAGTTTATAATGTGAAAGTGCAAATTAAAAGAATAATTCTGGAGAAATTCCATTCTTGCAACCTAGAACCTGTTTCTTATTAAAAATGTCTAAATATTCTTTTGCTGTGGTGCTAAAGCTGATTGTAAGGTGTTAATTGCATGGCCCACAGGAGGTGTGATAGCCCGGGAGGTGTGGTAGCCGGGGGTAGCTTGGTCAGTGTGGTAATCATCTAGAGCATGGCTTGTTTCCCTGCTTTCAAGGTGCTCTGTGGTCAGGATGAAGATAAGATTCCTCAGCTCTTGGTGGACTTTTGGGAAGCTCAGTTAGTGGCCTGTCTCCCAGATGTGGTACTTCAGGAGCTCTGTTTCAAGCTCACATCACAGTATATCTGGAGATTATCTAAGAGGCAGCCTCCCGACACCACCCCATTGCAAACATCAGAGGATCTGGTAAGATAATGGCATAGTACCTTGAATTAGACTCAGCTTGCACATTACAACAGTCTGCCTGCTTATTTTTAGTGACTCAGAATGGAACCCAGTGTTCTATTCCCAGATATCTTATTTAAGCTGGAGTTAAAAGTACACTTAAACCTTGTCTTTGACTGATGCTGCCTGTGTTTTAAATAGTTTTACACTTCAGCGAATGTCCCTGCTGCTCCTGTGTCAGATACTGGCAGTGAAGTCTCAGTAGTCAGAGCATGTGGGGTGGACCTGCCCAGGAAGCACCGCACCTGAGCCTCCTTGGCAGGGGTCATCAGTGAACCACAGAATAGAGAGAAGGGACCACTGGGGCTTCAGAAGGCCTGCTGGGAGGCTGCCTGGCTGGGTGTTCTGCCCGGCACAGTACAGGCCTGTGGCATTCCAGGCCATCCCAACAGCTCCTGCTCTCCTGGCTCCCGCCCTTCCAGCTCCTTTGCCTCTCCTGGATGCCATGGCTACTGTGGGTTCACCAAATAGAAGTCACTAGCTTCCTGAATAAGGGGACCTCCATGCAAATTGTCTTGATAACTTATGGATGGTATTTTGCCTCTCAAATAAAATAGATAAATAAAATTATTTCCAAGTTTCCTGTTAACTCTTTTTCCATATAATTAGCTTGAAGTAATATTGATTGTCCCCCCCTCCCCATGGTAGCTCCTTGGAATATTTTAAAGTTTTAAAGTTAAGGAAATATTTAGGTACAGATTATTCATAATAGAATAATCAGTAGGCTAAAACTCCTTTAGGGGAAGGCATTCTGAAGGTTTCCTGTTCCTAGGCCAGTGTGTACCTGATGCTGTGATGTGGCAGAGGATTAACGATCACTTACTTTTTGTGAATGGATGAAGAAAGGTTTTCCTTGTCATTAGGTTTTTTAAAAAATATTTTTTTGTTGTAGATGGACACAATACCTTTATTTTATTTATTTATTTATTTTTATGTGGCACTGAGGCTTGAATCCAGGGTCTCACACATGCTAGGCAAGCTCTCTACCCACTGAGCCACAACCCCAGCCCTGTCACTAGGTTTTATGGTAAATTTCTTTTCTGTTTTAGATAAATGCCTGCAGTCACTTTGGATTAATCTACCCGTGGGTTCATATCTTGGTATCTTCTGATTCCTTAGCTGATAAAAATTACAAAGAAGACCTTTCAAAATTACAGGTAAGTTAAAATGCCTCTTTTCCTTTAGAATACCCATACAACAGTACAGTGTAGGATTTAAATTTGGTGACATGTCAAGTGTCCTGGTAATCTACAGATCTGCAGTTGGCACACTCAGTGTCTTTGACTGGACTTCCGCCTCTGGCTGGAACTGCGATGGGTGGGCAGCCTAAGTGACCACCACTGTCATCTCCAGGATATGCTTGAAAACACTGTGAAGTGCAAGTGTAGCAGGCGTACAGTGGTGTTTTTATTGATGTAATCTGTGTTTTAGTGTGACTTACACAATTTAGATTGCTCACCCGCCAGACACCACCATTGATCTCATAAAGAACAACTCAAGGTAACTAGTTTATCTGGCTAGTCAAAAACTAGCACCTTGGTTAGACTCTTGAGATCATCCCATGAGAATTCTGGCCCTGAGAGCATTTCCATTGGAAATGAGATTTAAAGTCTACGTTTGACGTGGTGGATCAGGCTCGGCTACCTTGTTTATGATTTTATTTAGCAGAGCTCAGTGGCCCAAGGACTGATTGTAATTCCCACATTTGTTTTGTTTGGTCTGTTCAATGTAACTTGCCCTCATAGGAAAATTAAGAATGCATTTTAATAATTTGGAGTTTTAAACCACTCTTGAAAAATTGGGCAGAACTGGCAACCCACTCCTCACTCCTGAGGCTGAGGGTTAGAGCCTGCTAGTAGCCGGTCCCTGGGCATTGCTTCTTTTGTTCTGTCTGCAGACTCCTCTCCATGTCTTCTGCCCAGGGTCTGAGTGTCTTGTGTCTATTTTCCTTGTACCGAGATTCCTTTATGTGTTTTCATTCTCTGGCCAGCCCCTTTCTGCTTTTAGTTTGTAATCCCTGATTTAAGCTTCGGAAACTGGTGTAAATGTGGTTATTGATGCTACAACCAAATGTCAAATTGAGGATAGGGGTTGGGGAAGGAAGCTCAAGAGACCGTATTGCTTACACTCAGTCTCCAAATAGAGCTGTGTTGTCCGCAGAGGTGGAGTACATTCCTTAAAGATCATTGGAGAAGAGTCTTGTCTCTTACCAGAGGCTTCTTAGCCTCAGATTTTGTTCATCACAAGAACATGGACTGTAAATGTGGTGAACAGCACTGGGCTTGCCCTCCCAGAATATGCACAGTAACAATATAAAGTTGTAATAAAATGCTAGGTAATCAAGGATCAAATATAGAAATATATCCATTTTCTTCCATGTTGGGAGATCCTATGAGTGAGTGATTATCAATTTACTTCATCTTTGCCATTTTATTGTCAGGAAATTATTCAGATGAATTATTTATTAAACCTTCAGAAAAAAAGATACCAACCTTATTTTCCTGGTCATTCTTTGGTAGATATTTGGAATAAAATAATCATGCTAACTGTGAACAGGTAGTTCATATTCCATATTCTTTCATAACTCTGAGAAGATGCTGTAGTAAAAAAAGATACAGGGAGGAGAAATCAAGACATGACTGTTTCTCTAACAGAAGGGGAAAATGAAGATTATTTTGGTGGTACAATAAAAAATACTACGTGTACACTTTAAAATACTGCTAACGTTGCTTAATAGTAATGTACTAGTAAAGTTCTCAATACTGAAATGCCTGCTCTGTCATTCAGCTTGTGGCAAATGGTATTGATTCAAATGATCAACTTCTAAATCACTTTAGCTTTTTAGCATTGAATTTTATTTTGATGTTATATTGAATTTTAAGTTTTATTTAACTTTATATTAAAATTTATTAATATAAATTTATTAAATTGTTAAATGAGAACAGAAAGTGGACTTTGTCCTCCCAAAGCTGATGTGTGTTTAAGTGTAGTGCCGGGCAGAGGTACTTCTGTACTGCATGTACCTGTGTAGGTTTTACAAAGCTGATCATGCTCTGGCATCATCTTGAAATACGATTTTCTTACTTATCATCTTATCATGAGCACTTTGTCCTTAACTAGCCTTTGAAAACTTCATTGTGATGACTATATAATGTTTGAACACATGAATGTACCATAATCGACTTAACAGCCCTTCTTGTTGAACATTTGGATTTCTGATTTTTCAGTTTTGAGAGTACTCCTGTGCTGAACAACTCTATGTTCATTATTTCCTTAGGATAGAGTCCTAGAAAATGCTCAGTTTTAATTTGCAGTTCATTCAAAGCAAATAAAATTATTTTACTTTAAAAGTGATTATTTTCTTTTAAACAAATCTTTATTTCTTTAAACCGGAGGTGGATACAAAATTACTTAACTTGGGTCCACTGAGATTTATTAACTGAGCACTGGATTCATGTGCTCTAAAATCACATTCTTCTTCTTCTGGCAAGTGAGGTTTAGTCCTTTTATTGTTTTAAGAAGAGTTTGTGCTGTGTGCATGTTTCAGTTGTCTGGATGCCTCGCTCCATAACATTTTACTTTTCTGTTCCTAGTCTCTTATCTGTGGTCCTTCATTCGACATAGCGTCCATCATTCCGTTCCTGGAGCCACTCTCGGAAGACACTGCCACTGGCCTCAGTGTCCACATTCTGTGCCGTACTCGCTTGAGGGAGTATGAGCAGTGCCTGGACATGCTGCTCGAGAGGTGCCCGCAGGCGGTCATTCCGTACGCGAATCACGAGCTGAGAGAGGAGAACCGGGTATGCTTTTGGATTCCGTTCTCAGGCTTGATGGTGGGAGTGACAGTTGATAAACTGGGTGCCGCATCTGCATAGCAGGGATGTTGGTGATAGCCTGACTTCACAGGGCCGCATGAGTCCAGCGAACATGCGTGTTTAGTGGCGTGTGTTGGATACTGTGAGACACTGTTAAAATGTGTGATGATGATGTGTCTCATCCTTGAAAATCTCTCATTGGGAGATGAAATAGGTGATTGCTTGAAGAATTGGGAAACATAATGCATAATGGGAAACATTTTCTGTGCAATTAAGTCTTATGTTTAGAAATTAGAAGGGTTTCAGACTTTAATGTACTTTTTCTTCTTTCCTTCCTTCTTGCCACCTAAGATGTAGTAACAGGACACGCTTATGTTTCTTCGGGGAAGCAGCCATGTGCATAGGTACATTTCCAGTTTCAGAACTCTTGTTTTAGTGGAGGCAGAAGACGGGCTGTGGATAATAACTTCTCTTATCACAAAACTGAGTTCCTTAACCAAATGACATAATTGTGCCCCGTGCTTTCCTGCACAATCTTGCTCACCTTGGAAAGCGAAGTGTAAGATATGTCAAACTAAAATATATTCATTTTTTTCTAAGCTAGACTCTGTGGTGGAAAAAACTGCTGCCTGAGCTTTGTCAGAGAATAAGGTGTGGTGGAGAGAAGTACCAACTTTACCTGTCGCCGCTGAAAGGTCAGATTCCTCTTTTACTTGATTATAAACTGTAATTTCAATTTTAAATTTGCTGGAGTCATGCTTTCTCTAAGTTTCTCATGGGCTTTTTCAAGTGGCATGAAGAAGGCTTGCAGAATCATTTGAAGAGCTTATTTTTAGCAGCTGTATACCCCTTATCACATTTGATATTCATTTATCTTTTACTTTTTAAAATATTTTTTTAGTTGTTGGTGGACCTTTATTGACACGTGGTGGTGCTGAAACTTGAACCCAGAGCCTCACACATGCCAGGCAAGCGCCCTGCCCTGTGCCACATCCCCAGTTCCTTATTTATCTTTTCTACTCACAGCGCTGGTATTCTTCTAAGTTCATCTTTTCAGATGTTCAACAAATTATTGCAGTTACAGAAATTCACAACTTCAGTATAGCCACGAGGACAATCATGTCTTTTATTAATGATCTGAGTGTCTAATTTACTTCACATAGAAAGTTAGGATTAACAAACACAATTGTAAGTACCAAAGAAGGATGAATTCTTCAAGGGTTTGAAAGTTGAATGTCTAAATCATACAGTGTTTTACAGCATAGGTTGTTATTTGAAGTTTTGTCATTCAGTCATTTAGCAGTCTTAACTGATGTATCATTTTCATTTTCTACACTGTGGTGTGTTAATATTACTCATTAGTTGTTGCCTGGCTACAGAAGGCATGGTTATGTTGATTGTGATGCACTCAGAATATTAGAAATCGACAGTACTAGGATTATATTTTTCATCTGAGGCAGTAGATTTTTAAAACATCAGGCAGACCCAGTGGACATGGGACGTTGTTTCTCCAAAGAGCCCACTTAAAGGGGCACGTTTGCGATTGGGAAAGGAGAAGGTGACTTCCCACGGACTCTTTGCTCTCCTCATCCTCCTGAATGCCTCAGTCTTTAGAAGATGGAAATGGCAGGTGTCTGATCGCTTTGCCCCACTTGCATCAAAAATGAATCACAATTAACCCCTGATAGTTCTGTGTTGGTGGGCCACCTTCCATTGCAGACGCCCCCATCCTCACACCCCAGCAACACTGTTATCTATCGAGCCTCCTTCTGGGTCACATCCACATGCTTTCTTCCCTACCTCACCCATAATCATTCCTCCAGCGTGTGCGCATGTGTGCGTGTGTGTGTGTGTGTGTGTGTGTGTGTATGCGTGTGCGTGTGCGCGCGCGCATGTGTGTGTGGGGGCGGGGGGCTAATGGGCTGGGCGTAAGGTGTGGTTCACCACTGTCAGGCTGCAGTGCCACACACAGAGCTGGCACTGTTCGATCTGTGCTCCACGGTGCAGTCGCTCAGCAGCAATGGGCTCCCGCTGGAGACATTCTGTAGCTATTGACTGATTGGAAGTGAGACATCTGAAGAACTTCCATTCCATTTCTTAGAGGTGTTCCTGTTGGCAGTTATGCACACTAAAAAAGAGCCCAGGTTTTGAGTCTGAAGAAATAGAACTGAGTTCCAGGTGTGCCACTTAGTGAGTGACCCAGAGAAAGCCAGTTTTTTAATATCCCTGGACTAATGAGAAGTTCAAGAGTCACTCTAAAGTGAAATGTTGGGCAAAACTGCAAGGGAGTGAGCTTGGAGATGAGGGATGGGCTCATGTAGGGTGTGTAGGAGCTTGGATTTTCTCTTCCTGCAGCATCTCCAACCTTGGCGTTTTGGGGGTTGGAACATAGTGTGAGCTCCCGTGTGCATGTTAGGATCCTAAACAGCATCTCTGCCTCTGCCTGCTGGATGCCAGTGGCACTGCCCCACTTACCACACCACAAACTAAAAACACATTACCGATGAGGAAACCGGGACTTGAAGGATTAAATGACTCCCTCTAAGTCACTCGGCAAGGGAGCAGGTTGAAATCTGGATTCCTTCCTGGACCAGTGGTTCCAGAGCTCGGGATCTTCCTACTGCCACTGCAGTCGTGACTTCTCAGCAACAAGGGCAGGAGGCTCCTCTGTGTGAGGGATGGTTAAGATTGCTGAATGTGGGCAGATGCCTCTGAGCCGGTTTTACATAGAGCAAGCCGTGGGCATGCGAGGACTCCTGGAAGTGGCCCTGACGTGTGCTTGGAGCCATGAGACCAGAGGTGTTTATTGGGAACACTGCTCCTAAGCTTCACCCTTCTCTCTAGAAGAGGGAAGTACACATCTGTTAAGAAGCAATAGAATCAAGAAGTGCACATTTACCTTTACAGATACACTCGATGCATCCCTCAGCGTCGGACACATTCACTGGAGCACCTTGGCAGTTTAGAAAAAAGGCACATAGATGGTTGTGAAGGCAGATTTGTACTTATTAATAATGTCAAAATCTCATAATAGAGAGGAACTGATACAGGACCGTGTCATCCAACAGTTAATGGTGTTTTCTTGCCTGGCAAACATCCGATGTATATTCCCTGCAGGGTAGTGCTAACATTAGGCAGTGTCCGGGTGGTTGTTACATTTCTCTTTAGAGACCAGTAGAAATTTATTTTTGAAAAATAACCTAGTAATCCAGCAATGAAAGAGGAACTCTAGCTCTCATGAGGCTGATACAAAGTCAACTTCAGAGGCGTCTGGAAAGGATAAGTTAGAGGTTGTTAAAACCACACAGTCATTTGTGGCCGTAGGAGACTGTTTTCTTTGTAGTTGTAACATTTTTGTCTCCTGGACCAGCTTCTGATTAACCAAATGAGGGATCGAGAGAATTAGATCAAAGATGGGCTTTTGGGTCTAACAGATTTTCTTTCCCACAAACAGAGGCACTGTCCGTTGTCGCTGTGGAACTGGAACTCAGGGATTTCTTGAACGTCCTCCCGGAAGATGGCACGGCTGCGTTCTTCTTGCCCTATCTTCTTTACTGCAGTCGCAAAAAATCATTGACTTGAAGTATCTTGAAAGTAGCACGTGAAGCTGCATTTTAAGAATTCATTGCCAGTGCAGATACAAGCAAAGGGCTTTTTGGGTTTTTTTGCATTTTTTGTATATCTCAGATTCTTTCAGGATGCTTACCGTACCATGCAGTGGGTAACCACTGGTTTCTAGATTTAGAAACTGAATCCTTTTAATTGTCCAGAATGTAAAAGAGCTTCAGGATATAAGAATTCTTTAAGGAAGCCATGCATTTAAAGGTGATACTGATTTTTATTCCAGAGAACACCACCAATTTCTTATTTTTGGAGGCATGACAATCTTTTTCCATCCCAGGAACACCCAAGGAAACATTTTGCAAGTTTGTTTGAATGTTACTTTAGTGTGCCAGAATTTTTATCTTCTGAATTTTTCCAGATTTCTGTATTGAATTACTTTCCAAAAATAATATTATTCTCTTGAAAATGATGTAAATGTTTTGCCACAGTTAAAAGATTTCAGACTTTCTTTTCTTTTCATTTTTCTTTTTGGACTGGGGATTGAACCCAAGGGTGCTCTACACTGAGCCACATCCCCAGCCCTATTTTGTATTTTATTTAGAGACAGGGTCTCACTGAATTGCTTAGGGCCTTGCTAAGTTGCTGAGGCTGACTTTGAACCAGCAATCCTCCTGTCTCAGCCTCCTGAGCCTCTGGGATTATAGACATGTGCCACTGCACCCGGCTGCTCATCCAACTTTATATTGTTACTTTTAAAACCCTTGCTTTTTTTTCCTGCATGGGTTGAGGTAGACGTTCACAAAGTTCACTTCCTGTCTGGCTGTTGGCATGAGTTGTTGAATGCATGTTTCCCAGCCCAAGCCCCGTGTCCATTTCCTGTTGATGTACACTATTGCTCTTGCACATGGAGCATTTGTGACAATAAAGCACTGCATCATGATGGTCACGACTGTCTTCTTTTTTAACCTCTTGTTAGGGAGTTTTGAGTCCAAGGTCAGCTCACAGAGTGTCCACTGAATCCAGCTGGGGCTGCACAGGAGTCCCGCTTGCCCACTGTCTGGCACAGCACCTTCTGAAGCTTTCCTCCTGGTGGCAGGGTCTTGATGTATTTATTACCTTCATTTTGTTTTTACCTGGATTCGACATAGGCAATGTTTCTCGACTTCACCGATTCCAGGTAATATCCCTTGACTGTCTTTTTAAGGGTTCAACAGAACTCAGATTGGCATCTTTTTATTTTTCTTTCTTCCTCCGCAGCTTGCACCTGCATGCCCACTGACTCATTAGAAATGATGTCAGCATCCGTGGGAAGGTGCTGGTTGGGAACCTACCTGTCTGACCCTTCACAGTGAACCTTGGGGGACCACCGTGCCAGCTCTCTGGTCATAGATTTTGTATGTCTTAATGGCCTGTGGATCTTTCCATCTGCAGCAGGCAACATGGTTTCCCCGACAGATGCACAGGATTTTTTGTTTTCAGTCTTTTATTAATGTTTACAGTCACTCCAAAGTAATGTTCTATTCAACATGTTCACATACATTGTTATGAATCTTTGGTTTTTGTTTTTCCACTTATCACCAAATTTTTTCATTCAGCCAGACTTGGTTTCTATAGAAAAAGAAGTTTTAAGACCATTATTTAAAATAGTATATTTTATATGATTAAAAAATTAGTAGATGGTGCTTTAAATGTATTCTAATTTTAAAGTGATAGTTGCTTAATCATTCCTAATTCATTTATATTTTTCTACTTTTCATGTTTAGAAATCTCTCCAGTAATGCTTTAATTAAAGAAAACTCACTTTGCTTCCTACAAGATCCTTATTAATAGGGGCAGATAGTAAACTTGACAGTGGCAAAACCTGGCAGATACCACCCTGACCAGTCATTCACAGGTAACTAGCCTGTGAGTGACAAATCAATATCTGTGCCTCCTGATGGGGGACCTGGCTTCTGTAGCAGCATCACCAGAGATACACAACACAAGCACCAGGGGGCGCCAGACAGACGGAAACTGAAGGGTGGTCACGCAGACTGCCCTCTGGTCTTCCAGAACATCAAGATCGTGAAAGACAAGGACAGAGGGGCTGCTGGAGAGTAAGAAGGTGTCTGGGGGCATCAGTGAAGTGGCAGCAGTGCGGGGCATGAGCGGAGTTTCCTGTTCTGTAAAGAACATGGTGAGGATGACAGTAAAGCTGTGTGAAGCATTCACATTCGGGGGCCGGGATAAAGGGCATTTGGGAATTCCTTGTCCTACTCCTACAGATTTTCTGTATGTCTGAAATTATGTCCGAAGAAAGTTTACAAAATTTTGTGTCATTTAGTTAATATGTTAGTCAGTCACCAAGCACAATATTGGATTAGATTTGGGTACTTGGCTAGAAATACAAATATCCAGTTTCTGTGTATAGGGGATTTCAAACCAAGTAAGCTTTTCCCTGATGACTGCATCTGAAAGGTTATCTGTCATGTAAAAGTCACAGTGTAAGAAAAGTACCTTATACATCTGTCACAGGAGGTCCCTATGTGCTACTCGGGGTTGGGGGTGGACTACATTAACTCTTGAGGACAGACACCTCTCTCCCTAATGACTTTTCCTTTGTGGAGACAGCTGTCTCCAGGAGCATAACATCACGGTGGGATCATTCTTTCGTGTGGTTTACAGGCAAGCAAGTGTTCTTTAAAGACTATAAATTTTTTTTTTTTTTTCTCAGCCTTTTTAACTTTTTGCTTTGATTAGGTTACTGGCATTAAACCCACTGGTTTATTTGTCTTGTCAAGTCTTTCGGGTTCTTGTATTATCAGTAACCATTCTCTGTAATAAAAGGACTTTAATAAAAGAAATTTTCATGGTAAGAGGTGTTGGTATAAAATCTTGGGGCAGAAATTAAACTTTATTTGTACTAAGGATTAATCTTTCAGTGACTTAATTTTTCATCCATTTATATATTTCCTTTTATCCCTGTTTTGAGGAGGAAACAGAGTTGTTTTCTTTATTATGTAATTTCCCTTTGTTGGGTTTGCCATGTTCAATTTTGAACTCATAAGCCCAGGAAAGACCAAAACCAGTAGCCATGAGGCAGAAATTTCACTCTTTGTATACTTTGTTGGTGTGTAAACACAAAAATCTGTTCATTTTCCTGCTGCTTGGTGTGTGTACGCACGTCTGTGCATGTGTGTGCGTACACACTCATGCAGGGGGATTGCTGCAGGAATTGGGGAGCAGGGAATCTGACTTTTTCTCCTGCCTCTTTTACAAACAATAATCAGCGATGCCTTCCCCTCTCCCTGAAAGCCCAGAGGGATGTTGCTCTGCCTGATTGGCTGGTAGAAATTATGTTGGTGTTTTGAGATTTTCACGGACTTCTTTTAAGGATGAGCTGTTGCCTAGAAAAAAGTTAGTGTTTTTCTGTTAAGAAAGAAATTAAATACTTAGTTGTGCTCTGTTGTTTGTGTTTTGCGGTGCTGGGCATTGAACAGAGGGCCTCAAGTACTCCACCACTGAGCTACATCCTCGGCCCAGAAATTAAATTCTGTGTTTCTGTAAATCATGGTTCACCTCTTGGTGAATACCTGATATGACCATGCCCTTATGTCAATTATAAGGACAATTATATTGCATCAGATTGGTGTCCGTTTGTACCAGCTTAGAGTCGACGATCCTGTTCAAGTGCTGGCTATCAGGAATTGAGCTGTAGGAATTCCTGTCTGGAGGTGTAGGAGGAAGAAATCAGGGCATCCTGAGGGGAGAGTTTAGGTAAAGAAGGCCTCTTACATATCATGAAATATACTAGAATTTCCAGCTGTCTATTCACCTTCGTTGGGTAGAACGGCATAAGTAGTTTCCATCCCAGCATGAATGTGGTCGGCCACATGGCAGTGGAGTAACCAGATTCCAGGTACTTCGGGAAACATTTCTAGGGTTTGGTACGTCCCAGGGAAAATGTCAAAGACATCAGAGCTGTAAACGCCCCTGTGCTTAATTAGAAAAATGACAAACATTACATACCATACCAAGAGTTGGCTCGGTCTTCCCCTGGGGAACTCAGGGATATTAGGAAAATGGAAGAGTCCCTACACATCTTGGTGTTTAATCCAGACTGAGAGATATGTGGTCTGTGTCTAGTTAGTTGTCAGCACCGTGAGCCGTCACGTGGGCGTAGAGGAGAGGAGAGATGGCCCTTGACCCCGCTCAGGACTGCCTGTGTCCGCCTGCGCCACTCTGTGAGAGCACCTGAGCTCACAGAGGCGCTGAGCTGTGGCCCCACGTTAGCCCTGACCTTGCCTCAGCCTGAGCCTATCCCAGGCTATCTGTCTGTGAGGTTCTGGGGCAAGGAGGATGGGAATGGAAACCAAAGGAGGCCAACGAAGAAGCCCAAACCAGGGCCAGTTCAGGCAGGGACGCAACTAGAGACAGGAGTTGGGTGTATTTCTGCAGGGACAGAATTGAAAGTCCACTAAAAAAAAATCACTATAAAACAAAATGGACTTTCTACAAGATGCTTTTTTGGTAGTTTCCACATTTTCTACATGAACTCAAAAGTAAAAAAATTTTCCAGAAAGGGCCCTTGGCTCCTGCTGAAATGAGCATGCGAAAGAACAGAACAGAAGGGGGTGGAGGTGGAGGGATGTTGCCCAACACCTGCCCGAGGACCTTGCTCACCTCAGGGCATTTAAGGTTCAGAAGTCTGAACCGCAGGGCAAGAGTTAGGATGGTCTCGTCCCGACCTCTGCTCTCTGGCTCTCATTATGGGAACGCTCCTACCCCCTCTCTGATAGCAATTCCACTCAAATGCCTTACTCAGCAAGGTGTGAGTGGAACTCCATGAAAACCCAGTAAAATCTTCAAGGAGAACCTAGGTGTAACAAAGACCCGAGTATCTGCTGACATTTCTGTCCCTTCTACTCTGAAACTTCCTTTTCTGTCTTTGCAGTGCTGGGGATTGAACCCAGGGACGCTCACATGCTAGGCAAGCACTGAGCTCCATCTGCAGCCCTTTTGTCTTTTGTTTTGAGACAGGGTCTGGCTAAGTTGCTGACCTTGAACTTGAGATCCTCCTTCCTCCACCTCCTGAGTGGTTGGGATTACAGATAGGTGCCACCATGCCCAGATGAATTTTTTTATAAATGTATGTGAGGGAATATTTTCTTAGTATGAAGCCATATTCAACTAGAGCAGGAAGGACGGCCACGAATGGCTCTTACCTGGTACCGGAAGCTGTGGCCGTGGAAGTGCACCGTGTGCAGGTCTATCTCATTGCCCATCCCCATCAGGTACCAGCTGACCTCATCTCCCACGTGCATGGTGAGGCCTCGCAGGTTTCCAAACATCCTCCCGTTAATGGCTGAGGAAAGCACGTGAACGCATGTTACCTTTTAGGATATTTTAAATAGTTGGCCATTTCACGGATCATATGATATTAGATTAATGGGGGAATCTTTTTGATATCATAGAACACATTTCACTACAAATGGGGGAAATGGATATTTTAAGGTCACTGACGTCACACTAAAGCTTTTCCAATCGCCTTGCACCAAAAGTCTTAATCCTATTTGTGGATTTAATTCAAAGGGAATGAGATTTTGGAATTGGGAGAGAAATGAGTAAATGATTTTAAATGGATTCAATAGATTACTGCCTCACAAAATGAGGAGAAAGTAGTTTACCCGAAAGGTAACAAATGAATAGTCCCAGCCCAATTCCAGTTGCAAGAAGCCAAGGGTGAAAGGGGGGACTCTGGTTTTAGAATAATGTCCCCTACCGTGCATTTTGTTGCTTTCTATGAATTCATCGTCCTCTTTGTTTACTTTCTCAGGGTGGGCAGAGTACGCTTTGATGTTGTCATCTAAGTACCAAGATTCATTCTCATCAAATACTAGGAACAGAAGGGAGAATTCCAGTTTCTTGGTGGGATTGGATACTTTCATGTAGTGTCTCCGACAAACGATCAGTGGGCCAATCAATCCACTGTAGAGGTCCTGGGAACGGGCAAAAACGTCAGTCGGCCAGGAATGTCGGCCAGGTTTCAGCAAACTGGGGCCTTACCACCCTTGACCTCAGGAATTTTGGGGGGACTGATTTAAGTAGTAGACTTGGCCTAAAGTGATGCTGCCAACTTGCTGACTTTGCAGTGAGGTAGTTAAGTTGGAACAGTGGTCAGTTATGTGAATATGGAAATAAGAGATGTGGGCAGGGCCCAAAAATCAGCTTAGCTAGTGCCCAGTGATTCAGAAGAACCCTAAATGAACAGTGTGGGCTTGTTTAGACCATCAGCTCCTGAGTGTGAGCCAAGCTCCAGGCCAGTCACTCTGAGTCCACAGAAGAGTGGGCAGAGCTCCTGCCCTCTAGGAACTCATTCTATAAAGGAAACAAACGCAAGAAAGGGAGGAGAGACCGAAGCAGTCCCAGCTGCAGTGAGGATGCATGGAACGCTGTTGTACACTGGAGGCAGGGAGGCCGTGGTAGTAGTTGAGGCAAATTTCAAGAACCTGAGCTATGGGGATGGAGAGAAGGAATGGCTTGAGTTCTAGGTGGGGGTGGGAGGGAGAATGGCCCCCATGGGCCAGGGAGAAGCAGGTGCTGGGTAATTCAGAGTCTCTGCAACAGAAGTGTGGACTGGGTGCCTGCGTTGCTGCTAGTACAGCAGGACACACAGGAGGAGCCGAGGAATATCCCACCGTCCCTGATAGAATCGCTGAGTTGTAAGTCCCCAGGGACTGCTGGGGAGGAGCCCAGTATGCAGGATCAAAACTCAGAAGAGACTTGTACTAGAGATGTATTTCTACAGAACAAATATTCGAACAAATGTGGAAATATTTCGTCACATAGTACCTTCCGCTGCTCTGTGATTGACTGCTGAGATCAGCTCCTACATTATCAGGTAAGAAAGCGCGCTGAAACCAACACCTGAGCTCTTTGAATTCGATGTATTTTCAAACCACAAGGAAAATAAAATACTACACTGATTGATAAGTTAATTTCTATATGTGTTCTCCATAATCAGCAATACTAGAATAATTATAACTCTTTAAAACCAAACCAAACTAATGTGGATTGAAGACTTATTTTCCTAATTAACATAGAACCTGAGCACAGGAAGCCCTGACTCCTCTTCCTTCACTTGGGTGTAGGGGGTTGTCACAAAACATGCATGACTTAGCATTTACCTTAACACGATCCACGGTCGAGTAGTAAACCCATGGGATGCAGGGCGAATCCTCTGTTCCAGCACCAGATCTTTCTGGGACTTTCCATACATAAGTGCGAGTTTCACCTATATGAATCAGGAGTTAAACCTTGATAATAATGGTAACCCAGGAACTGGAAGTGTCAGGTTAATTAGTTTTTGAAATACTATGATTCAAAACTCCTTGCAGGCCTTTGGCTTTGAGATCAGCTAAACTCTAAGCTGTATTTTGTGTCATTTGTGTCAACCAGGAACTGAGCTAGCCGTGACCCGCTTGCTCTCACTGAGAAGGAAGCTGTTCAGTGTCCTCGTCTGAATCTCTGTGAACCCCCTCAGCTTGAAGTGTCTTCCCTGATATGCTTTTATTCCTCAGACACCAAACGGCTGTCCCCCAGGGGCAGCTCCTCTGGTCTGCGTGGGCGTGTGTGACCGTTCTGTGCGACTCCCTCGCCTCTGCCGTGGCCCTGCTCTCCCCTCCTCTCACCACGCCCTCACTGAACTCAGGATTCCTGGCCGGGAGCCATTACACCTCCTACTCACGTGTCCCTGACTCGACAAAATTCTGCTGGCCTCCTGTGTCCGTGTCTCTCCTGCGCTGCTCTGCCAGGCCTGTCCCATGCGGGGCATAACCATGGCCTGGGCCTCAGTTCCCTCAAGATTCTCCTACCCTCTTCCCACAGGCCCGGCTCTTCCCCAGTCCCATCTCCATTTCCAGTCGCCTCAGGCTCCTGTGCCTCTGCTCCTGGACCCTGCCCTCTCACCAACCTGACTGGGCCTGCTACTCACAGCTTAGCAATGCCGTCAGACTCTGACCTTCGGAGCCCAGCAGGCCTTTGCCACGTGATCCAGCTGGACCTGAGGCGGTCCCGGGACGTGGGAGACTTCTTCCTTTCCCTTGACTGTTCCTGTGTCCTCCTCTAAGTTCACTGCACCCATAAAGTGTGGACTCACCACCGGCCTCTCGCCGTCTCCGCCTCCGCTTTTACTGACCGCTCATGCTGCTGAACAGCATCTCCTTCTCCACTCCCTTCCTCCTCCACTGCCCGCTTCCACGGCGGCTGGGCCCAGAGCCCCAGGCTCCCTGGCTCCTCTTCCCCAGCGCTCCCTCGTGCCGTTTTCAACAGGTCATTTTAGCAGCACCATGAAAATCCCACCAGCATGCCAGCCTCTTAGCCCTCAGCTGCTCTCCTCCCTTCCGGATCACGGCGACTCTGGTAGGATTCTTACCCGGATGATCGCCCAGGTTCTCCAGCTGTTCCCTGCTGCTGCCCCTGCCCCCTGCCCCCTACAATCCCCTACCCACCCATCAGCCAAAATGCCCCTTAAAAGGTGTTCACCAACTCTTGGCTCAAGTCCGCACACAGGTGTTTAGAAGAAATTCTCTAGTTCTGGTCATGGCCTCCTGGGCCCTTCCTCCTCCACCCCACCCGCTGTCCCTGCTTCACATTCTGCCCCTTGTTTGCTCTGCTCTCGCCTCTGGCCTGGTGGCTGTTTCTCAGACAGGCCAGGCACACTCCCATCTCCCATCTGCGGGGCCTTAGAATCTTGCCCCACAACTACCTGAGTGTCACTGTCAGTGTCACCTCCTCCAAGAAGCCCTCCTGACCCCTGAAACAGCACCCAGAGCTCCTCACCCTGCGGAGCCTTCCCCAGCAGCGTCTACTGCTCACCCCTCAGCTCCCCTGGGTCTGCACCTCCCGGGGAAGAAAGGGAGGGCTGCAAGGGCAGGATTTTTATTTCTGTCCCTCTGAATTTGCAAGAGCAACTCTGCAGAGCAGTTATTCTTTGTCACCTTTGGTGTATCTGGGCACTCCCAAGTTAGTGGGAAATGGCCTTTTCCTAGAAGCCAATTTTACAAATAATGGAAGAAAACATTTGCTAAGCAAGGTCAGGTGAGTACTGGACCAGATACAGGGGTTTAAAATCCCAGGTGGCAGCCTCTGGCCCTGCAGACCCCGTCTGGGAGACAGGCCGCGCACCGGGGCCACCTGCAGTGCGGTCGGGCCATCTGAGGCCTGCCCTAGCTGAGCAGTGGGGAGCGATGGGACTCGCCTTGAAGATCTGCAGCCGTGCGGCACCTTCAGACCTGTCCTGTCAGCTCTCCTGTGACTGTGTCTGTAGGAGCACCTGCTTGGACACCACGCACACACAGACCCCCTCCCCGCAGCCCCGCCCAGCCCCCACCTCCCGCTTCACTCGCTCAGGTCACACTCCTTTGGAAGAAATGCCTCTGTGACAATAGCCATCTGTGGAGAGGCTGCCATGTCCCTAAGGTGTTCCCTCCTGCCTCGAGTACCTGGTGCCGTCGGCGTCACCGTGGGACTGTCCGTCTTCACCCCGTGGGCATGTATGGAGTAGGGCCTTGTTGCCATGTTTTTAAAGATAATTGTGATTCTGTCTCCGACATCTGCATGGAGCCGTGGACCTGGTAAGAGCGAAAGGAAGCGTGGCTTATTCACCTGCCAGACCAAAACTTGTAGCTTATTAATAAAGGCAGAGACCAGGTGACTCCCGGCATGAGGGCGGGTCTCTGATCTACCCTGTGGCTTTGTGCCAGTACCAGCACGGATTTATTCCTGCACCAGAGGCTCTGGGGTGAAGATGAAGACCACAGTGTACCTCTTACCCACAGTTCTAGGGCCCGTGCCTCATCATGGGGGCTGCTGGCCGGGGGTCTCCCTGCAGCATTCGCATGCCTCTCTGGAGACGGTGGTAATCTCCACAGGGCTCTAGGGTTAGGGCCTAAGGTGGGGAGCTGGCCCCCCAGGGGTCTTCCCGCAGCACTGCTCACCTCTGATTTTCAGGCCTTCCTGAGTGCCAGTTGAGGACGGGCTGCCCCTCCCTGCCCCCAGCCCCTCCCAGCCATCACCTGCCTGTAGACTTCCTGCACCCACACCAATGCCATTTTCCTCAGGGTGCCTTGCTCTAGGGGCTGAGGACCACCGAGCCCCCGGGGAACTCTGGTGTTGGGGAGAGAGAGGGTGGGGTGTCAGATGGTTTTCAAGAACATTCCCAGACCTGGTGCGGTCAGGTCAGGCATTCTGTCTTCAGGTGGTTCCTGACCCGTCCAGGGCAACTTCTCTGTTGCCTGTGCATGGTAACAACTTGCTTTTCCATGTGTGGGGGTGTTCTTGTAATTAATTAATCATTTATATCTTAATTTGAAAATCAAGTGTCTCTGTTGGGTGTGTGGGATGGGATAAAAGGGGGAATTTGGATAGGAATTTCAGTAGGAAGCAGCTTCTTAGGAACTTCACCAAAACTACATGAATCCATTTGATAAATACCAAATACATCGAATTTCACCAGTATAAGCAATAATGCATCATTCCCGACAGAAATGAGTACTACTGTTGTCCATATTCTTCAGTAAACATAGGCTTCTCGTTTTTATTGGCTACTCTTTTATTTTGATTTGAATAACCGATAGATCAAAGGAAGCTGGAGCCCAGGGACACGGACCGCTGGCCTGCGGAAGGCCACCTCTGACGGGGAGCGGCACCCACCTAGAATCCCCAGGTGCTCCTCCTCGGCAGTTCTGCCCACTGGATCTCGGAAGGAGCTGTCGGTGAATCGCCGGTACACAGCCTTCTTGTACTTGGAGCCTATGTAGAACTCTCCCTTATCCAAAAATACATTGGAAACACTAAAAAAAAAGAAAAAGAAAAAAAGAAAGAAAGCCCTCGGGTTAGTATTTGCTTTAATGAAAATGGAAGTCAGATTTTAAATTTTGAGTAAAAGTATAGTTTTATTGATGTAATTGTGGTAGTTTTTAAACCCAGTGCCTCACACATGCTAGGCAAGCGCTCTTCCGCTGAGCCACAACCCCCATCCCCTGTATAGTTATTTTTTAAATTTATTTTTATTTTTATTTTTTGGTACTGGGGATTGAACCCAGGGTGTTTGACCACTGAGCCCCTTTTAAAATATATTATTTTAGAGGCAGAGTCTTGCTGAGTTGCTTAGCACCTAAATTGCCGAGGCTGGCTTTGGACTCACAATCCTCCTGCCTCAGCCTCCGGAGCTGCTGGGATTAAAGGCGTGTGCCACTGTGCCCGGCCTGCACAGCCTTTTAACCACTTAATCCCAGTCACCGAAATAACCTTTTACTCCACTGCAAACCACTGCAAACTCCACTGCATCACAGTCAAACGGACCAGCCAGCGCTGCCCACCGTGGCTCTGACTGGTTCTGTACACCCTGGATCTGCCCTTCCCGCTGCAGAGCCCAGTCCTCAGAGCAGACCATCCGGGTGGTGCAAGATGGAAGTGAGGCAGAGGAGGGCACAGTGCTCCCTAGGGATGCTTCTTGGAATGGGTGTTGGAAGCTCCAGTAGCTGTCTTTCACTACACTAATTCACACACTGCAAATGGCTTTGAGCCATGTTTTCCTGTACGTTCTTGGGGAGAAAGGGCTCCTAGGCTGCTGTCAGGCTTTAAAATACTCTTCCGTACCAGACGGTTTTAGAAATACAAAATAGGCTAAAAATGAAATTTGGGGAAGAAAAACAGGCAGCCCATAGTTGGTAAAGAAAACAATAGCTCTGCCTCTGGGCACTGATTTTGGTTTAGTTTGAAAATGAGCGACAAGATAATGGAAGTTTTCCTTATGAGAAAATTGAAAGCAGCAGCGAGGGCGCGCGCGGCTCCCGGGGAGCTGGGGTCTGGGTCCGCATTGCGTAACACAGTGCTTTTTTCTGAAAGTCAGTACCGGTCTTCTCTGGAAGGGAAACCTAAAATTACGAACGGGAACGAGAGGCTGGAGAGTTACTTTTGCTCTTGTAAGTGGTGCAGCTCCTCCTCCCAAGCCCTGTGAGGCGAGTAATCCCATTCCACCTCCAGCGCGGCCACATAGTAGGTCCTTTCCTCCAGGTAGGGGGCGGGATCCTCAGCCCGCTGCCCGCAGCTGCGCACAGTGTACTTCTGCTTCATGCCACCCGTGTAGTGGTCGGTGGTCAGGCACTCGACATCAAAAGTCCCTGCGGTGGGAGAGAAGAGGTCGCTCTCTGGCTCACTGTTCTCTGTGGCTCCCCACGTTACTCCAGGTCCATATCAAAGCCCTTCCTGTGACCCAGTTAGAGGACCTGCCTCCCACATGGGTGGCCTCACCTGCAGCTCACTCTGCTGCAACTGTGCAGGCCCCTTAGCGGCTCTTAGAAGAGGTTGGCATGTGCCCACCCTGACCCCCTTGCACTGGCCACATCCCCTGCAGCTCACTCCGCTGCAACTGCTCAGGCCCCTTAGCGGCTCTTAGAAGAGGTTGGCACATCCCCTGCCTGGAACCTTCTCCCCAAATATCAGGTCTCCTTAACTGCCACCTCTGGGGGGAGTCCCGACCCCTCCCCCATCGTCCCCCCTCCCTCATGGTCCCCACACCCTTCCCTGCCCTGGTCTTCTTCTAACCGCTTGACATGAATATATTCATATGATTGCTTAGTGTCTGTCTCCCTGGAATGGAACTTCAGCTCCAGGAGACACTTTATCTCCTTCTTTTCATGGTCCAATGTATTTCCATTCGTCAAAAGAATGAAAAGAGGATGCTGGATCTGTCTTAAGTTATATTGGCATAAAATGAACCAAATAAATCCTGAAGTAAATCAGCACGTTTTCATATCTCGATTAAAATTCTTTCTTTGCTGTTTCAGTTTGGTTTCCTCATTCAGAGCGAGGCTGCAGTTCTGGCCGAGCACAGGGCCAGCAGTGCACCCAGGCTGCAGAGACCCCAGGAGCCACCCGGCTGCTCTGCCCTCCCAGCTGTCCTTAAAAGGACCTGCATTGAGAAGGGCATGGCTTGAGGGCTCTGCTGTGTGGGATCCCAGGAAACCACAGCCCACTCTCTTCTTCCTCCAGTACCACTTCCTCCCTGGTAGAAAGGGAACGGCTGTCTGGTACCTGCCCTTCCAAGGAAGGAAGGGCACTTGGGAGACTTGGGCGGGGGGGTGACTTTAGCATCCAACATGTTTGGCTACCGGATTTTCAAGCAAAAGTCAAATCAGCCCAACAGAGACGTATCTTGGCTCTAGGGACACATACCTCCTGTGTCAGGTCGCATGAGTAGTGTCACACTCGTTTGTGGGAAGAGATTGGCTGTGTCTCTTCTTTCTCCTTGCGACAGGAATGTGTTTCCTGAAAAGTATATCCCGTGTACATCGGCCTCGTTTCCAGCGCTGAACAAGTACCACACGACAGAGTCTCCTCGGCACATGCTGAGACCGGGCAGATTCCCGTACATGAATCCATTCATCGCTGTAAGAGTTGGGAAATCTCCTTCTGAGAGCAATTTATTTTATGACATTCTCTGACTTTCCAAACCCAACCATGTTTTTTTCTTCTTTTTTTAATTTAAAAAACCCCATTCAGTCCTGTCTGTCCTTTATCTGTCAGGAGTGTCTTTGCCG
Source organism: Sciurus vulgaris (assembly GCF_902686455.1). Classification (NCBI taxonomy): domain Eukaryota; kingdom Metazoa; phylum Chordata; class Mammalia; order Rodentia; family Sciuridae; genus Sciurus; species Sciurus vulgaris. Next base: position 135,200,068 of record NC_136470.1, read on the forward strand.
TCCCTGACCGGGGGAGCAGAACTGAAGGTCGTGGAGTTCTGTACTGTGTCCCTGGCACCCTGGGGACCTCGCTGATCTTCCTACTAGAACAGTGAGGTTCCGATGCCTTCTCACTTCTATCCATGGTCATTTTTGTGAGTTCCTAAACCCAAGAATGATAACTGTTCTTCCTGGACATCAGAGACTGGAAATGTGTGTGTCCTAGATGAAAATTCTCTGGTTCATCTTGATTGTTAGGGAAGAGTCTATACAGGGGATTTTCTCTGTTGTTTTGAACAAGTAATATTTTTGATACTTGTAAAATGCAAAAATGCAGAACCAAAAAAAAAAAATATTTCAAAAAGATTGTAGGAAATGTGGCCAGAACCAGTCCAGCTTTAAACAAACAAACCAAAACTTAACATATTTTTTCTTCTATTAACTACAATAGTTTTTTACTGTTCTAAATTAATGGTGTGGGCCTTTTGAACAATTAGCTCACTGTCTCTAACTGTAACCACCACATTTTAGAATTATACTGAGAGAAAAAGAATTATATATATATAATATAAATGTATATATAATATAAATTATATTGTATATAATATAAATTAAATGTATATACAATATAACATATATACATATATATATATAATATTATATTACCTCTCCAATGCTTGGCTTCCATTAAATGAAAACCTCTGGGTATTGTCCTGGGCATGGGTAGTTTTTTAAAGCTCCCAGGTGATCCCCAGGTGATGTGCAGTCAAGGGTGAGAATCATGAGATCATGAGGGCAAAGGTCATATCTTTTTATATATGAAATAATAAAATGAGTCTGTCATTATTGAGGCACAGATGAGAAAAGTGTCTAACTTAGTAGTTCTCAAACTTGAGTCTACATCAGAATCAAATGGAGGGTTGTTAAACACAGACTTCTGGGACTTAACCCTCCAAATTTCTATTTAGTGGGTTGGGACTGGACTTAAGGATTTGCCTTTCATGTCCCGAGGTGATGCTGAGGCTGCCGATGGGACCCCCTTTAAGGACCATTAATCTATTTGGCATATCTTGTATGTCATTATTCTGAGTTAAGTGAAATGATGGGTAATTGACTGACATATTAAATCACCAATGACATTACCCTCGGAGCACTGTTTAATCGTTTGTTGAATATTAATCAATAAGCGAAGCTATTCACATTTTGGTTTAATTAAAAGCCTTACATTTTCAGCACTGAAATTGGTGGGGATGTGGTACTCACAGTGCATCTTATTGGATTCCTGAAAGTCTGCGTCTTCTTTGTCCACCTGATCAGGCGCAGTTGTAAACATTCTAATATTATCATCCAGCAGTAAACTCTCGTTCTCATCAAATACCGTGGGAAACAAATAGAACTCCTTGTCTACATCTTTCTGCAAATCAGAAGAACAATGAGGTGAAGGCAGAATAAGTAAAGCAGCAGACATAAGGCCGTGTGCACAGGTGGGCTAAAGAAAGAAGACGTGCCTGTTCCTCTCGGTGAACTAGGGCTGGTGAAATGTCCAGTTGGCTGCCAGAGTTTACACTGGTATGTGTTGAACAGGGTTACAGTTCAGCATGGTGAGCTGAACCTTGCTCTGCATCTAAAAATTCAGATTCTCATCTCCCTTCCTACCCACATGCTCCCCACCAATTGAAACCACCCTCCAAAAAATTATTAAAATGGGGGGGGGTGAATATGTGTGGGCGCTGGAAGTCAGGGAAATGCATCCACATCTATGAGAACTCTAGAATTCCTGAAGGCAGAGCAGGTAGAAGCAACAGATTGAAAGACAGTTCATCAAAAGTGAAGAAATAATCTGCCAATGAATTGGAACAGGGATTTATAGTCTCCAGCCTTTACTCTTTCCCCCTGCTCCTGACCAAAAAGAAAAAAGAAAAAAATCAGAAGTACTTTTTGGTCTAGGAATGATTCAGTCATTTAGAAGATGGCAAAGGAGAGCAAACTTTAGAGAGGGTTGCATGTCTTTCCCTTGAGATTCTTCTTGAGATGAAAAACACAATTATCAAAGTGTAAAACCTACTGTAGGCAGAGACCTGGAGGTTAGATACTATGGAGAACTGAATCAATAAAGGTGACCGAAAGAAAGTGCCCTTCATCAGAAGGAAAGAAATGAAGATGGAAGGTACACACAGCAATAATTTTAGAAAAAGATGAGCTAAAAAAGGGGGAGACACAATCATCAGAAACAGTAGCCGGAATGTTCACCAGCATAAAGAGAAAATACCAGAATATTCAGATTCAAAATCTTCACCGGAAATAAGACAAAATTAGGAACAGAGACCTACACCTAAAAATGTCCTGGTAACATTTTTCAATTTCAGAGACAGAATTTCTATAATACTCCATTTAAAAATTATCTAAAATGAAAGTTTTATAACATGGGGGTTCCTTTGTCTGCCCCCCAGATGGCTATGAGTCTGTTTCCCTGAAGTTTAGCTCCCACCTTGGATGTTATTTCCCTCTTCTCAGGATCTGGGTTCGCTGTCCCATCACTCTGTTTTGTTTCTCAAAGCACGTCACTCCCTGAAGTTACTTGTTTTTTATTTTTCTGGGTTTGCTTATTTCCTTGCTCTTGTCCCCCTGACCCCACACACATACATTGAACTGTAAACCTAGTGAAGTAAGAAACTGGCTTCAATGTCTCATTTGCCAGTGAATTCTGTACCTAGCACAGGATGTATTTTTTGAGAAGTTCAAGTGATTTTTTTTTAAATAGAAAACATTCTCAATAAACTGGAAATAGAATGAAGAATAACTATTTCCTATCAGAATGGTGAAAATCCCCAAATTTGCTGATACATAATGCTACTTAAAAAGAAATTATTAAAGCTTTGAATCATACTAGAGGAGAGCTATGAATTTGAAAACTTGAAAAAACAGAGGATCAAGTATTTGTCTTTTCCTTACATAACATGTCCTTTGAGGTAACCAAATAACTCATAATATGAAGTTTCTATTTCTAGAAGAATGCCAGATAGTAAAGAAAAGAAAGTGGAATTAGAGTGCTATTATTATTACCATGATACCACTTCTGATTAGTTTATAAATCTAGGAAATGATCAACAATGACTGAGAACATCTCCAACTGAGGGACTACAATATATTTTACTTCCCTTATTAGAAATATTCTTATAAAACCAAAAGCCCACATGGTATAGTGACCTTAAAAGAAAAAAATCTTATCTGTATTCAGTCAAACCTTTAAATCAAGCCACTGATTTATGGGAAATAATGAGGAAAAAAAAAATAAGACACCACAGAAATGCAATAAATAAAATCTAGACATGAGACTAGGGTATGGCTCAGTGGTAAAGCACTTACCTAGCATGTGTGGGATCCTGGATTTCATCCTGAGCACCCAAAACAAAACAAAACAAACAAACCACATGCATACACAAAAATATCTAAGCATGGAAAATGTCTGTGGGACCAATGACTCTTATTACAACAGACAAATTACAAGAAAATAATCTTACAAACATGTCAATTGATTATAATGTTTGTAAATATTTAGATACTGATTCAAACAGCAAACCTAAAACAATTTTTAAGACAGAAATGTGAACGTTGTTTTCTCATACTAGACAAAGGTGCCAAAAATATGCAATGGAGAAAAGATAGCCTCTTCAACAAATGGTGCTGGGAAAACTGGAAATCCATATGCAGCAGGATGAAACTAAACTCAACTGCACAAAAACTCAACTCACAATGGATCAAGGACCTCGAAATCAGACCAGAGACCCTGCATCTTACAAAAGAAAAAGTAGGTCCAAATCTTCACCTTGTTGGCTTAGGATCAGACTTCCTTAACAGGACTCCCATAGCACAAGAAATAAAAGCAAAAATCAATAACTGGGATAGATTGAAACTAAATAACTTTTTCTTAGCAAAGGAAACTATCAGCAATGTGAAGAGAAAGCCTACAGAGTGGGAGAATATCTTTGCCAATCATACTTCAGATAGAGCACTAATTTCCAGAATATATAAAGAACTCAAAAAACTCTACACGAAGAATACAAATAACCCAATCAACAATTGGGCTAAGGATATGAACAGACACTTCACAGAAGATCTACAAGCAATCAACAAACATATGAAAAAATGTTCACCATCTTTAGTAATAAGAGAAATGCAAATCAAAACTACCCTAAGATTCCATCTCACCCCAATTAGAATGGCGATTATCAAGAATATAAGCAACAGTAGGTGTTGGTGAGGATGTGGGGAAAAAGGTACACTCATACATTGCTGGTGGGGATGCAAATTAGTGCAGCCACTCTGGAAAGCAGTGTGGAGATTCCTTAGAAAACTTGGAATGGAACCACCATTTGACCCAGCTATTCCACTCCTCGGCCTATATCCAAAGGACTTAAAATCAGCATACTACAGAGATATAGCCACAACAATGTTCGTAGCTCAATTCACAACAGCCAGACTGTGGAACCAACCTAAATGCCCTTCAATTGATGAATGGATAAAGAAACTGTGGTATATATATATATATATATATATATATATATATATATATATATATATACCATGGAGTATTACACAGCCATAAAGAATAATAAAATTATGGCATTTGCAGGCAAATGGATGTAGTTGGAGAATATCATGCTAAGTGAGATAAGCCAATCTCAAAAAACCAAAGGACGAATGATCTCACTGATAAGCAGATGATGACACATATAGGGGGTGGGAAGGGGGCAAGAATGGAGGAAGGAGGAACTCTATAGAGGGATAAGAGGGGTGGGAAGGGTGGGGGGGAAATAACAGAATGAATCAAAAACTATTACCCTAGGTAAATGTATGATTACACAAATGGTATGCCTCCACTTCATGTACAGAGAAACAAGATGCATCCTATTTGTTTACAATAAAAATGAATTTAAAAAAAAGAAGAAATGTGAATGTTGATTGGATATTGGATAATATTAAGGAGTTATGAAGTGTGTGATTATTATTTTAAGATGTGATCATTGCATTGCGGGCATTTAAAGGGAGTTCTTATCTTTTAAATACTGCTAAAACATTTATTTAGAGATAAACGCAATGATGGGTTATGGTTGCATTTCTACTTCTAGGTCAAAGAATCATTTTCTCATTGATATATAGGACAAGATTTTCCTCAAGGAATGTGATTGAATCATTATCATTAGTAGGTGATTTTTAAAATGTATATTTAAATTTTTTTTTGTTGTAGATGGACACAATACCTTTATTTTATTCATTTATATATGGTGCTGAGAATCAAAGCAGTGCTTCACACATACTAGGCAAGTGTTCTACCCCTGAGCTACAAACCCAGCCCTGAAATGTGCAAGCTAAAAGTCTATTTTTATCATAAAAGACCATGGATTCCACAGATAATCTCATTCCCAACCCATCTTCTAACAATCATGTTAGAAGAAAATCTTTGCATACTTTACAACTTATAGGGCTAATAAAACTTAAAAATGGAAATTACATGTAAAATCTTCACTGTCTCAAAATCCAGAATTTTCCTTATAATAATGATAGTTTGGAGATTGACGAATCATTTCCATTTCCTCTGATTGGACCTACCTGTCTCCCATTCGCATGTAAACTTCCCTTCTTGCATATTTTCATTGGCCCAATAAGCCCAGTGAATATATCTTTCGTGGGATCCACGGCAGAATAATACATCCTAGACAGGCACACGGGATCTGCGTACGTGGGTCCCACTTCTTTGGGGACAGTCCATTCATAGGTGAAGGTTTCCTTGGGTGCCACATGGGAGGCTGGACGAGGAGGTGGACCTGTGAGGGAGTCACAGCAGGAGGTTCAGTGTGCTTCTATGCTGTCTGTCCCTGGAGCCACACGATGAACTGAGTTTGGTCTAGGATAACCTACTTCTGAGCTGCTTGTCATGAGTGAGCATGGGATCCTACTTGTGCTACTGTGTCAGATTGGCAGATTGGAATGATTCTTCAAGAAGCCTAAGACTAAAAAATTGTGGAACTGTTTAAGCCTCCCCAATTTACCTGTGAGGAAACTGAGGAAAGGTTCAATGACCTGCTCATGGTCACACTGCACATGGCGGTAAAATCACTACTGTTCATGGTCACCCTTGAAAGTCAAATCAAAGACATCCACACGTTGGCATATTTTGTATCATTAGAGTTATTTTTATAAATGCTTATAATGCTAACAAACTCTGGGTGCAAAACTATCATGATAAGGATCTTGACATACTAGCATCTTGACCATATTTAAAACATATATTATATGTGCCTATATGAAAGCGGAGGAATTACATAAAATATAATTGTGGTTGTCTATAGAACTATGAATAATACATGTTTGGTTATACCTTTCTACATTTTTCAAAAATTCTAAAATGAGCACCTGAATATCTCATATTTACAAGAACTTTACGTTGCTGATTGGCGGCAGAGGGCTGTACTCACCTCCCCCCTGGGGACTGGAATGTGACGCATAGTACACGCCCTCATTGTCCTTGTTGAATCTCACACCGGTTGGCTCAATACTGAGGGGGTATGGTCCTTTGTTGTAGAAGGTGACTTTGATGGTGTCCCCCACTTCTGCCCAAATGATAGGACCTAGGGACAAAGAGAGAATTATTGTGTTTCTTTGTATATAATGTGCAGAATGTACAAGAGCTATTCTCTTCAGCTGTGAGTACCACCGGAAGCAGCATACTTATTTGTGGCAAATTGGCAAGTTGGGTTTTTTTGAAAAGTTCATGATCAGTCTGACATGGTGAGACTGGAAAGACGTAAGAGGGCTTTTTGATCCAAGGTAATGCCCATCAGTTAATAGACTTTTAACATCTGTAAAAAACTGTACTGAGAGTCTACACATCTACAGGAACTTATTTGGAGTATCTACATCCTCCCTATCTTGTCTTCTGCGGACTAGATATGTGCCATTTGTCCCAAGAGTCAATGGGTTCCATAAACCAAGACCACCCAAAGCAGGGAAGCTATAATATCTTGGATGACTCTTAGATTTTCAATCACTAAAATTAATATTATTGCCAATTATAGAATAAAAACAGTTCTACAGCACATAGATATTTTATGTGATGCACAAACTGACCTTTGAGAGCTTCCTATCTGCAGTTCCGAGAGTTTACCTGTAATAGCTCATTTAACCCTCATTATAATTTCATGAGGTAGGCACTATTATTGTTCCCATTGTGCAGAGTCGAGCAGGCATAGAAAGTCAAGTCATTTCCAAAAACCCCACAGCTAATAGAGGAAGAGGAAGGACATCTGAATCCACACTCTGGTCTCCCACTATGCACGTCTCTAGGCTCACCTGGGGGCACCTGGAGAGGACTCCAGGGCACACCTAGCCTGCCTCAAAAGTGGCCTGCATTTTATTGGGGTCTGGCCCTGTGCATGCCCCACTTCCACATGGAAATCATGCTGCAGGTCCTGGCATTTTCTGTTCTGAGGTTGTGGTGGCCCCGGGGAGCTATGCCCAGTCATGCGTATTCTGGGCAGACTCACCCAGGATGCCAAGATGTTCCTCCTCCGGGCCTCTTTCCTTTCGCTTTGTGAAGGACGCATCTGTGTACTCACGGTAAACCAGCTTTTTATAAGAGCCACCAATTCTTGTAGAACCTTGTTCAAAAAACACCCTTGAGTCGCTGCCAAAAGAAAAAGGGTCTGAGGCTGGTATTGAAATGGAACAGAAAGTGGTCATGCATATAAGGCGCCATCAAAGAAAAAGATGCTGTCCAGAGCTTCAAGATGAACGTCACCTGTGATTTACGCAACCCATGCCTGTTAATGCAAACAGGCTGGCAGTTCTGGGCCTGTCTTAGCAGGGGGCTCTGTGAAGGAGAATCACTGGGGGTTCCCTTCTAGTAAGTGGAAACAACCTCAGGAGGGTCCATGTCCACCCCTGACAGTCAACGGTTTGTTCTACAACAGAACCTTCTTACTCAATTGTGAGATGTTTGAAAACACAATAGCTATTGTTCTGGCCTATAGCTGCACCAGCCAGGGACTTGAGAATTTTCATTTGCTGAAATCCACATGCCATTTAGTGGGTATCATTCTCTGCATTTACAAATGAAGAAATTAAACTTCAGAAGGGCATCTGATTAGCACAAAGCCATCCCACTCATCTCTTCTTTCATTTGACAAATGTGCTGAATGCCTGCTCTGTCCAGGACCCCTGTCATGTGCTGATGGCGAGCTGGGTTCATCCATGTCCATGAGGACCTGACCCCTGTCGGAGGAGTGACTGTGAACCCATCAGTACAATAAATGCAATGAGCACAGGGTGTCAGGGAGCCCTTCTCACTGGGGACACGGTGGGTAGGGGCCTGGGTTGCTTAGGCTTCCCAGGAATTGATCCTTTAAAACATCTAAAGGAGAAGCAGCGATAGCAAGGTGGAATGTGTGTGGCGGTGTGAAGTGGGCAGGTGATTTTTTTTTTGTACTGGGGATTGAACCCAGGGCCGCTCTACCACTGAGCCACATTCCCAGCCCTTTTTATGTTATTTTATTTTTTTGTTGGACGACAGGGTCTTGCTAGGTTTCCCAGGTTGGACTTGAACTTGGGATCCTCCTGCCTCAGCCTCTGAGTGGCTGGGAAGGGCAGGTGATTACAAAGAAGGAACAACCTGTGAAGAGGCTCGGAAGAGAGTGCAGGGGAAGGTCTAGGAAGGTGGCAGGAAAGGAAAATGGCACACAGGGTGAGGAGTGAAGAATGAGGCTTGGAGAGAGGGGGCTGGGCAGGAGGACCTAGTGAAGGGCAGTACCAAAGGACTTAGCTTGGGTGCTTAGTGTTTTAGGAGGACCCAGCAGACAGCTGCCTGGAGAGAGTGTGGGAACATGCAAGACCGCAGGAGGGAGACCCATCAGCAGGCTGGCTTTACACCTTCGGTGGAAGGTGACGTCGACTTCAGAGATGTTGGCAAAGAGGATGGAGAGGATTAGGCAGCTTCCAGAGATACTCAGGGTCTCCTGAGGCAGTGCTTGATGGGGAGAGGAAGAGGGATGGATGAAGGAGCAAGGGAAAGAGGATGACACTCAGGGTCTGGTCTCTGGCTTGTGGATGGATGGATTCATGGGTAGCTGACAATGTCTTTCAGTGAGAGAGGAGGAAACCGTTCTGTGCAGGAAACAAAGGATTCAGGTTTAGACGGGCTGAGTTGGACACACCTCCTCCAAGTGGAGGTTCACTAAGAAATTTGGAATGTACAAGCCCCTTCTGGGTCGGAGATGGAGCTGTGGACGTTGCTACATCCAGACATCTGGGGAGCCTGGGCTTAAGTCTTCAGGAGCCACAGACATGAGGGGAGGGGAGCCAGCAGCCCAGGTGTCAACTTGCTGTGTGATTTGTAAGATGGGTTGCTGACAGGGCTTCTCCGAGGCAGCGAGGCCTGAGCAGAGCCCTAGAGCAGGAGGGTGGCATAATCTGGTGACATTCTCCAACCATTGCCTTACCAAAACCACTATATCTTCTCAAGATGGCTACTACGGAAAGGAGAAGAAAAGAGAACGCTTCCGTGAGGATGTGGAGAAACGGGGACACTTGCATGCTGCTGGTAGGCCTGAAAAATGGCTGCTGTGAAAAACATCTGGGTGTTTCCTCAAAAACGAAACCCAGAACCACCACGCTATCCAAGAGTCACCCTCCTGGGTGACCACACAAAGAAATGGAAAGCAGGAAACTGAACAGGTGTCTGCACACCCATGTTCACGGCTGCATGATTCACAGAAGCCGAAAGGTGGAAACTCCCCAAACGACCATTAACTGATGAATAAACAAACAAAATACAGTGCACACACGCCATGGGAATAGGGTTGCATCTTAAAGCGGAATGACATTCTGACACATGCTCAACGTGACTGGGTCTTGGAAACTTTATGCTAAGTGAGACAAACCAGACACAAAAGGACAAATTCTATGCGATTCCACTGACATGAATTACCTGGAAGAGACAAAGTCATAGGCACGAAAAGTAGAATAGAGGTTGTCAGGGGTCGTGGCAGAGATGGAATGAGGGGTTTTAATGAATATAGAGTTTCTGGTTGGGATGAAAAGAAAGTTCTGGGTCTGGACAATGGTGCTGGTTTTACCATACTGTTGAAGTACTTAGCGCTGCTGGATCGTACAATGCCGTTTTCAAAAATGCAAAGCAAACTAGTCCATGTCTCTAAATGCCCTCAGTGTTTTCTGGGGACTTGGTTGAGCATTTGATAACATTTGAACCCATCTTTTTTGATAGACTCAAGTGTCAGTTCTCAAACACAGACTCTTATAACAAGCACCTTAAATATTTAGTAGACTAGCTAAAATTTTCATTCGCTGAATCAGTTGTTTATGATCTTAAAAAATTTTTTTGGATGGTGCAGGTTTTGAAATAATAATCTTTGGGGGATTACCTTTCAGGAGCTGTTAAGTTTTCTTTGGTGAAGACATCCACACCAGAGGGAGCATAATTCCAGATGATATCCTCGGCAGCAATGTAGTAGTGTCTCACGTGTTTCCCCTGGGTACTGTCTTCTGAGGAGGGCTTCTTACAGTCACGGACCTGGAAAAAGGCCTGCAAACCAGCTGGAAGGACAGGAAAAAGGCTTTGTTAATGGAGCCAACGTAGCTCTTTCCTGTTCCCCTGTAGACAGTGCTGCTGAGATGGCGGGTGGAAATTGAGGAAAGAGAGGACAGTTCTCTACACAAGGCCGAAAGCTCTAAATGAAGTTTTATTTTAAGAATTCAAGCTTTATAAAAGGACATCTGACTTTTTATGTACATACAGCTTAGAGAAGAGACATTAAACACTTGTTTTCAAAATGTGGTACCAGTTTCTGTGGGGTTCACTTGGAGAGTCCTTTTGAGGAGATGAAAAGGACAAATCTATAGAAAAGCAAAGAAGAGGAACTTTGACCTATCTCATGGGGTAAAGGGAGGAGAAGAGGACTGGAACAGATTACTGTTCTCACAAAATGGTTCTGCATCTGCTGGGCCTCCTGAGAACCAGGCCACGTTGATATGAGCCGTTATGTCTGGAGGTTAGAGTAACAGAGGGAGGCCTAGGTTATACCTAAGTTTCTCGGGGGATCCAAATAGTTTTCAAAGATAAGGAATATTTTTATTGCCTTCTATTAAGGAGACAGAGGAGGGATTTTTCAAGTTAAGGCAAGGAATAGCCAGTTACAAATAAAGAACAAAGCCCCAAACCAGGCTACTTATCAGCATAATATACAGATCTGGGTTTTCCAATATTGTATGTTTTACAAAACTGAAAAACTGTATGCAATATTATACTTTCAGGGCAGGACCAATTATTCTTTTCCAGGACTTCATATCTCCTCAGACCTCATTACTTTATAAACATATCAATTTTTTATTACATTATGATACACATCATTATGGGACTAAAACTAGGATACCAGGTCAAAGCTCAGATTATTCCAAGGATATTTAGCATTTAGACTCTGATTCCCCACGATCACCCCATTAGGGCAGTGACTGAGACATAACTCTTTTGTCAGCTGACAGCTAATTTCAGGCAAGGATGTCTTACCTTTCAGATGGTTTAGATTCTGGCAGCTAAGCATCCATTCTCCGGGGTTCTGGGCCACCATAAAAGCATCAAACAGGGTAGCAGGAAAGAGATGGATCGTGTCTACACGGTACTGCTTGTTAGTCAATGTTTGCCCATGGAAGAAAGCAGCATGCACATCGACTTCATTGCCCATACCAAAAAGGTGCCATTTCACTCTGTCTTCTGCGCACATGGAGAGTCCTGGCAGACTTCCAAAAGCATATCCATTCACAGCTGCAAGTCGAGAGCAGAGTTTGTGACTGATGGACAGTAATATGTTACCTCCACAGAAGAAAGAATCAGTTGGGGATAGAAAATACCAGCACACAAGCAGCTAGCTCTTCCTCTCTTCCGTTCCCGTGTCAGACATGACTAGTTGATGGCAGAGCTCTTTCATTTTGGACCTGAATTCAGACTGAATTCACAGAAGGTAAAACCTATTTGCTCTCTTTGATATCAACTACACAGACTGGTTGAAAGTATGTGCGTTTGAAACTGTAGATGTGGGTAGAGACACATGCATACACACAGTACATGCACACGTATGGAAAAAATATAGGACATAATTTTTTTTTAATTTTGGCTTATAATTTTTCTAATTTTCTACTATGAATTTCTTTTATAATAAAACAAGAAAAGCTTAATTTTTTTAAGATTACAAGGAAAATTTGGAAGAGATATGAGAGAGGAAAAGAAGAACACAGAGGAAAGAGAGCAAGGACCAAGGACCAGAGCCACAAAGGCCTACACGTTACAAGTGGTGTGGTCTGAGACCTGTATGGGTCATTGGTCAACCTGGGTGGTTCTGGGAATTTTCTGGGTGGAAACCAGTTCTGGGAAGGACTGCAAATTAATCAGACGATTGTGGTACCAAACCTATATAGACTGGAAGTTTGAGCATCTTTTTCTAACATCTATTTCTGTTAGCAGATAGCATAGGTGAGATTAAAGTATGGTCAACCCCAGTTTTTTTTCCAGCAAAAACTAGAAACTAAAGACATGCATGTAGTTAGTTTACTTTTCTACTTTGGTAGTACAGTTGTTTTTGCTGGTCTTTTCTGTTTTCTGAGTAAAGAAGAAGCTAAACACAAACAAAAATCTATACTTACACGGGCCTAGTTAGGGTTAAGGTATTTGATTTCTCATGCAAGTTCTGAGAGATAGATAATCTTTCTAAGTTCATTATTTCGTGTGTGAGAATCAAGAAAAAGAGTAAGCTATAAGAAAGGCATTTCTAGAAGATAGAAAGGGAACTAAAATACAGATGGAATGAGGTAGACTGGGCCTCGGCGGGGGAGGAATACCTTTTGGAACCAGGGATTTGAACTATTTTCTTAATTACTGTTAGGTACTTTATAAGTATCATTTTTAAGCATTTAGTTTAATAATCAATTGGCCACCTCAAATCATTTCTAGAATGAGTTTGGAGGCTGAATAAATACATAAATGGAACATTCATATGCATTAAACTATATGTAACTGCTGTGACTCTGTCCTTACTGGTTTGTGGACAGTTTGGTTTATCTAGCTTACCTGATTTAAGGTTTTAATTCTGACCTGTTTAGAGGGAGGTCAAGTCACGTGTCCAGTGTGCTTTGGGATGGGGGCCACAGAGCAGAAGGCATTGCTCATGCCAGGGAACGACCCCGCAGAACTGAGTGCTCAAGGGAAGCAAAGCCCAGGTGAGCTGCGGTCTCTTACAGTGCATCCTGTTGCTCTCCTGGAACTCTTCATTGTCCCTGTCGATGCCGGCTGGCTCCGAGCAGTAAGCTTTGATGTTGTCTTCTAGGTACCAGCTCAGGTTTTCATCCACCACGGAAAACATTACCACAAATTCTTGGTCCACATTCTTTTCCTTCTCCTTATCTAGAGAATCTGCAGTGAAAATTTCTTCTTTAATAGATCTAAAGTTTCAGCATGTGTTTTGACTTGTGTTTTCAGGTGATTTATAGTTTTTTTTTTTTTTTTTTTAAGTTTAGGATTCATTTTCCTAATAAGCCACTAATTGGCCCAGTCACTCCTTTTCTGTAGGCAGGCGAATGGAACTTCCTGTTGGGTATCCTGCCCCTGGGGGCCACTGGTGTATCTGCACATCCACTGACCGCATCCCTGTGCTTTTGGACAAATGGGAAGGTGGGCGCTCAGCATGCATCTAGCTCTCCTGGCGCTGCTGGGGTGAGGCTCTGCCAGTGCCTAATGATTGCTAAGCAGACACCTCCAGCACGTGTGCTGAGGTGCCTTTTCCACCACATTAGAAATAGGTACCACCAGGCTGTATTTACCGGCATAATGCAGGTGATTACAGACTCATCACCATGGAGTGCTGCTGGGGGTCCCATGGGTGGTCATGTCTCCACAGGCCACCCGGCTGGAGTTAGAGCAGACCTGCCCCAGGGGCCCCGGCTTGGTCAGGCTTTTCCCTCCGAGGTTCCTTGCCCTGTATGCCTTGTCTCCTCTCCTGCCCCTGTTCTAGACTCCCCTCTCCCTGGCCTCCTCAGCCTCAGCCCTGGAGACTCGACTTATGTTTAAAAATAAACTGCGCCCCTGCCCCCATCTTAGGCCATACATTGTGAGCAGGGTCAGGGGGAAGGTACCTTTTTTACAGATTATTAAAGGTCCGATGAGTCCCGCGGCGATGTCCTTGGGAGCATCGATGTGGGAATGGTAGATCCGCGTCACGCAGTTGCTGTCTCCCTCCCCGGGACTGTGGTTCTCCGTGGCAAGCAGCATGTACGTGTACGACTGTCCTGGAAGCACTTTGTCGTCTGCTCTTTGCAGGCTGGTGGTGTTATCCGGGTAGAGGGCCCCTAGGAGGTAGCATCAGTGGAGTTGGAGGGAATGTGTCTGAAGTTAACCCATCAGTTTGTTCAGCAAACATTCAGCATCTAATAAGTGCCCTTGGGGATGCAGTGGTGTCCCATGTGAACACAGAAAAAAATGAGAGGCTAATGGTTAGGGGGTCTCGAAGCTTCTCGGGAATTACTTTTTTATACTTGACTGAGTCTTTAGGAGGCAATGATATATGTAAAATGAGGAAAGTGACTTTTAGTTTATAACTTAAAGAACAGCTTTTACTGGGGTCGTGGTACAAAGTTTGAGCAAAATAAATACCCTCTGCTACCATTTGAAAATTTCTTATGTGACATCAAATTGTTGTCTGTGAGGTAACCATGGAACTTCAGAAGTGTTTTACACTTCATTTGGGAATACCTTAAGTATGCAGAAGTTGAGATGAATCTCCAGGCACCTCCTGAAGTTGAAGAGCCTCTAACGTAGTTATCAAACCAGGCTTGACAATGAAAAACTCCAAGTCGGTCTTGCTTCGTCCATAACCCCACTCACCCTTATCCACAGCAATATTGAATTATTTTAAAACAAATCCCAGACATCATATTTCATTTTTAAATGCCTGAGTAGCTATCTCTAAATGATAAGAACTTAATTTTTGTTTAACAAAACCACAATCCCATTATTATACTTTAAAAATGAATGCTAATTTCCGAATATGCTGTCTCTTTTTTAAAAAAAGGTGAGCGGGCATGGTGATTACACCTGTAATCTCAGCGACTCAGGAGGCTAAGGCAGAGGGATTGCGAGTTCAGAGCCAGCTCCAGCAACTTATTGAGCCCTGACTCTAAATAAAATATATATTAAAAAAAAGACCCATAATCAGAACTCATCTAAATTCTTTTCCAGACTTGATCCTTACAACTTCAATGAACTGTAGCTTGACCTTAACTTTTGTTGATGAAAATGGCTGATGTTTCTTAAGCTGTCACTATGCAGCATAATTCTTCCTATTTAACAGACAAGGAAACTGAAGCACAGACCATTTACATCTGCCAAAAACTACTTGAACACTAAGGGGTAAACCTGGGACTAACCTTGGTCTATTAATTTCAAAACCCTTGCCTCAATCACAACAAAATACTGCCTCTTTCCGTGTCATTGAATACAAGTTGAACAGCGTACTCCAAAATGCTTCAAAATCTGAAAAAGTTTGAGGACTAACTTGAAGCAACAAGAAAAAAGTTCCATACCACAAAACTTTATTTCATTTATAAAAGTATAAAACAAAGTCAAATTATCTTCAGGCCATGTGTATAAGGCATGTGTGGAACATAAGTGAATTTCATGTTTAGACTTGGGTACCATCCCGAAGATATCTCATTATGTGTATGTGAATATTCCAAAATCTGAAAAAAACCCAAATTCAAAACTCTCTAGCCCCAAGCATTTGGAATAAGGGATCTTCAACCCCTGAGCCGAGAATGAGGCCACGGGACCAGACCTCACCTGCCATGTCCCATGTTCAAGTGCCTTTCTGCTAACAGTGCTGCAGAGGTGACTCAAGGTCACCCAGCCACAGGTACTATTTAGCTGAGGCATGAGACTGCTCATGCCACCTTAGCTGGGGTGGCGTTCATCCATAGTTAGGATGGGAGGAGATGGCCGCCATGCGTGAACCGGTGTGGGGATGTCAGAGGGAAGCCCATCTGCATCCTCATTTCTCTTTCCTCTGGATTTCCACCTCTATTAGGCTTTTTAAAAAATTATTTTTTATTCTTTCTTTATTTAAAAAAATTCAAAATTCTTTTTAAACATACATGAGAGTAGAGTGTATTTTGACATAGTATACATACATGGAATAACTTGCCATTCTTGTGATTGTACATGATATGGAGCTACATATATGAACGCAGGAAAGTTATGTCTGATTCATCCTCTGTCTTTCCCATTCCCATCCCCCCCTTCCCTACTTCCCTTTTGTCTAATCCAATGAATTTCTGTTCTTCCCTCCCCCACCCTTATTGTGTGTTAGCATCTGCATAATTAAAGAGAACATTCTGCCTTTGGTTTGGGGAATTGGCTTATTTCACTTAGCATGATAGTCTCCAGTTCCATCCATTTACTGGCAAATGCCATAATTTCATTCTTCTTTATGGCTGAATTATATTCCACTATGTATATATACCACATTTTCTTTATCCATTCATCTGTTGAAGGACACCTAGGTTGTTTCCATAGCTTAGCTATCGTGAATTGAGCTGCTATAAACATTGATGTGGCTGCTTTACTGTCCTATACTGGTTTTAAGTCCTTTGAGTATAAACTGAGGAGGGGGATAGCTGGGTCAAAGGATGGTTCCATTCCAAGTTTCTGGGGAATCTCCATACTGCGTTCCAGAGTGGTTGCAGCAAATTGCAGTCCCACCAGCAATGTATGGGTGTACTTTTCCCCCCACATCCTTGCCAACACTTCCTGGGACTTGTATTCTTGATAATTGCCACTAAGGCACATTGTCCCTTTCTCTCATTCTGACTAGCTGAAGGGGAATTGGGCACTGGGGGAGGCTCCTGATCGCACGGCATCTGAGTGTACCTGGACATCTACGACGCCCCCTTCCAGAACACACACCACCACAAGAAACACACATTGTTATGATGAACCCTGATTAACCTGCTAATAAAATCGTCCAGCTCTAAATGACACAGTGACAGGTAGGTCTCCTCCAGGAGGAGAGTCCACATGTTAGGAGTTAAAAGGTTTTCATATTAAAAAAATCAGAGGCAATCCCAGGCACCTCGGGAGCTGGACTTACCTTCGTGCTCTTTATAGTAGGTGATTCCATGTGAATGGAAAGTGTAAGGCCTGGAGGCGAAGTTTTTTAGGTGTACATAAACTGTATCCCCAACTTCGGCTTTGATGACAGGGCCTAGAAACCCTAGCCAGGCTGGCTTTTCTATGGTTGTCTTAAAAGTTCCATCTGTGTATTGAATATAAAGGGCCTTTTTGTATATTCTTCCAATTCGGTCTGGGCCACTTTGAAGATAGAAATTGAAACCCTCTCTGCAAAGGAAAAGAAGACAACTCTATCAGAAGCCAGGATTTCTGCGGATAGCAAATAATGAAAGAGAAACAAATAACCACATCTCCTACCACGTTTGCCTACCATCCAAAAGCAGTTAGTCCTGCTGCTTTAATTATGTGAGGTATTTCCGTCAGGTATTCGACAAACATGCCATCGAAGGCAGCACAGAAATATGGTGCATTTTACCGCAGTAATTTTTCCAAAATGTTCATATAAAAACATGTTTTACGGAATGGAATTCAAAATTAAAGTGAAATATTAAAATACAGCAGATAATTAAGGTATTTTTCACTATGGTGCTTCTCTTAGCTATAGGGAAAAAAAAAAAACCTCAAGTTTGTGAACAATCAACTTGGAGATTTGAGACTTCAAAAGTTTGTAAGTATAGATCTCAAAGTAATGAAACTATATTGATTCTCTCATTTTTATTTCTTTTAGCAGCCCTAAATCAAGGCCAGAGTTGAAGCCATACAATATGTATGGGTATTAAAATTAGCTTTGTGGGGTTTTTTTTAAAGTATAATTTTAGTTGTAGATGGACGCATACCTTTATTTTTATTTATTGACTTATTTGCTTTTATGCAGGGCTGAGGATCAAACCCAGTGTCTCTCATGTGCTAGGCAAGCGCTCTACCACTGAGCCACACCCCAGCCCTAGTTTTGTGGTTTTTTAAATCTGTTATTACTGCAGACACTTACCATTGAATGTATTCTGATTAGTGCTGATTAGTTGCTTAATTCTTTCCTAAATTTATCAGCATTGTAAGTAGTAACCAGGTGGGGAAAAAGAAATGGAAGTGAACTCAGTATCAAACTTAAACCGACTCTTATGCTATTGGCCTTAACTAAAGCTTGCAGATGGCTGCGTGGGACCTATCTTTGGGCAATGCCGTGTAGACATTAAGTCTGGATTTTGGCCAGCCCTCCACAACCCAGGTGTCTTCCGATTGAATGAAAACTGCTCAACTTGGGCTGAGGAACTTGAGTTTGTGTGAGTGTGGCCTGCTTCGTCTCGGTGACCCTTGACCTGTTTCCATTTTCCACTGACACTCTGGGGCTGAAGACCTGACTGAGGAATAAACTTCGTCCTGTTTCCTCCGCTGCAATCTCACTGGAAAAAGTGAGATGTATTTTATTCCTTCCCTTCCTCACAAAAACAGGGTTTGTCCAGGAGTGCTGGAATTCCATTGCTGCAGAATTTTAAGATCTTGTTTTTTAAAAGCTTAGGGCTCTGGCTTAATGTGTCTTAAGTTTTGAAGGGCACAGACATCTATGAGGCGTTTTGGTGGAGTGCAGATCCCTGGGGCCCAGCTTCGTGGGTCTGATCCTCTGGGCCTGAGGTGGGGCTCGGGCGGCTGCCCTTCTTAACCGACATTCTGGTATGTTCTGAGGCAGGCGGGCTGCACTGGGCTCCGGGGTAACCTGGGTAGTGGAACCCTCGAGGCTGAAGGGAAAGAGAGCAGACCAGTCCCAGAGGTGATGGGATTCCCTGATACCTGAGACAGAGGGGTGCCAAGTTCTGTTTCCAGGCCATGCCCAGGTAGTGCCCAGACCTCTGCTTGTGGCAACTGCACGCATTGAGCCTGAGTTCCGTGACCAGGGAGCATGGTTACTTGCTGATGGTCCTGGTGGCTGAGTGTGGGTAAGGGAGCAGGCGTTGATAAGAACAGCCCTCCTCCTCAGGACTGACCCAGGAGCTTCTGCCAGGGGCATCTGGTGTCAGCCCCACCTACGGGAATCTTCCTGGATTGTATGATCTCCAGGAGATCTAAAGGAGGCAGGATTCTCCCTCAGGAAATGACTGAGACGGTGCTCCCCTGTCCCTCCCACCTGGTGGGATGGCCAGGCTGGAAGCTGGAAGAATAAAGCGACATGTTCTGTGTCCATCTCAGAGCAGCAAAATCAGGTGTGGCTGCTTTCCCCCTATTTGTTTTTGCCTTCGGATTGTTTAGTGCAAAACAGAAAAATTAGTGGGAAAGGTTCAGAAAGACTGGAGAATGTGGAAATATGTGGCAAACGAACAGAGCACAGGTGTGGATTCTGCCCCAAGCCCAGGAGGATTTGGACAGGAGGACAGGAGGAGTCTTCATAAACACAGGACGGCACGTGAGGCAGGGGGACCCCTGAGATCAGAGCAGAGGTTCCCCTGCTCCACCCCACCTGCTGAGAGGGGCTGGTGAGGACAACTTGGGTTGGACACACACACACAGCTGGGGCTGCAAAGTCTCCAGGGAAAGCTGGGGTTCCTTGCGGGTCCTGCCGGAAAAGCCCTGGGCCAACCAGTCTCACCCAGGCTTGCCTCAGTTCCAGGGTAAGTTCTCTTCAGAGTCTGGACACCATCCTACTTCTGGGACACAGTAGGATGATATTTAATAGAGATTCTAACCGGTACTCCACCACCCGGTTGATAGCACACCCTACGTAGACCCAAGTTTGAAAAAGTCCATTCTTAAGGCTTTATTTAGCTAAATGTGTTTTTCTATTTGCTGAATATGACTCTGCAGCACTCAGAAATACATCGCATCCCATTTTAATAAACTATCGTGGTTACTGTTAAAATGCTTTCATTGCATTAAACTTTTTCTATATTAATCATTTCCCTAAATAGGAGACTCATTGCCCAAGATTTGTGACTCTTTTCTTTTTTTTCTAAACAGTTTTTTTGGGAATGTGTGTGAAAATTGCTTTAAAAATAATTGAGCTGAAGCTATAATGTAGCCAGGGTTTTTAGCATTTGGGATTCCTTTTCTATACATTGCAGAATGCAGACTGTTCTTCATCTTGTCTCTTAATGGGGAAAGTTCTCCTTCACCAAATTGGGAAATATTTCACCTCATGTGGCACTCTGGGGGAAGGTCTGTTTGCTCATGATCTATCTCCAAAGGAAAATCCAAGGGTCATTAGGGGATGTCTATTTAATTTCAAGAGCACAACTTGGGGACAAAGGGTCAGTTACTAGAAGCTGGCAGGAAGTTTGTCAGTGTGATATTCAGACACAAGAATCTATTATAGTTAATCCTTGAACCAAACAAATAATTCACATTTAATTGTGTGTCTTCCTGTTGACAGTGACCAGATTCTCCTTTCAACTCACTGCAGTGGATACTTTTCCCTCCTAGTTATCACATTTCCTGGTTTTAAGCCAATTGCGAAAGTAGATTTAGACCCACAAGGGGGATTTTAGTGGCAGGGGATTTGTGTGTGTGTTGCTTTAGTAAGATAATCATAATGCCGTTCCTCTCATGAATCAGAATTCACTCGAGTGGTTTTGGTTTATGTTCAGATACAGTTGCTGGAGCCTGGGTATTACAGGTAAATTTAGATTTTGGATTTCATTATTTGAGACATAATATGTTGGTTTTTTTATTGCTCCATAACTCACGTAGCAGTATGAAATAATGCCTGTTCATAACCTCACAGTTCTGAGTCAGAGTCTGCCTTCTCTGCTCAGGGCACCCCACCCCAAGGCTGAAATCAAGGGGTTGTCTGACTGAGTAGTTGTCCAAGCCCTTGTGGAAGAACACACTGCCTAAATTATGAGGCTGTTGACAGTTGAGGTTGGAGGATTGAAATCCCTATTGGCTTGAGGCTATCAGCTGGGGCCTCTCTCAGCTCCCAAAGACCACCCTATGGGTCTCAAGTGGCCCTTCCCAGCTCAGTCAGCAGCCCTGTGGAGAATGCCCCAGGTTTCTGATCCCTCCACTTTCTCTTCTGCCACTAGAGGACTCCACTTCTAGACGAGGCCGCCCAGGCCACCTCCCTGAGGTTGGCTGCACCATTGGCTGTACCATTGGCTGCACCGGAAATCCCGGGAGGGGAGGCTCATCCTCCTCACAGACTCTGGAGGTTTAGTGTGGGAGGTCTTTGGGGGCCCCTTTTAGAAATGCTGCCTACCAGACAGGAATCATGAGGAAAACAGGAAGTCGGCAGAGACTCAACAAGTTTACCTGAATTATAGGTTCTGACTCCACCAGCGCAGTGAACGCAGTGTGCTTTGGCTCCGTGGTTGGGGGAATGGAAACTGTGGTCATAGGTTGTTAGTTCGAAAAGGACGAAATGTTATGAGTTAATTATCTCCATCACACAGGCTGTCTTGGCTCAAGTGTTTGTACCACACTGGCTGTTACTTTCGGCATTTGGCAACCTCAGAGAATGTGTCATTTTAAGTGAGTTTTCCAGAAAATTTTAGCTAAAAGTTGTACCTCCCTAAGTATCATTTTTAAAAACTTCATATTTTTGAAAGGGCATTAACGTAATCAGGAGGCCATTAGACAGAGATGCCTCCAGTACCTTGGGTTCCACACAAGCAAACCAAGAAAACTATTTAATGTAAACAGTAAGATAAAACTTCAGTCTACCAGCCTCAACAACTTAGTGAGGCCCCTAAGCAACTCAGTGAGACCCTGTCTCTAAATAAAATATAAAAAGGGCTGGGAATGTGGCCCAGTGATAGAGTGCCCCTGGGTTCAACCCCCAGTACCAAAAAATAAAAAATAAAACTTAAGTCTAACCAACAGGAAACTGCCAACTCGTCTCTAACTGGGGTCCTTCCTCTTTAACTCATCAAATAATTCTCTTAATCTGATGTCCATAAACACTTTATGAAAGTCTCCTTTCCTGCACCCCATGCCCCAGTGAGCTCTTTGGGGTCTGATGTGGCCAGATTCATGAATGCTGAATGCTCAGATAAACTTGTTAAAATTTCAATGTGTTTATCTTTTAATAGGAGTAAAATAAATTCCCTCAGTTCAAGTTTTCTCTCTAAAAATATTTTGCTTGCTTCCCTGTTTTCTTAAACAAGGGTTATACTGGGGGAGGTCGCTGTTTTTCTGATAATAATAGTAAAGATGAATATTTGTTGAACACTTTTGCATCCTAATCACTCAACATCATATTATAATAATTATAAATTACACCATGGGAAATATGGTTATAGTTTGTTGTCTGTTTCTTTAGTCAGAATTTGAGCTATTATTTTTTCTTATTCTGCTTATAATGGCATCTTCACCATATCATTGACTTTTCAAAATGACAATGACTGAAAAACTAGATATTAAAGTTTGTAAAAACCATATGTTGAGAAAGTCACAAAGCCTGAGTTGAAATCTATGAAGTCAAGTGTATAAGGGTTTTGGGGGGCTGTTCTTGTGCTTAAAATATTTTTCTCTTAATTCCAGCTTCTGAGACCACCAGAAAACCAAAATAACCTGAAGATAACAGTATTATTATTTATCATTATTATAGAGTCAACTAAGTAAATATCGAACTAACACCTACTATGGACCCAGAACACACTCTTATGTTTACTAATTGTTCTTATGAGTATGTCTTTTATTCTTATATGAATTTTAGCAATTTAGAATCAGAAATTATATCTTATAGAGACTTTATTCATGGTTTTTTAAGTGACAGATAAGGCCTGATCCAAGTAAATGGGAGCATGCCTTACATTACCAGGAAATCACTTTCCACTGCACCCCATTAGAAGTAATAACACTGGCATTCATCCCAAAGAGAAAAACTATTTTTTTAACCAAGCAAGCAAAGCAGAAATAGTCCATACATTTTTCTCTTTAAATATCCACCTGTCTTGAGCTTCATCAACCTTACATGCTGACCTTTCCTATCATATCCATTGCCTGATTCATTCTACAGCCTGAATCTGTCCAGGCAAGTTGCCAGGGAAAGTTGTTACAACATAGCTTATAGTTTCTCCTAGCTTCTTACCTACCTTTTATTCATTTATTTGTATATATTCACAAGTAATTTATTGAGTGCCTCCAGTGTTTTAGGTACCGGTGACCAGCCAGTGGACCTAACAGAGGGCGTTCCTGCTATCTCCATATAATTCAAGGTCAATATCATGCTGAAATCACACTGAAACACAGATCTCAACCCAACACGCATCTTGCTTTCTCTCCCCTTCTGCTTCGCCGGTTTATTTCCACTTCTTTTGGGCCATTGCAGGAGAAGGAATGGCACCCTGTCTGGATGCCTCCCTGGTCTTTCACTGACTGGACTGAGCCAGCTGCAACTCTATGGCAAGGAAGGGAGCGTGAAGTCGCTGCCACACTCAGCGCAGAGAGTTTAACACGAAACCAGCAACATCGCTGAAGCTCTAGCCGCTGTTCAGATGTACGAGGGAAAAAAATCATAGACCACCTGGCCAGTGCCTTCAAGAGTTCACACAGCGCAGGCTGCCGTCGAAGCCACAGGAAATTATGGAGCATTGCTAAAAAGAAAACAACCCCGTCTGGAAGATGAATCACTTGCCTTCTTAAGCACCCTTAAGTATGCCTGTTAAAGAACAGGAGGCTAAACAAGACTTACATTACACAGCCTCCCGATCGGGCAGGCCATGAGACTATTAAAAAAGAGAGTTGTCCCACCATCCCAGAAATCCTTATCCATTTCCTTCGCTCTTCTATTTCTTGATTTTTGGAATTAAAGACTTCTTTATTGGAGCATGGTCAGAGCCTGACCTTGCACTTGGTTTATACCTGATAAACTGACTTGATTTCTTTTTTTTTGGCGCTGGGAATCGAACCCACGGCCTTGTGCTTGAAAGGCAAGCACTTTACCGACTGAGCTATATCCCCAGCCCCTGACTTGGTTTTTGTTCATGAACCATGGCAGGAGGTGAGTGAGCCATGCGCAGTACTTCTATTTTTGAAAACAGTTTAATTTATGTCTTTATTTATTTAGGTGCTGGGGATCAGACCCCGGGCTGTGCTCACACCAGGCAAGTGCTCCACCACTGAGCTACACCCCTTCCCCTGGAAATGAAAACCACATGTAGTTTCATTCTTTTATTCAGGAAAACACTGAATCTGTACAAAGTAATGTTTCTAGTTAAGCTGTAAAAATATACTCCCAAGAAGAGAATACTATTTTGAAACAGATTTTTAAAAAATAGCAATTGTAAGATGTACTAGTTATCTTTGTTACTGTGATCTTTAGGTCAGAAAATTTCCTCACCACATATTACTAAATTAAAAAATAGTCATTGGATGTATTTGCATGTATTTTTTACTGTGAACAATTTCAACCATACGTGCAATTAAACAGAATAGAATATGCCCATCAATTAAGAGTTAAAGAAATTTGGCATCATTATTTAGCTATTTTTTAAAGGTATAATCTTAGCAGCTGCTGGTTATTGGACTCATCTGTGTTTTATCACCATTAAAATACACTTGTTAATGTAGTGAATATTGGTTTTGAATGACAAATTTCCATTTAGTGGTAAATGTTTAATTAACATTAATAAAAATAGATGACCTCAATATAGATAAACTTCCATAATAAAACACTTCAAGGAGAATTCCACTTTGTTATTTTTCTGTGTGGTGAATATTGTTTAGAATAAAGAGGCTTTCAAATAAGACAGGAAAACATTGATATCACATATTTTTTGTATACATATACCATGCCCAATTCTCCACCAAGAGTTATACATGCGTCCTGGGAGGTATGTTTTTATCTCTATTTGCGGATATGAACTCAATAACCCCATTCATTCACTGTCCAGAATTACCTGAGCAGTATTAGGCAGCCCCATGTTTGTTAAAACTGTATCTTCTTTCTGTAAGTGATATTCTGGAGGATTAAAAAAAACTTGCTTCCTTAGTATTGATAACCAGTGAATGGTGTTATGAACTTTTTTCCATTTAGAGTTTTTTGTTTTGTTGTTGTTAAAGGGTTTTCTTTTCTTTCTTTTTTTTTTTTAATTGGTGCATTTTATTGGTCGTTACTTGTTTGTGCATGCACACAACATAACAATATAATGTGGTCGATTTCCATCCTCAGTACCTCCCCTTTCCCTCTTCCCTGCCTCCCCCATGAACATAGCATTTTATATAGCCATTATTCAAAGAATTTCTGCGTCGACAGACGAAAAGATAGATGCTGATGGAAGATGTATAACCATCAGAGGAGGTAATGGATAGGAGACTGAGGAGTTCCCCAGGACCCCAGGAGCAGCAGGGCACCTCTCTGATGTAAGATCCCCAGGGATGGAGAGGAGACCAATTAAAGTGTCTCAGGTTTCAAGTCCACATTTTGCAGTGGACAGATTAAAGAAATATTTCCTCTGATGGCTTATTTTTTAAAATTGCTAAATTACAAATTTGGTCCATAAGCAATAAAAACAGTGACTTACGTGTCAACCGAAACAAGTTTCTTTTCCTCACTGTCCGAGGCGTAGTTCCAAGTAGTTTCAATAATTCCAATGTAATAGTGCTTATCTTTTGTCCAGGCTGGGGAACTACATAAAATCAGAAAAATACCAAGCACCCAAAGCTTCATTTTGTCCCCCTGTTGGAGCCTGAGAAGCAATCAAGTGAATCAGAAGCAGGGCATTTTATAAATAAGGCTTTCTTCCTTTATTTGCTTGGTTGACACAATTTAATGTTGCACAAGAGTAAATTGTTTTGTTAAAGCAAATAACATTTTCCAATTCAGTTCAGTTCTCGTAAATCCAGGAAAAAAAAAAAAAAAAAAAAAACAAAACCCAAAACAGTCTCAGTTGCCAGGCTTCTCTGTCTACAAATAAAAAGTCAACTGTTATTGTCGGAGTATGCATAACTCTGTGCTTCTTCCATTCATCCTGTAAATTCCAGGAGGCCAGAGAACATCTAAATGCTCTCTTTGTTCCTCCAACAATACGCCAGGGTACAGTGCCCCCCATAGGGCGAGCTCTTAATAAACCAGGAGAAAGATTATGTAAAAGAGCCAAACATGCAGCACTTAACTAACTCTGAAACTCCAGGCTGCTAACTCCTGTAAAAACTTCATTGTAATTTTAAAGATATGACACCTGGTGTTTAACATGCCCCGTTTTAGTAACTAGCAATAAGCATTGCGTTTTGAAGAATTTACAAAGTCTCTGAGCTCTGAACACATCTGCATAGAAAATGTGCCAGGTTATTCTGTAATGCTATGTGGAAATTGCTAGCAGAGCAAAGCAGGGATTGATAATTTTGTTTGCATCAAAGGCAAACAAAACCTGTCTTAAGACAGGTGCTGGGGTGCATGCCTAAGGTCCCAGCTGTTTGGGAGGGGGTGACTGGGGCAGGAGGGCAGGAGGATTACTTGAGCCCAGGAGTTGAAGAACAGCTGGGAAATCTAGTGAGATCCTGTCCAAAAAAATAAAAAATAAAAATAAAGCAAAGAAAGAAATCAGCCATAAATAAATCTGTCTTCAAAGTCAGAGAATGACCTTAGAACGTAGATGTAGCCTAGCTTATTAGCCTGGAATTTCTCTCCTTGAAGTGGATGTGAGTTTTAGGCTGGAAGACTTTTCTTGGAACTGTTTTTACTCAGGAAGCATGCATCTAAATGTATAAGTGCGGCTTTTTTATTTTTTGTTTTTATTTTTGGGTACCAGGGATTGAACTCAGGGCACTTGACCATGGACCCACATCCCCAACCCTATTTTGTATCTTATTTAGAAACACAGTCTCACTGACTTGCTTAGCTCCTCCCTTTTGCTGAGGTTGACTTTGAACTCAGGATCCTCCTGCCTCAGCCTTCCCAGCTGCTGGGATGACAGTTGTGTGCCACCGTGCCTGACTAAATGTGGCTTTCTTAGACTGAAGAACATCTTGATAGCAGCAGACATCTTGTGTTAGTATAATCTTTATTCTCTGGGAACGCTTAAAGCATTACCGAGTATTTGCCAAAGGCCGTTGATTGCAATAAGCTGGTATGGGAGGAAGTAGCCTGCATTTGAACAATCCCTCCACTTGGCAAATGCTAGTGAATGAGCCCCACTGTGTGCCGGGCTCTGTCCTCAGCACAGGAGATACAATCACTAATCAAACGCTTCCCCCTGCCGAGCTTACTTTCCACTCAGGAAAAACTGCCAATACACAAATGAAAAATGAAATACATAATATTGATGGTATGTGCTATGGAGAAAAATAGATTGGGGAAAGAGATGAATGAGTGCTGGGAAAAACAGCAGGATGAAGATCAAAATCTGATGCTATCAAGTGACCTCAGGCAGACACTTAACTTGGCTCCAGTTTCCTCATCTGCAAAATGTCAGCCTCAGAGGGCTGTTGTGAAGTTTAATTGAAATGACCCATGGTAAAGCACATAACAGAGGAATTCCTCCCACCAGCGGTAACAACTGTGTGTGTGTGTGTGTGTGTGTGTGTGTTCACACGCGCTCCTGGCACATGCTGGGCAAGTCCTCTCCCATGGAGCTACACCTCAGCCCTCGCTGGTAATAAATTAAACGGCCTGATAAGAAAGCAGAGTCACGGTCCTCAGGATGCCCCGAGATTCCTTCCAGAGGTGCCTTGAGCCAGTGTGCCCTCTAGTCCACCCAGAGACCTGGAGAGGGACGGAGATCTTGCCCAGACTCTGCTGGCCACGCCCTGTGCCTTGCACAGGCTGCTCCTTTTTAAAAAGGGTGTCCAGAGGGCTCTTTTCCCCAGATGGCCACACATGGGCATCCTTTGGCACTTCAATCTCTGGAGAATGGGCATATTTCTAACTGGTACTAAGCCACCGTGTGAGTCAGTAGACATCCTGGTCATTTCCTTTTCCATCTCTACTCTGCTCAAACTCAGCACCAGTGCTGGGGATGGAATGATGGTAACCGGAGAAGGGAGCCACCTCTGAAGTCACTCTTCCAGCAAATTCTACCAACCAACCATCCAACAAACCACCTCGAATGGTTGCTGAGGGCCCCAGAAAGTGCATTTATGGTACCACTCGTAGTGGAGGTGGTGAGAAATGGCTAAACGGTAACTGTGGACCGGTGCCCGTGAGCCTTCTGTGGCACAATGGAGGATAGTCATGAGGTCCATATTTCCGTTGTGTTTTGTGGTGGTTATCTTCCCACGAAAAGGCATGTGGCTGCTGTGGCAGAAAGTGGAAAAGTTCTCTAAACTGAAGGCAGTTTAAACAAGAGGCAGAAATGCTGTAAGGGACCAGCGGTTGCCAATATCACAATCTCCACCACTATAACTCCGGAGTTGGTACTTAAAAGTGGACTTTGGATAATGTTGCAGTTGAGAATTTTTTGCACTCAGAGTTGCATGGCAGCGATGTAGACTGGGGTAAGACAAGAAGAGCAAGATCGGGGCACCAGAAGAAACTCAGCAGACGTAGCACCTCGCAAGGACGACAGCATCTCGGTTGCCAAGCAGCGTGTGGGCCTGACGGGGCTGCCAAAGATTTCTAGAAACCTCAGGATCCCGGTAGCCCTTGTAGCGTGTTATAAACAAGGCTGTGTCTAAACCAGCTGTATGATCATCTGAGTCGAGTTACACAGCACAAGCTCATTTCCCACCATATCTTTTTTGTGGCTGTTCACTTAAGGATTTCTGGAGAGGGTGAGTCTCGTCTGCACTCAGCCATCAAGGTTTTCTGAGGCTGCGTTTGCCTTCCTTGACTCCTGTCTGGCAGGATGGAGCCCCTCCCCACTCCCCACTCCTGCTTCTACACCTGGTTGTTCTTGTCGGTCCACGAGAACTGGCTCCTGACCTCTGCTCTGTGCCAGTGGAATTTCCAAGAAGTGAGCCTCCACCCAGGGCTGTCCTTCACTCTGACAGCTGGAGACTGAGTTTGAAACAGCAGGTCATTCTATCCGTGGCCAGGCTGCCTACCCTGCTGCTTTCCTTCTTACAGGAAATTGTGTAACTCTGGAATTTTGCTGGTGCATGAGGTCACCTGCCCCTGGCCCGGCACAGTGTGAGCTTGCAGACCCTCTTTCCCCGTGTCAGCCAGTTCACAGCTACGTAGGGAATGAGTTCTCAGCAGGTCTCTGGTCACTCCGTGTCCCTCTGGCTTTCCACCGATAGGTCATGGCCCTGCTCGGCAGATCCTGGCCTGGAAAGCCGTCACAAGCAAGGCAACCGGGAAAGCCCCAACTCTAATTTGCTGAGACCTGATGATATCAAAAGTCAGCAGGAGTACGGAGTAGGGGAAGGTCTTTAAAAATGCAGCATCAGCATTTCCCTCCGCCCCTCATTCTTGTCCTCTCACTTCCTTGGGTGATACAGAAACAGAAGCATGTGACTTAGCAACGAACAGAACCACAATCTTGGAATTACTTTTAAGAAGATTAAAGAAGAGTTTATTGGCCAGACTTGATGACACCCAAGTTCTGTGGCTGAATGTTCTGAAGCATTCTCCTCTCTTGACACATTTTCCTCTGCATCTACTCTATCCCTGGGGCACATACTCCCATAGCTCTTACCAATTTGATTTGTGCTAGGTCTTCATTTATAAAAAGTGACTGAGTGACAACACAGGCCAATGCCCTGTAGGTAGCTTATTGCTACCTACAGTTCCTCTAGAAGCAAGAGGGTTGCTTGCCACCAGGGCCACATGGCGAAGCACTGAGTTTGGTCAGGAAGCAGCCTTGATTGGAGTTTCCATGCAAAAGGCAGGGGACAGCAGGGTCAACGGTTTGGGGCTGGCTAGTCTGAATAATCCCAGTGGGCGTAGGGCATAATTGCTGTCCCTAGTTGTCTAATGCTTGGCTCTATACTGAGCTCCGATGGAGGAAGTCATGGATTGTTGCATGAGAATTCGATAAAGGAGGTTGCTGGGAGCAGATGAGAGACTGGCTCACCACCCATTTCTTTACTATTTCTAGGAATTGACTAGCTCTGGGAGGGACAGTCTCTTCTTGGACAGAAAGACTCCCCCCCACTCCAAATGTTAAAGCACCATAAACTATAGAAAATGAAAAACATAAATTATACATACTTCACATTAGAATTATCTATCTCCTCAATTAGACTGGGACATTGGTTGTGCCCATTTTGTATAGAATCCTAAGTACTCTGGACAGTCTTTCTTTGACATGCAGTTTATCAAATATCATGCCTGTAATCCCAGCAACTGGGAGGCCGAGGTAGGAAGATCCCAAGTTTGAGGTCAATCTAGGCAAGACCCTTTAGCAAGACCCT
Organism: Sciurus vulgaris; assembly: GCF_902686455.1. NCBI lineage: Eukaryota > Metazoa > Chordata > Mammalia > Rodentia > Sciuridae > Sciurus > Sciurus vulgaris. Next base: position 135,230,450 of record NC_136470.1, read on the forward strand.
CTCTCAAAATAAAATTTTAAAAAGGGGTGTAACAGGGGGTGTAACTCAGTGGTACAGTATTTTCCTAGCATGTATGAGGCCCTGGGTTCAATTCCCAGCATGGAAAAAAAAAAAGAATTGAAGGAAGAAGTAAATGTTAACTGTAACAATAAGAACTTCAGACTTCATAAATTTTATTTAATCCTTACAACAACTAATTTTATTTAACCCTTACAACAACTATTAGGTAGATGTATTAGGGTTCTATTGCAGCTGTAATGCGTTACCACAAACAGTGTCTTAAAACAACACTAATTTATCTTACTAGTCCTACGCATCAGAAACCCGAAACACATCTCACTGGGCTGAAGTCAAGATGTTATGGGTCTGAATTTCTTTCTGGAGGCTCTGTGGGAGAATCCATTTCCTTGCCTCTTTCACCTTGGGGAGGCCACTCAGGTCCTTGGCTTGTGACCCTCCTCCATCTGCCAGGCAACAATGGCAAGTGGGGTTCTCCCTGTGCCACTTCCCTGTGCCACTTTGAGCTTTCCTTTGCCTTCTTCTCCATTTCCAGAACCTTTGTGATCCCGTTGAGCAATCCTGGGCAACCTCCCCATTTTAAGGTCAGTCGATTAGCGAATTTAATTCCACCTGGAACCTTAATTCCCCTTTGCATGTGAGGAAACAGTTTCCCGGATAAGGATGTGGACATCTTTGTGGGGGCGGGATCATTGTTCTGCCTATAAAATATCATAAATAGGTACTGTGAAAAATGCACTCACCTCTCCAAACCCAAAGACTAGACCAAGAGGCAAAAACTACAAAGAAAGCAAAGGTGTTTCTGATGGTCTTGCAAGATCCGGTGTGTGGGTGACCCAGAGCGGTAACAATCTGCATTTTATCCCCTAGAGCACAGGGTCCCTCCCCGGTTCCTCATTGACTGCGCACTGTGGGATGCACAGTCTCCCAGCATGGCCTGAGTTTTGTTATCTCCTAATACGCTATTTAAAGAAATGTACCTTTAGTTGTCCGCACCTCCCTTTGTTCTCTGGTGGCAGGAAGTCCCCTTGGATTGAGTGCCTTTTGGCATGTTGGCAGTTGGTCTGGTAGGCCCCTCACGTCTCCCCTCCTGTTTGTCAGGGGGCTATGACATTTTCTCCTCTGGTATGAACTGCTTGTAACCTTCCATTCTGCTCTAACCTCCTGCTGTGTACATCCCAGGTAATTTTAAATTTAAGAATAAATAGGGTATCTGAAAATGAACCAGTGGATGTTCAGGTATTATTATTATCTCTACTTTACAGATGAGGAAATTAGGGATAGGAGAGGTTTCACACCTTGCAAAGACCCACAGTGAGTAAACGGAGCAGCTGGGGTCCACGCTCAGGCCCACCTGACCCAGGGACATTGTGACTCTGAGGGCGTCAGCATGGAGCTCCAGGCCCCCTGAGGTGGGGCCTCCCAGTCTCTCTGCACATTGGAAGCATCCTTCTGAGGTCTGACTGCCATTTGGCAAATCTGAAAGCTTCGTTTTGACAGTTTACTTAAAGCAATTAGGCTTAAAGGGGCTGATTGCTTGTGTTGAAAAATAAAATGGTAACTTACTTAAAAGTCAAGGAACATGGGCATGACTTAGGCTTTTGGTCTTTTTGGTTTTTTAGTACCAGGGATTGAATTCAGGGACACTCAGCCACTGAGCCACACCCCAGCCCCTTTTTTTGTATTTGATTTAGAGACAGGATCTCACTGAGTTGCTTAGCACCTTGCTGTTGCTAAAACTGGCTGGGAATTCTTGAGCCTCCTGCCTCAGCCTCCCTAGCTGCTGGGATTACATGTCACCACGCCCAGCATAGCTTTTGGTCTTTTATAAAATTTCAGATGTAGAGGCACTTTCTACTTGTTTACAGATCTACTCAGAAAGCCAAAGTTTGAGAAAACAAAACTTTGTGGGACAAATTTACTTGGTAAGTATAGAGTTTGAGCAGCAGAGTGGATATTTTCAAAGTACCTTCTTTTTTATACATTCTGAATCCTACTGTCTTCCAGTCCCAAAGCACAGTATGTTATATAGATTTGCATTTTAAAGACTGATTCAAATGTTTGCTCAGGCTGAGTGAGAATATGCTGTGATTGAAGTGTTTACTGGTATTACTCTGTAGGGTTTCCTGGATCAGGTACTCTTGTTGGTGGTTTTTTTCCCCCTAATTGAGCAAGACTTCAATTTGCACTGGCTCTCTGTCCCTTTGCTACCCCACTACCATTTGCTAGAAATCTTGCTGAACCACTGCAGACAGAGTATGGATATCTCTGCAGGGTCAGTTTACAGACAGGAAATAGCTCACACACGGAACCAGCCGAATTCTCCTGGTACCTCATCAGGGTGTCTTCTGCTGGCTACCAAGCTCCTTGGTTCCTGGAGTTTTCCTTCTTCGTGGCTTTGCCTCAGCTCATGGATTTGTCACTCTTCCGACCAGGAGACATTTATACCATAGAGAAGAAAGCTTCCAAAGTTTACCTGACATTACAAAATAGTGCATGAGTCATTAAACTAGAATTACTGCATACATACCTCAAGGAATAAGAGGAACATTTATGTAAGTCTTAAGAACACCCTTGGGGGTTGGGATGTAGCTCGGTGGCAGAGCTCTTGACTGGCATGCACAAGGCCCTGAGGTTTATCCCTGTACCCAGGGAGGAAAAATGAAGAATATCCTTAACATGACTATCATCACTGCTGCCACTAAATTTATTCATTTATTCATTTATTAAATAAGCAGCAACATCCCTGTCCCCGTTCCATGGGGACAGAAGACTTATGGACCCAGCCATGCCAGGCTTTGTATTATCCAAAATGCAGGATCTAAATTCCCAAAGAAACAATGTTAAAAATGGGTGATTTATTTCTTGGACAGCACTTCTACTAAGGGTACTCGTGACAACCCCAGGAATAGGTGTGGCAATTATAATCGTATGGGGAATTGTATTATTAGTAGTATAAATAGGATGTTGTGGGTCAAAGTTACATTTCAGTAATCCATTTTTGTTTTGTGTTATTTGCAGACAGCACCCGGATGACCTGGGCTCCCGGCGCTCATTCCCACAGCCTGGCCAGGAGCCCCAGGAAGAAGCAGCTGCAGAACATAGAGCAGCACGGCTCGCTTTAAATGGGGCCTGGTGTCTTTCTATGTCAGTGGTTTTCCCGATTCTGAAAGTAGTTTAAACTTGACAGAAACTTTGGAGGAAACAGAAAATCAGAAAAGAAAATGAATGACAGCTAGCATATACAAAACTGTAGCTTCCATCCCCAGCACCAAAAAACGAATGCCAAATAAAAAAATAAACCTCACCCTTAAGACTCTTGTACCACCAAGAGTCTCTGTTAACATTTCAGTAAATGAATCTCTTTCTCAAATACATATATACGTAATGGGATAATATTTTAGATTCTATTTTATAGAATGTTTTAGTATCACTCAATATTTTATTATGAGTGTTTTTCCATTAAAATTTTTATGGTGTGATTTTAAAAGGTGAATAACACTCAAGATGATAAGCAGTAACATTTCTAGATCATTTGCTTGTTTTTGGTTTTCCAGTAGCCTAAGATAACATGGTGATAAATCTTCTCTGCATAGTTACTAATTTTTCTGAAATCCACTGCCAGGTGGAATTACTTGATTAAACTCTTAGGATCATTTTTTAGGTTCTTTCAAGATCCATCAAACCAGTTTATGTTCACCAAAGTCTATGCATCTGTCTTACTACACTGTTGTTATTACTCTTATTACTAAAAAAAAAAAAAAAAGAAAAAAAAATTTGCCTAGATATTGTTACTATCATTAAAAAAGAAAAATTTGCCTAAGATACTTAAGTGAGGTGTCTTTTTACCTAAATGTGACTTTAAGTGATTTGATTATTACCGAGTTTGAATATTTTTGTAGGTTCCCAAGACATTAATATTTCCTCTTCTACAAATTGTTTGTTCAACAACTCTTAAGCATGTATCATGTAAATCTGGAAATTACATTTACCTTGGGAGCATCTTTCATCCGATACAAGTTCTGATTTCTTTTTGTTACCTTTTTTTGGTGTGATAGACCCCAGGAGGAAGGTCATAAGCATCAGATAGATACAATTCTGGATCCTCACAATGAGATGGGGCACTGTACGTGGCCCACAGATCTCAGTCATTCACACATCTTACCATCTGACTGCCTGACTCTAATATATTTTTCTGGGTGACAATTTGAAAACATGAGGTGTGGTTGCCAAGATCCAGTCCTTAGTGCTGTTATTTCTTCTGAGTACAGTTGAGGGTTTGGGGGTAGGGTAGGTCCCACTACATTCTAGCGTTAGACCCAAAGAAAACCTCTGGCTCTGTGATCAGTTCTGGTGTTAGCCCTGCTTCATCTTGTCCCGCAGAGTGCTCTGGATTTCAGAGAACACCCAGTCTCATAGATCCCTAAGGTTCTAATTGAAATAGTTCTAACTAGGGGCGTTGGTGATGTCATTTCTCAAGAGGCAGCTAATTAGGAAAACCATGGTGACAGAAAAGAGAGGAGGAGGGGAAGGGGAAGAGGCTCCAGAGCCCCCCAGCGTCTCCCCAGGCATGTCTGCCCCCTCAGGGGTTGGGCCTAAGGGATGAGTTCACTTAACAGCTAATTTTTCTCCTACATAGGAAACCAAATATTTAGGAAACAATTTCCAAATTACTTTGAGTTTGAGAGATGAAGCCCTGGGGCCTGGCCTGCAGAATTAGGAAGCAAGAGGCAGAAGAGTTACTCTGTAAAATAAAATGAGGGGCGTTATGTTTGGATTCCCCCAAGGCTAGGGTGTAGACAGCAGGTCCACAATGTAGCAAGATTCAGAGGTGAGGCATATTATAGGTAAGACTGGATCAGGAGGGCTCGGACACCATCAGCAGACCAGTCCATCAGACCGGTAGTCCACTGGTGGCTGATGGGCTACTGGGAGGTGGGATTTAGCTGGGAAAGTAGGCCACTGGGGGCATGCCCAGAAGGGTTTATGTCCCCCAGCTCCTTTCTCTCTTTCTCTGCTTCCCAGCTGCCCGGAGCTGCACAGCTGTCCTCTGCCACACCCTTCTGCCATGATGTACTGCCTCACCCCTGCCCAGAGCAAGGGGACCAGCCGACCATGGAGCCAAAATAAACCTTCCCTCCTCTAAGCTGACAAGTCAGGTGGGATGTAAAACTGATTGCCACAGAAGGCATTTGCAGGTTGGGGGTCAGTGGCGGGGAAGGGGTATAGATATTCAGAGACGGGTCTGCTGAGGGGGAGGACGCCGCCACCTACCCTACCTAGCCTTACCCAGCGCGCTTCCTCAGGCGTCGGAGATCCAGCTGTGAAGGCACGGATCTCATTTTATTTAGGGTTGCACAGGACATATATAGGCACATTATCCAATCAGGTAAACATGCTTGTTAAAGTATAACAGAGTCGCCTATAGGTGAACTAGACATCGAGGGTCGAGGTAGTGTAAACAAAGCATGCCTAAGCAATTCTGCCCAGCGACAGGCTGAGACAAAGGACTGGGGGAATGGCAAGCTCTAGCACACAGCATGAGGCAGGGCAGCGCGGGGAGCTCACATCACAATTTCTGTGATGCATGACAGAGCGAGGCCTCCCCTCAGTTCAAACTCAGCCTCAGCGACCGCAAAGACCTTCATTCCATGGCGAGTCTTTACCATTACCTCAATTTCTCTGTCCAGACTGTTTGGCTTACTTAGACCATGGTGTCAGTGACTGCTGTCAGATAAGCTTGAGGAATGTTCCCTACATAGGGGGGTTGAGGACTGTAGCTCAAAATGGAGTCTAGAATAGTTTGAGGACAGAAGAGGTGTCAGAGAAGTCTGGAGTGGAAGGATGTGGAGAAACAAGTGCTGGGGTTGGAGTGAAAAGTTGGGGAGCCAAGGCCTCTCAGGGATGTGTGGTCATTGAGAACAAGGGCATCCGGTGTCAAATAAGCGCTTTCAAAACCTTGCACGGACAAAAATTTCCTCATTTACCGCCTGCCCCTGCTCCAACTTTCGTTAAAAGTCTGTGACCCTCAGTGACCTTGATTTTGTGGTTGCTTAAGAGTGTCAAAGGAAATGGGGTGTGCTCCACTTTTGAAACTACAGAGAGATGAAAGAGGAGGGGAAAGACAAGAGGGAAAAGCAGACGCCGGAAATTAGAGCTGGGCGATTAGAAGAAATTTGTGCTCTCCAGATTCCCCGGAGGAGTGGACAGCAGACAAGAGGAGGTCTGGGTCATTCACTCCCAGGTGCAGGGTGGGTGCCCAAGCCACCACTGGTCAGCAAGATTGAATTTTTGCATCTAAGGTGAAAACAACATGCGATGCACTTTTAGGATATTGGAAAATATAGAGAACAATATGAACCATATTAACAATCAATTGACAATGTGAAAGTTGTCACAACTTGCAAGTTATCACTTGTGTCCACCCTAACAAAATAAATAAAGCCAGGTTAAAGGCCTAGTAGTAACCATCACAAAGACTCTGCCATAACCACAACCAAACAAAAAAATTCTCCCACAAGGTCATCTGCCCAGCAACTGTGTTCAATCTCAGATGGCCTCTTTCCTGTTAGGAATCCTGTGGCCAAGGATTCTTGTTTCAAAACATCTTATTATTCTCATTGTTGCCTTTGAAAACTTCCCCTTACCTCAACCTCTGAATACATTCCTAGCTTAGTATGTCACCTGGATCCCCCTGGCAATGTTTTGCTGTTCCCTCCAGAACATCATTATCCTTTGGATTGTCTCTTTCTAGTTGTTATTTTGATTGACAAAGTGCTTTGGCCAGCTTTTTCACTGCTGTGACTAAAAGACCCAACCAGAACAACTTTAGAGCAGGAACAGCTTCTTTGAGGGCTCACAGTTTCAGAGGTCTCAGTCCCTAGAAAGCTGGCTCCATTCCTCCAGTCTTCAGGTGAGGCAGAACATTCTGGCAAAAGCGTGTGGTGGAGGGAAGCAGCTCACATGTTGATCAGAAAGCAGAGAGAGAGAGAGAGACTCCACTCACTAGATACAAATCTGTACCCCAAAACCTCATCCCCAATGCCCAACTCCTCCAGCCAGACCCACCCGCCTCCAGCTACCACTCAGTTTATCCCATCAGGTGATTAATTCATTGATTGGGTTAAGACTCTTACAAACCAGTCATTTCCCCTCTGAACCCTCTTGTATTGTCTCACGTGTGAGCTTTTGGAGTCTCCTCACATCCAAACCATAACACAAAGATTTCTAATACACTAGTAAATGTGCAGTAAGTATCCAGAGCCCTGGAGTCCTCAGGGAAATGGTAGCTTTAGGGGACAAGCCCTGGCTGGCTTGTCCCAGAACCAGGTTAGGAAGCTCAGGGGCTGCTCTGCTATTCCCACACCCCATCCCTGCCCCTAGAGTTGCAGGGAGTAGAACCCAGAGGCCACATCTTACTGGAGTATGAAATTGAGCCTCAGGGTGGGAGCTTAGATGAGCTCACCAGCAATGGATTGAGAGTAAGTGACTTTTAAATTGAGAACTGGTGATACCAGACTCTGTGGTATAAATAGGTTTTTTTTTTTTTTTTTTTTTTTAAGGGAGGCAGTTTTGTGAAGCAATTAATAGTGAAAAGCAGCATGTCAATCCAACTTGTACCACTTCTTGGTCTTGTATACCTCTCGTTTCATTCTCCTGCAAGTTCCACATGACTTATGGTTCTAGGCATGTGAGGCCATTTGCTGAACTGACAATGTCAAATATGCTGTGACATCGATAACCAGATTTTAACCTGATTCTCTTTTCTCTCAACTTTTAGAGTCTTTAATATTACATTATGAATAATCCTCATATCTAGGCTTTTGCTTCAAAAATATGAGGAAAAGCATCAAGGGTCCATGGTGGTTGTAGCTGGGTCATGGACAGTGAGATTTCATCTTATTATTCAGTTTACTTTATTATATAAAATTTCCCACAAAAAGACAGGTTTTTATGCCAGAATGTTAAGTTTAGGAGGAACAAATTTCCTCATTAAAGGATGGGAAAGAAAGCAGAATGTCAATACAGCTTTGTGCAAGTCAAGTCGAGCGTGCTGATCTAATTTATTTCTACAATGGACACTGTACAGGAAGCAACTGTGAACACAGTACATCTGGAGTTCAGGAAGGATTGATGTGCCACTTTATCAGTGTGGAAGAAGAGGTGGATGGCAGTAATTTAGCAACTGGGTTAAATAGCAGAGGTATCAAATGCAAAGAACATAATTGGTTCTAAATTAAACACAGTCTATATAAAGAATTAAGATGGGGAAGTAAAAAAAAAAAATGTTCCCTAAGAAAATGAACACTAACTTGGGAACTAAAACTAGGAGAAAAAATTTTAAAGGAGAACACTGAGGATTCAGCCCAGAGGCACTTAACCACCGAACTATACTCCCAGCACTTTTTATTTTTTATTTTGAAGCAGAGCCTTGCAAAGTTGCCCAGGTTGGCCTTGAACTTGCAACCCCCTGCCACAGCCTCCCAAGTTGCTAGGCTTAGAGGTATGTGTCTGCATCCTGCTGAGATTTCAAATACTTATGTTCGGTTAGAGAAATGATAAGTGCGAGCAGAAGGCAGCGTGACTGTTGGGCTGAGGGGAGGAAGTTCAGGCTGGAGACATAAAGAGGCCAGAAGTCCAAAAAAACAGAGAAAAGAACTACGAAGCCAGCTGATGCCTATCCACCAGGCTGTTTGTTTTTAAACTACTGGGGAATGATGGAAAGTCATCATTTTAGAACGCTGCAATAGGAATCAAGTCTGGCAAGAATCATCAACGGATGCTTTGTAAAATGACCAGGTGTAAAATGACTGTTGAGAGTAAATGAATGAATAAATAAATACACACACGTCATGGATCGCTTGTTGATTCCGAGGGGAAGAAGGGAGGCAGAGAATCACCAATCACCTTAAGCAAGGTGGCTGGCTCAGCCTCACTGTGGCCATCGCACATCTCTGAATGTGCCGGTGGGAAGGAGAGGTCCCAGGCGGTGTTCTTGACAAATCTGCCACGGATCCGACCACAAGGGAATTAGCCTTCCAACGTAAAGTTACAGAACAGCCTGCAAATCTACCAGCCTGAACCCTTCCCAAATGAAATTTGATAAAAGAACAAGAAAAACCCTGGCAGGGGGCCCCTTTGTGATTTTAGAAAAGATGTGAAAGTGGCAATCAAATGCTGTCATGAATCTGTGTTAGATCCTGGATGGAGAACGAACATTGCTGTAGAACACACATGGCGGCCAACTGGAGATATTTCAATGGATTGCATGTTAGGGTGTATGATGGAAACAAGTTTAATCTGAGGGGTGTCATGTTATTATGTTGCCGCCTGCAGCAAGGAGACCGCGGGAAAGAATTGGAGGCAGACTGGGAATGAACAACTTCTTTATTTTTCTCTGAATGTACTTTCTTTTTTGTGGTGCTTTCTTGCTTCTTAGAGGAAGGTGCTTCTTTCAGAGGTGCTGCTTCTCAGAGGAAGAGACTGTCTTATATACACGAAGGCAGCCAATCAGCTTAGCATTAAGTGGCACATTTGGAGCACACGCCATGGTACCAAGTAAGAAAGAATGAGGAACATGTGTCGACCACAAGAGCAGAAGAGACATCAACCAATCAGGCAAAAGGTCATGAGATATCACGCCATGTTAACACTAATTATGCGCCACCTCTTGGCCCAACGCCAGCCGCCATCTTAGAGCTACTTCCTCAACCAGCTGTAAACATGTCTCTACATCTCCCCCTTTTCGTTGCAAAAGATGAAGAAAACTTTAATGGATGCGTGATAGCTATCACTACATCTGGATCAACTGTGACTGTCTTAGGCGTCCACATGTCTTACTGACATTCTTACCCATCATCGGATAACCAAGAAGCTTGATATTATTGTCTTGGCTCCTGTCTTAGGTTGATATGTCAGCCACACAAGACTTTCCCGTCTTTGACTACCAGTCGTCCATTTGAGACAGCCAAGCCTGAGAAGAAGTTCCCGCTTCTAAGTTGGCAAGTGCATTTCTTCCAATGATCTTATCCCTTTGTAGGCGTAGGCGCATCTTACACATGCAATAAAATGCTAACACAGACACATGAATACATCTAAATTTACCGAGACTGGGGTCATATGCAACATCCATTTGTCATAAATGATTAGGCAAAAGCCCTCTGGGGTTGATACCAACATGAGGGACTGGAGAGTGAGTTACACAGGACTGGCATCCTTTATTAATTGTTCTGGCTTGTTCTTTAGTTATTTTAAATCTGTGTTGCAAGGTAGTACTATTAACCTGAAATTGATCATGAAAACGAGTAGCTTGTCTTACTGAGGAAAAGATGAAAACCGTCTGAGTGGCTAAATCAGCTTTATGATTACCCTCATGTAAAGGACCAGGTAAGTTGGTGTGAGCTCTAATATGTCCAACGAACAAGGGTTCCTTACGTTCCCGTAAAAGTTTTTGTATTTGTAAAAATAACTTGAATGCTGGAGTATGAGGGGCTATAGGTCCAGCCAATTCTAATTTGGGAATCGCCTGAGCAATGTACTACTATCAGTAACGAGATTCATTTGTTGCTCCTTAAACTTTACAAGGGCTATGACAGCTGCTTCCATTTCCACCAATTGAGCTGATTTTTGAGATGTAATCTGAATGATAGTATCTTGGTGAGTAACTACTGCAGAAGTACCATTAGAAGATCCATCGGTAAAAACATTCAGAGCCTTATGAATAGGTTGTTTTTTAACTACTTGGGGCTTGAGGGGCCTTAGGTTTGTCGATAGCTGCTCCCTGACCCTTGTTAGGGCATTGTCTCTTCATGTGGCCTGGTTATCCACACAGGAAACAACCTTTAGGGCGAGCTCCTCCAGAGTTATTTAGAAGAGAGACATCTCTCATGGCTGCTGCAATTATGTTTCCTATAATCACTGCCTCATTGATATCTTTAGCTGGACAACCAAAGGTATAGCTGTCTCTACCTCTCCAAAAACTCTTCTTGCTGTCTGTAGGAAATGATCCACAAATTCTGCGTATGGTTCTTTGGGTCCCTGTATAACCTTGGACAGACTGCCTTGGAGATCACTGGTTCTCTGTAAAGTTTTCCAGGCCTTGATTGCCGCTGTATATATCTGCACACACACTCCAAGATCATATTGATTTTGTGTATCTATTGGAGCGTATTGGCCTTCTCTTGTTAGCATATCAACATTTCTACCAGCAGGAAACCCTGCTGCTGTGTTTCTGCGAGCAGTTTCAACAGAGATTTTTTGCCACTGAGCTCTCCAAATCAGATATTGTCCTCCAGATAACACTGCTCTGCATAGCTGTTTCCAATCAGTAGGAGTCAAATTTAAATTACTCAAAGACTCAAGCATACTTATGGTAAATGGTGCCTGAGGTCCATATGTCATAACTGCCTCTTTAAAGTTTTTAATGGTTTTAAAGTCTAATGGTTGATGGTATCTCCATTTCGGTCCTCAAATACGGGCAGGTCCCATGAATTTTGGGGTTCTTTGTATTCAAGGGCGTCTAAGCGCTTAGAAAGGTCCTGAATGGCCTTGGTCAGGGATCTTCCCATGGTGGTGCAGAAGGCTGAATAAGATTTAGCTCTCCTACCTTTTTCCCTTGTTTTTCTTAAATTATCCGAATAATTACTTTCTAAGTCACTACCACTCAATTCTTCCTCACCTTGTTCTCCCTGTTTAACAGATTCTCGCTCTTGTACTTCTAAGGCTTCTGCACTTTCAGTGACACTTTCCTGGACGCTAGGTTTAGAGGAAGTTGAACTTTCCCTAATTAGTTGCCACATAGGGAACGTTCCTTTAGGAAGAGGAACCCCCTGTTCTTCTGTCGCTATTAGATCCTGTTTACGAAGGTCCCCTTGTGGCACCTTGAGCAGCCCTTCCTCTATAAACCCTGGGCTTACTTTTGCTAGAGTTTGAACATATGACAAGGCAGTGGTTTCCTTCACTGCCGCGCCATTACTTTTTAATACATCTTTTTTGACCTTAGTCCTTTGGGTCTTTGAAATTTCCGACCCCATTTCTTCTTACTATCCCTCGCCCTTAAACGGCTCTGGCCAGAGACTCCCGCGAGGTTCCTGAGTGTTTCCCCGCCGTGCCGATAGGCTTCCCCGTACGGGCCACCACTTAGAGCTTCTTCCTCAAACAGCTGTAAACATGTCTCTACATTATTATTGTGGTTGGCATAGGGATCGTCCTTGTTCTTAGGATGTACGTACTTTAGTATTTAGGAGTAAACAGTCACGATATTTGCAATTAACTTTCAACTGGGTTCCAAAGAAATAAAAGAGAAAACAAAGGTGGTAAAAGGCATATTAGTGTTTAGTGTATTTTTCTGGTGTGTTACTGAGGGTTTGAAATTTTTTTTAAAGAGAAGAAAACTAGAGACAATGATAAACATCTTATTTTTTTAAAATATCTTGTTTTAGTTGTAGGCTGACACGATACCTTTATTTTATTTTATTTTTTGGTGCTAAGGATCAAACCCAGGGCCTCATGCATGCTAGGCTACCACTGAGCCACACCCCCAGCCCCATAAACATCTTATTTATCTGTTGAGCAACATCAGAGTAGAGTGGAAAGGCTCATTGTTCTTCCCCCAGCATTTATCAACTATCCATGGGAAATCAAGAGCGAGATGTGTAGGTGCTTCCTTGGAGTATGCAATGGGCATATTGAACTTCTAGAGTGGTTTCCCTTTCCTGTTATCTTGCCAAGCTCCCCCAGTAACTGGCCTCACAAGACACCATGGTGATGGGATGGGGCTACTGAGGGCTCTTGTGGGTATCAAAGCTGGGGCTTGAAAACAAATTGTGGGGCTGGGGAGATGGCTCAGTTGGTAGAGTGCTTGACTTGCAAGCACAAGGCCCTGGGTTCGATCCCCAACGCCGCAAAAAAAAAAGCAAAAACGAATTGTGTGCCGGTCCTTCTCCCTGCCCACGCCAGTCAGATCCAACCCATTCACCCCACATGCAACCACAGAACTTCATTATGTCCAAAAATGCTTCTGTTAATGCCGGGGAGAGATGCGGGTTATCATATTCAAGGATTTTAAAATAATGCATTTCTAAAAAACATCGTTCAGAAAATAAGGATGTTTTCAGAGGCTGTGAGGATTTTAAATCTAGCTCTAGGGAGCTGTTCAACATGACCAAGCCGTCCTTTCACCGATCAGCCCAGGTCCAGAGATTTTCCTCCCTGAGGAAATGAAGCGTGACTGTGTTGACATAATCAGGTTGGACATCACCATTTCACACTAAAGGGACTTAAGCTGGTGCATATTTACACGCATATATAGTTAAAGTAGATTTAAAATTGAGACAAGAATCTGAGAACATGAAGAATGTGTGTCTCCATTTAACTGTTCAAAGTCAGATCTCTGTGGCCCTTTGCCTGAGGTCCAGGCCCCCCTCTGAGTGACCGTAAACTGATCAGCTTGGTGAGAGGGACCCGATCTGGGTCATTGGTGAGGAGTAATCTGTGGGTTCCAAGGTGGTGAGTCACTGTGCAGTCAGTTGCCAAGGTCACCATCATCATCCTTCCTGTCTGTTACAGTTCCAGAAAACAGGTACTGATGCTTTCTTCCAAGTTCCAGATTTGTTCTTATTAAAAGTCACGAAGTGGAACCACCATTTGACCCAGCTATCCCACTCCTAGGCCTATACCCAAAGAACTTAAAATCAGCACACTACAGTGACACAGTTACATCAATGTTTATAGCTGCTCGATTCACAATAGCTAGATTGTGGAACCAACTAGATGCCCTTCAATTGATCAATGGATCAAGAAACTGTGGTATATATATACACAATGGAATATTACTCAGTCATAAAGAAGAATAAAATTATGGCATTTGCAGGTAAATTGATGGAACTGGAGAATATTATACTAAGTGAAATAAGCCAATCCCAAAAAAACCAAAGGCAGAATGATTTCTCTGATAAGTGGATGATGATCATAATGTGGGGGGGGTGGTAGATAGGCAATAATGGAGGAAAGATAGATTGTATAGAGGAAAATGAGGGGTGGGGAGGGGACGGGGGAAGGAAAGACAATAGAATGAGACAAACATCATTACCCTATGAACATGTATGATCACACAAACGGTGTGACTCTAGTATGTGTACAACCAGAGAAATGAAGGTCGTTCCCCATTTGTGTACAATGAATCTAAAAAAAAAAAGGAAAAGAAAAGAAAGTCACGAAGTGAGACCTGGCCGACTTCGCTGGCTCTGGTGGTCTTGCCACGGATGACCCGCGGGCCTACCAATCACAGTGTTAGATCCTGAAGGAGACAGCAAGATGGCCTTGTGGCCACCACTAAAAACATCTGCTGGACACCAACAAGACAGGATCAGGGTTTAGTTCCAGTGTGAAGAGCTCGCCCCCACCTGAGGAAACACGGGAGCTCACTCACCAGAGGTGAAGTCCCCAGGGACCGGTGAGCTCCTGGACAGCCTGCGGACACGTTTTCCAGTGGACTTGGCTCCAATTCCTCAATTCTAATTAAAAAACAGAACTCCAGTTTTAATTAGAATTCCCTGGTGTAGGAGCAGGGTGATGGGGACCAGGACGCGGTGTCCCCACAGTTACACCCTTGTCCGCAGCAGCCTTCAGCGGGGACCCTTGATTTATCTTCATCTTGTCTGGGGTTCGATCTCTGTGTGGATTCTTGTTCCGGCAGATGGTGGCCAGGATAAGTAAGAATTCAAAGAGGGAGCTATTTTTTTTTTTTTTTATTGGAAATAAAAACTCCAGAGTCAAAAATTTTTTTAGAAAAAGTATATATTTACTTCTTGTTAATCATAGACTATTTAAACTCTATGGTTTGTTTTCTGCAACCCAGATTCTTTCCAATGGAACAAAGTATAAGATTTTATTATGTAATCAATATATATTTCTCATTCACAGGGAAATTTTGGAAAATATCACAGTGTAAATAATCATCACCTAACAATTTTACTTTGCTCTTGAAAATGCAAACCCGTGTGGGTTTAAAAGTGAGTTGTGGGCTGGGGTTGTGGCTCAGTGGTAGAGCACTTGCCTAGCACGTGTGAGGCACTGGGTTAAATCCTCAGCACCACATAGGAGTAAATTGCTGTGTCCATCTACAGCTAAAAAAATATTTTTAAAAAGTGAGTTGTATTAATGTTACTGAAAGTTTACACAGAACTAAGTTGTATAAAAGGCATGATAACCCCCTCTCTTCGCCCTATAATTTCTAGGAGGAGATGTAGACAACTGTGACTGGATTCAAGTTCACCTTAACCTTTCCCACAATCGGACGGGAAAGTCACAGCACTTGAAGTCCCAGGAGCTAGGGCCAGGAGCTCTATGGGGGATATGTTTGAATCTCTCCTAAAAGTAGGCAAATAAAATAGGTTTCAACAGAGCCCTTCAATGGATGAGGGAACGACGGAAGCGTTAGGTCACCTTTCACTTCCAGCCTTGTGATCTTGGTCTATTTGTTTATATTTTCTGAGCTTCCATTTCCTGGACGCGTAGAATGGAGCGTTAGAGTTTACATGTTTGGCTGTATCTGAAGCTCTTGGTGTCACATTGCCTGGGCCACCAGGTGAGGCCAATGTCATAGCAATGTGGGCTGTTGGGTTTTCAGAGTTGCTGGATTACACCTGGTGTAATATATCCTGCCATTGAAAAATGCCTGTTGTTAAATATCTAACTTATTTTTCCAATGAACATTTATTTTAGTGAAAACAACTTGGATTTGCCACGTGACAAAGCCTGAATCCCAGCTCTGAACCTTCCGGCTTGTGGCTGGCAGGTGCTTCCTCCCTAGCCCACAGCTGTTAGCACTGGCTCTGCTAAACCCTTACTCTGTACTCTGCAGTGAAGACCTTGTGGGACGGCCCTATAATCCTACACCCACCCTTTCTGGAGGCTTATTTATTTGTCTTAAGATGACAGGGTCTTCTTTCTCCACTGCCCAGCCCTGGCCCCAGCCTTCCCCTTTCCAAATCTTCAACAACCAACTTGGTGCTAGCCCTCACCTTCCGGCACACACATGGCGTCTGGCACAGATCGGGTACTCAGAAGCATCTAGAACGTGTTCAGGAGGAGCTGTTTCTGGCTCATCGGAGTTGAATCCTAACTCGCTAACTGGCAGCTCCCTCGATGGGTGGCTCATGCTGAATTGTCTGTTTTTAAAAACAAAAGGAAACACTTCACCCACCATCCAAGCCTCTCTCCCCTCCCTCTGCTTCATGGGTCTTTTCTTTCTGAATCTGGCTCTTTCTTCGGTCCTCTTCATGCCCATGACAGCTTGCTCTGGTGGGCAGCTGTTCTCAGAGGTCCCCTTGGGAATGGAGGACTTGGTCCAGCAAGGCTCAGCCACCTTCAGAGGCAGCCTTGGCTGAAGAGCCACGTGGCCCAAGCTGGTGACCAGTGACCGAGGCGGGACATGAAGGCCTGGCTGTTACCCCTGCTGGGGACAGCTGAGGGTCGCTCCACCGTTAGGACTTCTCGTAGGGTGGGCTGTGACCCCTGATGAGGCCGGGTCACTGCTCCACCTCGCCCCTGCCCATTTCCTGCATGGTCGTTGACTCCAGGAGGACCGTCCGCACGCTCGGCTTCACTGCAGAGTCTGCTCCTGGGTGTTTTTAGTAACCACTGTGATTCTCTTGAGAGGAGCGTGCCCGGGGGCAGCGAGACCACAGCAATGTTCACACGCTGGCTCCCGTCCTTCCTCCTACCTGCTCAGCACCCTTGAGACCCAACTCCACCTCAGCTTCTGATTTGGGTGTGTTGCACAGTTAAGGATACTTGGCAGCCGGGTGGGTATGGAGCGGGAGGAATGGGTGGCCCCAGAGGAGAAATTGTATACAGAGGGGTGTGCCCCCAAGACCAAACACTCCCCCCACAGTCTCACCCTGGACACCCCCATGTGGAAGCAAGCTCCTCTGGGGAAAGGAACCCCCTTCCAAACCCTTCATGCCCTTCCTGGTAGATCTTAAAGGTCCTCTTTCAACTGGAACTGGGCCTATATTTCAGGAAGAACATCGGCCCCTGCTTCTCTGTACAGAAGCCCCTCCAGGGGGTCACACAGAGAAGTTCTTAAAGTGGATGGGGGCCAAGAAAAGTTCCTCCTTGCCAGCATGCAGATCCACCTTCCCAGGATCCCACATCAGAAAATAACCTCCCACGGCAGGATTCGAACAGGAAATGGGCATATGGAAATGTCACACCACCTCTGCACGTGTTATATGTGGATGACTGGAAGTGGCTGAGCGAATTCCTAGCTAATCCGTCAAGGGTGGAGGCAAGGCTTGGGCCTGGAATATCCCCACAAGCTCACTCACGTTAAGCAACCCAGGAATATTCGAAAATCAGAGGATTGGCTTGTGAGTATTTTGACGTCATCAGTGGATTAATCCATTTGATGGATTGATAATTTGGAAGTGTAAAAACTATAGGCAGGTGCAGCATGGCTGGAAGAAATAAGTCACTGGGGCGTGGCCTTGGGGACTATTCCTGTCCCGGGCCCCTCCTCTTTCTCTGCTTCCTGGTGCCAGAAGCTGACAGCTTTCCTCCACCAAACCTTCTCCCATGATGATCTTCCTCACCTCAGGCCCAGAACAATGGAGTCAGCCCACTGTGGACAGAAACCTCTGAAACTGTGAGCCAAAATAAATTGTTCTTTCCTTAAGTTGTTTTTCTCAGCATTTGTCGGTGATATAAAGTGAATACAAAAAGCATTGCAATTTCCCTTTCTTAGAAGATAAGGGGAGACATGTGCCTTTAACCACAGAAGTCTCTCTCCTCCTGGTGCAAGGACTCGCCGGGTTTATTTCTGTTCCACTTCCCAGGTGCATCCAGATCTAGGAATCTTGAATCCTGAGAGAAAGAAGCCACGAGTCTGAAACTGACCACATTGATTTTCTAGGGTCTCTGTATTTTAAGGAACCATTACTTGAATCCATTTTCTTTTCTTAGCTTTCTTTCTTTTTGCCTATTAGTGGACAAGCTAGGGTCTGAAGGATAGTTCCCGTCCTCCGTCAGGGTGGAGGCTGACAATAATCTCTAGGGCTGGGGACAGAGAAACACCTGAAAACCAACCTGTGGTGTGTTAATGCCTGTATATCCGAGACATTCGGGTGCAGCACGGTGGGACCAAGGATGGAAATGAAGGAAGCCCTGGGTGCAGCAGACCGTCCGCCTCTGCAGCACGGCGTGTCTCTCGCCTCTCACGCTTTACGACAAAACCTGTCACGAGAGCCTGATGAAGCCACAGAAGTAGAATGTTTGCACAAGATGAAATTGTTACTGAGGGAAAAACTAAATAAACCTCTGGTTTCACGGTCGTCCACTTAAGAAATCACTGATCTTGAAGCCACACAGCTGGGCATTAGTAGTTCCTGCCACAGACACCAATGACGGTGTCCCTCTTCAGGGACTTGGAGGCCACTTTGCTGAGAACACTGACTCTTCACTTGGCCTGCAGATGTCTGACGGACTGCTGGAATGGCATCCCTGTCTTTGGGGTGTGTCTGTCACCTTTGCTGCCGTCACTTTGGGGTCAGGGTCCACCCTGACCCGTGGGAGCTGGCCTGTGTTTCCTTCTTCCCACTCTTGTGCTTCCTAGTCACTGCACAATCCAAGAACTCAGAGGCCTTCCGCCCTCTCATGAGGCCTGGGTCGAGCCACAGGCCAGGTGTCTACACAGGATGACAGCAGCAGCTTCAGGAGTCAAGCAGCCGTCCCCAGGATGGGTTGACCATGACCCCTGATAGCGGAAGCGAGGGTCTCATGCAAGAAAGAAATATCTTTGGGAACCATGCCCCTCCAGGCCAGTAGGAACTTCTCAGCCTTGAGCTCATCCTAGCAAAACAACACAAGCAGGCATCTCTTTCGCTTGGGGTCCCTGGCCCGCGCTGTCTCCCAGCAGCTGGAGCCCCAGTTAGCGCCCCACACCCCTCAACTCCAGTTCTTCTCTGCCGTCACGATGGTTTTCACCTTCAATTTGTTTTTCTTGTCTAGCCTGTGAGTGTGTCATTGTAATATTAACAGTAGTTTCCTTGTATTTGCAGCCAAGAAATGTCCCATTTCTATCCAAATATGTGTGGGTGTTTGACTTTCAGAAAGTGAAAGCAAACACAAAGAAGCACAAAAAGTTAGTTCATATAACTATTTAATTAGATAAAGTACCCAAAGAACTTATGCCCCAAGGTTGTTTTACCTTGGGAACTAATTCATTTAAAAAAAAAAAAAAAAGTATTACTTTGGTAAAAACAGATGCATTCTGTATTTTAACATGTGTTTCCAGGATGAGATTTTAGTTTGGATACATGAATAAACAGTAAGACAGAAAACCAGGGAAAGAAATCAGATTCTACAAAGAGAGAAACCAATGTCTTCAATTTGAAGTTCCCAGAAGAATAGAGAGAGCAGAAGGCCAAAGGAAAATTCCCCTGACTCCCAGCGTGAACTGGAGCTGGCGTTAGATTTGCTTCTCCCGTGGCAGGACGTGCTCACGTGCACACGTAAAGAAAGGTGGCAGAAGAGAAGAGAGGCAGGACGCACAGGAATCAGCAGGGGAAGTGTGCAGAAGGGCTTGGGGCCATTTGCAATTCAAAGCGTTGCACACTCAATTTCTGAAACTCTTTATAATGCAAAGTATCCTGAACACAGCCGTATGCTCCCACACACCCGTCAGACAGCACACCTCCTACCAAACACACAAGGATATGCACACACACATGCACACACACGCACGCACACACACACACACACACACACACACACACACACACACAGGTACGCTCACAGAGGCTGGGAGAAAAGGGAGGGGGACTCAGGATGAGCCCCTGAGAGACGGGAGCCAAGGCCAGGCTGGACTCCTTGCAGGTGGTACATTTCCAGCTCCCACTTCCTGCTGAGAGGAGAATTCTGGAAGTTTCCTTGGATGCAGGGTAAACAATTTTCTCCTTTGTCTGTGTCTGATCAGGTTTGGGTTCGTTCGAGTCCTGCCTCTCTCAGGATTTCTGTATCAAGCCCCCGGGGCTGCACTCTGCTGTCACAGAGACTGCAGCAGAAATCCTGGGGACAAACAAAGACCTGCCCAAAGCCTGGCCTTCAGATTTCCTTCCTAGTAAAGCCACCATGAGACGCCCCCCTCAAGGACTAGAGGAAGGTATCCATTTGTTCCGTTCATTAATTCAAAAGCATACCGGGTGCTTTCTTTGGGCCAGACATATTTCGAGGTAGTTGGGAAGTGTCGGTGAACGAAACCGAAGAAGCCTAGACCTGAGGGGGTACATGGCGGGACACTGCGGAGAACGGCCGTGAACACTTTTGTTGGTGCATTATGGTTACACATGACCGAGGGCTTCCTTGGGCCACCTCGCAACACACAATCCCTCCTCCCCGTCCCCTCCCCTGATCTGCCTTCTCTGCTCGGCTCCTCTCCCGGTCCTGATTGACATTTTAGGAAAGGCATTTCAATCATGCACACGCAGGGCCCGTCGTGGTACGCTCCTGCTCCGACTCTGCGCAGCCTGGTAGAGCTCATTCTCCTGGCCCTCCCCCTGCCCTCCCGCTCTGTCCTTTTCTGTGGCTCTGTTGCTCTTCCTTCTGGACAGCAAACATATTTAGTAGCTCTTATGTATATATTGGAAGGTGATTCATACCATGAATCAAGGGACAAAACAGACCAGTGAAGGAGGAGTGTGGGTCTGGTTGCGGGGTGGCTCAAGGGAGCCATGAACAGTGCTTTGCAGGACAGTCGGTGTAGACCTTCCAGGAGGTGGAGCTGGAGCTGGAGGAGGAGCCGGGAGAGGACAGACAGCCGAGAGCCATGTCCAGGCCCTGCTCACTGTGTTTTAAGACCAACAAGAGACCCGTGTGACTGAAAGGAGAGTCAAGGGGACAGGATCAGTGGGGAGTGGAAGGCAGGGTCCTGGGGGTCCTAGTGGACCACTGAATAGATGGTGGCACTTCCTGAGTGACGTAGTAGAGCCACGGTGGACTGCCGAGGGGATAAAGGATAAAGGCCGCTCTGGCAGCAGTGCTGAGAACGGACGGGGTGAACGCCAGGGGAAGGAGAGCTGCTGAAAATGGGTAGAGGAGATGCTGCCTTGGATCAGAGTGGGGTCAGCATCGCCAGCAGGCAGTCAGTCCACCGCAGGGAAAACCCCAAACACAGACAGCACACAAACAAACTGTCACAGCAGGAGACTGCGGCCTGGCCAGACCAGCCAGGGCCTCCTGAATTTGGAGTTTTCTTTCCTTCTTTTTCCCTGGTAATTTTAGGCCCGCCAAGTACTGACGGTGCTTCTTAAAGTGGCCTTCTCTGGTGTTCACGCTCCTTCCAACTCCATGCATGTTTCAGTTGTGGCTGTTATTTTTTCTGGTATTGGGGATTGAACCCAGGTGCTCTACCTCTGAGCTACCCCATTTTAATTCTTTTATTTTTATTTATTTATTTATTTATTTATTTCGGTACTGGGGATTGAACTCAGGGGCACTTGGTCCCTGAGCCACGTCCCAACCCTATTTTATATTTTATTTAGAGACAGGGTCTTGTTATGGGGTGCAACTTAAGAACAGACCCATCACCACTGAGAAGTCCAAATTTGAGTCTTTATTAACCGGCTGGCTGACTGTTTCACACAACGCCCCAAAAATAGCTATTGGGAGAACAGCCCAGACCAGAGGGTTGCAGGGGTCTTTATACCATAAATCAGTACATCAATCATAAGTGACTGTTGTTGTGATTCAAAATTACAATCATGTGATCTGAAATCATCAGCAGAGGGGGAAATGGGTCAAAATTACCTTAAACTTGGGTACAAACTAAAGAATGGTTGTTAACATCTAGACAATTACTGTTGACATCACCATCAACATGGTACATTGTTTAGGAAAAATAAGAATCGAAAAGAGAACAAGTTTTCACGATATAGGAATTGTCATTTTGTATTGCCAAACAAGTCATGCTTGAGCAACTGTTGACAGGTACAGAGGCGGGGTGTTCCCATGGGAGGAGATTTCTTACATAACATGGAGTCTCAGAGCAAAATGGAGTCTGTTTAGTCATTGTCCATACAGCCTGGCCTGGAACATTTCCATGGCGCCAAATCTGTCAGCCCGTCACAGGTCTCACTGAGGTGCCTAGCGCCTCGCTGTTGCTGAGGCTGGCTTCGAACTGGCAATCCTCCTGCCTCAGCCTCCCGAGCCTCTGGGATTACAGGGTGTACCACTGCAGAGACAGGGTCTGGCTGAGTTGCTGAGGCTTCTGGCTGTTATTTTGTGGGGAGAGTAAGGTTCGAGAAGAAGGAAGGAGGCAAAACCCTCAGCCTCAGAGGGCCTGGGAAGGAGCATTAGCTTAGGAAGAAATGAGGTACAAGTAGGCTCTAGGGCAGCGCTTGACATGCTGTTCGCGTCTCTGCAGAGTTTGCTGCAGCTGATGTCACTTAGGAAAGAGGGCAAGAGAAGGAAGTTTCTAAGCCCAGTGAAGCACCGAGAGAGCACGGGAGAGGGAGAGGTGGGCAGGTTAGGAAGACCTGCGTGCCCTGCGTGAGCGCTCGTGCATCCTCTGAGAGAGGCCACTGGAGAAGGGTCTTCTTCCCCCTCTGAGTGCTCGCCGCTGCAGGTGTGTTTATTAGAAAATAAATGTTTTAAAAATTTGAAATGGACAAGTCAAAGGAATCTTCAGGATCTCAAAGAGTCAAGCACCAGTCCACGGTTCTTGTAGAACAGTGAACTCATTGCACAGCCAGTATCTGGCATCAGCAGTTTTTGATGAAAACAGGCAGATTTTGGGGTGGTGGGTGAGGGTGGATCTGCAGGGGTGAAGACAGAACTGACGTTTTTTGAAGGTCTAACGCATACCAGGCACTTCGGTCCCAGCAATGTCATGGGGACGTGGCCTCTTCCTTCCTGTGTGTGATGAAGTATTTACAAGGTGTCTTTCACAAATGAGGGGACAAGTCAGAGGGCAGACAGGTCCCCTCTGATCTCCAGACAGTCCCCTGGTGGGGGCACCGTTGCCGGCGAGGATCGGCCTCACCAAAGCTAAAACAGTTACCCAGAGAGCAGAGACACTCGGGAGAGGGTGGAGAGAGAAGGCAGAGGGAGAAGCCGGGAAAGGTAGAAGCGGGGAGATGGCCTGGGAGCCAGAGGACAGAAGAGCAGGGAGGGCGGTAATGAGGGAGAGGAACAAAGGAGAAGGCGTTGAAGCCAGAACTGGGGACAGTTAGTTCTACAGTTAGTGTAGAAATAGGGGATCGGGTCAAATCGAGGAAATGGAGGCCATGAAGCCATCTGCCTCTGGAATTTGGAGATTGCCCCTGGGAGAATGGAATGTCAAGGATCTCCGGAGCCCATTGATGACCACATTTACCTGTGCTTGTCAGGGACTGCAGGCAAGGAGCTGCTAATTAGCACCCCCTGGGCCCTTGCCTGGCTGAATCACTTTGGCCCTCCCCCTGCCCACCACCTTCTCTCTTTTTACATCTCACCTGCAAAACCAGGCCTAGTCACTAGGCAGGAAGGAGAGATAAGGGGGAGAGAACTGGAGAACAAGAGAGACCTTAACCTATAAAAGATGTAGGGTGCGCTCACTTCTTGGGACTCTAGAAATCAGCCATGGCCCCCTTCTCCCTCCAGGGAGAAGTCTGTATTATTACTTTTAAATAAAACCTGCTTCATATGCTTGCCTTGGTTGCTTCTCTAGTGTTCACACTTCAACATTAGAGGGAGCAGAACTCGTCACCGGTCAACCGCGGTATCAGCGTCAAGCACCTCAACTGCTTTGGAGGAGTCAGGGTCGATGGAGGGCTGGGGGGCCCAGGAAGAGCTCTGGGAGAGGCTGGGGGTTGGAGCAGAGAAATGGGTTCCGAAGCTCCTCCAGGTGGCGGAGCAGGCAAAGCTCTCCCAAGCCCTCTGTACTGGCGCTGTGGTCCTGTCCCGCACTGCACAAGTAGGACGAATCGGGCGCTGCTTCTGTGCACTCTGGACGCACCTCAGGTTGGAGGAGAGGATCACTGCTCACCTGTGAAATCAGGAGTCACAGGACGGACCTCACAGGTATCCTAGAGTGCTCTCCGCTCCGAGGGAAGTGAAGCATTTCCTGAACACAGCACCCCACGCTGATCTTCCTCTGACCCCATACGGAAGACCAGCCATGAAACCTTGTCTCCTAAGCACATGTGTCGTCCCGGCCGATTTCCAGATGTTTACCCATCTATGGTTGCAAGACATTTGTGACCAAGAAAAAATTTGATTTACTGGGACTTGTTACCTTTGAAGTGCCACACAGCACTAATTGTGAAACAATTAATTCAGGATTTGAAATGGACTGTTCAAAGTTTTTTTTTTTTTTTTTTTTTTTAAGCTTTATTTTGTAAAGTTGATTTTATAACTTTCCTCATATTTAGTCACTTCATAAAGGTTCCAGTGACACAGTGGAATTAGAGATGTCTGAACGAGGGGATGCTTTCTCCAGATCATCTAAGTCAATCTGGTCTATCAGAGATGAGGAAACCAGAGAAGCAGTGGTCTCCTGTCACTCAGCTAGTGAGTGAACAGCACTGTTAAGACTGTGTGAGTCCATGTGTCCAGATTCTAGACCCACCTTTTTCCTACCTTCTAGAGTCTTCAAAAACCAACCCACCCCACCTCATCTGGTAATGGAGAAATATGAGTTTTTCTGTTTCCTATTCAGTGATGAATCAAATGATGTGTTGTACCAAGAAGGTGTTGCAATTTATTTGGTAAACTAAGTTCAAGATAATTACTCTAGTAGACAACATTTTTATTCGGAAATTATATTTGAAGGAAACATGAAATGTATTAGCCAGTCACTGTGGGGAAATATAAATCTCTCCTAATCTGGAATACTTTAGACAAAATGAAATTAGATAAGAGCTTAATGCATTTATCCGGAAGCTAAGTTTCCCCTTATAGTACATCTTGTTAGAGTCTTGGAGGGCGGGAGCCTCTTTAGATGCATTTTCTGCTCTGTGGTTAATGTTCTGAAATTTTCACCCAAGAGATACCATTCGTCTTCCTCAAACATGGTGGCAAGAAGTTATGACTCCTGGTCTACTCCTTCCAGATGGGAATAGAAAAAAGAAGAGATATGAAGTATATGTAATCTGTATTCGAAATCCAGCCTAAGGGCCAATCTGCATCCAGGATGTCCCACATAAGGAGCTGCAGCCAGTGATTTCCCTACAGAAGACACTCCACAGAAAGGCAGGGATCAGTGAATGGGTTGTCCTGAACTAACAAGTTGGGAGAAATTGCCACTGCTTTTTTATACAAAGCTCTGACAACAGGGACCCCCATATCTAAATTCCATAAAACTAAGCCATATAATCACAGATGTTATAGTGGCTTTTCACATAGGATGCTTTGTGGAAAGTTGAAGTGTTTTCCATTCTAGAGACTCTGCATTCCTCGGGCTTATGAATAAATTTAACATATATAATCCTTATTTTTAGATAAAATATAGAAATTATATGTATTACAAGAGTGAGACCATTTATAACTTTTTATTATATAGATGAATATAAGTATATTCAGTTTTGAATGAAACATATTCAATTATACATATTTGTAGATTTATAAGACTTTATTACCTATGCATTTTAAAATATAACTGCAGAAGAGAATTTGAATATTTCACTTGCAAGTGAAAACAAAGAGAAACACACCCAGTTAAGCAGCAATTGAGCAACTACACGTTTTGGAGGGGTTTGGGTTTCTACAAAAAATTTAATAAAACCTTGTGTATGCTTTCAAGGAACTTACAGCTGAGTGGGAGTCAGGACCATAAAAATAATTGCCTGGGTAAGTGCTCTGACTGAAATAGTGCTAAGGAGCTTGAAGGAACTTCAGTTAGGGAGTATTGTCCCAACAAAGTACCCTCGGGCAGAGTTTTGAAATGTCTCCTCTTGGGGCAGATAAACCAGGAGAGAGCCAGGGAGATGGAGCCAAGAAGGGGAAAATCAAAGATGTGTAATGGGTTTTCCTTACCCAGGGCTTCCAGGCCAAGCAAGAAGGGCAGCATCCGGCAGCGCACATTCGCCAGCTCCGAGAGGCTGATTCTGCAGCTTAGGGAGGCAGGCGACATGGATCTGGAGGGACTGGCAGGTCCAATGTGTTGGCTTCTGAGCCAACTGCCTGTAGGTGACTTTTAGCGTGAGGAACGCCATAACCAGATTTGTCGGGAGGGGTGCGGAGCTGGATAGAAGGTGACTGGCGTGGGGACAGGAGGAGTGGGTTCAAGGAATTCAGGACGTGAGGGTGTCTAAAATAATCTCTGGTGATCAATATGGAGAGGAGAAGTCCCAGGTTTGGAGGGGGTGGGGAAGGAGGCCGACGTGGGTTGGGGAGGGATGGTAAGTGGCTTCTAGAAGGAAATTAGTGTTGAAATGATTTCGAGACGTCTGCGAGACCTGCCGGGGTGGTTGCCGGCTGTGGGTCTGGAGTTGAGGAAAGAATGGAGACATCAGCGCATAGAAGTTGAAGTGGGTGATCCCTGGGGCCCAGGGACATGGCCCTTCCTCTGCAGTCCTGCCTGGCCTGTCACCAAGTGTACCTGGACACAGGCCTCCTGGCGTACCTGTTAGCCAGCCTCTCCAGACTGCCGTTTCTGCACCCAGGAGAGGCCCTAAGGTCACTGCTGCTGCCTCCCGTTCCATTTATGGAGAAGGAGTAGGAGCAGGCAAGCAGTTGGGACCGTGGAGGCAGGACCACTTCTTGTGGACCTTTCCGTGTGTACAAAAGTGTACCAGGAGCTCTGTTGTCTGAGTGTGCCAGCGTATCCAGCAGGAAGTGAACACTGCAAAGTGAACCTAGGAGTTCATACCCTCGTCCCCACCGAGGTCTCCGAGGACAGTGCTGTGCTGTGCTCACTTTGAGCACCTTGGGCGGCAGTTTAACAGGGGCTGGAGGGGTGATTGCCACAACAGGCACACGGAGCTGTTCACTGTGAAATTAGGGCTCACAGCAACTTGAGGAGTTTTATTTTCCCACTGACACTATACCTCCCTGCAACCTCCCTAGCACGCTACCTAACTTCCTCCAGGCCTTTTGTAGAATGAACCCTCATTCCTTGGGTGCTGCAGTCTCTGAGGCTGAGTGATGAGTGGCAGGGAAGCACTGTTGAAAAAGCGACCTTGATGGAGCAGATGTAGTGGCTCACGCCTGTCATCCCAGCTGCTTGGGAGGCTGAGGCAGGAGGAGCTCAAATTCGAGGCCAGCCTCAGTTACTTAGTGAGACCCTGTCCAAAAATAAAATACGGAGAGGACCAGGAGTGTGGTTCAATGGTAAGCAAAGCACCCCTGGGTCCACGCCCCAGTACTGCAAAAATAAAAATTAAAAAAAGTTTTCATAAAGGAGGTGCCACGTGGCTCAGGTTCTTTCGAGAGGAAATTGTAAGGATGGTGCCTTGAACCAGCGCAGGGTCCACCTGCAAGAGGCCTGGATGGCTCAGGCCAGTTGGGGTCACATGAAGATTAATCTCATTGCATGTTTGGCGATGACAGAATATGGTTAAAACCATCCTGTGGGCCAATGTATTCTTTTCATAAAGTTATGAGATGTTATTACATCTCATATTACGAGTTATGTATGTTATTACAGCCTAAGGCCCCCCAACTGCGAGTTGATGAATATGGTTTCGATTGTGTAGAATACATATAGTTTTACCAGGGTTCCAAGGAATTCTCTCGGAATGAAGCATCTGTGTATTCCCAGTAAACTGGTTTTTTGTAAATTTCTCTAATTCTGGTTGAACTTTGTTCACTGCACGGGGAAAGCAGATACACGAAGTACTTCTATATTTACAGTGAACATGAGAACAGAGAGCAGAAATCTATAATTCTGTTTAAAAATACTTGTAATTTATTTTTGATTATAAAATAACAAATATTCATTATTAGAAAATTGGGAAAATATAACTCAGAAAATTAAATCTCCATAATCCCACCATCTGAATATGCCCTCCATCAACATTTTACCACTCCACTCTCTTGTCATATGTAATTGTCTGGGTATATCCACCTAATCATTTTTCTTTGAATTTTATTTTGGGATGAAAATTAAAAAGACCTTATGTTTGATTTTTCTCCCCCGCAAGTAGTAGCAATACTGCTTGGAAACAACTATATGCAGAAAAGCTGTAATGTGAAGAGGAGAAATATCATTTTCCCTTTTTCTATTACAGGCATCTGTGGAAATGTCACAATGAAACTCATTAATTTGTAAAAGCAATGTATGGTAATAATTAAGTTTAAAAATCTAAAAGTGTCAGTAGGAAAATGGTCAAATAAATCAGGATGTACCCAAACCATGGAAAACTACGCAATCATTAAGAAGAATGGAAAACTACTCAGCCATAAAGAAGAATGATTAGGCATGTAAGGAATGTCATGGAAGAGACTCTGAGACTTCGGCACGACGGAAGCCAGTCCTACCTATCATGTACGTGGTCTACGGTGTGATCTGCTTGCATAGAACAAAACAAAATAGTCGGGTATTTTTTGTTTCTCCTTGCTCACATATACTGTGTGAAAACGCATAGCAAGCAAGTTTGCAAGAGCTCACACCAAATGATGCCAGTGGCCACTCTCCAGAGGACACCTGGGCCAGGGCTGTGGCGGTGTTGGACTAAGGTGTCCTTCAAGCAGCTCTCCAAAAGCAAACACTCAGCATCTGATTTATGTGCTCATGTTTGTTGTGTCACACTGGCTCAGTGACCATTTGAAGCTCCCAACAGCTCCCAGCTGGATCATGTCCCCACCGGCGCTCCTGAGCCAGTGCCAAGTGGCTCCCAGCCATCTCAGCGGCTGCTTTCCCTTTCCCTGCCAGGCTCCCTCCATCTCTTCTTTCGCTCTTTCTCTCTCTCTCTCCTTCCCTCTTTCTCGGACTTCCTCCTTCCCTTCCTTCCCAGCAAAGGTCGATTCACATATTCTTATAATTACTACCAAAACCAAAAGACCGGAAATAAACAACAATAAAAACTGTGGAGGGACACAGGAAGAGAGGAAATATGGAGGAAGCTCGGTTCCACCAGCCAGGCAGCCTTGCCCTGCTTCTCCCGTGTCCAAGGCTGGCCTTCCTCTTTCTGTAGGGGAGGTGGGCAGACCTGGCCTGAGGCACCATCTGCAAACGAAGGGGTCTGAAGGGGTGGCTGGGCGAGGGCAAAGTTCAACAGGAAGCCAGGATTCCTCTCTAAGTGACACATTTTACTGTTACATTTAGTCTTTTATTTACAACAAGCAACTCTTTCCCACAGCTCAGGGAGAGACAGAGGATAGGAAACCCTGACAAATACTTGTTTAAATGATTGAAACATGATACTAACAAAAGTTTTGGATATACACGAAGAAAGGTTTTGATCATAGAAGTAATCTCCATTTTTGTGCTAAAAAAAAAAGTTACATTCTTCTGTTCTGATGGCAAGTCCGTTTTCTTGTTAAAAAATAAAACATTTATACAAACATATTTAGAATTTGGTCATATTCAAAGCTTGGAAAGATAACTTCATAACTGAACATCCTATCAATAAGTGGCACATGTCATTAGAGAGGGAAATAAAATAAATTAAGGAGTTTTACTGAATACTGGGCGAGAATTAATAGGTCCTGAATAATTCCTAGCTCTGCTTCTCACTGAGTTTGGGCAAGTGTTTTAATCTCTTGAAACTTGTTTCTTCAATTAGGAAAAAAAAAGAATGAAAACAAACAAACAAACAAACAAACAAACCCCTACCACACCACATCTGTAATGATACCTGCTCTCTCTGACATTCAGGGTTCTTGTGAGACTCACCAGCTCATACATATAAAAGTTTTTTTCTTTTGTCTTTTTGGCAACAACAACAACAAAATTCTAATACCTAACAGAGTTCATATACAGTGAAAGTTCCAGCCCTGTCTTCATCTCTGTTTCCAAAAGAAATGGGTTCACCTCCTGGGACATTGGTTTCTCTATTTTAAGATGAGACATTTGTAAGGAATTGTAACCTTGTCAATTCTCTGATCCCATATTATGCAAAAGTAACAGATCCTAACCATGCATCTGACAGCTCAGTATCCACTTCTGGGGATGTTTGGGCCCCATGAAGATATCTTTCCTAAAGGCAGGTGTCCTTTCTATGACTCTGAGAGATCAGTTTGTCTTTGTAGATAGATGGGGTGTCAGATGCACCATCCATGCCAAAAAATTCTGCTTGTTCCTGTCTTGGACACTCTTGGTGGATCAGGCTGATTTCCACACATGGATCTATTTGTTGTTGAAAATAAATGCATGTTAGCTGACCAAGCATGATTAAGCTGGCGGTAAGAACTCTAAGATTTCCTCCTTAAGTAAACAACATCGTCAACATCGTTCTCACGCACAGTCTACAATGTTTGATTTGCATGTCTTGGAAAAGAGATCATACGTGTTGCACATGGTTTGAAGTGAAGGAGCACAAAGGTTTAGAGGTAAGAGTGTTATGGGGCGGAACTTAAGAACAGACCGATCACCACTAAGAAGTCCAAATGAGAGTCTTTATTAAGCCGGCCGGCTGACTGTCTCACACAATGCCCCCAAAAATGGCTATTGGGAGAACAGCCCCAACCACAGGGTTGTAGGGGTCCTTATACCAAAAATCACATCAATCATAAGTGTCTGTTGCTATGATTTTAAATTACAAACTAATATCATGAGATCATTGACAGGGGGTGGGAAGTGAGTCACCTAGGTACAAACTAAAGAATGGTTACTAATCACACAATTACCGTTTACATGGTACATTGGTTAGGAGTAATAGGGATCAAAAGAGACCAATTTTTTATTACATTAGAATTGTCATTTTGTATTGCTAAACATATCACGCTAAGTAACTGATGATGGGTACAGAGGTGGGGTGTTCCCATGGGAGAAGCTTATTTCCTACATAACATGGAGTCTCAGAGCAAAATGGAGTCTGGTTAGTCATTTCCCTTAGAGTCTGGCCTAGAACATTCTCGTGGAGCCAGATCTGTCAGCCCCTCACAAGAGGAGGAAAACCAAATTGAGAAGTGGAAAGGGGAAGAAAAACTAAGTTTATGAAAAAAGAAAACAAGGATAAAAATGACTGAGATGATGAAACCATCTTTTCTAAAAAATATTCTATGTTGGATTAAGAACACATTTCCATAAAACATTTGGTTAGTTATGCCTTTGGTCTTCCCTAAGAGTGGAACTGGATTTCCAGCCTCTGCTGCTGTAGTGTTACAGCAGACCCCAGTCGCCTGCCAAGGCTTCTTTTCTGGGTTCTTGTCTCGTGATTGAAGAATGAAATCCACAGACAAGGAAGAGGGAGTATTAAAGAGTAGGATTTATTCCAGTGAGAAGAAAAAAGAGCTTCCACGGGGCAAGAGGGGACCCCAAAGGAGTTGCCACTTAAGTGTACTAGTCTACGGGTCTATACAGCTACCGACTGGGGGCATTGATCAACATCGATGCCAATCTGGTATTGGAAAAGTGCCAACGCTATTGTCAAAATCTATACTAAACAGTTATCAGGAAAGTATCAGGGTCATTGGATCTGCCTGTGACCTTCTAACTGGCTCTGCCCTTTTAGCCCTTAAACTTTCCAGTTACCTCCATTTGGATCCACCCCCACTTCCATTTTTTTCTCTGCTCCAGTACAAAGGCTTGCCTGGAAGGTTTGTGTCCAGAGCCGGCAGGTCACGGTCCTGCCTTGCCTCAAGGTCACGCGCCTTGACTCATGGTCACGCCCCCTGCCTCGCCTCATGCTGAGCTAAGATGGCGCCTGCCAGATGCTGGCGGGGCGTGCCTCTACCTGTTTACACACCTGTCAGACTATACCAGGTGCATCAGACTAGATTGCGTGGTGCTTCATGATTGGCCAACTACACTTCCTTATTCGAGTTCTGGCACGAGACTAGTCTTGCCTTCACGCGCTTTCCTCTGATTGGTTTTTGTACTTTATATTAACTGTGTTTATTCCCCAAATAAACGAGACTTGATCAGGCTTTTGTCTTGTCTCCATTTCCCGTGTCTCTTGTCTCTCTCAATCCCTGCACCACCCTCCAGGTTCCCGTTGAAGTCCTGCGGGTCGGGACAATTGGCGCCCAACGGTGTGGCGTGGGATACGGGGGAATTCACGAGGGAAGAGGCATCTAATTGTTCGGCCGAAGGAAAAAAAAAGTGAAAGTCAGTTCGACAAAGATCGCCGCGGGAGCCTGCAGCTCCATTCTTAAAGGTACAGTAGCGCCTAAGTATGGGACAAGAATTAAGCATAAAGTTTTTGTTAAGCAATTAAAAGAAGCTTTAAAGACACGGGGAGTAAAGGTTAAGAGTAATGATCTTTTTAAGTTTTTTGACCTTATTAAGGACACCTGTCCATGATTCTCACAAGAAGGAAGCATTAATATAAGAAGTTGGAATAGGGTGGGAGATGCTTTGGGAGATTTTCACAGAACGTTTGGCCCAGATAAAGTTCCTATTACAGCTTTTGCTTACTGGAGTCTCATAAAGGAACTTTTAGAACATACAACAAATGATTCTGATATAGCAGCAGCAGTTACTCAAACAGAGGACAATTTAAAAGCAGCATCAAAACAGGATCTTCAGGGAGAGCCCTCCGAGGAAAAGGGGGAGGGAGATCTTATTTCCCTTGAGAGTGAACATGAGGAAGTTACAAGTCCTTTTCCAGATGCAGGCAGCACAGATGTTAAAAAGGAAACTCAACATCAGAACGAAGCTCCACCTAAAATTTATCCTTCATTGACTCGTTCTAAAGACCCTTCAAATGAGAATAAAATAGATGATGAGGAAGTTGATTTGGACCTCATAAATGAGGAAGCCTCAAAATATCATAATCCCGACTGCCCGCTTAAACAAGGACAGTCCGTTTTCTCATATCCACCTCCCTATCACACACCCTCTGCTTCTATGGCAATGGCGGTGATAGATCCAAAGGAAGACCTTAAAGAAAAAAATCAAACATTTGGAGGAACAAATAAATCTAGAGGAACAATACCAAGCTCTGATTACCAGGTTACAAAAATTAAAGACAGGCAATGAGGCAGTGCCCAGTCCTGATGGATTTAAAAGGGATATTCGCCCTCAAATTCTACCTGGACAACAGTGTCCAAGAGGAGGAGTTCCCTTAATCAACAGAGATTTAAAGCCCCCTCCTCTAAGTGCTTTCCCTGTTACTGAGACAAGGGATAACCAGGGACAACCCTGGAGGCACCACACTGGCTTTGATTTTACGATCATAAAAGAATTAAAAACTGCTGTTTCTCAGTACGGAGCTACAGCGCCATACACCCTTGCTATTTTAGACTCCATAGCAGAAAATTGGTTAACACCACAGGATTGGAATACTTTAGTTAGAGCCACCCTGACTGGAGGTGACTTCTTGCTTTGGAAGTCTGAATATTTTGAAAATTGCAAAAAGACAGCTAAAAGAAATCAACAAGCAGGAAATGGGTGGACTTTTGATATGCTTACTGGAGCAGGTGATTATGAAACCACAGACAATCAGATGCAGTATGACCCTGGAGCGTATGCTCAGATACAGGCGGCAGCCACTAAGGCCTGGAGAAAATTGCCTGTTAAGGGAGACATCAGCATGTTTCTTACAGGAGTCAAACAAGGCCCCGATGAGCCCTTTGTTGACTTTGTTCACAGACTTATAACAACGGCTGGTCGTATTTTTGGCAGTTCTGCTGCAGGTCTTGACTATGTCAAGCAACTTGCTTATGAAAATGCCAATCCTTCATGCCAAGCCGCTATAAGACCTTACAGAAAGAAGACAGACTTAACAGGATATATTCGTCTGTGCTCAGATATAGGACCTTCTTATCAACAGGGCTTAGCAATGGCAGCTGCTTTTAGTGGACATACAGTGAGGGACTTTCTTAATAATAAAGACAAAAACAAAAGGGCCTGTTTTAAATGTAGCAAGGGTGGACACTTTGCCAAAGACTGCAGATCAGATTTACGAAAAACACTTGAGGCCAAAATACCTGGTCTCTGCCCTAGGTGCAAGAGAGGAAAACATTGGGCTAATGAATGCAAGTCCAAAAGAGACAGACAGTTTCCCTTCTGCCACATCAGGGAAACGGGAGGAAGGGCCTGCCTCAGGCCCCGAAACAAGCCTATGGGGCAATCAGTTTCATTCCAGCCAACAGCAGCAACAACAATCCATTTCAGACCTCAGTAGAGCTACCCCAGGGAGCGCAGGATTGGACCTCAGTTCCACTTCCCATGTCGTTTTAACTCCTGACATGGGCTCTCAAGCCTTGAATACTGGAATTTTTGGCCCATTGCCCTCAGGTTATTTTGGCTTAATTTTAGGAAGAAGTAGTTCTACCATGAAAGGTTTACAAGTATTCCCAGGAGTTGTAGATCAAGATTTCTTGGGAGAAATTAAGATCATGGCTAAAACAGAGAACAACATTATTACTGTTACTCAGGGAGAAAGAATAGCACAGCTGATACTGTTACCATTAGTTCCAACCAAACACCCAGTTCAAAATCCTAGGAGAGGATATGGAAGTTTTGGATCCTCTAATGTATATTGGGTACAACACATAACTGATCAAAAGCCTTCTTTGACCTTATGGCTAGATGGCAAGTCCTTTACAGGTCTAATAGGTACAGGAGCAGATGTGACCATAATTAAACAAGAGGATTGGCCTTCTTCTTGGCCTATCACGGAAACTATGACTAATCTTAGGGGTATTGGTCAAAGTACATATCCAAAGCAGAGTTC
Source organism: Sciurus vulgaris (assembly GCF_902686455.1). Classification (NCBI taxonomy): domain Eukaryota; kingdom Metazoa; phylum Chordata; class Mammalia; order Rodentia; family Sciuridae; genus Sciurus; species Sciurus vulgaris. Next base: position 135,265,228 of record NC_136470.1, read on the forward strand.
TAAATACCTCACTTGGAGAGACACAGAAAACAACACAGGTCTCATTAAGCCTTATATCATACCTCATTTGCCTGTTAATTTGTGGGGAAGAGACCTATTATCTCAGATGAAAGTAATCATGTGCAGCCCCAATGAAACGGTTGCTGCCCAAATGCTATCTCAGGGATATACACCAGGAAAAGGGCTAGGAAAGGCCGAAAATGGTATTTTACATCCCATTCCCAATGTAGGACAGATTGACAGAAAAGGCTTGGGAAATTTTTGATTTCAGTCATTGACATGCCTGCACCCCAACTGTGTGCAGATCCAATAACTTGGAAATCAGATGAACCAGTTTGGGTTGATCAATGGCCGTTAACTTCTGAAAAACTTGAAGCTGCTTGAATGTTAGTGCAGGAACAGCTAATAGCCGGACATATCATAGAGAGTAATTCTCCTTGGAATACTCCTATATTTGTAATTAAGAAAAAATTTGGTAAATGGAGATTACTACAGGACTTAAGGGCTGTCAATGTCACTATGGTGCTCATGGGAGCCCTACAACCAGGGCTGCCATCTCCTGTAGCCATCCCTCAAGGATATTTTAAGGTAATTATTGACCCCAAAGACTGTTTTTTTTACTATCCCTCTACATGTAGATGATCAAAAAAGATTTGCTTTTAGTCTACCATCAATAAATTTTAGAGAACCCATGAAAAGATATCAGTGGAAAGTATTGCCACAAGGAATGGCTAATAGTCCAACCTTATGACAAAAATTTGTCGCTTGTGCCTTACAGCCTATTAGAGATTCTTGGAAACAAATGTATATTATTCATTATATGGATAATATACTCATAGCAGGACAATCAGGAGAACAGGTATTACTATGTCTCACACAGCTTAAACAGCAGCTGACTACAGTAGGATTACAAATTGCTCCAGAAAAAGTTCAGCTACAAGACCCTTATACTTACCTAGGTTTCCTGCTCAATGGGCCTAGGATTATTAATCAAAAGGCAACAATCAGGAGAGATCGTTTAAATACACTTAATGACTTCCAGAAGCTTCTAGGCAATATAAATTGGCTTTGACCATATCTTAAATTAACCACAGGGGAGTTAAAACCATTGTTTGAGATATTAAAAGGAGACCCTAATCCACAATCATCCAAGACTATATCTCCTGACGCATTAGCTGCTCTTAAAAAGGTGGAGGATGCTATTGCAGGTCAATTTGTTACCAATATTGATTATTCTCATCCCTTAACGCTCATTATATTTAATACTTCCATCACTCCAACGGGTCTTTTCTGGCAAGATAATCCTATGATGTGGATTCATCTTCCTTCCTCACCCAAAAAAGTGCTATTGCCTTATTATGATGCAGTAGCTGATCTGATTATCATGGGGAGAGAAGATTCTAGAAAATATTTTGGAATAGAACCATATAAGATTATTCAACCCTACACCCGATCTCAGGTCAATTGGCTGTTACAAAATACTGACACCTGGCCTATAGCTTGTGCCTCATTCACAGGTGATATAGATAATCATTATCCACCAAATAAATTGGTTCAGTTTTGCAAACTACATCCTTTTGTGTTCCCTCGCATGGTTAGAAGGGAGCCCTTACACAACGCTCTTGTTGTCTTTACTGATGGGTCATCCACAGGAACAGCTGCTTACACCTTCCTTGATAGAACTGTCACTTTCCAGATGAAATGTACATCTGCCCAACTTGTTGAATTACAGGCTCTTATTGCAGTTTTATCTGCCTTTCCCAATCAACCCCTTAATATCTACACAGACAGTGCCTACTTAGCGCACTCGGTGCCACTCCTTGAAACTGTCTCTCAGATCAGACATGTTTCTAAAACAGCATCACTGTTCCTTCAATGTCAGACATTCATCCATAATAGAGGGGAGCCTTTGTTTATTGGACACATCAGAGCTCACTCTGGCCTTCCGGGGCCATTGGTTAAGGGCAACAGAATTGCTGACACAGCCACCAAAATGGTTGCAGTAGCTTTTTCAGATAATATTAAGCAAGCTCAAGACACTCATAACCTACATCATTTAAATGCCCGCTCTCTTAGGTTACTCTATAAAATCACTAGGGAACAAGCAAGGCAAATAGTAAAAGGCTGTACCACATGTGCTACTCATCTACCGGTTCCACATCTAGGAGTTAATCCTAAAGGCCTTGTTCCTAACATGGTGTGGCAAATGGACGTTACCCATTTTTTAGAGTTTGGTAATCTAAAATATATTCATGTTTGCATAGATACATTTAATGGATTTATATTGGCTACACTTCAGGCTGGAGAAGCAACGAAACACGTAATTGCCCGTCTATTACATTGTTTCTCAGTCTTGGGCATACCTAAACAGATTAAAACAGATAACAGCCCTGGATATGCAGCAAACACCCTCCAAACATTTTGTGAAAAATTACAAATTCAACATGTCACCAGAATTCCTTATAATCCTCAAGGCCAAAGGATGGTCGAGAGAGCACATCTCTCTCTTAAAACTACTATTGATAAAATAAAAAAGGGGGAATGGTACCCAATCAAGGGTTCTCTCCGTAATATACTCAATCATGCTTTACTCATTCTCAATTTTTAAAAAATGGATGATCATGGGAAATTTGCCGCTGATCATTTCTGGCACCCGGAATCTCAAAAGCATTTTGCCATGGTAAAATGGAAAGATCCACTGGATGGTTCATGGCATGGTCCAGACCCAGTCTTGATCTGGGGTCGAGGTTCAGTCTGCATCTTCTCTCAAAAAGCTGATGCAGCCAGATGGCTGCCAGAGCGCCTTGTACGCCAAGTTAATGAAGTTACCTCCTCCAGGGATAAAAATCATCCCTGAGAGTCTTTTCTTTTCCTTCCACAGGAATGAACAAAACATTGCTTCTCTGGATGATGGCTGCCTGTTCACTGCTCTCCTACAGCCATGCAGGGTTTGAGGACCCTGCTAAGGCTCGTGAGTATTTACTGGAGCTCAAAAACAAACATGTAAGTGTGAGGGAGGATTTATACTGAGTACTGATGAGGCAAGTTACAAGCCATCATACATCGGTAATCTCCCGAAAAAACGCATAGAGATAGATTGTGGCAGTCACATTGCATTTTGGACGACACATACACTGTGGTACTGTATCGAAAAACCACAGATTATTCCCTCAGTTAATGGCAAATATGCACCTTGTTCGTGCACGACCTTTCACGCTTCCGTCCATAGCTCTTGTTGTTCCTCAGCTCAGACCTGTTCTTCAGGGAACAAAACCTATTTTACTACTACCTTAATAAAGTCCCATCCAGGATCAACTGGAGGGGATTGGTCTAATGACCCTGGAAAATTAAGTGTTGCCTCATGTCCTGCAGACCTAGTGGGGAAAACAGTTTGCTGGTCTACTATGGCACCCCTACATGTGTCTGACGGAGGAGGCCCCCAAGATTCTAATAGAGCCAAGCAAGTCCATGAAAAAATTCAACAGATGTACGAGGAACTGCATCCCAGTCTGTTATATCACCCACTAGCATTACCCAACCACAGCCCTCTGAGATAGACCCTGCCACATATGATATCCTTGAGGCCACTCACGCCTTGCTTAATCGGTCCAACTCTCCCTTGACTGTAGATTGTTGGCTTTGCCTTCAGCAAGGATATCCTGTTCCACTAGCTATCCCAATTGATTATGGAAATAACTCTGCTACCAACCTCACAGTGATAAGTTATAAGACTATGACCAATCTTGATGCGTCTTGGTCCAGTTTTGTTGGTAGAAATTGCTTACCAACTCCACCATTTCTAGTACAGCCATTCATGTACTCCAATACTACTTGCTTTTTTTCACCTGGCTATAATAATACCTGGGATTTAGACGTAGGGACTATAACTTTTAGTGGTTGCTCTGAGACATTCAATCTTTCGCAGCCATTGTGCCCCCCCTAATGGCACTGTGTTTGTTTGTGGAGGTAATAAGGCTTTTACGCAACTGCCTATCAACTGGACTGGACTATGTGTCTTAGCTGCCTTACTCCCAGACGTAGACATTATTCCAGGAGATGAGCCTGTCCCCATACCAACAATTGACTACATTACAGGGTGACCTAAACGCACTGTCACTTTCATTCCTCTACTTGCAGGACTTGGAATAACTACAGCAGTGGCCTCAGGTACTGCTGGTTTGGGGGTCTCTCTTACTCAATATACTAAATTATCCAGACAATTGATTTCTGATGTACAGATACTCTCAAGCACCATACAAGATCTTCAAGATCAGGTAGATTCCTTGGCAGAAGTGGTCCTACAAAACAGAAGAGGTTTAGACCTTCTAACTGCTGAACAGGGAGGCATTTGTTTGGCTTTGCAGGAGAAGTGATGTTTCTATGCCAACAAGTCAGGAATCGTTAAGGACAAGATCAAACAGCTGCAAGAAGACCTAGAAAAACGCCGACGAGCACTGGCTGATAATCCACTGTGGACCGGATTCAGTGGACCCCTTTCCTATCTCCTTCCCTTCTTAGGTCCCCTCCTTTTCTTGCTGCTAGTCGTATCTATAGGTCCCTTGATATTCAACGAGATTATGGCTTTCATCAAAGCTCAAATTGAGGCTATACAGGCAAAACCTATTCAGGTTCATTACCATCGGCTGGAGATGATGGATTGTGATGGTGCAACATTTGATCAATATTAGATCCTAATAGACCATCACCCCTGTGCGCTGAACTGGTCAGCCAATGACGGGTAAGATTCGTGGGAGCGCATACCAACCTAAGACAGGAAATGAGGGCAAGAGCCTCATTATCCAATGATGGGTAAGGATGCTGCTCTGGCATGGACAACCTAAGACAGGCGCAGTTCCCGAGGGATTGTCACTCCAGCTCTATAAAATAAAAAAGGGGGACCTGTCCGGAGCCGGCAGGTCATGCGCCCTGCCTTGCCTCAAGGTCACGCGCCCTGCCTTGCCTCATGGTCATGCCCCTGCCTCGCCTCATGCTGAGCTAAGATGGCACCTGGCAGATGCTGGCGGGGCGTACCTCTACCTGTACACACAACTGTCAGACTATACCAGGTGCATCAGACTAGATTGCGTGGTGCTTCATGACTGGACAACTACACTTCCTTATTCAAGTTCTGGCGCGAGACTAGTCTTGCCTTCACGCTTTCCCCTGATTGGTTTTTGTACTTTATATTAACTGTGTTTATTCCCCTAATAAATGAGACTTGATCAGGCTTTTGTCTTGTCTCCATTTCCCGTGTCTCTTGTCTCTCCCAATCCTCGCTCCCCCCTCCAGGTTCCCGTTGAAGTCCTGCGGGTCGGGACAGGTTTGGAATATTTTTGACTGTTTTCCAGGTCCTTTATGTTTGAAAAAAGCCTTAATTAATTGGGCACATCATCCTGACTACCTAATCATTTTACTATCAATCCTAACCTAACCCTAACCCTAACCCTACCTTATTCAATATTTTTTTGACTTTAAAAACCCATTTGTAGAGCACTTGCCTAGTGTTTTCATCAGTTTTTTTCACTACTGTGACCAAAAAGACCTGACAAGAACAACTTCAGAGGAGGGAAAAGTTTATTTGGGGCTCTCCGTTTCAGAGGTCTCAGTCCACAGACAGCTGGCTCCATTCCTTGGGGCCTGAGGTGAGGCAGAACATCATGGCGGAAGAGGGTGGTTGAGGAAAGCAGCTCAGGACATCTACACCAGGAAGCAGAGAAAGTTCTGCTCACTAGTGACAAAACATAAGCCCCAAGGGCACACCCCCATGACACCCCTTCCTTCATCCACACCCCACCAGCCTTCAGTTACCCTTCATTAATCGCCTGTCAGGGGATTCACGCAAGGATTAGGTTAAGGCTCTCAGAACCCAAACACTTCACCTCTAAACTATCGGGCGCTGCCTCACACATGAGCTTTTGGGGGACTCCTCACATCTAAACCACAGTACCTAGCTTGCACAAGGTTGTGGGTTCAATCCCCAGCACGGAGAAAAAACAAGGAACAAAAAACCCGGCATGTTTCTTGTGTTCAGACTTCAGAAAACAAGGGTGTGCATCCAATTTCACTTACTATGAAACAGGAATGAGGAGGACTTACCGGAAGAGCTGCATGTCAACTAGTTGGTGTGCCCTTAAGGAAAATTGAAAGCCACTAAGGTCGACTAACCAACAAAGGGAACTAAGGGAAATGGCGAATAGGAGCCACCTTCGAGCATAAACTTCAAAGTAAAACCTTGCACCTGCGCGGAGGGGATGCAAGGCAGCATGCGGGGAACTCACCAGCGCCTCTGGCTTTCCTGTCCCTCCTGGCACTTGTCTGCAGGAGGGGAAGGTGGCCGAGATTTTGCCAGAGGGCCTCTAGGGTGAAGTTTCCTGGGCTTGACTGCCACCTCGTGGCCAGTCTGCATTACTGGCGGCGCCGAAGGTGGGGTTTGGGATTGAGCCCTAGTGCTGAGGCTGAGATGAGAGGTCCCTTCTCCGCTAGAGAGTCAAGGAGAAGGCAGCAAAACGGAGGTCTGTTTGCAGCAAAATTGCCCGGGAGAGTGGGGGAGAGTCCACTCGACTCTGCGGCCACAATGAGAGTTTTAAAATGCTCCCTCTTTTACAAGTAAGGATGGTCCACTAAGCCCCAAACTGACATCTTTCACGGTGTCCACGGGGAGCGGTAAGTACTGGTCATATGGTTCTGGTCACGAGGGCCTTCTGATTTTCTTCGGCATGCCCCTTGTAGACGTACCGCTTTCCTGGTTGCAGACGGTCAATTTCCCTTTGTCCCCCTGTGGGATATTGGGGAAGAGGACCTAGGGGACCCTGGCGCTACGGCTTGGGAAACCAGTGGACATGCTGTGTTCGGTGTGACACATGCTTTCTCCTTTGAGCCACGAGTGGATGCTGATTTGTATTTTAGGACAAAGTGCATTTCTCTTCACCTCTCCCCCACTTCCTGTCCCCCTAAATTCCCCTCAACTGAGGGTCCCTTGGTCCCAGCTGGGGCACAATTTCTGCATTTAATTGGGATGAGGCAGGCGGCACACTAACAATCACCTCCTTTACTGATAGATTCAACCAATCTTTACTGTTCACCTCCTATGTGTGTAGATTTCAGACACAGCAGTGGCCTCTGGACCCCGGAACCTCCTCCTCAGACTCAGGAGCCAGCATCAGGAGGCATCCGTGTCACCTCCACGGCCCTCAGTGGTCTGAAGACGGGCCTCGCACTTTGCATTAGTCTCGGTGTTCACTGCAGTTCTGATTTTGAGAACCTTCTCTCTTTTATTTCTTCTCTGGCTAGAATTCTCCTTCTCCTGACAATAGGTCAAATTCTTTTATTTACTAAAACCTGGAGGCATGAGCAGCCTACATTTTCTACCCATATTTCGGGACCCTCTTTCTCCAGGTTGAACAGGAAGCTCACTGACGACTTACGTATTCTCTCTCTGCTCACCTGCCCGTCTAGAGCTGCCCCCAGGACCTCCAGGATCTCCTGTGTCTGTCTCAGTCTAGGGAATTAATTCAGGGCCCGTTTCCTGCTTCCCCCTCATGCTCATCAAACCTCAGAGGAAGACTTGAGTGTTGGGTCAAAATCATTGACTATGAAAGCTGAAAACTCTTGCTAGCATTTATTCTCTTACGAGTCTAGGATACATGATATTTTAAGGGGCAGCAATCACTCAAGCAATCACTCAAGACTTAACATGGAAATAACTGTGTCAGACAAGTGGATGGATATGCTATTTTCTTTGCTCTGTATTTCCCTCACCTCTGTTGGGAGGCACGTCATCCTTGGTTGCTACTCCTATCAAGTTGGACTTGAGTTCTAATTGTCTAAAGGTTATGCCAGACTTTTATAAAAACACACTCCAACATGGGGACAAAATACCTCTGTTCCACACAGAGGAGTCCAAGCTCTCTTTCCCTAGCTTTCCAGGGTCTCCTGAAACCTCATAAACCCTATTGATTGGAGCCCTTGTCCCTTCCTGTTCCTGGCACCAGGAGAGAGGACTGCGTCTGGAAGGTAGTGATTTCTCTTGACACTGGTGTCTTCCAAGAGGCGAGCCTCCTCTATCAGGAAATAGAAGAGGTGGGGACAGAACAGGGTCCCTGCTGACTGAATAGTCCCCTACAAGAAACTTGACAACTTTAGTAAGTGAGGGAAAGGGGGACTTTCTTTCCTAGGATTGCAGAAGGGCCGTCGCTCATTCAAGATGGGATGCTGCAAAAGGACCCTCTTGGGTATAAATATTGAAGACATAGGAAGTGAGAGTGCATTCACCTCAATCTAGGTCTGGCACTTTGTTTTAAAAGACATACTGAATTATTTGGACTGACCGAAGGTGGGTTACTAGCCCCCCATTGGCTCACTTTGGCTCTCAAGCTTTAGATGGGCTCCCATGACTTAGGACTGTTCGCGCCGTTAGGTGGACTTGTGGGTTTATTGGTATAGTTGGGGCATTTTGCCCCAAACCTTGCTAAATCGAAATCCCACTCATAAGCTTGAGATTTCTCCCTCAATTATCAGAAGAGAAAAGTCAGGAAGATAAGCGCACTCGGATCAGAAGAGCCGTTGCTCAACACCATGCTGTTCTGTACCATGGGAACAGAATTGATGCTGGATGCAGAATTAGAGATCAGTGACATGACGAGTCAGGAGGGCCGGGGGCGAGAAGGGCAGGAGGGAGCAGCTTCTGACCGAGTCAGTATCTGTCTTCCACCGACGATGTCTAAACTTCTCCGCCAGCCGCGCTTTGTCAATGAGGATCGACGGCAGGGTTTTACCGCTGACAGCAACTTCCCAGCGCCAAGGTGTCTCGGATCTGAGCAAGGCTTTGCCAGGAGGACGTTCTCTGTGGCGCGTGGTTCCTAGGCTTCCTTTAATGCCTGTGTCCGGGAGCCTATCTTCTGCCCAACTGGGAGATCCCCCAAAAGCTAGGAGGCTCGGAGCTCAAAAGCCCTTCCCAGGGCTGCTGGTCTTTGAAAACAGTGCAGACTTCCTTCTTTTCCTTGTGCGTTTACAGGCATCAGGGCTGCGCAGAGCTCATCATCGCTCTTCATCTACATATGGGGTGAAAATCGAGACAGACTTTGCTGTGGGAGAGTGCCGGGGCCAAGGTCACGTCTGCAGAGACCTTCTGGGTCAGCGGGAGAGGCCTGCTTTCACCCTCAGGCAGCGTGTGTTCCCCTTTATGAGTGGACTGTAGTTTATTTTTTTAAATACACAAAATTGAAGTATGTTTTTCCTCTGGGTACCTAGAGAGATCTGTATACACTTAAGAAAAGGCCCAGAAGAATACACAGCACACTAAACACCATTTTGAAAGGAAGTCACCCAGCTAGGAAGGTGGGGCTGAGCTAGAGGTGGATCTGTTGGATCTGAACACCTTAGACCTACTTGCTCTGCCAGCCGCGGGACCCTCGATTATACACATTCCAGAGAACAATTAATGCTCCTATGAGGATCATTGCATTTTTAATTTTTACAAGAATGCAATCAAGTGAGAGATTGGTTTTAAAAAAACCAATGAGCTGTTTGCATTTTTCATTTTTGTGCTAAAAAAATAACTAGGCTCTAATTCTTCCTTATAAGCAGCAGTTACTAAATTCTACACAGTTTCAAAGCCCTAGTTACCATATCACGAAACTGCCTGTTTACAAATTATTTGGTGAGTTTTTATCGGAAATTGGGTGAACACCAAGGAGATTTTGCTTTGACAGATTTTAATGTAACCAAGAGATGTTGGAAGGAATTCAGAAAAGTAGGCCCAGAAAGACATTGGCATGTGGATAAAAGAGCCACAAGAGAACCAAGAGAAAGGGATCACATCCGGGCCTCTTAGGGAAACAGTGGAAAAGGTAGGGATGTGTCACGGGAGAAGGGATTAAGAGGGACGGCACCTGGAGGAGATGCAGTTGGACTGGCACAGCGGGAAGCCACAGGCCCACAGACCCAGCTCTCTGTATGGAAGGACCCATGGCCCAGTGGTCTGGACCAACAGCTGCAGAAGTACCCACCTATGCCACCCAAGGGCCGGGATTCCTTCAATGGGCTTCCAAATGCCCCTGCGTCCAGGGATCCTCATAGGAGCATTAATTGTTCTCTGGAATGTGTATAATCGAGGGTCCCACGGCTGGCAGAGCAAGTAGGTCTAAGGTGTTCACATCCAACAGATCCACCTCTAGCTCAGCCCCACCTTCCTAGCTGGGTGACTTGGAGTGAGTTGCATGATCATTCCCAACCCAAGTCTCCTTATCTGAGCACAAGGGTCCTCATAATTAAAGTTCAGGGTTCCCGTGAGGACCTGGCTTCCAGACAGAATGAGTGTGCAGAGAAAGTTAGTTCCCTGTCCCCAGATAAGGAAAATGGTTTTGGTAAATATTGTTTTCTTTTCAACAGGTGACTAGGAAAACTGGCTTCTATTTTTTTATTCTTGGGTGTGGGGAAGGAGCATTTTCTCTTAAGTGATGTCATATTTTATGGTTTGTGAGCATGGAAATAATTTTTGTAGCCCTGTCCTTCTCTTACTGTGTAGCCTTCCATAGACAGTCTTTTGTGATATTTAGGATTGAACTCAGGGCTCCTGCAAATGCCCTGCCACTGAGCTATACCCAGCCCAGTCAGCCTTGTGATACGGGGGTATTTAAAGCTGGTTACTATTCTTGGATTGTAGCCTAAGAACATAACTCTACCAACTTAGTTAAGCTTTGTTGAATTTGACCAGAAAGTGTGGACCCTAACACCTTGGAGGAAAATTTAGATTCCTTCCTGGTTTTCCATTCCAGGACTGTAAATATGTGTCACAAACAAATATAGCACATGAAATTGTGCATAAAGGTCTAATGATAATAGCATCTCGTGTCTGTAAAAAGCTTTACAAAATATAAAACACCTTGTAAATGAAACATATGATCCCATGTAATCTTTCCAACATTCTATCCCGAGACCCCTCCCCGACAACTGCTTTGTAGATGACAGATCTAAAGCTCAGAGGTCAAGGAACTTGCTGCAACGTACGCATTCCAAGTCATGGTGCCAGGAATGGAGTGTAAATTATTGGGTCCCAAGTCAAACCTTCCTCTGCCCTACTATGTTAATTGGCTTCAAGTTTAAATGTGTATACTTCTGCATTAGCAATGAATGCTAGCTTTTGCTGCAAACAAATGGCGGTAATTTTATCTTCCAACAAAGCAGAAAAATGGGATATAAATGTCATGGAGGGAGGTGAAGAACAACGTGGAAAATGTCAGTAACTGTTACATCTATTTCTATTCTTCCTAATACTTCCAAGAAGCACCATTTGTTGATATTCTTAGCTACTTCCAAAACAGTATCTCCAATGGTGTTGGTGACCCTGAAAGGGGTGTCTTATTGAGTTCTTTTTGTAGATGAGTGTTGTGGTTTGGATGTGAGGTGTCCCCCAAAAGCTCACGTGTGAGACAATACAAGAAGATTCAGAGGAGACATGGTTGGGTTATGAGAGTATTAACCTAATCAGTGAATTAATCCCCTGATAGGGATTAACTGGGTGGTAACTGAAGACAGGTAGGGTGTGGCTGGAGGAGGTGGGTCCCTGGGGGCATGGCTTTGGGGGTATGTTTTGTATCTGGAGAGCAGAGTTTCTCTCTCTGCTGCCTGATCGTCATGTGAGCTGCTTCCCTCTGCCACACTCTTCCACCCTGATGTCCTGGCCTCGCCTGGAGCCCCGAGGAATGGAGCCTGTTGTCTATGGATTGAGATTTCAAATAAACTTTTTTCTCCCCAACAATTATGCTGATTGGGTCCTTTAGTCACAGTGGCAAAAAGCTGACTAAAACAATGAGAAAGAACATGGAGTTTTTTTCTTTTTTATTATATCTTTTTTATTTGTTCTTTTTGTTATACAATGACAGTAGAATGCATTTTGACACATTGTCCACACATGGAATATAACTTCCCACTCTTGCGGCTGTACCTGATGTGGAGTTAGACTGGTCGTGTGTTCACACATGAGCATAGAAAAGTGATGTCCGGTTCATTCTGCTGCCTGTCCCATCCCCATCCCCCTCCCTTCCCATCATTCCCCTCTGTCTATCCCCACCCCCACCTTATTGTGTGTTAGTGTACACGTATCCAAAAGAATGTTTGGCCTTTGGTTTTTTGGGACTGGTTTATTTCACTTAGCATGATAGTCTCCAAGAACGTGGAATGTTTAAACAACTTGCCTGAGCGATTGAGTCTCATTGTCAGAATTTAAACTCTGGCGTTAAAGGCCGGCAGATGCTCTCACCATGAACTTGTAGTCTGGGCTTCTCTGTGGCAACCATCAACCAGATCAGAAGAGCTTAGGAGCTGCTGGTCGGTGCGGATGATAGGTCCACCTGGGCAGGTGCCACGTGGCCTTCACGGGCTGAGCTTATATGATGACAGTCTTTCACAATGTGGGGTAGATTCCGTGAAGGACTGGAACTGCCAAACAAAGTGCAGAAGGAAATGGCGGTAAGAGACTGAGGACCAATGAGAAAGAAAGGGCAGCACTGTCAGCCAGGCCTGGCACACGAGGAGCTGGCCCAGCCTCCTCCTCTTGCATGTCAACAGTTTCCCAGGATGTCAACATCTGATGACACCACTCTGCGACCACAACGGATCAGGAGCACTCCAGAACTGATCTGGATGCTCACAGAAACATGAATGAATCCGTTAGAAGTAGAAGCTTTAGTCTGGGCTGCGGGGAGAGCTCAGAGGAAGAGCACTTGCCTAGTGGACACAGGGCCCTGGTTCCATCCCAGCAGCAGCAATACCACAGAAAACCCTGATTTAGAGCATTAGACAAATTAAATTTAGCAGCATTTCATTGAGCAAAGAATAATTTCTTATCAAGCAGCCCTTAGAACCAGAATGTGTTCTGAAACTCTGGTCTGCATTGTGGCCAGGCAGCATTTGTGTCCAGAAAATGGAAACGGGGTGTAGAAAATGGAAGTGGGGGTGCAGAGGCAGCGTGAGAGGCGGCTGCTTGGCCTGAGCCTTAGGCAAACACAGTTTGAACTGTCAGTCTCCTGTGATTGACTGAAGCTCGGCTGCTGTGATTAGCAGAGACTCAGCAATTCATCACATGTACTCCTAAGTCAGAATTTAAATTAGTTCACTAAGTGAAGTTGCAGTGTGCTAACTAAGGATACCAAAGGACTTTGACGTCTCCAGCTCCTGTAGCTACAGCAAGCATTAAACGAAGCTCCAATTCTAGCCAGATTATCGTAAATCTTTACACTGAAGTTCTATTTACCTCAGTTCCTATTTCACCCAGTACAATATTTTAGCCTTAAAGAAACAAACAAAACATACAAGTCATGCCAAAAGGTCAAAAAAAAAAAAAAAAAAAAAAAAAAGTCTGAAAAGACAAAACAAGAATCAGACTTAGATATGACACAGATGTTGGAATTCTCAGACAGGAAATTCTAAATAACTCTCCTGGGAAAACAAGACAACCAAGAAGATCAGATGAGCAATGCAAGCAGAAAGAAGGATGTCCTAAAATAGAATCAAAAGGAAATGTTAGAAATTAAAAAAAAACAACAGCGAGATAGAAATGAAGAATGATTATAATGCAACCAATAGATCGGACACAAAGGATCAGGAAACTGGAAGACCAGGGAAGAGAAATTCCCCAAACTGCAATTCAAAGAGAAAAAAGCAAAGCAAAACAACGAAATAATATAACATACATGAACTTGGAATGCCAGAATAAAGAACTGAACTAAAATAAATATTTGGAGTAATAAATAACCATAACTTTCTAAAACTAATAACAGACTTTTGGCTACAGATCCGGGAGGCTCAGATAACACTAAATGGCAGTATCAACAGCAAACAAACAAACAAACAAAATCCCCAGACTGCACCTGGGCGTATTCTGTTCCGATTGCAGAAAGCCCAAGACAAGGAAAATCTCGAAAGAAGCCAGAGGCCAGAAGATGCCTGACCTAGAGGAACATCTTAGGTGAAGGATCTGATCTCTACAGCCTCCCCAACACCCTGGCCTCCACCTTCCTCCTTTCAGTTCATGGCAACTTCAGCCTTGCAGTCTGTCGGGCTCAAAACCCTCAGACCCTGCCTTTCTCATCCTTGATATCCACCTCGGTACCTGTTCAGAGTGCATCCACCTCGAGCCGCTAGCACGACCTTCGCCAGGGCTGCCCTGTGCAAGCCACCTTGGTGCCTCCCTGCACAACTGCATAGCCTCCAGTTCCCGTTCCTACCTCCTTTTGGTTTATTATCACAGTGCCCTGAGTCACCCTGAAAAATATCACTCCAATTAAGTCCTTCTTTTTCAAAGACTTGCTGCGGGCCCACATTTCACAGAGTAAAAGCCATGGCGTCCTCTCCGAGGCTTTCAGATCACCCCAGGGATCTCGTCTCCACCTCTTCTCTCACCTCTTCCTCGTCTCCATTTCACTCTTGTGCTCCAGCCAGGCAGCGATCCTTGCGGTCCCTTGAATAAGCCAGTCATTCTGGCACCCTCAGGCCCTGGTACCCACACTGCCCCTCGGCCTGAACTGCACTTCCCTCTACCTCCTTCCCCTCTTCCAGGTCTTAACTGGAATGTCCCCTTCTCAGTGAGGTCTACCTTCTCTCCCTCCCTCACTAAGGGTCCCAAATCCTCGGGATCCCCACCAAAGCTTCCCCCCCACCTTGCTGCATATCTTCTAATTTACTGTAAACTTCTTTTAGCTGTTGCTGGAAAAGGAAAATTATCCTTTCTGCACCTCAGGCATTTTTTCCTCTTTATTGCACTAGTGTCAGATTTTTTAAAGTTTCCGTTTAAGATCCACAAAATCGCATCCCTCTGCTTCACTGTTTCATGTGCTCTGCTGAAGCATGACAGACCAAGGAGAGAGAATGACTCCAGAAAGCGTGGAACTCTGGTTCTATGAACATAACGTGCCTCTTTCCTGTTTTTGTAAGCAAATGACACAACTGAACCTGAGAAACCCTTATTTGGGGGCAGGATGACAAAATACTCACAAATGTCATCTATCAAGGCTCCTCTTGTATCCTTAAGGATGGGAACATTGAGATTTTATACATCAACATTCTTTGAAGAAAGCAGAACTATTTTAAATTGACAAACTAATCAAAACTAGGCATAGCCCCAAGTCCTACTCTTAGGGTAGATCGGGACTCTTGGAGAGAGCCTCGGGGGTGGGAGACTGGTGCAGGCTGGTGATGTTCAAGTGCAAAAATTATTGGGATGAAATCAATTGTCAGGCTCAATAAAGAAAAGTGTATTAGAAAAAATTATCTTCTTTGTTCCCTTATCATGAGGCATTCCTACGTCACTGTACCTGCAGGTGATAGTCCTAGAGAGTCAGGTCTTCACTCATGTATTCAACACGTGTTCAGCGTTCAGTGGAAGCTTGAGAGTTTCCGTGTGTCCAGTCTTCTGCAACTGCTAAAGAAGGAATGAGGTTTACTTTTTGAAAAGGTGGTATAAGGACCGCAGGAGGCCTCAGCACAGTCACCAGTCAATATGGCCAGACAAGAACACTAATCTCCTTCTTGTCTGGACCTTCTTATGGCCCCGCTTGCTGACACGTGGATTTCTAAACCAACTCCATCTCCAGGGGATGAATATTTGCCATCTTGGAAGAGAGTAGAAAGAATGATTGCCCCAGAATTTCAGGGCAATTCCAGAGGGGACTCAGGTAGAGGCTACAACCCTGCAGCTAAAAGTCTGTGTGACCTCCCTGGAAGATGACTTTGGGGACTTCTACATTCACCTGCAGCGCTAATCCTGGTGCTTATTACTTCAACACTCATAGTATGTGACATAGTTGCAGCTCTCAGCACACAGGCAGCTTAAAAAAGAAAGTAGGTGAACTGTAAAACTTAATTTGCAATTCATCAATTCATCATTTGGAACTGAAATAACTTCTCCAGTGATGTCATGCTGCAGGAGATGGATTTTCCTCCCAATGCCAACACAGGTAAAATAACCAGAGATACAATTATTGGAAAAGAGTCACTTCAAGTGACTCCCTTTAAAATCAGAGACAAAGAAAAAGATTTTATTAGTATCTTATCATAAGAAGTAGAATCAAATTAAAAAAATAAGCCTATATTAGTTTAAACCTTATTTTTTAACTTACGAAAATGACAACTTTGCATGTTTCAACCTCATATTTAACAGGATTTTGACTAGGCTTGTGAGTCTGCACCAAATCTTAGAATGAATCAAGAATTAATCAAGTGCCATTTGGATTTGAAAGTTCCCTTTTTTTTTTTTTTTTTGCTGTGGGCAAAGCTTTAGGAGAACACAGTATGAAAATATGAGAACCTTCATTTCACTTTCAATTTTTGCAGCACCTTCATAAATAAGGTCATCTTGCCTAAACTTTAGATATTTTGCCTGAACTTCTGGGAGTGTCTCAAGCTATGACAGTTGGATTATCCTTTTGACACACAAAACTGCCAACATCCTGCTTCACTTTCTTTTCTTCAAATGTTTACTGGTCTAGCTAGATTCTTATTTGCCAAAACTTTGAGGAATTTGAGGACTTCCTCACTTTTGGTAACATGTAATAGACATTCTCTTTTACACCATGAGAATTAGAAACATATCAACACAATGAATAAGGGAAGATGTTTGTATGATGTGGAAGACATGTTCGAATGGGGACTAACGTCCTGAGAGGTCCCTTCAAACAAAAAACAGATCCTCGGCCATTTATAATTATAATAAAAGGGTAGAAGAAAATGCAGACTCTAATCCAAGATGGCGGGCTAGAGGGAGGCTGCGTTCCTTGTCACTCTGTAACTCTGGTTTCAAGCAGAGCATATCTGTTTCTTGGTGAGGAAGTTTTTGCTGCTTATCGATCCCCTGCTGTTTACCCCTTTTGTCTGCTGTGATCACCTGCAGTCTGCCAGCTTATCGACTCCTTTTTTGAGTGCAGATTGCTCACTGTCAGGCATCTATCATCTGCCATTTGCCTGCCTCTCGCCTGTCCATCGCCTGCCTTACACCTATCCATCACCCACCACCCAAGATTCACCTCCCGATTGTCCGACAACAGCAAATGATCGCCGGCTGCCAGTGGAGCACCAGCTGCCTGCTGTTGCCTGGAAGTTCACTGTGACAGTACCTGCAGGTTTGGTTACATGTGGCTACCACCATTTTGAGACAACAGCCAGGCCCAGTAGGACCCCTGGCAGGACTGACTGAGCCCGGTCTCCAGGATCCCTCAGCCCGACCGATCACTTCCTGCCTCTGGGGCCCTCACATCGACTGACTACTCCCTGCCACCAGGACCCCCAGACCAATTGACTGCACCCTATCACCAGGACCCCAGACCGACTGATTGCACCCAGCCTCCAGGATCCCGCAACCACACCAAACAGACCCGACCTCTAGGACCCCTGCTTGACTGACCGCACCCTGCCTCCAGGACCTCCAGCCGACCACGTCCACACCCCAAGCTGCAGCTCCCCATTTACTAACACATTTGGAAGCCAGAGTGGCCATCTTGGATAATCCTGGAAGCTATAGCTCCGATCTTTAGGTGGGGCAAATCCCATCCTGAGACGCCTGCTGGAGACCTGAAGCTCATTGTCAGGTACCTCTCATGCATCAGGCTACTGAAGACTGGGAGGTTTCATTACTATATGATTGTTATAGTGTAGATTTTCTTTTTTCTCCTTATTGGACAATTTTAAGTTTTTATTTGTTTACTTTTCTTGATCTCTTTTCCCTTTTGCATACCTGTTCCCTCAGAGTCTCTTTCTCCCTTTTTGCATGTTAACATCCAATTTCTTTTGATTACACTCTCACACTTTCTATTATCTAGAACTTCTATATATTCTTTTCTTATCCCATTAATAGCTACATTCTACATCCCTCTGCATCCTCTTTGTCTTCCATTAGAAACTGCAGACCTTATTGCAAACCTGTTTGTTTTACTGAAGATAATATTTGAACTCATTTTGCTTATTATGACAATTTTGTTATTGTCCCCATAGGGGCTATTTGGTCTAGGATTGCATAGTGTCTGATGTGGGCAGTGCTAATATTGATCTCTCCTTAAAGAAAGGGTTTTAGAAACCTATAGGGCCCCTATAAGCCTATAGGGGGAAATCTGCAATACCCCAGATCTGCACTGCTAGAGGGGAAGATACATGAATAACATGAAAAAACAAGGGGAGAAAATGATCCAAACAAATCTAGATTCTATAGTAATAGAATCCAATGAGAGTATGTTAGAAGAAATGCCAGAAAAGGACTTCAGATTACAAATGATTAAGATGATTTGTGAAGCAAAGGATGAGATAAGAGAGCAAATGCAGGCAATGAATGATAATAGCAGTAAGCTGAAAGAGCAAGTGCAGGAAGCAAAAGATCATTTCAACAAACAGAAATTCAAAAAAAAAATGGAAATCCTTGAAATGAAGGAAACAATAAACCAAATAAAAAACTCAATGGAAAGCATCACCAACAGACTAGACCACTTGGAAGACAGAACCTTAGACAATGAAGACAAAATTTTGAATCTTGAAAATAAAGTTGCCCAACAGAGAAGATGGTAAGAAATCATGAACAGAATCTCCAAGAACTATGGGACATCATGAAAAGACCAAGAATTATTGGGACTGAGGAAGGTACAGAGATACAAACCAAAGGAATGAACAACCTATTCAATGAAATAATATCAGAAAATTTCCCAAACCTGAAGAATGAAATGGAAAATCAAATACAAGAGGCTTACAGAACACCAAATGCACAGAATCACAACAGATCCACACCAAGGCATATTATAATGAAAATGCCTAACATTCAAAATAAAAATAGGATTTTGAAGGCTGCGAGAGAAAAGTATCAGATTACATATAGGGGGAAACCAATACGGATAGCAACAGAATTCTCAACCCAGACTCTAAAAGCTAGAAGGGCCTGGAACAACATATTTCAAGCTCTGAAAGAACATGGTTGCCAACCAAGAATCCTATACCCAGCAAAACTAACCTTCAGATTTGAAGATGAAATAAAATCCTTCCATGATAAACAAAAGTTAAAAGAATTTACAAATAGAAAGCCTGCACTACAGAATGTTCTCGACAAAATATTCCATGAACAGGAAATGAAAAACAACAATGTAGGTCAGCAAAGGGAGGAACTACCTTAGAGAAAATCCACTCAAAGGAGAAACCAAGCCAACTTAAAAACCAAAACTAAGCCAAATGACTGGGAATACAAATCGTATCTCAATAATAACCCTTAACATTAATGGCCTAAACTCATTAATCAAAAAACATAGACTGGCAGAATGGATTGAAAAGAAAGACCCAACAATATCCTGCCTGAAAGAGACTCATCTCATAGAAAAAGACATCCACAGACTAAAGGTGAAAAGATGGGAAAAAATCTAACACGCACATGGACTCAGTAAAAAACTGGGGGTATCCATCCTTATATCAGATAAAGTGGACTTCAAGCCAAAGTTAGTCAGACGGGATAAAGAAGGACATTTCATACTGCTTAAGGGAACCATAAATCAGGAAGACATAATGATAGTTAATATTTATGCCCCAAACAATGGTGCATCCCTGTACATCAAACAAATCCTTCTCAATTTCAGGAATCAAATAGACCACAACACAATAATTCTGGATGACTTTAATGCACCGCTGTCACCACTAGATAGATCTTCCAAACAAAAACCAATCAAAGAAACCATGGAACTCAACAACACAATCAATAACCTAGACTTAATAGACATACACAGAATATTCCATCCATCAACAAGCGAATTCACTTTCTTCTCAGCAGCACATGGAACCTTCTCGAAAATAGACCATATGTTATGCCACAAAGCAGCCCTTAGGAAATGCAAAAAAATAGAGATACTGCCTTGTGTTCTATCAGATCATAATGGACTGAGAGTAGAAATCAATGACAAAATAAAAAACAGAAATTACTCCAATACCTGGAGACTAAATAATATGCTATTGAATGAAACATGGATAACAGAAAACATCAGGGAGGAGATAAAAAAATTCTTAGAGGTCAATGAGAACGATGATACAACATATCAAAATCTCTAGGACACTATGAAAGTGGTACTAAGAGGAAAATTCATTTCATGGAGTGCATTTAAGAAAAGAATGAAAAGTCAACAACTAAATGACCTAACATTACAGCTTAAAGTCCTAGAAAAAGAAGAACAGAATAACAGCAAAAGTAGTAGAAGACAGGAAATAATTAAAATCAGAGCTGAAATCAATGAAATTGAAACAAAAGAAACAATTCAAAAAGTTGACAAAACCAAAAGTTGGTTCTTTGAGAAAGTAAACAAAATAGACAAACCCTCAACCACACTAACAAACAGAAGGAGTGAGAAAACTCAAATTACTAAAATTCGTGATGAAAAAGAAATATCACGACAGACACCACTGAGATACGTAACATAAAGAGAAGCTACTTTGAAAATCTGTATTCCAACAAAATAGAAACTACTGAAGACATTGACAAATTTCTAGAGACATATGCTCCTCCCAAACTGAACCAGGAGGACATACACGATTTAAACAGATCAATATCAAGCAATGAAGTAGAAGAAGCCATTAAAAACCTACCATCCAAGAAAAGCCTAGGACCAGATGGATTCTCAGCTGAGTTCTACAAGACCTTCAAAGAAGAAATCATTCCAATACTTCTCAAAGTATTCGAGGAAATAGAAAAGGAGGGTAACCTACCAAACTCATTCTATGAAGCTAATATCACCCTCATACCCAAACCAGGCAAAGACACATCAAGGAAAGAAAATTTTAGACCAATATCTTTGATGAATATAGATGCAAAGATCCTTAACAAAATATTGGCAAACCGTATCCAAAAATATATTAAGGGAATTGTGTACCATGATCAAGTGGGGTTCATCCCTGGAATGCAAGGATGGTTTAACATCTGTAAATCAATAAACATAATCCATCATGTCAATAGACTTAAGGGTAAGAATCATATGGTTATTTCCATTGACGCAGAAAAAACGTTTGACAAAATACAACACCCCTTCATGCTCAAAACACTAGAAAAAAATAGGGAGAGTAGGAACATACCTGAACATTGTAAAGGCTATTTATGCTAAGCCCATGGCCAACATCATTCTTAATGGAGAAAAACTGAAACCATTCCCTTTAAAAACAGGAACAAGACAGGGATGTCCTCTTTCACCACTTCTATTCAACATTGTCCTCAAAACTCTAGCCAGAGCAATTAGGCAGACTAAAGAAATTAAAGGGATACGAATAGGAAAAGAGGAACTTAAGCTGTCACTATTTGCTGGTGACATGATTCTATATTTAGAGGATCCAAAAACCTCCTCCAGAAAACTTCTAGACCTCATCAATGAATTCAGCAAAAGAGCAGGCTATAAAATCAACATGCATAAATCTAAAGGATTTTTATATGCAAGCAAAGAAACAGCTGAAAGGGAAATGAAGAAAACAACTCCATTTGCAATAGCCTCAAAAAAAAAAAAATAAAACACTTGGAAATCAATCTAAACAAAGAGGTAAAAGATCTCTACAATGAAAACTACAAAACATTGAAGAAAGAAATTGAGAAAGACCTTAGAAGATGGAAAGATCTCCCATGTTCTTGGATAGGCAGAATTAAATTTGTCAAAATGGCCATACTACCAAACATGCTATATAGATTCAATGCAATTCCAATTAAAATCCCAATGATGTACCTTACAGAAATAGAGCAAGCAATCATGAAATTCATCTTGAAGAATAAGAAACCCAGAGTAGACTAAGCAATCCTTAGCAGGAAGAGTGAAACATGGGGTATTGCAATACCAGATCTTCAACTATACTACAAAACAATAGTAACAAAAATGGCATGGTATTGTTACCAAAATAGACAGGTAGATCAATGGTACAGAATAGAGGACATGGACATAAACCCAAATAAATATAATTTTGTCATAGTAGACAAAGGGCCCAAAAATATGCAATGGAGAAAAGATAGACTCTTCAACAAATGGTGCTGGGAAAACTGGAAATATGTATGCAGCAGGATGAAACTAAACCTCTATCTCTCACCCTGCACAAAACTCAACTCACAATGGATCAAGGACTTTGGAATCAGACCAGAGACACTTCATCTTATAGAAGAAAAAGTAGGTCCAAATCTTCAACATGTCGGCTTAGGATCAGACTTCCTCAACAGGACTCCCATAGCACAAGAAATAAAAGCAAGAATCAATAACTGGGATAGAGTCAAACTAAAAAGCTTTCTCTCAGCAAAGGAAACTATCAGCAGTGTGAAGAGAGAACCCACAGAGTGGGAGAAAATCTTTGCCACTCATACTTCACATAGATCACTAATCTCCAGAATATATAAAGAACTCAAAAAACTCTACACCAAGAATACAAATAATCCAATCAACAAATGGGCTAAGGAAATGAACAGACACTTCACAGAAGAAGATCTACAAGCAGTCAACAAACATATGAAAAAATGTTCAACATCTCTAGTAATAAGAGAAATGCAAATCAAAACTACACTAAGATTCCATCTCACCCCAATTAGAGTGGCGATTTTCAAGAATACAAGAAACAATAGGTGTTGGCGAGGATGTGGGGAAAAAGGTACACTCATGCATTGCTGGTGGGGCTGCAAATTAGTGCAGCCACTCTGGAAAGCAGTGTGGAGATTCCTTAGAAAACTTGGACTGGAACCACCATTTGACCCAGCCATCCCACTCCTTGGCCTATACCCAAAGGACTTAAAATCAGCATACTACAGAGATACAGGCACATCAATGTTCATAGCTGCTCAATTCACAATAGCCAGACTGTGGAACCAACCTAGATGTCCTTCAATTGATGAATGGATAAAGAAACTGTGGTATATGTATACGATGGAATATTACTCAACTATAAAGAATAATAAAATTGTGGCATTTTCAGGCAAATGGATGAAATCGGAGAATATCATGCTAAGTGAGAAAAGCCAATCTCAAAAAACCAAAGGAAGAATGATCTCACTGATAAGCGGATGATGACACATAATGGGGGGAAGGAGGGGAGCAAGAATGGAGGAAGGAGGGACTCTATAGAGGGATAAGAGGGGTGGGAGGGGTGGGGGAGAAGGAAAAAATAACAGAATGAATCAAACACCATTACCCTGTGTAGATACATGATTACACAAGTGGCATGCCTTTACTTCATGTATAAACAGAAAAAAAGTGTATCCCATTTATTTACAATAAACATAAATTAAAAAAAAAGAAAATGCAGATTCAAATCTCACAACTAAAGAAGGTTTCGTTTAAAACACTTTTAGAAATTTCATCTTGAATATTGAAGCCTTTTTTTTTTTTTGAGTAATCTTTAATTAGAGACAGTTCAGCATAGGCGTGGAGATCCTGAAGGAGCTTTTTAAGGCCAGCTGGACGTTGACCTTAGAGGTTAATGAATCAATACTTTATTATGTGCAGTTCATTGAAAAACATGTTTTCTTCTTGGAAGTGCTTTTCTAATGTTTTGGTACTTAACCATGTCACTTCAGGACTGGGACGTGGCTCAGTGAGAGAGTGCTTGAGGAGCTCGCGTGAGACCCTGGGTTCCAACCCCCGCCACCCCAGCCTGAAAGGAAGAAAAGTTACTCCGCAGAGCCACTTGGGGCGTTTATGAGAGCAATTTCCAAAGCCACCTTGCCAATCCTCTTGATTTATATGCAGTCCATGCATTTTCGTATTTTAAAGATTCTTCTTTTGCCCCGTCGGACATTTTAGTTTGAAAGTTCAAAATGCTTACAGAAAATTAATACCATGAATGCTTGGATCCCCTTCGCTGTGTTTACCAATAAGTTTGCTGCATTTTCTTTGTCTCTACATATTCACCCTTTCCTCTGAATCATTTAAAAGTAAATTGTAAATATCTCCCTCCCAATGGGTCAGTATGCACCTCCTAATAAGGGTGTTCTCATACCTGACCATGATGTCATCATCACACCTAAGAAACTCAGCATCAACACTAAAAATTGTCTAAGTTATAGTCCATCATCAAATGTCAGCACTTATCTCAAGAATGTCCTCTATGGATGTTTCTTCTCTTCTCTGACCCCGGGTCCAATCAGAGAAGGTGCTTGCAGATACTCGCCGTCTCGTCTACTCCTTTCAGAACGTTTCTCCACCCTTTCTGATCTTCTATTGCATTTGCATTTTGAAGAGCACAGATCAAGCGTTTTGTGGAGTGTCGCACAATCTGGACCCATCCAGCCTCAGGGTAGACCTTCTTTGGCAAGAAAGCTGTGTGAATATTGGGTGTCCCTCTGCAGGGCATTCGGAGGCACTTGACACCAGAGCACAGCTGTGCTGGTGATGGTATGAGTCTTTGTTTCCCCTAAAGAGCAGACCCTGAGACAAAGCGTCTAGTACACGTGGTGTATTTGGGACACGATCTTAGGAAGCACGCGGGAGCGAGGAAGCAGGGTGGGAAGTGGGAAAGCCCACTAGAAAGGGGGTGACTGCTATGAGCACATGGGGCCAGCCAGCTGGGGACTCTGAGCAACTGAGCAACGCCACCCTCAGAGTGACCCTGCTAGAGATGACGATGTGGGACAGATGAGGCTGGCCACCCAAGGGATTAGCAGGAAGCAGGTTGATTGGCTACAGCGGTCCAGAGTGAGACTCATGCCTAATAATATCCTCTGGACCGCTGCAGCCAATGAGCCTGCTTCCTGCTAATCCCTCGGGTGTCCAGCCTCTTCTCTCCCACATGATTTCACAACCCAGATGGGACGGTGGTGGGGAAGACGGCTTTTCTGCCTCTTTTGTCTCTGGGTCTGGCTTCCCCGGGATGTTGGAGGACAACACTTCTCCTTGGTGCTCCACAGGAGACTCTTTGCCTGAAGACTGGACAACTCATCCAGTGCCCCAGAGCTGCCACCCCAAAGCACAATGGAACTTGGAGCACGGCCCGACTGAGCAGGTAGGACCCGGGTCCATGGGTGGTAGCCCACCTGACTTCCCCAGAGAGGCCTAAGCAGGTGGAGAGAGGCTGGATCAACCTCTGAGATCCTGAGTAACTTCCAAAGGAAGTGGAGCTGAAAAGGACCCAGGGAGTCACCTGAGTAGATTCTGTTCAGGGTCAGCAAGCAGAGGGGAATCCATGACTCCTTCTTTGGTTGTAGAATTTTGGGATTTGGGCGGTATAGAAATTTTGCTCTGACCACGTCTGGTGACAATGTGACAGTGTGTGAATGAGATGGACCAGGGAAGGGTTCTGACAGACCTATGGGCTGAGGCGAGTGCAGAGTCCTGATCCACGGTTCCTGGGTGCCTCATGCAGTTGGTGGCGGAAGTCCACCAGCTAATCTCCAGGTGGACACTCCAGGTTAGGGGTTGATACTGACCTGAAGGGTAAGAGGACCTAAGTCCTCACGAGGGAAATGGCTGGTGATGGACAAAGCGAGTCTTGTCCTAAGCGTGCGACACTGAGGCAGGGTGGAACATGGGAGGCACACAAAGAAATGGAGTCCCTTAAGCCCCTTGGATATATGTTGAGAAACTTTAAGAAATGTTTTAAGGGAGACTGTGGCATGGAACTCACTCCACAAAGCTTGCATCCTCTCTGTGAATTAGAATGGTCACCAGAAGGATCTTCAGGTTACAGTGGCATTGCTGAGGCCTTTTGAATAGTTGTCAGAATGCCTGGACACCCAAAACAGTTCCCTTAGATTGATTGCTGGCAAGAGATAGTACAGAAACAACCCCCTTGGGTGAGGGCTTGTCTAGGTGGACAATCCACGCTGATGTTAGCTCAGACTACAGCAGCCTCTAAGACCCAACAAAAGGGAGCTAAGCGGAGAAAACCTGACGAAGAAAAGACAGAAAAGGAGCCAGTTTTGCCCAGTGGCACCTTACATGACACTCTACCTGATCTTGCCAAGACCACCAAGACAACAGGCTGTCTCCTCAGCCCCCTCGGCCCCAGAGACAGCAGATGATGGCCCTTCAACATCAGCTACTCCTTCCTCTGTGAGATTCTCAGGGCCAGAGATTTCCCCAGGACCAAAGAATCCTCTTCCCCCCAGACCTAGATGGGAACCCATCCCAAGACCAGAGCCACAACCTAGATGAGCGCTCTCCAGATTCCCCTATGAGAAACTGGGGGACCTGCCAATGATGACCAGGAGAAAAAAGTCCCAGGGGGACGCTGTGTATCACCCTTTCACCACCACTGACCTCTTGAATTGGAAACATCATACTCCCTCCTACATGGAGAAGCCCCAGGCCGTGATTGATCTGATGCAATCCATTATCCAGACCCACCAGCCTACCGGGTGGACTGCCACCAGCTCCTTCCGACTCTATTCAATATGGAGGAGCGCAGATGGGTGACCCGAGAGCTTTAAAATGGCTAGAGAAACGTGTTCCAGAGGCACAAAACAACACCCAAGGCTATGCCCAGCCCAGTTCCCTGACACAGACCCAGGGTGGGACTCCAACAAAGAGGAAGACCTCCAAAAGATAGGCAGCCTAAAAGAAGGGGAAGGAGAGCCCTGAACAAGAACAGGATATCAGAAGTGCTCAAAAAGCCAGGTGAGAGCCCAGCCAGCTCTGTCGACGACTGTGCACGGCCTTCCAACTCTTCACTCCCTTTGATCCTGAGGCACCAGACAACCAGCAGACGGTCTAGGCAGCCTTTGTGGGGTAGGCCCAGGGTGACATTTGCTGAAAACTACAAAAACTAGAGCGTTTTGCTGGGAAGAATGCCAGTGAGCTGATTGAAGGGGCCACCTCAGTGTTTGTCCACCAAGACCAAGAGGCTCAATGAGAAGCAGACCCTAAGATGAAGAAGAAGATGGGTCTCCTTGCAGCTGCCCCTACTGCAAACCCAGACATCATTCAAGGAGGGTCCTGACAGGACAAGGCCAAAACAAATATCAAAATGGGGACCAGAGGCAGGGCCAGAGGAAGGTCTGGATGAAGCCACCACCTCACCCCAGGACTAGACTGAGACCAAACCAATATACCTACTGCCATCTAGAAGGCCACTAGAAAAATAAATGTCCCCAACTGAGGGAAGACAACTAGGCTACTGCTACTTCTTACCAGGATAAAGAGAGGCCAAGTCTTTCAAGGGTGATACCAGCCCTACAAATGGGTTCCTCATGATGCTCAATGCCACAGACACCCCAGTGATGCCCCTGAGAAAGGTTCTGTGGACTGGCAGCCGTGGAAAATTGTGGTGAGGGCCAGGACTGACCAGGCTCCATCCCGTTGGGCCCCCAGGAGCCTGTGGTCCATATGCTTATAGGGGCCAACCTACGGACTTATGGTGGACACTGGAACTCACCATTCAGTGGTGACCCAACCTGTGGGCCCACTTTTGTAGAAATAGACCACAACTGTGGGGGCCATAGGCAACAAAGCTTGGCCTCCTTTCCTGTTGCCCTGGCATTTCAAGTTAGCAGGCCACGCAGTGGTCCACGAGTTCCTGTACGCGCCAGAAGGCCCAGTGCCATCGATGGGTGGAGACCTTCCGAGAAAGCTCCAGGCCCAGATCACTTGTGATGCACAGGCCAGGCAGTCCTATCACTGGGAAAACCCAAAGCAAAGATTCTAACCCTCACAATTTCCCAGGAAGAGGAATGGCACCTCTTCAGCCTCGTAGAGACACCACAACTGGGACCAGAGCTCCCCGAGTACCAGGAGTAGGGGCAGAGGACAGTCTTTCGGGACTAGCCCACGACATTCCCCCAGTGGTGGTGGAATTAAGATCGGGAGCCATACTGGTACACCTGAGACAATACCATATTCCTCATAGGGCACAAGTTGGAATTCAAAAACATTTGGACAGACTTACAATATGGAATCCTCGGGCCTTGCGTCACCATGGAATACACCTCTTTTGCCTGTCCAGAAACCAGGAACTGATAGTTACCAGCCAGTCCAAGATTTACCTGCAGGAAATCAAACCATAGTCACCTTACATCCTGTGGTCCCCAATCCATGTACTCTCCTAAGTCTGCTCCTGGTTGAGGCAGCCTATTTTACATGCCCGGGCCTTAAAGATGCCTTCTTCTGCATTCGACTGGCACCACAGAGTCAGCCGCTTTTTGCCTTCCATTGGGGAGACTCCAATGGGAACAGAGGTCAGTTGACCTGAACTAGGTTACCACAAGCTTTCAAAGACTCACCGACCATCTCTGGGGCACTGCTGGCCTCTGTCTTAAAAGTCTTTCCTTCCAAACAATGTGGGTGTGCGTTGCTCCAATATGTAAATGATTGGTTGCTGGTTGGAGTCACCAGAGAAGACTGCATGAAAGGGACTCAGCTGCTTCTCACTCTCCTATGTAAGGCTGGCTACAAGGTTTCAAAGAAGAATGTCCAGGTCCATCAAGAAAGAGTCAAGTACCTTGGTTTCTGACTTAGGGACAACTGCAACTGGGCCCCGAGAGGAAACAGGAGATCTGCTCAATTTCGGCCACTTCAACCTGAGAGTTGAAGAGTTTTGGGGGCTGCTGGATTCAGCCATCCATAGATCCCCAACTTTCCAGTTATGGCAAAACCTCCCTATGAAGACATAAAATGAGGAGAACAGGATCCTTGGATATGGGGACCAGCACAACAAAGGGCCTTTGAGGACATTAAGCAAGCGCTCACCAGTGCGCCTGGACTAGAACTCCCTGACCTTGCAAACCTTTTCCATGAAATATCTGGGATAGCTGTAAGAGCCCTGACTCAAAGGCTGGGGCCATGGCACTGTCCAGTGGCCTATTTGTCTACACAGCTGCGCTCAGTAGCTCAAGGCCGGCCACCTTGTTTATGGGCCCTTGCAGCTATGGCCCTTCTGGTGTTGGAAGCTGATGAACTGACTCTGAGACAAGAAGTGGTCGTCAGAGTTCCTTGATCGATTTTGGCATTGTTAGAGCACAGAGGACAGCCTTGGCTGCCTAGCGAGAGGATGGTCAGATACCTGGGCATGCACGCAGCCATGTCGAAGTCGTCCAAACTCTAAACCCAGCAACCTGCTGCCCACTGGAACTGGAATAACTGAGGTCATGGACCCCAGCAGACCCGACCTGACAGACCAGTCCCTCCAGGACCCTGAGGTAGAGTACTTCCCAGGTGGAAGCAGTTGCATAAAGGATGGGATGCATCTTGCTGGATAGGCAGTGGTCACTCTGGACTCAGCTGTTGAGGCAGAGCCTCTGCCTCAGGGAACTTCAGCACAAAAGGCAGAACTTAGTGCTCTGACCCCAGCTCTCCATGGGCAGCAGGAATGTGTAAATATCCACAGACTTGAAGTGTGCTTCACCACTCTTCATGTCCATGGGCCCTATACAGGGACAAGGCGCTAATTAACTCAGGGGGAAAAGGTATAAAACACGGGCAGGACATTCTTAATCTTCTGGATGCAGTGTGCGCACCCAGAAAAGTTATGGCTATGTGTTGTTGGGGCCACCAAAGGGGAAGCACCGTGGTTGCTCAGGGTAACCAAAGAGCAGACAGAGGAGCAAGGTTAGCTGCCTGCAAGAAACAGGCAGTGCCAGGCTCGAATGCCACCTTCTGCCTGACCCTCCAGCAGAATGGGAGCCAAGCTATTCCCTACATGGATAATTGGTTTAAGACTGAAAACGGAAAGTGTCTCCCAGGCAGACGGTGGGGATTTTTTGGTGGTCCTATAGCCATCCCTGAGACTCCAGTCCCTGCCTTCATCAGACAGTCCCACGCGAGTACACACTGGCTGAAGGGCACTTGAGACTGTTCTGGGTCAGCATCTCTACATCCCCGGTTCACAAGCATCTCCCGGGTGATCTGTGAACAATGCAAGGTTCGTGCCCACAGCAATCCACGCCAGGGACCAGGGCTTCCACCAGGAATCCAAACTGTAGGAGGAGCACCTTTTGGGACTTGGAAGTAGACGTCACTGAACTATCACTCTCACAGGGCTAAAAACACTTTTTGGGTTTTGTGTGCTCTGACGCGGGCTGGGTGGAAGCCTTTCCAACCTGCATTGAGGAGGCTAGAGAGGTAGCCAGGATGCTCCTCCAGGAAATTATTTCCAGATTTGACATCCCAATAACCATTGGTTCAGACGATGGGCCAGCTTTTGTGGCAGAGGTGATACAATTATTGGCCGAGAGTTTAAATATCAGATGGAAATGACATACTGCCTATTTACCAGAGTTCTGGTAAAACTGAAAGGATGAATAGGACTTTAAAGACTCAGTCGGGTAAACTGTGTCCGGAGACTCGCCTGCATTGGGATGAACACCTATTGCACTGTTAAGGATTAGATCCACTCCCACTAGGAAGACTGGATTCTCTCCCTGTGATAATGTGCGGGCGGCCTCTCCCACTTATCAGGGGATCACAGGGAGGCTTAGGAGAAACAGGAGGATTAACAAAAAGGCAACAGCTTCAGGCTTTAGGGAAAACCTTACAGTCTCTCAAACAGAGGGGTCAGGGGAGAGTTGTTCATAAGTTTGACCACACATACACACTCCTTCAAGCCTGGAGATTCAGTCTGGCTCAAAGAATGGAATATTCGGCCCCTGCAGCCTCTTTGGAAGGGTCCTTTCCCTGTTATTTAATCCAGGCCAACTAAAGGGAAAGTTGCAGAGATAGGTCCTTGGGCTCACCACACCAGGCTCAACCCCGCGGCGGTGGACTGGGAGTGCACCCAGACCCCACTGCACCCCTTAAGCTGACCATCCAGAGGAAGGAAACACTGGAGAAGCTTGAAGATCAGAAGGACAGTAGCCTTGCTCTGGTCACTCAGGAAGCTGACTAGCCTGCACATGGCGGAAGCTTGAGGAAACAACAACCCTGCTTCAGCCACTGGGGGCTGGCTGATCAACACATGGCGGAAGATAAACTCCACCAGGACAGTGGACTCTTTCAGCCTCTGAGACAGTTCTTATACTCTAATGCATCGCTACTCCTTACTTCTACCCATATTTATAGTTTTCTGCTTGGTTTTTGCTACAGATTTGATAACAGTAACCCCTATTGACTAGATTCTTGGTAACGAGAATTCATTTATAGTTTTTTATCTTGCTTGTATAGGTTTTCTAGGTTTGTTTGGTGTTATTAGTTTGGGTTTGTTAACCTACACTGTTTAAACCTATGCGAACCAAAATGTAGGCCTATCATTTAGTTTGGTTTCCTTTGATAATCTTAGGGGGCTCTGTGGTACTCCTACCTCAATAGAGGAAATCATGTGAACCATGTGTCAAGCTAATCTATTATAATCAAGAGGTGATAGAAAATATATATTTAGGACCTGCCCTACCAGAGAGATGCTATAAGTGGGTGATTGTGTCTCTGAAGAAGAAAAAGTCTACACGGCTTGGACTGAATCCCGATATAAGGGGGCTATAACTTGCCCAGGGAATTTCCCCCCATACCAATGGAATTTGGTATTGCTGGCTGCTAGACCCTCCACCTCTGACATGGGGAAATTTTATAAAAAGTGATTCAAGATCAATTGCCCCAAGACCCCCCATAAGCCTCAGTGCTGCTGCTAAACTATATGAGGGGTTAAGCCCAAATATCATCCTTCTTTCTTTGGGAAAAAAAATCTCTTTCTGGACCTGGCAGAAAGAATAGCGGAAAGCATTGGGGTTCAAAACAGCTGGGTGTGTGCAGGGGCCTCTCGTGAGTGAAGAATGACCCTGGCCGGGAATAAGTCTAGATGCTATTCCCCACCACGGCGGAATAGGACCCACGTGGAACTAAGAATGGAAAGGCCCCAGGGCTGGGTCCTCACTTCAGAAGTATTTGGTAAGGAACGTATTGGCGGATTTGGACCCCATGATACCCAATGGGTCGGTGAAACCCCATGTAATAGGTTATTTTTTGAAGCGCCACCTGATAGCCAAAGAGACCTGCTTGGTTTTGGACAGATAACCTAGGTTGGCTGGGGGATTAGTGGTCTAATATGCAAAAAGCCCCAAAAGAAAAAGAGTTCTTTTTTTTTTTTAATTGGAAACAAATGTTGTTTCTCTGTTTGTACATGGAGTAAAGGCATACCATTTGTGTGTTCATAAATTTACATAGGGTAATGTTTGATTCATTCTGTTATTTTTTTCCCTTCGCCCCACCCCTCCCACCCCTCTTTTCCCTCTATACAGTCCTTCCTTCCTCCATTCTTGCCCCCCTCCCTAAGCCTAACACTAACCCTAACACTAACCCCTCCCACCTCCCATTATATGTCATCATCCATTTATCAGTGAGATCATTCGTCCTTTGGTTTTTTGAGATTGGCTTATCTCACTTAGCATGATATTCTCCAATTTCATCCATTTGCCTGCAAATGCCATAATTTTATCATTCCTTATGGCTGAGTAATATTCCACTGTATATATATATATACCACAGTTTCTTTATCCATTCATCAATTGAAGGGCATCTAGGTTGTTTCCATAGTCTGGCTATTGTGAATTGAGCAGCTATGAACATTGATGTGGCTGTATCACTGTATTATGCTGATTTTAAGTCCTTTGGGTATAGGCCGAGGAGTGGGATAGCTGGGTCAAATGGTGGTTCCATTCCAAGTTTTCTAAGGAATCTCCACACTGCTTTCCAGAGTGGCTGCACTAATTTGCAGCCCCACCAGCAATGTATGAGTGTACCTTTCTCCCCACATCCTCGCCAACACCTGTTGTTGCTGGTATTCTTGATAATTGCCATTCTAATTGGGGTGAGATGGAATCTTAGGGTGGTTTCGATTTGCATTTCTAGAAAAGAGTTCTTTTTAACTTTACCAGTCCAAACACTAACCAAATCAGTTCTTTTCAGGGAATCCCTGAGATCTATAACTTCTAGAGCAACCCAGCCCCTTTTAACTGGAAAGCACCTGATGGACTATTTTGGATTTGTGGGAAAAAGGCATATACCCACCTCCCCAAAAATTGGAGGGGAACCTGCACTATTGGTGCCATTAAACCTGGATTTTTTCCTACTGCCAAATACAACAGGAAAAGACCTATGGATCCCCTTGTATGAGGATCTATGGTCAAGGAAAAAGAGGCCCATTGAGAAAGGACTTGATGCAGGAGGTCAACAAACGTGGGGTGAAGATGACTGGCCACCCCAGAGGATTGTTGCCACTTATGGTCCTGCTACCTGGGCACAGGATGGCAGTTGGGGCTATAGAACTCCTGTTTAGATGCTAAACAGGATCATTCGCTTACAAGTTGTACTAGAAATTATTACTAATCAGACTCTGCCACAGCCTTTGACCACCTAGCCCCACAGCAGAGCCAGATGCGAGAGGCTAGCTATCAAAACTGCTTGGCACTAGATTACCTGCTGGTGGAGGAAGGCAAGTTCAACAGCTCAGGCTGTTGCATCCAGATAGATGACAATGGACAGGCGGTTAAAGACATAGCCCGCAATATCAGAAAACTAGCCCGTGTGCCAGTTCAAACCTGGAAGGGCACTGTAGCTTGGCATCCACACTCGCTCTTTGGAGGATGGTTTGGTGGACTTAAAAGCTTACTTGGCGTAGTAGGTGTTCTGCTGTTAACCTATTTGGTACTGCCATGTTTGGCTCCCCTGTGCATTAAAACTGTTGGGTCTACCATAGAAGCAGCTGTTGAAAGAAGGCAAACTACTGTTTTGGCATTATATAAGATTTTAGGCCAAGAAGGTGATAATTATGCTCTTTGATTTAAAAGATTTAATTGTGGGGAGCATCTTGAAAGGGAACATTATAGCGGCACCTCCTCCTCCACCAAAGCATCTTAATTAAGCTTCTCCAGAGGCCCTCCTCATAATTGTTCTTATTAACAGAATAGCAGCAAAAATTTCTGCAAAAACTCAATGTGGGTTAAGACTTCCTATGTTTTGTGAGGACCAAGTTGCTCTGTCTTGCAAAAGCTAAGTAAGGCTGCAGATTTGATGATGTTACTTTTGTGGTAAAACTTATATAACCTTTGACTAATCTAAGAAATGGGACAAAAACCTTCTGTGAACTAAAAAAAGAATACTTTGATGTAGACACCTACAAAAATGTAAACTCCCAGTGCCCCACCCCCACTTGGCGTAAAGTTCCAAGAATTTCCAGACTCAGAGCCCTGAGGATTTTTTTTGACACATGAGCGTGGTCCACTGCAGCCAATAAACCTGCTTCCTGCTCATTTCTCAGGCGTCCAGCCTCGTCTGTCCCACATCACCGAGAGGCATGGAAGTCATGGAGTTTACTCACCAGCGCTCACTGGTCAGAGGCCCCACCCTGCCATCTCCAGAGAGTATCTTCAGGAACAGAGATGCACAAGGGGTCTGCCTGCTCGAGCAGAGGTCTTACGTGGTGGAGCGAGGGGGCTCCGCGGAGGGGGCTCTGAGGAGCTGCTATGCCCAATGCTGCCACTTGGAAAAGATGGTGCCTGCCAGATCTCTGCTGCAGAGGGAACTTCCCCTTCGTGGTTAAGAAGTACTCTCAAAGGTGAAGCCTTGAGACCAAATGAGCATCTTGTTGTCCAAAGACGCTTTAAAAAAATGATTTAGTATTACTCACTCAGAACTCCTCTGAACATGAGGACTCTGCTGTGGTTTCCATAGTTGCAGAGTGTTCTCCGAGAGTTCAGGTCCTGGAAGTTCGATCCCAACGTGGTGATATTGTGGTGGGACCTTCAAGAGCTGGGACCTAATGGAAGATGATTAGGTCATTGGGGTGCTCTTAGAAGGGGTTCACACAGACATGGTTGTTATACAAAGACCAAGCCTCAACCTGAATCCTTTTGGCTTCCTGTGTCTACGTGTGATGTCCTGCTTTCATATGCGCCCCTACCTTGATGCCATCTGCCCTGCTGTGACGCATCCAAGGGGCCCTTGCCAGAGGCTAAGGTGATGGGGCCACCTGATCTTAGACTTTCAGCTTCCTAAACTGTGAGCTATTTAAATAAACTGCTTTTCTTTATAAAGTACCCAGCTCCCAATTGTTTTGTTTTAGCAACAGAAAATGGACTAATACAGGAGCAATCTCTATTTCTGGTGCCGGAGTTCCAGAAACCTATAATTAATGGCGTTTAATGATACCTGGCTCTTGAGTTCTCTGAGCCAGCCTCATTCTTCCCTTGGCTATCCTCTTATGTCTGCAGGTCACAGGGACTTATCTCTAGTGGTTTTCTGCTATAATGGAGTCTGACCCAAGACAGGAGTTGCTTCCAGGATTCTTGCAAATCCTTCCCTTCAATCTCCTCTCCTCTCCTCTCCTTTCCTCTTAGGGTTGTGTTTAACTGCCTCTCTGCCAAAATAGATGAAAAGGAGAGGCCCAGGGCTCAAAGTCAGAGCAAAGAGACTTTCCTCCTCAGCCAAGAACACCAAGAGCGTCATTTCCAGCTCAGGGGAGCCAAGAGACCCCTCCCTGAGAGGCAGGGTCTGCACTTACTGGAGATCCCACCTGCAGAGCCACGGCTTCCCAGACTATAGGACTCTGCCAGACCCATCCTCTCCCTGGTGTGGAAACTCCTGCGTCCCACTCATGTCCTAGGCTCCTCATTTCTAGGGTCTTTTTTCCCTAGATCCTTCAGGAATGGCTTCATCTGATGCCCAGAGACCAAGAGAGCCCAAGGCACCCATTCAGTAGGGTTGTGTGTCTGGGGTCTGCAGAGGAGACCACAGCTCCCATCCCAGAGAAGCTTAAGCAGCTCCCACGGCCTGATTCTCTTCCCTTCCATCCTACCCTGTTTTCTAACCTGAAACAATATATTATTTATTTTTGAAGAAAAAATGATTAGCAAGCATGAGCCTCTGTGCGAGCAAAGGGCAGCTTGCCGACGCGGAGGAAGCTTCGTGGGAGAGGGTGAGCGGAGCTGCCTCCAGGTCACCGTCTGCATCAGCTACTGGAGGTTCAGGAGTCTTCCTCCGGAAGTCAGGAGCCACTCCAGCTAAGCCCAGGGCGCAGAGTCAGGCAACTGGCCAGCCCGGCTGTGGCTGGCCAGGAAGTGGGCATCTGGCAAGGATGCTCAGGCAGAGAGCCACTTTGTCGATCCTGCTTCTAAGCTCCCAGGGCCACCCCTGCTCTCAGGAGTAGGCAGAGAAGCCCGGCTGTGACATGGGACAGGTGTCCTCCATGTCCCAACAGCTGGAAATGGAGAGGAAGGTGGGAGCATCATCAGGATGCTTACGTTGAGTCACGGAAGAGCCTCCCCCAGGCATCTTGTCCTGAAGTCTAAAAGGCCGTGTGCTGGCAGCGGGCTCCTGGTGCTGACTGTGCCTGGCCCGCCAGTCTCTAAGCCACTCGGCTCCTGTGGACCTTGCACCTGGTGAACAGCAGTGGCCCTGACACCTCTTCTTTCTCCCTGGGGATTCCCTCACCTACCTCCTCTTTCCCGAATCCCATTTCTCCCTCTTTTGGGAGGAAGACAAATTCTCTCGTTTTGAAGAAGTGCATTCTCCAATGGCTTCTGGGTAAAGGAGATTTTTTGGAAAACTTGCTCATTGGCAAATGTCAAGCATCCCGGAAACAATGTCCTTCAGAATTCTGAAGGTGCCGCTTCACAGTCTGTTGATTTAGCCCATCAGAAGTCTAAAGCCAAGTGAGTCCCTCTCCTTTCCATGTGACCTATTCTTCCCCCCTCCCCCCACTCTGGAAGTTTGTAGAATATTCTCTTTCACCCCAGGATTTTAAAGCAATGATTTGTTCTAATTCTCTGCTTTCTCTAGAAATTTCTGGTATTTGGGGGTTGGACTATTTGACTGTTTCTCTAGTTTTCTTAGACTTTTGGTCCACTTTTAAAAAGTTCTTATTCTTTTTGCTCTGGTCTCTGGGGGAGTCCTTGACTTTATTTTTCAAATCTCCTGTCAAGTTTTTGTTTATTTCAAAACATGAGTATATCAGCTTCTTATTGCTGGTATGACAAAACCCCACAAGATTAGAGACAAAACACAGCACAGGTGTCTTACGGTCCTTAAGAACAGGTGTGCAAAGCCTGGGCATCCTGGCAGGCCAGGGCTCCTTCCAGGCTGGGGAGACGCTGCTCGTTCTGGGGTCCACCTGCGGTCCCTGGTTTGTGCCCCCCATGTTAAAGCCAGCAGGGGGGTGGCCTTCCCCATCCCTGAGAGCTGCCTCTGTTCTTGCACGGGCTCGCTCTGCACCTCACACTCCTGCTTCCCTTTCTGGAGATGCTGGAGCTGCCCAGGGCTCTCCTGGGCCACCCAGCAGGGCTGTCTCCTCATCAGAACTCCACAGCTTATTCTTAAAGTGCTTTTCTAGGTCACTCGGGTATGGATTCCGGGCTTAGGACGTGGCCTTGGGGCAGGGTGGGGTGGGTATGGTTCTGCCTACCACGGTCAGTAAGGTCTTCCTCTGGGCCAGACTCCCTAGAGAGTCTCCAGCGGGGAGGTGACCGGCAGGCTGACCGCCAGCTTTCTGAGACGTGCGAGGGATGAGACTCGCAGGGAGGAGTGTCCGGCATCCAGGATTCAGGCCGTGGGGTCCTTTGGTCCCCGGGTGCAGTATTGGTGTCTAGTTTCTCCGACTGAGAGACCCTCTATTTTCCATTTCCAGAGAATAAGCTTCCAGACACCTGCCGCTTCCCAGTGGCACAGAGAGAAGGGAAACGGGGCTCACAAAATCCTTCTCCATCCAGTGGTGACTGGGAGTCTTTCTGAGGCCGGGGCCAAAGGACAGTCAGGGTAGGTACTGAGTGATGGGGTCAAGGAGATGGGAGCGCGTTCCAAAGGAAAAAAAATGCTCACAGCCCCCAGCACTCCCGCCTCCTCAACCTGTTGCCAAGGCCACCTGCCTGCAGGGACTTGTTCCTCTCGGCCAGGAGTGAATGAGGGGCCCCTGGGTGGCTCCCTTCCTGCCTTTCTGGGCAGCTCCTCTCTGGGCTTTTGGTCACTGGTCATATACGTAAGAGAAGAGGAGGATGGGGGCATGAGAAGAAAGGAGGCCTAAAGCGTATCAAAGGGGAGGACACCCGCTCCCTCGGGCACCAGCTCCGATCCCCTTCTCCCCCGGGAGAAGTCCGTCTCTGTTCTATCCTCTAAATAAAACTGCTTTTCTGCACCTTCGTCGGCATTGCTCATGTGTTCAGTCTTTGGCGCCAGGGGAGCGGGGACCTGGTCGATTTATCCTCGACACAGGACTCACCTGTGGTCTCCGTTTGAGGTTTCTGAGCTGCAAACCAGACTGGACCTCAGCGTCCCCACTGACAGCCAGAGCTGGCTCTGTTTCTTGAGTTGGCTCGTCAGTTACCTCTCAGCTTCCAAAATTTTATTGTGGTTGTCTTTTCCCGTAATCTCTCTACATTTGTGGTTTTGTGAATTTAAAAAAAAGGGTTATACTGGGCGTGGTGGCACATGCCTATAATCCCGGCGGCTCAGGAGGCAGAGACAGGAGGATTGTGAGTTCAAAGCCAGCCTCAGCAATTTAGCGAGGCCCTAAGCAACTCAGTGAGAACTTTTATAAATAAAATATACAAAGGGCTGGGGATGTGGCTCAGTGGTTAAGCATCCTGGGTTCAATCCCTGCTACCAAAAGAAAAAAAAAAAAAAAAAAAAAAAAAAAAAAAAAGAAAGGAAGAAAGAAAACTCCTATCATAAATTCAAAGTGATTTCAGGCAAGAGTGATATCACAGGGGTGGCTGTGCGTGTTTTTTTATCTCAATCCTTAAAAAGCATTTCCTTTGACTTGGCTAAGTTCTTTGGATCAGGCACCCTGTTATTTCTGACCCAAGTGACCCAGCACCAAGTCCAGCGCGCTCTCTAAAGTAAAAGGGTTTCCGTGGCAGGTCCGTGTGTCCTGCCGGCCGGCCCAGCTGCCCGTGCTGAAGCTCCACTCCGCGCCTTAGTGGCGGCCAGGAGCCTCAGCTCCTCCAGGACCACCTTGTCCTGATTCCGGCTCCAGCTCACGCAGCAGGAAGCAGCGCTGGCCGGCTTTCCCAATGTGACCTTGAATACCCACTACTTGGCTTCCCAGGGGTGGAAGTGTATGGGCCACGGGCAGGGCCTCCAGGAACCCAAGGATATGGCCACGAAGTGCATGGTCTCCGCTGGTGACGGGGACATAAAGGGAGTTGACCTTCTTGTTCTGATGGTCTTCCCTGTACTGTCAAGTCTGTACTGGGGATTCTACCCTAGCGCTGCCTGCTGCTCACCTCCTCCTTCTTTCTCTCCCAAATTTCTGATGTCATGTCCTCTCCACGTCCCTATTTCCTTCCTTCACCCTCTACCTTTTTTGTTGCTAGTGTAGCTTTTCCAGTTTAGGGTGTCCTGGATCTTGGGCTCCAAGTGCACCTTGGTTTGGATTTAAGTCACCCCATTTTTTAGAGCTTTACATGTACTAACCCACTTAATCTTCACTTATTAAGCAATGATTGTTTCTGTTTTACGGATTCAGAAATCGAGGTACAGAGATGTTAAGTAAACTTGCAAAGTCACACAGCTAAGGCAGAGCCCAGATTTGAACCTGAGCAATCTGACTCCAGAATACATCGTGTGTGTGTGTGTGTGTGTGTGTGTGTGTGTCTCGGAGCAGGTATTGACCATGTGCATGGAGGACAGCAGTGGGAAATGGCAGACGTATTGAAGCCCAGCAGTCTGTGATTGAGACGGTGCTCAGCAGAGCAACACGGAGAGCAGAAGGGCTGGCATGCATGTCCGCGTGGAGGGCCTGCAGACCCACTGTGTGCTAGGCCCCACAGATGATGTGAAATATAAGACATGGCTGTGCACCTCAAAGGTGTCATGGTGTGCTCAGGTGGAAAGCTTCTAAAAGTTCTACCTTCGATACTTTTGTTTTGAGCAACACAGACTTGTGGCAATTCCCCCAACACAGGCACCGACTGATCCACAGATTTCCTGCAGCCCAGTGAGAAGGTCCCCAGCTGCTCATTTATCTCACAGCTACTATTCTAGTCCACCACGCCCACCACCAGGAGCAAGAGAATAAAACCAAGAATCAGATTATGTGCGTTTATATAAAAAAAACCCTTCTTGGCGTATCTACATCACTATTTTCCTCATTGAAAGTTGAAGTGCTGTTCTGTGATTTTTTACAGATACTAATTGTTGGGAAATACTTGAAAAAAACATGTACTTTTAAAGGTTGAAGAAAAAGAGAAATTTAATAGTAAAAATATGTCATTAAAAATCTATAGTAAAACACATTTAATAATGAAAACTTCAAAAGCATGGAAGAGTAGGAAGAAAGATCATCTCTGACCCAAATCAATCACAGTTGATATTTTGTTGTTTCCTACTAGATTTAGTTCTTATCCTAAACTTTATTTGGTGGTTTGTTTTAAATAGTTATGCTAATGCTGTAAACAGAAATTTGTAACCTGTCTCTTCTATGTCGCATTATCCCTAACCTCTAAAACATCATTCATAATTAGCATATAATTTTACACTTAATGTACCACTCTGATTCTTCAGGGGAAGACTTTTTGGGCATTTCTAATATTCCAGAATATTAAGCCATGTTGCAATATGCACACTTGCATAGGATTTTCTCTTACATTCTTATTTGTTTCCATAGTACAGTTTCTTAGAAAAGGACTTTTTGGTTGAAGGGCATAACTATACATACTTGTGAAGTTCCTGACACATCGGTTTGAAAAAAGTTCTAAATGCAAAGTTGGCCTGATTGGCACTTCCAGCAAGGACTGTAAATTTCACAAATAGGCACAATGAACACCAAGGGCAGGAAATACCCTCATCCAGGGTCACCCTCAAGGTATCAGTGGGCCTGAGGTTTAGGTTGGCT
The DNA here is from genome assembly GCF_902686455.1 of Sciurus vulgaris. NCBI lineage: Eukaryota > Metazoa > Chordata > Mammalia > Rodentia > Sciuridae > Sciurus > Sciurus vulgaris. Next base: position 135,305,929 of record NC_136470.1, read on the forward strand.
GCTGTATCTTGGCAACAGAAATACTCTTGTCCATGTTCAAACGATTCCAGGCTATGGAAAAAAGAAAAACCAAAATAAGTCAAGTTATAAAATTGTCTTGATTAATAGTCCATCCCTCAGGTACTTAAACATAATTCCATCCTCCAGCAACTTAAACAAAATTCATATTCAAAACATGTTAGGATAGGAAAATATCTATCTGAGACTGCTCAGGGAGGTGTTAACATATTGCGTGTTGTTAAAATCTGAGATTCCTCCTTCATGATGTCTCCTCACTCTTGACTTGTTAAATAGGTTTAGCCATTGCAACCATAAGTAAATCATCATTATTTTAGCAGTTGAGGTTGAAATAGTTTCATTTCCCCTGTCTCAAACCACTTGTTAATGTCCTCAGTATAAAGACATCTTATTACTTGAAAGTAACAATAGTGAGATAAAGTCCTGAGCCCTCCATTATCCTATGTGCAGGAAAATTCCTAATAACAGTACAATATCTTCACGCTCTTGGTTATCTCTACATGGAGAAATGAAATGTCACTCATTCAAAACTCTTAGGCTGTTTTCACCGTACAAGATGGCGTGTGGATTCCACACTTGTTGACATGATTCATTCCATTGAGGCAAGTCAACAGATGCATTGGAACATCAGAACAAAATCGAGAATTTGGAGCTTGAGTAAATGCAGGGCAGTAGAAATGGGGGCAAGTGATGGAATGGCAGAGCCCACCCCCAGGGGTAAAGGGGAAGAGCCCAGGGCCAGCGCTACCTGGATGATGACCGAGTAGGTGCCACACAGGATCTTGGAAAGCTGCATGGCCACTCTGACCAGGCAGATGATCACCTGCAGCCCACTGAGGGCTATGAGAACGGAAAACAGAATCACGTTCCACTCCACCACACGCGCAGGCTCCAGGCACTGGGTCCACAGGCTGGAATCTGTCAGGAAACTGAGAGAGAAGAGGGCGTGGCCAACCAGACCCTGCAGGGGCTCACACAGGGTCCAAGGCGGAATCTACAGACACTTATACGTTTGGGAAATGAATACTTTATCATTAAAACCTAACCAATATTCGCATACCATCAGATTAGCATGTAGTAATATTAGACAGTAATATGAATTCACATATTTGAAGACTCCTTCAGATGCATCTGTTGAACACTGTATGCACAGCCCCTGAGCTAGACGCTTAGTTCAAACGTGCTGTCCACCTTGGAGGCAGCCTCAGTGATCAGGAGGCAAAACAAATCCCAGAAGGGTCAACAGCAGAGGAGGTCAGCAGTGTTGAGAGAATCCAAGACAGAGAGTTCAGAAGACAGGGCAGGAGACTTGTTCTGAACATAAAATCACAGATATGGCAAAATAAAAAAAGATTCCCCTAGAAATTCCTCAGCTCTGTCCAAGCCCTTTCGACAGCGTTTCTCACGGCAACCAAATGAGCCAGCATGGGGATGATGGGAAGGTTGGCGGGAACCCCAAATGTACCTGACTCAGCAGGTCTGGATGAGCAAGTTCCATTTCTCAGTCCCTCTAACCCTAACCCCCTCTCTTTCTTTATTTCCTCCTTTCCAATGCTCTGGAAACTCAGAAGCACTCTAAGAATTTCTGGATATTGCTAACCGTCTGCATCCCAAGCCATAAAGAGCACCGAATACTGAGTTGGCACTCCTGGGACTGCAGGGCCCTGGGCAAGGGACTTCACCCCTCTGACCTCCAGAGTCTTATCTGGATAATGGGGTTAATATATCCCGTGATTGTGACTATTTGGTGAGAAGCATGTAAAAATGTTTTGGAACCTGTAAGGCATGATACAGGCGTGATTTTCTGCTACCCTTGACCTTGACCCATCACAGACCTCCTCACGACCATGAGGGAGGCAGGTCCCTCCAGATCCCATTTCCAGACTCTTCCACATGCACATCATGCATAGATCATCTAGCACTTAAAACCCAGCTGGCTTGAGGGGAGTCTGGGTTTCCCAGGCTAGGGTACCGTTCCTCAAAAACAGCACCAACTGGGTGGGAAGGAATAGAGAAGCTGCCGTGGCATTGGCTTCATGTGTAGAACTCCACCCAGATCCTTATCTCTGTAGATCTACGTCTGCATCTGCGTCTGCATTGCTATCTGCATCTGCTTCTATTTCCTAACCAGACGGAAGGCTAAGGGCGCTGATTCTCTTTCATTTGTCTAAGGCCGAAGGCAGTGCCCAGTACAACGTAAAGATCAACAAATGTTCGCTGAATGAAAACTGATTCAGGATCCTCGCTAGTCATGGTACCAGTGGCTGGACCTGCTGGCCAGCTGGCAGATGGATAATTCAGGGGACATAAGGAGTCTGCAGGGTAATGATGTTGATAATAATGAAACCTGGCACACCTGAGCGTTTATCACACCTTATTTGTGTAACACATCCATTATGATTCTCCTTGCTCTGTGAGGCAGGTATGATTATTTTCCCCAAATTACAGAGGCTCAGAGAAAGCCATATATTTGCCTAAGATCATACAGCTTATAAAGAGGTGTTTGAAGACTTAAATCCAAACCTATAAGCATCAACGACCTGTGCTCCAAGGGCAGTATTTACCCTAAGGCTGCCCACCTCAGTAGACCCTCTATCAATTCTGTGAATTCCTGGACGGGAGGGAGCCTCTGTAAGTGAGCTCTGATTCTCTATCGCTGCAGTCAGCCCAAGTTCTGGACATGGTAGTGCTCAATAAACGTCTGTTGCATAAATGAATAACTAATATTCATCATTTTGATATTAATCCCTTGTCTTCCCTGCATTTGCCAAACCTTGGAAACTTCTGGGAGACCAGAGACTTAGCTTTCCTGCATGGCCTGTGAACAATGTTTCGCCTCCCAACATTTTTATGTAGTGAGAGGCAGGAGAAGACAGCTGAACGAAGTGATGGAGAGACTTGTGAAGGGGAAGGCTGCTTTGGTTTGGGGATAGGGAAACGTTGATTTAAAACAGGACTTTGCTCATGTGGGAATTTCTACAGTGAGGTCCTCTTTCCTGAGCCCCTTCAGTCCCATAGGAGTGTCATCTCCAATGCACTCGAAGGCCTGAGGTTCTTGTCTGGGTTCTCCCGACCCAAGGGGAGACCTGTCTACTAAGAGGTCAGCACGTGTGATGCCTTGCTGGACCTTCACAGTGAAGGCAGCGGTGCCGGGTGGGCCCAGGTTGCACGGGAGACCTCACGTCCACAAGGCCCTGGAGCAGAGAGAGCCATTCGCAGGGCCAGGAGAAGTAAACGGGATTCCCCGGGGATGGCAGAGGCTGCTGCTGTCATCCCACTGCATTCTGAGCACAGGATGAAGCCAGGGAGGTGCACTGGGCTTCCCTTGCAGCTCTTTCTGGGCTGTGCTTCCTCCTGAGCTGCCTCCGCAGGCCCTGGCAGTCCAGTAAGGCCAGCGCAAGGCCAGTGGAGGCATTCTGAGAGACAGGGTTGGGGTACTCGGGCCACCAGCCTTCTGAGCAAGGGCATCTCTCCGGACCCTTCTTCATTACAAGCTGAGGAAGCTTCTGGCTCCTTCCACAGTCATGTTCCTGGATCCGACTGCACCTCCCTGCTTGTCCCGCGTGGTTCTGCCTCTGTGTTCCCTACGGCTGCACCTCCATTCCTCCCTGCCGCTCTAACAGACCATATCCAAAATGGCCACAAAAGAAGATCGAGACACTGAAACCAGCCAGACCCCAGCTCCATCAGTCGCCAGATAACCACGAGGTTTTAATCTGAAATATGGGGAAAATGTAACTTTTCCTGAACAAATCATGACAGCCTCAAAATATTGAGTACATACATATTCAGAGCCCAGAGAAGACAACCAGGTAAACAAAGATGTGTGCGGGAATGAACACACTGATCCGGGGATCAGTGACAAGAAAACGCTGCACTAAGGTAGCCACGGGATCCCCGGAGCAAGCGTGGACAATGGGACAGGAGGACAGGGCTTCTGATTCCTGAGCTCCTTGGTTTGGGGCATCACTCCTTACCGTCCTGCGGTGTCTTCAAAGGCATATTCCCAGCCATGGAGGGTGCGGCAGTATGGGCCCTGGATGAGAGCCAGCGTGGATATGACCAGGCAGTATCCAGAGAAGGCAGTTCCCAGGGCGGAAAAGAGAACCGACAACATGGCCTAAATAGACACAGAAGAAGGGAGTGCCAGAGAACGAGGAAAACAGGAGACGGTCTGTCACGGCACCCCTTGGTACCCACCCGCTCATCGGTACCCACAGCAGCCCGGTAATACCACGTGCTTCTTAAAGACGGGAAAATTTGATCCCAACCTGCTTGATCATAAAAACACATTTCAAATGATTTTTGTTTGTTATCTATAGCGGGAATCAGATCATTTACAGTACGTCTTCTTTTTTTCTGGAAGTTCGTTATCAAAATAACAAAGACCTCTTACAGAATCTCAGGGAAGGGGTGCAATCAATCACTTGTAGCTAATTATTGAGACCTGTTATTTCCTAGGTAGGGCGACTTCTCTAAGAATAAGCTATGGCCTCTGTTTCCTTTGTGAAGATGGTATTTTAAAACCTTCACATATGAGAATGTAAGAGGGGGCGGAGGTGTTTGCTAGATGTTCACCGGGTCCACAAGATGGCAGTGACGGAGGGGCAGTGACGGGGAGCAGGAGCAAGGGCCCCGCAGAGATGCGAGAGAGGGGGCAGGTCGTTCTGACCCAAGAAGCATTCACTCAGAGGCGTGAGGGGGCAACTCTGAGGACCAGATGGCCCTGGGGTTCATGTTGGGGACACAGACTGGACAGATCTATTCAGGCCTCAAGGAGCTTCTGAAGCCGCTTGGTGATCCAGGCTAGAGACGGCTTGCATGCCCAATCAAGGAGTCTGGACTTCTTTGTTCTTGTCAGGGGGCGCACTCTGTCCCAACATTTTATTAAATAATATTTAAATCCACAGAAAAAGTTGAAAACATAAAACCACAAACCCCTGTACACTCTTTATCTAAACTCACCTATTAGAGCACCTTCCCGCGCAGGTGCCGTCTCCCTGTACGTATCTGCTTACACACACGTGGGTGTGTACAAGCTCCTATTCATACTATGTTGTTGTTGAACCATTTGAAAGTGGGTCTGCAGGTATCATGGCCTCTCACCTCTAAATACACAGCATGATCTTTCCTAAGGTTAAAACATTCCATTGTTTTGTAACTCTTTTATTGTAATGGATCCAGTGAAGGTCTATGTGCAAGGTTATTTCTCTCTCTACGCTAGTCTGACTTTGTTTTTCATAAGATCAGATTTTTTGAAGAATTTCATCAATTGTCTTTTGAAAGTTCCACTTTCTGGCTTTTCTGCCTGTTTCCTCACGTCGGGTGCAGACGTCCAGGCAAGAATACCTGAATGTGGGGCGCACCATGAGCCTCTCGTGCTACTGAGGCAGAGCATGTTCTCTTGGTTAAAGGTGCCCTCAGATCTCTCCCCCATGGAGGTTTATTTTTCATTTTGCAACTAGTAAATGACTGGTGAGGGAGTCCTTTGAGACAGGGTCAAAGTCTGCTTCCTAACATTTCAAGTGACGGACCTGGCATCCACTGATGACCTCACTGGTCACCAGTGACCACACAGGGCATTGCAATGTGCTGCTTTATTGATTTTATCATTTCTCTGAATTCCAGGTGACCAGTTTTCTGCACAGAAGGACTTCCGTTACCCATTTCTCCCTCTCTGCTTTTCTCTTTCAATATTGTCGTGGACTCATTGATTTTATAATCCAATGTGCAATGATCCACAGCTGCTACTCCTTTCTCAGGTGCCCAGATGGTCCAAATTTGGCCTTGGGGGCCCCTTGCGGCCAATTCCTTGGCGCGCCCCTGCCATTCTTGAGTACTTCCTTGCTTCCTGGTGCCCACCATGCACTTGGAACCAGCCCACCTGAGACCTAGAACAGGCTGTTTTTCCGACAAGCCATGGAAGTGACTTTTGAGCAAGGAAATGATGTGACCAAGATGTACTTCTCTGGCTGTGGAGGCACAGAGCTGGAAGTGAAGAGCCCATGGTTGAGGACCCCGCTGGAGACAACTAGGAGTTGAGGGGACCAGGACAGACATGGGAGGAAAACACATAGGGTCAGAAAAGAGGCTGGAGATGTAATGAAAAAAAAAATCCAGAGTTGGAACTTGGGAGGAAAGGAGACAGAAACAAGGATGCCCACAAGGGTAGTTGGATTTGGGAGAAAATTAATTTATTTTCAGAAATGTTGATTGGAGGGGGGAGAAAGACAGGAAAATAGGAACATGCAGATAAATCCAGCAGCCGAGACAAGAAAGCAGAGGACAAACCTGTAACTTTCGGGATAAAAACCATCTCAGCTTGCAATCCTTTGTTTAAATTAGTTCATTGACTGTAATGTCAGATGACTCCTAGCTGCCATTTGTGCTGGAGAGGCTAATAGGAAAAAGTTGAAAACATAAAACCACAAACCCCTGTATACTGTTTAAGGTGAAGTGAATGTGTTGATTTTGATTCTATACTTAATGATATGTTCATTTGTTTCCTAGAATTTCCCTGAGTATCACAGCTTAAATGTTTACCTGATCTACTGCTTCACCCAATTTTGAAAACTCTTCCATAATTATAATAAAATAGCTATGGGACAGGGATATCTGAGTGTATTGCTTGAGAGCACACACACAAGATGTATTTAGATTTTTTTGATTCTTTTTCACAAGAGGCATAGTGCTAAGTTTAAGCAATTAATCTTATTTTCCAAAGGCATTAGTCAAAGAAAGTTGGCCAAACCATCTTAAGCTACGCATTCAAATCTGCTGGGGAGATTTTTAAAGAAATCATGCCCAGGCTGTGTTCAAACCAACTAAGTGAGTGACCCCAGGGGTGGACTTCAGGTGCTAATATTTTTGCAAGTTCCTGGGTGGTCGCAAGGTGGAACCCCTGCTGCAGAATACCCAGCAGAGTCTGGTCAAGTTCCTCCCAGTCAATCAATCCCAAGTTCACTTGGATCCACAAGCCCCTCCTCTATAAAATAGGAGCAATGACAATTTAATCCACTGGGCAAATGTAAAGAACTATAAGTGTTATGCAAATGCGAAGAAAGGACCAGAAGGAGGGAGAGGAAGAGGACAGTGGTGGGAAAGTCAGATCCCAGGGGGCCTGCTGAGCTTGGGCTTAGAAAACAGGGTGGCACTTCTCTCCCTGGTTCTATTTTAATTATTTTTAAAGTTCCAATTTTTACAAAACTGTACATCATGTATACCCAGTCACATGGATGAATCTAAAAATCATTATGCAGGGGAAAGAAACCATATAAAAAGACAAATACTGTCAGATTCATTTTACTTAAAACACTAACCAATCTATAAGGACCGAGCAGATCTTTTGGGGGTAATGGGAATGTTCACATATTGATTATCGTAATAGCTTTTTGGAGCATCCAACAGCCAAAACTCATGGAATCGTGTACTTTCGATGGATGCCATTTATCATATGGAAATTAGTCCTCAGTGAAGTTGGCATGGGAAAAAACAGACTTCCAGAAACCCAATGAGAAAAAAGTATTGCTCTTTCCCAATTCCATGGGCCTTTCAATCCTGGGTTCCTAGAAAAGTACCATCAGAACAAAGGCAGAGGCTATAGGTAAGCAAAGTGGAAGACGTCTCTGGAGAACACTTGGTGTGAGCGAAGGGCCAAGAGGGTAAGATGGCGTCCGAGTTTTCATGCTACTGACTGAGAGGAAAGAAAGCTGGAATCTGCCCCACTATCCCCGAGCTGCCGCCCTTACCATGTACTTTTTTCCGCAGTTTTCACTCTGGCAACATTTATAGTTGCTACCATTGTCCAGGACCAGAAGAACTGCTGCTACTATAAGCATCTGTAGGAGGAGGAGAGAATGTCAGAAATGGAAGCTCATTTACCCTCAAGCTCCTGAGCACAGCCCTGGGATTTCAAGCACAGACTCTGGTGTCAGGTGGACTCAGGTTCAAATCCCAACTCTGCTGCTCTCTAGCTGTGTGAACTTGAGAGTCCTTCTCTAAAAAGTGGTGTTCAGAACTCACCCCGCTGAGTCGTGATGAGACAATACGTAACATTTTGAGTTTAGTGCTGGATTCGCAGTGATGGATCAATATTGGCTATCATTCTCGTGGTTTGCAATAATCAAAGGGAATGGGTGAGGAGGAGAGAGGGTATAGACATGAGCGTTCCACGGTAGCCAGCAACCTGCACTTCCCCTGCCTTGGTTGTGGAGGATGAAGGAAAATCATCCATCAGAGCTTGCCGTCTGCCAGTCTCTCCACCTACTGCCCTTGGGAATGGAGGTGGGAATGGTCAGTCTCAAACTTCATCTCTAAAGGAAGTTCAGTTTCCCCATGTAATCAAGAATTTCCAGTGTGTTCTGTCTGTATTAAGCCAGCTAATGGGGAGGATTCAATGCTTTCTACTTCTTTTCTTGGTATCTCAGGCAAAGGGCTCAAGCTCTGGAAAGAACGTGGACTTCTTTACTCTTTGAATTCTGGCTAAGACAAGTATGAACCAGGGCCCACAGGAAACCCTCCATCGGCCCTGTGCTCTCAGGGTCCGGCACGAATCCTGAGAAGGCGTCCACTGTCACTCAACATTTGCAGCCAGCATCTCCACTTTCCAAACACCTTGGGCTCTCTTTATCTGTCCCTTTACCTGTTTATCTACATTTCTTATCCTTCTCCTAAAATGGAATCAGAACTGCATGAAATCAGGACTTTACAATCACATATTGCAGTGATCCCTAGAAAATAAAAATTAGAAAATGTATTTTTCTCCCAGTTTTAAATGGTACCTGGAATACAAGTCCAGGAGTCCTGTATGTCTCTCCTTCCAACAATGTTAATTATTACAGATTCTCATAGATTCTGGTTTAATCTCATTTATGCCTATTCTTCCATTTGTTGCAATTACTTATTGATGGAAACAATGATAAGATAAAGCTGAAGTAACAGTAACCAGCATCATTATCATATTGGTAGGAATAATTAGCCCTGGACCCTGGAGTCCTGTTGCTTAGCTGTTGACTGTTGAAAGAGCCTGCCTTTGTTTTTTGTTTTAAAATGCTACAGCAATATGGAGGACTCAAAAATAATGGAGGAAAATTATCCACAATTCCACCACCTTCACATTTCAACCTATTTATTTCTAGAGTTTTCTCATTTCTGTATGTTTTCTATAGTTGCAATAATAAATTTATCATATTTTGTTGTATCTTTTTTCACTTCACATAAAATAATGTACATTTTCAATGCTGTTATATTTTCATAATTATGATTTTTATCACTGCATGAAGAGAGTGTATCCCAATTCATTTAGCCATTTCTTTGCTAGGATGCTTTTTAAAATAATGCTATAACAACCATTGTTCATAGAACTCTTTCCTTACTTTGTATTATTTCCTCAAAATGAATGATGGGATTTAGAATTATTGAGTCGAAAGACATAAGCATTTTCATGGACCTTAATATTCTGTGCCAATCTCTTCTCCAAAAGATTTACTTTTCTTCACTAACACTAGTTGTGTACCTATTATATGGCAACTTCAACAGCCATTGGGTATTGCTACTTAAAAGTCTGCTGAATTAATATGCAAAACCAAAATGAAATCAAAAGTAAATGAAAATTGCTTTCCAACATAGCTGTTCAAATGTCATAATAATTAAATACTCCCAAGAGCAGAGATAGATTATAATGAATTTTCTTCCACATTATTGGCAGTCTTGTGAGCTTACAGTGCACAGTGTCTTATTGTTTTCAGAAATGGGACCCCAGGAAAAGCGTCTTTTCCTCTGAGTTGCCAACGTGATTTACTATCAGCTCATTTATTTTTGAAGAACACAAAGCCATCAGGAAAACACTCATGGATTCTTACCAGTGACAAATTTTGAGTTCATATTCAAAAACATCCTCCACTTTAAGAGAGATAATATAGGACTATTTACTGATAACGTGGCCCATTCTTTGATGAATGTTTATAATTACAACAGTCACTGCAAACCCACTACCTGTCAGTCTCTGTCCAGGGCCCTTTATCGGATTTTATTTAATCCCTGCAATTATTCTGGAAAGTAAACGTCATTATTCACGTTTTAAAAAGGGGACATGGCAGCTTTGAGTTTGAGTATCTTGCCAAAGTTCTCCTGACACAAAGGACAGAGCTTATATCTGAAGGAAGGTTTGTCTGGATCTCCAAGTCCCCAATTTTTCTTGCTGTTTTACTACCCCTGCCCCAGGTTAAAGAAACCATGCGTGCAGACAGAAAAGCCGTTCTAGAAAAGAGTAATGCCACCGGAGATGAAATAGCTTAAATTGATATACTGGCTTCATGACTTTTTCAGCAAAATATTTTTATAGGCCAATGTCCCACAAACTTTATTTTTGGACTCGTTTCCTGCATGGTTAAAGCTACATTGCTGAATAGTTGGTAAAAAACAAAGCTATACCCCAAACCCTTAAGGACTAATGGCCCCTCTACCCTCCCATCTTCCAAATCCCAAAGCCAAGGTGAGTAGAATGCTTCCCTGGTGTTCAGTACTGTGACCTGGTACAAGGCCATCCTTACTAACAGGCCCCCATTCTGTAATCCCCAAATCTCCAAAGTCACACTTACCATGACACCTGAGAAACAAATTCCTTCAAAATACCACACGTAGTTGGTGAGCTTATTGCTGGCTGCATAGGAAACTTGCCCGTTGGGGAGATACAATAATATGTTCACAATGATGCTCCAAAGTGCCAGTGGAATCAGCAGACAGCTCAGGCAGCCTCCACACTTCCGAGACCCCATTGCGGCCTGCTCACAGCCTGCAGAGTCCAGGAGATAGCCACATACGCCGGTTCTTCTTCGTACCTGTCTTTGTCTTTCTTTTTTATTCTTTAATTACCTGTCACTTTCTGGGTCAGAAACCTTCACTTCATATTTATGAGGAGCCAGGGCTTGGACTACAACTGCAGCCCAGAACAATCTGGTGTGAAATACTGGTTTACTATTTGGAGAACAATAGACAATGATCGAGGGCTGAGGAGCTGAGCTGGTCTTCATCCTGTGCCAGAGGAATGCGCTGTTTGTCACTGCTCCTGAAAATAAGTCATTTTCCTCTGGATTCAAGTGCGACAGACAACCCTGAGCATGTTTGAAGAAGGAAGTTGGGGAGGGAACTGGATCGGAGTCTGGCGTTGAACGGAGGGTTCAAGAGAAACCTTCCCAGGAGGCTTGGGTTAGAGTGTGGCCTGTTCAGACCTTTTTCTCTCTCTCTTTCACCCAGTGTTCTTTATGATTTTCTGTAGCTATTATTAGGCACCATTCGTACTGGAAGGAGTACAGAGAGGACTAAGAAGGGATTGGTTACAAGCATCCCAATTGATGACTTGATGGTCCTCCCAGAGCCCCCGTCCATCACCTCAGCCTCTGAAGCAGTCACGCGGGCACCGTCACAAACCTTTCTTACTGTTAAGGAAAAGGAGATAAAAGAAGGCGGACTCGGGCTCTGTGACCCTAAATAAAGATCGGGGCTTCTCTCTTACCCAACGCTTGCCTTAACTGTAAAGAGCTGCAGATACCTTCTAGTCATGATGACGTCAGAACCATCACATTAAAGACCGCCTGGATGGGAATCCTACAATTGCTGAACCTCATTCCTCCCCTTTCTGCAGGACCTGCTTGACTTTTTTTAAGTCCCAATTTCTCAGCTGTGAAATGGGGACAAAATATAGTACCTTGCCCAGAAAGATAATGAGAAGATGTTTGAACAAGATTATTTGTACAAAACACAGTTTCAGTTGCACATAGAGACAGCCAGTCAGTCAGCAATAAATGGGAGCCATTAGAAATCATCTTTTTTTTTTTTTTTTTCCAGTGCTGGGGATTGAACACACTTGCTAGGCTGGTGCTTTAATCAGGGAGCTACATTTCCAGCCTCGGAGTCATCATTAATGATACAAAGGGCTATTATGGGAACCTAATTGTCAAAATGGTGCAGAGATTAGAAGAAAGTTGGCTTATTTACTCCTCTGTATACTCAGATTTCTGAATCATGGTCTTAAATCTAAACCCCCAAAGCATTTACATTTAATTATCTTATAGTCCTCCTGAAACTGTTAAGATGCTTCAACATATATGCTTTTAATTTGGGAAAACAAAAATCATTTTTATGAGAATCGTTTTCAGATGACATGATTATCATTGCGATACATTTTTAGAAAATTGGGATATGTGGAACCACTTTTGGATTCAAAGGAAACAAAAGTAGAAACTAGTGGCCTTGCGCTATGGTGGCCAGAGAGGTTTCTCAGCACCCCTCTGGGTGTGGGTATGTGTTTTTGGATGCACTTTGAGATCCAAGTGCATCTCAAAGTCTGGACGACAGACTGAAACCCCCCCACCCCCAAAAGATATCAAAGCACCTAAAGTCACATCTGCTGGAGGGCTTGCATGAGTGGAAAGAGCAGCATCATTTCTGGTTGAGTAGTTTGAACACCCACTATCTGCCAGGCACTGTGCTAAGAGCGGAGAAGAGATCTGCGAATTCGAGTGCCAATCCCTGCCTCCGTGGAGTGGACACTCAACACCACTAGCATGGGGCAGCTTAGATGGCGATACATGTGGCTCAGAGAAATCAGGGACAGGCACTCGAGGCCGGATGTAATTTCCAACAGGGTGGTCAGGGAAGGCCTTAGTGAGAACGTGACATCTGAGCACAGAGCTGAAGGAGGTTGAGGGTGGGAGCCACGCAGAGAACCAGGGGGAAAGCATCCCAGACGGTGAGAACAGGAAGCATCGGAGACCTGAGGCCGAAGTGAGCCACAGCCATGAGGTCACTGGGGCTGGAGCCAAGAGAGGGAGATAAGAGGAGTTAAATATGGAAGATTACTTCTGAGCAGAAGAATGCGTGGTCCTAACAGGTTGACTCTGGACGAAGGGTTGTGAACGGGTGATGATGGCTGTCCATCAAAGAAAGGAGAGGTGTTCAGACAGCATTCCAACCATCCAGGCAGGAGTGGACGGTGGCACACCACGAACCCAGCAGCGGGGATGTGAGGGGAGGCTGGAGTCCCCGTGCATTCTGAAGGTGAAGCTGACAGGATTTGGTAACTGACCGGATGCAGGGGTAAGAGAAAGACAGGCGTCAAAGATGACTGCCTGGTTGGGGCCTGAGCAACGGGAGCAATGAGGTTGTAATGAACTGAAATGAGCAAGAGAACCAGAGCAGGCCTGGGAGGGGAAGATGGCATGGTCCAGGTCAAACACTGGCGGAAATCCCAGTGCAGATGCCTTTTAGGCGGTTGGACACACAGAGGTGAGGTTCAGGGGAGGAGTCGGGCATGGAGCGTACACAGGACTGTCTCAGTGGGGTGAATGGGAGATGTGGACAGAAAAAAGGCCTCCAGACCAACTCCAGAGCTGAGCTAGAAACACAAGAGGAAGCCAGCAGAGAGCCTGAGAAGTGGCCAGTGAGTCACAAGAAACACCAGGAGCCCATTCTGGAAGCTGAGTTTCCTGGCAGAGGGAGAGGACCCACTGAGTTAAACGCTGCCAGTAAGACCATGATGTCGGTGGAGGAGAACTGGAGGGTCAGCGGTGGCCTTGGTAAGAGGAGCTTTCGTGGCTGGAGAGACGAGACTCCAGCCAGAGTGGGATCCTGGGGGAGTAGAGGACAGGAATTGGAACAGGAGGTGACTCTTGGAGAGATTCACTGCAAAGGGAGCAAGAGGAAGCTGGAGGGAATATATGGGAGACCAGGGAAAATTCACGGGAAGAATCACGGTGTGCCTGTGCTCTGTTGGGGGACGGTGGAGGGAGGAGAAGTGCCGAGAGCACCCTCCAGTCAGGGAGAAGCGGGCAGCTGGGCTCAGGTGGCAGCAGGTCCAGGTCCCCGCTACCAACAGAAAGGAAGACGGAGCACATGGGCCCAAAGGCGGCCAGTGGGGACTTCTGATGACTTCCGCTTCCTCGGTGCAGCAGCGGATCTGCTGAGGATGGGCGGTGGGTCAGCTTTGTCATCACTGTGACCAAAAGACCTGACAGAGTCACGTGGAGGAGAAAAGTTCATTTGGCTCATGTTTTTAGAGGTTCGGTGCATGGTTGGCCGGCTCCGTGGCCCTGGGCCTGAGGTGAGGCAGAGCTTCGTGGTGGAAGGGTGTGAGGGGGGAAGGCAGCTCAGGACATGGCACCAGGAAGCAGAGAGAGCGCCGCTCACCAGAGATAGGATGTAAACCCCAAAGGCAGGCCCCTGACCTCCTCTGGCCATACCCACCCGCCCACAGTTAATCCATATCAGTGGATTAATCCACAGATTAGGTTCCACCCTCATGATCTAGTCCCTTCACCTCTGAAAATACTTGCATCCTCTGAAACACGAGCTTCTGGGGGACAGGTCATATCTAAACCAGAACAGGAAGGATGTGGACAGCTCAGAGAGAGAAGTTCCAACTTGGCTTGGGAAGAAGGGTGACAAGTGGGCTAGGGAAGGGGCAGGCGCTGGAGTCCGTGACCATGAACTGGGGATGAGGCCGGGCGACCTGGCACTCTTCCCAGGGAGGCCCAGCAGCAAGGCACAGGCAGCAGGCAGAGGGGGGGAGAGCTGAACTTGACCAGGACTCGGGGGGGGGGGGGGGGGGGGCGTTGCCAGGCAGGAATCACGCAGACAGAGAGGGGCAGAGGATCAGGATCAGGGGCAAAGAGCGAGTCGAATGAGAGACTGGGAACACTTGAAAGAGTGGGAGGAGCAGGCAGGGCAGCTGGGTTTTTAACTCACATGTCCCCGTGTAATAGAGGGACCTTTGGTTTGGGGCAACAGAGCAAGAGTGAGCTCTAGAAAGACAGAGAGTGGGAAGCTGAATTTGAGGTCATAGAGTCGTTTTAGGAATGGGTGAAGAGGAGACCTAAGAGGGATGTCATGGACGGGGGCACGTCCTTGCCAAATCCCCACCAGGAATCCTGCGCTCATGGAGCTTCTAACCAGCACTGAAGGAAGGAGCGTGGAAGGAGAGACAGGACACACCCTGAGGAGGGTCAGTGGTCACCAAGATCCCAGGAGTTGCTGGGTTGTACCAGATGGGATTGCAGGGCTCTGAGAAGGTGTAATCAGATGAGATTCCTAAGAAGGGTTTAGTGCCAGCATTTGGTCCTTTGGAGAGGAGGCCTAAGAATCCGTTGTCTTAATGCTTATGGAGACTGGAGATCTGAGTTTTTCCACCGTGTAAAAAGGCCCCAGCTTCTAGAATTGTCCATGTCGGTGAGGTGAGCTGTCACTCTTAGTCAGGGGCTCCCTCAAAATAAGAATCTTCTAAGTGAGCGAGAAGCTTCCACAAGTATTAAAAACAACAACAAAAAATCCCCCATAAGAAAGTCTTACAACGTCAGTGAGGTGAGAACAGTTAGCCCCATCTTATGTGCGCACAGAAACATGGATCTAAGAAAAGTTTTAAAAGCTTGCTCAGAAAAAAAAAAAAGAAAAAACTTGCTCAGGAACTATAAATTAAGGCCAGACCTTCATACCGCTGGGACTCTTGCGTCGCGTCCACCCTTGCTTAATACATTCCTACCCACGGATCACTTCTTGCTTCATTGCAATTAGGTTTCAAGTGGGGGAGATTGTGAGTACGTAGCAGTGGCTGCCTGTGGCGCTGTTTTGAAGGGATGAGGACTTCGGTGGGAGGGACATGCAGGCCAGAGAAATCACCTAGATAGATTAGTGATGTCTGTGATGGAACCGGGGTTAGGGAAGGGCCTCGCGCATGGCCCGTCGCTCCCCAAACAGTGTCTAATGATGGTTTCAGGTCACCGGTAGCCATGAAGACTTCAGGGAACACGGATAACCAGTTGCCATTTGGAAGACCGTCCAGAAACAGCAGCAGAAGCAAACAAAGAAGGCATCGCTGGCTGGAAAATTTGATAAGATTGTGAAAAGAGGAAATTGAACAGGTTCCTTGTATTTGGTTATCCCATTAGTGAAATCTAATGAAATTTCCCCAGAGGACTAAAAAATGTACTCAATTTCATTTTTTAACTTGCCTCTGAAAGTATGTGTCTGATCATAAATGACATCCTTGAAGCTATTTGCCTCCAGTAAGCTCCTGATTTTCTTGCCAAGGAATTCTTCCTAAATCAGGATTTCTTGCTGATCCCCAGGAACAGGGAAGGGTCAGGGGGAGGCTGCGCTCATTGGCTGCTTCTAGTCTTGGCTTCCTGTTCTCCACAGCAGAGCTGAGGAAATCCGCAGGATGCCTGCTCCCTGGCTGGGTGACTCAGGAGGAAACACCCCACCTAAAATAGTCTTGGTACGCAATCTGGGAGTCACTTTGGAGTCAGAGTTAATGTGTGATCCTGGAATTTGTCCCACAGGTGATGGGAAGGCAGAATGGAGGAAGCATTGGAAGTAAATGTATCAAAAATAAAAGTTTGCCACAGAGACAAAATAGGTATTAGCAGAAAAGGTTACTATTCAGGGAGTAATTTCACCCTGAGAGTTCAAAATAAGTGAATTGTGATTTCCTACTTGGACCCAGGGCACAAAGTCCTGGTCAGGGCCCAATTTTGAGACCCACTGGGAGTGAATATTTGCTTAAAAACACATTAGAAAAACAGCAGAACAGCTGTGTAAACAGATGTGGGCCCTTTGGACGAAGCCTTCCTGACTTTTATGTTTACAATTCTTTCTCTAGAATTATCTGGCCCAAATACCGACAATGCCAGTAGACTCTAGGTTTATCTCTAACTAATGGTGAACATTGAGCTTTTTGGCCATGGAGAGAAGGAAATGCGTAAGCAATTCCTACCCAAAGCTCCCCAGCAGCCTTCTGCAGTGGGCACGTCTGGCCAGATCACTGTCATGCCCACCAGCCTCCCAGGGTCCATTTTTTAAATTTGAGCTTCTCACAGTGAGAACACGAGAAGCTGATCTCAGTCACTTATTCCTGAGGACGTGTATCGAGCGTCTACATGACTCTGGAGGAAAAGGACTCTGCGCCTTGTCTTTGGGATGCTCGAGAGTCGAGTCGGGGAAGTAAAGATGTTCAGCAGCAGATTTGCACTACAAAATGTTGAGCCTCCAATAGTTTTGACCTTGGCTTCTTGAAGTGGAGCAGGAGTCAGCGAGATTTCTTGCAGAATGGAGTCTTCGAGTTAAGGCGCTTGTAGCAGGGCAACCTGAGACTCGGTCAAGTGCAACGTGCCCCGGTAGCCGAATGCAGGGCGTGAAGCTGATTGGACCTGGGTTTGGAAACGACGACAGTGAAACACATTTTATGGACAACTGGAAAAACTGGAAAGAAAGTATTTGGTAGTGTTGAAAGTGGAAGAAGGACGTCTTGAATCGGGGTCTAACAATGGTGCTCTGAAGAAGATTGTTCTCATATTTAGGGGATGTGCACACCGTACTCTGAAATGGTTTAGCAAAATAAGAAGGAGGAAGGGAATAATGATAGATCCATGAATAAAGCAAATAGGACGAAATAGACATCATCGTGGAATTTGAATCTGGAGGTCTGTTGTACTCATTTCTTAAACTTTCTTGGATTTGGGAAATTCTTCATAAAATAGCACTGAAAAAAAAGGGCCTAGGTAGTCACGTGCATGAACAGCAATGCTCCCCAAAACTGGAAGGGTATTTTCACCCGGGGAATTCCAAGTGGGAGCTGAGGTCGGGCGAGGGCAGTGGATACCAAGGGGTGCCCGGAACCTTCAAGGAGGTAGAAACACTTCCCAGAGTGTTTTTATTGTGGTGTGGTTAAACAACTCTGTACAGTCAAAATGTGTGTGTGTGTGTGTGTGAGTTTGTGTAGAAATCATCTCTCAAGACACTTCAAAAAAGAAAAACAGATGGATAATAGGACTTGAGGACGGACGGGTGGGGAACAGGGCAGGAAAGGGAAAGCTATCTTAAGAATAAGAAGACACACATGCTCGTAAAATAAGCGGAGAGGTCCAAGGATTGCCCCCGATACGGCCAGACGGCTGCTGCTGGGTGAAGGAGGATCCAGCGGCCTCCACCAGGAGGCGTGTGGACAACCATGCTCCAGCCACGTGAATGTGACCGCTTTAGGGACGACCGTGACCTGAAAGCTAGTGTCACCCGAGGTCGCACAGTATCACCATGCAGGAGCTTTAGGAGGAAATGACATCATGAAGGCCCCGCTGTGGTGAAGGGGCTCAGCCTCCCAATGAGGAGGTCGAAGGCAGCTGCCTGGCCTTTCCGCTGTGTGAGGACACACAGAAGAAACATCCCTGGAGCAGAGAAAACCAGCCCTCGCCAGACAGAATCTGCTGGTGACTCGATGGTGAACTTCCAGCCTCTAGAACCAAGCGATGCATTTCTATTGGTCACGAATCACCCAACCTAAAGTCCTTTGTGACAGCAGCTGAGCGGGCAGAGGACAACTTGATACGAGTAGGAGGAAAATGTTGTTGACTTTAAAAATCATGTAAAGGATTCTTAAGAGAAATTCATGTTCTGGGAACATAGAGAAAGATTTGCATGGACACGCCTATATTCAAGAATCTAATGATAATCTTCCTTGGGATATAGTTTGCATTGATTTTTATATGTTCCTTAAGCAATTAAAATGTATGCAAAATGTTTTCTTAATTCTAATTTAGAAAAAAAAATTATACACTATTTTTTTTTTAAATTAAGAATTCCTATAATGTTGTGGCAGTGGGTGGAGAGATGGTCTAGAGAGAATCTAAGAGAGTAGAATTTTTTCTGGAAAGTGACTTTTTTTTATAAGATACGCTTATACATGGGCACACAGACCTATCAAGCAAAAAATTAACTGTAGCATTTGTGGAGAGAAAAGACTGAATATCTACTTCTCCTTGAATAAGAAACTGGTCAAACAGATTGTGGCATAAACTATAAAATGGAATACTATGCTGTTGTTAAAAACAAGATAAATCTATATATGCTGACATGCAGTGATAGCTGAAGTTTTAAAGACCACTGTATAGAATGTTGCCATTTATAAAGCAAACCAGTGTGACAGTGTGTTCGCATATTTGGTAGGCACAGCGTTTGTGGAGGAGTATGACAAGAAGCTGTTTTACTGATCAGAAATCATACAATAATTGGAATGGAGAAGGTTTGGTATAAAGAATGACTAGTTATTTACTGGAAATTCCTGAAGAGGGAATAAGAGTCCCCTAGGGCTCATGAACAACACCAAGGAAGGAGTGGCCTGGAAAGGGGGTGCCCCCCAGGCTGGAAGCAGACCTCGCCCTGGTGGTGAAGGATTTGACTGGGTTGTTGCAGGTCAGTGCCGATCAGTCAACAATCTGGGAGTCACAGGCCAGGGTGGGTGAGCTAGAAACTGTCCCTGGCACCCAGCAGGCTGAGGCTGCATTTTCTGGGTGGTGGACTTGGTGCAGAGGCCCTGGACTGCCGGGAAGCTGCCTGCAGGGATCCAGTCAGGGCACCCCAGAACCTGCTGGGGTGAACTTCACCTTCACAGCAGTCCAGGAGCAAGACAGGATAACCGGACTGAGCGTCCATCCAATCTCCCTGGACTGCCCTCTGCTGGCAAAGCTCGGCACTGCGCCCACTGAAAACAGCAGGATGGCGACTCATCATCACACAGAGGGTGGATTTGGCAGCAAAAGGCAGCAACTTCCTACACACCTCGGCTAACGCCAGTCGTATCCAGGGAGAACAGCTGGTGGATGAGGCTCAGATGTGAGTGAGAAACTTACTTCACTCTGTAACTCTTTGTGCCCTTTGATTTGAGGGAAGAACATTGGGAAATTTCCTTCACGTATCTTGGCCCACTTTGTGTTGCTCCAACAGAACACCACAGACAAGGTCGTTTATAAAGAAGAGAAATTAATTTGGCCTGTGGACCTGGCAGCTGGGAAGTCCAGGGGCACAGTGCTGGCCTCCTTTTGGTGACTGATGAGGGCCTCCTTGCTGTGACCTTCCATGGCAGAGGTGCAGGGCGAGAGAGCAGGCGTGTGCCAGTCAGCGAGGGATCCAACCCAACCCTGAAATGCAGACAGCATCAAACTTCACTGCAACCCTTCCCTGGGCATCTGCAGAGACCAGGAGCGGCCTTCTATAGGACCACACGGAAACGCTTGGCTCCTGATGCCTTAGCATATTTACTTCTATTTTATATGATGCACATAAATAGCTTTAGAAGGATAAGACTGATATTACCTTAATATTAATTAATCATAAACCTAAAGCTTAGATTTTTGACGCTCTCTTTTCTCTTTAGAGTGTACTGTGTTTGGTCCAGGGCTGGGGATGGAGCTGAGTGATAGCGTGTGCACTTTGCTTGTGTGAAGCTCTGGGTTTGATCCCAGCACCAAAACCAAACAGCAAATAGCCCAGCTCTGGTCACTTTGCACACAGAACTCTCCACGTCCCTGGTGAGTTGTGACCCAAGGACAAAAGGGCTGCCAGGAAATCTTGTAATAATTTGCTACACTCGCTCATTTCCTTTTAGATTCAATTTTAAAGTTTAATTCTAAAAACATCTATGACATTGCTAATGAATCGCTTTTTCTTGGTTCAAAAATCAAAGCAATAGCAAAAAGATAGATGGGAAGAATTGTTGCTCCTGTCCTTCATTTTCACCTACCTGCTCCATATGCAGGCGATACCTCTAACAATCATGATGAACAGCTCTGTACAGGTGATGTTTCCCACCTGTGGAGGTGTACCTTCAATGTCATGCCCCAGAAATGGTTTGTCTGGGTCAAAGGGTCGAGAACGTGACCGTAATTGTCAGATTTTACTGATTCTCTCCAGTAGGGTTTGTCCTGTTCTGCACCTCCATAGTGTGCTTGGTGGTTCTTGTTTCTCCCACAGACTTGCCAACAGCGTGATGTCAAGCTTTTGAATCATCGCCAGCCTGGTAGGTGAGAAATGATATCTCTGTGTGGATCGATCTTATTATGAGTCATGCTGAATATTGTTGTACATGACTAGGGGCCCCTCATGAATCTTTCTGCAATCTGTTTATGATTGGGACTACTGCCCTCTATCACTTAGATTTTTTGATTTTATTCTTTTTTATTTTTAGGGACTCTTTATATAATTTAAAGTGATCTGTTCTTTGTCCACAATATAAGTTGCAAATATTTTCCACTAGTTTGTATTGGTCTTTCGCCTTTATTTATGACATTCTGGGCCTTGCCCCCCCCAAAAAAATGCCTTTATTTTTATATTGTCAAAATTATTGGGATTTTCTATTATTGCTTTGGGAATCTTTCTTTATAATTTTAAAAATTCTTGTAAAATCCAGTTACTAAGAATTCATTTTTGTTTTCTTTTAGTACTCTTATGCCCTATTTATTTTTACATTTAGATTGCTGATTCACTTGGAATTTATTCTGAAATATGGTATCATATAGGGATCTAATATCATTTTTTACAGACTGTATTTTGATTCATTGTACACAAATGTTGTACATCATTTCATGTCTATGGTTGTACATGATGTAGATTCATACCATTTGTGTAATCATACACGTACATAGGGTAATGATGTCTGTCTCATTCCACCATTTTTCACACCCCTTCTCCCTCTCATTTCCTTCAACATAATCTAAAGTTCCTCTCTTCTTCTCTCACCCCTTACTCCCCTACCCTTATTATATATCATCATCCACTTATCAGGGAAAACGTTTGACTTTTGATTTTTGGAATTGGCTTATTTCACTTAGCATGATATTCTGTGTTACATCTATTTACCTGCAAATGCCATAATTTCATTCTTCTTTATGACTGAATAATGTTTCACTGTATATACACCACAGTTTCTTTATCCATTCATCTATTGAAGGGCATCTAGGTTGGTTCCACAATCTAGCTATTGTGAATTGAGCTGCTATAAACATTGATGTGGCTGTGATACTGTAGTATACTATTTTTAAGTCCTTTGGGTATAAACCAAGGAGTGGGGTAACTGGGTCAAACGGTGGGTCCATTCCAAGTTTTCTGAGGAATCTCCACACTGCTTTCTAGAGTGGCTGCACCAATTTGCAACCCAACCAGCAATGTATGAGTGTGCCTTTTTCCCCACATCCACACCAACATCTATTATTGCTTGTGTTCTTGATAATAGCCATTCTAACTGAAGTAAGATGAAATCTTAGAGTTGTTTTAATTTGCATTTCCTTAATGACTAGAAATGTTGAACACTTTTTCATATATTTATTAATCACCTGTAATATCTTTTTTGAAATGGCTACACCATGTCATTAAAGTTAATATTTTCCTAATGACCATTAAACTTCCACATGTCAAAAATAAAATCAGATCAAGTTAGACAAATTTAAAGAGTTTATTGCACATGCAGAAGAACAGTTCAACTAGGAGACTTGGAACAGAGCACGTAGGGATCTCGCCTTCCAGCACCCGTGGCCGTGTAGACAGCGTGAAGAAGGACGAGCGTCGACCTTCTTGTGATGGTGGTGATACATTAGCGCTCTCTTTTAGGGAAGTAGAGCCGTGTAAACTGTTTGACCCACAGCTGGTTGGTTTTTCACAGAATCACACTGAAGAGGACATAAAGCTTATGTCTCATGCAGAGATTAGTGTTGTAGGAACGTCAGGCTGGCTGAGTTTGGGCTCTGTGGTTATGGGCAGGTGCCCTTGGGATACTTCAAAATGGCAGCCTCCACTTTCATTTCTCTTCCACACTTAAACACTTGAAGGGTCTCACCTCTTCCACTTGTCTGTCTACTCCTGCTGCATAGTTTTAAATCACAAGCAAGCATTGCTTCTCCATTCCTCTTGAAAATAATTTTATAGCGTGCAGTGTCCTTGGGAGGCCGTCCTTGTGGAGGCTGGAAGGGTGGCAAATCAGGCAGGCTGCTTCCTGGACTTCTTTCCTAGATGCCCGGGGCGGAACAGAGGCTGTCTGTTGGAAGGCGCCAGGGACAGAGTGTAAGGAAGGCGCAGCACCAGAGTGTGCCCAGGAGGAAACCAGCAAAGGGCTGGGGGAGTCCCCAAGATGTGTACTGGCTTCTCACGGCTGCTGTAAGAAAGAGCACCAAGTAGGAGGCTCAGAACAACTCGCGGTTTAGGAGACGAGACGTCCAAGTGCAGGGCTGGCAGCCCTGGTTCTTCCTGGAGGCTCTGGAAGAGGCTCTATTCCACACCTGCCTCCTGGCCTGGGTGGCTGCCACAATCCTCAGCCTTCCTGGGCAGAAGCTGCATGGATTTGTCCCTGCTTCATCACCACGTGGCCTTCGTCTTCTCTGCATTGACCTTCTTAAAAAATATTTATTTACCAGCACACGCTGATTGCACAAATTAATGGGTTTCATGGGGACATTTCAACGCATGAATGGATTGTATCCATCCTCCTTCCTACCTCCTCTTACCTGCCCTCCCAGCTCCCCTTGGTCTCCTTCCCCTGCACTAAAAATTTCCCTTCTGCTTTTATGTCATCTTTTTGTTTAAAATTCTACAGATGAGAGAAAATACATGATACCAGTTTTTCTTATTTTGGCTCTTTTTGCTTTAACATCATGACCTCCAGTTCCATCCATTTATTGGCAAATGACGTAATTTTTTTAATGGCTGAGTAATATTCCATTGGGTACATATACCACATTTTCTTGATCCATTCATCTGCTGATGGGCACCTAAGCTGCTTCCATAACCTGGCTATTGTAAGTAAGGTCATGATAAACAGTATGTAGGTAACTCTATCATGTGTTGACAGACTCCTGCAGGGACATACCCAGGAGAAGAGTAGCTGGATCATTCTAGTTTTAGCTTTATGAAGAATCTCCAGATTGTTTTCCACAATGGCTGCACTAAGTTGTATTAGCAACAGTGGGTGAGAGTTCCTTTTTCTCCACATCCTCACCAGCATTTGCTATTTTTTATTTTCTTGATGAAAGCCACACAAACTGGGTGAGATGGAAACTCAATGGTTTTGATTTGCATTTCCCTGATGGCTAAAGATGTTGAACATTTTTCATGTACTTATTGGCCATTTGTACTTCTACCTTTGAAAAGTGTCTGTTCAGAGACACTTCACAGAAGAAATAAAGTCGATCAACAAACATATGAAAAAATGTTCAACATCTCTAGCAATTAGAGAAATGCAAATCAAAACTACTCTAAGATTCCATCTCACTCCAGTCAGAATGGCAATTATCAACAATATAAGCAATAGTAAGTGTCAGTGAGGGTGTGAGGAGAAAGGTTCACTCATACATTGCTGGTGGGACTGCAGATTGGTGCAACCACTCAGGAAAGCAGTGTGGAGATTCCTCAGAAAACTTGGAATGGAACCACCATTTGACCCAGCTATCCCCCTCCTCAGTTTATACCCAAAGGACTTAAAATCAGCATACTACAGTGACACAGCTACATCAATGTGTATAGCAGCTCGATTCACAATAGCTAAAATATGGAAACAACAACCTAGGTCCCCTCAACAGATGAATGGATAAATAAAATGTGGTACATATACACAATGGAATATTACTCAGCCTTAATGAAGAATGAAATTATGGCATTTGCAGGTAAATGGATGGAATAGAGAATATCATGCTAAGTGAAATAAGCCAAGCCTAAAAAAAACCAAAGGTTGAATATTTTTTCTGATAATCGAATGCTGATCCAACATGGGGGATTGGTAGGGGAAAATGAAGGAACTTTGGATGGTGTAGAGGGGAGTGAGGGAGGGGTGGAGCCCGGGGGGTGGGAAGGATGTAGAATGAGACAGACATTATCACCCGACATACATGTGTGATTACACTACTGGTGTGACTGCACCACGTGCAGCAGAGGAAGGAAAAGTTGTGCTCCATTTGTGTACAATGTGTCAAGAGGCATTCTACTGTCATGGATAACTAATTGGAACAAATTTAAAAATTAAAAAATAAAAATTTAAAATTTAAAAAGTGTTCAGGTCATTTGCCCATTTTCAATTGGATTACTTTTGGTGTTAACTTTTTCAAGTTCTCTATGTATTCTGGACATGACTCCTCTGTCAGATGAAGGGTGGGCAAAGCTTTCCTCCCTTTCTGCAGACTGTCTCTCACAGCAGGTTGCTTTCTGGCTATGGAGAAGCTTTTGAGTTGGTTACAGTCCCATCTGTTAGCTCCTGTTATTAATTCCTAAGCAATTGGAGTCCTACTTGGGAAATCATTGACAATACCAATGTCTTGAAGGGTTCCCCACTTTTTAATCCTCCGATAGTTCCAAAGCTTTCAGTTTTCTATTAAGGCCTTTGATTCATTTGGAGTTGATTTTTGTATAGAGTGACAGGTTCAATTCCAATTCCAATTCCAATTCCAATCTTCTACAGGTGGATGTCCAGTTTTCCCAGCGCCTTTTTTAAAGAGCCTATCTTTTTTCCAACATATGTTTTTGGTTCCGAGGTCAGGAATCAAGTGGCTTCCCATGCACGGGTTTCATCCCGGGTCCCCCGTTCTATTTAATTGTTCTTCATGTCTATTTTCATGCCGATACTGATACCACCATTTACCGGTGACGAGTCCTGCTTCCTCAGGTGTTGAAGTAAGACAACCAGAGAAGCACACCAAGGCGAGCATATGTTAAGCAGGTTTTATTTAAAATAGTAACACAGGCTTCTCCTGGGAAGGAGAAGGGGGCCATGGCTGATGTTCTAGAATCCCAAGAAGTGAGTGCACCCTGCATCTTTTATAAGTTAGGGTCTTCTTTGTTCTGTTCTCTCCCCGCTTATCTCTCCTTCCTGCCTACATGACTAGGCCCAGGACAGGTGAGAAGAAGATGGCGGGGAAAGGGCCAAGTGGAGACTCAGGTAGGGACCCAGGGCATTAATTACCAATTCCGCGCCTGCAGCGTTGTGGGGGTGGGGGGTAGTTAGGCAGGTAACCTTGGTGACCAAAAGGGCTCTGGAGACACTGACCTTCCAGTATCCAGGGGTGGTCTCCAACTTCCCAGACTCAGATGGCCTCTGTTCCTCGATTCGACCAGATTTCCTATTCTGCACTAACTGCCTGTCCTCAGTCCTAGCTTCAATACCATGATATTTGTGTTACAGTGTCTCTACAGGATATTCTGAAGTCAGGTATTGTGACGCTTCCAGCATTATTCTTTTTGTTCAGGATTGCTTTGGCTATTCAGGGTCTTCTCTGCTTCCGTATGAACTGTGGGATTGTTTATTACTTCTATGAAGAATGCCATTGGTATGAGAAGGGGATTTTGCACTGAATCTATGGGTCACTATCATCTGTAGGATGGCCATTTTAAACTAGGTCTTTCCATCTTATAGTGTCTTCTTCAGTTTCTTTCTTCAGTATTTTAAAATTTTCACTAGGCGTCTTCTGCCTCAGTGGTTGGGTCTACTCCTAGGTGTTCAACTTTCTTTAGAGGCTGCTGGGAAAGGAATGGCTTTTCTGATTTCCCTTTCTCTGAATTCATTATTGGTGTGTAGCTGCCAACTTTTGTAGGTTCGTTTTGCGTCCTGCTACTTTTCTGGGTTTGCTTATTAGCGCTTAAAGAATTTTGGTGGAATTTTTTAGGGATTTCTAGGCATGGAATCATGTTGTCTGCAGACAGGGATAATTCAGCTTCCTTCTCATTGGCGTCAGAACTGCTATTTTGCTGCTGCCATTATTCTCCCTTCCCCACACCACTTTGCAATCCAGATGGCCAGCCCGGACCCCCTTGCAGTCATTGGTTGCTGTTACTAGCCCACGAAATTCCACTACTTAGGAATAGCTCCCCGAAATTGGCTCTCTCTCCTCCTCACTTCTGCATTCTCTCTCTCTCTCTCTCTCTCTCTCTCTCTCTCTCTCTCTCTCTCTCTCTCTCTCTCTCTCTCTCTCTCCCCCTCTCACCCTGCAGGGAGACACTCGGCCTGTCCGCTTAATAAAACCTCTTGCGTGAGCTCATGCGTCCGGAGTGGTTTCTGGGTGCTCTCACCTCCTTCCCAGTCAAATCCCTTTTTATTTCCGTCTCTTGCCTGATTATTCTGGCTCAAGTTTTCAGCGCCACACTGAATTAGACTGGTGGGCGGGGACACCCTTGTCTCGTTCCTGACTTTAGAGAGCTGTTTTCCGTTTTCCCCATCTAGTGTGATCTTGGCTGTGGGTTTCTGGTAAGCAGCCTTTGTTGTGTTGAGGCACAATCCAACACCTCATTTATTCAGGGGTTGTTTCCATGAACTTTACCACAGGCTTTTTCTGCATCATGGAGATGCTCATGTGATTTTTACCCTTGATTCTGTTTCTGTGATGTAAACCATTTGTAGAGCTGCATATTCACATGACGCGTTCTTATAAGAACACCAGTCACTAGATTCAGGGCCTGTGTTAGCGGTCTTTTCTCAATGGTGACAAAATACCCTGGAAAATCAACTGAGAGGGAGGAAAGGTTTATTTAACTTGGTTTCAGAGTTGTGGTCTGTAGTTGGCTGCGTCCATTTCTTTGAACCTAGGTGAGGCAGAACATCATGGTAGAAGGGTGTAGAGGGGAAGCTGCCCAGCTGGTGGGGCAGCCCTGAAGCAGAGATAGATAGAGAGAGAGAGAGAGAGAGAGAGAGAGAGAGAGAGAGAGAGAAAGAGAGAAGGGCTGGGGACCAAGAATGCTCTTCAAGGGTCCAGCCCCAGGGGCCTCCCTCCAGCCTCCAGCCAGACTCCACCTCCTGTAGTTTCCGTCCACCTCCCAAAAATAACATCAAAATTTGGGGGTGGGGATGGGGAGGTACCAGGGATTGAACTCAGGGGCACTCAACCACTGAGCCACATCCCAGACCTATTTTGTATTTTATTTAGAGATAGGGTCTCACTGAGTTGCTTAGCCCCTTGCTTTTGCTGAGACTGGCTTTGAACTCACCATCCTCCTGCCTCAACCTGTTGGGGGCTATGCCATACGAACTACACCAAGATGGCACCTGGCAGCCAGCCAGAAGTTGTTTTGATCACATCAGCGGTGAGGTTGATTAACATAAGCATACCCAGGTGATTTATCATTGGCCATATTCAATTAAGTCCACGCACACAATGCATGCACAGGTGTTCCCGAGTGCTCCTGCTCGTGCCTGCTCGTATTGACCTTTACCGTGATTGGACAGCTAGCTCCTTGCCTGATCTTCACTTAACTAGCGTTGGCCCTACCCTTCGCCTCCTGGGGGGGATATAAGCTGGCTCTCCTTGAGCGCTGGGGTTCCCGGGTTTCTGAATCACCAATAAACCGTTTCGAATTCAAGAGTCTCACTACTGGTTTGTCTCCCACGCCAAATTGACTCCCCAGGATGGCGTCAAATGGTGGCCCATTCGGGGAACTCTGCATTCATCTCCCCCCTGCCCCGAGAACCCAAACGGTAAGTAGTGAGGTAAGCTGCAGCCCCTGTCTCCAAGGCAGTTAGGTGCTCAGGATAGCTGGCCAGGTAATGAAAGAGAAAAATAAATGGGATAGTGAATGAGCTCCGGAGTGCGTGTATTTTGTGTTGTTTGCGTGTCTGTACTACTGTTAGTGTGGTCTTTGTTCATCCTGTATCATCAAACTTATTTAGTAGTAAAAGATGGGTTCAGAAATATCATGAAATCAGTCTGAAAGGATAATTCAAAAAGGAGGCATGAAAAATATGTTACAAGAAGGAGAAGAAGTGCTAGAAGAGATTGAGGAGGAGGTTAGCTGGAGTAGCCAAGAATAGGAAGAAGGTTCTGAGGAGGAAGGAGACACTGGGGAGGAGCTAGAAAATAGGCAAATTGACATTGCAGAGTTGCTAAAGGGCAGGAAAGACCATGAGATAATTACCCCCTCAGCTCCCCCTTATGATAAAAGGTGGGAAGACCCAACATTTTGTAAGCACTCTTGTCGGCCATGTTGTAGTGGAGTCCCAAGTGATGAACAGACCGGGGATCGCTGGGACCCTGTGGAAGTCCCCTGTCCTGCCCAGTCCTGGCGGACAATCAGGGGCAGCGATTTCATCAGGCCCTAGAATTTAAAACAGTAAAAAATCTTAAAGAGGCAGTCGCTACTTATGGGCCCCAAGCTCCGTTTACCATGAGTATGGTGGAATCCATCGCAACACTTAATCTGACTTCTAGTGATTGGGTGAGTATGTGTCGAGCAGTTTTGCATGGTGGACAATATCTAATGTGGAAAGTAACCAGTCAAGAGCTCTGTGCAGAGATGGCTTGTAGAAACACAGCTGCAGGTTTCCATCAATGAAACCTAGATATGTTACTGGGACAAGGTCTATACGCTGAACCATAGCAACAAATTACGTATGATCCAGTGGTCTATCTTCAGATAGCTACCACTATCTGGTTAGAGCTTGGAAAACATTACAAGGTCTGGGGACTTGCAAGGGCAATTATCCAAAGTTATACAGGGCTCAAATGAACCATATGCAGCGTTTGTAGACTGTCTGTTACAAACAGCAGACAGAGTGTTTGGGGATTCAGAACAAGCAATGCCTTTAATAAAACAACATATGAACAAGCTAATAAATGGTGCAGGGAAGCAATTAGGCCATGGAAAAATAAGGATCTCAATACCTATTTAAAAATATGCAGAGATATTAATGAGTCAGCTATACAGGGTCAAGTACTAGCAGCTGCTGTCACCCAAGAAGTAGCTCAAGCTATGGGGGCCAAACCCAAAAGCTGTTTTTCATGTGGGCTTGTCAGCACCTAGGACCTGATAAAAAGGTCTCCAGTAATCTGGCTTTTGGACCTTGGTATTTACCTAATCAGATAAATATCACATCTCAAAGCACAGAAGATTTTATAGAAAATTTGGAATATAAAGGTAATTTCAAGCCCTTATCCATTTGGTCCTTATGCGGGCCTAAGGCATGCATGGATATAAGCCCCCTGGCTCTTGTAAAAGGAGGGTCTATAAGTAAAGGAAAGTGCACTGATCAAAAGGTTAATGGAGTTAATACTGAAATATAGAGAGTGAAACAATTACTTTTTCATATACTCCTGTGTGCCTAGCTCTCCCTTTCCTTTTTGTGACTTCTAATGAGAACTTCTCTAGGCAGTTATCTTCACAGATCGCACAACAACGGACAGACAGATTCGACAAGCTAGTAACAAGGCTTCGACAACAAATCCTCACCATAAACGCCACTAAGGTGGAAGTCAAACCAGGAGAACTTATCACAGAAGCATTAGATAAACTAACACAATTTGGCACCAAATTTGGGGGACTCTTAAGTCCCAAACTAATAAGCTTGGGTGTGCTTGTGTTAATCCTATTCTACATTTACAAATGCCTCAAAGCCAGTCAACAGGCTCATAATGTGATCATAAAACAGGCCATGGCCGCCCTTGAAGCGGGACAATCTCCCAGTATATGGCTTAGTATGCTGGGTCGGTAGTCAAAGACGGGTAACCATGGGAAAACACTGTACCAACCTAAGACAGAAGGGCCAACCCTGCTTTGGTATCCTTTGATGACGGGTAAGGACAGGATGTTGATTCCCGGGGCCTAAGACAGACACGACCCCTGCCAGCTTCATTTTCATTTCATATAAGGAAGGGGGAGATGTTGGGGGCTATGCCATACTGACTACACCAAGATGGCTCCTGGCAGCCAGCCAGAAGTTGTTTTGATCACATCAGTGGTGAGGTTGATTAACATAAGCACACCCAGGTGATTTATCATTGGCCATATTCAATTAAGTCCACGCACACAATGCATGCACAGGTGTTCCCGAGTGCTCCAGCTCATGCCTGCTCGTTTTGACCTTTACCGTGATTGGACAGCTAGCTCCTTGCCTGATCTTCACTTAACTAGCGTTGGCCCTACCCTTCGCCTCCTGGAGGGGATAAAAGCCGGCTCTCCTCCAGCGCCTGAGTTCCTGGGTTTCTGAATCACCAATAAACCGTTTCGAATTCAAGAGTCTTGCTACTCGTTTGTCTCCTGTACCAAATAGACTCTGCTGGACAGTGTCATTAGCCTCCTGAGTTGCAGGGCTTACAGGCGTGCAATGTCACACCAGCTGCCATCAGATTCGTCATGAATGGATTAATCCACTGATGAGTTCAGGGCTCTCAGGATCCAACCACTTCCCCAAGGCCCTGAAGCCAGAATGGAGAAGAGGCAGTTAGTGTAAAACAGGGAATCTGGTCAAACTGGGGAACGGAGGCCATCTGAGTCTGGGAAGTTGGAGACTGCCCCTGGGGGACTGGAATGTCACTGAATCCAGAGCCCTTTTGGTCACCAAGGTTAGCTGCCTAACTGCCCTCCCCGAGAAGCTGCAAGCAGGGAATTGCTAGTTAATGCCCCCTGGTTCCGTACCTGCCAGAATCCTCCCTGCATCCCTTCCCCCTGCCATAGCTGCTCACCTTTGTGCTGTGTCATGGCATCTCTTGGGCTTAGTCACTAGGCAGGAAGGAGAGAGATAAGCGGGGAGAGAACAGGAGAACAAAGGAGACCCAGATCTATAAAAGATGCATGGTGCGCTCACTTCTTGGGATTCTAGAATGTCAGCCATGGCCCCCTTCTCCGTTCCCGGTAAAGTCTGTATTATTACCTGTAAATAAAACCTGCTTAATATGCAGGCCTTGGCCTGCTTCTCTGATGTTCTACTTCAACACCTGAGGAAGCAGAACTCGTCACCGACAGACGGCTTATCAGCCCCACCTGTGGACATTGCGGTGCTGGGGACCAAGCCTTCAACACAGGAGCTTTCTCGGCATTCCAGGCCGGACCCCTAACATGGCCAACCGAAGCCGCCTGACTAATCATCTCAGCGAAGCGCACCTGAGAAGACCCTGTTGAACAAGCTCACATTCAGAGGTTCTAGCTAGAATGCATTTGGGGGGACACTCTTCAAACCTGTAAGATGGGGAAAAATCAAGAGGAGACTACTACAGGGTCAGCAGGTCCAGGCCTGCGCCTCGGAGAGGTCACGAGCTGCTGGAAAGCCATCCTTCCCTCTGCTGCTCGTGCCCCTCCCGCCCCCGGCTCCTTGTCCCTGCTGGGTCCTCTCCCCGTCTCGCTGGCTGGTGAGCAGCATCCGTTCCTCAGGTCTCATTCTGAAGCCTGCAGGGCAGCTTCCCATCCACTTTAGAACCTCTGGCCAGGCGTGCCACCTAGCAGTCCTATCTGTTGAATGAATGAAAGTATCTGAAGGTAAACAACACTGTGCAGCTATGTTATTCTATAAGTTCTTTTTTTTTTTTTTTCTGTTGTTCGTCATGCTTTCTTCTTAATAAGTCAACCTGTGCACTTCCTGGGCCCTTCCCGTGCACCTTTAGACAGTATGTGAAGTTTGTCTCTAAGCAACCCTGCAGGAATTTGGTATTTCAGTGTTACTTCCTCATCGCTAAGACGTATGTGAAAGTTCATTTACCCTCCCGTCGTCTGGCCTTTGGAGAAAATTACAGGTGATATAACTTTGAGCTAGAAAGTGTATTTTATTTAGTCCTGACCTGGTGTTACTATGTTCCAGCTTCTGTCTTCAGCATCCTACTAATAACTCATTGAGGCCTCACATCAACTTAATGAAGTAGGTACTATTATCACCCCCATTTGATGGGAAGGGAAACTGAGACGGAGAGATTAAATTGCTTGGCTGAAGTCATCGGCCTGGTTCGAGTAAGCTGGGACCCACACTTGGCACTGTGGCTCTGGATGGTGTCTGTGCTTGGGTCGCCTCTCAACAGGCTGTTGGCTTTTGGTGGAATGACTGGCCCTTTCCATGCCTGCTTCTGCTGTGGAGATGGAGAGATCCGCCTGCCTGCTTCTCCACGGTCCCCCCTGCAGCTCCATGGGTGCCTCAAGCTATTCACAGCACGACACGCTCTCCAGCGTTCAGTTCAAACTCAGAAACTCACAGCACGAGGGCTTTGTTTGGGCACTTGGGAACTGCAGTGCAGGAGACAGGTTCAGATAGCTCTGAGTCAGAGTCCCCAAGATGGCAGAGGACGTAGGAACACGACAGGGTCAGCTGTACAGAACAGTAAAGTTCCCTTGTGACCAATGTATTGAAATCAAGAAGGAACACTGCAATCCAGCAGGGGCTACACGACATGGGAACACAGAGACGAGAATGTACATGCTTAGTCAAAACGCACACAAACCTGAGTCTGATGACCTCTTGTGCGCCTCTCCAGTCTCTGGGCATAGTGTGTCTGTTCCAGGTGCTGCAGTCCTAGGTCACCAAAGTTCACCTTCCAGGCTGCAGTTGGAGTCACATGTAAGTCCTTCTCAAAAGTCCCATGTCAAAAGTCTTTCTTGGTGTGATTGGAATCCTAATTTCCTTTCCACGTTCACAGTACACAGCTCTATAAGCTGGCTTAATAACAGACCCCGCCAGTCCAAGTCAGAGCAGGAAAGCATTTCCTACAGTCGCCATAACCCAGAAGGGCATACTTCTGATTAAAATAGTAACCAGCTCTTTACGTCTGGTTAGGGAACCAGAACTCCTAATTGGAAGCCTGGTGACTTTTCATCTTTCTCCATAAAATTGTGTGGATGCTGTGATTTTCATTTATTTAACAAACCCTCATCACAACACTTGTTTCTCTTCAACTGAGGAGACATGGTGCCCTGCAGGCCCCACCGGAGATGGGTGTTTTCCCAGGGCTTGTCACAATAGGTCATTGGTTAGACACAAAATAGAGGGGACTGCAGAACTGTCTTTGTGAAAACGTGTATTCAGAATTTTTATAAAAATATAATAGGGTTTATAAACCTGAGTCACCGTGGTTTTGCAACAAGGTGGTGGAAAAATTAACACCAGACAGCAGAAACTACAATCCACAAAACAGCAGTTTTTATAGACTCTAAAGCATGGCGTCTCTTCTCCTCTGGGCATTGGGTTCTGTTGGTATATTATGGTTTACACAGTGCTTTGCCGACACGATCTCACCGATGGAACAACGCTGCAGTGGGTACGCAGGAAGGTCCTTCTCATCTCCAGGGACACACAACGGCCTCTGCAGCCCACTTCCTATCTCCAGCTCCCCAGGGTTCTCACAGCTGCGGGCCAAGGAACAGGAGCTGGTACAAAAAGGACCAGGGCATCTTGTGGGCTGGGAGGAGGCGCCTCAGCTGATTTTTAGCACTGCTTGGTGGAGGGGATGCCCCTTCCTCTGTGGTAGTTTCTAAGACAATGCTTCTAGCTCAGCATGTGGGTACAGAAGGGGCAACTTCCCCAGTCGCCTATGGCCCAAGCACACATCTGCTCGCCCTACAGAGCCAGCTGGTGTTCTGAGTGGCATGCTTTGTTTTACTTCGGCTACGTGGATCTTTACTATCTCACCTTGCTTTGTTGTATTTCACTATGTGGAACTTTACGAAAGGGAATATTATATGAAAATTGCAGTATTATGTGTGACTGTGCAAAAACCCAATGATGTAACCCTAAAAAAGGTGTAACCAGTGAGAGACCCCCAAAATGCAGTGTCACCAATCAGAAGGAGCTTAGAGCAACCACATCTGACCACCCCCAAGTGCCATCCATCTTATGGAGCCTGGACAGACACAAGAAGAACTATAAGAAGACAGGCCGGAAAGCAAGGGACGGGACAGGACAGGGGCTGGAAAGCTGAGACCAGGTTGGACCAGACATCAGAGGACACCAGAGATCACCAGATGTCACCAAAGAGCTGAGACCCGGGGCAAGCTAAGCTGAGGAGATGCCACCAGCCCGGCTTCCCCCCTGCTGTGAATCCTCCACATCCCTCTGGAGGTGGGATCAAATCCCAGAAGCTGGCCTTAAGACATGTCATGTGGTGAGCACGGGGATATTGGGTGTGAGGCTAGAGTTAGATCAAGTGAAGTGTGTGACTGTGTGCTGTGAACCAACCAGCATCCAGAAGCTACCTAACTCTCACGTCTCCTTCGTTAACCGCCAGGACACTGGGTCCCGGACACTGGGTCAGTGGGTCCCGATGCTGGCTGCACACTAGTTCCTGATTAAAAATCCTAAAGCCTGAGCTATACTTTGGGGCCTTGAACTTGCTAGGCAAGTACTCCACCTCTGAGCTACATCCTCAGCCCCT
This sequence comes from Sciurus vulgaris, assembly GCF_902686455.1. Lineage (NCBI taxonomy): Eukaryota > Metazoa > Chordata > Mammalia > Rodentia > Sciuridae > Sciurus > Sciurus vulgaris. The sequence goes on from NC_136470.1 coordinate 135,340,854, forward strand.
GGACGCAGCATTTTAAAACTAGTCAGCTGAGTCTAACATGCAGCCAAGGTTAAGATCCAGAGAATTAGAGAAGTACTGCAAATCTCATTTGCTCTAAGCCCGCAGCTCTTTATTAAAGGGGCCAGCTCCTGATTTGAACATAACAAAAATATATGGAGATCTGATGGATCTTCCAATTTGGGGCTTGTTATCATTTTTACAATAAAATTCAACTTATGAAACAGTTCTTCCCAGCATTGCACTTTGTCCGCGTTTTCTACCTTAAACCTCCCTGAGGATAGATATCCTCTCCAACTCAAGGTGAGGAAGTCAAGGCACCAGAGTGATGTCCAAGATCACACAGCTAAGTGGCAGAACTGGAATTCAAAGCCAAGTAGCCTCGACTCCAACACCTGAAACCCAATCTGCCTTCTGAGTGAACCACTGATTTGATGGGCTGGTTCCATGTTTGTGTTGGTATCTCTGCTTTTATTCCCCTCAGACTCAGTGGTGACAACAGACACTGGCTCAGATCTTCCTCCTCTCTACCCCTAAAGGAATCTTGCGATTTCTTTCTGTTCAAGTAGACTCCTGAGCGGAGAAGCCGGCTCTGCTGTCCACACGGTATTTTCCTCATCTAGAAAAATGCCGAACACTGGTGGCGCTCACTCCAAGCCACAAGAGCTACTAATTTACACGATGTTACTCAGATGTGTTAAAAAATGCTTCCAGAAATGGATTATGTCGTGTTCACCTAGGAATAAAACGTCATCAACTAGAAGTCCAGAGTGAGTGGCATGAAAAACTTTCCCAGGAGATCCTAAAATAATTAAACAGTTCCATAAAAAAAAAAAAAAAAAAAAAAAAAAACTTTAGACATTTGAGCTGAAATTTAGAGAGAAAGGACCCCAGGGTGGTCATATTTGAAATTCAAAACTTGGATGCTTCCCCTATTCCCTTTCTGCTTTTCAGAAAACACCTGGCATACCAGGCAGTAACAGAGGAAATGAAGCCAACCAAGCTCAGGATTGGTGGCCAGGAGTGGTGCCCTCCCACCAGCCTGCAAAAGATGACATGATGTACTTGCATCAGAAATGAAGTTGATTTTTAACATTTATTCTAGAATTTATCTGAGCAGCATGAACTTCTTCAACAAATCAAGGTACTGACACTGGGAAAAAAATACTGTAGCTCCACTTACCTAGAAACCGGGAGGTTAGGGCGACCCTGCTCACGACACTCCTAGGATGGCCCAGGTTTGGGTGAGAGGCTGGCGGGCATGTTCAACCCCAGGAGGGAGAGACGATCAGCCCAGCCTGTCTTTACTCCTCTCGGCCGCTTGGTGGCGCTGTTGAAGACCTGTTGTTCATGGTCAAATCCTCCCGTGCTCTGAGCAGCCCGGAGGCAAGGGGTCCTTCAGGGAAGACCGGGGCCTCCCTGTCAGCTCTCAGCGGCTCCAACGTGGCAGCCCTTTCAACCCAGCTCTGCCAATCTCTGCGCACCTGCAGCTGGCCCCAGAAGCTCTGGGCTGCAATGGCTTCTCCTGTTTACAGAACTGCCCCCATTCTCTTTCCAGTGATGACCCAGGGTGTGTTCCCCTTCCGCTCCCCAGCTCTCAAATCACCGCCTCCCCCTGCACGATCCAGGACCCTGTCCCTGTGGTCTGACTGATTTGCGTCCTCTGAAGGAAAAACACACATTGGTCTATGAAGGCTTTTTCCAGTCTGGCCTACGAGGAAAAGTGACTTAGCATTTCTCCCACTGAAAAGTGAAGAGTTCGAGAGAAGGTTCTCAAATCATGTAGAGCTAAGATAAAATAATGCCAAGTGTATTTTCATTCTATCATTTTTATTTTTCAGTCAAGTTTTAGATCCATAAGGTAGCACTTTTGAGATTGTAATACATCCAGTCCCCTTTGGAGTGTTTTATCCTCCGTTTCCCCCACCCAGGCCCTACCCATGTTTTCACCAAACTCTGCATAAATGTTGTCTGGTCTAGAGCCATGTTCACTGGGAAGGGGGTATACTCGACCCAGCCAGGGGAGACCTGGGACTGAGGGCCCTGACACCTAGTCTGTGCTCTTTTGTAGGATGATCCTGCACCTCCATTTCTTCCCACCAGGCTGGGAAGGGCACGGGTTACCCAGAGGCTGGGTGGGAGCTGGCATTGAGGGAGGTGGGTGTGGCCGAGCAGGTCTCTCAGCTCCGCTCTGGTTGTCTGCATTCCAACGCGGAAAACTGCGCGCCTTGACCAGGAATCGCTTAGTTCAAACTGCAGCTGGAACCACTTCATTCTTCTCCCTGTGTCTCCCTCTCTCCATCCCAGGAAGAAAGCATCCCCTCCTGGGGATCCCACTGAGCATGCTCACAGCAACCATGTATTACACTCAGAGCTACCCGAGATTGTTTTTCATTCCTCTGAGGAACCACCCTTCAGCTTCCCATGTGATCCTGCTGAGTTTGCCAATCATGGTGGCCTGTCCCTACCACCCACTGGAGGAGGCACGTGGACCATGCCAAAATATCAAAATATCCCAACGCCAAGGCCACATGAATTGGTCTTGTGATCTGTCTCAGTCCAGGTGTGCTGGTGTAATAACACCAGAGTGGGTAATTTACAAACAATAGAAATAGAATAGGCCTGGAAAGTTCAAGATCAAGGTTCTAGAATTTGTTGTCTGATGAGGGTCTTCTTGCTGCATTCTCACCTGGCAGAAGGGCAAAAAACGGCCCAAGCCAGCTCCTTCCTGCTTTCTTTCAAAAGAGACACTAGGACCCCAAGATTCTCCATCTTGCGTACAAGCCAGATGGGAAACTCTTCATCAGGCACCAGCCATGCAAAACAGTCAAGCACGAAAGATTCTCTTCAACATCCTTCCACTTTATTCCATTGCCACTCCAGCTCTACTGCTTCAGAGGCTAAAGCTGATGAGCTCGATGGTAGCACAAAGCCAAACACGGACCCGGTTTCTCCAGCAGCACCCATATCAGGGAAGAGGAAAGTGAAATTCATGGGAAAGAAACCAGCATTTGCTTCTTACGTTCTTTGCCTCACTCTGTGTGTTGGGTGCTGTAGTAGCCAGGCTCCAGGCTGGGGGCCTCCTGTGTAGTCCCCTCCTATCTTGCAGCAGGGTTAGTCTACGTGATAACCAAATATGGCAGAATGAATGATAGGTAACTTCCAGGGTGGTGTAGAAGACAGCAGCTTCCATCTTGGGCTGTGTCCCCACCCTCCTTTCTCTAGTCCAGGAGAGGCCAGGGGCCTTGTGAGAAGCCCTTCAGAGAGGCCCACAGTGCCCAGAACTGGGGTCTTCTGCCAACAGTCTTGCTAGTGATCTCAGAAGTGGATCCCAACGCCATCCAGGTTCAGAGGACCCAGTTGACACCTCTTGAGAGACCCTCAGCTGGAATCTGAGCTAAACTGCTCTTACTGTCTCACCCACACAAACTGTGAAGGAAAAAAGCAGGTTGCAGCTGGTCATGGTGGTGCACAGCTGTAATCCCAATGACTTGGGAGGTTGAGGCAGGAGGATCGCAAGTTCAAGGCCAGCCTCAGCAACTTAGGGAGACCCTGTCTCAAAATAAAAAATTAAAAAAAAAAATGAAAAAGTACCTCTGGTTTAAAAAATATATATAGCTTTCCACATTACAATGAATACACACACTTTTCCAATGTCCCCCTCAACAGCCCTGAGCGATAGTATTGCTCTATTTCCCCGAATCTAAGATGCTTCCATTTCAACATATCCATTTATTTTATGAACCATTGAAAAAGGAAAGAAAAATGCTGCCTACTTAAACCAGTACCGTATCTGCCTTCAATTTTAAGAGGTACTCTAATTTCAAGTGTGTCGTAGGCCAACTATAACATGCATCTTAGAAGAGATGAGACGAACTTCTGCAATTCCTAACAGGGTCTTCTTCTATGTGGGAAAAAGAAGCTTCCTTCTTTATTGCCACTGTTCAGCTTGGTGTGGATTCTGGAGACGTCTGTGTCTTATTTCAAAGAGAGAGGACTCACATCCAGGTGGCCAGATCTGACTTTCCCAGTACACCTGGCCTCAGCATACATCTTGATCTTAACTATAAACACAAACAGGAAAGTTTTCGAAGACACAGTTCTTGGAATTCTCACTTTGGTTAAAGGAGCTGCCTCCTGATTCTTCACCAGCTCTGGGCTCTGCGTTCCCTTTCTTAGGTGCTGATGAACTGCACGTGCGACTTGAAAACCAGCCCTGGGCGGCTCGCGGCCTCTGCATCGCTGCGTTCAAGGTGTCTGCTCCACAGTATCACTCCCACCAGGCAAATGAGGGAAGAGAAGCTGAAAGACATTAGGAAATCTGCTTAAGGGAACGAAACCAGAGCGTGGTGAAGGCTGACGTCCTCCCTGGCTGCTCTCACTGGGGCCTTGGGCCTTCTGTGGGGAGCGGTGGGGGGGCGGGCCCTCTAGGACTGTCCCTGCAGAGAAGGCGGCCGCGTCCTCTGAGAATTTTCAGAGACCTCTGAAGGTGCCTTTTCCATGACTAACGTGCTTTCAACAGGGAACACCGAGTGTTTTGTAAATATTATCTCATTAGTCCTCATAACGCCAGACATTTCAAACAAATGAGTTAATGTTTGCAGAAAGTTCTTGAGATCTGAAGATGATACACACGGTATGAACATACAGCATTGTCCTGAAGCCTGAGCAGCTATCATGGAGTCAGTCTGTGACAACATCAGACCTTCTATGTCGTGGAGGTGAGCAGGAATCAGGACTCAGCTCTGAGATGCAGCGGATCTGCAAACAGGAATGCCTGAGGGGCTTCCATTGGCAACTCTGATCAATTGCTGATACCTGCCTGGCTGATGGAGGAGAGAAGGTCCCAAGGTCAGAACTCCTGGGGAGGAGTTCTGGGAGTGACAAGTGATGGTTCCATCAGGTGCAGGACTGCAGAGTTGGAAGCATACGCTCTAGAAAGTTCCCATTCTTGAGATCAGCAATTCTCAGTGCTGGTTGTGTATTAGAATCATCAGAAGAGCTTTTAAAACTGAGAGAGAGCAGAAAACTGGATCAGAAGTTCAAACAACAGGGCCTGGTCAACTACATAAATTTTGAAAATGGACAGGTGATTTTCACTGGCAGTTCTGCTTCTAATCTTAATTTAACTGGTGATTCTCATCTAACTCATCGGATCCACTGCGATAAGAGTAGCACTGTCTCGGACATTAAGTTCTCAGCCTTGACTGTAATTGGGATTACATGGGGTATATTTAGCTGCCTGGTATTCAGGTCATACCCCATATATCCTGATTTAACTTATCTTAGGCATAGCCAAGGCATTGGAAATTTTCCTTGTTTTTTTTTAATGGGGTCTTGCTGTGTTGTCCAGTCTGGTCTCAAACTGGTTCAAACAATCCTCCTGCCTCAGCCTCCCAAGCAGCTGAAACTACATGACATTGTGCCAAGTTTGGTACCGGGGATTTTGAAAGCTACAGGGTGAGTTTTTAAATAGAAACTTTATTTTTTAGAACAGTTTTAGGCTCAGAGTAAAATAGAAAAAAAAGTACAAAGAGTTCAGTTCACACGCACTTCCTGTCCCCACACACACCGCCTCTCCCACTGCCTACTGGGAAACTTGCAAATATGTGGAAATTAAATAGCAAGCTCCTGAATAAAGCAAAAGGGAATTTTTTTTAAAAATCCCAAGACAAAAAATGGAAATTCAGCATATTCCAAGACCTATGGAATGCAGCAAAAGCAGTTCGAAGGGAGAAGTTCATGGCAAAAATGCCAATATTAAGAAAAAAGTTCTCAAATAAATCTAACTTTACACTTAAGGAAATAGAAAAATAATGAACCAAAACCCAAATTGCAGAAGAAAGGAAATAAAGATAGAACAGAAACAAATAAGAAAACTAAAAATACAATTGAAAAGATCTCTATGGAATTAAGAGTTGGTTTTTGAAAAAAATAAATACGATTGACAAAGCTTTAACTAGACTAACTAGGAAAAAGAGAGAGGAATCAAAAAAAAAAAAAAAAAACGGATAAATGAAGGAGGAAACATTACAACAGATACTACAGAAACATAAAGGATCATAAGCGATGACTATGGATACCAAAATATTGATTATAGGAAAATTAGATAAAATTCTAGAAACATCCAACCTACCAAAATTGAATCTCAAAGATATAGGAAATCTAGCTGGGTGCAGTGGCACATACCTGTAATCCCAGCTAATTGGAAGGCTGAGGAAGGAGGCTCACAAATTGGAGGCCAGCCTGGGTAACTTAGCAAGACCCTGTCTCAAAATAAAAATTTAAAAGTTCACTGGTACAGCAAATGCAGGACCCCTGGGTTTGATATCCAGTTCTGCAAATAAGTAAATGAATCCATGAATAAGCAAGAAAGGAAAAAATAGAAAATCTAAACAGAGCATTAATGAATAAGGAGATTGAATCAGTAATTAAAAACCCTTCCCTAAAGAAAAACCCAGAACTAGACAGCTTCACAGATGAAGTCTACTAAACATTTAAATAACTTATGTAAATACTCCTCAAACTCTTCCAAAAATTTTAAGAGGAAGAAGTACCACCAAACTCACATTATGAGACCAGCATTACCTTTATACTAAAGCCAGATATAGACACTGCAAGTAAAAAAATTATCAACCAAATCCTTGAAGAATATAAATGCAAAAATCCTTGACCAAATAACAGCAAAGCATATTCAATGGCACATGAGAAGGATCATGCATCCTGATTAAGTGAGCTTTATACCTGGAATGCAAGAATGATTCAGCATATGCAAATCAGCAAACGCACTGCACTGTGTTAAAGAGGGAAGGATAAAAACCCCCAGATGACCTCAATAGAGGCAGAAAAAGCACTTGACAAAATTCAATGCTCTTTCATGATTACAAACTCTCCACGAACTTATGTAGAAGATATTTCAAGATGTTAAAGTCAAGTATGACAAACTAAAATATTTAATGATGAGAAGCTAGAAACCTCTCCAAGGCCAGAAATAAGACAAGGCTGCTCATTCACGTCACTTCCATTCAATAAAGCTGGAAATCCTAGTTGGTGCATTTAGGCAAACATAAGAAATTGAAGGCATCCGAGCTGGGAAGGAAGAAGGTCAATTATCTTTGCAGATGACACGATCTTATATATAAACCCCAAATACTCCATCATAAAATTATTAGAACTAATAAATGAATTTGGCAAAGTTGCAGGACACAAATCAACGTATAAAAATCAGTTGCATTTCTAATCATAAATTATTGGAAAAAGAGATGGATAATCCCATTTATAAGAGCACCAAAAAGCACAAAATACTTAGGAGTGAATTTGTCCAAAGATGTGGAAGAGATGGTTCTTGTGAACGATGCTGCAATGGACATAAAGATGCAGGCACCTCTTTGAGATTTCATTTTGATTGAGTAAACACCCGGAAGCGGGATGCTGGATCCCACGGGTGGTAGTTCTACTTTTAATTTTTTGAGGAACCTCTGTGCTATTTTCCATAGTGGCCACACCAATTCACATGCCCTCTGGTGGTGGGCTCTTTTCCTTATGCCCTTGGCAGCACTTGTGACCTCCTGTTTTTTTTTTAACTTCCATAAAAGTTTATTAAAAGTAAAATAGAAAAACAGACCAAATTTAAAGCACACCAATAAAATGTACCCCTAAAACATATCAAAACCTAACTTACTCTTTTTTTTTAATTTATTTTTATTGTAAACAAATGGGATACATGTTGTTTCTGCTTGTACATGGAGTAACAGCATACCATTTGCATAATCATACATTTACATAGGATAATGATGTTTGATTCATTCTGTTATTTTTTCCTTCCCCGCCACTTCTCCCACCCCTCTTTTCCCTCTATACAGTCCCTCTTTCCTCCATTCTTGCCCCCTTCCCACCACCCATTATGTGTCATCATCCGCTTATCACATGTCCTTTGGTTTTTTGAGATTGGCTTATCTCACTAGCATGATATTCTCCAATTTCATCCATTTGCCTGCAAATGCTATAATTTTATTATTCTTTATAGCTGAGTAATATTCCATTGTATATATATATATATATATATATATATATATATCACAGTTTCTTTATCTATTCATCAATTGAAGGACATCTAGGTTGGTTCCACTGTCTGCCTATTGTGAATTGAGCAGCTATGAACATTGATGTGGCTGTATCTCTGTAGTATGCTGATTTTAAGTCCTTTGAGTATAGGCTGAGGAGTGGGAGAGCTGGGTCAAATGGTGGGTCCATTCCAAGTTTTCTAAGGAATCTCCACACTGCTTTCCAGAGTGGCTGCACTAATTTGCATCCCCACCAACAATGTATGAGTGTACCTTTTTCCCCACATTCTCTCCAACACCTATTGTTGCTTGTATTCTTGATAACCGCCATTCTAATTGGGGTGAGATGGAATATTAGGGTACTTTTGATTTGCATTTCTCTTATTACTAGAGATGTTGAACATTTTTTCATATATCTGTTGATTGCTTGTACATCTTCTTCTGTGAAGTGTCTGTTCATTTCTTTAGCCCATTTGTTGATTGGGTTATTTGTATTCTTCGTGTAGAGTTTTTTGAGTTCTTTATATATTCAGGAGATTAGTGCTCTTTCTGAAGTATGAGTGGCAAAGATTTTCTCCCACTCTGTAGGCTCTCTCTTTGCATTGCTGATAGTTTCCTTTGCTGAGAGGAAGCTATTTAGTTTGACTCTATCCCAGTTATTGATTCTTGCTTTTATTTCTTGTGCTATGGGAGTCCTGTTAAGGAAGTCTGATCCTAAGCCAACAAGTTGAAGATTTGGACCTACTTTTTCTTCTATAAGATGCAGGGTCTCTGGTCTGATTTCAAGGTCCTTGATTCATTGTGAGTTGATTTTTGTGCAGGTGAGAGAAAGGAGTTTAGTTTCATTCTGCTGCATATGTATTTCCAGTTTTCCCAGCACCATTTGTTGAAGAGTCTATCTTTTCTCCATTGCATATTTTTGGCACCTTTGTCTAGTATGAGAAAATTGTATTTATTTGGGTTTGTGTCCATGTCCTCTATTCTGTACCATTGATCTACCTGTCTATTTTGGTAACAATACCATGCCGTTTTTGTGACTACTGCTTTGTAGTATAGTTGAAGTTCTGGTATTGGGATACCCCCTACTTCATTCTTCCTGCTAAGGATTGCTTTAGCTATTCTGGGTTCCTTATTCTTCCAGATGAATTTCATGATGGCTTGCTCTATTTCTGTAAGGTACATCATTGGGATTTTAATGGGAATTGCATTGAATCTGTATAGCACTTTTGGTAGTATGGCCATTTTGACAATATTAATTCTGCCTATCCAAGAACATGGGAGATCTTTCCATCTTCTAAGGTCTTCCTCAATTTCTTTCTTCAATGTTTTGTAGTTTTAATTGTAGAGATCATTTACCTCTTTGGTTAGATTGATTCCCAAGTATTTTTTTTTAAGCTATTGCAAATGGAGTTGTTTTCCTCATTTCCCTTTTAGATGTTTCATCGCTTGTATATAAAAATGCTTTAGATTTATGTGTGTTGATTTTATAGCCTGATATTTTGCTGAATTCATTGATGAGGTCTAGAAGTTTTCTTGAGTTTTTGGATCCTCTAAATATAGAATCATGTCATCAGCAAATAGTGACAACTTAAGTTCCTCTTTTCCTATTCGTATCCCTTTAATTTCTTTAGTCTGTCTAATTGCTCTGGCTAGAGTTTCAAGGACAATGTTGTATAGAAGTGGTGAAAGAAGACATCCCTGTCTTGTTCCCATTTTTAAAGGGAATGGTTTCAGTTTTTCTCCATTAAGAATGATGTTGGCCATGGGCTTAGCATAAATAGCCTTTACAATGTTCAAGTATGTTCCTACTCTCCCTATTTTTTTGTAGTGTTTTGAGCATGAAGGGGTGTTGTATTTTGTCGAACTCTTTTTCTGCGTCAATGGAAATAACCATATGATTCTTACCCTTAAGTCTATTGACATGATGGATTATGTTTATTGATTTACAGATGTTAAACCATCCCTGCATTCCAGGGATGAACCCCACTTGATTGTGGTGCACGATTTTCTTAATATATTTTTGGATACGGTTTGCCAATATTTTGTTAAGGATCTTTGCATTTATATTCATCAAGGATATTGGTCTAAAATTTTCTTTCCTTGATGTGTCTTTTCCTGGTTTGGGTATGAGGGTGATATTAGCTTCATAGAATGAGTTTGGTAGGTTACCCTCATTTTCTATTTCCTCGAATACTTTGAGAAGTGTTGGAATGAGTTCTTCTTTGAAGGTCTTGTAGAACTCGGCTGAGAATCCGTCTGGTCCTGGGCTTTTCTTGGATGGTAGGTTTTTAATGGCTTCTTCTATTTCATTGCTTGATATTGATCTGTTTAAATTGTGTATGTCCTCCTGGTTCAGTTTGGGAGGAGCATATGTCTCTAGAAATTTGTCAATGTCTTTGGTAGATTCTATTTTGTTGGAATACAGATTTTCAAAGTAGCTTCTCATTATGTTCTGTATCTCAGTTGTGTCTGTCATGATATTTCCTTTTTCCTCACAAATTTTAGTAATTCGAGTTTTCTTTCTCCTTCTGTTTGTTAGTGTGGCTAAGGGTTTGTCTATTTTGTTTACTTTTTCAAAGAACCAACTTTTGGTTTTGTCATTTTTTTGAATTGTTTCTTTTGTTTCAATTTCATTGATTTCAGCTCTGATTTTAATTATTTCCTGTCTTCTACTACTTTTGCTGTTATTCTGTTCTTCTTTTTCTAGGGCTTTAAGCTGTAATGTTAGGTCATTTAGTTGTTGACTTTTCATTCTTTTCTGGAATGTGCTCCATGAAATGAATTTTCCTCTTAGTACCGCTTTCATAGTCTCTCAGAGATTTTGATATGTTGTATCGTCGTTCTCATTCACCTGTAAGAATTTTTTTATCTCCTCCCTGATGTTTTCTGTTATCCATGTTTCATTCAATGGCATATTATTTAGTCTCCAGGTGTTGGAGTAATTCCTGTTTTTTATTTTGTCATTGATTTCTACTCTCAGCCCATTATGATCTGATAGAACACAAGGCAGTATCTCTATTTTTTTGCATTTCCTAAGGGCTGCTTTGTGGCATAACATATGGTCTATTTTCGAGAAGGTTCCATGTGCTGCTGAGAAGAAAGTGAATCCGCTTGTTGATGAATGGAATATTCTATATATGTCTATTAAGTCTAGGTTATTGATTGTGTTATTGAGTTCTATGGTTTCTTTGGTTGGATTTTGTTTGGAAGATCTATCTAGTGGTGACAGCGGTGCATTAAAGTCATCCAGAATTATTGTGTTGTGGTCTATTTGATTCCTGAAATTGAGAAGGATTTGTTTGATGTACAGGGATGCACCATTGTTTGGGGCATAAATATTAACTATTGTTATGTCTTCCTGATTTATGGTTCCCTTAAGCAGTATGAAATGTCCTTCTTTATCCCTTCTGACTAATTTTGGCTTGAAGTCCACTTTATCTGATATAAGGATGGAAACCCCCACTTTTTTACTGAGTCCATGTGTGCAGTAGGTTTTTTCCCATCCTTTCACCTTTAGTCTGTGGATGTCTTTTTCTATGAGATGAGTCTCTTGCAGGCAGCATATTGTTGTGTCTTTCTTTTTAATCCATTCTGCCAATCTATGTCTTTTGATTGATGAGTTTAGGCCATTAACGTTCAGGGTTATTATTAAGATATGATTTGTATTCCCAGTCATTTGGCTTAGTTTTGGTTTTTAAGTTGGCTTGGTTTCTCCTTTGAGTGGTTTTTCTCTAAGGTAGTTTCTCCGTTTGCTGACCTATATTGTTGTTTTTCATTTCCTCCTCATGGAATATTTTGTTGAGAACATTCTGTAGTGCAGGCTTTCTATTTGTAAATTCTTTTAACTTTTGTTTATCATGGAAGGATTTTATTTCATCTTCAAATCTGAAGGTTAGTTTTGCTGGGTATAGGATTCTTGGTTGGCAACCATGTTGTTTCAGAGCTTGAAATATGTTGTTCTAGGCCCTTCTAGCTTTTAGATTCTGGGTTGAGAAGTCGGCTGCTATCTGTATTGGTATCCCCCTATATGTAATCTGATGCTTTTCTCTCGCAGCCTTCAAAATCCTATCTTTATTTTGAATGTTAGGCATTTTCATTATAATGTACCTTGGTGTGGATCTGTTGTGATTCTGTGCATTTGGTGTTCTGTAAACCTCTTGTATTTGATTTTCCATTTCATTCTTCAGGTTTGGGAAATTTTCTGATTTATTACATTGAATAGGTTGTTCATTCCTTTGGTTTGTATCTCTGTGCCTTCCTCAATCCCAATAATTCTTAAATTTGGTCTTTTCATGATGTCCCATAGTTCTTGGAGATTCTGTTCATGATTTCTTACCATCTTCTCTGTTTGGGCAACTTCATTTTCAAGATTAAATATTTTGTCTTCATTGTCTGAGGTTCTGTCTTCCAAGTGGTCTAGTCTTTTGGTGATGCTTTCCATTGAGTTTTTCATTTGGTTTATTGTTTTCTTCATTTCAAGGATTTCCATTTGTTTTTTTTTTTTTTTTTTTGAGAATCTCTATCTCTTTGTTGAAATGATCTTTTGCTTCCCTCAGTTGCTCTCTCAGCTTATTGGTATTACCATTCATTGCCTGCATTTGCTGTCTTATCTCATCCTTTGCTTCGCAAATCATCTTAATCATTTATAATCTGAAGTCCTTTTCTGACATTTCTTCTAACATACTGTCATTGGATTCTATTACTATAGAATCTAGATTTGTTTGGATCATTTTCTTCCCTTGTTTTTTCATGTTGTTCATGTATGTTCCCCTCTAGCAGTGCAGATCTGGGGTATTGCAGATTTCCCCCTATAGGCTTATAGTGGCTCTATAGGTTTCTAAAACCTTTTCTTTAAGGGGAGATCAATATTAGCAGTGCCAATTCAGACACTATGCAATCCTAGACCAAATAGCCCCTATGAGGACAATAACAATATTGTTATAATGAACAGAATGACTTCAAATATTATCTTTAGTAAAACAAACAGATTTGCAATAAGGTCTGCAGTTTCTAATGGGGGACAAAGAGGATGCAGAGGGATGTAGAATGTGGCTGTTTTGGGATAAGAAAAGAATATACAGAAGTTCTAGATAATAGAAAGGGTGAGAGTGTAGTCAAAAGAAATTGGATTTATTGGATGTTAGCATGCAAAAAAAGGAGATAGAGTCTCTGAGGGAACAGGTAAACAAAAGGAAAAGAAAGCAAGAAAAGTAAAGAAATAAAAAGTTAAAATCTTCAATAAGGAGAAAAAAAGAAAATCTACACTATAACAGTCATATAGTATTCAAACCTCCCAGAGTTCAGTAGCCTGATGCATGAGAGGTACCTGACAATGAGCTTCAGGTCTCCAGCAGGCATCTCAGGATGGGATTTGCCCCACCTAAAGATTGGAGTTCCGGCTTCCAAATGTGTTGGCAAATGGGGAGCTGCAGCTTAGGGTGTGGACGTGGTCAGCTGGAGGTTCTGGAGGCAGGGTGCAATCAATCGGTCTGGGGTCCCGGTGATAGGGTGCAGTCAGTTGGTCTGGGGGTCCTGGTGGCAGGGAGCAGTCAGTCGATGTGAGGGCCCCAGAGGTAGGGAGTGATGGGTTGGGCTGAGGGATCCTGGAGATGGGGCTCAGTCAGTCTGGCCAGGGGTCCTCCGGGGCCTGGCTGTTGTCTCAAAATGGCGGCAACCACATGTAATCAAACCTGCAGGTATTGTAACAGTATACTTCCAGGCAACAGCAGGCAGCTGGTGCTCCACTGGTGGTCCGCAATGAGTTTGCTGACTGTTGTCAGACAATCGGGAGGTGAACCTTGTGCGTTGGGTGATGGATAGGTGTAAGGCAGGAGATGGACAGGCAAGAGGCAGGCAAATGGCGGATGATAGACGCCTGAGAGTGAGCAATCTGCACTCAAAAAACGTGTCGCTATGCTGGCAGACTGCAGGTCATCACAGCAGACAAATGGGGTAAACAGCAAAGGATCGATAAGCAGCAAAAACTTCCTCACCAAGAAACAGATATGCTCTGCTTGAAACCGGAGTTATGGAGCGACAAGGAACGCAGCCTCCCTCTAGTCCGCCATCTTGGATCCCCTCCTCTTGTCTTTTTTATGACCGTCATTCTTGCTGGGTTGAGGCCATTCTCACTGTGTATTTCCCTAATGGTCAATGATGCTGAGGACCTTTTCACCTACCCTTGTGCCATCCATATGTCTCCTGTGGTAAAATGACTATTCAGGTCCATTTTCAAATCAGCTTCTTTATGGAAATGGCAACAATGGAAGTGTTCATTGATGGATAAATGGATAAAGACCTCTCTCTCTGTCTCTCTCTCTCTCTCTCGCGCTCTCGCACACACACACACACACACACACACACACACACAAACAATGGAATCTTAGCCACAGAAAGAAAAAAATCCTGCCATTTGCAATCATGTGAATGAATCTGGAGGACATCATGCTAAAATACAAAAGTCAAACACAGAAAGAGAAAATACAGTTGGATCTCACTTATATGTGGAATCTAAAATAGTTTAATTCAAAACCAGGCAAAGTCTCATGTGCCAGTGTCCCAGCTACTTGGGAGGCTGAGCCTAGAAGTTGGAGACCAGCCTGGGCAACCTGGTGAGACCTGGTCTCAAAAAAACAAAAAAATGAAAAAGAATAAATGAAGTAAAGAAATATCTAAAACTTAAAAAAATAAAAATATGGAATCCATAGAAGCAGAAACTAGAATGTTGGTTTCTAGGAATGAGATGGTAGGGAAAATTGGAAGACATTGGTCAAGGATTCAAACTCATAAGATAAATAAATTATGAGTGAGGGGGGGGCGTGGGGATGATAAAGAGGTAGAATGAGACAGACATTATTCCTCTATAAACAAGTATGATTACACTTCTGGTGTGACTCTGCACCATGCACAGTCAAAGGAATGAGAAGTTATGCTCCATTTGTGTACAATGTGTCAAAATGCATTCTACTGTTATGAATAACTAATTAGAACAAATTAAAAATAAAAAAGGATAAATTCTGAGGATCTAATTATGGTGTGGTGACTATAGTTATAAATATCATATATAACATATAATATATATTATAAATGTATAGTACTGGAAATTTGCCTAGAGTAGATCTTAAGTGCCTTTAGCCTTACACACACACACACACACACACACATACACACAGACACACACACAAATGGTAAACGATGTGTAGTAATGGATCTGTTAATTAACTTGATTATTATGCTCCAGTCACAATGTATACATTCATCAAATCATCACATGGTATGCCTTGAGTATATACAGTTTTTATTTGTCAGTTATACTGAATTAAGTTGGAAGGGGAGGAATACCAGATTTCACAACTTGGGTGAGGAAGGACCAAGCACCAAGGAGAGTGAAAATACAATTGAATTATCATTCTGGTGGTTTTTTTTTCTTCATGGCCAAAATAAATAATAGTAGTTGACAGAAAACTTCAGAGTTATAATAGACTTTCCTATGGGGTCTAATTTAACCACGGCAGGCAGCCAATATTATCCTCTTCACGTTACAGATGAGGAAACTGAGGCTCGGAGAGAAAATGGAACTTGCCCAAGATCAGTAACCATGACTCAAACCCAGAGCTCCTGAGTCCCAGAGTCCTTTGTGTTTCTTCGGCTATTCATACTTTCCAGGTTCTTCAGCTACTTAAATGTGCTTACCAAGTATGAGTTCAGTTGTCCTTTAATTCCCTGTGACACTAAAGGAGAAATAATTTCCAGAGAACAACAGAGGAGTCTTTAAAGGCAGAAGGAGAGAACCGTCCACTTCGGGTCTTTGGGGACGGTTAGCTCCCTCCACCTTCACAACTGCTTGGAGCCATGGAGAGGTGGTGTTCGAGGAAGGCCCACGGACACTCCACGGTCCTCCTCACTCTTTCTCCCTAATCTTGAGCCCCATTCTGCCACCTGACACGTCCCATCACCACCAACCCTGATGTTTTCAGATGCGTAAGGAGGCCTAACTAAAGGACATGAATACTTGTCCCCTTACTCAAGATGATACCTATCAATGCCTCCAGCATGATCCCTTTCTGGGCCAGAGGAGCACCGTCACTCCAGATGGCCTGACTCACAGGGCACATTGACCCGCTGACCAAGGACATTGAAGGCTGAGTCACTCCATTTGCATTTGCAGAAACTGGTTACTAACTTGTCATGTCATTTGACCCTTTCAACACTCAGCTTTGTCTGCCCCCCATCCACACCACCTCCTGACCCCCATCCTTCCACACCACACACAAGAGGATGTGTGGACAAATGTACAGGGAAGTTACTTTTCAGGCTTTGCAGGGATTTGTGGGTGACACATGCCCTAGCCCACACCTCCCACAAGCACACCCATAATGCACACACTGGGACTCAGAAATGAGGTTGGGTGGGAGGACTGTCTTGATCCTAAAGTATGGATGAGAGGTCTTATAATGAGATCATGTGCAGCTCTGAAATTCTGTCGTCTCTCCTACTCAGAAAAGTCTCTGTCTTGGAGACCGGGTCAGCTACAATAGAAAAATTTTCCCCCAAATCTGTGTCAGTGGAAGTCAGGATTTCCTCCAATCTGGCCAAACCTAGGGAGCATGGCAGTTTCCAGGGCACGTATCATCCCCTGGAGAACTGCAGACCCACTAGGGAGCACAAGGAGGGAGCAAGGTCCCTCCTGTCCACTGAGCAGGCAGCAGCCAACGCTGAAGAATTTTCCACTGTCCTTGTAAACTCTGGTTGTTGTCCAAGGACTCTGAACTCCCCCCTGGTGGCATTGAATGAGAGTTTACTGTGTCCCCACTCTGTGCTTCTCTCTTCGTCTCTGCTCTTCACGCTCTTTCCAAAGCTGCATCCTAGGGTCTGCCTGCAAATAACTTGCAAGTTTTGGTAGAACAGGTTTTGACAGCAATACTTTTCAGAATGAGTGAAATGTTAATTGTGGTGGATCTTGAGAACTTTTCCGATGCTCTACACTATTTCCTAGATTTTTTCAAGGGCATCTTTCAGGTCTTACATCTGATGAAGTTTCTGACAGAGACCACTGTGTCTTCCTAACAGTATCCCCTTCAAAAAAAAAAAAATAGGTTGAATTCCTAATCATTAGGGTGCATCCTAATCCAGTATAACTGGTGTCCTCCTAAGAAGTGGGAATTTGAACACAGAGACAGACCACACAGGAAGACAATGTGAAGAGACATGGGGAAGAGGTACCTGCAAGGCAAGAAGTGTCTGAGATCCCCAGAGGCCAGGGTAAGGGCTGCCATAGATCCTTCCTTAGATCTTTCCAAGGAGTATGGACCTGCCACCTTGGTTTTGGCTTTCTGGCCTCCAGAAGCACAAGACAATACATTTCTGTTGTCCTAACCTACCCTGTTTGTAGTGTTTTGTTATTGCAGCCCCAAGAAACTAATACATCCCTTCATATCCATTCTTCTAGCTGGGTGGTAGGCAAGTCAGATTCATGACTCTTCTCTCTATTGAAAAAAATATATAGAGATAGATAGATACCCACACACACACTCACACATATGCAAACAGATACATACACATGCATATTTGAAAATTTCCATAGCTTTAAACTAGCAAAACTACTTATTTTTCTCCTCCTCTATTGTACTAGAAGTAGCCATTTTTAGCTGGGCAAATGGCCAACTAGATTAGAAATCAATAAACATTTTCTGTAAAGGACCAGGGAATAAATATTTTAGCCTTTGTGAGACCATGTGCTCTCTCTTACAACTACCCACCGTTACAGCGTAGCAGAAAACCAAGATAGACAGTATGGAAGGAACTGACATGACCCTGTTCCCATAAAGCTTTATCAACGAAACAGGCAGCAGACAAGCGTTGGTCACAGGCCATACTTTGATGACCCCCATCGCTGAGTACCTACTGAATTCTGGTCACTATTTTAGAAGCTGGGCATGAAATAGTGAGCAACGTAGTCGGGACCTCTGCCCTCGCAGGGCTTGGGAAGTCTCCTGCGGAGTGTCTCAGCACAGTGTGCACGGATCCGATCGGCAGTAGAAAATCCACAACACGGAGTCAGCGTTGGTCACTAGTCCCTCCAGCGGGAAAAGAAGAGCCAAGCCTTGCGGTGTGGGGCTGGGGAACCTTCTGGGACCCTGGGAGGCTGACAGGAGCAACACAGAAGAAGCGCCCTTGACAGCTTTATTCCTTGTCAAGGCAAAACCAAGCATCATTTGCACCAGAAGATGTGTGTGAAATATCACAGACGCACACTTCCTATGCTCCCCAAACTGGAAACAACCCAAGCATCCATCAACAGAACAGGAGACAGCATGGATGAACCTCACGGAGAGCCAAAATCATCTGCTGCCCCCAGACACACACACACACACACACACACACACACACACACACACACCTTGGTCACCGAAGACCAAAATCAGCTTGCTTTCTCCATGAACTTGATTTTCTCAGTCCATTCTCTTCATTAGCATAGCTTTCTGTTCCAGCAGACTCTTGCCCCGGCAAATAACTTCATTATTCAGTATTGGAACTTTCTGAAAGAGCCATCATCTCTTCAACAGAGAACAGCAGAGTTTATATCTCAAGAGTTTTGAACCCCTTAGAAAAACAGACACAATAAAGAACCTACTTCCTGAATAAATTCATATGACGTTGATACTGCTGTTTGCCGGTAATGAGTTCTGCTCCCTCTAATGTTGAAGTGTGAACACTAGAGAAGCAGCCAAGGCTAGCATATGAAGCAGGTTTTATTTAAAAGTAATAATAATACAGACTTATCCCGAGGGGGAGAAGGGGCCATGGCTGATGTTCTAAAGTTCCAAGAAGTGAGCGCACCCTACATCTTTTATAGGTTAAGGTCTCTCTTGTTCTCCAGTTCTCTCCCCCTTATCTCTCCTTCCTGCCTATGTGACTAGGCCTGGTTTTGCAGGTGAAATGCGTAAAGTGTGGAGCGAATGGGCAGGGGGAGGGCCAAAGTGGATTCAGGCAGGTAAGGGCCCAGGGGGCATTCATTAGCAGCTCCTTGCTTGCAGTCCTTGATAAGGGCAGGAAATTTGGTAATCAATGGGCTCCAGAGATCCTTGACATTCCATTCTCCCAGGGGCAGTCTCCAACTTCCAGAGGCAGATGGCTTTCATGGCCTCCATTTCCTCGATTTGACCTATCCCCTATTTCTACACGAACTGCCCTTCCCCAATTCTGGCTTCAATGTTCAAGAACACATCTATGGAGATTGAAATCAGAGTTTTGTTCACTTGGGTTGTGTAGTGTTGTGTGGGAGCAACATGAGGTGTTGAGAACAAGGTGACATCTGTGCAGCCATGTTGTATGAACAAGCCATTTCGGGAACTGGCCCGTAAAACCTCCCCCCCAGGAAAGGGCGCACAGGTACTACCCTCAAGAGCCAATACAGGACAAACAGGACGTACTGGGCCCCCGGGGTTTATCAAGGCTGTTAAGAGATATCTGTCTGAGAAATGGGCAGCTGCCCAGAAACCTTATCTATCAAGGACAGGGGAGGGGGCCTAGCCCTGGCTCATTTCCTACATAGTTCACCCCCTCCCTCCTCCCTTCTTCCTCCAGGACCATTCAGTTTTGGCGGGACCCAATGAGATTCAAATAAATTGGCAGGACCCCACCAAAAGAGAACAAATGTTTAGTTGTTCCAATGTTAACCAATAACGTACAGGTCTTTGTATGTGAATGATTGGAAATTTCTTAAGTAGAGTGCTTTCTCACCCCTCTGGGCCGCTCCCCACTCAGCCATGGTAGTGGTCTGAGAGGCTGGTTGCGGCCCAGGCTGGAGCTTGCAATAAAATCTTGTGTGATTTGCATTGCCACGTGTGCACTTTGACTCTAGGGATCGGTCGATATTGAACCCCAATGAAGGGAGTCCTGAGGGACTAGAAAATATCCCAAATCTTGATTCGGATGGTGGCTACGTGGTGTAAAACATGCGTAAACATTCACCTGGCTGCATATTTTCGTGTGCATTTTATGGCCTGCAAAAAAAAAATAATAATAATAATTTATTAGGAAGGGTAAAATGCCATAGGTTCCAGCAGTTATTAGAGCCGTTCTGGTTTGAGGGCGCTCGTGAGCATGACTTCCTTGGAAGACATGCAGTTAGCTGCAGAAGCGACCCCAGACCCCTGCTCTGGTTTTGCTTTCAAACTCTTCTAGGCATGGTCTACTGTCTGAGATAGCAGGGGGCGTTGCAATTGGCCCTGAGCTCTGCACAGGGAGCAAGGCTGTCTGTGCACAGGTAACAGAGAGGGGAGTGGCGAGAGCTAGAAGGTATGCCAGAGCCTTCCAGCTGCAGGATCACCTAGCGAAGGCAGAGGCCTTCAAAGAGCGTGCTGGGGAATGAGCAGGGCTCCCGTGTGGCCTAAAGGAGCATCTCTCTATTCTGAGGATTTAGCTGCCCTAGTTGAGGTCACATCCAGAACTGTCCTCACAAATTGGGGGTGGTGTGGAGAGGTGGTTTGGGCCCTCAGAATTTGTAAAGTTCATCCAAGTTGTCTCATGTAGCAGCAATGTAGTAATTTGTTCTTTTTAATGGCTGAGTACTAGGAAAGTGTTTGGGTGGCCAGGGGGCACGGGCAGTGGGGAAAGGGAGATTGATTTCAGGGAAGTAAACCTGAACTTGAGCTCCAGAAAAATCTAGCAGTTTTCTTTAACTGCAGCAATTCAAATAAGTATCTAAGCTGACCAAAAACTCATGCACAAGACTAAATGTTGAAAGAGACGGAGCAATTTGTACCTGCATAGGGTGGGTGACTCAGTTTCTCTCCATGTGAAGGCACATGGGGTCTTTTCCCTAAAGAAACTGGACCAAATCCTGTATTTTTGCTTTAACTCTCCTCTCACCTCAGAAGATGACAACCAGGAAAATTCAGGCTGTGCTATCAAAAGCCCTGATAAAAGACCAAGGCACTAGGTAAAGATCTAAGTAAAAGTCACACATTGACTTTTCCCAAACCCCGATGGAAGTGTGGACCCTCGAATACTGTCAGCCTGGGGGACACCTGGTTCGCCTGCCCATCGCTCCACCTAATTGCAAGTGTAGCCCTCCAGTGTCCTGCAGGATGACTCTTCGAGAGCAGAGAACATTAGTTTCTCACACACCCGGGAGTGTCTCTAAAGACTGTGGACTGCTTCCTGAATGATCTGGGGCCTGCATCTGTTCTCATTTTCGTTTTCTTTACAAAAGTACTATGCCTTTGCTATGTAAACTTCAGAAAACACAGGCGAGAATCAAGATAAAAATCACCTAGAATCCACTCAGATCACTCTTTCCTATATATTCAGTGTATACATACAAATATGCATATGCACAGGGATCCCTTCTTCTCTCTATTTAAAAGCCTTATCTTTCAAGGAAGGTGTGGTCTCCGTTATTTACCCCCATCCCATAGCCCTGTGTCCTTCCATTGTACTGACTACCTTTTATCAAAACAATTCCTGTCAGACATTTTGGTCATTTTTCTTGGTATTAAAAACAATACGCCCACAATTATCCTAGAAGCTGAACTACTGGAATCATCCTTGATGATTCTCTTAAACTTCTAAAAATAAAAACACCAGGTTAAAACTGATGTATGGACTTTGTAGATTATTGATACAACAGCACCAAATTGTTATCCTGAAAAGTTACACCAAATTCCACAACTGTTCCCACCATGGGTAAAAATAATCAGAGGAATATAATCAGAGGAAACAGAATCCAGGAGACCTCACTGGCAGAGAAGAAATTCAAATGGCAATGAAGGTCATGTTCCATTGGTTTTCTTAGATTTCAAGAGATTCCCTTCATGCCGGTGGTTATCTGTAAATTTGGTAACTACGGTGAATAGACAATCAGAGGCCAAGAGTGCTATTGAAATGATTTAGATACTACAGCAATTTGTATTGATTTTATGTTGCTGCTTAATGGTGAGCTGTTTCACAACAATCCCGGAGGGAGTTTTCAGCCAGAGACCTAGAATATTTCAGACCAGGATATGGGCTATAAACAGAACTTTACAAGGCTACATGGTAACTTGTGCAAACTCTTTCCTCTGGGCAATGCAATGTCTACTATTAAAGAAGTTACAAACCAGGGGAAACTGTGAGTCACAGGCTCTGGGATAGGGTGATGAAGAGTCCCAGGGGCCTGTCACAGGCCCTAGTAGGTGGGTGGAGCAGCTAGTTTCAGTACTGGATCATGAGAAGAACCCTATTCATGGGTGGGGGTGGCAGAGGACGTGGAGGAGGTAGAGGGGAAGGTAGGAAGGGCACAGGTCTATGGTTAGACAATCTCAGATGCAAATCACAGTTTTTTCATTGGCTGAAGATGCTGTCTTGCCAAGCCTTTAGTCTCAGGATTTTATGTCAGTAATGTATTTGCCCTGTGAAATGGAGACAAAATCCATCTCCTAGGTTGTAGAGATTTTAGCAAAATAAAATATGTAAAAACTAATTACAATAACTGACCCATTGAAGGAATTCAATAAAGAGTTGCCATTATTACCATGATAGTTAAATAATTATTATTTCCATTTCCTTTAAGGATAGATTTAGGTAAAAATGGTCCTCAAAACTGGTTCTATGCCTTTTTTCTTCCTTTTGGGATTCTCTATTGCAGAACAGAGCTCTCTGGGAACCCACCCACAGATATCTTGCTGAGGGTGAGGAATAAAACCTGAATAGAAAAAGAATGTCATTAGTTGTTCCTACCTATAACCAGATTTGGGTATTTCCATTGATCATGATTTTATGCAACAAACCACAGTAGTATCAGCAATACTGATCAAACTATGATCTATAGTGTAAAATTTATGTGTGTATTTTATGTTTTCTTGGAAAAAAATGTTTTCATATCACACCATACTGCTGGTATTTCAAATTATCCTTTTAATTGCAATTGCATTTCAAAAGCACAGTGTGTTCTTAGATGAACTCATTAGACAGCAGCTATAACACACCCTGTCACTGTTCTGTCTACAAAGGTGAAGTGACAGAGCTGTCAGGATAACTACAGAATCATTATTCAAAAACGTTTTGATAGAATATCCCATATGTTGGTTTGCTTTGTAACCATATGTGCTTTATGTATTTATGAACATTATTCTTAGGGAAAGTCTGTAGGCTTCACCAGATTGCCAGAGGGACCCTAGCACATCAGGTTGGAAGCCTCTGTCAGGAGCCCCAGGGGCACATCGCTGACAGGAGGAACCGGCAGTTGAACAGCCGGAGAAGCTCTCTATTGACCAGTTGTCTGCTGCCCAGGACAGTGGACACCAAAAGCACACCATTCCAGTAGACAGGCCAGTGGATTCTGTCAATTCAGAAGAACTAACTCTGTACAGTAACAAAGAAAATGTCTGTTACCCTCCCCAGGAGTCTGAGGCCTGGAGCCTCTGGAGAAAAGAAAGTCATGTCACTGGGGTGGTGACCTCAAGGATGACTCAGAGATGACAATTTACAGGTGGTAGAGGAAGGCAGAAGAGAGGCCAAGGAGAGCACGTAGACTGGGACACCGGAGGGCAGGATGCCTTAGCAACAGGGACCCTGAGACCTGCAAAGTGGAAACTGATGGGGGGTGAGTGGTGGGAACGCAGGTTAGGGGGATAATTCTATAAACTGGGCATCCTGCTGACCCCCGCGCACTGTGTTTTCCACGAAGCAATATACCTGCAACCCTGCCTGGCTTAAATGGACGGGATGTGTCACATTCCTCAGCAAACTACCTATTAACTGCAGAAGGCAGGCCTGAGACCATGCTGGTAAGAGGAGCCCACGTTACCCTGAAGGGGGAAGATTTTGGTGACTGTTTTCACAGACCAGATCCTGGAACTCAGGGAAAAAGGCTAATTCCTCCCAACCAGAAAGTCTGTAAGGGTTTATGGTTAAGAATCCAAATTAGAACACGAGTGACCTAGAGTTGTCATGGCAATGGGGACTTGAAAGTCAGATGTCATCCTGCCACCAGTCAAAAGTCAAGAGGTGACTTGGGTGGGACTCTGGAAACGTCTCTGGGATCCACAGGAGTGCAGGCAGGCACGCTGTCCCTCTCCTCTCTGAGAGGACTCACTCTCTCCCTTGAAGAGTGTCCCCCTTCCCTTTCCTAGCCCTTCAGTCAACTCATGCCCATTACTCTGAGTGACGTGTCTGAAATCTCTCTGACTTGATCTCAAGAATTGGGGTTTGACTGGTGTCTGGGGGGAGTCTTCATGCTGCCTCAGTTTCCCAGAAAGCCCCAGCCCTGTAACAGAATCAAAAAACAGGAAGAAGAAAGGAGGAACTTTAAGGAACCACATGAAGCAGCAACAGCAAAATGGTAGCGAATACTTTATTTCATCAGGGGCTTGGGGAGAACTTCCTGTGGCTCTCAGCCAGCACTCCCCTCTCCCGTCTCCCGTGATGTGGGTCAGCTGCTTTATTCTGTTTCCCATCTTTCTTCTTGCCCTATTATCTCGGCCTTTCTCTCTTTAAACACAGGATCCCCAGTACTTGTCTTAAAAGACAGACGCTTTCCACACGTCGGAAAAGCCTAGCATGAGGCCCTCACAGAACCAGCAGTGCCACATGGGTTGGCTTACTCGTTGGGCTGCGACGTTCCTGATGGGCTCTTGGATTGGGCCAGTACTGTTCCCACGGAGCAGAAAGCAGTTCAAAAGGCCTCTTAGGAGAGATTTGGGCGTAGGAATGGGAAACACCATATAAACAGCGAAAAAATACATCTTTTCAGGTTGTTGGATTTCTTCTTCATCTTAAAAAAATCTAGACATCTTTCTTTACACACACACACACACACACACACACACACACACACACGTGCTTGTAATGTGATTTTCATCCTAAGCATTGCAGGTTTGACCTCAGATAGGCTGAGGACTGTCACTCAGTCTGTAAGTTTCCTCTGGACTTGTTTCCTCATTAAAAAAAAGTTTGAGTTCAAACACTGACATCACGTAAAGATGCCAGTCTTCATACACCTTTACAAAAGTAGAGATTGCAGAGTATGATACACTAGTACAAGTTTTACAATAATACAAGTAAAACGCATAAATTACAATGAGACAGAGGAAGCCTGGGGTTTGTCTTCTGGGGTTTGCTGAAGGTGATCCTTCAGCAGTCGTATTGCTGTAAAGAAAATGAAATACGCATTAGGCTATGATCAGGATGATGAACAATGGCGGGTCCCTCCTTTACATTCCCATTTGAGCAACAATGACCTGAACTTCAGCAGAGCTTTGGCCCACTACTGTTAGGGTGTAGACAATAGTTTCCTAAACAAACAGGACCCATTGTCTTCCCCAGTAAAGCTGCAGAAGAAACCCACCGGTTTCCACGGCTTTGAGTGTGTCTGCCCGGGGTTCTCGTCTTGGGGATTTAGAAGACAATGTCACAGGAGTTTCCCACTGGAAATTCAGTGTGAGTAAACTTTCAAATTATGCTACCAAGTTAGGGACCCACTGTCCTACACTAAAGCCTGGTCCTTTGATAGTGTCTTTTGTCTAATAACAAGCTAAGGGATCTTCCACAATGTCAGGGGAGCAGCCACCCTTACAGTGCAGGATGGGAACCCAGTGTCTGGCTTAGCTCAGGAGAAATAATCACTTCCTGCCAAATCAACCACTGACTGATTTCTTATGCCTGATCTCAGTGTCAGGACTCACTGACTTTAAACTCTGCTTCCCTGTGAAATTCAAGGCTAAAGATAGATCCAGGCAGAAGTCCCAAGAGGATTCTTTTCTGCAGCCCCCAACCCTGTGACCTGAAAACAGCCCCACCCCAAAGGGTTCCCACTTGGTTGTTTTCCTGGAAATTTGGCAGGATCTCAAAGAAATTTTTAATCCCACTGTGCTAGCCTGATAAGGAAAACTAGATTTTTATTTTAACTTCCCTTCAAAAATTATAGAAAGTTTCCATTTATTTACAACCAAGTTTTTCATGATTGCAAGGGACTTTTAGTTTCTGTTAGGTTTTTGTCTTATTTTAAAAGAAAGTTAAGAGAACTGGAAACAGAAGTGAATGCTTTGGAAAATATACATGAAATAAGTGTCAGTTTAACTAATCCCATTTCGTAGAATAAGACATAAAAGGAACTCCGTCCCAGAACTGGACGGACACTTGACTTCCATCAATTCAATGGTATGTATCTTTCAGGAGAATAGAGAAACAAGAACTTTCCCTGCTTCAAAGAAATGCATAGTTCTCTCCTAAATCATATCCTCAGGAAACAAGTGCTTCCTGGTGTTCTTTCATGGGGAAAGGTGTTTCAGAGTTGCTTTTCAAAGGCTGCTAGTGCTCAGCAGCTTAGGTGCATTTGTGACTCCTTATTAGGAAGGAATGATATAAAATCCAACAGGGCAGCGAGTGTAGTACCAGGTTAAGAGCAAGCGTTGTGGTTCAAGATGATCAAGGAATTGAAGCCTGTTGCTTCCTGACTAGGTCATCTCAGACACGTGACTTGATCTCTGAATCATAGTCTCATCTGAAAAATGGTTTGAGTAATGAATGTGGCCTCTTCCTTATGTGTAGCAGTTGGGAACATGAGAGCAAGCAAAGAGAGGGTAGCTCAGACATCTCTTCTGTGTCTGTGTAACCAGAGCAGGGTAAGTGAAGGGGGCAATGGATGTGACCCTAAAGTGGGCACTTTGTCTATGGACTGCATGCTCCTATGCCCCTGGAGCCGACTGCAGAGATCCAACATGACCCAGAGACCACAAGGGTCAAGAAAGACTGGGGTTGAGAGCAAAGCTGAATGTCCTGGGTGCATTGCCACAGAGACAGTGAGAACGAGTGCCAGCAGGCTGAGCAGAGTTGGGTTTGCCTTTTCTCTTTGATGAGAGAGAACGGTGCATGATGGGAACTGAAGACACTGGACACAGGACAGGACATATTTACCCGGGTTCTTACCTGTTGGCGGGAGCAGCAATACCCACAGATGCCTCCAAGCACTCCGTTTATTACTTGAATGAGACACAGGACGAATTCAATTCCACCAAGAGCCAAGAGGATAGAAAAGAGAGTTACATTCCACTCTACAATGTGCTTGGGCTCCTTGCACTGGGACCAGGTGGAGGTGTCCAGGAGGTACCTGTGGGCAAGAGGAGAAGCTCTCACGTGGGGCCACACCTAATGCGATGGCTCATGAGTGACTTTTTTGATGGTGGTTAGAAATCCACACTTTATAATGATGTTTATATTCTCTAACAGACATGAATTCTTGGAAACACAAACAAAAATGCAAAACTGTATCTACGCCATGCTTAGTGCTAAGTAAAATCCATGTATGTGTATGGGTGTGAACTAGCAGCAGATGTGGAAAAATGAAAACAATTCTCATATTAAGGTAGTAGAATTACAGAGAATTACTTTTTACTCAGCTTTCCAATGTATCGTTGCTTAATTGCTATCTCTATAAAAGGCAGTTGAATTAATATTTATTTAGTTATTGAGTTATCAGGTTTAGTAATGTAAAATATCAATATTAAGTTAATATTGACTTAGTTATAATTTCTTTACATTAGTTATTTGGAATTTTAAGATATTAATTTAGGTCATTTCATTAAAATACAATTTGTTCCTTCTGAAAATTATCCAAATTCTGCAAAGTTTGGAAATTTAATACGAAAGAGTTTTCAACTGAGACATTGTAAACAAAATTAGTTTTTGCTTTTTTTTCCCCAAAGGTAAAGATCCATTTTTTAAAGTATTTTTTTAGTTGTTGATGGACCTTTATTTTATTTATTTATTTATATGAGGTGCTGAGAATCAAACCCAATGCCTGACACATGCTAGGCAAGCGCTCTACCACTGAGCTACAATCCTAGCCTATATCTTTTGCTTTTAAGGAATAAGTTAATTTTCAACAGGAAACACAGGTATTAAATCTGACCAAACCAAAGCCTCGCCTTCAGTCTCATGATGCTGTGCCCACACACCTAGACCACATAGCACACTGCACTCACAGCATTAAGAATAGTGGAGCACCCGTTACAAATTGCACACCAAGCCAGATGTGGGGCTATGATGGGGAACTTATCATGGGCTCTGTCCTCTAAGAACCCAGTGTCTAGGGGAAGAGACAAGTACTAGCAATCTCAGTGCCAAGTGCATTGACTGGGTAACTCTAAGGCCAGAGAGGAAGGGCAACTAACCTAGTCCTGGAAGAGCACCTGAGGATGTACTTATTCAACAAGGCTAGCTCCATGAAGGTAGGAATCAGACCTATTCAGCTCTGTATACCTAGCTGCCAGAACAGTATCCGATACATAGTAGGTACCAAACACATTTTTAAAGTAGTTCAGTGATAAATAACCACCTGAAGTGACTTTGCGAAAAGTCAGCAAACCTTGCTGAGGGTGTGTGTGTGTGTGTGTGTGTGTGTGTGTGTGTGTGTGTATACACATATATATATATGATTTCAGGCATTATCTATGTACCTGAATATTCTTCATGTCTGAAAAACAAAACAAAGCAAAACAAAAAACTAAACTATAGCTCTGATTACTTTCCCAGAATTTTAGCCTTTGCTAGATCATAGAACATTTGGAGTCTTGATGAAGTAGGATTCAATCATGTGGGAAAATCAAGAATTGACTTAACTCCACAAAGAAGTCTGGTACAATTCTTTGCTTATCACTTCTTCCTGCCACAGCAGAACAAAGGAGCTTGAAACTCGAGACCTAACTTTGGAACAGTCCATTAAGCCAATCAGAGATTCAATTTGCTGGTTTTTAAAACAAAATTCTGTCCTAGCTCTGCCTTTCTACATCAGTGGAGCAAAAAAAAAAAAAAAAAAATCAATATTTTCAGGTCACAACATCAAAAATTCCTTGGCTCCAATCGGCTACTGGGAAACCAATCAGTGGTGTGGGACTTTTAGTTCCTACCTGTGGAAGTCCCTGGACGGGCTCAGAAGAGGAGGGACACAGAAGAGCTCCTTGCAGAACTAGGGCGGATAACGAGAGCAGCACACAAACAACTATAAAATACTCCCACCTCTCCCTGCATTCCAACTGCTTAAATCACAAGGATTTTAGAGGGCGTTTCGTGCTGTAGTTTTGTATGTTTACACAGACATGAGCGATCGTCTTCTAACAGTACTTTCTGAACAAAGATGAATCACATCAATGACCATTTTGAAACTAAAACTTAGAACTCCTGTAAGTGCCAATTTTACTTCAGAGGCTACCATTGCGTCACGTTGGTTGTAAGCTAGGCAAACAGCTCACAGAGAAGGTGCTCACTGTGCGTCAGCCTCTATGAGAGAATTGCATGTGTATTATCTCATTAATTCTCATACCAACTGCGACTGGTTTTATTTTTCAGATGGAGGAACTGAGATGCAGAAAGGTCAGTTCACTTTTTCCTGTTCTCAGAGAGGAAGTGGAACTAATTCTAAGTTCGTGATCTCACAGGGGTGGGTATATACACATACATAGATGTACCCACAGCATCACCAATTGCTGTACAATTCATGGAGGACAATACTCTTGCAGATAAAAGGGTAATTCAAATTCATTAATACTATTTGCATTCCCAAAGTTCAAAACCAAAACTTTCCAAATTCACCTTTAAGAAGCTGAGTCAGGAAAAGATTGACTCAGAATCAAATCCTGCTCAGAGAACTATGGGACTCATTCATTACTACACACCTCAGTTTCCTGTTTCTCTTTCTTTCTCCATAAATGATCAAAAGTAAGGGCAATGTAAAATAATGTGAGCTCTAAAATTATTCTGGTTTTAAGGTTATAAATAAGACCTTTTTATACAGCCTCATAATTTTAAATAAAGGGTAGATCATACATAGTTCCGATCTTGTGTCCGAGAATGTGTGGATATGGGAGTGGGTGTAGGATCTGTCCTGGGTTTTTGTTAAGGTCCTATAGCTGCCATTCTTATTATATGAGGATACAGTAACATTGTCTTATAAAATAGCCCAGCATCACATTTAATTGGCTGAGTATTCTGGAATAGCACAGGATCTGTGTGAGCACAAACCCTCCAGCTGGCCTGCCCAGGTTCAAATACTGACTACCACTTTTTAGCCCTGTCGCCTTGGGTCAGTTATCCGTCCCTCTCGGCCTCGTTTTTCTCATCTGTAAAATAGGATTAATAATGGAAGTAACTTCAAAGGGCTTACGAGGACAGAATCCAGGAATGTATTAAAGAGCGCGTGGGACGTGTCCGGGTCAGGCATGGCTGTCCACCCTGGCCACAGTCCCTGAAGTGCGCCTGTGTCATTGTGAATCAAGGCTGGCCGGGTGGATGGGTGAATGACCCCTTCGTGCCATGGGGCGGTGGGTCGGAACAGGTCGTCGCGAACAGAACCATTACGTACTGGCCCTCGGTGTTGGCAAAGGTGTAGTTCCACTGGTTGAAAAGATCACGACACAGGGGTCCTTCTGCGAGGCCCAGAGCGGCCACGATGACGCAGTAGCCAGACCCTGCGATTCCGATGAGGGCGGCCAGGACCGAGGAGAGCAGCTAGGGAAGAGAGAGGACGCGGTCAGCCTGCGGGACAGAGGGCGGCCGGGCCGGCGGCCTCGCCCCCAGCGGAGGACCTACCGCGCATCTCTTGCCGCAGTTCTGGTGGCCGCAGCAACCGCAGCAGTCCTCCTCTTCCAGCCCGATGAAGACGAACGCCGGCAGGAGAATCTGCTCGGGAAGCAAACCAAAGTCACGCTCCTCCCGGGGTCCTGGGGGCAGGCCCGGCAGCCTTTAGGAAAGTGGGTCTACTTCTGATGGTGTCAAGGGCTCAGGTGGAGGATCTCAAAGAATGAAAAAGCCGGAGGAGAAACAAACTAAATGGAACACCTGCTGGATCTCGTGATGTGTCAAAGCCTCTGCAGGGGCCCGGGTGATGCTCAGCTGCCTAGTGTGTGCACAGCGCATGCTCAGGACCTGGGTTCCTTCCCCAGGGGGTGGGGGCACTCAGCAAGCGGGACCACAGAAGGCAGGGGTGAAATATAACCTGTGCGCTTATTCCGCTAGATTCATAACTGTTCCAGACACAAACTCTGTTTTGGAACCATTAAACCCTATCTCGAAGTCTGACTTCTTTCCCTAGAAAACCATAATAGATACTCACAAATCCTTAATAGAATCACTGAAACTATTTTGTAAGTGGGACAGATGAAAGCCATCTATAACAAATAGGATCTACATCTTTGAAGATACAAATGTACTGTTTTAGCATAACAATAAACCTGTTTAACTAAATGGGGTTTGAAATATTTGCATTTTAAAGTCAAAAGAAACTTCAAGTGTAATGTTAACTTATAGATTATGATCATGTTAATTTATATTAATTACATTTGTATTAATGATTGCATGATAATAATGCTTAAACTCAAAGAAGATTTGCCTTGCCATAATTGACATGCTGGGTTTAAACGTTTTAGTGTCTTTTACTTGACTAAGAAAAATTATTCTGTATGGTATTAACACTTGCATAAAATTTCTACTTAAAATACTTAATCCCAGCATTTTGAAGCAACAAACTCCAGTTTGCCCACATTCTTTCAGGCTGAGGCTGAAGCTAATACTTTCAGCTCCCAGGTTGGCAGGCAAATTCCTCTCACTTCAATAAAAACAGACCTTGGAAAAAATCACATGCTCCACTATTAACTTCAGACTGATCTGCTAACTGTAGGATTTTTCCTAGACACCACGCCCCAGGAGAAAGCTTACATTCTTTCTAAATAGCACTGTACTGAATTCATTATTTTTCCCTGTCACAGATGCCTGAGAATAAACAGCAGAGAATTTGGATCCCAAACTGTGGATTTAGTACCTGCCAACCCCTCTCAGCTCCCCAGAGGAAATGTTGAACAACTAGCCATTCCAGGGCCAGAAACTCTGTGATCCCTCAAACCTGGTTTAACTGAATGTGTGTTTCCTAACTGGGGAGTCAGAGAGTTTAACAAAAAGTAGGTCGCTTTTAGCTAAGATTAGTGAAACAACATCTAACAAAATTAATAAAAAAGCCTAACACGATCTTTTGCAATCTGTTTTCAAAAGAAGGAGCAAAACAAATCACTAGACTTGGAAATATGCGTGGCAGGAAGCCTATGACAATGATGAACACTTCCCGTCAACAGAATTTTCTGAGCTTGTGATAGTCTGAAGGACTTACCAGCACGCCCCCTCCCGCGATGCCAGAAAAGAACCACACGAAGCGACTGAGGTGGTCCTCAGAGGCGTACTTTGTCTCCCCGTTGGGAAAATAAAGCAAAATATTAGCCACAATGCAGAGGATGGCGAGGCACACCAGGGAATGTCCGATGCATCGGGCGCACTTGCCGTAGCACATGGTGGTGGCTGGAGCCTGTGAGGTTTCTGTCCCCCTTCTCTCTGTCTTCAGTCTGTGCTACCCAAATCAGATGAGAGTGCCCGGGTATAGGAGAGCAAAAGCACTCCCAGCCCATTCCTGCTACCTCTTAAATACTGGGAGTTCTTAGTCACCGTGGATGAGGTCCTTTGCTTTCATTGGTCCTGACTGCAGGCTCCCGGCTGGGGTGGAGGATGTGGGGGAATGCCCCGCCCTTCAAATGAAATCTTGGGACAAGCGAAACCAGGGGCAGGACGTGAGAAAGAGCTCCTGTCATGGGCAACAGAGAAAATGATTAATTCTCCACCAGGAATTCGCTGTGCAACTCCTCCCCAGGATCAAGCATCGCGACTGGAAAGTCTAACTGAACTTTCCAGTAACTGCCAAATATCCACGGTGTGACTGCCTTGGCTGAGACTGAAAGGCAGCAGGCTGGGACCCTCCTCCTGGCAGCCATCTGGACGGCCTCCAGGCTGAGGGCTCTGTGCTCACTTCTACCTCTGCTGCTGATTTAATGTGTGACCCGGGGCAAGTTTCCTGAGCTCTGAGCTCCCTTCCTTGTCTGTTAAGAGGCAAAATGTCTTTAAAATTACAGAGTCGACTTCTTTCCTCTGTCCGCAGAGAGCTCTGCAAGAAGGATCCTCCTACAGCCCAATCTCCCTGGACATCTGCCTCCAGAAGAAATCTGCACCGCACAGAAGTGGCCTCCGTCGACACAGTGGGCTCTGGCACTTTTATTCCTGGGTGTTGCTGTCAGGCAAAGCCATGTCAGGAAGGGCCAAGGAAGGTACAACGCTGGGGGAGGATAAGAGGAGGGGAGGAGGGCAGGAAGAGAAGAAGGAGGGAGGGAAAGGATCAAACATAAGAAAAGGACTTGGCAACGCTGATAGAACCTGGGGTGAGAGAGTCAGAACACACCGACCTGGGCGTGGAAGAGAACAGTGACTCACCCAACTGGGTCCCAAGACGAGATTTCCCAGACTTCCCCCATGAGGGCAGAGACAGGCTGTCAGTCTCATGTTCTAGTGTGGCTCCTTGCAGAAGGAGGGGTTGAGCATGGATGAATTTGACCCTTAAAGAGCAGGTGGTGGGGTAGGAATGGTGACCCAGGTGTGGCCATGACTGGACAGGCCCCCTTACCAGGACAGGAAAGAATGTGGAAAAAAGATGAAAAAGGCCAAGGAGTCTCAGGAGACTCAGGGTAAGGCCAGAGTCTGAAGGAGGCCAGCTGGGGTTAGTGGGAGGGCCCGGGAGGAAGTGTGACCTGAGCATCCTGAGGGGGGAGATCACAATCTAGCCTGGCCTGAGGGAGCAAATCAGCTTTGTCCCCAAGAGCTTAAATCTGTATCCTTCTTTTCTCCACATCCCCTGAGTCAACAGGGCAGAGATAAGGAGAGAGCGAGGATCTCAGAAAGAGACCCCAGCTCTGCTGTTCCCCAAGTTTGTGGCCTCAGGTAAGTCACCTACAGTCTAGGACCGTTTCCTCATTCCCCAAAAAGAACAGGACTAGACAAGAGGCACCTTGCCACTTGTTAAGGGGTTCTTAACAAGTTGGTGAGACTCTTACAATATTGACCCTCTCCCCAGAGAAAGAAATGAACACATTTACAAACAAACACCTTTTCCGTTCTATTCTGGGGGTTCCCAGACTCCCTGAAGCACATTAGTGAAGTCTCTTCCACATTTCCTGAGGTGTGTCCTGTCTGGGGACCACAGGAACCACACATGCAGATTTGGGGCCCCACCCCTCAACATAATGAACAGGAATTTCTAGGTGGGGCCCGGTAATCTGCAATGTTAAACACTCTCAGTGAGTCATTTGTTCCCTGGGGTCTGGGATGGCCACCCCAGGTAAGTATTATTTGTACTAGATTCTCTCTGAGGCCCTGCACACCAATGGCTGCCCAGATCCTGTCAACATGTTGCAGGAATACAAACCGTGGGGGACACCTGTGATTTTAACTTGAGCTGACAGAATTTCACTTAAAATGAGGGGTCCCTTCCCCTCGCCCACCCGCCTGACCTTCCGGGCGGCACCCTTTGCCTCTGCCCTTGTAATGATCACCTGACCCTGGAAGAAGCAGGGTCTTTTCTGGTTTGGCTCCTTGCTTAAGGCCAGGTGTGCTTTTCTGGGACAATTTCTTTAGCCACTTGTCCATGGTCCTAGCCAGACCTTGCCCAAGAGATGATCTTGACCTTCCTCCTGGCCACAGACTCTTTCCTGTTCTGAACTGCCATCTCCACAGACGGGTGGGATTCGGTTCACTCCCAGCCCCTGGCCCTGGCCCCCACTTCTGTGTCCCTGTCTTCCCATGTTGACATTTTCTTCTTCTGGACCTTTATTAGCAGGATTCTGCTCATTTAGAATTTGACCATCCCTGAGCTGAGCATCTGAAATCTAAAACATTCCAAAATCTGAAACCTTCTGAACGTGGATGTGATGCTGCGAATGGAAAACCCCACACCTGCTCTCCTGTGACAGGTGCAGTCAGAACACAAGTACACAGAAAATATTGCATACAGTTGCCTGCAAGCTCCACGTATAAGTTATGTGGGAGACATAAATGAATTTTGTATTTCGACCTGGGTCCCATTCCCAGGATATTTTATCAAGTATATGCAAATATTCCAAAATTTTGAAAAAGTCCAGAATCCAAGTTACTTCTGGTCCCAAGTATTTTCGGATAGGAGATATTTGACTGTGTCACCTTCACAAAGACGCCCTCTCTGAAGACCTAAATGAGGCTCTGCCCCCACCAGTTACTCTCCAGTATATTGCCCTGGTCTGTAATTATCACAGAATTTATCATCCCCTGAAATTATTCTATGTATTCATTTGCTTCCTTTTCTATTTAGTCTCCCCTCCCTTCCCACAGAGTTCCAGAGTCTTCTGCCTTGTCCACCATTGTTTTCCCCACATAATGGGCACTCAGAAAACATTGTCGACTACTTGAGTGAATAATACCAGGGAATCGGTGTGTTGTGAAGCCTCTTCTTATGAGGTGAATGTCTCATTTCCTCCACCCTCAGTTCTTTCTTTTTTTAATATATATTTTTTAGTTTTATGTGGTGCTGAGGATCAAACCCAAGGCCTCACACATGCTAGGTGAGCACTCTACCACCTATTCACAACCCCAACCCCATGAACCACAACCCCAGCCCCCACCCTCAATTCTGTTAGGCCTCTCTGAGCTCAGGATCTCCTTACAAAGTCCCCAGGCTGTTTGTTTAGTTCAAATTCTTAACCACTCTCTGTTCCTCAGTTTCTATCAGTCATTTATTTGACAATATTTACTGAATTCCCATTAGTTTCATATTTTCTAAGTGCTGGGAATACAGCAATAAGCAAAACAAAACAAAAGAAAATCCCTACCCTTCAGGAATGTCCACTTATTATCATTTGACTCTGGGAATGTTCCCCAAGAACTCATGTATTGAAGGATGGTCACCAATGCAGCAATGTCCAGAGGTGGGACTTTGGGGACTGACTGGGTCATGA
The DNA here is from genome assembly GCF_902686455.1 of Sciurus vulgaris. Taxonomy (NCBI): domain Eukaryota; kingdom Metazoa; phylum Chordata; class Mammalia; order Rodentia; family Sciuridae; genus Sciurus; species Sciurus vulgaris. Next base: position 135,376,744 of record NC_136470.1, read on the forward strand.
GGGCTCTAATTACATCAGTGGATTAATTCACTTGATGGATTAATAATTTGAGTGTACTACTGGGAGGAGGTGTAAATTATAGGAAAGTGGGTCATGGTAGGAGGAAGTAGTTCACCGGGGAGGTGCCCTTGGGGACTATATCTTGTCCCTGGTCCCTTCCCCCACCCCACTCCTCGGTTTCCCTCCACTTCCACCCCTTCTCTCAAGCAAGGTGTCTGTGCTACATTTATGATGCGTTTGACTTACTGTTCTGGAATTTCACCCTCCAATACATGTTAGATCCCCTTTTTATCTTTCCTGACAAAATGTAAATAGTAGAGTTCCTCCTCTGTCTCTCTGCTTCTCACCATGAGGGGAGATGCTTTCCTCCACCAGACGTGTCCGCCATGATGTTTTTGCCTTGGACCCAGCTGACCATCTACTGAAATGTATGAAACTGTGAGCCAAAATAAATGCTTCCTCCTCTAAGTTGTTTTTTTTCAGGTATTTGCCATAGTATGCTGAAAGGATGAACACACCATTCTATTGAAAGGAGAGAGATAATTTAAAAATAACCATAAATAAATAAAATTACAGAGTGTCTTAGATGGTGTTAACTGCAGAATAGGCAGAGGATGGAGGAGACCTTACGGGGAGAACCTCTCTGAGACAGAATAATAATAGAATCTACCTCACAGAGTTGTGATACACAGAAGTGAGTCAGCGTGTGTGAACTTGAAGCATGTCATTTAGCAATCACTCAACAAATGCTACTTACTATTTCCACCCGCCCTTTTTCTCAGGCAAGCTGTCTCTGCTCCGCTTATGATGCATTCTATTTACTTTTCTGGAATTCCTTCACTCCAGTACATGTTAGATCACTTTAGTATCTTTCCTGACAAATTTTTAAGTACTAAAGTTCCTACCTTTACAGAAAAACTCACTTCTATGTCTCTCAGCCCCAATGGAATCACCCTCTATCCCTGGCGACCTTTGGAAGAAGCGGGTTTTACTGTGCTACAGAACTGTCGGCCCCTAAGCACCGGTCGTGGGTTCTCCACCCCACGTTTTAGTGTCAGTCGCACTATGAGGAAGCCCTGTTCCTCATGCCCTGGTTCACCCCACCGACCCTGGTTCTCTGACTGAGCTCAGTACTTCTTTCAGGATACCTTCTGTCACATCCCTGCCTGCCTCCTGCCTCTGGTCACTCATGACTCCGCTTTGTCTTTGACACCTACCACACCCACAGGCAGCACCCATCAGACCATGATGCAGGAATATGTGTCCTCGGCCTCCCCAGCTGCACTGAGGTATCAGGGCGCAGGGACCTTCTGTTTTCTTCTTTGCGCACCCAACAGCACAGCGTGAGGCATTTAGCTGGCTCTCGTAAAAGTTGCCAAATGTTCAAATGAATAGCAAAGTAGAGTAGATTCATTTCTAAGGTTATGTACTACGGGGTCCTCTCTGCCACGTCCCACATGCAGGAGAAAGGGTTGACTGCCGGAGGAGGATGTTGGGGCTTTTTCTTTCTATTACCCAAAACACTTATCTAATCAATAAACACACAAGAGCCAATACTCTTTTCATGAGAGGGGGCGTGACGGGTCTGGTCATACAGCTCTGGGCTCTTACAAAAACAACTCTCCCAACTCTCCTTTAAGAGAGTTACAGGTAAGATACAGGTAAATGGGACAAGGACTGGGAGGAGCTTCCTCTGTGATGGACAGGATACGGTGGAGTTAGGGGAGCCATCCTCTTAGGGGGAACATTCCAGAAGGAGACAGGGAACCACTCCACGCAGCATCACATGCTTCCCGGCAGTTCCTAGAAGCCAGGCCTCTGCGTCATGGCTCAATCTGGTCTGAGTCTGCTAATTAAGGACGACCTCCCACAATGTATTTTTGTACAAAATCAAAATGTATTATGAAAACAGGCAAAATTGACATTTTTTGTATTTAAATTTGGAAATTTTAGTTTTATTCATTATTCACATAAGCAGCTGGTATAGGCTTTGTGTGTCTGTGGGTGTGTGTGCGTGGTGCTGGGGATTGAATCTACGGTCTCACGAACACTAGGCAAAGTGCTCTACCACTAGGCTACGTGTCCAGCCCTTTTAAAATTTTATTTTGAGTCAAGTATTGCTGAGTTGCCCAGGCCTACCAGGAACTTGGTCCTCTTGCCTCAGCCTTCTGAGTGACTGGGAGTTCAGGCATGCACTACCACACCAGATGGTCTGTATGGTTATCTCTGCTGTTCGTTTGATGTACAGAATGTGGCTTCAAGAATAATTCCAGGGGAGCCAGGGACAGTGACTTGTGCCTATATTCCCAGCAGCTTGGGAGGCTGAGGCAGGAGGATTGTGAGTTTAAAGCCAGACTCAGCAAAAGCAAGGTGCTAAGCAACTCAGTGAGACCCTGTCTCTAAATACAATACAAAATAGGGCTGGGGATTTGGCTCAGTGGTCAAGTAAGTGCCCCTGAGTTCAATCCCCAGTACCAAAAAAAAAAAAAATTCTCTTTGATAAGTATCGAGTATCATGTAAGCACAGGTTTTTATGTTGAAAGAAGCCTCAATGGAGCTCATAATTCAGCTCTCACCCCTGTATGGATCACTATGACCATCTTATAGTTAAGCCAAGAGAGTTAAAAACCCTTCCCAAAGTCATCTAGCTTGTTGGCAGTGGAATCAGTTTACCTTTCTGGTCTAACACCAATACTCTCCATGATTCTATGTGGTTGTGAGATTCTAAGAGAAAGATCTGAACCCAGATTTCCTGTCTCTTCGTTCCATTTCTTGCTCATTTAAATAAGACAGATGTTATGATTCATAGGTAATGATCATTTTTTTTTTTTTTTTGCGGTGCTGGGGATCGAACCCAGGGCCTTGTGCTTGCAAGGCAAGCACTCTACCAACTGAGCTATTTCCCCAGCCCCATGATCATTCTTATTAGAGCTTTTTGATTGCAACAGAAGCCACTTCAGCTACCTGAACCAAAGGCCTTCATATGATGCCCAAAGCTGAGAAGGCAGGTGGGGGTGGGACTCAGGGCTAAGGGTAATCCAAGGCTGCAGGAAATCTCCAACGCCCCTCTCACACTCCCTCTTGCATCTTTGACTCTTTCTGTCCATATGCTTTGTTCTTTGTGATGCAGACTCTGCTTCTCAGTTCACACAAAAAATATGGGTGCTCCTCAGTTTTCTCAGTTCGAGGCTGGATCCAAGCCCAGATTCTGATGGAGGGAAACTATGCGTGACAAGCCTGGGACGGGCCCACCAGTGGGATTGCATTAAGCATGGCTCCTGGAACCATCTCTGCAGCCAGTTCCTGTGCTCAGGAGCAGGGGAGTGTAAGGTCAGGCAGGAGAGCTAGTTGCTGTCCTTTATTGGACACTAATCAGGGCATACATCCACAGTCAAGGGAGGCAGGGGGAAGACGCAGTCTGAAGACATCTCACAGCCTCCTGACTTTCCCCTGGCTTTAGGCCATAGTTTGGTTTATTCTCCATGTAAAAATAAGCCTCTTGACCCAAGCTGAAACCAGAGTTAGTCTTTACTTTCGTCCCCTTACTCCTGGATTGGCCATTCCCCTGTGGTAGTTTTAGTTGGACATCTTTTGGCTGCCATCTTAGTTGATAGATCAAACCAGGAAAGCTCAGGCCTCATTTGCCTGTGGTCAAGATGTGCGTCTGGTACTCTTGTACTCTCTTCCTGGGACTGACAGTTCCAAAGGACTGGCCTGACTTCCTGTGGGATGGCTGAGATGAGGGCATCCAGAGTGAATCTAGCCCTAGGATTTCAGGGGAAAGGGCTCTCGTTTCTGAGTTGAGCGCCATTTGCTTGGGTTTTGTAATAACTAGAGACTGGCATGGGAGAGATGGATGTTTCAAAGACCATCTGAGTTCTACAGAGATTGGCCTGTGGCTTTCTAAAACTAATCTATATTTTAACCAGCCCTATCCCCAGCCACCAGCTGATTCTGCTGTACTGATGTAGATGGTCCAACTTTCAAGTTTTATAAATGAGGCTACTGAGGTCCAGAGAGGATCATTTCTGTTAAGAAGAAAAGCCAAACATAAAAATAAACAAAAACAAACCCTAAAGCATAAAAACTGATGAATTCATTCGTTTGTATGTTTTGAGCTTGGTTGACCAGGTGGCTGTCTTTGTGAGGCCGAAGGAACTGCAGATTCCTAACTTTCCTTCTACATACCGGAAACTAGGTCCTTTCCTGGAAAAGCGGAAGTCTTTCTCCTGCTGGCTTACCTCCCCAGGTCCCAGCTGCCCGCAGGGAGGGTGGTGGCTGTCCAGGGTTCCTGGGTAACACTTAACTGCTTCCTGTGCATTCAGGGACAGGAAGCAGGGAGCCGGAGAAGGGACAATGAATAGTGCATACCACAGACATGTTCCTGCAACTTCCTTGTTGTAGTTGAACTTTACAGCCCCCCTGTGTGAGGGGTGCTGTTCACAGGTGAGGAAACCAAGACCCATGGCGATTAAGAGTGCAGGCCAAGGTCACAGGGCTGGCCAGTGCATGGTCTGGATTCCTCTTATTCAGGTCCCCCTGATTGGGACATCCACATTCTGTCCTGCACACATTTGGCTCATCTTGACGACTTCTGTTAGGTAGCAGCTAGCAGTGAGCGGTGAGATGCACAGAAAGGTCACAGGTTTACTGGAAGTTACTCTTAAAGTTTTATTTAATTAACTGCCAAGGCAGATGAGTCAACAATTCATAGCAGAAATCTGAAGGAAAATATCAGTACATGAACTTGAGGATAAACAAAGTAAGAGATGTGATGGGGGGATGCCTAAAGAGAGAAGGATTTAGGGGATAACCGCTTGACAGGACCCATAAAGGTCAAGATAAAACTAGAAGTTACAGTGCTGACTGTCTCCTACTAGCTCAGAAGGAGAGATTCTTTAGTCACACAGGCACAGTACGGTAACTTCTGACCAGTTACTGACTCCAGTGCCCACGTTAACATTGGACTGAGTGACTTGTAGATGAAGTCCCCTGAACCGCATAGCTGCCATGACTGTTCTGGAAAGGACCAATTAGGGTCAAAAACTCCATCGCCTGAGGTGAAGGAGGAGTTGAATGCCTGATTGGCAAAGAGTGTAGAAGGTGGTCCCCAGTTCTCAAGGGGACATCACACGGTAATGAATTTGGAGACGGCATTGTCTCCTGTATCCTTCTCTGCATGGAGACAGTCCGCTCTCTCTTGAGAGTGCTCTCTGTTTGAACCTCACTTTGCTTTCACTTTGTTCTCACCTCACTTCTGTTCTACTGTCACTTGTGATAAAATTCTCTTGCATGGCTTTTGGAGTCTGGCTTTAAATTTTCTTTCAATGAAACACAAGAACCGAGGTTTGGAATTTCAGCTCTCTGCTCTCCTGTGACACTTCACAGCTCCCCCTTCTGAAGAAAAACATTGGTCAGACATAGGAGCCTCTTCTCTGCCACTTCTGAACATAATCTTGAGATTCATCACTTGGCTTCCACTTCCATAGGATAAATCATTAGGTTAACCTGGCATCATTCAAATAAGATGCTCCACCCATGTGGTGAGAACTCTGGTGGCCTGATCAGAGCTGAAGCATGGCTAGTGCTCAGTAAGCTTGGTTGTACTGTAACAAAATGGAAGAGACAAGAGATGTGCATAATTAAAAAAAATTTTAAGTGAATCTCCTGCAATAGAGGAGAGAGTTATTAAAGCCTATTTTCATGTCCTTGCCTGGTCTAACTAGTGAAAGGTGTCCCCACGCGTCCTGCCCTGATGTGAAAATGTGCTTGCCTTTTTTGGGGAAGGTTGGGGCCAGAGCTCGCTCCCTCTCCTGCTTTCATACCACTGAAAGTTCAGCTTTCCCTGCTGATGGGCTTCCATCAGCAGGGAGTGAAGCACAAATTGAGGGCGCGTGGTTCACAGCCGATCTTCATACACCCTTTTCCAGGGATCCCTGCTGACAGAGGAGCTTCTTAATGTGGTCAAGTCCTGGCTATAAAGGCGTCCTGCTGTATGCTTGCATCGTCGTTTCTATGACTCCAGCTCTCTCGCAGACTCAGAGGAAGCGTGAGTGAGAGGTAATGTGATCATTCTCCAGGTGTCACGTCGGTGAGTTCACACTCCGCTGAGACCTCGTGGCCCTGCTGCTCTCAGTCAAACTGGTTTTTGTGGCTCTCAGCCTCCAACATGGCAAACTTCCCACTGATACTGAACGAGCAGAAAACTCAGGTTACTGCTGATTTCACTGGAGGGAATTTTATCAAGAATAGTCTATAGTGATGGGGAGTTGAGAGGGTGTGTGTGTATGTGTGTGTGTGTGTGTGTGTGCGTGTGTGTGCGTGTGTGTGTTTTCCTGTCTTAGAAGCAGACACCAAGGAAGCATGACTTTGTGATTGGCCATGATTTTGCTGCTGGCCGAGGTGGACAGTTGACCTTCCTCCCTGCTTCCTGTCCACAGTCTCTGCCCGGCACTGATGCCGGAGGTCTGGGTTTGGAGTAAGCATTGCCCAGGCGTCTAGCATAAACACCATGCCTCAGATTTCTTCCCCAGAAAGGGAGTTCAGATTCTAAGTAGCTGAATCATCTGGGGACAACTCCCTTCATTGTGTAGGTTACAAAAACAGTTGCTTACTATGGGAACCCAGATGGGAAATCCATTCCACATTCAGGTTAGACCGTTAGCCTGGCCCGTTTCAAATGACTCAAAGATTCTGCCGGCCGTGATTTTTCCAAGAATGCCTTCACGGTGATTTGGAATTCCTTTTTGAGGAGCTGAGGAGAACTTGGGCAAGTGTTACCAAGGGATGGAAGGACAGATGTGCAACGTAAAAAATCAACTGAGGTATTTATCACATGTTTATTTTTTACTCGAAAGCAATCAAATAAGCTTCTCTGGTGAGACCCCCTCAGGGTAGCTGTCCCTGAGGGTATTAAATCAGGAGGTCGGGATGACTGGTGAGAGGTATGTGTATAACTAATTAGAGCAAATTAGAAAATTAAAAAAAAATAATAATAAACATCATCTTGGGGGGGGGAAGCAAACTCAGGTTGGAGTCCCCATGGTGCATAGGGGCCACTGTGGCAGGAGCAGGTCTGTGGCCCTCACGCCCCTTCATGGCACTGCAGGGGAGAAGGGCCACTGCAGGACCTTGCGCTTCTTTTTTTTTTTTTTTTTTTTTTTTCTTTTTTGCAGTTCTGGGACTGAACCCAGGGCCTTGTGCTCGTGAGGCAAGCACTCTACCAGCTGAGCTACACCCCAGCCCCCAACCCTGGGCTTCTTGACCTCCTCTCCTGACCTGATTGTCTTCTCAATGGCCCGGGGTCTTCGGTGATGACTTGAGGCTTTTAGGAGTCGAAGTGCCAGACAGAGAGTCACAACATCTAGATTTGGCACCTGGCTTATGTGAGCTCCATTCTGACTTTTTTTTTCCTCTAATGAAGAAAGAAGAGCAAAAACAAGTGAAGACCATTTTTTCCCCTTCTAGAGTCATGTATAGACGGTTGACAGGGATTTCTTCAAGCCTCACACAGAGCGAGCGTTGAACACAGTGAAAACGACAATGGGGGAGGAAGTCTCAAAGGGAAGTGTTCCCACAAGAGAATGAGCATCTCTGGCGAATCCACTTCTTATTTGCTTTCTTACATGGATGTGGAGCAGGCTCCCCGCCCCCACTTTCATTCTGCAGCCAGAGGCTCTGATTGACTTGAGGCTCGTTCAGTCAGCAAATATGTACTGAGCAGCCTTCGGGTGCCTGGCCTGAGCGGCTCACTAAGTCTCACAGCTGCTCTGGGGTGGTCACTCTCTGAAGGACCGCACGCAGGCCACAAAACTACAAGAGCTGAAGTGACTGTCCCAGGGCCTCGCAACTGGTGCAGGAGGACGGTCTTGACTGCTCACCGGCCAGGGATCACTGCTCCTACTGAAGAGCCAGGAGGAATTAGTCACCAAGCCTCGGCTTTTACTTCAAATCCCTGGCAGTGCTACAGACCCAAACAACGTGCTAAAAGATTACCTGTCATTTGCACTCTTTGCACCCATGTGACACTGGTGGTACTTATATGCCAGCGGTTTCCAAGTCCCCAGAGTTTCTAAAGTGACAAAGGGGCTCTTTAATTATTTCCAATACAATTTTAAAGGTGAAATCTAACAATGATTTTTTTTCTTTTGAAATAATTTCAAATTTACTGAAAAATTGTAAGAATAATACCAAAATCTCCCATATATCCTCCAGCCACATTTATAGATTTTCTTATTTCCCCATATTCACTTTTTCTCTTGCTATATAACCAATATGAGGATCAACGTCAGGAAATCTAACATTTACCCAATGACATTATCTCTCTTTTTTTTTTTTCGTTTTTCTTTCTTTTTTTTTTTTTTTTTTTTGTACTGGGTATTAAACTCAGGGACACTTGACCACTGAGCCACATCCCCAACCTTATTTTGTGTTTTATTTAAAGACAGGGTCTCACTCAGAGTTGCTTAGGCTGAGCCTGGCTTTGAACTTGTGATCCTCCTGCCTCAGCCTCCCAAGCTGCTGGGATTACAGGTGTGCGCCACCCAGGATATTATCTTAACCATGGTTCATACTCGAATTTCACTGGTTGTCCCAAACATGTTTTTCTCCCCCTGGGCCAGCATCCAATCCAAGAGCACATCTTCTGTTTAGTTGTCCTGTGCCCTTAGTCTTCTTCCACCTTGCACATTTCCCCCGTCTTTCCCTACAGCCGTGACCTGATACATCTGAAACTTGCAGGCAGCTTTGGCAAGAATATTACAGAAGAGCCTATATTCGTTCCCCATATGGCACAGATTTACCACAAATTCAGCAGCTTGAAATAGCTGACAGGTCAGTGGGTCAGGACACAGGACAGTTTAGCTGGGTACTCTGTATGGCTGCAATCGAGGTGCAAAGCAGAGCTGAGTCCTCATGCTGAGGCTCTACTGGAAAAGGAAATGCTTTGGAATTCGCCCAGGTTTTGGGAGGATTCATTTCCTGGGGTTTGTAGGGCTCATGCTTCTTCACAGTCAGCAGGAGACCAAGACCTAAACTAGAGAGTCCAGTATAATGTGAGATAATCACAGGAGGACAACCCATTGCCTTAGCCATACGCTGTTAATTAGAAGCCAGTCGCTCAGAGGAGGGGTTTGTGAATTCCAAGAGGCAGCATCATGGGGTACAGTCAAGACACCACAGCGAAGCTGCTTTCCAATGGTATCCCGGCCACAGCCATTGGTCTCTGCTGGTGATGTTGTCATGAGTCACCTAAGATAGCATCTGCCATCCTTCTCCAGGACAAAGCCACTCTCTTTTCAGGAGTAGCATTTATAGGGAGATACTTGGGGCAATGTCAATACTGAATTTTCATCAAACTTGTACTTAATTAGTATCTATGAATTCATCGACCCCTGATTTATCCAGTGAGTTACTGTCCGTGACCAATGTTCACATTATCCCAGACCTAGCTTGTGAGACCCTTAGAGCGTGCTCCTGGGTGCTGTTAGCAGGGACCTGTCATGCTCAGAGCACTTGTTATTTTCTGGCTGTGTTGTTTATATTTTTTATTTTCTGGTTATTATGGTGTTTTGATGTGTGAAAAACCTTTCTGACTGGGAGAGATGGTCCATTTCCAGGGTGGTCCGTTCTCCAGAGAAGGCAGAGGGCTCCACAGGGCTCATGCCTTCAATATGCCACCTAACCAACCAGACCCTGCCCCTCTATGTGGCCTGCACCCCAGGAGGCAACGTGTCCTGTGTCTAGTCACCCCAGAGCCAGGTACCAGGCAATCAGGACCACCCCACAGTTTAGAACCTGCTGAAATTCTCCAGCTACCCAACATCAACTTTACCTGCCCTGCTTCTTCTGTGAAACTTCAGTGGAGGCTGAGGTGAGGCTGTCCCTTGTTCGTGTCCCTCTGCCTCCTGACCACCCAAGCTTTGCCTCCGTCCTGCGTGTCTTGCTACCTCCTGTCTCTAGGACCCATGAGGGTACTAGTTGTCTTCCTATGCCTTTCTTTTGTTTCCTTTTAAGGCTTCCCCTGACTGATCAGCTCATAAAAGAATACACAACTTTAGCATAAAATATTCCAGAATCCTATTTTCTTTGCTTCAGCCCTGAAACCAACCATTGCTCCAGAGAGCCTTGGTCTCTTTTACTGGAGGATGGTATTTAGAACCAATATCTAAATGCCAGGTTGATTTTACGTCCACCCATGGTATTGACACCTGTGGTCAAGCTGGCTCCCATCAGACCCAGCCCAAGGCTGGAGACAAGATGGCATGAACTAAAATCCAGGCCACTGTGGATCAATTGTGAGGCCCTGGAAGAGTCACTTGAGCTCTTGTAGTTTTGTGGCCTGAGTGTGGTACTTCAGAGACCACCCCAGAGCTACTGTGAGAGTTAGTGAGCCGCTCAGGCCAGGCACACAGAGGCTGCTCAGTACATATTTGCTGACTGAATGAGCTTCAAGTTGATCGGAGCCTCTGGCTGCAGAATGAAAGTGGGGGTGGGGAGCCTGTTGCACATCCCTTTAAGAAAACAAATAAAATGTGGATTCGCCAGAGATCCTCATTCTCTTGTGGGAACATTTCCCTTTAAGAATTCCCCCCACTTAGAAGATGAAAAGATCCCCCAAGCTCTTGGATACGCAGAATTAATATTTTCAAAATGGCCACACTACCCAAAGTGCTATACAGATTAAATGCAATTCCAATTCAAATCTCAATGACATTTCTCATAGAAATAGAAAAATTAATCATGAAATTCATCTGGAAGAATAAAAGACCCAGAATAGGTAAAGCAATCCTGGGCAGGGAGAGTGATGCAGGAGGTATCACAATATCAGACCTTAAACTCTACTATAGAGCAATAGTCACAAAAACGGCATGGTATTGGCACCAAAACAGACAGGTAAACCAATGGTAAAGAATAAAAGACACAGAGGCAAACCCACATAAATACAGTCACCTCATACTAGACAAAGGCACCAAAACATACAATGGAGAAAAGATAGCCTCTTCAACACATGGTGCTGGGAAAACTGGAAATCCATATGCAGTAAAATGAAATTAAACTTCTATCTCTCATCCTGCACAAAACTCAATTCAAAATGGATCGAGGATCTGGGAATTAAACCCAAGACCCTTCACCAAATAGAAGGAAAAAGTAGGCCCAAATCTTCATGTTGGCTTAGAACCAGACTTCCTTAACAAGACTCCTAGAGCACAAGAAATAAAAGCAAGTATCAATAAATGGGATGGATTCAAACTAAAAAGCTTTTTCCCAGCAAAAGAAACAATCAATGATGTGAAAAGAGAGCCTACAGAGTGGGAGAAAATCTTTTCCACACGCACATTAGATATAGCACTTATCTCCAAAATTTATAAAGAACTTAAAAAACTTTACACCAAAAATTCAAAGGATCCAATCAATAAATGGGCTAAGGAAGTGGGCAGACACTTTACAGAAGAAGATATACAGGTGATCAACAGATATAGGAAAAAGTGCTCATCATCATTAATAATTAGAGAAATGCAAATCAAAATCACCCTAAGATTTTATCTAACTCCAATTAGAATGACTATTATCAAGAACACAAGCAATAATAACTGTTGGCGTGGATGTGGGGAAAAAGACACAATCATATATTGCTGGTGGAGTTGCGAATTGGTGTAGCCACTCTGGAAAGCAGTGTGGAGATTACTTAGAAAACTTGGAATGGACCCACCATTTGACCCAGCTATCCCACTCCTTGGTTTATAACCAAAGGACTTAAAGGCAGCATAATACAGAGATGCAGCCACATCAATGTTCATAGCAGCTCAATGCACAATAGCTAGATTGTGGAAGCTATCTATGTCCTTCAACAGATGAAAGGATAAAGGAACTGTGGGTACATATACATGATGGAATATTATTCAGCCATAAAGAATAAAATTATGGAATTTGCAGGTAAATGGATGGAGTTGAAGGATATCTTGCTAAGTAAAATAAGCCAATTCCCCAAAACCAAAGGTGGAATGTTTTCTCTGATAAGTGGATGATGATATATAATGGGAGGGTGGGGGTGGTGGGGATGGGTAAGAGAAGAATGGAGGAACTTTGGATTGTGTAAAGAGAAATGGGGTGGGAGGGAGTGGGGGAAGGAAAGATAGTGGTCTGAGTCAGACATCATTACCCTATGTACATGTATGATTACACGAATGGTGTGAATCTACATCATGTACAACCATGGAAATGAAAAGTTGTACCACATTTGTGTACAGTGAATCAAAATGCAGTCTGTAAAAATTTTAAAAAAATAAAAAAAGAAAGAAGAATTCCCCCCAATAATGTTTTTGAATGTCTTTGACGTACTGTGAAAAGCTTGAAGAAATCAATCGTCAACTGTCTCCTTGTGATTCTAGAAGGGAAAAAAAGAAAGTTTTCCACTTGTTTATGTTTTTCTTTCTTCATTCAAGAGAGAAAAAAACAAAAACAAAAACAAAAAATGTCAGAAAGGAGCTCCCATAAACCTGGTGCCAAACCTGGTGTTGTGAGATGTCAGGTCCTCATCCTGGGCACTGTGGTCACCGTCCCCATCTCCACTGCCACCTGCTAAAGGGATGCTGGGAGTGTCCACCAGCCACAGCCAGCTGTCCCTGGTGCTGCCCACAGCCTAAGGGGGCTGCCCCCTCCCCGAGGGCAGCCCACTTCTAAAATCTGAAAAGGAAATATACCTAGCCTGTGACCTCAGCGGGGACACAGCCTGGGAGCCTGAGAGCACCACCCCGGCTCCAGAGCTCCGGTGTGACCAGCCTGTGCAACATCACAATCCTCCCGCTGCCTCCCGCCGCCTGCCACCTGCCATGCAGTGACTCTGGGGTTCTCCCTGGGAACCTGCAAGCTCGTGACCCATGGATCCTCTTCCCAGGAAGCTGGTCTTCAGCGTGGGCCTCCTCCATACCCACTAGCCTCCTTGGAGCTCTGGGCTGCCTGACAACATGGCCGCTCCTTCCTGGGGAATGCAGGCAGGAGCATTTCTGATCCGTGAGGAACAAGGACTTTAAAATTTGGATTAAAAAAAAGAATGTAGCACTAGAAGCTCACAGAAACCAAGTGATTCTGCACCCCTCTGTTTCAGTCAGCTTTTGTGTCACTGTGACCAAGATGCCCAAGGAGGACAACAGAGAGGAGGGAAAGTCCATTGGTATCTATAGTTTCAGAGGCCTCAGTCCCTCAATGGCCCACTCCATTGCTCTGGGCCTGAGGTGAGGCGGCACATCATGGAGGAAGGGCTCATGAGGAGGAAGGCTGCTTGGTGCACGGTGGGACAAGAAGCAGAGAGCGGGGAAGGGGCTGCAGGGACCCACCTCCTCCCCCACGCCCCACCTGCCTACCGTTACCACCCATCCTTCAAACCCAGATGGACTGAGAGGTGACAGCCCCACAATCCAGTCCTCCACCTCTGCTCTTCCTGCATGAACAGGAGCTTTGGGTGATCCTTCCCATCTAATCCATCATACCCTCTCCTGCCACATGTCCTCATTCAGAACAAACCTTCCTTTTGCTTCATTTTTTAAAGATGTATACAAAATTAGAATAAGACATAAAGACCCACAGAACCCCCTTGCTACAGCTCCAAGAGAGGCCCCTCGCTCATCCTGAAACCTCAACACCTCAACTGCTCCGGATCATTTGGAACGCTTTGCAGACATCGCGTTTCATCTGCAAATTTTTTGGTGTGTCTCTCTAAGAGAATGGCTCTTTTTAAAAATGTGACCACCATAATGTTATGCAAAATATTTTTAGCAACAATACTGCCTGAACATCATCAAATATTCATTGGGTGTTCTAATTTCCAGTCATCTTGTGAATGCCGCAAAAGTCTTTCTGCTTCGTTTTTGTGGTTTGTATGTTTAAGTCAAGATGAGGACAAGGTCTGCACATTGTGATCTCGTAGCATGTCTCGGAGGCTCCCCCACCTCTCTTCACCCCTCCCTCTGAGTTAATCTGTTAGGAAAGTGCAGAGCCAGGTGCAGGGCACATGCCTGTAATTGCAGCAGCTCTGGAGGCTGAGACCAGGGAATCGCGAGTTCAAAGCCAGCCTCAGCAATTTAGCAAGGCCCTAAACAACTCAGTGATACCCCGTCTCTAAATAAAGTGTAAAATAGGGCTGGGGACGTGGCTCAGTGGTCCAATGCCCTTGAGTTCAATCCCCAGTACCACAGGGGTGGGGAAGGCTGCTGGAAACGTGGTGGTGTTTAGCATCCATGTTTGTATTTCCTGCGAATTGATAGTTGGTCCCGAAGCTTCATCAAATCCTAGTTTCCTTCTTGCTTTGCTCTCTCTCTTTTTCCCTTTTTGGCAAGACAGCTTTCGCCTGGGGTGGTGCTCTGTCGCTCCGAGGCACTTACACTGGTATTTGGCAGTGCTCACAGGTGTTGGTGACCAAGGCTTAGATACCATCACTTATTAGGAGTCACAAAATGGAACGTTTTATTCTTCCATCTTATTTTATTAGCTGGACTACTTTTTATAAGGAGAACCTTCTCTTCGTCTGTTATTTGGTGACCCAGAGACAGCATGGGTAAGAAAGTTTAAATGCTAGGTTAATTCTTTCTGTGGATTTACCAATGGGTTCCCCATTCTCTTCCCAGTATGGCCAGCTAATTTTCATTTTGTTCAGTATTATAATGACCTTTGCAAGTTTGTGAATGTGTTTCAGGCCATTGTTACGATGCTGAGGTGGCTGGGTCTTTGGTGAGTGGGAGCATCCCAAGTTGGAGTCCTCTCCTGATGTTCCCGTCGACAGATAACCTTACCACCTGGTATGACAAAGAAAACGTCATGGGTCATCTCACACAATTCCTGCCATCCGTCATTTCTCTAAGGAGCTCTGGCTCTTTCTAGTGGCAAAGAGTATTTCAAACCGCAATATAGGCTCAAGGAGAAGTGCCCAGTAATTTTTATAAAATTCCTACTTTGGGAAGAGGTAGAAAAAAGGGATTCTTGTACTACTGTTTTATACCCCTCTGTATTATCAAATTTTTATCATGCATATTTATTATTTTATTTACGGTGCACACATAGTTGAAAAAGACGAACGTAACACTTGCTTCCATGGTCTTCCAGACCACTTCCCTCGCCAGCGATAGCTACAGTTAATGATTTGCTCTGAATTCTTCCAATATTGTTACCTAAGTAGGACAAGTGAATTTAGTATTCCATACTCTATTTTAACCTACTCAAATGATTCAAAGAAACAGAAGTTTGACATAAAAATACAACAGAGAAGAGTTTAAGCCTTCACTGGGACCAACAGCTGCAACCCCAGGGGGCGCTGTTTGCACTGCAGCCTCAGGGACTAATGTCCCTGGCGCTGGCAACACACAGCAAACCTGCTGTGGAACCAAGGCACAAAGAACAAAGGGCATGAACTCACAGAAAAAAAAAAAAAATCTTTTTTTCTTCTTCTGTTTTTGGTACCAGGGATTGAACCCAGGGATGCTTAACCACTTAGTCATGTTCCTCACCCTTTTTATTTTTTATTTTGAGACAGGGTCTTGCCAAGTTGCTGAGGGCCTCTCTAAGTTGCTGAGGCCAGCCTCCAACTTGTGATCCTCCTTCCTCAGCCTCCCGAGTCGGTGGGATAATATGTGTGCACCACCATGTCCGGCTAAGACAATGGTTCTTAAATACATACAAAAATGTTCAAATGAGCTGGTCATGAGACAAATGCAAAATAAAACTAAACCAAAATAATATTTTTTTCACTTCTCAGATAGCCTAAGGTTAAAATACTTGCTAACACACCCTCGTTCAAAGCAGAAATCACTGTATTTCTGGCAGTTTCCCAATCGGCATTCAGTTATGAATGTATTCACAGTTGCTCATTCAAAACACTTCTAAGAGTGTACCCTACAACTATGCACAAACATTTGGGAAATACTGTACATATAAAGTAGTGTTTCTTGTCTCTAACTGAAATTTATCACTTCCTCTATTTATGAGACAGAAGGGTAACCACAAGAGTACCATCAGTTGTCTTTGTTACCAACAAAAATCACAGATACTTTATGTCATGTTGCAAGTGTGTCTGGGATTGTGAAATAACGTTTCGACTCATCTGTGCCCTGAAACTACAGTCATAATTCAGCTCACCACTAGACCTTGTTATTTAACTCATTAATGCATAAGTACATGTATTTCTAAATACAAATATTTTTTTGGGGGGTGCTGGGGATCAAACCCAGGGCCTTAGTGCTTACAAGGCAAGCACTCTACCAACTGAGCTATCTCCCCAGCCCCTACAAATATTTTTATAACTGTATTTCAGCACAAACAATTATCTTTGAGGCTCACATTGTCTATATTTTAAAACATTATTGTGAGAAGAAATTCATAAGCTTCACCGACGCCAAAAGGGTTCATGACGCAAAATAAGTTAGGTCTGGATGAGTCATAGCTTATCCGCCACCCCCAGATGTGAGCGAGAGAGGAAGGCAGAGCACAGGAGAACTGAGGTAGTGGGCTCAACCAGCAGAGAAAAAGGAAAGGAGGCTTATGTGTACGAGTGTCCCTTTGCTCCTGAGGCTTGAAGTTGCTCTGGGAGACACGCGGCAGCTGCGGATACCAGTGGCCTCCAGGCGTGTGAACTGGGTAGCCGGAGGCTGGAGTGCGGAGGAGAATTTTCCTTGATAAACCTGGTAGAACCGCTCATACTTTTGAACCTTGTGAATGCATAATCTTTTAGAAAGTTAAATAGATGAACTCTAACACTTAAAACTCCTGACTAGACTCTGCCAAGGGACCAATCTGCCGCCCACAGAGACCCCGACCCTCCAGTCTCCCCTCCTCTCTGGACCTCAGCGGCCTCTGCGGGGGAGCCCTGAAGGTTCTCTGCTGTCAGCTCCTTTGAATCCCAGAGAACACGCTCCACGACTTCCTCGGCTCCCACCTTCCCTCACACCCGCATTTTCCCCTTCAGGAGCAAGTTCCCCTTTTCTCAGGTGGGAAGCACACACTGCATCCTGTCCCTACCCTGGTTTCATCACAAGTTCTCACAAACCAAGCTGGCAACGCTGGCAGGCTCCTGACGGCACAGCAGGAATGCAGAGCGTGCCCGAGATAAGCAGTTTCTGGCCTTAAACATCAGTCATTCATGGTCTCATGCTATATTTATTTTGAAATGCAGTCTTGCTAGCGGGATGGGGACAGAGTTTTAGTTTTGTTAGTTACAAGCGGGGCCTAATTACTACTCTTGGCAAGAGGATGTAAATATTCATGGACTGGATCATTACAATATTTCTTCTTCCCAACCACCCCCCAGAAGTTTCCGACTTTTTCCAAAATGAACCCAGGTTACAGCATCATACAGTGATGACTGCCATGACCACCCCTGTCCAGTAAATCTCAGGAAACCCGGGGTACATTTATAACACCAAGAGAAAATATTTGGAAGAAAACATTCACGCTAAATCCTGAGTGATGATACTATCGTGAATAATGACCAGAATCATGCAAGTTGCCAAACAAGTTGTGGGCAGGATTTATAAATATTTGTCTGGAGTCTTCTATATAACGAAAGCAGACTCTACTTGAGATTTAGTTCAGCAGCAGGAAGCTCCCTTGCTTTATATTTTGGAAAATATTTTATTTAGAAGCAGACTTAATTTTCTTTGTACGATAAATAAAACTATAGCAGAGTCTTGCCACAAGAACTCACATGGGTAAATGATTTAAAATTAAAATGTAACCTTATTGTTTTTACAGCAGACTCTGGGAAAATATTTGAAGTCTCAACAGAAACCTCCAGCTTGTTTTTGAGTGAGAAATGTGTTGCTTTTGGAGTCGTGAACAGGATGAAGAAACCCGGGACAGCTGCCAAGACCCTGTGTCCTTGCGCTGCAGAGTGAACAGGGGCTGGTACATTAGGGAAGCCCAGGCCACCAGTAGATTGGAGAGGGGACAGGAAGAAAAGAAGGGACACATTATTCTGTTATTTCTGAAGAAAATGTGTAATAAAGTGAGTTATTAAGAAACCAGGAACTGATGTCTCCAGGTCCCTTGCCCACCCATGACATTCAGAACAAAAGACTGCCCAGATTGTGTTCCCTGAAGGAGGAGCGTAGAGGTTAGGACTCGGGAGGGTGGAGGTTAGGACTTGGGAACTGAAGACACAGACACTGCCTAATTGAGGAAGAAGTTTCCTTTCCTCAGCTACGACCTGGGGTGGACCCAGGAATCCCATGGGTTTCTGGAAGGGCCTGTGCTTCCTGGCCAGTAAGTGGCTGCCACCAATGACTTCCAGAGGTGTTTGAGAGACTCAGTGCTTCCCTCCAGGCCCATGTGTGGCCAGAGGAGTGGCCACCACAAGGGGCATCTCTGGTCTGGCTGGGTCATGTGATCCATCCAGTGCCTTGGAAACCTGTGAGCCACAGCAGATGGGACCCCACAAACTTCCAGCACCCCAGGTAAGGAGCACCTTGAATGAACTCTCAGTCTGCCAAAGATGACTGACATGGAATGTTGTGCTGTTATATGAATGAAAATGCAGAATTACTTTTCTAAGTTCTAGAAATGTAATACCATAAAATGGTAGATATTCATACTTCCTATACTAAAAGTATGTATATATGGGTATAAAGCTCACCCCCCCCCCCGTTTTACCACTTACCAACACACACACAAGCACACACACGCACACACACACACCCACACCTGTCACATCTTGCACTTGAGGCTGGTCAGGGCCAGCTGGAGTCCCACCTTGTCCTACACCTCTCAGTCTCCATGTTGGCTGACACGTCTCCTTGTCTTATGTGATAGCTTCATTCACTTTTCTTTCAATAAATTCTGCAGAAAACCTTGAGGACCTTGTTTTTGCCCACAACTCACAGGCACACTTTCAATATGCTCAGTCAAGAGTGCTAGGTTGAGCAGAGGGTGGAGGGACAGGTGCGGGTGGGTGGGGATGAGAACAGTTCCCGCCCCAGAAGAAGAAAGAGGGCTTCTGTAGTAGAAAAGCAGTTAGCTCAACCTGGGGCCAGGAGAGCAGCCACGGGGAAGTTTCTGCAAGGAACGGATGACATTGCAGCTGTTAGGTTGTAGAGAATAAATGGGCAGCAGAAGAGATGGATCAGTCAGGGAAAACACTTGGGGACATGAAATATATGATTGTCTCCACCACCTTGGCGTTTAGCATCATAAAAATAGGAGCTACCAGGGAATCCGTGCACGTCACACATGCTTTCTACCTAGTTCTGTGCCGTTTCTAAACATTTTGTTCTATGTACTCCCCTGACAGTTTTCAAACTCATTTCTCAAAGGTTCTGCCCTGTGGAGATATGTGTAAGACTCGATAGTCATCGAACAAAATGATTTCTAGCAGCAAAGTGGAAGACTGAACTGATAGGAGGGCTTTCCTTGAAAAACCCTGTGTAGAAACCCTGAAGTCCCCTAGTGCATAGGAATAATCAGTATGTATTAGTCAAATGCCTCGACTCTTGTTTCTGTGCTCATGTTAAGAATTGTCATAGAATGGTTTTCTAAAACAAGCACATAGCAGCAGATGTTACCACAACAAATATATTCTCTCATGTGAACGGATTTAATGCATAATTTAGTTCTTGCCAGTTGAAAAGGAAATTATGAAATTACTTCACGCACAATTTGATTACCTGTGGTTGAGAGAACACAGAAAGGTTGGTGCAGGTCATGGCTTTTCCCATAAAGGCAGATGTTGTTTTCGGACTCGAGACAGAACATCCTCTTCAAGGTAAAATCTCACCGGTGACTGGCTCCTCTGTGCCGATATTCCTTCCCTTTCCACTTTTATTCTCCATCTTAAACCTCTCCTTTTAGAAGTGCCACATGGACCAAATTTGGCGTGTTCTCAGCATTCTGCTCATCTTTCCAAGAATGGAAAGGGATATGATTTCTATGAATGTTTATTGAACTTGAGCTGCTTGTCAAGAGTTCCTTAGACCAAGTATATAGACAGAAGAGATGACGAGGTTAAGGAATTGTTCCAACTTCTCTCTTTCTTAAAAGAAATGTTTAAAAAATTTTGTTCCCAGTGAATAATATAATATGTCCAGTGATTGTCCCTTTAGAGCAAGTTTTTAGAACTTTTACTTGTACTGTGGAACCAGATGGCCACTGACTGATAACCTATATCCCTTCTCAGATTAATGTGTGTAAATGCATAAAGTAAAATACCCAAGATGATAATTGTAATGAAAAAATAATTATGTACAAGTACAGTGATCAAAGTGATCTTTAAAACTTTGTGGTAAAATAATGTGTCATGATTAAAACATTAAATAACAAGAGCCAGCTGCAAGTCTAATAATGGCCATAATTTGAAGTTGTGATAAGCATAAAGGATGTTTTCGAATTATCTACAATAATCATAATGTGACAGGAAACTCTCTTTCATCTCCCTTGGTGACAGACTCACAGGAACCACCCGTAACTGCTATGGTTTGGAGTCTAAATTCATAGCTGAGAGACTTGCTGGGGTTCAGGAGATCAAAACAAAGAGTTTTCTTCATCCAAGCCCATGACTGGCCTGCATGCTACCCGGGCCCCACAGGCCTCTGGCTGCTCAGGGGTCTGAGATCAACGCAGTGATTCCATTTCTACTATTAATATGGCGGCCATCCTAATGAATCCAAGAAGGCCAGGGACTTCATTCCTATCAGGAGATGGGAAAGGAGAGAAGTCTACCATCATGTTTCCCTCTAAGAAATTTCAAACTCATTCCCACTCCTACCTTAATCCTTTATAAAGATTTCAGAAGTTTTGAAAAAGTGCTTTCACCCAGAGGCAGCACAGAAGAATCAAACAGCCTCGGCTTGCCGGAGGACCCGGGGCCCAGCTTCATCTCCTGTCTGCTCGGTTAGTCTCTTAACTTTGATCCTCAGTGCCCTCACCATTACAGGCGCAATCTCACCTACCTAGTGTTGGCAGGATGCTTTTTAAACATGACAACATCTATGAACTTGAGGTGGAAACTACCAAGATCCACCATCCATTATAAAGGGCTGGGTGGGCCTCCTCCCCCCGTCTCCTTCTCTTACTGCAGGACCAGGGGACTGGGAAAGGGCAAAGCCAAGGTCAGACTGCTAGGAAGTGGCTGGGGCTAGAAGTGGCACAGAGCAGGAGAAAAGTGGACTGTCCCCTGCATGCCAGAGGATCCAGAACTGCTCTTCCCGCGCCTCTGTGGCTGCAGGAAACCAGCCTGCTCCCCGCCCCCCACAGAACACCAAAGCGCCCAAGTCCCCATTCATCTACCCAGTTACCAAAGGAAGTGAGGAATGGCCTTTGCGGGTGCCAACCAACTGGAACTGCGGACGCATCAGGGAGTACAATGGCCCTTCTGTTTAGAAAGAAATACTTAAATCTGCAAATATTTGTGGGCATAATCATTAGATCTCAGTGGACATTCCTTTCTCTTCTGCCTCTATCCTGCCAAACTCTTTTAACACTGAAATCACTGCGTATTTTCTGTGAGTGGTCGTTGTTTTAATCCTCACACATATCTATCAGGATACACAGAGGTATTTTGGGGTAAAGCGATATGAAGTATGGTTGAAATGAGGTTGGTTATGTGTTAATATGTGTTGAAGCTGAACACTGGAGGTATGAGATTGTATCATATTATTCTTTCTGCCTTTGGATATGTTTGAATTTTTTTCCCCCTTAAAGAATATTTACAGGTCTTACACGTCCAGAAGAAAAAACAAAGGTGTTCTATACCCATGTTAAACAAATGCAAATAAATAAAGTGAATGGTATTATCATTCAATTTAGATTCTATGAGGCTCATTGGAAGATAAATCCTAGTTAATCCTAAAATCTTTTTACCAGTGTCAATGCCTTTACATAGCAGAGAGAACAATAAACATGATGATAATCAAGAGAACATTTATTTTTCTGTACATCCACCTGCTTTCAGCTAGGTTGACTGCCAGTGAGGACACCCTCCAGGTATCCTTGTTCAAATATGCGTTGGCGTTTATGATAAAAGATGGAATACCTGTGTTATCCTACGCTGAGGATGCATGTGGCTGGTCAACAAGGCAGCATGTTTAAGAATCCTGTGTATGAAACGTGCAGTGTGTATTTAAAGTAGGATCACGATTTATAATGGACACACTGTGTGACCTATTGGGAGGTTCCAAGAGTCGTCCTGTCTCCAGTGCACATGAGGCAGCCCCGGAACCATCGAGATATCTGTGCACAGCAAGTTACAAGCAAGTCAAGATTGGAGATAACGTATCTCTACGTAAGTCATTCACCACTTTATCTTACAGCTAAGCCATAAGCCCTTTGTAAAAAGACTTATCTCATCAGGGCATGAAACCAGCGATTACAGTTTATTAAGGCAACGGGGTAAGATGGCCGTAAACATTCACACAGGATCTGAAAGATGAAAGTTGAAGAAATTTTAAAAATGCTCCTCTGGTGGTTTGTCTTTCTTTCTTTCTTTCTTTCTTTCTTTCTTTCTTTCTTTCTTTCTTTCTTTCTTTCTTTCTTTCTTTCTTTCTTTCTTTCTTTTTCTTTCTTTCTTTCCTTCCTTCCTTCCTTCCTTCCTTCCTTCCTTCCTTCCTTCCTTCCTTCCTTCCTTCCTTCCTTTCTTTCTTTCTTTCTTTCTTTCTTTCTTTCTTTCTTTCTTCCCCCCCCCCCTCTCTCTCTCTCTCTCTTTCTTTCTTTCTTTCTTTCCTTACCTCCTCTTCATTAAAATTTTACACTAGGAGAGACGTGGTGCATTCAGGAACGAACAATGGTGCAAATCAAAAGGAAATGAGAATTTCTCCATGTTTCTATTTATTCTAAAATAGGAATACTCATTCCTTCGGTTGCTTTTTATATCTCTTTAAATTCATATCTCTCCAATCTATATTTATATCTTTCCTATATTTCCGTGGAAACTGGTCTGAATATTATGGTTGTACCATACAATAAAAACAAAATAAAGGAATATTTTGTTATCTCTTCATCTTTATTCTTTGTCAAAACTCACAATGTCCGGTCACGTCGATAGTGACTCGCTGGCACTACAAAGATGGAGTCTTTGTCAATCTGTTTTCTCTGGGAATTGCAAAGTCTTCCTGCCCTACCCAGGGAGCTGGTTCACAGCAGAAAGAGACAAACCCTCATGCAGCCATTCTTTGTCCCATTCATAGTCCAATTAGTGCAAATTAGGTCAAGGGTAATTGCCCAAGTTCTAACTCCTTTAAGAAAATCTGGTAAGTCAGAAAGAAATAGCAAGTTCTATATATTTGTCCAATGTGACTTGATTCTGGTTTGGTTTTGGCTGCTATGATTTAGTTATCCCCCAAATGAATGGGCTTTGCCATGATTTAAATATTTCCTTCACACGTGTGTAGCATTCAAGGTCACATTTGCTTTAATCCTTAGAGAAGCAAAAAACTCAAAAGGAATATGGGGGCTATGTTCTTAATTAACAATAGCTCCATTAACATGGACATTTTTGGTCTTCTAGGCCCTTCTAAATTCATAACCAAAAAGTAGCGAAAAGAGCTATATGATTATTATACTTAGTGAACACAATTGAGCTATTCAATGTGATGCTAAAAACAATGTAAAAATGCAGGCAGAGAAGGCATTATTATTACTATTTTGTAGTTGGGAACAACAAAACTTAGAGAGGTCAAATGCCTTTCCCAGAGTCACAGAAAAAAGTGGCAAGACCAGAAGCAAACCTCTTTCTCCTGGATGCAAGTCCTTTCACCTTCCTGACATACTACACAATTTCTCAGGTGATTATGAGTGATTGACCTTAAATCATTTGTTTACCCTTGGAAAGCATTTTTCTCTCTGGATCTCCAGCTGCCTGGCACCAGCCCTCTGTCCAGGATCTTGGAGTCATGGTGAACAGGAGGGGAGCAGGTGGCAGCTTGGCCATCTGCCATGGAGAAAGCCTGGCTCACTTCCTCTGGGTAAAGTGTTCTGAAGCTCAGGTTTGTCAGGCATTCTAAAACAGAGGAAATCCAATCCACCTCTGGAGCTAGTGGAAAAATAAACACCAAAGTCAGTGTTTTCTGTTCCAAATGCAAACAACTCTCTAAAGGTAATTCGTCATTATTTTTAGAAAGAGAGAATAAAATTTCAGCTCTGTGTACCAAAACTATAGCCTCCTCCATTAGGGGCACTAATGCAGAAACCAGTAGAAACTATGCAAAGCCTGTAGTTCCTATATGACTAGGTAATGCTTAGATAAATAAATGGTTCCCATTGTACAACTCAATGTTTAGCCAAGTCCAAACATACTGCTGCCAACATTTTAAAGTCAACACTGATATCTAAAATAAACATAGGGCTGACTAACACACACTGGTACTTTAACAAAAATAAATTGTGCAATAACTCCTTGCAAGAAGAAGTTCTTGGGGTTTTTCTCTGGGTAACAGTTAATTATTTGGAAGAATATTAAGCCCCTAAATATTTTTTGATTCACCAATTCAATAATCTTGATTGTTTGGTTTTAGCTTTGAACACTTTCTTTCAACATCTCTGAAGGATCTGAGTGAGACCTTTTAGTCTGAAGCTAAATTAATCTGACAGTTTCACAGGAGCTGTTACAAGTCATGAAACTCCTGGGTCAGAGACAAAGAACTTCATAACCCACAGCGAGAGCAACAGCAGTGTCAGCGTTTGAGAGGGACTGAGAGAAAGCAGGCTTTTTTACACAGAGCAGCAACATGCCTGCTCATCGTTCTTGGGAGAAACTTTCTCACTCTTCCAAGGCAGTTTGCTATACAAACATACTTTAAAAGCCAGTCCAGAATAAACCAGTTAGTGCCTTTACTCACAAGACCTGAAGACCTGTGAGAAGACATGGAGAATCACCTCCTCCACTTACCTCCTACCAAACACTGCGATAGATGCTAAA
This sequence comes from Sciurus vulgaris, assembly GCF_902686455.1. Classification (NCBI taxonomy): domain Eukaryota; kingdom Metazoa; phylum Chordata; class Mammalia; order Rodentia; family Sciuridae; genus Sciurus; species Sciurus vulgaris. Next base: position 135,401,630 of record NC_136470.1, read on the forward strand.
GATAAGAGTAGTAAATGGAAGAACACGGTGTCTGCTGCTTGATAAAATGTGGCGGTCCTCATAAATTCAATCGTGACATCAAACTCACAAATCTTGTCTATAGGTATCATGGAGATTTCAGTTGGTGCACTATCCTTCTTCAACTTGATTCTTCTAATCAAGAAAGGCTCCGTCAGGCAGAAATCCTCTCTGTCCACTGCCAACGTATTTACTAGTGGAGTGTTAACGTGCTAAGTGCCGGCAAAATGGAACCAACGCATGGCGATTGCGCTAGAGTGCAATATTCCAGCATTTCCACAACATCCACCCTACCACATAATGGTCCAAATGACATAGAGCTAAAGGTCATTGGCCTGGGAAGTAGATAACAGTGTTTAAAGAAAGAAGTGAAAGCCGATAGAGAAATATCATGAGGGAGACTTCTCTTAATGGTATTGGTGGGACTTTGCTACAAAAGAAATTTTAATCAAACAACATCAAAATTCAGAGCAAAACAGCAAACTCTAGTCAATGAAGGACTTGGAGACACCTTTAGAATATCATTGAAAGGTAAGACTCTCCATGGAGACTGGAGCCCCATCATCACGGTGCATTAAAATTGCACCGAAAATGTGTGTTTGAGCCTCTGAAAAGGACATAGAATCGTGTCCAAATCCTGTCAACTCCAATCGATTATCTGTAATACCACTTCTTTTATTCTGATCCCTCAAGCTTTGTTCTGACTTTGTTCACAACACCTTCTCACCAATGGTAATTTCGCTTTCTTGGCAGATTTTCACATGCGAGAAAAAATTCTGACACAACATGAATATTCCAGATTCATTAATAGGACTATTTTTTTCCACTCCAAATTAGTTAATTGGCAAACTGGTTTACTGATACGGCTCTTAAGGATTTACTTAGCACAAGCCAGTTCCATCAGAGTCTGACTTCCCCTGAGAAAAATGAAAATAATGAGTGAGAATTTTTAAAATGTAAGCATACCATCAAGAAACACTAAATCCATCAGTGGGTTTGTCTGGGGCTCAACTGATGAATATAAGCCTTCTGAGGACTTGGAATGATTTACCAGCTGACTCTTCCCCCTTTGACATTTTTTCAATGTCATAATGATTCTGTCCTTTTCCTTTGACTTTTCCATAAAAGTTAAAAGTCAAGAACCTCATAGAGATCTATCCATAGTCTAGTACACAGCACAATTTCCTACCTTTGAATACTATATATCAGCAAATATTATATTCTTGGGCTATCTATGACAATTTACAAATTGTTTAGTATATATCATGCCTGTGATTCTTTGATTTAGCACAGACATATGTGTTTCTGCTAAGACTTTATATATATATATCTATATATATACATATATGTACAATTATATATATATAATGTGATATGTAAATATAAAACTGAAAAGAGCATATGCCATACTGGATCTTAGTGGCATGTATGTATATACACACACACACACCCCCATACACAGCTAGCCCTCTGCACGTACAGGTTCAACAGCTGTGACTTCAACCAACTACAAATTGAAAATGTTTTCTAGCAATTGCTCCTGTACTAAACACGTACACTTTTTTCTTGTCATTATTCCCTAAACAATACAGCATAACAACTATTTACATATCATGTACATTGTATTGTGTGTTGTCAGTATCTAGAGATGATTTAAAGAATACTCAGAGCACATGTGTGCATTATACGCAAATACCGCACTTTTTTATATAAGGACTTGTGCATCCATGGATTTTGGTATCTGAGGAATCCTGGAACCAATACCCCGTGTGAACTGAGAGGCAACTGCACACACACACACACACACACACACACACACACACACACACACACACAAGCTGGTCCCTGACTTGAGACTTAACAATGTTTCAACTTAAATTTTTTGCCTTTACAATGATAGGAAAGCAATAAACATTCAGAAATTATACCTCAAATTTTGATCTTTTTCCAGCTAGGGATTGTGGTAGGCTCTCTCTCATGATGCTGGGTAGTGATATTGAGTTGTAATTACCAGTCTTTCACTGGATCATGAGGGAAAATGACCAACATTCTACTGTGTCCCATGTTGATAAACTAAGATGTTCAGTAGACTATGTGTATTCAATGTATTTTCAATGTATGCTATTTTCAACTTATCATGGGTTTATTAGGACATAATCCCATTACATATAAAGAGGATTTGTGTATGTGTATAAACATACATATGTATATTTCCAGATGTAAATACCAGCATATATATGTAATATTTTTGAGATACAGTAGAATATTGGATAACAAAGCTCTAAATGGAAATACTGTATATATTTAGCCCATTTAAATCTATCTCATTTTAATAGAATGATGAGTCTATTGTTCCAAACTCTTGGACTCCCTCAACAGGAAGTTGATTCCAGTGTCTCAGGCTCTTGTCCTGGGGATATTGCCTCCTGTGTACTCGGTAGGAAAGAACTCTGGAGGGAGTTAGCATCTCCAGATTTACCTGCAGCTAATGTTCTGATGGCTCTTAGAAAAAAAAGAGCAGATTATAAAAGTCATGAAAATTACTATTGTGAAAAGCAGTAATTAAATACTATTTATGGTATCTACTGCCCAATGTCTAAGAAGTGGCTCAACTAAGCCTCCTGTGGGTGTGAGGCAGGGATTGGCAGGACAGGTGCAAGAGGCCCTGGTAGAAGTACCACCACAGCCTGCCCCATGACCTCACCTGCTTGCACACAGTGAGGGGAGACTTGCAGAGCAAGCGTTCCTGGGTGTGTTGGGAGGAGAGAAGGAAGGGACAGGGCACTGGCACCAAGCTTGCTTCTCTGAGCTGTGCTCTTGGGTCTCTATCAACCAGCAGCTGGGTGCTTTTCATGGTGGTCAGACCTCACACCACCCTGAGGAGCTGCAAAGCCACAAGCCACTTGACTGAGCAGGAGGAGTTCTGAGCACGCTATTTGGAGACAGATTAGACATGGGTATAGAAGGAGGCAGGTCTGGTAAGAATACCCTGAATGGAGTTTCCAAAATTTGTACATTTTAAAAACAAAATTCATACATCTCATAAAATCTAGTGTCTTTAAGGAATTACTTTGAAGGACTGCAGATGCAGCTCAGTGGTAGAGCACTTGCCTAGGATGCACGAGGCCCTGGGTTTGATCCTCAGCACTGCGAAATATAAAATGAAGGAAAGGAGTTGACTTGGTATTATAGTCGTGAAGGTTATAACGGAAAGACAAAACAGAAAGGAGCCCGGCCCTCCTGCAAAGGATGCACCCTCCCCTCCCGGCTGGCTCTCCACAACTGCTATGAGGCCTTGCTCACCAGCAGCCTGCCCCAGAGAATGCACTGTGTCGGTTAGAACTCACTTACGCCCCTGAGCAAGGGAACTGGAAAAAAGAGAGAAAAGAGGGAAGGCATGAAGGAAGGAGGAAAAAGCAAAGTGAAGCATGTTTACCTAAGTAAATCTTAGCTGTTCTTCTCTGCTGGACTCGGTTGCTTGACTGAGTCTCGGTTTCCTCACCTGTAAGTTGTCTTTAACATCCACCTTCCAGAGCATTGTGAAAATAACATAAGGTTTATATCTTACTGTGGATCCCCAGAGGGGACCTGAAACAAGAATTTGAGTGTAAGTAGCTCATTTCCCCCGAGGAGGGGGCACCCTAAGAAGGGGGCATGAAGACAGCAAAGACAGCAGCATTAGCCAGCCCCTGCCCCTGTGGCTCCTGCAGCTTAACAGGTCTCCATGTTAAAATGTTACACACACACACCACACACACACACACACACCACACAAATACACATGCGTATTTGTTCATGCAAAGTATACATTTAACTATGGAGGCTGCCTCTGGGAAGAAAATTGGAGAAAAGGAAAACATGTGCGGGAGACCTTTCATACCCTCCATGCACGTCACCTCTTTCCATTATTGTGTATATTTTTAAATAAAGGAAGTTTCAAAAATTTGCCAATTTTGATCTTTTTCCTATCTTACTCCCTTTCTTCATTGATCTTGAGGCTTATTGTCTAACAAACTCAGTGCAGCAAAATGATTTTCAGATTTCTACACAGGAAAGACCCCAATGCCCATCAGTGAATGGACTGTAGTATATGCAAAGCAATATTCTGGAGGAATGGAGCACATTCTAAGCATGAACTTCAAAAGCACATCAGGCCCAAAAGGCCACGTGGTGTATGTTTCTGTTTATAGAAAATAACCAGATTAGGTAAATCCCTAGAGTGGAAAGCAGATTTGTAGGTGCCAAGGGCCGGGAAGGAGAGAACAGAGACTGATGCTCAATGGATATGGGATGATAAACACGTTTCAGACCTAGATACAGATGTGGTGCACAATGCTGGGAATGCAGTAGAGAGAACCTAATTGTTCTTGTCAAAACATTTAGTTTTATGTTATGTGAATTTTACCCCAGAAATAAAATAAAATGTTCTTTAATCATGAGAGGGAATCAGTGCTTAGGTTTGGTTTAGAAAGCAGAGGTATAAAGAGAAAGAAAAGAAAGAAGGGAGGAAGGGAGGGAGACAGAGAAGGAGAAAGATAGTTTTGTTCCCTGCTCGGAGCAAATCCTCATTCATGTTTTGGGTTTATATTTTGGTATATTGGCATTACCTTGCAGCCTAATAATAATATTCAAATATATACCAGATCATAACGCATGGTATAACCTTCCAGTCTTTTTTACTTTGCATGACTATGCTTTCTTTAAAATCTAAAATGGAATTATGCCGTATGTTTCACCTGTTTTATTCCCTTCATAGGCTGCAATTTTTCATGTCATTAAATATTCATCTGCAGCATGATGTTTAATCCTGCATTGCATGCTAGAGCATGGAATGCTGTATATGATTTGCTCCGTGAATCCCTCAGCATGAGCTACTTAGGCAGCAGGGTTGGTGCTGAGAGATGAGAACCTGAGGCCTGGGGTCAGAAGACTGACCTGAGGAGCAGCCACCCCATCCGTGCGAGTGAGTGCTGCTCTGTCCCCCTTTCTCCAACCAAGACGCCTCCCTTCCCCAACATCATACCTGGAGTGCTTTAGTTATAAAGAAGCTTTGGTTACCAATGGGTAACTGAAAAAAATATTATGCATCCAAAGGACTCTTCAAATTATTTGCTCAGGATTATAGCACTGATTAGAACTAAAAAATTCTGCATATTTTAGGACCAAAGTAAAGAAATTATCTTTGTATATACGTTAGAGTGCATTATTGTCACATATAATAGTGGGGTTCATTTTGACATGTTCATAAATGCATATCACATAGTTTTCTCCATTTCAATCCCCAGAACTATTTCTCTCTTCCCTCCCCTATAAGGGATTATATGATCATATTTTAATTTCTTTTTTTTTTTTTTTCTTTTTTTTTTTTTTGGTACTGGGGATTGAACTAAGGGCGCTTGACCACTGAGCAACATTCCCAGCCCTATTTTATATCTAATTTAGAGACAGGGTCTCACAGAGTGGCTTAGGGCCTTGCTAAATTGCTCAGACTTCCTTTGAGCTCATCCTCCTTCTGTCTCGGCCTCCTGCGAGGCTAGGATATTAGGTGTGGGTCACCATACCTAGCTATATTTTAATTTACTTTTTAACTGATACATAAAAACATGAAAATTGGATATGCTAATGGAGTGCCACATGATGTTACTATACACATATATGTTGCATAACGTTTCAATCAGGTAGAGTCTATTTATCTTCTCAAACATTTATCACCATCTAGAAACTTTTGAAATCCTTCGCTTGAGATATGGGACTATCTTTTTAAATGTCAAGATACAAAGAGATGTTCATTTTATTTTACAGAACATATTGCAAGATTTGAGAACATTTATCCAGAAGCCAGGACATTTGCAGAACAGAAATGCAGGGAGAAAATGGAGCATGTTTATCAAATAATGTAAATAAAGTTATCAGTGGTTTGGCAGCTTATGAAAACAACAAACTCTTATATTTAACAAAGCAATTTCAACCATCTGTCCAAAAGCTACAGTTCCATTTGAGGTCAGTTTATAAAGGTACAGAACTGAAGGGAACTTTTCAAACACCCAGAGTCCCGCTGTGCTTCCACCCTCCAGGGCTTGGAGGGTCCTCTGTCTCCAACACCACTCAGGATGGGGGCACCTGCTCTCGTGTTCAGACTTGGAGGGTCTGGGTAGAGCCTCTGTAGTGGCTGTAGTTAGTGCCTCTCTGTAGTGGCAGAGAGGCACTAACTTGCTCAAAGTATAATGGAAACCATTATCAGAATAATACTTATTTTTAGAAAGTATGATATTACAATCAACATTTCCCTAGACATCAAACTTGGCCCAACTGTTCATAAGTTCTTCAAAATATATCTTGCACCTGAAACAATGTTAATACATGCTGGTCATTCATTCATTAAATATTTGTTTGGTACTTGGTGACAGATACCTTCCTCAGTTCTGGGGGTATGAAGGTAGAAAGGGTAGATGAAGCCCTTCTTTCTTGAGTCTTACGTTCTTATGAAAGGGACTGGCAATCAGATAAATGAGCCAACAAATAAATAAAATAATAGCAACAAATAGCATTAAGTGCAAAGAGGAAATAAACAGGGGTTGTGATTGACAGAAATCAAGGGAAATGTCCTGTAGGGAGTCAGCGGGGAGGAAATGTTTAATGACATGATGCTGGAGCTGAGGGCCAGCTCCAGGGGATGGTGCCAAGCCTGGGAGTAGGGGAGAAAGGACATTGCATCAGGAGGGAGCAGCCTCCGAGTCTCTGCAGACACATCAGATGTGGCAGATCTGTTAGGGTTAGGATGTGAGGCGTGCCCCCAAAGCTCTTGTTAACACAGGAATATTCAGAAGATTGTGAATGACTAGACTGTGAGAGCTGTCACCTCATCAGTCCATCATAGTTTGAATGGACCGACCGGGTGGTAACTGTAGGCAGGTGGAGAATGACTGGAGGAGGTAGATCACTTGGGGTGCACCCTGGCAGAATGCATCTCCCTGTGGCCCCTTCCCCCGTCTTCTGCTTCCTGACCCCACCATGTGCTGAGCAGCTTTCCTCATCATGGGTCCTTCCGCCATGATGTGCCAACTCACCTCAGGCCCAGAGCAATGGAGTGGGCCATCCATGAACTGAGACCTCTGAAACCAGCAGCCCCAAATAAACTTTCTCTCCTCAAGTTGTTTTTGTTGGGTATTTTGTCATAGAGACACAAAAGGTGGCTAAAACAATACCTGAGGAACTAAAGGAAGGTGAGCAGGCAGAGAGTGCAGTGACGAGGAGGTGAAGGAATAGTTGGAGGCCTCTTGAACGAGGCCTGGAAGCTGAAAAGGAGCCTGGGATTTTTTTTTTTTTTTTTTTTTTTTTAATGTGAGGCCAAATATAACATTTGTAATAATGCTTTCCTAAAAATCCTGTTTCAGAAGTTAAATAAACTTGAAGTCAATGAATTGTTTTACTATAATAATAGGAAGAGCATTCTTTTAAAGACAATTCAGGGAACTCACAACATCAGTTAGCTAAAACTAACCAGGAAAAGTGGACTGAAGGGTGGCCTACATCCCAGCGTGCTCTGAGAAGCCCCAGGTTAGGCCCACCTTCCCAGCAGGCCTTTAGTGTGCAGTATTTGTCCCAGATACTTCCTTTTTTAATGAAGTGTGTTTACTAGCAGTTGCATTAAGACCAGCTGAAATGGGTTGTGTAGACAGCCACTTTGTCCTTCCAGTTTCTCTTCTGACCTCTTGGAGTAGTGTGTGGCTCGCAGGCAGTGTTGTCTTCACTTTAGCATAAAGTCAGAGCCACGTCAGCAAGAGCCCCGTTCTCTCTTCTCAGCTCTTTCAGAGTGATGTTGCTAATGCTTCCTTTTCAGGAGCACGGCTCAGAGGTAGGTACCCTTGTTAAACTGAGGTTGCTCAGTCATGGACAGGTACTGACAGCTCCTTCCAATCTCATGTGGAGGTAGAAGAAATGCATGGTAATGAAACTGCAAGACCCTTTAGGTATCAGTTTGTGCCACAAAGTCATCAAGCGGCCAGGTAAGCAGAAAGCACTGGAAAGTACAGGTGAGGTGTATATAAAATATGTTCAGAGAGTCATGAACAGTCCTGCTGCCAAGTCATTGTACAGTGTTATTAATGCTACGGTGTCTTTGCCACTTATCAAATGGCAAAAGTCCATGACTATTTCTTTATTGGGCAATTTTTTTTTAAGTTTTATAATAAATTTTCATTAACAATGACTTCAAAGAAATGGAAAAATGAGTTTAATAAAAACTTAGCTACCGAATTTTCATTTCTCAAAAAAGTGAATGATGACAGTGAAACATATAAGATGTAGATATTTGCCATCCAGCACGGGAGACATGGGTAGCACTTGAAGTAAGGAGACAAGAACCTGCTGGAAAGTCATCAAGGTCCACATCAAAAGTTAATAGTTAACTCAGGAAACTGGGACGGAATATAACAGTAGTGCAGCCTTGGAACGTGCATGCACACGACCTTCTTTGAAGTAGAACTTGCCATTTACATCAAATGATCCCTTTTCTGTATGTTTTTGCAGTTATTATATGGTTACCAATTTTGGTGGTGTAGAGCATTGTGGAAAACACAATCCTCTTTTTAAAGTAAACCCTTGGAGCAGAAATTTACCTGGAACCTGCTGCCGTCAAAGGATGCACAGTTGTGTTTGCACAAGCTGCGATATTCTACCAATTGAAATAAAAGCTGTGTTGTCAAAATCCCACAAGTATTTTTTGCATATATGCAGATAAGCCTAGTGTGGTGTCTCAAGCCTGTAAGCCACTCAGCAGACAGAGGCAAGAGAATATCAAGTTCAAGGTCAGCCTCAGCCATTAAACAATTCAGCAACTTAGCGAGGCCCTAAGCAACTAGTGACATCCTGTCTCAAAATAAAACGTCAAAAGGGCTGGAGATGTGGCTTGGTGATAAACACCTTTGGGTTTAATCCCCAGTAAACAACAACAACAACAAAAAACCCAAACAAACAAAAAAATCGCCAACAAGAAAAGAAAGAAATGTACATATATATATATATTTGCAGATAAAATAACAGCTGCACAATTTTCATGGTGACACTGATATTGAAGTGAGAAAATACTGAGATATGGCAGAATATGAATTTATTCTGTGCTGTTTGTCATCAACTAGATACTGAAGCATTCAAGTCTTAGAAGAACAGATTTGTAACTCAGTCCAAGGGTCCTACAAGGGCACTAGATGCTTTTTGTAAATGTGTTCTTGAAATTTTGGTGTGTTTTATTTGAAATCAGGTGGAAATCCTTAAATGAAAGTATTCAATGAATGGAGTATTCCAAAACTTCAGCTCTTAAACTTATAACAAATTGCAATTATTGAAGACAAAGCTTGTAACCAAGAAGATATTGGAATCGCACCAAATAAAAGCAAGTAAAAAAAAAATAAGCAATAAGAATTTAAATGGATTATAAGATTTAATTGTGAAGTCTGTGTTTGCTTTTTGGGCTATTTTGACTTATATGAAAAAAATATTTGATAGATTCCTCATTTTTCATTGCATGAATTTGCATCCTATACCAGAATAATAAAATGAAATTGAAAACATATATTTTTGCAGCATCTGTATTTGTTTAAACATCTCATAGAATCATGTTATTGAGAATTTTTTGTTTCTCGCCTTTTAAAAATATTTGTCAAACAAAGGTACGACATTGATAGTCAAAAGAGAAAATACCTATGGAAATATATGAATCTAAACATGTACACATTTCAATACAAAAAAATAAATAAAATTAAAGCTGAAACTCTTTTCCTCTTAGAATTTTCTGTGAGCTTATCAAGTATTATAAGCTTAAAATCTTTGATTTTTCAATTTAAAATATAAAGAGAACAAAGTGCTAATAATTTCAAATTTATTAACCATGCAATACAAGTTTGAAGATGGTTTCAGGTAATTTTATTTAAAAATTATAAATAAAAAGACCTTGTTGAAAACATAATTTTCAGAAAAAATACCTGTGATGTTATTAGAGTTTAACTAAGAAACTTATTAAAGTATATTATTATGTACCAAAAATATTATCCTCCTTTGTCTTTTATGTTCAAAGAACATTTCTTTTTAATTATTTAAAATTTTACCTTACTGTATGTGAATATGCTACTTTTAGAGAAAAAAAAATTTACTGATTTATTTGTTTATTTGGTACTGCTGATTGAACCCAGGGTTACCACTGTGTTTCAACCCCCCGCTTTTTTTATTTCTGATTTGGAGACGGGGTCTCACCAAGTTGCGGAGATTAACCTCAAACTTGGACTCCTCCTGCCTCAGCCTCCCAAGTCAGTGGGATTATGGGTGTGCACCACCGCCACCACACCCCGCGCAAATTTTATTTTTTAAATAGCTTTGTTGAATAGAACTACCTTGTAAGTTCAATAACAATAAAACAAATCTGTCATTCAAATATATTTTAAAAGTGTGTACTGTGGTTCTAATTATTTTTGGCAGTTCCTTTGATTCTTAAGAGTGTCTGGTCTGCAGGATGATTTATGTGGTGTCCTTAGTTAGGCCTGGGTCTCAGACACCCATGTCCCCTCTCTTGCAGGAATAAGTCCAAAACACCGGGGCTGGGAAGTTGTGATGGAGCCGCCTGGGAGCCCCTCTGTTCATTTATGTTCAGGACACAATGCCTGGTCCCTGCTGGCCCTGAGGTCTCCTACATTTTAAAAGTAGATTTTAAAAGCTGCCCCAGTGCGTGTCTCTGCCATGAGAAGAGATGGAGAAACACTGATTCTCAGCCTTGGGTGTGTGTTGGTCACACGCCCCGAGTACCTTGTCAACTAAAGAGCAGGTGCTGGACAGACTCCCTTCCTGCGCTTGTTCTGGTGTGGCAGGTAAGGACCTAAAAGGTATTTTGAAAGAGCCAGCCTCCAGGGCTAGAGGGGAGGGAACAGATAAGTGTGGAAACCAGCAGATCCTCAGGGACAGCTTTTAAGCTGAGTTTGAAAACAGTCAAGAACAATTAAGGAGAGTTGGGAAAATTCACAATTTCCCTCATACGCCATTCAATTCCAAAGGTCTTGCTCCACGAATCACATGTGATTCCAGTGTTTTCTCAACTACAAAAAAAAAACTTGGAAAATTCTCCTTTCACTGTGTGGAATGGTGTGTCCTGCTCCACCCTGAAATAGCAAGAGTTCAAAGGTGTCTCAGCACTTTCCACTTATGGTTTCTGGCTCTCAGAAGTGGAAACTCTGGGGGCAGGTGGATTGGGATTTCTAATAAGGAAAAAACTCAGACATTTCAGCTAAAGCTAAAACCCCAGGAAGTTGGAGGAATCGCATACAATTCCTTTTGTAAAAGGAAAGAAAAAAAGCACACCCTTCATCATGTTACTTCAAAAACATGCGGGTTTCCTTTAGAATCTAACTTCTGAGACACTCTTTTTCTAACCTCTGCTCAATAACGGACATCTGCATTTTATGTTCCTCTAACTTTTGAACTTGAACTTTTTTTTCTCTCTCTCTGTACTAGGGATTGAACCCAGGGGTGCTTAACCACTGAGCCACATCCCCAGCCCTTTTTATTCTTCATTTTGAGACAAGTTTTTGCTGAGTTGCTTAGGGCCTCTCTAAATTGCTGAGGCTGGCCTTGAACTTGCCATCCTCCTGCCTCAGCCTCCAGAACTGCTGGGGTTATAGGCATGTGCCACCATACCAGGCTTGAGCTCCTCTCCTGTCCTCTGCCCCCCCCCAACAAGTTTGAGTCTGCTCGAAGACAACCCTTTCTTTCTATCAACTCCAGCCTCCCTCTGCCATGAAATCTAGGCCATCCATGGTCGTCTTTCATTTGGGGACTCTTTGCATCCTTAACAAGTCATTTCACCTTTGGGATGCTCCTCACCTGATCTGCCAGTGGTGACACCAGCTACCTAGAGTGAGTAGGGAGGGCTGGATAGATGCTACCGCCCCGTGACTGGTCACAGTAACTGCGCGTCAATGTCTGCCATTGCACTGGGGACTGAGCGCTCCTGTGGAAAGATGGAGTGGTACTCTGGAGACAGTCATTGGGCTCTGCCAGCATTGGGTTCCAGCATCACTTGGCTCCTGCTTACAAAATGGGGATAAAAATTCCAGTCTCATAGAATTGTGCGGGAGACCAGAGTAAGTGGAAGCCAGGTCTTCCTGGCCCTGGTGTATACAATTTGTTTGTTCCCTTCTGACTTCCTTGGTGGGAATCCATTCATTCACTCATTTCCTAGATATTTGTTAAGGACTTAGAATCTAATTGTGAATGAGACATCAACAGTCTCCTCTTCTGTGACTTGGTAGTGGTCCTGCTCCAATGAGGACAATGGGGGAGGACAGCTGGTCCAGACTTGGGAGGTCAGGGAAGCTGGGAGCTGAAGGAGGGTGGGGATGGGTGACTGGGAGAGAAGGCTATGGTGGTCATGCATCCCAGGCAGAGGCACGAAGCCATGCAGACACCTAGATGTGGAGGGTTCCAGCACCGTTGAGTTTGACATGACAAGACCCAACCTGGGCAAGACAGGGCAGGAGAGGTGATGTGCATGGAGCCATGTGATGCCCTTAAGCGTGTGTAAACACAATCTGCTCTGATCTTAAAACAACCCAAAGAGGTGGTCGAGGTGGGAAGAAGGGTCCTCATTTTAATGATGAGCACACAAAAGTTAAGAAGGATTAAATAACGAGGCCCAAGTCAAAAGTCAATTAAGGTGAGGTCTCGTGAAGTTCCTAGGCTACTATCAAGGATATCATTAAACTCTATTTCCTTAATTTTGAGGTAGGGGGTAAGACTGCTAAGACCAATCCCTGTTTTCAAATATTATTTTTGCAATCCTTAACAATGCAAGTCACGTAGTAGGTGTCCACTAAATGCGTGTAATGTTCACATGAATGAACTCACTTTCTCTACTTCATGAGGGAGCGACAATGAACCACAGCAGTATGAGAGCAGATACGGGATACTAGGAGCCACGGGGTAAAATTAAGTCCTATCCAAACCCATCACAATGTCTCTGCGTTATACGTAAATAACAGGCAAATAAACGATGTCACATCCATCCAGGGTTTTATGAGTAGCCTTTACTCTGACATGGGAGAGATGCGTGATATATCCAGTGGAAGGCACAAAACAGTGCTTTAGTATTTTAGAGCATAATTTATATTCAAAATGATGTGGCCAGGGGAAAATAGTCAACACACTGGTTTATGTACAGACTATCTCAGTGAAAATTCAACAACTGATAATGGAGTTTCTCCCAACGAAAGGAACTATGGGGTCTCCAGAGGCTGGTAGGAGGGAGATTTTCACTGTGTATCTTTTGAATCATTTTATTGTATTATCTATTTTTAATTGCATTAAATTTAAAATATCTTCTGTACATTTTATCAGCAACTCTAATTTCACTGTTTTATTTTTCCTGGGTGGTTTTGACTTCCTATGAAGCATAGACAGAAACTAGTCCTGTGGACATTAACAATCCTTACAGTTGTCTGGGGTTTTTATAATTTCAAAGGCCCGTTATCCTATTATCAGTAGATGTTAAACCCCGGCCCTCAAAGTAGTTTCACTGTGAATATTGGTTGATATTTTTGTTTATGTTAGCAAGTAAGGTGAAAGTAAAACAATAAAGATAAACATCGAAACCCAACTCACTCATCAAGGATGGGAGCAACTTTGCTGAATTATGCAATGGTTTTCAGATGCTGAAAGAATATTTTCTCAAGTTTTATGCTAGAGGCAGAACCCAGCAGTGCAGATACAACACATTTTAAAATTTAAGCTGCATTATCACCATCTTCTCCATCATGTTCTTAAGTCTAGACAATAAACAATAACAAATTCAACATTGATTTACGACGTTTGCAGTTTTGTGGTATAAATACTCCTGTCAAGGCTGATTTCAGGCTACCCACGTGACACTGCTGAATGTAGAACTGGGTAGGAACGTGCAGCAGGGACGGCAGGTGTACAAACCTCAGAAGCCCAGGTGACAGTAAAACGTAGCAACATGACTAGGAATCAAGGAGTTTTTGATTTTTTAACTTCATTTCAAATATATCTTTAACTGAAAATTTGTGTTTTTAATTTGTATAATATCTGCGCTTAGCTTCTAGAAGTGTCCTAGTCAGCTCCCAAGAGGCTGCTGAAGTTGGTTCCAGCATACCACCGCTCTGCAGGAACAGAGGCCCGCCTCGTTCCATGGCACCTCACAGGAAGCATACAGGAAGTAATGTCACTACAAAGGCAAAGCATTAAGCTGACAGAGAAGGACCTGCCGACTTTACCCTGAAATAACAGAAATGGCTAGCTCTGGAGGCTCACAATTCAAAGCTCAGCACTGAGCAGTTGAACATAGAAAAAAGGGAGAGAGAGAGAGAGAGAGAGAGGAGAGAGAGAGACCTAAAGTCCCTTTAGGCTCAAATGTTCTAATAATGGAAACTTCTACATTCCAGATGCTGTCTTTGTACCTTGGATAAGTTACTTGGCCTCTCTGAGTCTTGGTTTCATTATGAAGACTGTAAAATGAGAAGAAATAGTGACTTTCTGAGCAGATGGTTGTAAGGAGATAAACTACCATTGGTAATTCATCAGAAACAACCAGCGTGCACCAGCAGGTGACTGGATAAACAAACTGCTTGCCCTGTTGTGGATGGCTAGTCAGCAGCTGCAAGGACCAAAAAGGGTGTGTTCATGGGGGGATTCACAGGGAACACAGGCTTGGGGGAGGTCATGGGATGTTCATTTTCTTGATTCTAGTGAGGTTTCAAGGCAGGTGCATATGTCACATGCATCTAATTGTACCTTTTAAATACGTACAGTTTATCATATGTCAATTCTGCCTCAATGAACTCTAAAACAACATGAGACCCAAAAATGGTGTCTTCCTCCAGGACTTGAGTCCGTAGTGAATCCCTTCTTTCAAGGAGCTGCTGAGTGAGGAAGCTGTTTTGCTTGGCAGTATCTCCCCACCAGGAAGGAAATGATAGTCTGTCCCCTTACCATGTCCGTGGGATCCATCCGCACGACAGAGAATCACAAGCTAACAAGTTTCAAACACTCTAGTACTTACAAGAAGCTTGCACCGTGTCCTTCTTTCAATTTATGACTTTGAACTCAGTGAACGCCTTCCTTTACACGGCTGCCCACCCTTTACAGGGACACCAGTTTTGCAATTCCTGATGTACTACAGAGAGGATGGTACCTATGAGTCAGAAAGAGGGGTCTCAGGAGAAACCAGCCCTCCCTTGGTACCTTGATCTTGGACTTCCAGCCCCCAGAACTGTGAGAAAATAAATTTCCACTTTTTAGCCACCCAATCTGTGATTCTGTTACAGAAGCCCATGCAGACTAATCCTGTCCCCTCCAGTTTTGTCAGTTATAAAATGGGGATGTTTTTGTCAAATTTGTGAAATTTGTGTGTGCGTGCTGGGGATCGATCCCAGGGTCCTGAACATACACACAAGCGCACTACTACTGAACCACCCCCAGCCCTGTGCAAAATTCTTAAGGCTGGAATGACAAAAGTCTGACTCTGAGCTGGAAATGGGGATGAGGGACAGAGGAGAGGACAAATGAAGGGGAAAGATCCAGATAACATTTCAATTGGCCTTTCTACCTCATTTATTATTCATTTATTATTTTAAGCTATAGAACAGCTTAAGTCGCAATATATAAAAGTCATGAAATCCCACCTCTCATAGATATCCCTTGACATACTGAGGTATCGCTGAAGGCAGTGGGACTTTATTTAATATGTGTACATGCATAAATACAACATTTTTCTCAACACTGATCCTATTTCATCTATTTCATGTCCTTATTGTTTTTTTTTTTGTTTTTTTTTTTTTTTTTTTTTTTTTTTTACTAATAGCAAATCTAAATCATTTTCCCAATAAGAAAGAGGAAAGGTAGATCCAGTGGTCTGTGGTTACCAGGGGATGACACAAAGCTGAAGACCTGTCCTGAAGGCCCCCAGGAGATGGGAGGGGTCTGCAGCTGTCCCAACAGGCAGACAGCACTGAGCGAGCCCTTCCAAATGGAGGGGCAGCTGGTAACTCGGAAGTCAGTGGAGAGCGGCCTGACCCCAGCACATCCCTTCTTATTTTTTAGGACCTCTGTTGGTGACCCGTGGAGTTCAGGGCCTGGGTCCAGTTTCAAGAAGGGAGAGTGATCACAGTTAGGTAGGGGTACTTGTCCCAGGCCCCAAGGGCTACGGTATAAGGTGGTGCTTGTTTATGAGTGGGGTGGTTATGAGTAAAGGAGAGAGAAGAGAAAATCCTTGATAACCATGTCCAGTCACATGCAGGGGCGCCGGGCACCGTCCCCCGCATCCAGTAGTGCTAGGATTAACCCTAGGCGCAGGCTAGACCTCAGCCTAGATGGGGCTGCAGTGGGAGGGATGGGGTGGGCGGGGTAGACTCAGAAAACTTGGGTAGATGGAAGCCGTGCCAAGGGACTGCACGAGAAGGAAAGGGAGGGGAATGAAACGTTTCCCAGTCTTCTCTGCCAAGAATCCTCTGGAAGCCTTGCTAAACCTACAGAAGTCCAGCCCCCTTTCCTGGAGATTCTGCCTTAATAAGTCTGAGGGGAAGCCCTGGAATTCATATGTCATTTCTACTGTGGGAGCAATGACTTGCAGGTCCCTGGCTCAGGTGACTTGAGTGCAAGTAACATAATTGATTGCCTTCAGTTTTAAGTATGTTCAGCTTGAAATACCTCTGGAACATAAAAATGATGACGATTAATTCTGTTGAGCATTTACTCTACACCAGGGCTAATTTAATCTACACCCCATTCATCTAAGGGAACTGCCGTTATTCTAAACCACTTTGCAAGTGAGGAAGCTGAGCGGTGGAGACTTGAAGTCACTTCCTACCAATCACACAGCTAGCAAAGGGCAGCTTTGGATTTAACCTAGCCACATCTTCTTACTTCTAAGTCTTCATTCTTTGCCATGTGCTTTCCTAACTGCTAAGTGGATCTAGCCTTCAGAGGAACACGGAGCTCTGACCTGGAGATCATGATTTGAAAGTGAAATTTGTTTCAGCTTGTGCAAGGAAAATCTGTGGAGAAAGGCACTGAACAAAGATGGAGATGTGGTCCTCTTTGAACAGACTGGCAGAGGGTGAGAAAGCCTCGTGGGTCAGAGAATCCAAAGAGAGCGAGGGGGCCAGCGTTGTATATATGGAACAAGTGGAATGGCCAGAGAGTCCATCTCAATTCAGCAGAGAGTTCCAGTAAAGTGATTTTCCTTGGCTTGAGCAACAGGGATAATGTTCTATGTCCTGGAAGGTAGGGAGAGAAGCCAGTCTCTGTAGATTATGGATTGAGAAATGAGGAAATGAATTGTTGGAGAAAGAAACTGTTCAATGATACTCATTAGAGCACAGTGAAGTGGATTTTACTCGGGATCATTGTGACAAATACCACACACTGGGGTCTTGCCATGGGAAGGAACATTGAGCTCAACTCTGAATAAGGAAAGGGAAAGTGGGAATTTATAGCCAAGGAGCAGGGAAAGCATTTTCATGACAAAAAAACACCATTTCATATTGTGATTTTTTTCACTTAATATTATAGCATTTAATCATGTCCTTAAATATCATTTTAAAATATTTTATTATCTAGTGATTTCTTATGTGGGTGCTCTATTTTTAGGACGAATGAAACATTTTTAGATTACTTTCTAGAAAAATTAGATCTGTCTCTTTTCTATCAGAAATATATTAGTCCTACATTGCTGTACTTTACTGTGGGGCTATCAATTTTTTACATCATTGCCAATTTGACAGGGAAAATAGGGTGTAGAATTGTAGATTTTAATTTGCATTTCTTTATCTTCAAGGTTAGCCATTTTCATTAGTTAAATATATCCCTGTTTTGAAATGTCCACATCCTTTTACCTATAATGAGAGTCATGCTTTTATTAATTTAAAATAATTTTAATATCAAAGACATTAATACTTACCTGCCATCTTGATCATGTTTTTAAGAAAAAAATTTTTTTTTCTAGGTGTAGTCAGATCTCTAAATATGATGGTACAGATATGGCAAAATAATGGATGATAAAATTTGCAAATATTTGTGTATTTTCTTTCTGGATTATATGTTTTAAATACCAGGAAACATCTTCATTATCGTCATGAAAACCATCACAATGCTTTAGAATTTACTCCAGGTATTCTCTTCTTTATTCCTTACTGGAACTAAAGATTTTCCACTATTATTGTTGCATGAATTTTACTAATGCCAATAATAATTGGATTTCTTCGTGGAACACATAGGTTTGTAAAGCAGGCAGTAGATGAGCTGTTCCTTTTCAACGAAATGTCTAATTCTTTCTATGAATTCAAATGAAAGGAAAAGTAGGGCGTCATAGAATCAGGAGTGGCTGTGGGCTCTGGAGTCAGACAGCCTTTGTTTCCCCACTGACCAGCCAGAGCTGTAGCCACAGGCCACGTTTCCTCTGAGTTGGTTTCTTCTTTTGTAAAATGGAAATGATCTGTCTGGCAGGACTTCTTGTGAGATTTAAATGAATGGAAGGATGGAGACCAAGTGTTTGTTTCCTAGTCTGACACAGGGCAAGGACCCCATAAATGCTACCATTCTTGGCTAATGTGATGCGACTCCACGGCTTCGTTCAATGTGAGTCCGCTTTTCATGCATCTTTCTAAAGTCCCTCCACCACTGTCAGTCTAAAGTTCTGTTATTTATATACTTAATTTGATCTTCTTATGAAACTATGATAGAATAATACAAGGAGCACCTGATTATTATTTCCTGATCAACACAGTGGTCGTTTCTTTGTTATAAGGAACTTGGAAAGAGTGACTAGTGACCCATTGAACAACATCAAAATCGGATACTACTGTGATAAAATGTGCTCAGCAATTGCATGGAGAACTTCCAAATATTCAAAGATATCAAGGGAACTTAGGAATGGGAAGGGTAAAAATAAAAAAGGTGAACATAAAGCAGGATGGGCACTTCCACGTGAAAGAGAAGAACTGAGCCCGCGATCCCTGTAGCGAGGGCTGATGGATGGAGAAGCACCTGCTTCTGCGGAAGAACCCAGCCCCAGACCTCTCCTGGTCCATGGAAGTTACTTGAAATACAGAAAACAGGAGCCACATTTTGCTTAGTAGTTTGATTTATGTTCCTTCAATGAATCATAATGGTGCCAGTTGGAGGTTAGAATAATATTTACTCTCCCCCAAGTCAACTTTTCCAACTTCTAGACCAAGAACCACTTCCCTGTTGACTTGCTCTCAGAATCTAGGAAGTGGAAATAGGAGGCAAAATCTGGATCTTTTCGAAGAAACCAGAATCAATTCTAAACTGCACTTCAGTTCTTAGGCCAACGGTTCCTAGGTAAATGCCAACTTCATTTCCTTTAATTAACTGCCATCTCGCCTTGATGGGCTTGTCCCTGACTGCCTAAGTGGTTCCTAGGTGACATTTCTGTCCAAACACCTTGGACGGTGTTGCTTGGTTCCAAGCGTAACACCTTCTTAATACCCTGTTTGTGCTGTGCCCAGGTACCACCTTCCTCCCTGGAAGGGAGCTCCATGGGAGCAGCTGCCCCAGCACGTCCACCAGAACCCCCCGTGGGTCAGGCACAGTGCTCCGTCCATCTCCTCCACACACTGAAGGAGGTAGATACCTTCCAAGAAACCACAGCACTTCAAATACATCATCTCCACACCCACCCTCCTCTTGGCACTGGCTCCTCTTTGCATTCGACGGAGACATTTCTGAAATTTCTCCAGGCACATCAACTCAGTTCCTTATCTGCTCTCCCTTTGTTCATTTTGACTGGTCTCAGGGTGGCAAATGGAATCCCAGCGAGTGATTGGTTATATCCTCTCACCTCACCCCGTACTGGAATTTACTCAGAAGGTCAGTAAACCTCCTAGCTAAGCTGGGGACCCTTCATGCCTTCAGTTGTTCAATAAAGATAAAGCTAAAGATACCAAAACAAACAAGCCAACCCTCGCCCCCAACCCGTGCCCCTTGCCCCTTGTGAACACTGGAGATTGTCTTTATTCTGTGCCCCTAAGCTCCAGGCCAGCACTTGGGACAGAGCTCTTGAGAGCCTTTATTTTTGTTTTTCAGGTAACTTTGTTACAAAGTCATGGTTACACAGAAACACAGGCAGCACTTGGAAAAATACAGAAAACACCAGTCACTCCTATGAATGTTGAAATCACCACCAGCCCAGAGGGAGCAGATAACAGCCTTCTGGCTTATCCTTCCAGCAAATTTTTTTTCCTATGTATTATTTATATCTGTAGGTACAGAAATAGTGATGGTGCATTTTCAAAAGTAAACATCTTTTAGTCTGCCACAAACATTTACTTGCTAAAAAAGAGTGAAAGTTTTGTTGTAGTAGGAGAGAGATGATTTGTTAGCTATGGCTATAACCCAGCACTTGGAATAGTGCTTGACTCCATAAACTCTTGTTTGAACAAATGAGTAAATGAACAACTGAATGCCAATGACATCACTCTGTTGAACAGGAAAGGTTCTCCATATTGGGAAGGTCCATTTGTTTATGTATGTTTCCTTCCTGGGGTAACATTGCAATCCTCTGGCACTTCTTAAAAGCAAATTACAGGCTTCCTGTTCAGGGTGGTCTTTAAAAGTGCCTTTGAGGTCTTTATGGTGAATGTGTCCAGGGTCTTTAGCCAAAGTTTAAGGAGTTTAATTTTAAAAGTCAAGTCAGGAGAGTCTAGATCTTTATTTATTCATAAATAAGTAAAACTTGTGAATTTCTGGCCTGGTCAGAATATAACAGAATAAAAAAAGCTGCCATTTGAACTAGTAGGACAGAAACAATTTTGCCTTCTACCTTTTCAGGTACCTTATTGGGATCCCTGTAACAAAATACAGATTAAGACAAAACCAGAACTTTACTAACATGTAAATCTCACATATACGTAGGAGAAACCCAGCGGATGGATAACCCAAAGAAGTGGCTTGAAATCCAGGTTTAAATATCATCTTTTGCTAAAAATTAAAGAAGTAAGGGTATGGAGGATCCCAAAGACTTAGGCTCACAGCGACACTTGGGTGTGAGCTACGTGTTACGGTATGTGTCACGGGGTAGGGACTGGGGGAGGACAAAAAGGCATCCTGCCTCGACTAGCATGGCCAAACTGGTGGTTCCTGCGAGGGGCAATGGGGGATTAGAAAGATAAAGCTGGGATCAGGTGGAGTGTTGCTGTCTGATGGAGGGCAGGTCTAAAGAGTCATGCCAGCAGTCTTTATGTACATGTCTCATTATCTGGTTATAGACTATATAAGCATTATCCTTTGTACTCAGGAAAGTTACAGAAAGTAGAAACATCTAGGCAGCTTTTCCACAGATGCAATATGCAATGTTAGGAGCTTTGTAAGGGCTCAAGAAGGTCTATTGTGTAAAGTTATGGTTAAGCAGGCAGGCTCAGGAATAGCAGAGCTGGTGAAACATTGTGGAGGTCATGAAAATTCATTGTGGTTTGTCATTGCGGTGTTGAGCATGAGAATTCCTCTGTCCCCAGAAACTGTGTGCCTGAGATCAAGGTGAAGGTGATAAGACTTACACAGAGTCTCCTCAGGCAGGAGCATCCTGTGCCCTTGCACAGAAACTTCCCAGGCACCAGGCATGCCACGCCCATGAGGTCATCAGAGACCCCCAGTCTCAGTCGCTGCTCTCCCATCCTCTGTCACTGCTCTCCCATCCTCTGTCACTGCTCTCCACAGCACCCCGTGTCTCCAGCTCTCATCTAGGTAGAGTTTTTACCCAAAAATGTATAAACTAATTTTGGTATGCAATCACACAACTCCAGATTGGGAGTGGGGACAATCTGGGAGGGACTGAAAATGAGCCAGCTTGTTTACATGGACCACCAGAAACCACAGTAGAGTTTAGAAAAGACAGACTCTTCTCCTACGGCCTCCTGTTTCCACCATTAAGATTCTGAAAGTGAACAAGCCAGGAAACTGACTCTTGGGCTCTGGAAATTAATATAACTGAGCACAGCAAAATCCCATCCATCACCTGCGTCATTGCCTGGGCTAGAAGCCTGGAGAAGGCAGCATTCCTGGCACACACGTTTGTGAGTGAACAGAGAAAAAGCCAGATTCACACAGTGCCACTCAAAGTTCTCCCACTTGTCCTCCAGGATCACTGGTTCCCCACGCACTTGTTGCCTGACGCAAGAGACTGGCATCTCAGAATCAGCTCCATTCTGCAGCATGTTTCTAGCCACAGAATGAAGGCAACATCCACTTGGAGAGGAATGGAAACCTTGACTTATGTAAAGGAATGGAGGGGTCAGTATAAGTAATTCCCATCTACCCATTGCCAGCTGCCATCATGATGCATATATAACTAATCATTGGCCATTCACACCACATGCAGGCCCAGCTGAACCCCAGTAGATAATCTGGAACCAAATTCTAGACATCCATATTTTGTCTATTAATACTTCAACATATATTTCTAAAACATAAAAATCTCTTGCTTTTTCTTTAACTATAGTGAGAATTCTATCTGATATTTTTCATAATTCTTTAATATGTTAAAATAGCCACATAGTATGGCTTAAATATTTTAAAGCTTTTGATGTACATTATTAAACTGCTTTATAGGAAGTCTGAGCAAACTTATCACCAACCATATTTGAGACTGATTGCTTACCAAATCTTCATCAAAATTAAGTACTATTTTTCATACTGTGACCAATTTTAATAAGCAAAAAATGGAATCTTATTGATGTCTGAATTTATTCTTGTTGAATTGCCCATGCAGTTGGGTATTTTTCCATAAGCTTATGAATTATTTATATTTCCTCTTCTGTGCACTCTGTTTCTGGCCTTTACCTATGCCATGGGGCCATCTGGCTTCTGTTTGACATTTCTAGCAATAGAAACTTTACTACTTCAGGGTCAGTTGTTCTGAACAAGGGCTGTAATTGCTAGAAAATGCCTATCATTGAACTGAAATCTATAGACAAAACTTAGTAATGTCTACTTAGCTCTGTCAGGTAGAGCAATTCGAAATGTCTTTCTTAGCAGATGTCATTATTTAAGTGTCTGATGACAATTAGTATAGCCCCCTACATTCTCCAAGCCAGCCTCCAAGTTCCTTTACCTACTCAGTTACCGTGGTTTCTAAGTACCTCATTATTTGGGCCAATCCCCTCCTACACACCCAAGCTTAATGTCCCTAAGAGAACGTCTCCAGATTCTCGTTTCTCTTCCCACAAAATGACCTGCACAAAAGGATGATACTCAAATCCTTACCTTCCTGCCCTTTAAAACAGTGTAATTTGGTATTTAAAAAAATATCTTTAAACAGTCTGCAGATGTAATTTCAACCTTAACGTGGAATCACAATAATTGCATAGGCAATATTGAATCGCTTTATCTGATACTATTAGAATTAGAAAGGGACCATTATAAATCATCTTATTTTTAAACAAATATTATAGTGATAGTTTCTATCAAAATACAGTCCTACCAATTGTGCTTTACAAACCCAAGACCAGGTTAGGTTCTGTGGGGGTTTCTATGTTAGAATATATAAATGTCCGTATGTATTTTCCTAACCTTCAAGGATTCTGCAAAATATCAGATTAGGAAATACTAAACTTGTTTAGGGCAAAATGACTTTTTTTTTTTTTTATAAATGCATTGAATGTCAGATATGGAGATCACTTGGGGCCAGCCTCCTTCCCCAGTTTTATGGAGAAAAAAGTTGGAGTTCAGAGAGGATGGGAGATTTTCTCCAGGACAAACAAGTAATCACAGGCTGGCTTCAGAGGTCAAGTTCAGGAGGTCAGTCTCTTCTGTGAAGGTCCATCTGCATCCGAGATCGCTCACTGTGATACAGGGACTCAGGGCTTCATTTCATTCTCAGAATATTTCCCTCATCAAAGATGCAATAGGAGATGGAATCTGCCAAAATAACTAAGGTGAGACAACAGGAAAGGGGATCATAAGAAATAATACCTTTGAATATTAATTATCAAAAATCTAGAGAGAACTTGGCCGTATCTTTTCTAAAATTTGTTAGAAGTTCTTGCCACCATTGGGGCCACAGATCTGTGAGAAATAGTAAACTTTTAGTCTAAGCCATGAAAGTTTGAAGTAGTTTATTACATAGCAATAGGGTAACTAGAATGAAATTTCCAAATCACCCCCAATTCTTATCTCTCTTTTTTTATAAACTGTTTTCCCATAGATATAAGTCATTACCAGAATTTCTAGTGAATGGTGTCTTCGATTCCTAAATGCTAATTCTGAAAAGCATGGGTCCTCTTTCCCTGCCTTTGGTATTTAGGATTCTGGTGATAGTTTACCCTCTCAGAAAGACGCTCCCATTGCCACTTCACAGTCTGGGACTTCTAAACCTGACTTCAGAGGACTGGCAGCGGGGGTTTCTTCTCTCTTAAAAGGGTCTCTTTTGAAGTGCTTGAGAGCGCCTCGCTATGAGGAAACCCAGGTCTCGGGGGGAGAACCCGGGCACAATGGCCCACAGCTACAGTCAATCCTTGTCTCCCAGTTCACTTTGCTGCCCACTGAGTGCAGCTCAGGGGTAATCCAGGAGGGACCAGCAGAGCAACCGCCCCCCCAACACTCAGGACAGTGGTAAACAGTGATCCACTGTTGTTTTAAGCAACTGCCCTTTGGGGTGTTTTATTATCCAGCCGTAGATATTAATGCTCAATAGAAATACTACTTTGTTATTACTATCACTCAGAAGACTGCATAAAGCATAATGGCGTGTGTTTAGATAAAATTGCTGAAGGAAACCTGTTTGCAATGTGGGAAATGAGAACAAAGCTGAGTTGATAGAGAAAATCTTTAGTTCATGAATTTCCATTTCTGAGACGTAAAATAAAAGCTTCGATTTGTTTGAGAAAATCTTTAGTTCATGAATTTCCATTTCTGAGACGTAAAATAAAAGCTTCGATTTGTTCTGACCTGGGAAACCACCACCACTATGATTGTTAAAAACCCCAACTGACATCTGAGTCACTCCATCATTTTATTTTTCTCTTCAACCTGGAATCATGTGTCTATCAAATGCCTTTTAAATACATGCCTTGACACACTTTGCATCTTCCCCCCACCCCCGCCCACTAGCAACTTTGAAAACTGCTAAGAAGACATTGTAATAATTGTTTATCAGATTTCCAGATCCAAACCTGCCTTCCTGAGAAATATGAGCATCCCCTCTAGGTCAAAATGTGGACATCCAATTCTCTGCCACTCCCAGAGATCTGGAAGTTTCATTTTCCTTGTGCACTTTAAACAAGAGAGATGTTAGAGGAGACCTCTCTAGTTTAAAAAAAAAAAAAAAAAAATCCTTTTCTTCCTTTGAACAGCACTTAGCACCTTGGAAGAAATTTTCACTTTTTTCCCCCAAGAATAACATCTTGTTTCTCTAAGGAAATTCTGAGGAGAAGAGGTAGGGATTATGTTGGCACATAAGGATGTTAGCTCTGTAGACTTTTAGGAAAGTTGGCCAATGCTGCATCCAGAGTTGGTCACAGCTCCCTCCCAAATCTCCAGTTCCACAACTGGAAGGTGTTTTAAGGTATAAATCCATGAGGATGTGGAGATCAGGGGAGGAGATAAGAGTATCTCTGCAGCAGCTGAGTCTGCTGAGGAGAAAACTGAATGCTGGGGTATGTGTTTATCAGAGCTGCTGTAACAAAGAACCCCCAGTTGGGCAACTTAAACAACAGAAATGTGTTATCTCACAGCTCTGGAAGCCAGAGGCCAAGGTCAAAGTGCAGGTGTGCCTTGTTTCTTTCTGAGGCCATGAGGGGATCAGTTTCCTCCCTCTAGCCCGGCTGGTGTGGCTTGCTGGCAAGTCATGGTCCCTGGCTCACAGAGGCGTTGACCTCAGTCCTCACCATCATCCTCACAAATGGGGCACATTCCCTGTGAAACTACCTTTTGGGTCCAAACTTCCCTCTTTCTGTAAGGACACAAGTTGTGTTGGGTTAGGTCAGTCCTAAAGAATTCAATCTTAACTAATCACTGATGCAATGATCTACTTCCAAAGGAAGTCATGTTCTTAGGTATGGGGGGGTCAGGACTCAACCTATTAATTTTGCAGGGGACCCGGTTCAAACCATAACACTGAGCCTGCAGTGAAAGCTGAAAACCAAACCCAAGTTAAAATTAAATAAAATTAAATGTTCAGCCCACAGCTACTTTTCAAGTGCTCAATAGTCCATGTGACTAGTGGCTGCCTAATTGGAAGGTGCAGATATCGGACATTACCATCACTGCGGAGTATTCTCCTGGACAGCTCGGCTCTGGAGAAAACAAAGCAGAAGGGATCTGAACCCCGGGGGTGGCAGATGCAGTGAAGGTGCTAAAAAGAGGCCTGTGCTACTGGATGCTGAGAACCCCCAAATCTACTGCTCTCTTCTTCGCCTCATCCACCAGATCATGCCCTGAGAATAAAGTCATTCCTCTAGCCACGAAAAGAGAAAACCTGTGACTTCAGTGTTGTTCTC
Organism: Sciurus vulgaris; assembly: GCF_902686455.1. NCBI lineage: Eukaryota > Metazoa > Chordata > Mammalia > Rodentia > Sciuridae > Sciurus > Sciurus vulgaris. The sequence continues at coordinate 135,428,158 of NC_136470.1, forward strand.
GTAGGAGGTAGGAGAGAAAGGAGAGCATGGTCAATAGCTTTTCAAATTTATTCAGGGGTGCATACCACACATGCCACATACATTATCTCATTTAATCTTCACAACTCAATCACACAACTCAATCAAACAATCTTCACAACTCAATCAAAGCAATGGGGGTGATTCTTATTTAGCAGATAAGAAAGCTAAGCATCAAGAGAGCTGAGAAATTTGTCCAAGTTGGCTTGCATTTAAAAGCAAACCCAGAATTCAAATGCAGGGCATTTTACTTCCATTACCTTCTACTACTTGCCTACATGATTCTCCCTCACTCATTGGGTAAGCACAACAGGTCTTTTAACTTCTCTGGGTCTAATTTTCCCCCAGAGCAAAATATGTCAAATAATACCCACTGTAAGAGACTACCTAAGAGAGGGTTGAAAGGTTTGAATGAGGGAACCTGTGAATGTTTATTTGAAGGTTTGCACCACTGTATGCAGAAATATCCTTTTATCCATGCAGGGTATCTATAGGAAAGATTCTGCATATGACCTTAAAAACATATTTGAGCTACTTTATACCAGCTCACCACTGTTGAACTATGGATGGACATTTGGTGGCTACAGGTGGATGTGTCTAGTCGCACCAAGAGTCAAAACTTCAGGTAATTCCATGACTTCAAAAAAAGTTTGCTTACCAGGTCTGGTACTTAACCCAGGGAAAGGCTCATGGCTGGTGCTCAATGAATGTTGAATAATGAATGAACCATTCAAGGGATAAATACATCAATCAATCAATTCTTTAATCTATTTTTTAGACTGTAGGAAACTGTGAGACTCTAACCAATGTGTGACATCCTCCTTTTGTATATACTAAAGTATATGGGACCATTAGGAGACCCAACACAGGCCCATGTGTCCTACAAGTGACTCATCAATAGCAAGAGACACTTGGTATTTTATTTCCACTGGAGATGGCTTGCACTGGGGCTCTGCCCACTGAAGGCCTGGGTGCACTTAAGTCTTCTGTGACTTCGCCTGTGCTAGATGGAATGAAGATAGTCACAGGAGTTCCTTGTAGTGCAAAGTTCCATCATGACTGCCAACAGGGAAAAGAGCACAGAGTTCCCAGCTGGCGCCTAGGAGCCTGGGAGTGGTCTCCTTGGCCAGGCTTATCCTTAACAGCAGGAGTCAGTTGTAGAAAGTCCCCAACTTCTTAAAGGTCAGTCACTTGACTCACTGTGAGTTCTGAGTTCTCTGGCACACCAATTTCCAAGTGGACGTGAATCTGTTGGGTGCCATCTTTGGTATTTGTTGGGTGCCATCTTTGGTATTTGTCAACATAGGGTTAACTCTTCTGAGCTGTAGCCTTGGTTTTTATATCAAAAAATTCAATGACATTTTGAAACACCATTTAGAAGCAAAGATTGCTTCCTAATTTTTCCCTTGGGCAGGATGTGGTTTCTAGAAAATTTGATTTTCTTTAGTTTGATATATCTTTTCTTAATTGAAAAATTTCTTGGGATGATTATAGATTCATGTGCAGTTGTAAAAAACAACAGAGGCATCCTGCAGCCCTTTTACCTGGCAGAAGCCTATCCTTGCCAGGGCTTGTGAGGTGCCATTCTTTCCATTAGTGACAGAATTAATTTTCTTCTCAGTATTGATGTTCGATAGCCCTATGAGACATCAACCTGGTCAGACAACTTGGCTAATTTTTTTGCAATCTCTTGTCCTCTTTTTTTTTTTTTTTTTTTCCAATGTTAAAAAGAAAGGAGTTGTTCTAATCTATTCCTGAGGTTTCATCCTGTTCTAATATTCTATCCAAAATTAAAGTCTCTGACAAATCAGGCCCACAAGCTAAGAATGGCTTTTACATTTTTGAAATGGTTGAAAGAGATTAAAGGGATAGTATGTGACATGTGAGAATGCACACGGTTCAGATTCAGGTTCATGATGAAGTCGTACTGGAATACAGGTGCACAAACTCACTTACCTGCTGTTTATGCTGCCACCTTATAATGACCGTGCAGGCCATCTGTCCCATAGAGCCTAACATATTCACTATTTAGTCCTGTACAGAAAATATATGGTGATTCCTTTTTTGAACCATTTCATGGCCTTTGACCCCTACAGTGTCACCTTTAGGAATGTATTATGGAGGAAAAGCAGAAATTCCCAACAGTAGGGGATTCATGACACAAAGTGTGTTACCTTCATCTGATAGAGACCAGGATTCACAAGGCAGCTCATGACATAGGAAATGCTCACAGTATATGTTCTATTGAAAATAGAGACAGATGCAAACAAACAAGCAAACAAAAACATGCCTATGGCACCCATTTGTGAGGATAAAAAGCTGAACCTCTCTACACATTCATATATCTGGGAAAAGAACCTACATGATGTTGTCCGTGCTGATCTTGGGGGAGGGCTTGTAGGTGATTCCCTTTTCTCTTCCTGACCTTCTGAATTTTCCAATGTTTCTAAAATGAACTTATTTTAATTTGCTTCATCTGTAAAAGCTCTTATATTTTATGCTAGATTGTTTACTTTCTACCTCTGCATAGTCACTTAGAAATGTGATTAGTTGAAAATTAATGTATTTCTTTGTAGTTGGGCAAAAATCATCAGAATGTGTAACAGGAAAATTGGAGCAAGAGGGAATTGAAATCAGAAGCATATTAGGAACTAACGTGGATAAAAGGGCGAAGCATTTAGCTGACAACGTGTAGTTATTATAGTGCCGATTGCATAATAGCTTCTGTTCACTTGAAAATGAAGGAAGTTTCTGAAATACCATTTTGCACCTATCAGATTGAAACGATCTTGAAAGTCTGAGTGTGGTGGAGACACGTGAATTTTTATACACTTCTGATGTGATTATAAATTAGATCACTTCCTTTGGAAAACAGTTTGCCAATTTCCAATAAGATTGAAGATGTAGATATCTTATTCCCCAGCATGTCTATTTCCAGGTGGATACTCCAGTATGCTCCTATTTTTTTTTTTTAAATCTTATGCATTTGTCCACAAGTGCATACAATTAAAGAAATCGGGGCAAAGATGATTATAAACATGATTTTAAAGACTTAGAAACATTCTACTGCATATGTTCAGGTTTAAGAAAACAAATTCATAGACTATGCTTTACCCATGTGATAGTTCCATTCTATAATTAATGTGAACAGATTATACATCTCATCTGTCTTGTAATCTAGAATGAAAAGTAAGTTATGTAAACATTCTGTAAGTGTTAAAAATCATAGGACATTATACATATTTTACATATGAAAATGAAAGACACAATTAAAAGATACATTTCAGATTTATGACATCCTTGACTCTGGAGAGGGAGGAAGAGAATTCAGACCAGGGAAAGGTAAAAAGGGGATTTTAATTTCTATTGTGAAGTTTTATTTCATTTCTAAACAAATTTGTAAAAACAAACATGAAAAACCATATATTAAAAATAAATAGATATGAAAACTCAAACAGATATGAAAATAAACATATGAAATCTTTTTTTTTTTTTTGGTTAAATGTCTGCTTATGTAATTATACTGTTTGCTTTTATTTTATAGATAGTACAATTTTAAAGCCCAAAAAGCTGAGGTGGGTGAGGTTCACCCCGGCAGGCAGGTGACATGCTTTCTCCGAGTGCACAATTATCCTAACTCTTCTGAAAGCCTATCTGTGAGGCTATTCTATCCAGGCCTCCTTCTGGACCTTATCACCCCGGAGGTCGCTGGCCTGTTTTGGTTTTGTATTGTGAAGAGGATCAGAGCCACCAAGTCAGGCAGGCTGCAGAATTCATTTACAGATCCTGACATTATCACCCTCTAAAATAGCTAGGGAGAGGGCAGGGGGCTTCATGTCAGAAGGTGAAGACAACTTCTCACACAGCAAGAATCACCAAGTTTCTGAGGTAGGAAAACAATAAGGAAAGAAGGGAGGGAGGGAAAAAAGGAGGATATTTGGTTTTGGAGGAGATAATTCTCAGGATTCTGTTCTCATAGCAATTACTAATTAATACCATCTCTCAGAATAGTTACCTATAGCTTATCAAATTCTGCACACCAAATTTTAAATGAATCTCTATCTGTATACATAATATTTTAAAAGGTATATATTTAGTATGTGTATTAAATATATAATTTATATATACTATATATATAATTTAAAATGTTTACACACACACACACACACACACATATACTAATCTAATATAATTGAGAGGCTAAGAGCACAAGGGTTGGAGTAAAATGATACCTGGCTTGAATCCAGATCACAAATTTGCTACTTACGCAACACGAGGGAAGGAATTCAGCCTCTTTGAGCAATTGAGTCATTTTAGTTATTTAGCCTTCAGTTATTTCAGCTTCCTTGTCAGTAAAATGAGGTTCTACCTCACGAGACAATTACATTGACTAGGTGAATAAACATGAAGTGTAAAACATACAAAGTGGGCTCTCTGTATATTCCTTCAATACATTCATTACAGGACGCTAAACGCAGCAAGGTTTCCCTAAATGTCATGCATGGAGTAGTCACGTGTTCACGAACAAGGAGCCACCTAAACTGGACGTGGAACCCAGTGAGTCGCCAGGAAAATCACTACCGGAGCTTTGTTTCTGCTCCCGCGTGTTAAGGCCTCTGTTCTCCATACTTCATGCCACAATGTGCTCCCTATCACATCTGCCTCCCTATGCCGTGGAGAAAGATGACATCTGAGCTTCGTTTCAGAAGACATCTAGTTCTGCAGAAATGGAGTACCCATCCCAAGTTTAGAGAACGACAAAATGGTAGATGCTTCATAATGGTGAGCTTCCTATTTAACCTTCTCATCTTGGAACCCAACTATCTTAACTCCTTTACTCTTAGATGCTGCCTACTCAATTAATTTTTTCTTTGGTTCTTCCTTCTCGTGGGTACTTTAAAGTGAAGAGAATCCCACATTGGACAGGGTACCAGCTGCTTCCCCACTCAAATCATACCTGGTCCTATCAGTACGGTACATATTCCAGCACCTTCCAAAATAAGAAAGCTATAGAAGTCACAAAGGCTTCGCCTCCAATGCACCAAATCTCCAGCTCAGCAATTATAGTTTAATTTTAGTTTATACACAGATACATGATTAGCATGCAGTAACCCTATGCTACATAAAAGTGAATCTGCCGTGCACAATACATTTTGTGAAGATATTGTGAACATATGGTACTAATTCCATATGCCTATTTTGATAAGTATAACCACGGTTTCCCTTATATTTTCAACTTTCCATAGATGTTTCTTTGGAAGCAACCCAGAAAAAATAATGACGATTCTATGATTGAAACATAAAGAATAATAAAGAGAAAAATCTTGTATCTTCATATTTTGATATGTGTACTTTGAGTTTATTGAACATCACATTCAACTTCTCCGCCAGAACTAAGAGAATCAAAGAAATGGCAGAGTTCTGTTTAAAGCAAAACCATCCAGGTCCTCCAGAGTTAAGACTTTAGCTTCTATAACTGAAGTAGGAAGCTCAATACGCTGGAGTCAGCCTGTGGAGCCCTTCAAGATCTGAAACCGTCAGTTGGGCTACCTGAGCTTCAGACACTTTCTCTCGAGTCTTAATTGGAAAGATTCCTCTTTTCAAACCACATTTATTCCATGTGGTACATTCTATTAGCTGAGCCCCAGTAACAGGCAAAAGCTAAAAAAAATAAATAAACAATTACAGAGAAGGAAGTAATTAACTTTTATTATGGTATTTTGATATGATTAGACTTCTTGGTTCCTAGTCATCTTGACTGGGCTTGCTCTACTTATTTTTAGCAGCAGTAAAACACGTATTTTTTCCTGTAGCCCTGCCCATGTGTTCATAGACCTGACTGGTACCTAAGGCATTTTCTACGTGGAGATTGCATGAGGGAAAGAATAGCGATGTAGCCTGAGGTTATTGGGCACATCAGAAAATGGAGATCTGTTCTATCTGTTTGTGTGTTTTTCCTCCAAAAGGGCATGTGATTGGAATCCGAGGTGTAATTTTTGATGAAGTCACCTTCCCCAACTCTCTTCCCCGGTTCTGGGTCTAAACCTTACTGTGAAATGACAAACCATGACTAGCATTCCAGTGTTTCTTTCCTTGTCTGATGCTGAGTGCTTCAAAGATAATCTCTTATGCTTCAAACCTTGAGGACAATGATCCTAGTTAAGCCACTAATCTCCAACTTCAAAATTTAAAGTTAGGTAGAAAACACCGACCCATTTTACCCTCCCCCTTTGAGAACCTAATATTGGTTTCTCATGGACTGAGTTCTTATTGATGGCATTGAAGTGTCCTTTTCAAAGGAGTTCTTTGCTTGTGAATACAGGAGTCAGAGGTTCTTATCAAGTTGAAAAAATAGAAAGCCTGTTCTAAATGTCAAGAAGGGAACAAAGGTTACAGGAAACATGATGTGATACAGAGCACTTAATTACCAAGTCAGGCCCCAGGACATGGTTGGGAGTGGTGACTAACAGGTAGTGCGACAGCTCTGCTCCAGGCACGGCAGGTCTCCCTGCTATTTTACAGGGGAGACTCCCAGGCACGACCAGCCCTCCTGCTTAGCCCTGATTTGGTACACTCCTTTCTTGGTCATTGGCCCCAGAAGAGGGACTCTACCTGCAGGTTCAAGAAGGGTAGGACTGGATGGGACCTGGATGCTGAGGTCAAGAAGAGCAATGAGATGCCAATGCTCTAAACTGGGATGTCATTCAAGCCATCATCTCGATAAGAAGTCAGTCAAGCCAGGGCTTTCGTTTCATAAGGCCTTTAAGAAGAGAGAGAGAGAGAGAGCCCTTGCACCAGCCGTCGGAGAGACAGCTGTAATTTCCTATGGAGTTCCCCAAAGGTCCACCCAGAATCCCACAGAATTCTGGAAGACCTGTGGCTAGATGTTCCTAGGGGTTACCAACTTGGGTCCAAGAGTGTTGCCAGGAACTATCTGGGGTAAGGTGAATACCACCCCCATTTCAAAAACTCATACACACACTAACATCAAGTCTCTTAAGGGATTCAGAATCAAAGCCACTGGATCTGATGTTGACATCTGGGAGCTGCAATCATTAGGAAAGGTGGCAAAGACAGACCACGACGGTTCAGTTGGCTCCTCTTACAACTTTCTGGTAGTTCTGATACACTTCTCATTTAAATATCACATGAAATGAGCACCCTATTGGTAGAGGAAACAAAGGGAAAAGAAAATTACTCATTTTCTGTAGACAGAGTACCACGTGTGTCTGGGCTGCAGCAATTCTTTGGAGACGAGGTCACTGCATTAAATTTTAATTTTTCTACTCTTTGTTCCCTAAGAGGGGACCTTTTCCACTGGAAACCCACAGCCAGATGAAATATTTTCAAGGAGACTTTAAAACATATGCAGGGTAAATGGAAACTTGGATTTTTCCACAGGAGCATCATTTTGTTTAAACATGAGCTTAAATGAATCAAAACTAAACTGTTGAATCTTTCAGGGGAGTTTGGAAAAACCACCTCCACCTCATTTTCTTCAGATAACTCTAAGGAAACAAAACTGTTATTGAAATCTCAATTCTGGCTCTAATGCTAAGTTGGCAATTGTATAAAATGCTAAATTGGAAATTGTATTAATTACAAAACCTGAGGAAGTCACAGAGTCACTATACTTGAAACTAAAATTATATTTTGGGTCCAGGAGCTCAACATATTTTTCCATTACATTTTTTCCTAATATTTTTTAATGTATTATTCCTATAATTTTACTTGAAACTACAGCAAATATTTAGTGATACTTTAGATGGTGCTTTATGGTTTGTAAAACGCAGTACATTACATCACCTCATTTAATCTTCCCAACTGACAGATGAGAAAATTGAGGACAAAAGAGGTGACTGATCCAGGACATCCGAACTGCTAAGGGTCCCGGGTGCAATTTAAACCAGATTGCAGACTCCAAAACCCAAGTGCCTTCTGCTGAACTCAGTATTTCTCATCCTCAGTCGTGTTTCTACGTGTTTCACTTTCAGATATTTTCCTGAAATCAGGGTTGACCACTGTCAGATGGAAACACACAGGGATGATCAAGGTCTACATCCTCATCTGAGTTCTTGGCAATTGGAGGCCACACATATTCAATTACGCCCCGCGAAGGGAGATGGTATTGGTGTAGGCTACAGCTCTGGGGACACGGACCACCTGACCCTGGATCCCGCCCACCACTTCCTTAAAGTGCAAGTTTGGGCAGCTCCCCTTCTTGCACTCACCCCTCTGCCTCAGGGGTCTAAGATTACCTAGCTCAAGGAGTTGTTATGGGAACTCGATGATGTGATTAATCTCAAGCACATAGAACAATGACTGGGACTTAGTAAGAACCAAATTAATATTATCCGGAGGGACAAAGATTTGTGGTGACGATAACTCCATAAATGACTATTTGACATGCATAAATAACTCCACCACCCACACCAGGCTGATTAGTGCCATGAAGCAGGTATTCGCTTGGTGTTATTGTGGCTGAGGAAGGCAGAAGCCCAAGGAGAGACTGTTGGAGATGGTCTGTGACCGTGGAGGATTCTAGATTCTGGGTTTTAAAAACAAAATGGCGACTAAAATGTGTGGTTGACTTAGTGGTTGTTTAAAGCGACCACAGGGCTGAGCTTCAGGAGTGGAACATAGAACATGGAAGGGTTTCCAGGTCCCTCTAGCCCCTCATCGCCAGCAAGCATCTGCTTGGAGAGCTGAGCTGCTCACCTGGCTGCCCTATGTTGACGTCATCAGGCTTCAAGAAGATTAGTGCAGCGTTCCTGCTAAGGACACTGGACGCCCTGGGGTGCAGCTCTGATTTGCCTCATTCTGACTCACCTACAGAAGATAGCTCCTTAGGGTCCCTCCCCCGCCCCTCCCATATTATTCTACTTAATGATGTTCTTGTGGAGGCTAAGACTCACACAATCACCCTGGAGAAATACAGAATGCCCTGTGGTTTAATGATGACTAAACAAGGAATAAAATTCAAACCAACATAGCATAGCATATCTTAATCTTCATGTGAACTACTCGCTCAGTGACTTCAGACAATTAATTTAATTGTGCTTCAGACCCTGAGGCTTGATACTGCTGTTTTACAGAGGAGTGAACTGTGACATAGAAGCAGTTTTCCTGCTAGAACTCATGAGTCAGCAGTAGGGTTGGTGAACGGACCAAGCCCTGGCCTCTGACTGAACTAGCAGCCCGAAGGTGACTTCCACTTACTTGCCTGACACCTTCCTCTGCGATGGCACTAGTGAATCAGGGAGCTGTGATCTGGGGCCTAGAACTAAACAAACACAGCCCAGAAAAGTCCTCCAGTCTTGGTGGTAGTGACTCTGCCATTCAAAATAGCTCAGACACACACACACACACACACACACACACACACTGTATGTACATGTATAGCCACTATATATCTACACTCGCCACTTACTTACATATGAATTGTACCTTAAATATACAAAGAATCTTTTCAGTTCAGTAATAAGAAGGTCACTGAGGGGCTGGGTTGTGGCTCAGTGGTAGAGTGCTTGCCTAGCATGCGTGAGGCACTGGGTTCAAGCCCCAGAACCACATAAAAAAAATAAAAAACTAAATAAACAAAATAAAGGTATTATGTTCATCTACAACAAAAAAATATTTTTTTAAAAAAGACCACTGAATAGAAAATGGGCGAAAGATTTGAAAAGATACTTCCCAAAAGAGAATACATATGAATGACCAATAAATGCATAAAAAATGTTCAGAATCACTAAGCATCAGAGAAAATGCAAACTAAAATCACAATATACCATTTCACATCCACTGAAATGGCTTAAATAAAAAAGGCTGAAAATGCACACTGTCCCTGACTTAACCACAGTTCAAGTCAGGATTTTTTGACTTCACAACAATGCAAAAGTGATAAACTTTCAGAAGACGCTATACAGCCATTCAGGTTTTTACTTTCAGTACAATATTCAATAAATTATTTGAGTTACTCAAGGATTTATTACAAATAAGCTTTATGTTAGATAAGCATCCCCAACTTAGACTAATGTAAGTGTTCTGAGCACATTTAAGGTAGTCTTGACTATAATGTGAAGATTACATGTATTAAATGCACTTTTGACTCACAATATTTTCATATGACAATGGGTTTATCAGGGCACAATTCTATCATAAGTTAAGGCAAATCTGCCCTGATCATCACCAAGTTTGTACAGCAACGGGGACTCTCTTACATTACTAGTGAGACTGAAATATGATACAACTCCTAGAGAAAATGATTTGACAATCTCTTATAAAGTATCATTTGAAAGGCTGGGGATGTAGCTCAGTGTTAGAGAGCTTGCTTAGCTTTCTTGAGGCCTCAGGTTGATCCCCAGTCCCACAATAAAAGAAGTAAAGTATTATATGACCTAGCATTTCCATTCCTAGATAAGAAATGACAACATGCTGTATTAGTCAGTTTTCTGTCACTATGACAAAATACCTGACATAATTAACTCATTAAAGAGTCTTTATGAGTTAGTTATGGTCGTCCGTCTGTTTGGGTTTTATTAGCCATGCTGGAGATCAAACTCAGGACTTCACACGTGCGAGGCAAGCACTGTACCACTGAGCTACACCTCAGCCCCAAAGCTTTGTTTTTGGCTCACAGTTCTAGAGGTTTCAGTCTAATGTCAGCAGCCCCATTTCTTTGGACCTCTGAAGAGTGTGGCATATCAAGGTGAGAATTCATGGTGGGAGCAAATTGCATGCTGGGTAAGCCAAGAAGCAAAGCCAGACAGGAAGAGAGAAGAGACCAGGTCCCACAATCCCCTCAGCGGGCACACCCCAAATGACCTCAGGACCTCCCACTAGGCCTGCCTTCCTAAAGTCTCCACCACCTCTCAGCACCACCCAGGGGACTAGGCCTTTCAACACATGGATCTTGGGAGCACACTTATCGGAACCATAGCACGCGTCCATGTGAATAACTGTACACAAGCATCATCCCTGACATGGTCTATGGTGGACAGCCTCTGAGAAGGATCCCAGTGGCCCCTGCTGCGGAGAATCCAAGCATTTGCATAAGACCCTCTCCTGAGTGTGCACTGAAGCTTAGCAAAGAGAACATGGCAAAAGGGAGGAGCTGTGACGTCTAAGTTTAAGTTACACCAAGCCTACCACCTCCACGTCGTTTGCTCTCTGGCTTGCTGGCTTTGAAGAAGCTGGAAATCCCCTTGACAAGGAACTGAGTAGTGCCTCCAACCAACAACCAGGAAGAAAAAGGAGGCCTCGGTTTCAAAAAAGTGCAGGCAACTGAGTCCTGCCAGTGGCTGCGGCGTCGGGTAAGCAGCCCCGCCAAGACTCCCTGCGCTGCTCTGTGAGACCGGGAGGCAGGAGCCCGCTAAGCGGTGCCCAAGTTCGGAGCACAGAGGATACGAGGTCATAAAGATTTGTTCAGAATCATAACCTGCAATTCCAGCTATGGGGGAGGCTGAGGCTGGAAAACCGGGCAAGTTTGAGGTCAAACAGGGCAACTTAGCAATTACAGAGGTCTAAGTCGCTGTGTGCTGTGTGTGGTGGGCTGTGTGGTGCTGCTGACAGCTCAGCATCAAACTGGGGGGACCATGGACCTGAACGAAGCCTGGAGGGTCTGCAGCTCACTGCCTCCGCTGCCTGGGAGTGCCGGAGAGGGGTTCCACGGCTGCTGCTTCCTGAAGAATGTGCCAGGTCAGTCCCTGGCCTGCCCTGTCTCACAACTGTGCCCCTTAATCTCCGAGATCTGGGTGTGTTCCAGGCCTTCCGACAGCTGGAGCCTCCTGCGCTCTGACCTGGTGCTGCCCAATGCCAGGGAGCAGTTCTTGGGATACAGGAGGCTTCCGCCCAAGGGCGTACCCGGCTCTTATCTGAGGGAGTATGAGTGAATTCTGGCATAGCCTTTCTCGTATCCCCCGCACCTCCCGATTCACTTCTTCCCTCCTCACACAAGGAAAAGCAAGCAGAGAGTCAGGTCAGCTCCAAGGGACAGCTGCTAAGAATCTGCCACTGCGACTAGGAACTTTTCAGTAATTTTCATGGGAGACCTGGGTGGAATTTCCTTCAGAAGGGGGTGCACATTTTAGGCAAGGTACCTGGCATCAAAATCAGACTCATTAACTGGGCCTAGCCGCTCAGCAAATTTGTAACCTTAGTTTTCTTATCTGTAAAATGGACATACTGAATTTCCTCTTTTCTATGGTTGTTTTGCAACTGAAACAAGATAGCATATGCCAAGTCACCCAGGACTGTCCCTGGCTCTTAATGGAGCCCCGACAAATATTTGTCTTCCCTTGGCCACTGTCCCTTCACACAGGCTGGCTTGGAGTGCAAGACAACCCACCCTATTCTGTTAAACTAATCTCTATACAGCCAGGTACCACTTATCTCCAGCACATAAATCTTCACTGGATGCTTCAACCACATTCTTTGAATGAATGAATTGTTCCTTCTCTCCAGAATCATTTCATGCTGACAGAAAGTAGACTCCACTAACATGGAAAGAATTTTTTAAAATCATTTTCACAATCAGGGTTTGATTTTCAAGTATCAGACCTTAGAAATCTTGATACTCAATTTGAGAAAAGGGAAATCACAACCAAAGGCATGAGCACACATTTTTTAAAAACATAGTCTGGGCAGTCTTCGTTGTCAGAAAGTTTCCGGGTCCTGACACGGGAAGGCTAGCTCTCCTCCCCACACACTTCACAAATGAACACACAGGTGCGCTCCCAAGGCAGAAACCTGTGTCTCTGAGGACGCCTTTATTGTCCCACGCGAGACATGAGACCAACACACAACTGGCTCTGCCGTCATCAGTGCTTTTCAAACAATGACCACCTGGAGCTGAACAGGGTGGGTTTTTACAGACTGCAGTGGGGGGAACTCACACCGGGGGTCAGGGAGCATCTCCCTGCGAGGTAACGGGAAAGGGCCATTTCATAGGACCTCAAGCTCATAGGACTTGAGCTCTGCTTGGGTAACTTTGGGGGGAACCTAAGGAGGCCGTGCTCACCCGAGGTTGGATGCCGTCGGACGCCGGAGGCAAGTGCCTGGTCTGGAGTCTCAGTGGGCCTCAGCTGTGAGGAGGAGCAGCGGGCGAGGTGAAGGCTGTTGCTGGTACAGGGCCTCTGCCACTCACTCAGCAAGGCGGGGGACTGTCTGGCGTTTCGTGGTGCACGGTGTCCTTCTTTCATCTCACTTTCTCAAGGGTTGAGAGTGACCTTGTCTGACAAAGACATTCTGTGAGACGGTTTTTGTCCAACGGGAGAATACAACCGGGCGAGGGGCGTCAAGCGACCCTGTGTCAGGGTTCCTCCTTTCCTTCACTCCCATCCTCCTGTAAGCAGTGCATGTGCTCAGTTAGAAGCACCCCGGACGCACACTCCTCTCCAAACTCCACACATTCATCCTGGCTGATGGCCAGGCACCCCCAGGGTTTGCTAATTTGTTCCATTTCATTTCAGTTTAAAAAGGACCTGCTGATTCAGTAGATTCCATGACCCCCGATGGACACTAACTTACAGTCTAAAACCTAAATTGGCACTGGGAAATTATTTTGTGCAGAATGAAATAGTTACGGGACACTTCGGTGAATTGCTATTGAGGCTACTGTTGTTTTTCTGAAACTGTGCTGGGTATTTTATAAGAGTGGTTTACAAATCTTTTTTTGGCTAACATGATGGCTGTCACCTTGAGTGACACAAATACAGTAAGTGGTGTGGAGGGGAGTGCTGGCCGGCTCTGTGTACTCGTGGTCACTCTCGTACAGAGGTGACCCACGTCGGGATGTGTCCAGCATGCACCAGGACGCGGACAACTGATTTAGACCACATCCGGCCCTTAGTCATCAGCGCAGAACCAACGGCACCAGAATGGCCTCTCTTCCACCTCACCAAGGTGTCCCCCCGCCAGAAGTGCCCGTGGCAGGGGGGCTTTGGGAGGGTCACGCCGAACCACGTCCCAACCCCGTCGTCATTCTCAGCATTGCTCTTCATCAGACGTAAAAAGGGAAGGACCAAATCCAGCCAGATAGAGTTAAATGGGATTCTGAGTGGAGTTCAAATTCACCGTCAAAAGAAGGAAACTTGGCTTTGAATATCAGGAGCCAGAGAAGTCAAGTCCTGGACGGGTCAGAGACCAAAGCAGAAGAGAGTAGCGGGGCCTGGCAGAGGACTGCGGGTGGGTGCTGGGAGTGGGTGGCTGGGCTTGGCTGGGGGTGGGATGGAGACTGGAACAGCGGGTGCATCGCCAGGGCAGAGGCTGGTGGAGGTCACGCTGGGGGGACCCGAACCGAGGGGATCCTGGGTAAGAGGGGAGCAGTGTCAGGGCTGCTCCGCCTGCCGGAGTGAGCACAGCCCTCGACTTCCGTCGCTCCTCACCCGAGGACAACCTTTCAAGGTTAACTGATCATCTCGCCGGGCCTAGTTGTTTTAGAGTGTGGGCCCTTAGAAAGGAAGGCCGTTCTGGCCCCTGAATGTGAAGGAACCTTGGAAACATGCTAGTTGACAGAAACCTGACACCAAAGCTAAATATGGTATGATTCTGCTCACAGGAAGGGCCTCCCACTGCAGTGGACGTGAACCCTGGCTTCGGCCTTCCTATGTGACCAGCATGGCTGGGCCCTTGGCCCTCGCAGCAACCTGCCAGCTCTGCCTTCACCTCTGCCCTGTGGCTCTGGGGCGAGGCTTTCCCACCCGAGGGCCTTCGCCCTCACGTCCCCTCTGCCCCGAGGGAGCTCAGCCCCCCTCTCCCCTGCAGGCTCATCCTCACTGCCCCTGAGCGTCTGGCCATGCTGGTCCCCTAGGGCCTCTATTCATTTGATCTCCACTTTAATTGATTTTCTCTGCCTCTGTCTACGTCCTCCAGTTCAGCCCCACAAAGGCGCGATGGACCAAGCCTGCAAACCCAGCATTGCTGGCCACAGAACTGGCCCTCGACAGGAGGACCATGGGACACACGAGTAAATGAACAGTGAGGTAGGAAGGAAGTGCCCGGAAAAGGAAAACTTGTGTTGTTCAGAGTCAAGAGCGACTACTCAAGTGCACCTGGAGGACTGTGAGTGGGGAGGAGAAAGATACAGGCAACCACACTTTTAAAACACGGTGATTCTGTACATTGCGTGTCAAGCACAAGCAGCTGTTTTACAGTTTGCACTTTTTGTTTATAAAACAATGTTTTAAATGTGAACACATTTTTTTTTCTGTGATGACCTAAATAAATCCGGCATTTTTCTCTTGATCTGCATTCCTATGGAGGTCCAAGGGAACATTGTCATTTAAAAAATACTTTTCAAACTTTGAGTGATTGTAAAATTCTGATATATGAGTCGGGAGAGATTAAGGAGTAGAGTCTCATGTGACCCCGGTGACCCAGGCATGAATTCAGAAGGCTGGAGTTCAAGACCTTGGGCCCTGTCTCCCCAGGCCCCCTCGTCTCGTCTAGAACAGGGCCAGTTTGCCCAGTTGACTTTCCAGCTAGATCAGTGTCTGACTCCAGACCATAAATTAGTCCTGTCCATTATATATATATATATATATATATATATATACACACATGTATTCTTTACCGTAGAATATATCTTATACACATGAAGTGGTCATTTTTATAACTGTATAATTTTTATACACATTAAGTGGCCATTTGATAATACGTATATACATATATATTTTATACATATACATATAACATGTACCATCTTCACTGCACCCATTACAGGCTTCCTTGGCCCGTAGCACTGTGGACCTGCACCCATCCACACCGAGGCAATTCTGAAGCAAAACCCAGGCATCAGATCTTGACATCTCCTTTTTCTTATGAAAGAAGAAAAGAAAAAGAAAGAAAGAAAGAAAGAAAGAAAGAAAGAAAGAAAGAAAGAAAGAAAGAAAGAAAGAAAGAAAGAAAGAAAGAAAGAAAGAGGGAGGGAGGATGGAGGGAGAGAGAAAGAAAGAAAGAAAGAAAGAAAGAAAGAAAGAAAGAAAGAAAGAAAGAAAGAAAGAGGGAAGGAGGGAGGATGGAGGGAGAGAGAGAGAAAGAAAGAAAGAAGAAAGAGAGAAAGAAAGAGAGAGAGAGAAAGAAAGAAAGAAAGAAAGAAAGAAAGAAAGAAAGAAAGACAGAAAGAAAGAAAGAAATCAAAAATTTTAAAAAGGCTAGTGCTCTAATTTGGTGGACTGCAATGTCACATTTACTGATGGAGATCTAGAGATAGAGTTTTTGTTGTTGCTGTTGTGATACACATAACAGTAGAGTGTATTTTGACATATTATACATATATAGGATAAGTATAACTTGTTCCAATTGGGATCCCATTATTGTGGTTGAATGTGATGTGCAGTTACATTGGTCATATACTCATATTTAAAGATAAGAAAGTTATGTACAACTCATTCTACTGTCTTTTCTATTCCTATCCCCGCTCCCTTCCCTTCAATTCCCCTTTGTCTAGTCTAAGGAACTTCTGATCTTCCTCTCCCTTGTTGTGGGTTAGCATCCATATATCAGAGAGAACATTCTGCCTTTGGTTTGGGACTGGCTTAGTTCACTTAACCTAAGAGTCTCCAGTTCCATCCATTTACTAGCAAATACCATAATTTCATTCTTATTTAAGGCTGAGTAATATTCCATTGTGCATATATACCATAATTTCTTTATCCATTCATCTGTTGAAGGGCACCTAGGTTGGTTCCGTAGCTTAGCTCTTGTGAATTGAGCTGCTATAAACATCGAAGTGGCTGGCATCACTGCAGTGTGCTGATTTGAAGTCCTTTGGGTATAAACCGAGGAGTGGGATGGCTGGGTCAAATGGTGGTTCCATTCTGAGTTTTCGAAGGATGCTCCACACTGCTTTCCAGAGTGGCTACACCAATTTGCAGTCCTACCCTCTATGTATTGTGTGACTGCAAACAGGCCACAGAAGTAATTTTAGGGGCACGATGACCAGTTTCACAGTAAAGAAAAAGTAAAAGTGAAGACATGCTTTTTCTCAGTGCCTTCCTGGCGTGGAGGCAGCTCTGATTGGAGCGGATCAGCTGAGCAGCGTGGGGGAACCAGCTAGTGTGTGGCTGCCCAGTCCAGGTGCAGCAGGTCAGCCGCAGTCTGCCACTGCCTGGGCCTCCGCTTCTGGAAGGCGAGGCCCAGGGATGGCAGGGTCATTTCTGGCCTGCTCAGCAGTGCCGTGAGCCACTGGCTTTGCCAGCATTTTCCACACAGCAGTCACTAACTGAGACAGAAGAAAACACAGAATCTTTACTCCTGAGGTTAGATACAATTTTCTCAGAAAAATGACCACTTAATATGTGAAGAATCGAGTCCCTCATAGACACTTCTTTAATTTGCCCCTCCCTGACCAGGGAAAGGAAATGGAGGCTGCGAACAGACTTGTCCACACGCGTTGAGAGTGGTGGCTGGGGTCACATGCCGGAAGGCTTTCCGACGTGGACACTCTGCTCTTCCCAGCCCGGGAGGAGGAGGATGTCACTCGTGCTCTGGTCCTGCCACTTGCTGGCCATGTGAACTCTGGAACTCTCTTTACTTCTGTGGCCTCAGTTTCCTCATCTGTTAGAAAAATGACTGTAATAACTGCTAACTGGCTGGACCACCTGCCAGCAGGGTTGAGTGACATGAACACTCAAGTCTGAAAGATGGTCACATCATACCCTGGCCTGAGGTGGCTGTAGCTGGGGCTTGGGGTCTCAGCGGGTCACACTGCAGTATTATCTGGATTATTGGAAATTCTGACAAGAACTGTTCAGTTGAAAGGAAATCTGTTTGGTCTGGTAGGATGCCAGACACCTGCATTTTTTCCTATAAAGTAAATAAAGCTTTTGTATAACAACATATGTAACCAAGGCTCTTAATTGATGAGTAACGGGCTAACTCTAGATTGCTCACTATTCTACTTCTGGGAGGAAGTGACTAAGGCTTGGAAGGCCACCCACTTTCTCACGGACCACAGGTGGCAGGGGCAGTACTTAGACTCAGGGACCCTCCCCATTCTCCCCCAGCAAGCTCTCTCCAAGAACTGAAGCAGGCTGGCTTTGAAGGCACACGCAGGTCAGGGGCCCCCAGAGGGCAGCTTCCTCGCCATCACGTCCAGGAGTCTCCACAAGAACAGAGCTGGAAATTCAGAGGCCGAATCCCTTCAGCCAGGGGCTCCGAGACCTTTTGATTTCTCTTCGTCGCTTGCTCCAGAGCTGGGGGACGCACCATGAGGCTCACAGCAGCTCTCAAAGGCGCCAGGAGCCCTGTGGACAGTAAGTGAACACTAGAGGTGCCCTGGGTCTGGGCAGAGGAGGCCTCAGGGTCACCGTGGCTACGAGATGATGTCCACTGGGACCTGTCACCTGGTAGGACGATAGCCCAAGTTTCCATGCCCCCTTCTGTCTGAAACATAATTGTCTCACCAGAGTGTGTTCCACAGTAAGTCTTTTTTCAGGTTTCTTTTTTTTCCTGATGAGGAGGGATATTGTGCTTGAATCGAGAAGAATAATCTTTCTTCCTATACCCCACTACTCCCCATCTTGCCAGTTGCGTTTGCACACTTGAATGTCTCCTGATTCAGTTGTGAGCAAGTGCCTTTTTGAGGTGTAATGACACAAGTTTTAATACAACCACCGATCGTCACGTGTTCACTATTTTGTACCTCAGCATTCTGCCCTGACGTCCCTGTGCCTCTACATAAGCACTTCATTCAAGTTCAGATGCTAAAAGCAGAGTAACTAAGCCCCTGCCTATACAAAGGCAAATGACACTGTCATGTGATTTTTCTTCTTGGATCATTTTTGCTGCACTCAAAGTCACAATTACATGTCAGTATGTTACTGATCTATAGGATGCAAGTTGAACTTGAGGTATGTCAGAGAGGGAGCTACTGTGTAAACCTGAATATTTTAATTTTAAGATTCCTGATCAACGGATTTTCTTTTCCTGGTCCTGGGGATCCCCAATCCAAGACCTCACACATGCTAGGCAAGTGCTCTATCACTGAGTAGCTATTCTTGTGTTAACTTAAATTTTACATTCAAAATGACACTAGAATCACAAAAGCATGCAGATTCCAGCCCCAGAAGTCAGGTAATTAGTTGCAAGGTTAATCCAAAAGGCAATCAAAACTAAGGGTTCAGGAGTAGATAAATGGTATCTTGTGTTTTCTGCAGTCCAGTGTATGTGGTGTGCCAGTGACAGTCACCATCTTCATCATTGTTATCAGTAGTATTTATGGTGTCTTGATTAAACAAAGGCACCATGCGAGGAGCAGTTAAGAACTTTACCTCTCCTGCAGAGATAGTCACCATCTTGAAGGAGTGTCCCCTCTCTATTCTAGGTCAGAGGTAAGATTAAAGATTTTGATGGGTGATAAGTTTGAAAAACAAATATAGCCCTGAAAATGCCAGAGTAAGCTTCAGAGTATTGACTTCCAAAGTCCTTCCATGGAGAGCCAGTGCTAATTCCTGCTGCTCAGAGAGAGGTCTCAGATACAGTGGAGCAGCTTCAAAGTCAAAAGGAATGGAGCCTCAGAAATGGCCACTGAATTCTCTAATGCATATGGCACTGATGAGTTTTCCATAGTGAGAATGGGACAGGAACCAGATGGCAAGAGGTCAGCAAATCTGAGTGGGCCAGGAACTGCAGAGAAGGCCTTGGCCACAGAAGGAATCCAGGATGTGAGGTGGTAGTCGAGAGCGGGAGCAGGGCCAAGGGAAGAGGTTTCCAAGAAAGGAAGCATTCCAAGATGGCGGACTTTAATAACAACTGAAGTTGGTTGGTAGATAAATGGGAATTCATTATATAGTTCTATTTGGCAGCATTTTTTTGTTACTTACTTAATAAAAATTTAGAAAAAGAGAACGGATTGAAGACGTGAGAAGAGGGAGCGTAAATGCATAAGACAGAAGAGCAGGGATTGGTGGCTTCATCTCAGAGGGCTGCAGAGAGGGAAACAAGGGCACAGGCTGGGGGCTAACCTTCTGACACAGGAAAGAGGATGAAAACAAAAACAAAACAGGGTTAAAGAGCGAGGTGGTGAAAGAAAAATATTGTAAGGTTAAAGGAAGATGGAAGAAAGAGGCAAGGTGGGACCTGCCAGGGTGGGGAGAGTGGAGGAGTGTGGAAAGAGCTGGAATAACCATCGGGGACTGCAGCAGGGGAGACAGCTCCCAGGTGGCTGTCTGCATGGGTGTTGAACCACTCGCTCTCAGAGGACCACAGACGAGAGCTGAAAGCTGGAGTCATGAGGGGCTCTTCCAGTACCGGAGCCTCTGGAGCCCCAGGGTGGCAGTGATGGCCCCAAGAACAGAAGCTTGCCAGAGTGAGGGCCAGCTCTCTGAAACACCCACAAGAGCAAAGTGGGAAGTCAAAGGGAGACTGTCTATTTGCCCCAAAGCAAATATATAGCAAATGCATGTGGCATCACAGTATGGTTCAAGGGCTGCCAGAATCACCCGGAAGCATTCCAGAAATGCACATTCTCAGACCCAGCCACAGACCTTCTACCTCAGGATACGCATTTTAACAAGATTGCAAGTAATTCATTTGGTAGTCAGCTTTCCATCACTATAACAAATACCCGAGATGAGCAACTTAATAAGAAGAAAGGTTTATTTGGCTCACAGTTTTGGAGGTTCCAGTCCAGGATCAGTTGGCTCTGCTGCTCTGTCCCCTGTGTGGATGCAGCACATTATGGCAAGAATGGGCTTCGGGGAGCAAAGCCACTCACCTTATGGCTGGGACATGCAAGGAGAGAGAGGAGGGAGCTGGGGTCCACTATCCCTTTCAAGAGCACAATGAGTCAATAACTTAAAACCTCCCACTAGGCACCACTTCTAGAAGTTTACACCACCACCCAATAGTACCTAACTAGGGGCCACACCTTTAGCATGTGAGCCTTTGAGGGACGTTTAAGATCTGAACTATACCAATTTATATGCACAGTAGAATTAGCAAAATCCTAATTTTCAACTTTTCTAGAAGCTATGATGAACACAAGTGGATCACATTAATGCTAATCTCAGTCAAAAACAATTAGGCCTCTACAGTGTGCCCCATCTGTCCTGGGGACCAGGAGGATGCCCAGGTCTCCCCGAGGTCTTCTCTGCTTCAGTCACAGTGATTCTTGCAGGGGCAACTTTATCGCAATGGTAGTTCCATCTTGAAAATCTGCTGAAGGAAAAGGTGGATCTTAACTTTCACTTCTGTGCATTGGAGTTGGCCGTTCACTTCCAAACAAGGATTATGGCCCAGCCTGGTCTCTGGTCTCTCCACCATGGTCAGTGGGAGTGTAGTGAGCCAGAATAGTCAAGTATCACACCAGGTTCCGACATCAAGCTACTTCCTTTTAGATTTGGTTTTAATGCTTTGACCACCTCAGAATTTGTCCTACCCACAATTTTGACTCTCATTGTTCTGTCCTTTTGCAACTGGGAATCAATCCTTAAAGTGAGTATGAGCATCTTTGGGCAGTGGGGCCACATGAGCCCTCATCTCCTGGCACTGCCATCTTCTTTCATGGGACAGAAATGAGTCTGGAGGGTGTGGAGGTGGGTCCAGGCACTGACTTGGTGTGTTCTAGCTCTGTGGTCTTGGGCTAGATCCTCACTCCTCTGAGTCTCAGTTTTCTTCCATGTAATAAAGAGGAAGGTATTCCACATCAGAACTCCCTTGTGAAAATAAAATAAGTTAATATCAAAAGACATTAAAATCATATCTAGAGAGCAACAAATTCATAGTAAGTATTAATTCATAATGTAATTTTCCAAAATTATATTCTTTGATAATACATAAATATTCACAGGAGACCTCTCAAGGGATCCTTTTCTGCCCCTGTTGAATCCCCCCGTTACCATTTACATGGCTCCCTCTATGGCATGGAACAGATCATAGTTTGTTATGTTTTTGAGATTATTTGATAAACAAGAGGCAATATAGTCTAGAGGTCATGAGTACAGAATTCGTGTCTCTTTAAACTAGAATGTTTGGGATCAAATACTACCTAATGGGTACAAACTGTGAGATCTTGGGCAAGTTACTTACTCTCTCTGTGCTTCAGTTTCCTTCTGAGTAAAATATAGATGTAACAGAATCGACTTCATACAACTGCGATGAGAATTAAAGTATATCACTTGGCATCTGTGTTGCTATAATAAATAAAACTGAGACCAGGTAATTTAGAAAGCATAGCCATGTATTTGCCTTGAAGTTCTGGAGGCCAGAATCCAGGAGCATGGTTTAGCACCTGCTCACCAGCTGCTGGGTGCCTCGTGCTGCATCACAACATGGTGGAGGGCGTCACATGGTGAGACAGAGAAGTGTGCTATTTCAGGTCTCTCTTCCTCTTTATGAAGTCACTAATGTGTTCCCAAAGGTCCCACCTTCAAAAACCATTTACATGCAAATTTCAGCCTTAAGTTTTCAACACAGAAACTTTTGAGGGACAGAAACCATAGCAGCATCTGATAAGTATCAGACATGTTTCTTGTAATTAGTTTCATTTGCATCTATTCTCCTTTTATGTTCTTTCCACTTAACACGTCTCCGATGCCTAACATAGAAAGACTCAATAAACATGCAAAAAGAATAAATGTATGGAAGCTAAAAATTGACTCCTGTGGAAGTTAATTGATATAATATTAAGCCAGTTTCTTTTGATATAATTTCTTTCTTAATTTTACAGCTGTCTTTTGCTGTGACCTGCATGGTGGTTAATTCGGGAAACTGGATGAAGGGTGATGGGGGATTAGAAAAGACAAACAGACACACAAATAGAGAAAAAGCTGGGGCCCAGTGGATCACTAAACCCTGGTAGGAGATAATGACCCAGAATAAGCTCAGCACATTTATTATATAGGTTTTATCATTAAAAAGCATTATTGTTGAGAAAGTTTCTCCAAAACAGGCAGAACCAATGTCATAGATATGAGCAGCCCAATTATGATTATCAACTTGCCCCCATAACTTTCTACCCCTGGGCAGCTAGTGTCTGAACCTCAGGGTCAAGGACTGATAGCTTCATGACTGGCACAGAACCTCCTATTGAATAGGACATTACCATAATAACTGGGCAATCTTTAATCACCACCTTTGCACTGAAAGTTCCAGGAGAGGCATCACCTCTGTCGCAGGGCTGTTCAAGTACCATAATTTGGTCACTGCTCCAACAGCCTTTATTTTATTATTGTTTTTGATGCTTTTCTAAAATTTTTAAAAGCAAAAGTGATTGGGAAAATAATAATAATTATAATAATGATAATAATGATTATGATTATAAACAATTGGGGAAACACCTAGGCAAAGGCACAGACCAAAAGAATAATACATAATCACACAAGGTCAGGTTTGAGGACGCAAAATAAAATTCAATGTGAAAATTCCTCTGCATGGAGATGGGTGGAGAGGGGGAGCCATGAGGGAGGGAGCCTGTGCAGAGGACTAAGGAAAATTTCTCTGCATTTTGAACCCATATGACTTTCTAAACTCAGTGTCCTTTAGAACTCCTGTGTGTCTTTAACTTTGAAACAGAGGCGGGGAACCTCGCTGAGTGATGTCTTGCTTCCTGGAGCGTGAACGGAGTGAGAGTTAACTTTTCACCTGTAACCATGGCAACATGGGAGCATGCTAAGAACAAATCGATATGTGGACAGGTCATGGGGTCAGATCTAGCAGCCAGTGTTCCTGCCTCTCTGAGAGGTCACAGCTGTGCCTCTTTGTACTGAGACCTTTCTTAGGGAGGAGAGCCACAGTGCCCTGGCCACCCTCCTCTGAGTCATGAGACAGGACTAGACTTGCACCTGTGCATTTGTGTTTTGAAACCAACTGGAGATACTGATTTTTAGGCATAGATGAGTCCTGCTGGATCCTCACTTCCAAATCCTAGCTCAGACGGTGGCCACCCACTCAAAAGGGAGGGAATTATCCAGATAATTGAACCTGTGACTGGAAAATACCTATGAGTTAAACCAAAACATATGTAGGCAGGTCCCTCTGTGTTGATCAAATGTTAGGTACTGGTTTGGGGACTTGGAAGCCTTATACTGTAGTGTTAGCACGAGCCCTGGAGACAGACTCCCTTGATTCAAATCCACTGCTACCCCTGTAGTGAATTAAATATGGCCTCAAATTCTCACTCCTCTCATGAGAGGTGAGGTCTATTCCCCTCCCCTACCTCTGAGATGACTCTGTGACTACCTTGACCAATAGAATATGGTAAAAGTGACCCAGCCCCAGTTTCTAGCCCAGGCCCTAGAAATTGGCTGTTTCCATTTCTTACCTCTTGAAGCCTTGAGCCACCATGTAAAAATCTGACTAGGCTGCAGAAAGTGTCACATGAAGATCCCTGAAACTAAACAGAGAGAGAAGAAGATCCAGCTGAGCCCAGTCCCATGGCCATTCCTGTTGAGGCACCTGACATGTGAGTGAAACCAACTTGGACCTGCAAACCAAGGCACCACTGGCTGAACCAGAGCAAACAACCCCAGTCAGGGTTGTCTAGGGCAGGAGAACCCCCCTGGGGATCTCTGGCATACAGAACCATGAGTTATGAAAACATGGTTAGAAAGTTCTGTGCATCAATCAATACCCAGAACAGCACTTAGCAGTTGTTTTGGTTTCCTTATCCCTAAAATATGAGCAGTAATGATAGAACATGCTGCCTCTCCTGTTCTGGGTGTTCCTAACACACCGCCATCAGACTAGGGTCCAACATACAGCAAGAGTTATGGGCCTGTTGGCTTTCGTTATCCCTGAATGACAGAGAGGAGTCTGTGGGCTGGTGAATCTCTGTGTGGGCCTCATGCTCTGCAGGCCAATGGGTTCTTTTGCAGTTTCACCTGTCCTAGGACAGTGGCTCCTTGGGGAATTTTCATGTTGAAAAGGCCTGGGCAGGTGGGAACTGGTCATGCCCCCTGGAGTTTCTTGTTCATCTGAAAGAATTCTTCTGTCTTCCCTCAAGCTGGATATTTCCCATCCTTGTGGTCAGTGGAGGCCAAGCTGGATCCTGACCCTGCTCCCAGCTCCCCACCCTAGGCAGGGATGCGCTGCTCAGTCTCTCCAAGTCACTCTTCATCCCCTCATCCACCTCCACTTGGGGTCTACTTCTGTCACCTCAAATGACCACTCGCCTTCTCTGCCAGCACAGACTCCAATACAAGCACTTAGAAAATGAGCCAGCTCCAAGGTTCCCAAAGAAGGTGCTGGAATCCTGGGTCCTGCAAACTGCCCTGCAACAGAAGAACTCCTCAGGCACTGAAGTTCGGACAGCACTGGTCACTGTGGTTCCCAACTCTCCTTGGACAATCACAAGTACCTTTGCAAAATTAAAATCTAGAAAGTTCTGCCACTTAGGAGTCACTCAGCTTTGCTTTGTCAAAATTTCCCATGCACATGTGGACCGTGAAATGCTCTTCTTGTAAAGCAAGGCCGGTTGGGAAAAGTGACGGCCAAGCTGAGTCCGGGGAGGGTAAGAGGGAAGCGGTGAAGGGGCAGAGGAGGAAGCGGGAGGGTGGGAGGCTTGACCTGGCAGGGAGGCAAATCAGGGAGGCTGGGTTGAGACCACAGGGCGGTGGGACCCTCCTGAAGCCTTTAAACCAAAGCACGGAAGACCGGTTTTGCATTTTCAAAGCTCACCGTGTCTCATTTCATAAATGTCACTAACTCACACTACCTGTTTTTTAATCTTTTTTTATTGGAAATTTATGATAAGGGAAACATGGCCCAATATCTATGAATACATTACAAAAGTTTCCTAAGATGGCTTCTGTTACATTCAGTACTCACTGATATTTTCTATCATTCTTTTTATTCTTGGAAAATCACTCATAACAATCTGTTCCAATAATCTGGGCAGGCCAAGGTGGGGCAAAGCCAAGGTGGGGCAAAGCCAGGGTGGGACCTGGACTTCATAACATCTGAATGCAAGTGTAGGGAGGCCCCCTCAGTCGCTCCCCAAGATTCTGAGTGAATAAAAGACAAGGAGAGGAAGCTATTCTTTGTTTTTCTGCTAAGAAGTAACTCACTCAGTCAACAAGGTGCAGGAACTTCCTTATCTCTTGGCGCAAGTAGGGGGAGTTTCTTGCGTTTGGTTCTCTAGGACGATACTCGGCATACTGAAGACACATGCCGGGCGCATTGAAGACGCTGAGTGACTGCCTTCCATTGAAGGATGACTTTTCACCCTTTGCTGGGCGAGGGAGCCCAGCAGGCTGAACAATGGGGAGTGTCACCTCAGTACTGTACCTGCCCTCAGCAAGCATCACAGGCACAGGGACATCTGCTGCTCCTGAGCAGGGTGGTTCAGGTCTGAGTGGCCGCAGACTACAACGAACCCTGGACACCCGTGGCACAAGCTGGGTGGGGTCTCTAGAGGGCGAGGCCATGCGGACAGACATCCTGTGCTCACATTCTTCTCCCTTTCTCCCCCAGGGTCCTACGGTCTCTCCATCTTCCAAAGCTGCTGCCATCTGTGCTGGTTTCCAAGGTCTTCCTCCCAGAGGACTGGCTGTGGAGAGAGGCTCGCTCCCTAGCCATCTCCTGACTGTCTGATGACGGCTCAGCCTTTGGGTTGAAGGGCTTCACTGCCAGACTCCCACAGGAGCAGAGAGCGAGCTATAAACGTCCAGCAGGGACATCACAAGGATGATTCCCGAACCTCACACGATTCTCTCCATGCCTCCAGAGTTTGTCAGGACCGCCACCTCCTGAGGCTGATTTCCACCAAGCCTCCCTTCCTCCCACCATCTCCTTTCCACTTCCTGCCTGAGGGTCTGAAGGCTCAATTAATAGTTGAACAATTAATGAGTTGGACATTAATTGTGTTTGGAGTCTCAAGTGGCCAAGGCATTCCAGAAAGATGACTGTCTTCAGGGTTTTTCCTTCACTACACAGGAAGTCAAACTTTTGGTCTCTTCCTCAAAGTTCCTCTTAAAAATTCTGGAAGAAAACTGGAGTGTGGTCTACCATCTCCCTTCCTTCCATCTGTTCACCCAGACAGTAGAGACAGGCTGCTCCAGTTGGTGGTCTGAAAAGTCTAGGACCTCCAGGCTATGCTGGCCAGCATTATCAAATGCCATGATGGAAACTTCTAGAAGAAAAAGGCATAGTCCATGGAGCAAGAAGAAAGCTGCCTGGTCCCCAAAGGGGCACTGCCTATCTCCAGGGTGGCGTACATTTGATTAGCCCGGCTTTTACCTTCCTAAAGTTTTCTTTGGTCTTCTTGCTCCCCAGGCTGCCTGTCAAATGCTAGTGGGTCCTGGGTCACGGCCTTTGCACCTGCTGAGGTGTTGTAATACAGCTGCCAGCAAAGTGCCACCAGCCTTCCCTGATGCTGGTAGGAACAACAACGCTTGCCTGTCCTTCCTCTTGCCCATCTGCACAGCTCATTTTTCTACCAAAAGAAAATCACATATTATTTTGTAATAAATTATAAAATCATGCCAGGTGCAGTGGTGCATGCCTGAAATCCCAGTGGCGAGGGAGGCTGAGGTATGAGGATCAAGAGTTCAAAGCCAGCCTGAGCAACTATCAAGGCCCTAAGAAACTCAGTGAGACCCTGTCTCTAAGTTAAAAAAATAAAAAGGACTGGGGATGTGGCTCAGTGGTTAAGGGCCCCTGGGTTCAATCCCCAGGACCAAAAACCAAACCGAGAAACCATCAGGATTTTGTGGCTCAGAAGGACACATCTCTCATTCCACACACAGTGTTCGTGTTGACAAGGCGAATTTGCTTGCTTATTTCTAAAAGGGAAAAGCTGTTAGAGACCACGGCCTGGGTTTTGGTGACCCAGAGGCTTGATTTAAAATCTTGGCTCCTCCTCTTCTGCCGGGAAGACCTTACTAAAGAGCAGCCCCTGTGACCGGAGCGGCCTCGAGTGCAGGACTGCCGTTGCTTTCCTTATGGACCATGAGGGGGCTGGCCGGGCCATGCTGGGTTTGCTCCATGAGCTCTCCTGCTTCCCTTCCTCTTTCCGGCTCTGCCCCTGAATCTCTGGGTGTCTGCACACTTCACAGAATGGTTAGGAGGAACCTCGGGGTCCCTCCAGCCTCACGTCTCTGAGGTCCTTCCCCAAACTTGCCTAGCCCAGGTCCTGGGGCGTGGGCAGAGCACAGTCCACTGCTCTCCCGGGAGCGAGTGGCCATTCCCACGGTAGGACAGGCTTTGCCACGACTGCAAGTCATTTGCTTTTTATTCAGCAAAGCTTGGCTCCCTAGAGAACCGACCTGTTACTCTGAATTCTGACCTTTCACCCTCAGGGAAGAGCCAGCGAGTGGGCCTGCTCCACCCTCTTGTCCTTCTGCTCTGACAGCACACGGTACCAGGTAGTGACGTCGCATAATGGAGAGCTGGGTCTGGGTGTGGCAAAGACCTCCTAAGTGACACAAAGCAAGCTGGCAGCTGAATCACCCTCCTGGAAGTTGGCAAAACTTGCAGTGGGAGAGCCCCCTCCCCTGCCACGCACTCTGCCCTCTGCCCTGTGGAAGCATTGGTGTCTTGCCCCTCTATCCAGGCTCACCTGGGCTCCTGGGTGTTTTTTTGAGTTTGTTTTCTTTTCCTATAACAAGCTCATTAAACCGCATTTTGCTAATTCCATGACATCATGCAGGGAGAAACACAGAATTACCCGAGTAACTAAGAAAGACAGCCAACAGGCAATAAAACAGTTATTCTGATTTTACCCTTTCAGAAATCCTGTGGGCCTGAGCTCAACGATATCCAATTAGACTGTCATATTAGGTCCACACTGAGGAAAACAGTCATTATTTGGGGTCGATCCTGATTTCCAGGCTCTCAGTGGAAAAGACCAAAATGTACCCTGCAGACATTAAGTACTGGGAGATTGGAGTTTACCCAGGATGTAACTCGATTACGGAGTGATTTGCAGGGAGCTGGGGACTCTTCCTGTTTGGCGGGGGCACTGTCAGATGGAAGGCCCATTGGCTCTAAGTGCTGCTTGCTCCAGCCTCCCTCTGAGTACAGCCACCAGTGTCTTGTCTGCCTGGTGGATTATTAACAGAGGCTATTGGTCTCCATGGCAAAGCCATTGAACGATCGAGCTGGACGTAATCTCATTTATGGGGGTGCGGGAGGAAAGGACTTCAGGTCCTGGAGAATGCATAAATGCCCATCCTCATCAAGGGCCCGCTAGAGTTGAGAGGTTGAAGCAGATCCGCAGCTCGCCGAGATCTCAGTCCCA
Source organism: Sciurus vulgaris (assembly GCF_902686455.1). Lineage (NCBI taxonomy): Eukaryota > Metazoa > Chordata > Mammalia > Rodentia > Sciuridae > Sciurus > Sciurus vulgaris. The sequence goes on from NC_136470.1 coordinate 135,457,355, forward strand.
AAGTACTGGTGGCATCGGGGACAATCACTGGGATACCCTGTCCAAAAGCCGTGGAGAGACGGTGGGGGGAGCCGCGACGAGCCCTTATCTCTGAGCCTCAGTGGCCACCCCAGCATGTGCACCGGGAGCTGCGCCAAGTGCCTGGGGGGCACCCTCATTCCCCTGGCTCTGTTTGGCTTCCTGGCCAACGTCCTGCTGTTTTTCCCTGGAGGAAAAGTGATAGAGGACAATAACAACCTTTCTGCGGAGGTCTGGTATTTTGGAGGAATCCTGGGAAGCGGGGTCTTGGTGAGTAGGGAACCTTAACATCCCCCTGACGGAGACCCCTGCTCCTGTCCTTTACAGTCGGGTACTTATGAACAGGAAGCTGGTTAGCAGCTAATGGAAGTCCTCCCCTCTCCTAAGGGGCTGACCAGGACACTCCAGTTCCTAAGTGATCAGTCCCCAAGCTCGGGCTGGCAATTGCACGGGACATTTGAGTGCCATGGACCAAACTGCGGGCCACATAATTGCTTTATTCCAACTAGATGATGCCCAAAATAATTTAAGTCACAAACACAATGCTTTCTGGCAAGTGGATTGACACACGTCTGCGATGCTTTCCTTACCCTTCGTTTCTAGTAAATTTGGGGGTGGGGGGGTTCCCGTTTTACGCCGAGGCAAGCTTCTTAGGCTTGTCTTAGTCCCCCTTCTGGATAGAAGCTCGGGGTGCCAGATTTGGCAGTGCACCTCGTAGAAACTGAAGTCCTTCAGGCCACGTGGGACCTTGGACACAGGCCCCCAGCCCCACAGCCACACTGCTCCATCTGGGCCTGCCCAGAGCCTCCAGGCCCCTCCAGGCAGGCAGGGCGCTGCTGGGAGCCAGGTTCCCTGAGGTGCTTGTCTGCTGCAGATGATCTTCCCCGCGCTGGTGTTCCTGGGCCTGAAGAACAATGACTGCTGCGGCTGCTGTGGCAACGCGGGCTGCGGGAAGCGCTTCGCGGTGAGTGTCCAGAGCTGCCCTGGGCAGCGTTCCCTGTGCTGGGCAGTTCCCAGCCGCGGCCCTGGGGGCCGCCGGCCCAGTGGAGCTGTGCTCCTCCCAGAGGCCTACGCAGGGCAATAAGAACTGCGAACGGCCTCGGCCTGCGCAGAGGCGTGGATACCCCTCCGGGGTGACCCGGCAGGGATGGCAGAGCAGAGCAGGAGTGGAGCCATGTAAGAAGGCAGGCTGGAGGGCAGAGGGGTGTCGCTCTCCCTCTGCCACTGAGACCTTGGGCAGTGCACGTCCCTGCATCTGCAACAGGGACGTTTGGCAGGAGAAAAGGTGATGAAGTACTTCTCTGCACTGGCTCCCTGCGTCCCCCATCTTTGCCACTGCCAGGCTCACCGAAGCTGAGGCCCCTCTACCCCACCTCCCCCAGGGCTTCTGCTTGTTCTCTTGTTCTGTGAACACCCGTCTTGTAGTAGGTGAGCTAGTGCTATCAGGCACACAGCGACATTCCAGGGAGGAAGAGAAAGAAGCAGGGCTGTGGGGCCGGGCCCCTCCCTGCAGCTGACCAAGCCCCCCTACTGCCTTGCCCCGCCTTGCTCATCTGTGAAATGGGGAAGCTGGACTAGATCCGAACTCTCAAGTCTGGGGTCGATGCTGACCCTCCCAACCCCAGAGGATGTTATTCCCTTTGCACCTCTCCTGTGCCCTCTCGTCTCTGTAGGAAAAGAAAATCTCACTTTGATGGAAATAAGCCTTCCTTCGCTCTTTCTAACTCTCCACAACCTACCCTTAGAGCAAAGGAGGAACGGGCCTCAGGCGCCAAGCAGCAGCACTTACTGAACTAAAATGCAGTGAGGCTGGGTTTCTGCTTGCTGGCGAGTCTGGCTGTTCTTTCATGGAAGAAATGGCATAAGCGAAAGAAATAGAAGCTGGCTTAAAGAAACATATTAAGCCTTTGGGTACATGATTGGGGGAACACAGGAGGTGAAGCTTACAAAGAAGGTAAAAAGAGTCACAAATTATTGGATATAATTATATGATATTGCTGGGCTTGGTGGCACATGCCTGTAATCCCAGAAATTTAGGAGACTAAGGCAGGAGGATGGTAAATTCTAGTCCAGCCTTGGCAACTTAGTGAGACTTTGTCTCAAAATAAAATAATTAAAAGGGCTGGGGATGTAGCTCAGTGGTAAAGCAACCTGAGTTCAATCCCCAGTATCACACACAGACAAATTATGTAATAAATGTTATATATCATAGAGATATTTATGTGTAATTGATTATAAAGAAAAGAAAGCAATGTTTAACTTACTTTCCCCTTGAAATATAATCCCATTATAGCTTGAGAACTTTTGGAGGATAAGTTGGAGATGAGAAATAGAAAAAAAATTAGCAATTTATGAATTTGAATGGAAAGAAAGAAGAATCGTGACTTAGAAATCTAACATTTCATTCCTGGGCAGAAGGCTCAAGACTCACCAGTACAGAACAAAAGTATAACCACAGCAAGAAGTGAAATAGTGGTCAAATATTACACAAAACCCCAGGGTTTTACAATTAAATTTATGTGACGTCCAAGAGGAAGGCAGAAAAGTCATGTTTTACAAGAGGAGCTGAATCGATATGGTGTGAAATATTTGGTCTGGCCAATGCACACTCTCAGGGTTCCCTAGCCTGCCCTGGGGCTCACCCTTGGTGCAAGTTGAGGGTGCCACCCCTGAGTGACTGGGCAGCACCCCAAATGACCAGCTGTGCCAGACGTGAAGCAAAGTACACAGCACTGCCGCTCCAGACCCAGCTTCCTACATGCCAGAGAGCCGGCCCAGGGACCTCTTGTTTTGGGTTTGTATTTTAATGAACTACCAACTTAAAAAAATTGAGAGCTAGATGGCTTACTTTTGGTGTTTGAAAAATGAAAAATTAACCAGGCAAGCTAGCCCCGCTAAGGCCCAACGATGGCCCAGCAGGCGCTGGGCGGACTGCGCTACGCAGGCCCACCCTGCCTGCTGCAGTATGGGTCCTGCCCCAATCCTGGGCCGTGCCCAGGGCCCTGCTTTGGAGCTGTGCTTCCTTCGTGTTCCCAGGTTCCCGAGCACCAAGCAAAGATGTTTGCAGACAATCTGTCAGAAAAAAGACACAGCCTTATTTGGTCAGGAGTAGAAGACCAAAGGTGAGAAAGTGCTCAGGATGTTCCCCTCCAGGTGCTAAGTGGACCCTGTCTTTTGTGGAGGTTGGTTTAAGAAGTCCTGCCAGGTCTTTCTGGAAGTTTCCACAGAGGTTGATGGCACCATTCAGGAGTAGGAGATAGGAGAAGCAGGGTGTGGTGGCGTGGAGAGGAGGTGGGACCAGGGGCTGGAGAAGCTCCACCTCACCTCATCTACACTTCACGTGAAGCTGAGGGAAGGCCACAGGGTTCTGAGGGGAGTGACCTTAAGCCGGCCTCAGGGGTCTGCATTCTTTCAGCAGCCGCAGACTACAGGAGGATCAGGGGAAGTGAGAGAGGGTCACCTTCAAGGAGGGCCTGGACACCCTGCCTGGGTCTGTGTTCAGGACACAGCCTCCTCCCCCCAGGCAAGGGTCCTAGTGGCCTCCTGGAAGCTTGTTTGGCTGGCCTGTGCCCCCTGCACTCTATTCCTTTAAAAAATTTGCTCTCTCGGGGCCCAAAGGGACAGCTAATTAGTTTTATCAACCTGTTCATGTTTAAGTATGTGCTTCAAGCAGGGCCTTTTGGAGACCTTGGCCTTGACTCAAAGGAGTGCCTTTAAATGGGATGGAAAGTAGCTTGATAATGGAGATACACAGAGGCTGGCAGCATTTCCGCATCCTTAAACAGTGTGGGCAGATACAGACCCTCCCTGCCCTCACAGGCAGGGCTGGCTGGCTGACTGACCTATTCCTCAGGGAGGACTGGGTGGGTCCAGAGGCTGTCTGTGGCCATGGCCTGCGCCTCTTCCTGTGCATGGCTCCCCGGCGCCCCCTAGGGACACCTCGTGGGATTGCACACCTGGGGACTCCTACTGAGCCCAAATCCCTGACTTCCTCACCTACCTCCCCATTCCTTGGAGGGGGGTTTGGGAAAGGCCATGCTTTCGAAGGACAGATTATCTTGAAGAATAAATGATAGAACTATCCTTTCTTCTCCATCTCTTATGCTTTAAATCCCTCTGCTGCAAAATTGACGGTGTCAATTGGTGCCTTTCATAAGCTTGTTGCAAGGACGGGGGACATTGCCAGCATTAGTGTGAAGGTGGGGTGTACCAACTGAGTGCCAAGGACATGCAGGTCCTCCGTGAACTCTTGGGTGACTGAAGGGCTGAACACTCAGGAGAGGTTTCAAGGGACTTCCACACTTTATCAGGCTCAGCCCTGCCTTGACCCTTTAAGTTAGGCAATAAATTCCCTGATTCATAAACGAGGAAACTGAAGTTCATGAGAGTTAAGTTCCTGACTGCCACTCCCCACCCCTTAGCACACCTAACTGAGGCAGCAAATGCAGGACATTGATGTATAAAGAAGAAGAAGAAGAAGACGACTTCAGGGGGTCTCTATATAGCTCTTAGAACACTTTCCAAGAAGCGAAGTCCATGCTCACCAGAGAGGTTTCCCCACCACGTCGCCACGGCCCAAGTCTCCAAATACCACGTCCCCAGACCACCCACTTTTCTTCCCTTCCTTGACCTCACTGTCCCCTCCATTCATTTGGCCAACGTAATCACAGAGATGGCCAAAGACACAGTGGTAGCAGGGACAGAGCTCAGATCCAGTGCCTTGGAGCCAGGCGGACAGGGAGGTCCTGGGGCTGGCAAGGGTGAATTGGAAGCCAGGACCTTCTGCTGGACACCTGTGTCTTCCACAGTGTGAGCAGAACGTGTGTACTGAGTGGCCATTGGAGAACTAGACTGCTTACCTTTATTTTTCTCCCAGATTTTTGCTCTCTGTATTTGTGAAAAGTTAGAGATGTGAGAATTGGACTATAAAAATAGTATGATATGATAAGGACGTGAATTGAGTGCTTGCTAATGTCATGGGAAATTCTCCAAACCTTGGGAACAGGCCAAGGAGATTTCTGTGTCCAATCAGTGAAGTCCTGAACCCTACCTAGCAGCCCCATCCCATCCCAGGAGTATCTAGAGGTGTACCCTTGATTCCTGGTGACTGTGGATCAGGTCCTCTTGCATGTCGTGAGCTCTGTGAGGCACTATGAATTACTGAACCTCATTTTGCAGAAGAGGAAGTGGAGACAGATTAGCTTCCTAAGGTCATGAGGGAGGAGCCAGCTCTGTCACCCTGTCACCCATACTGGTGACAAGGATATAAGTGTTCATCTCCTCTTTTTATCCAAATAGGGAAAACAAGCCTGTAAAATTGTAGAGAAAGCTCCCATTTCTGACTCTAAATTCAGCAATCCCAGACGTCTCTCCTTCCAGTGATATCCCAAGTTCTTTGTCTACTTACTTAAAATAGTATCAGTTTTGGAGTGTCAATCCTAACATATTCTGTTGGAGTGCGATAACTCTTGACATAAGAAGTTTTTGCATGGAACTCATGATAAGTTGAAGTTATTTCATGCTGGTTTTAAGACTGACCTTATCTCTGAGTAGGGAATTTGGCAATTTTTAAACATTCTTCAAAGTGAAATAACGTAAAGGAACAAGATGTATTCTGTACCTGCTTCACACGGTTCTTCCATTTTGGAAAATTGAAAACTCTGTTTGCGCTGTTCATTTTGCTATTTTAAGGTGAGACTTCAAATTTGAATTTGAAAATAGAACATCCCACTTGTAGTATTATGGAATGGAAACCTACTGATTCATCTTCTAAGAAATAAAACAGTAATTCAGTTCCATATCTCCCTCTGGAGAGTAGCCACAGTCCTGAGTCAGTGCATACCATTTTAAAATTTTGTACTATTGAAAATAAACTTCTCAAATGTTCTAGACTATGCTGTCCAATACAGCAGCCACTATCCACATGTGGCTACTGAGTTCATGAAACGTGGCTGGTCTACATTGAGATAAGTTGTTTAAGTGAAATACCAGATTTCAAAGAAAGGGTACAAAAAGAAGTGTTAAAATATCTTGGTGATTTTTATGCTGATTGCAATGAAATGATGATGTATTAGAGGGGTGGAGTTAAATGAAATACAACATCCAGCTCAATTTCTCCTATTTCTTTTTACTTTCATGGTGGTACTAAAAAATGTGTAAATTGCCCATATGCTTAACACTGTTTGCCCTGGACAGTGCTGATCTGGAGGTGCTCATAATAAAGGGGAAACCATCTCCTCGTGGAGATTTTGTTACCCTGAGCTTCCTTTTTCAGACCTGCTGGGTTTCCCCATCCCCTAGCGAGCCCCTGCCAACATGTTTGGGAAGCGTTTTCTAAAGTCCTTGATGTAGCCCAAGTCAGAGTCTCCCTGCCAGCTGCAGAGGTGGAACTGGGCCCTTCAGCTCAAGGAACCTTCTAGATCCGCCCGTCCTTTCCTTGGTCACTGCATGATGCTGAGGTGCTGAACCAGGCCTCCTCGAGACACACTGCCTTCCTGGGAGTGGGCGTCCTTTTCCCTGTGGCAGTTAGACTCGCGCCTGGGTCCCCAGCCCTCATGGTGTCAGGTTTCTGCAGCAGCTGGAACCCAACCTGAGGGGGTCAGGTAGCCCCAGGTCGCACTTCTCTTTATATGTGTTTTATTTCTGTGGGAAAACTAGCGGCATTCACAGGGAACCTTGGAATAACAGCCAGTCTGTGTGTGTGTGTGTGTGTAATATGTGTGGTGTGTGTGTGTGTGTAATATGTGTGGTGTGTGTGTGGTGTGTATGTGGCGTGGTATGGTATGTGTTTGTGAGGTGTGTGTGATGTGTGGTGTGTGTGTGGTATGTGTGTGGTGTGTTTTTAAGTGATGTATATGTGGTGTGTGGTGTGTGTGTGTGTGTGTGTGGTATGGTGTGTGTGGTGTGTGTGTGTGTAATATGTGTGGTGTGCATGTGTGTGTGGTATGTGTATGTGTGGTGTGTGTGTGTGGTATGTGTATGTGTGGTGTGCATGTGTGTGTGGTATGTGTATGTGTGGTGTGTGTGTGTGTGTGTGGTGTGTGTGTAGGGGGGTATGTGTATGTGTGGTGTGTGATGTGTGTGTGTGTGTGTGTGTGTGTGTGTAGTGTGTGTGGTGTGGTGTGTGTGTGTGAAGGGGCAGAGGTGAGAGGGCCCTGGCTGGGAGGAGTTCTGAGTTCTTAATCTGACTCAGTGCCTCCTGGACGTGACTGGAGAAAGCCACAAATCAGGGGTGCGACCTTGGGAAGCCAGGGGCCTGGTGCCCATTCTGCCACTTTGCTGTGGTCTCAGTTTCTCGTCTGCAGAGCGTAGACGATGACACCCCTACAGGTGTGCCGGGACCCCAGCTGCCATGGGACGGAGCTATTCTTATCAGCTGGGCCGTCGGATGGTTGTGCTGGATGGCTTGTTAGGTCCACTCTTATTAAAATACCACGTTAAGTTTATTTGACAATCTGTTTAGTGGGGATGCTGGCTTTTGAATACTGTCAGCCAGTTTCAAGATGTGAGGGCGCCTCCTTCATGGAATCTCGTTTTCTGTGAGACAATCAGGTCTGTCAGGAAGGCAGCCCAGCCTACCACACACAGTTGGCCCTGTTTCTAGACCTCTCAAGCCGTGCGCTGAGCCTGGATTGCGGAGCCTTCTGGTCTGCCCCGCAGTCGTACCAGCTGTGATCTAACTGCAGAGCCACTTGGTTGGAACAGGAGGTGATTCAAAGACGGAAACCCATCCAGATGAGCTCTCGTTAGGACCCTGGCCACGTTTCTCAAAGTGTGTTCTCCCAGGTACTCACAGAGAAGCTTCCAGGACTCCATGAGACTGGAGAACTCTGCAAATGTCCATGAACACCTTCATGGATGGCAAAACTGAGTATAAAATCACCCCTTGTTTTTCCATAAAGAACTTCCTTCCCGCAGAGAAGTTTTCAAAAAGCTGTTTACCAACGTTCATATGTAAACGTTCAGCGACATTTATTTTAAATCACATGCTTAAAAAATTCAAAGCAATTTTAGTATATCAATCTCGGACTCTGAAGTGTTTCCCACTCAGTTATTTTTAAGTGCTTTCATGTTTCTTTGACATTGACTTTTGTTAGTACTAAAGATACCCTTGGGGCCATGGAGAAATTTCAACATCACTTCTCTTCCATTTAAGTTCGGACGTGTTGTTTTTCCACCCATGTACCAAGCTGTCATTGGAAATTCTATCATAAACATCAATTCCCTAAAGACAAAGGCAGCGTTCCAGCATTCCTCTTGCAGGGGAATAATAATTATTGTTAATAATCCCCCAAATTTTAAACAGTAAGCATGCTCATTTTAGAATGCTGTGTGTGTGTGTCTGTGTGTGTGTAACTTTATTTAAGCAGAATAATCATCACCCCAATCACCCTAGGTAATAGAAGTCCTCAGGGAAAAAAAATGGAGTGACAATCTTTCGAAGAAAATCAAGTCTATATGTGGAATATATTATAGAAGAGAAAATTATAGTTAAAATCCTATGGAAAGAAGTTTTGAAAGAAAATAGAATTACCAAGAAAGCTACAAAAGCAGTATCTGAAAGAATGCCAAAAAAAGAAAAAAAAAAAAAAAAAACCCAAAAAAAACAAACTTTAACTAAAGTCCTGAACTAGGAATTGCAGGAGCAAACTTCCCAGAATATTGAACAAATGTGCTAAGAAAAAAATTTCAACAATGTTGCCACCTAACACTGAGTTTCTGACTCATGTCTTCTCCATGTCCTATTTGTTTAAAAATGAAGTATCTGAGGTGGGGCCCCAATGCCCCCAGATGGAAAAAGGACTCAAGCTACTCCTCCTTCCGCAGGATCGCGCAGAGCTGGGGACTTTCCTTAACCTCCCTTGGAGGTCACATACCTTAGCACATAAACACCCTCAAAATCCAACAGGAATGAAACCTGTTTTACTGTACGTCATCTGGAAAGCTCCCCAAATGATTTCTTTGGGAAAGAGGATGTCTAGTCTACCATGAATGGACCAAAAGTTTTGCTTACTTGTAACCTAGATAAAGCTCACAGCTGTTTGGGGTGGTGAGAGGGGATTTAAGATGCCCTAGATGTAAAAACTAAGGAGGAAATCTTGTTACGTGAGTCATGTGAAGTCTTGGTCATTGAAAAGGTCTACGTTCTCCAGGGCTGTCAGGATGAGCTGTCAGGAAGAAAACCCTGGCCCGGGCAGTGGAGTGGGAATGTCCTCCACTTGACTCTCCAAGGGCCTGCGCTCTGAGGAAGACAAGCATGAAAAGCCGCCCATTCGTGTTCTCTAGGCCTGCCTTCTGACCCGAGTTTGCACTGGGCAGAATGGTCAGTTCTGCAGGAGCCAGACGAGGCTTCACAAGGCAGAGCTGAGGCTTGCCAAGCGGCATCCAAAATGCGTCCATGTAGGACATGGAGTTCTGCTGCCATGAAATCCCAACGGCCCAGACACAGTCGGTTTCCCTCCATCACCCCCACACCCCAGTCCCCGCAACAGAGACCGTAACGCCAATATCAATAATACACAGACCGGGGAAGGGAGAGGGCCGGCATTTAACTCAACTGCAACTAGTGCTCACAATAGAACTTTCTAGTTGACTCTAACACGCTCGTTTTATGGATGAGGAAGTAAAACTCCAGGATACCCTTCATCTCACAGTCTTCACACAGAAAAAAGGAGCAAAGCTGAGATCTGAGTCTCAGTCTCCTGACGTTCAAACCCTTGTGCTTTGTTCCCAAAGCAATAGAGCTGATCATTTTCTTCCTTCATTTCCAAAATTGTAAGTGTTTCCAAACTACCACTAATTACTGTTTAGAATGGACGTCACCAACGTTCTTAACATCTCTGGGCCTGAGATTTTTCATCTGTAAGTGGGAGTTAGCCTGAATGGGCTCCAGGATTGCTTCAGCCATTCACGTTCTGGAATTTCATTTGGATTTTATCTTTGAAAAAGAAAAGATTGGGGGGCTGGGGCTGTGGCTCCGTGGTAGAGTGCTTACCTCACATACCTGAGGCACTGGGTTTGATCCTCAGCATCACATAAAAAATAAATGAATAAATAAATAAAAAATATTTAAAAAAAGAAAAGATGCTAATGTAGTCTAGCCTAACTAATCTCTGATGTATAAAAATGTTTAGAAGACCATAGAAGCCATAGCTTCTATCATGCTTGGCAGGCGGGGCGGATTTGCTGAGTGTCATCTCTGGACCCCTGAGAGCTTGGCTGTGTCTCTTCTTCTCTTCCAGATGTTCACCTCCACCATATTTGCTGTGATTGGATTCTTGGGTGCTGGCTACTCATTTGTCATCTCAGCCATCTCGATCAACAAGGGTCCTAACTGTCTCATGGCCAATCACACATGGGGCTACCCCTTCCACAATGGGTAAGGCTCACCGGGCAATGCCCACAGGTCAGTTCAAAGGCTGGGGCAGGTGGATGGCCGATGGGGAGAGATGGCACACCAGGCCATGTGGCCCTCCTTCACCAGGTGTTGGGTGGTGGCACTGTGATGTGGGGAGAGGCTGCACCAGTTATCACCTGTAATTGCTTTTCTGACAGACACAGGGAGAGATAACTGGAAGAGGACACCTTAGTTGGCCTGAGGGGAGGAGATCTGTGGTGTCACTACTTGTTCCCAAATAGTGAAGAGCAGTACCACCAGGCAATGAATAATATGAACACACAGAGTAATGACCTCCATTGACAGACCTTATAATAGAGAATAAGGAGTTGCCACCAACGGGGCTCAAAGGCTTTTGCCGACACACCAACTGCCTTCAACTGAGCGGTCTGTTTGAAGTATGTGTCCCTATGTGGGCACATGTGGGAAGGGAACCAGGCACTGTGACCTTGCCTCCCAGGCCCTGCCTTCTGAGACGCGGATGCACGTTCCCTTTAGATTTAATGTCACGGCTGGCTCCACGTCTTCCCTCTGACTGCACAAGCTCCTCTGGAGCTTCTTCTCAGAGGAAGTGGTCTTCTGCTGCTTGCTGGTGTTTAGCAAAGTGGAATCATCCACAATGTTTCGTTTGATCCTCATCAAAACCCGTGTGAGATGTTTAGCTCTCTCTCAGAGGAAGGTGGCTGAGGCCGGGTGACTTGCCCCAGGGAACTCGCAGTCTAAATGGCTGCGGCTGGACTCCCAGTCTTCTCACTCTGGGTCACCTGGCTTTTTCTAAAACCGACTTAGCCGCTCGTGCTGTCTGTCTTTGCTGAGAGTCCCTCTGGCAACGCTCATGGGCTCCGGTTCTGCTTTTCCTGGTCCAACTAGACTCTTGCCCGCTTCAGATCCCCAGCACGGGAGCGCTGCGGGCGTGGTTAGAGCTGCTGAGCTAACCACACGCACACCTGCTCAGTGAGCAGAAAGGGCCAGTCCCTTCCAGAGAAGACCGTTGTCTTTCCTGCCACACCCCAGATGGCAGCCACGGGGTGACTGCTCCACCTATTCTCCTTCCTCTTCCTCTCCGTCTCATTCTTCCCCTCTTCCTCCTCCTTTTCTTCCCAAGGATAGTTGCTAGGCACGTGTGCATCATCTCAACCTTCCTAATACACCTGACGATTCTTATCCCTGGAGGAGAAAATGGAGTTCAAAGAGGTCAATCTGCCCAGGGCCCCCCAGCTGGGAACTGGGAGAAGAAACGTTTTAGCCGCACAGCACCAGGTCCCTGCTTAGTGCTGAAGTCCACCAGAACGCGGAAGGACAGAAGAGGCTGCTGTCCCAGGAGCACAGCGTTAGTTACAGGGACAACAGGGGACAGAGCTTCTCAGTGTGGAAAGTCGTGGAACCCTGAGGAGGGGACTGGCTTGGGAGGATGAGCGGGAGTTTGTCCTCCTCACAGGGAGGGGAGACAGGCGTGGAGGCCTCAGGGCGCAGGGGACCGGGTGTCGGGACACTGTGGTCTGAAGCTCAGGGAGATGTGGGGGACAGGAGCAAAAGGGTCACCATGTAATGGACTTGGGACTGAGGCAGGCTGCAGCTTTGGGACATCAGAGGAGCGCAGAGGATGTGAGAAGGATGTGACATGGCTACTTTGGAGTTTGGGATAAAGACATTGGTGACGTTGACGTGGAGGACAAATGGAAGGAGGAGGAGAGGAGACGGTGAGAAGCAGGGGCCTGGAGTGATGACCGGGTGAGAGTCTGAGCATCTCCAAGGCTACGGGATGGGGCCAGTCTCAGAGCCCGCGGGAGGTGGGCTTGCCCAGCGTGGGTGCGAGGACGGGGGAAGGTTCTCCAGGCAAACTTGGAGCTCTCCACCTCGGGACCAAAGCCAGGGTTCTTCAGTGCCATGGCGTTTAGCGCTTCTTTCCTCAGAAATGTGTGTTGGTGAGAACATTAAAGAAGCAGAGGTAATTGACTATCCACGGTGAGAACCATATTAAGATGCATCCTAGGCCAGCACGGTCAATCCCAGCAACTCGGGAGGCTGAAGCAAGAGGATCACGAGTTCAAAGCCAGCCTCAGAAACTTAGGGAGGCCCTAAGCAACTCAGTGAGACCGTGTCTCTAAATAAAAGATGAAAAGATCTGGGTGTAGCTCAAAGGTAGAGCATCCTTGGGTTCAACCCCCTGTACTACAAAAAAAAAAAAAAAAAAAAAAAAAAAAAAGTATTCTAGAAGGAAAAAAATCTTGGGGCATTTTGAGGCAAGCTCTTGGTTTCCTTTGGAGTCGAGCCTCCTCCCACCCAAAGGCTTTGGTGCTGAGACAGTTGCCACCCCACCCCTGACCCTGAGCTGCTGGGAGGACAGCACCTTGCCCAGGGTGTTGGGCCAGCCAGGGCTAGGAGCCAAGGAAGTTCAGTGGTGGGGGAGGGGAGTGGTCAGCATGCCACCTACTGCTCCCTGGGCAAGAGCTGACCCTTGAGAAGCCACCTGCCCAGGAGTGACTGGGCCATAGCATCCAGAACTGAGAACAATTAAACGCTCTGCCTGGACTCCCAGCCAGGACCATCTGCATTTGCACTTCAAGAGGACTTACTAGCAAGTTGTCCCATAAATTTCTCGAGAAGACATTGCCGAGGGCTGAAACCCTCACGGCTAGGGTGTGATTGCATTGCAAGAGTGCACAACTTTCATGCAGCAGAAATGATATCACAAATGTTCGCAGCCTGTTTTGTCCTTGGCCAACTTAAGATCCAGTCACAAGTCTGCCACACACCAGCCGTGGGATCTTGGGTAGTGCAGACTCAGGCTCCTCAATAGTGAGATAGCGGTGACAGTAGCATCTGATACCTCCCAACTTCAGGTGGAAATAAAATAGCATGAGGCTTGTAAAAGCACCCAGCACAATTCCTGCTGCAAACTTGACATACAACTTGTAATTCATATTTATGAATATTTGGAATGGAATTCATTAATATGCCTTTGAAATTTCTAAAATGTTACACTTTTATAATGATTTTGTGACTCAATATCAATCCTTTCAACCCCAAACAAGAAAGTTTGAAGAGACTAATCTCTATGAAGATATGGTCAACCTTAATTGGCATATTGTTACAGATAGCACAAAGTAAATTTCATAAAGAAATCATATTTCAAATGTTCTAAAGGTATATAACTACTCCATTTGTGTAAGAGCATTGGCTTTGAAGTTAGACCTCAGATCAAATCCAGCCACTTCCAGTTACAAGTTTCAACTTCTTAATTTGCAAAATGGGTATACGTCCATTCACTCGGGAAATATTTACTAAGGGCTGCTCTGTGCCAGGCGTTGTTCCACAAGCCCATCTTGGTAGTGTTTGGAAAGATGATTAAAGCAGCCGGCCCAGTGCTTAGTACCTGGTCAGGACCCGATGAAAGAGGGCTGCTGTGTATTGGACGTTCACTGTGATGGACCTGGGGACAGAGTTGGGGGGACCTGGTCTCTGTCTTTGTGAGTTTCTAGTCCTAGTGCGAAGTGTCTTATGAAATCTGTAGCTTTCTGCTCCCAAGTTGGTGGGATTACTGTGGTTCAGGTGGGAATGCCCCTCCTGATAACCAGGTGCTTTAAAACACCAGTTAAGCTGGGCACAGTGGCGTATGCCTGTAATCCTCAGCTCAGGAGGCAGAGGCAGGAGGATCGCCAGTTCAAAGCCAGCCTCAGCAATTTAGCAAGGCCCTAAGCAACTTAGCGAGCGAGACCCTGTCTCTAAATAAACAAAGAAAGAAATAAAAAGGGCTGGGGATGTGGCTCAGTGGTTAAGCACCCCAGGATTCAATTCCTGGTACCAAAATAACACAAAACAAAAAGCACCAGTTAAGTGAATTGACACTGCCTCAGCTCTCCCTGCCTCTCAGGAAGTGGAAACGTGTCAACCATCAGGTAGGTGAATAATCCAGGCCCGTCGCCCTGGGCTGGGGGCACACTGGGTGTGCACAGAGCCTTCTTAGATCAGGGACTCCTGCACCCTCAGATCCGAGGGTTGTGAGGGGAGAAGGGCCTGAGAATGGTTACCAGTGGCTATTTGGGAGCCGCCTGAGTGGAACTGGACTCCCCCAGGCATCAGATCCATCCTGGTTTCCAAGTTCCTCACCCCCGGAGCATTTCACCAATCTCACCACCAGGAGGCGCTGTCGCCCCATGTCTATATAAACTGCATCTTGGTTTTTTTTTTTTTTTATATAAATCAATGTGTCTGAAAAATAACATATCTGTACAACCTCTTATAATCATCAAGCTCAGAGCTGTAAGATAGAAATAACTGGGTGTAAAAACAAGTGACACAGAAAGATGGATGTTTGAGGTAAAACAACAGCAAAGCTCCAAAACGCAGTCTTCCCCAATGTGAAAGGTGTCCTCTCAGTGAATTCTCTCAACTGTGAGTGGCTTTCAGCCACTTTATAGGTGACGAAGCTGATGCTACGGGAGGGGGTAATCTGTAGTAGATGCACAGCTAGAGGGAGGAAAGCTTGGATTCAAACTTCATCTGAGTCGAAAACGCAGCCTCTTTTCATTAGGCTGACTGCGTGACTGTAGTGAGATCATGACAGTACAGGTATCCAGCAAGCACTTACTCTATGCATGTCCTGAGCACACTATTGGTTTAGCTCATGTAATACAGTAACACTAACAGGTGGTAGACAAAGTTGTTCCCGTTTTACAGGTAAGCACAAGGTCCCATGGTAGGCTACCTGCTAGGATCGGCCACTTAGGGGAACTGATTTGAGGGTATAAACAGCTTTGCTTCCAAATCAACAGCGAAGTGATTGTTCCTTCCTTCTTTTCTTCAACTCTATTCAACCCGAGGGCATCCCCTATCATTTTGAAAAGTTTCTAAAATTTTAATGTATTTAAATAAATGTGTGCTGGTGCACTTTGAGAATTCCTAAGAAACAGAGGTCATCATAGAGATCGAAGGTAGCTGGGCACGGTGGCACCTGTAATCCCAGCCACTTGGGAGTCTGAGGCAGGAGGACCAAAAACTCAAGGCTAGCCTCCCTCCGCAGCTTAGTGAGACCCTGTCCCAAAATACAAAATAAAAAGTGCAGAGAATGAGCTCAGTGGGAGAGAACCAAAACCAAAAACAATAACGATAAAGCTCTGAAACAATGAGTGAGTGCTAACTTGGTAGCTAGAGAGTTTCCCACAGAGGCCCAGAGGGTAGAGGAAATAGAAAGGAAGAGGGAGGGTGGATTTGTGGCTCTAGAGATGTAAGAGGGAACCTTAATAATCTGAAAGGACCTGCCCACTTTGCTCTCTTACCTGTCTCCTGGAGAGCAAGGCAGACTTCACCTCACCCCTGAAAGGCACAAGGCCCTGCGTAAGGCGGTGAACCAGCTCCCCGCCCTTTGTGTGTGTGTGTGTGTGTGTGTGTGTGTATATATATATATATATATACACACATACATATACACATGTAATACGGATATGGACATGAGAAATTGCATGCATATATAGCAGTTTCTCTTCATTCAAAGTTCATGTAAATTATATGTATTAAGGGAGTAGAATACTTCCTTTTAAAGAAAATTAATTGTTTTTTCATGGAATTCCTACATGTTGAGTCAAATTTGCAGTTTGGTCAAAATCAGCCTCTTCCTTTAGTTGATATGACAATTATATTTCACATGGTTTTAGATGGCCACTGATTTAGATAGATAATTTCTTAAACATCAAGATGGCCTCTAATGATGGGAGGATAAAGGCCATGAATTACATTTGTACAATTTTAACTCTGACATGTCTTTGTTTTCCTGCCCTGTCACTGACAGCAAATCTACCTACCCTCTGTGTCAGCTCACAAGTATTGCTCTCTTGCTTAGTAGCTGTGTGACCTGGGACAATCCACTGAACTTCTCTGTGCCTCAATTTCCTTATATGTGGACTGGAAGAAAAGAACCATAGGTTTCTGAGAGGAATAAATGACAGAATATGTGCAAGACATCTAGAACGTGATCTGGCACATAGGATGTACTCACAGTGTTAGTTTGGGGTTGTTTCATTCTTTTATTAGAGTGTTTTCTAATGGAGCTTGCTTCGCATGGAAAGGTTTTGTCTTGTCTTATTTTTGTGGTGCTGGGCTGGAACCATGGCCTTGTGCATGCTAGGTAAGTAAGTGCTCTATCGCGGGGCCACACTCCTAGCTCCAGGTGGAAAGTATCACACAAGAAAAATCTCTGGGTAGACTCCCAGCCCAGGGGATTGCTTGGAGTTTGCAATGTCTCCTCCCCGACCTTCACCTGCAGGGATTATCTCAGCGACCAAGCCCTGTGGAGCAAGTGCCTGGAGCCCACGGATGTGGTCCCCTGGAATCTGACCCTCTTCTCCATCCTGCTGGTGATAGGAGGAATCCAGATGGTTCTCTGCGCCATCCAGGTGGTCAACGGCCTCTTGGGGACACTCTGTGGAGACTGTCAGTGCTGTGGTGGGGTGAGTCCAGTCTCTCTCTCCACTTCTTGGCTTGCAGGGGGCCCAGCCGGGCACCAGGGCCATCAGGATGAGGGATGGTGAGTGTGGGCCGCCCAGGTAGATCCAGGTAAGTCTGCATCAGCTCCCGGAAGCGGGGATGGTGGGTCTCCCAGTTGACAAGCCTGGGCTCAGTGGCCACGCTCCCATCCAGTCGGCCTGGAGACCAGGGACCCCATCCACATGGGAACGGCACAGCGACGGTCACGTGAGGGCCCACTGGGAATGGGCACTGGTCCTGCCGGCACGTTGCGGGCAGTGGTAGTTCATGGTCCAGCCCCAAGTGCCCTCAGATCCCCGGGGCACTACCTGTCTTCCATGGGATTTCTGGTTTAGAAAAGAGAAACGGTTCCCAGAGAAGAAGAAAAACATGGAAATTGCTCAAATTTAGTCTAAATAGCCTCATAAATATCAATCACAAAATATAACAGTAAACTTGTGGACCTTAAGACAGTCTGTTCAATTCGTGATCCAATCAGATCAGGCAATTACTCACACACAAACACGAATTCACTAAACCACACAGATCAATGCATGAGAAAAAAAATTAAATAAAACTGGAGAGCTCCCTCATTGCAGAATTCTATAATATGCCAAAGCTTTATTCAAATCACTTTATTTACATTTTAATAAGCATTATATGCCTATAGTTCAAAATTAAATGTGCATATACACATACCCACATTCACAGAACTATATAAATATGCTGGGTAGGAAAGTCCCTCCCAGCTTCTGTCTTCTGTGCCCCTGTCATCTCCAGTCCCCCATCACGAGTCCACAGGATTTCTTATATTCTCCTGTGTCTTTATTGTTGCTTTTTTTTAAATTTCCACATCATAAAAGAACCTTTTCCCTGAAACTTTAATAATGCTGAAAATTTTTATAAGGTAGTGTTATTTGAAAAAAGCAGGATACAAAAATTGTACATAGAATAAAATTAAAAAATAAGAAAACAAAACACAAAGTTAGACCAAAAGAGAAATGCCCAGAGGAAATGCAATCAAAATGTTGAGTACCAGCTCCTCTGGTACGAAGGCAGATATTTTTTTTTTCTTCCCTCTAGCCTATAATAATCAAAAAATTTCAATAATCATCTATTTCTTTTAAAATATAAAAAATATAGCTTCCGAAACCAAAGTAAACTGCATGTATTACAAGTGAATTTCACTGGCTATTGAATTTTTGTTCTATCAATTTTCAATTGTGTTGCATTTAATTTTTTATCTTCAAACGTAATTGGGAATGAGGGGATCATTAGCTGGTAACCGTCGCTAGTATTTTGATGATAGAAATTAGGTATATTGAACTTGTAAGTATTATAATCTATCAAAAATGAGTCAATGTTTGCCAAATGAGCTAACAGTCGTATCTCTTAGCTAGGCAGCAAATTTTCTTTGGAAGATTTATCCAAACTATCATTTCTTTCTGAGTGGATGGTGGGACTTTGTAATCTAAGATCTCCTGTTCATGTAACGACATACCCGCGGGTGCCGGGACATTGACCTCTTCAGTGAGTTTCAGCACCACGTTCTGCTGCTGTAACTACCGGTCACCTGATGGTTGAAAGACAGGCTGTGGCTCTGGGGCCGTGCGTGCAGGGACACCGTGGAGGTCCTGGGAGGAGGCGCACATCAGAATTTCCTTCTTTTCTTCCTTAACTTCCTCTCACTCTACCCCTGCTCCAAACTTTCACTTAAAAACTTCAAGTCTCCATACAAGTTGAAGGAAGAGCCAGGCAGGGTGGTGCAGGCCTGTAATCCCAACTACTGGGGAGGCTGAGGCAGGAGATCCCACGTTCAAGGCCAGCCTCAGCAACTCGGTGAGACCCTGTCTCATCATGGAAAGGGCAGCAGGTGGGCTCAGCGGTGGAGACCCCTGTGCAGTCTCCAGCATAGTGCAGTCTGGACACCTCACCTCCACCCTCCCTGGCTGGCATTTGCTCACCCTCTGCCTCTCTGGCCTCCTGGAAAGTAATCTGCAGGCACCACGGAACTTCAGCAGCTGCAGAGTTTAAAATCCCGTTGATGGGGATTCCCTGTCTGCACCCGCCTCTGGTCCAAGCGCCCAGTGGCATAGCGTGGATAGTTCTGCTCGGGGCCCAGTGCCACACTTACCACTCGAGCGGCCTGAGCAAGCCGACTGATTTCTCAGGGTCTCAGCCACCCCAACTGCCTCTTGCCCAACTCACGACGAAGGCATGGCCGATCCTCCTCCGTCCAGTCGGGCAGGAAAGATCTAGCCAGAGCTTCCTGAGTCTACCCAGACCCTTGACACGCTGACAAATGGGTACCTGCCTTAAAACACATGCTCTGAGACCCAATAGCATGCCAGCTGCACGGTCCCAGCCAAGTCAGCTGCCCTCAGTTTGTCTGTAAAACGTGGGCATCAGCACCTACCTCCTAAATCTGCTGTGTGCCCACCACACGGTGATCCCTACACATCGATGACTGTCATTGGCTAACAGGAGATCAGGAGGGCCACTGAGCGTCCAGGAAGGGAATGCAGTCTCTGGGTTCCACCTCTGGGTTCAAATCCCAGCCCTTCCTGGGAGCCCTTGCGATTTCCAACACAGCACTTTTCTCTGTGTCTTCTACAAAATTATGCCTAACGATGCAAAATCAAATGAATTTCCCATTCCTATCATCTAAATCCAGGTAAGACTCTAAAGCAAAGGAAAGCTCTAAAACAAAGGGAAGTCCAGAAAGCATTCACTAGGCACCAAACAGGGCAGAAGGGACCTAGGAAGAGGGCAGGGGCGCAAAAGAGAGGGAAGACTTTTAAGATGATGTCATAACCGGTTCACTTTTTCTGTCCTCTAGGGAGATGGACCAGTTTAGTGCGCCTGACTCCCGCCCTGCCCTGCAGCAGGTGGAAGATCCGTTGGCCTCCTTAGCGTCGTCTTGCCTGCGTGGGTCACTCCTTGCCCTCCGCTTCCTCCACCAAAGCCTAGGGAAGGCAGGTGACCCCGTCCCCTTTCCAGCCAGCTTTTGTTCAAGGCCGAATTTTGTTATTTTCAAATAAAAAAAAAATGGTTTGGTCACTTAACAAATTCTATTTATAAGTCTTTCAAATTAGTTCCTCTTGGATTAAGAACAGGATCAAAGCACATTTTCCAGATTCTTTCCTGAAGACTGTGTAAAACGTGCCTAGGTGCATGTCTGCCACGTGGCCTCTCTGTCCAGAAAATGTTTGTATGTTTGAAAGCTTTCCTTAATTCAAAGGAGGAAAGAACATTAAATACGGGGAGCCGAATTTTTGTTTTCAAGGTTTACGGGGGAAATGAAAGTGATTGATGTATCATAAATGATTTTTTTGATG
This sequence comes from Sciurus vulgaris, assembly GCF_902686455.1. Taxonomy (NCBI): domain Eukaryota; kingdom Metazoa; phylum Chordata; class Mammalia; order Rodentia; family Sciuridae; genus Sciurus; species Sciurus vulgaris. Next base: position 135,477,569 of record NC_136470.1, read on the forward strand.
CCTTTTGCTGAGTTGTTTGAGTCTTTTGAGCCTGTTATTTGACAGGGTTTCCTTATGTGTATTAAATTAAAATTGGAATTTAGAGGTAATATAATAAAGACTGTGTTTTTAAAAGGAGTTGTAAAAGGCTAAATGAATAATGCCTTCTCCACTTGTTTACAAAATCTTTCTTTGAACAAACTGAAAATGTTTTTAAAAATTGACAGGGATGATAATTTAGCAGTCTGTTGCCCAGGATTAAGATAACAGGTAGGATTAATCTTTTGTGTCGCGTTAAGACATTGACTCTGGTTTTAGAAATCAGGCACTAACATGAAGTCCAGTCTGTTCCGTTGACTTGGGTCCAAACCTCAAATCCACAACATACAGCCGGGGGTGCTGGAAAGGTGATTTTTTTCTAAGTTTCAGTTTTCTCACCTGTGAAAGGACCATCACTCCAGAAATCATGAAGTAAGGGTGAAACTAAGACCTGTGGTATTGTCCACCTGGTGAACGAGCAGGAGGGTCTGTAAGGGGTCATGAGCCAGTGCCTCCCTTCTGAGCCGTCAAGCCCACAGGCTGCCCGTGTTGATTGGGCTTGCAGAAACCCACACTCCTATCATCCATAGACAGAGCAATTAAAAATCTCCTGTGGGCTGGGGCTGCGGCTCAGTGGTAGAGTGCTTGCCTAGCATGTGTAAGGCCCTGGGTTCGATTCTCAGCACCACATATAAATGAATGAATGCAAAGAAAGGCCTATCAACATCTAAAAAATATTAAAAAAAAAAAATCTGTGTGTTGGCCACCACGGTGCCACATGGTGAGGCCACAAAGAGTACACTATGATCCTGCCCTCACCGCGACACATAAGATGACCTCTGTGAGGTCAGAGATCACACCTGGCACCTGAAGTCCAATGGGCAGAGGGAAGATAAACAGGCAGAAAGGCAACAAGACCCTTCTGATCTCACTGGGGACACTATCAACACACACGCACACACAGGTGCACATGCACACACACATGCACACACACAGGAGTGCTTCAACTCAGTTAGACCATTGGTTGTCCAATGTGACCACTGATCACCATTACAGATTCCCGGGCCCCAGCCGGCCCTGCTGTCCCTGATCCCTGAGTGTGCAGTCTGTTTTGTTTTGTCAGTTACTTAGTTTTTAAAGGTCACTGGGGAAGCTGAGAAGCAGCCACCTGACCCAGGATCAATGTGGATCACGGACTGGCAGGCATTGAGGGTGAGGACCAGGGTGAGGAGCTGGACCCCATCACCCGGGTCAGACGAAGGCTATACGAGATCCTTGGGCACTGGAGTCACCTGTGAATCCTTGGAGACACCCTAATGCCTGGGTCTGGTTCCACGGAGTCGAGCGCTGGGGATGCGGCTCTAGACGTCCGGGTTTTGAACACTCTGATATGACACCGCCACCTGGGAAGCCCTGGATCAATCCTTCACTCTCCTAGATTGGGGTGGGGAGACCACACAGCGTGGACTGGATGAAAGCTGTAGTCCGTCTTCGGGACACTTTCATTTAGATACAAAGCCCAGAAGAGAATGTGGGGACTCGCAGGTCCTAGAAGCAAGTGAGGGCAGCCCCCGGGGTCTCATGGTTTCCGGGAGGAAATTCCCAGGAGAGGATTTGGACAGTCCTGTCCAAGGTGGCAGGAGCTCCCTGACCCGCGCCTTCCTCCGTCTGTGGCATGAAGGAAACACCTGAGAGCCGGCAATCGACCACGGAAGTGCACTTCCCAGGGGCTGAGAAGTCAGGATGGAGGCAAGTTATGGGTGTCCTCCCATGGCGGAAGGCCGGGCCGAGACCAAGGGCCCTCTGCAGCCTTCCGCAAGGACACTGATCCACTCAGAGAGCTCAGCACGCAGGCCGGACCACGCCCGAAGGCCCCATGTCTGCTGCTGCTGTCTGGGGAGGGGCTTTCGCTCTGGCTGTGGAGGGACTCACACACTCAGACCATAGCGCCCCTCCACTTCAGAGAGGCTGTGGCATTGGTTAGGGCTGCTGAGCCAGGACCTCGCAGGTAGAGGACCTGGGCAAGCATGCGTCCCCGGCAATGTGGGCAGGCGCCTGGCAGGTGACTGGCCAGTGCCAGGGCGTAGGCGGCCCTCGTGTGTGCTTTCCTCTGCACCCTCACCGGGACGGCCAAGGTTTGCCAGTCCCTGCCCAGGCAGTGGGGTCTCCTCTGGCTCAGGCTCTACCGCAGACACCAGGCATGACTAGGGTACAGCACCTGTGCTTCTGGGAGGCTCCAGGGAGACCAGGAGGAAAGAGATCCTTGGGAACCGCAAAGGACTGTCTGCAAATAGTTCAGGAAGGTTGTACAGACAGCCAGCAACCGCAGGGTGGGCCCCGTGACACAACCCCACTCCACATGGAGTACTGCAGTAGCGTGCTCTCTCCTCACGTTTAATTAAATCCAAACATGTTCACAATGTTTCATAAACCAAAAAACAAACATAAAAAGATTCCAAAAAGGAATTGCCACATAGACTTCCAGGCTAGATAAGTTGTGGTACAGATTCAAAGAAACCACAATTCTCAAATGTCCTGGTGTGGACAGCAAATAAGAGCAAACCTAAAGACAGTCTCTTCCCCTCAGCTATTTCTATCAGTCAGGTTTGCACTACTGTAATGAAATGCCAGAGACAGGCTAACTTTACAAGAGAAGAGGTTTATTTAGCTTATAGTTTGGAGATTTGAGGGCACGGTATCAGCATCCTCTCAGCTCTGCTGAGACCCTCACGGTGGGTACTGGAGTGCAAGAGAGCAAGAGGTCAGCATCGAAGGGGGAACCGGACCAAGGTTCAAGGCCAGGCCAGGCTTGTAACAACTGACCCCCAGAACTCTGGACAAGGTCCGTGGGGGCCTGAGCATCTCCCACTAGCCCACCTGTTAAAGTTCCCACCACCTCTCACATTGCTGCCCTGAAGATCAAACCCCCAATTCCTGAACCTCCAGGGAACAGACCACAGCCAAGTCACAGAATTAATTTTCAAATAAATTCCAGGAGGAAAAGCCCAATACCTCTGGTTAGCCATTCCTTCCCATTAACTTATCTATGCATTCAACGTAGTGTCTATTAAACTTCCTGATTCTGTTGATATTAACATTGCTTGAAAAAGTTGATAAAAATTCAAGAGAATGTTAACAGTTTTAAATTCAAATTAGGCTTTTTAATCGCTGGGCTGGTATTGAACCCGGGACCTTGCATGTGCTGAGCACATGCTCTACCACTGAACCACACCCCCAGTCTTTGACTTTTGACTAAAACTCATTAAGTAATACTAACTTTGTGCAAATTATACTTTAGGTGGGATTATTTTTAGACCATTTTGAGAACAGAGATTGCTAACTGAAAATATGATGTTTAATGATACCGTAGGAAGTACATTTTACCTTCTTGAGAAAGTGAAAATCTATGATTTAACAAAATATTTTAACTTCACATCCATTGGGAATTAAAATAAGTATAGGTTACTTGTAAAGAAGTGGAAATATTACAACCTAAAAATTTTGGCATCAGTTCTGTAATTCAGTAATTCATTAACGAAGACAAGAAATGACAGAAAAATAATGCTTATTTTTAACTTCAGCCAAACGCTACTTTCAGCCATGGTTTCGTCTGTCTCTGCTGCTTGTGTGAGTTCTGCATCCAGCTCTGTGCTGACCACTGGGCCTGGGCGGGGGTGGGGTGTGAATGGTGAGCAGCGAGCGCTGTTCTGACTTGCGCAGGCGTGTCAATGGACTGCAGTGCAGCTTCATCCCAAGCTCCAGAAAACCAGTTCCCTTGTGAGAGGAGCACCCCCCAGCCACACTGCCCTGCGCAAGGCCCTGTGCAAGGTATACATTCTTTGCTGCCTTAAAACCCAGGCTGTTGGGCCGTGAACCCCAGGACAATGTCCACCCTTGCTCTGAAATTATGGGCGGGGAAGCCCATGTTCTCTGAGAAGCTCGAGGATAAGATGAGACCTCGATTCACCCCACTCCGCCCCAGTGAATTGTACATCCTTGCTTTTCAAGCCCTGACGTGCACAGGGGTCCCCTGGAAATCCCGCCCAGTGCAGGTTCTGGGCACTGGGGGCCCGATGTGGTCACTGGTACTGTGGTCCTCAAATCATATTTTGAATAGCAGGATGGAGGGAAGTAGAGGGTCTTGGCTGTGCACATGACAACCGTCTCCCAGAGCAGACCTGCGTGTCCTGGCACCCCCACCTCTGGACGGCTGTCCCCTCCCTCCCTTCAGGGGCCGAATGCAGCTTCATGCCAGAGAAGACATCCACAGAGCAGCAACAGGCAGGCTCCGGATCAAAAAACCCACCAGACGCAGTCACCCTCTCAATGGGCTGCGGCAGGCTCACCCTGCCCGTCCAGAGAGAAGTCAGTGAACCTGAACTTGAGCTTAATGGTGACAATCTGACCCAGCATGCTGCCATCGCTAAAATCACTCTGTCCTGGAAGAATGAGATAGAGATGGAAAAAGAACATGGAAAACAAGACAACGTCCTGCCCAGGAGCTGAGACCGCACTGTGCCTCAGACGTCTCTCTCCTGTGCTTCAAGGTCTATGTGCTGAGACGTACGACCTCGGCCTGTGGCCAACTTGTGCACCTCAGGGTTCTTTTTATGAGATCTACCTGGAACCTCAGTCACATGCTGCTGCCACCAGGTCTTTGTAGACTGAAGGATTGTGATGCCTGCCCGGGTCAGTCCATTGACCATTTGTTTGCTGCCCAGCTGGGGTCCCCCCAGGCCCCTGTCTTCCTGAAGCTGCTCAGAGCACAGATGCCCTCAACCCCTGGGCCGACCTTGCGGTTTGACCGGTGGAGGCAGGGGCTCCACGTCATTTCCTTGGCTGTGACCGTGTGTGGCTGGTGTGTTCCGTCTCCCCCATCATCACTAATGACCCTGGTCTGTCTGCATATTATGTATATGTAGCTGGGGAATATTTTATTTTTTGATGTAAAATCACACATTTATTATGATTCCTGTGGGTCAAGAATCTGGGCACACCTTAGCTGGAGAATATTTTGAGATAATATCTTTTCAAAAAAAATTTCTTCCCAGGATTTTGCCTTCTCTCTTCCCTGGTTCAAGTAGTATTTGGGCGCTGGGCTCATGGGCCCCTGTAGGAGGCTGAGGCAGAGCAGAGGCCCCAAGAAGGACCCACCTTGAAGAGGACTGCGAAGGCCTTCAGAGCTGGGAACGTGACATGGTTGGAGAATCCAGTTTTAACGTTATCCTCGTGATGTGCGTACTGGCAGGGGGCAGCCCCAAGTTCAGCTGGCCGCCCAGGGCCACCTTCCTGCTGGGTTCCCCGGGGATCTTTGAAGTCTGCCTACAGTGTATTTCAGGTCCACAACGTCAGTAGAGGAGAGTGAGAGAGAGGTGCCAGGGCCCCTGTTTCCACAAATTCACCAACTGCCCGCTGTGTGCCAGGCCCCTGCGGGGCACTGGGGGTGCAGGCTTGATCAGCTGCTGTCCCTCCACAGACTGCACTCAGAGTCCAGGGGAGGGGCGGTCCCAGGCTCGGGTGGGGAACACCAAGTTGCTGCCCCCCAGGAGGAAGTTTCTGGAGTCTAATGACCAACCATGTGCGTGGAGGAGAAAGATCTCATCCGGGAGATTCTCATCTTCACGCCTTTTTTCCTGTCTCTTCCTTCCAAGTTCTCTTGCCCCTAATAAGCTATTTCCTCTAATCTTATGGAAACTGGATTGGAAAAATAGATTTTTGTATGAGAACTTGTCAAAGGCGTTTTTCACTACTTCACGGATAAAATGGAGAACAGATGTGGGGGTGACCACAATGCCTCTTTATCATCCCCCCAAATTCTGAATCAGTGAAAACCTCTAAACAAGGAACACGTGCCTCTTTCCCAACTCCTATGTCCTCACAAAGAACTCGGTGACTCATCCTGGTGGCCTCACATCTCTGCACTCCTGACACCGTCACCGGGGTCACACTTAGATCTGGCATGTGCCTGCTCGTGCCAAAACGAAGAGAGAAGGATTTGTCAGGGAAGGCGGAACTTGGTGGGGAGGGCAGACGAACCCCTAGCCAGCTCTGCAGACGCTGAACCAAACCCAGGGTGGAGAGCGAGCTCAGCAGAAGGTGGAGGAGAGCCCTCTCACCTGGCGGGCCTAGAGGTCTTCGGCTGGCAGCACCTGCCCTGCGTGGCTGCAGCATTGGTGCGGGACACTTCCCCGCCGTGGAAAGCCCACTGGTGACCACCCTGGAACACCCTTCCCTGTCACGGTGGACAGGAGGGGCTGCAGCCCACGGGCCCCTCCGGAAGGAGCGGATGAGGCCGCAGGCGCCCATACTCCTCCACTGCTCAGAGATGGGCCTGGGATTCCATGAAGGAGTTTCAGACGAGCAGCCGTGCGTAGTAGTGACATTTGGGGCCCTAAAGTGGGCAGTAGCTGTGAGTCGGAGGTGAAGCCACCTGGGCTCAGTTGCAGCCCTGGGGTTACAGTTTCCAGCAGGAGCCTGGGCCAGTCTCTCGGCCGTCTCTCCACCCGCGTGGGCCTGCAGTGTCCTCACCACAAGTTTGTAGTAGAGGTAATTTCTGCATCATTTACTTTTGGATTTTATTTTAACCCTTTCTCAGTGTCACACATAATCCAGGACTGACCATGGTGCCATCCCAAGTAGCAGCACAGGGGTTGGAAGCTGGACACCGCGGGCACGATAGCCGTCTCCTTTCCCTTCCTCCCGGACAGGATCCGCTAAGCACATATGTCTCTATTGCTTGAACATTTTTGAATCCCTTTCCGCCTGTTTCCCTGTGTCTGTTGGGTTCTATGAGGACAGATAGATTGGGCAACCAGCCCTGATGACTAGAATGAGTGGCATGTGCTGGTGGCACAGACATCTCCTGTCTCAGGTGCAGATGGCTGTCCCCTGGAGTCTGTTTCCAGTATGTCTCCATCACAGAAAGGAAACCTGACCTCTCAGACCTGGTGGCCCATTGAGCCTCACTCCCACCCTGCAACCAGCCCTCAGAAACAGGCCCGTCTCTCCAGGCTAAAGTACCCATAAATAATTCAATTTCTAGGGGATTGGATAGTTCTTCTTGGTATCTGTTTGTTTTTTTTTTTAAATTTTTATTGTAAACAAATAGGATACATGTTGTTTCTGTTTGTACATGGAGTAAGGGCATACCATTTGCGTAATCATACATTTACATAGGGCAATGATGTTTGATTCATTCTGTTATTCCCCCCCACCCCTTCCACACCTTTTCCCTCTATAAGTCCCTCCTTCCTCCATTCTTGCCCCCCTCCCACCCCCAAGTATGTGTCATCATCCGCTTATCAGTGAGATCATTCTTCCTTTGATTTTTTGAGATTGGCTTATCTCACTTAGCATGATATTCTCCAATTTCATCCATTTGCCTGCAAATGCCATAATTTTATTATTCTTTATGGCTGAGTAATATTCCATTGTGTATATATACCACAGTTTTTTTTATCCATTCATCAATTGAAGGACATCTAGGTTGGTTCCACAATCTGGCTATTGTGAATTGAGTAGCTATGAATATTAATGTGGCTGTATCTCTGTAGTATGCTGATTTTAAGTTCTTTGGGTATAGGCCAAGGAGTGGGATAGCTGGGTCAAATGGTGGGTCCATTCCAAGTTTCCTAAGGAATCTCCACACTGCTTTCCAGAGTGGCTGCACTAATTTGCAGCCCCACCAGCAGTGTATGAGTGTTCCTTTTTCCCCACATCCTCGCCAACACCTATTGTTGCTTGTGTTCTTGATAATCGCCATTCTAATTGGGGTGAGATGGAATCTTAGGGTAGTTTTGATTTGTATTTCTCTTATTACTAAAGATGGTGAACATTTTTTCATATGTTTGTTGATTGCTTGTAGATCTTCTTCCATGAAGTGTCTGTTCATATCCTTAGCCCATTTGTTGATTGGGTTATTTGTATTCTACATGTAGAGTTTTTTGAGTTCTTCATATATTCTGGAAATTAGTACTCTATCTGAAATATGAGTGGCAAAGATTTTCTCCCACTCTGTAGGCTCTCTCTTTGCATTGCTGATAGCTTCCTTTGCTGAGAGAAAGCTATTTAGTTTGAACCTGTCCCAGTTATTGATTCTTGCTTTTATTTCTTATGCTATGGGAGTCCTGTTAAGGAAGTCTGTTCCTAAGCCAACAAGTTGAAGATTTGGACCTACTTTTTCTTATAAGATTCAGGGTCTCTGGTCTGATTTCAAGGTCCTTGATCCATTGTGAGTTGATTTTTGTGCGGGGTGAGAGATAGGGGTTTAGTTTCATTCTGTTGCATATGGATTTCCAGTTTTCCCAGCACCATTTGTTGAAGAGGCTATCTTTACTCCATTGCATAATTTTGGCACCTTTGTCTAGTATGAGAAAATTGTATTTGTTTGGGTTTGTGTCTGCGTCCTCTATTCTGTACCATTGATCTGTCTATTTTTGTGCCAATACCATGCCGTTTTTGTTACTATTGCTTTGTAGTATAGTTGAAGTTCTGGTATTGTGATACCCTGTTTCATTCTTCCTGCTAAGGATTGCTTTAGCTATTCTGGGTTTCTTATTCTTCCAGATGAATTTCTTGATTGCTTGCTCTATTTCTGTAAGGTACATTATTGGGATTTTAATTGGAATTGCATTGAATCTGTATAGCACTTTAGGTAGTATGGCCATTTTGACAATATTAATTCTGCCTATCCAAGAACATGGGAGATGTTTCCATCTTCTAAGGTCTTCCTCAATTTCTTTCTTTAATGTTTTGTAGTTTTCATTGTAGAGATCTTTTACCTCTTTGGTTAGATTGATTCCCAAGTATTTTATTTTATTTTTTTGAGGCTATTGCAAATGGAGTTGTTTTCCTCATTTCCCTTTCAGCTGTTTAGTTGCTTGTGTATAAAAATGCTTTAGATTTATGCGTGTTGATTTTATAGCCTGACATTTTGCTGAATTCATTCATGAGGTCTAGAAGTTTTCTGGAGGAGTTTTTTGGCTCCTCTAAATATAGCATCATGTCATCAGCAAATAGTGACAGCTTAAGTTTCTCTTTTCCTATTTGTATCCCTTTAATTTCCTTAGTCTGTCTAATTGCTCTGGCTAGAGTTTCGAGGACAATGTTGAATAGAAGTGGTGAAAGAGGACATCCCTGTCTTGTTCCGGTTTTTAAAGGGAATGCTTTTAGTTTTTCTCCATTAAGAATGATGTTGGCCATGGGCTTAGCATAAATAGCCTTTACAATGTTCAGGTATGTTCCTACTATCCCTATTTTTTCTAGTGTTTTGAGCATGAAGGGATGTTGTATTTTGTCGAACACTTTTTCTGCATCAATGGAAATAACCATATGATTCTTATTCTTAAGTCTAGTGACATGATGGATTGCGTTTATTGATTTATGGATGTTAAACCATTCTTGCATTCCAGGGATGAACCCCACTTGATCATGGTGCACAATTTTCTTAATATGTTTTTGGATACGGTTTGCCAATATTTTGTTAAGGATCTTTGCATCTATATTCATCAAGGATATTGGTATAAATTTTCTTTCCTTGATTTGTCTTTGCCTGGTTTGGGTATGAGGGTGATATTAGCTTCATAGAATGAATTCGGTAGGGTACCCTCCTTTTCTATTTCCTGAAATACTTTGAGAAGTATTGGAATGAGTTCTTCTTTGAGGGTCTTGTAGAACTCAGCTGAGAATCCATCTGGTCCTAGGCTTTTCTTGGATGGTAGGTTTTTAATGGCTTCTTCTATTTCATTGCTTGGTATTGATCTGTTTAAATTGTGTATGTCATCCTGCTTCAGTTTGGGAGGAACGTATGTCTCTAGAAATTTGTCAATGTCTTTGGTAGATTCTATTTTGTTGGAATACAGATTTTCAAAGGAGCTTCTCATTATGTTCTGTATCTCAGTGGTGTCTGTCGTGATATTTCATTTTTCATCACAAATTTCAGTAATTTGAGTTTTCTCTCTCCTTCTCTTTGTTAGTGTGGCTAAGGGTTTGTCTATTTTGTTTCCTTTTACAAAGAACCAACTTTTTGTTTTGTCAATTTTTTGAATTGTTTCTTTTGTTTTAATTTCATTGATTTCAGCTCTGATTTTAACTATTTCCTGTCTTCTACTACTTTTGCTGTTATTCTGTTCTTCTTTTTCTAGGGCTTTGAGCTGTAATATTAGGTCGTTTAGTCGTTGACTTTTCATTCTTTTCTGGAATGCGCTCCATGCAATGAATTTTCCTCTTATTACCATTTTCATAGTGTCCCAGAGATTTTGATATGTTGTATTGTCATTCTCATTGACCGCTGAGAATTTTTTTTATCTCCTCCCTGATGTTTTCTGTTATCCATGTTTCATTCAATAGCATATTATTTAGTCTCCAGGTGTTGGAGTAATTCCTGTTTTTATTTTGTCATTGATTTCTACTCTCAGTCCATTATGATCTGATAGAAAACAAGGCAGTATCTCTATTTTTTTGCATTTCCTAAGGGCTGCTTTGTGGCATAACATATGGTCTATTTTGGAGAAGGTTCCATGTGCTGCTGAGAAGAAAGTGAATCTGCTCGTTGATGGATGGAATATTCTGTATATGTCTATTAAGACTAGGTTATTGATTGTGTTATTGAGTTCTATGGTTTCTTTGATTGCTTTTTGTTTGGAAGATCTATCTAGTGATGACAGTGGTGTGTTAAAGTCATCCAGAATTATTGTGTTGTGGTCTATTTGATTCCTGAAATTGAGAAGGATTTGTTTGATGTACAGGGATGCACCATTGTTTGGGGCATAAATATTTACTATCGTTATGTCTTCCTGATTTATGGTTCCCTTAAACAGTAAGAAATGTCCTTCTTTATACTTTCTGACTAACGTTGGCTTGAAGTCCACTTTATCTGCTATAAGGATGGAAACCCCCGCTTTTTTACTGAGTCCATGTGCATGGTAGTTTTTTTCCCATCCTTTCACCTTTAGTCATCCTGCTGTGCTAGCAAACACTGGAGTATTTCCTCCACCTTGTTAGTACCTGTTGTCCAAGCTCCTTCTCTCCTTCTCTCCCTCCCAGCCTCTAGCAGTCACGATCTGGGAGAGGGTGTGTGTGCACATGCCCATGCCTGTATGTACGTGCGTGTGTGCACATGGTTCTGAAGCTGGGACACACACATGATAGGCATGTGCTCTACCCCTAAGCTACAACCCTAGCCCTTCTTATTTTGAGACAGGGTCTCTCTGAAGTTTCCCAGTCTGGCCTCCAACTTGTGATCCTCCTGCCTCAGCCTCCTGAGTTGCTGGGATTACAGGTGTGGCCACCACTTGGGCTTACTCTCTTCTTTCTTGAGACCCACATTCACTACCAGGCATGATCGACAATATGCAACTTTGGTCTGTCTACGTCTGACTTAATTCACTTCTCAAGTTGTCCTCTAGTTCTGTCCATTTGCCACAGATGAGAAGGTCTCATTCTCTTCATGGCTGAATAGGCTTCTGTGTGTACATATGCCAAGTTTTCCTTCCCACCCATCTGCTGAAGGACACCCTGCTGCAGTGAATATGGGGTGCAGGCGTTTCTGACAGAGGGATTCCATTTCCTTCAGCTATATTCCCACAATGCCCTTCTCCACATCCTTGCCGGCATTTTTTACTTTTTGCCGTTTTGAGACTAGTTCCTCTGACTGGAGTGAGGTGATACGTCCCTGTGGTTTTGATTTGCAATTCCCTGATAACACTCTTCACATAGACATGTAGGTTTTGTCTATCTTTTTTTTTTTTTTTTTTTCCCCAGGAGAAGGGGCGACTCTAAAGTTCAAGCAATCCTGACTCAGCCTCTTGATTAGCCGGGACCATGGGCCTGCCCCACTGGGTCCAGCTGTACTTCATAGGGAAATGTCAATTCAGATCATCTGCCCGTTTTTCAATCAGACTATTTACTGTCTATTTCTGCAATATTCTTTGTGATATCCATTACTTCCGCTAATGCTTTCAGAATCAGCGTATCACTGTGGAGATTCTTAATATTGGTCAGGACTCTGTTAACAGAAGCACTTTGTGGGTTCAGAATCTGATAGGGGGCGTTTTGAAAAGACCCCTGGCAAGGCTTTCAATGGGACAGAAGTTCCAAGAACCAGGAACCATCCAACCACTAGGTGGCGCAGGCTGTCCTTAGCCCCCATCCTTCTATCTAGAAGTTCCCAAACAGCAGGCCCGCCAGGCAGGACGGTCCAAGCACAAACCTCAGGTGCTTATTGATACATTGTTATGGATGAAACGAGTAGGGGGAAGGGCAACAGGTACCCTGTCCCTCTCCCTTCTAAAGTCACCACCAGGATTTGCAAGGCCTTGACCTAAATTCTGCAATCAGTGAGCTTCCCTGTACCAGAGCACAACCAGCTCAAAAGCTGAAAGTAGAAAACTGAGCTTAATAGGAGGGCCATGTTTTCTATGGGGCCCGTGGTTTCCCTTGGTAGCCACCTGCCCTTCCAAATCTATGACGCGATTGCTAAGAAATGAACAGAGATTACAAACCAGCCATGAAATGGATGCTACCGTGTGTGTCATCCCTAATGAAAAGGGAGACTGTGAAACCTTGGGCCTGGGTGTCCCCTTCCTGTTCCCCGAAACATAGCCAAGTCAAGGGAATGAAGAAAGCGAGCTGGGCTGGAAAATCCAGCTAAGATCCTGCTGGAAGGATGCTGGCTTCTCCTGAGCACAGGGGAACCCAGGGCAAGTGGGCGTCAGCTGTAGAAAGCTATTTCCTTGCACGTACTCTGCCCAGCAGCCCCTCGGGAGGCTGGTCACATGAAGCAAACTCCTGCTGACGATGTCCTTGCTTCTGCAGCCTGTCATGAGCCCCTCTCTTAGTGGTGGGGGCACAGAACTGAGGACAATGCGGAAAGGAGATACATCACTTGTCTGACTGGCCACCACTGGACCAAGCACCTTGACGCAGAGGTGCTGTTTGGCTAAGTGCCGAGAGGCCAGTGGTGCTGCCTGGCAGCCTGTCGCCCCTGGACAGTCTCTGACCTCTCATAAGCTTTCCCAGTACACATGCTGCCTCTGGGCACTTTCCTGTCTGCCTTCTATTCCACTCCCCTGGCATGGTTGGACAGTGGGCAAGACACACTGCCCAGAACTTTCTGTAGGTCGTGCTCTGTCCCTAGTGCTAGAAATGGCATAACAGAGACCAGAGTTCAGGCCTATTCTGTCCTTAGTGTTGGCCTCAGAGGTGACGTCTCCGTGTTCTGCCGACACTGAGACAGAGACTTGTAGATAAGTCAGGATGACAATGAGTATTTTTCTTTTCAAGTGACTTAAATTGTTTTTGCTGATTTTTTATTCCAATGTAATTTGTCTTGCAAAACAGTCTCATCACCTGAATTATCATCGTGAACATTGTATCCTAACAATTCAATGCTGTAGGAAAGAATATTCTTCAGTCTTTGAAGTAGTTGAGAAAGCAGTGCACGTTCCTTGTCGATACACTTTTAAAGTGCCTAAAGTAATAGCCTAGTGTACATAGGAGAGTTTATTTTCACTATAAATGGCCATTAATGAGTGAAGGTTGAGAACTCCTGAATTCCTCACCTCTTTTTTTTTTTTTGGTAATTAAAATATTTTAATAATAAAAAGAAAATGGTAAAAACAGTGACCTACAATGATATAGATTTAATGGCAAACATATGTAATTATAAGTATTCTGCTAAAATTTAGTTTTATATATGTTTAAAGTACCAAAGGAAGAGCTTAAAATTATTTAAAAAATCATTTAAATTCTACATGTACTAGCCATAAAATTGACTTTAAGCAAGTTGAATTTCTGGTTATCACTACCATCCCTAGTTATGGGAAAAATAACATAGAAAGTATGTTTTGTGTTTGCTACATGTGTTTCATGTACACTACACACCTCTGGATTCCCTTCTAGTGACTGTGACTCTTATCCTTCATTCTATTTTTTTCTGCCTACAAAGAACATGGCCACTCTTTGGCAATAATGACTTCATGGTATAGCCACATAGGGCCCACCTTTCAGACCTCACCTCTTTTTAGATAGAGCAAAGACTAAAATCCCCTTAACCACCATGGCTGGAAATTCTGGGAAAGCAGGTGAAGCTGCTATTGCCAACTTGGAGTGGAAGTTGGCGGTACTGCCAATGCCAGGGAGAACGCAGGAAATGCAGCCATCTGTGCTTGGGTACCCAAAGGGAGAGCGACGTCACAGAACTGCTTACAGACGTCACCTCTGCTGAAGGCCAAGAGGGGCCGGCAGCTGAGCAGGGAAGAGCCTGGCTGAGCCGCCTACTTGGAACCAAGCCGAGCTGCTGGTGGCCAATCTCTACTATGGAAGTGTGGCTTGGTCATTTATGTGCTTCGAACCATAGCCAGAATTATTCACACGCAGCACGAAGGCCGGGGCTGCCAGGGACTTATTGAGACTCCTACAGGTGAGGAACCCGAAGGGCTGGAACTCCAGTTCAAGTGCAAGGAGCTTTGTGACCAGTAGTTCTTCCCCAATGTCAGACACCTCTGCAAAAGCCTCTGTCCTGGGCTTACGCTGAGAGTCGAAGGAGATAATGTGTGTCAAACAGCAGTCAGGCAGGGAGGCCTGACAAGTGGATTTGTCAACCTGGCCCTGAGACTGGGCTTCGGATTCAACTTTGCAGTGCTTGGGGTCGCCGCAGGCCGAGGGCGTGTTGCTGGCCTCTACCCAGAATCCCCAGGTGCTGGATGGTCTTTAGGCCTTCTGTGGCTGGACCTGCATCTGTCACACGGGTGCTTCCAACGATTCAAACCTCCAGGGGTCTCTGGCTGCCACAATGAACAACTGTAGTACTGCTTCTCAAAGTCTCTCAGAGCCTGTTGTTTGGAATTCGACTTCAACTTTTTCTGCCCTAAAGAATACAAAAGTGTATAAATGCTCCAGGGGGTGACATTGAAAGTCCAAGTGGACTGGGGGTGTAGTCCATGGTGGAGTGCCTGCCTAGCAGGCAGAGGCCCTGGTTCCATCTGCAGTACCCAAAAGAAAAGAAAGTGAAAGTCTGTCCCTCCCTGGATGCTCCCACAGCTTCCCAGGGCTCCTGAGGTTACTGCCTGCTCACATGCAGGAGCTGGTGACCAGAGAGGGTGCGGGCCACCCTGCTATTGCAGAGGTGTTCACTGCCTCTCAGAGTTCCTTCAAATAGCGTCCACCCTCGGAGACCACCAGGCCAAATGCTGCTTTCTTTGACTTTCAGCAGAGGACCTCTGACTTTGCAGGGAGGGGAGATTGCCAACGCTTATCAGAAACAGTTCTGGCAGAACTGCCAAGCTCTCCCTGGTGCTAGGGTAAACCCAGGTCCTGACACCTGCTCTGCCACTGATGCCTGCTCCCACTGTCCTTTTTTGAAGAAGGCTTGGTCAACAATAGACTGGCCGCATTCTTTGACTTGCTAACTGGTAAAATGTTCTCGGGGAAGCATACTGATGTATCTCCAGGCTTGATACTTGTGGTAGTTAATGTCTGGAGGTGTTTGTTTAACTTACTTAAAGAATCCTCAAATTATAGACGAAGAGAACGAAGAGAAATCTGTCCTATAGCGGTCATGTGCCTCCTTTGCACTGTTACAAGTCGCTGCGGTTTTGTTTTTGTGTTTTACAGTGCTGGAGATGGAGCCCAGGCCTCACGTATGCATGCTGGGAAAGTGCTCCCATTCCTCACTGAGCCACATCCTATCACCAAGTCAGTTTTTAAAGGATGCTACTCCATGACTGTCCCCCTTAGCTCTGTGGGCAATGGCTGCTTTGAGCTCAGCTCTCTGTGCTTGGACTGAGGCTGAGTGAGTACAAGCAGGGCCACTACGTCCCCCAAGTGTCCCACAGCCTGGGATACCCACATGTCTGCCTGGCCCTTCCTCACAGGGATGAGCAGAAATTCCCCCTCCAAGGAAATCTTACCTGTAACCTGCAGTGGGAAAGCACTGGAAAGTGGGGTTGCTGAGTCCCTGCTAGGCCTGGCCTTTCATGGACACTCTGGACACTAGTGTGAAATGATTGTCTGGGTCTCAGAAAACCGCTGTCTGGCAGTGTCTCTAAGACCTCTGCAGTGTCACAAGGAGGAACCCACTCTGCAGTGACCCGGAGTGGTACACTTTGGTAGCACATTGATTTGTTTTTTTACATTCAGTGTTGAGGACTGAATCCAAGACTTCCTGCAGGCTAAGGAATGCTCCTCCACTGAGCTACAGCCCCCACCCAGTCACTGATTTTCAAGAATGGTAACCCTAACCCCAAACCACAGGTATTTCATTGCTTTTGAATAAGTCAACAGGCTTATGCTCTGGATCTTTCCCTAGTTACAAGCGTGTATGATTATTTTGAACCAAACAGACATAAGCATTTTTTTCTTAATGGATTGAAATACTTTTGTTATTGATGATTTAGAAAATCTTTCGGTTTCCTCTCATTCTCAGTAATACATACAAATTTTTATTGGTGCATGCTAATTACACAGTGGCTTCTCTGGAGCGTGTGTGTGTGTGCACATCACAAATCTGACCAGGTCTACTCCCATGGCCTCCCCTTACCCGCCCTCCCCCCTCCTGCTTTCCCCCTTCCGCGAGCCCCATGTCCTGCCTTCCACTTTCACGAGATGAATGGATCAAGCACTGCGGTCTATATACACAATGGAGTTTTATTCAGCCATAAAGAAGAAGGAATTGATGCTGTTTGCAGGAACATCCAGTTAAGCAGAATAAGCCAGGCTTAGATGTTTAAAGCATGTATATTTTTAACCTTTTAAGGTTTTCTTTTTGAAATTCAGCATAATTTTCTTTTAAAAGCCTAAAGACTTTCATGTCTATTCTTTGGAAAAAGAAACGAGAAACACAAAGGAGAGTTCCTTCATGGCCCATTTCTGAGTGGCAGGGTGGTACCAAACTTCCTGTCCCTGAGTGTCTCACCGTGAAGTGAGGCAGAGGAGAGAACCTGGATCCCAGTGACGGCATCTGTGGTGCTGGTGTCCCTGACTTGTGGTGACCTGGACAAGATGCAAAGGGTGTGCTGGGGGCATGCTGGGCTGGGAAGAGCTACCTGGGTGCAAATTGTGGCAGTGCCACCTGCTCACCCTCTGCCCTCTCATCTGCGTGAGGAATCCTGGGCAGTGGCACACCAGGGTGGTCAACACTCGGAAACACGCCTGGCGTTCAGTAGGCACATGGTAACCCTTAGCGCCTCTTTCTTAAACAGTTTCCACGAACGTATGCCCTGGTATTACTTGAAGTCATAAATCATTCTCATACTCTTGTTCTGTGCGGTACCGGGGCTCCAACCCACGACCTCCAGCAGGCTGCGCAGGAACTACCAAGAGCTACACCTCGGCCTCACACTTCTGTTCTTAATACAAAATTTAAAGACACATAAATATAACCAAAGTTTCATGCTTGTTTTTACAAAATGCATTTCAACCAAAAAGTTGATACATGTTCAATTGAAACAACAAAAAATTGAGACTGGTTCTGTGTTGCCTAGGCTGGTCTCCAGTCCTGGGTTCAAGTGACCCACCCTCCATAGCCTCCCCAGTAGCTGGGATGGCAGAGATGCATCATTAAGTCAGGCCTAAAAATATTTTATTGCAATATATTTCAGGAACATGCAGTTGAATTTTGGGAAACTGACAGCAGCAGCTTCTCATTTTAAATATGATCTGAACAAAGAGGTCAAAGCTATGCCAGCTGGAAACAAGGGCATGCCCTGTCCCCAGCAACGGTGGCTAGGAGGACCGGGTCACACAGTCAAGAAGTCCTAAAGGCCACCCTGCTGGCCGCACCAGCACTGTTCCTCCCCGTTGACCCATGTTTCCTCTCCTCCTTGGGGTGTCCAGGTCCCTTGCAGCTTGGGTTTTCCAGCATCCCTTGGCCTGGTCAGACCACCCCGCAACCCTGGGCCCCAACGGGCAGCTGCCAGCTGGAGGCTTCCTCAAGGAGTCACCGGGGGGTGAGGAACACCTGCATGGTTTATGTCCCTGGCAATGCAGTAGCTCCTGGGCCAGGAGACTCTCCAGCCGGCCACACGGAGGGCTGGTGTGGGGGGCCCAGCCTTCCTAAGTCACATTGCTCCCCCGTTCGTGGGACTCTGCCTTTTCACTCTGTAACCCACTCCAGGCACCACAAGCCAACTGCCCTGGAGGAAAGGTCTTCAAGTGAAGGTGAGCAATTCAAGCCAACAGCCCCAGTCAGCTCCTGACCCGGAGCGCAGCTGCGCACCAGCACCTGTGCCTTCTCAGCTCAGCAACAGTGTGAAGTGGATCCTCAGCATTGCACCCACGAGCAGACGGCAGCAAAAAGGCTGAACAGATCTAGCCCCTCGCTAAGCTCAAGGCTGACAACATTCAAGACTTGCTGACGTTCCTTGGGCACCAACTGTGTTCCCGGCTCAGGCTGTTCCACCTAACCCCACTCTGATCCCGCAAGGCAGGCTCCAGCACAATCCTCATTTCTTACACAAGCACGCAGAAGGGCCCGTAAGCCGCTCATAAGCTACACAGCTGGTCGGATGCAGCCCCAGCCCTGAAGGAGAAGTGGAAAGCTCCCAGGTGTTAGGGCGGGTCCTGCTTTTGAAGCACATCTGGTGGAGTTCTCCAGAACCAAAGTCACACCACGTCCCTCTGCACATCCATCCATCCCCTTGCCCTCCCTGTGTGCAGCCAAGACAACCAGAAGGATCCAGCAGCAGCTCCACAGCATGAGGGTCTACGAAGGTCAAGGCTGCCGAACTGAGCTCACTCCAGGAAGGAAAGGACCCTGTGTGCAAGGTTGGAGGAAGGGGGTGCGTGAGGGGCTTGGCTTCCAGGGACTTCCATGGGATGAATCTGCAGTGAGAACCTGAACAGCCAGCCAGTTTGCCTGGGAGAGGCCCTGGCACGACACTCATGCCTGGCCTGGGTCACAGGGTTGAGGCTGGATCTGGTGGAAAACATTCATGAAATATTTCAGGTCTGTGACCTTTTCCTGAGAAGGAGCAACAGTTGCATTATCCCAGCACTAAGATGCCATGGCTTTCTGTCGGGAGAATCTTTTCAAATTCACATCGTTTCAAGAATCCAACGGATCACATTTAATATTTCCCTTGTGAAGAAGACAGTTCAGGCCAAATGAAGGGAATATCACTGTGCTTCCAGGAAAAGCTCTCTACGCTCTAAAGCAAATGTGGAGTATTTCTGGTTCTAATTCAAAAAGATGTCCCGAGAGCCCAGAGGGCCACACAAAGGAGAGTCATTTAATGTGAAGCCCTCTTAGCGGTATTTTCTCAATTGAGGATAGGATGGCGTACTTGCCCAAGGCAGTGTCAAGGGCCTGTGGGTAACAGGGAGAACATTTTGTGTGTTTTACTTTTAAGCCCAGATGTTGAACAATAGAGCAATTTTTAAAGTAATAAAGCAAGTTTTTAAAAAAAAAAAAATAACTGGCTCCAACCCTTCAGCACCAAAGCTGTCTGGTCTAACAGGATTCCTATGAAGTGAGATCCAGGGACCTGGGACGAGGACCCGTGCTCAATGGTCCTCACAGGGCCATTTTGTTCCAACTTTGCCAGAGTCCTCAGTTCTCCTGCAACGTGTATCCAGACCCTTGACGCAGATCAAATACTTCAAAAACACCAAGATTACTTTCACTCCACCACTTTATTACTGGAACATTCAGTTCAGATCTACTTGATTAGAAATACTTTAATAAATATAACATAAATAAGTATAAATTAGTTCACATGCTTTCATGAATATAAAATATATCAATAAATATCTTTAAATAAATGATGCTTGAGGGTTTCTATAAACACCTCGGTACAGAGATAGCTTATTAATTCTCGCTCTTCTAGGAAAGGGAAAGAAAAACCTGCAGAAAGGACTCAGTCCCTCCTTAGTAACTTGGTCAGCAGGGGTGGGGAAAGGAGCAGAGAGAAGATTCCTGAAGGAGCTTAGGTACAGCCAGGCCCCCTCCCTGGCTTGACCCATACCCGTTAAAAATTCTTCGGTTTAGACTTTTATGCAAAGGCACTAAGGCTGGGAGGCAGCTCAGCTTCCTAGGAAGAATTCAGATAGCTCATCACCCTGTCAATGGTCACCGCACGGATCCTCAGAGCGTGAAGAAGGACACAGAGCTTGGTTTTTGTTCTATAAAAATCCGGTGCTTCAAAGGAAGGTCTCTGAGGCACGGTCTCATGGTTGACATTCAGGGCCTAGAAGGATAAACACGGAGTATGACACACCGAGTTCCAGAATGGAAACATTCATCTATAAAAGTGGGTAAAGCAGTGCGTGTGTGCGAGCCTGCAGCAAGCTCCCCTCTCACACTCCATGCCTAACCGGACCAAGGGGCCAGGCAGGTCCCAGAGGAGACACACACCTGCTCCAGGCAATGCACTTTCAGTGAGCTCGGGAGAGTCCTCGTCACTGCTCAGAAAAGCGCCAGTGGTAGTTGTTCTAAATGGCCTGATTCTGTTAACGTAACATCTGCCACCATATCTAACTTTCAGAGATACGTGAAGAAGCCCCATCCTTTTTCCAACAGGGAGGATGGATTTCCACTGATCAGGACTCTATCAGTAACAGACCTGCTTCCTATAGGAACGCCATTCATGCAAGACACAGAAACGTGGCAATGCGTTTCCCTACTTAAACCCTTTGGTTTGCTGGCACAATACACGATCTTATTGCTTGAGGGCCAGTACTCCCATTCGTTTCTCATAAAAATCCTAAAAGAAAGGTAGGGTATGTACAGCCATCCACTTTTGACAGAGGAACAGCTGCCGTTCTCGGGGATTGGGTGGTCTCCCCCAAATCACCCAACTCGGTCCTGAAGTGAAAACATCAACCACAACTCTCTGTTGGTAATATTCTTCCATAGTTGCACAAAGTTCACTGCCTTTCAAACAGTAATCTGGCACACACACACACACACACACACACACACACACAATGAAATATACTATGGAGCCGGTGACCGCTTTTCAGAGGATGGTTTCTGCCGCCATGTCTGCACGCGTGGCCTGATGGGAAAGGCACTCTCCCCGTCTCTGATGTGCGAGTCTCTGTATTTCATGTTAACATCATGTGCTGCAGCAATCCAGGAAACTATGCAAGTCCTGCCTGAGTGCATTGGGATGTCTTCTATTTTGTTCACATTTGGTTCAAAATGGGACCGAGCCAGGCACCAGCTCTGCTTGCTTCCCGAGCTGTGTTTGCAGGTGTGCACGCAGCCCCCCGCCTCCCCATCCTGGATCCTCTAGAGGACAGTGAGAAGTGAGGTGCAGCAGAGCCCTCTGAAGGGACTCTGGCTCTGCCTCTCGCTCAGGCTGTTGACCTTGGACATGTGGTTTTGGCCTCTTCAGCTTCCTCCTTCCTACAGACCTCAGATGGCCATTGTGGGATGACAAGAAAATGCATGAAAACACTTGCAGAGAGCCTGGCTCCCCTTGTGGTGGACACGGAGGTTTCTTTTCTTAAGCGACTGCTCACACTGGCCCTCCCTGTGAGGACGCCCTGCAGATCATCTCCCTGGGGATGCACTCTGCAGGGGCCTTCAAAGCGGGGTGCGGGCCTCTCGCAGCTCTCTCCATCAAAGGCCCTGGCTGGCTGTGTTCGGCATGAAAGGCACTTCGCTGACTGGCTGGGGCCTTACCTGCATCAGCCCATCGACGGCTGCCAGCAAGTCTTCATCTAGAGAGATCTGCCTCTTAGGATCCATCAAAAGCTTTGCGTTGATGGTCTTGAGCTCCACCTGGTACATCTTCAAGTCCTCATAGATACTACTAAGGCACAGCGTCTGGGTGACGGCACAAAGGGGAAGATACCATTGAGATGGGCCGAAACCACTTCCTCCGGGGCACTTGGGAAGAGTGGCGAGTCTTACCATCATCCAGGAGGTCCTCCCGGAGGCCAGGCAGCTCCCATTCTAGGGGAAGAATACCCAAACGTCAGCACATGAATTCACCACCTGGGAGGAAACCTTTAATTTTTTTACTTACTATCATAAAAGAGGTCCCTCTGGAAGCCAGGCAACTTTCGTTCTAGAAGGAAAAAAGCACAAATCGAAATATGTCTGGTGTTTCACCTCAAACCTTCTCCTATTATGGCAACAAGGCATAACAAAATCTACCACCTTAACGATTTTAAGAGTGTATTTCAGGGGTGCTAAGCATATTGATGTGGTTGTAAAAACCATATTTGTTTTATAATTTTTTTTCCAAACATAATTTCTGATGACAACCAGAAACATGCAAGCTCGGGAAGCAGCGGGTGGCTGCCCTGCTCCAGGAGGTAGTCGCTGTACCTGGGCCAGCTCCCGGGGCAGGCAGGCCTGCACTGTGCTGCTTCTGTCCTTGGTGATGTCTTCATGATCGACCTCTTCAGCACTGCAGGAGTAAAACTCCAGGGTTTTTCTGGCCTGCGAAGAAAAGGAGAAGCTCAGCGGGGTCACTGAGAAGACCCCTGCTCCTGTGAGGCTGGCAGCCTGGGTGCCAGCAAAGCTCTGGCTGGCTGCCCTCCACCTGCTCCTGTCTGACCTGTGGGAGGTGCCTGTTCTTCACAGGGTGAAGAAAACAGGCAGCCAGCATCCCCCTTCCCTCCTTGTCCTTGGCTTGGGACAAGTCTCCCTGGGTCACATCTTTATTCATCACGTAAACACTGCAAGTCATTCCAACGGAGTGTGCTAATCAGCTGCCACACCACACGGTGACACTTGCTTCTGGCAAAAACTGTGTTTTCTCTTGCCAAAGTGCCTGTGTTCTGTGAGTATCTCCAACTCCCAAAGGGGGCTATTGAGGCCCCAGCTTGGCGGCTGCAGTGCACATGCAAGCCCTAAAGACGAGCTGAAACTTCACTTGTGGTCCACACAGATGGTATCCCACAGGCGTGTTGGAAAGCACCAGCGGAGGGAACCAGGCACTGTGTCCCCAGAAGGCAACAACTTTCTGATTGAAGGTTGACATCACTTTCCACAAATGAGCCTATGTACCAAGGCCAGGATAAAGAGGAGGATGGCACGTTCCCCTGGATTCCAAGTTCAGCTGCAGAGACAGGCAAGTGCTCAGATGACTAGGAGCAGGATCAGCAGATGAGAAGCACCATGGAGGGCGTGGAGGCTCTGGGGCAGAGGGAGCCGCACCAGCATGATCAAGGGCAGAGACAGCAGAACACACTTGGGAGCTCCCTCTCTGTAGCAGGTGGACTGACAACTCACCTCTCATCCTCTGGTATCCACCTCCCCACCCTGGAATCTGGGAAAACGCTTCATGTCGTGGTGATGGAAAGTAAGGCTGCCAATCAGCTGACCTTATGGCCCGGAGAGAATCCTGGATGATCTGGGTGGACCCAGGGTAAGCACAGGGTCCTCCCGGAGACAGAGAGGCAGCAATGTCAATCAGGAGTGGCGGCTTGAGGAAGGATGCGGCAGCCCTTGCCAGGTTCATTTTTTCTTTCTTGGCGGAGCTGGGGTTTGAACCCGAGCCCCACACCCCATACGAGGCACATGCTCTGCCACTGAGCTACAACCCAGGAGCCTGACTTGGAAGGTGGAAGGGAGCCCAGCCCAGGACCACAACAGCTTCTAGAAGCTGTGAAAGGCGAGAGGTCACATTCTCCCCTGGAGCCCCCAGAAAGGGATGCAAGCTCCAAAGAGGCACCCACTTTAGCCCCGGGGCTTCTGACCTTTCAGGCTGTAAGGTAACACATTTTCGTTGCTTAAAGTCACATTAGTGGTGATTCACCACCAAAAGCATGTGGAGGTGCCAGCAGCCCTGGGCCACACCGACTTGCGCAGACCATAAAGACACTGGCACAGGGGCCCGGAGTTGCAGTCTTTGGACTTTTCCAAGGCAAGCTGGAAGTTTAGATTCTTCTATGAGAAGTCCAATTTTTCAATGGCATCAAATTCACAAGTCAAAATAAAATGAAGACAATATGGGCCGAACTCTCCGAATTCAGAACAGGCTGTGATTCCCACGCGCCTGCCACCTCCGCGTTCCACAATGGCTGTTTGGTTGGTACTGGGAAATCTGACGAGGTATGGCACAAACGCTTCCCAGTGAATTCCACGGTGCTGCCACTTCAGCACTGCGTCTGGGAGTGGAAGAACTCGCTTCTTCACAGAAACATCCATTAAATCTCAGCTCCTACGTCCTGTCTTTGGGAAAAGAAGCTGTAGCTCCGCAGGTGTCACTTGGGGAACCCCTTTTTAATCTCTTCTGAAGTATGAGACGCAATTGGCAGTGCATTATAAAAGTTTGGAACAGAAGAAAAAGGACTTCTTTCAGGTCCTCAGGTTTTTTTACAAGTGCAGGGGTTCTAACTCACCTGTACCACTGAGCTACACTCCCAGCCCTGAGCATCTTTAAAAACATGGGTTTCTGCTTGGCTTTGCAGCAAAAGTAAGAGCCAATTGAAGCAGCTTTAAAAAGGAAAAGAATTTTTTGAATTAAAATACAACCCCTTCCAAAATGAAAGGTACAAAAAAACTCAGACAACCCTTCCTTATAACACGAAAGTGGGACACGGTGAATCGTCACCATCCTTGAGGTGTGTGGCTCCCACACAAAGCATGTCACCATACTGGACGTGGCGAGCAGCAGGTGGGACAATCTAGTTCATCATGTGGCCTAGGCCGCGCAGAGACCCACCCAACTGCTTCCAGGATTGACCTCACCTGCAAGGTCCTGGCAGGCCCACCTGTGCTGGCTTGGGGCAGGGACGCCGCACACACTGCCTTCCTGCTGGCAGGGCCCAACCAATGCCGCCATTGATCACCACTCTGCTTTCTCTGAGGACACCACTCCACTGAGCCCCTTCAGCTGGCAAGCCATTCGGGAAGTCCCTCCCCGCTCCTGACAGCTACTGATGAGTGGCAGCTTCCCTGCATCCCCAGGCACAGCAGCCACTCAGGCAAGCCCCTTCGGCAGACGCGCCAGGTGTGCAGAAGGCCACCGGCACTCACCTCCTGCAGGGCACTTCCCACGGCACTCAGCAGGGTCTGCGAGCGGTTGCGGCACTCCGGGGACGCTCCTGGGACTGGGGTGCTCCTGGGGAGGTACCTGGCAGAACCAAGGTGCTCCAGGAGGACAAGGGTGGCCAGGAGGAGGAGGCCTGGAAGTGAAGTGAGGGCAGCAGAGCTGTCGGTCTGGGCTGGCCATCGTGCCTATCCTTTCTTCTTGGTGCTGACCTCCCTCCGCCCATTACCACCCGTCCTTTCCACCTGAGAGACAGACGGAGCTATTGAAGGGCAGCTGTCCCTTCTAGGGCTGCTCTGAGGGCCTGCTCTCTGGAGTGCCCCAGACAAGGGGTTTGGGCTCAGGGCTCCTCCAGAGAAAGACTCCCATGTCCTGAATAGGGAAACTGAGCCCAGGAGCAGAAATGACTGGCTCAGACTCAGGACCCCAATCTTTTGGAATAGTGGGGAGTCAAAGCCTCCCTTTGCAGCCAGCTGAGATCTGCTCATGGCTGTGGCTGTAAGAAGTCCAGGCAAGAGACCTCCCGGCGGGGCATAATGACAGCTCCCGGGCTGTTCCTAAACGAGAAGCGACAGCGCTCCCTGAGCCGAGGGTAAGCGAGTGCCCGAGCGTCCTTTCCCGCTTCTTTCCTCTTTTCCCTTTGCCGAGAGGTCGGTCTCCGGACCGCCTGGGTCCTGCCCCTCTCCAGCCTCCCCACCCTGCGGGCGGCTACTCACTGCGCGAGGACGGCCACATGCTGGGCGGACGCTGAGCCGGAGCTGGACGCGGGCAGGTGGTCCCGGCAGGTGAGTGGCTTTGGGCACCCAGGAGGCCACATTTTTATAAGTCCTCGAGGCGCGGCAGGACTTTCCCGGGACCCAGGGCTCTTGCTTTCTCTCTCTGTCTTTCTCTACATCAGTTTCCCGGTGACACGTGCGGTCCTTCCTGCCGCGGGTTTGGCGGCGCTTTCGGATTAACTCTCGGAGTGCCCGGCGGTGTCTCGTGGCCTCCCCGCCGCCCGCGCGCGCAAAGTGAAAGTGAAATTGGCGCCGAGTCGCTGCGGGTCCTGGGCAAGTGGGGTCCGCCCCGCCACATCCCGGCCCGCCGGTCCCGAAGCCCCGCCAGCCCGCGCAGCGCGCCGCCCCAAGCGCGCACGAGTGGTGCCGCCCACTTTCCTTCTCCAGGATCGCCCACGCGCCCTAGCGGTGACATCACTCCTGGTTCTGGCTGGAGCGGACCATCCATTCCTTCAGATGACCCGCTGTGTGCCAGGCCGACGAGGGGCCAGGCACAGGACCCCGGGGTGAACAGGACCCTTTGGGAGCACCCCACCACCCCAAATCTGACTCAGTGTTTTGTTCACAGGTCCTCTCAAGCATGAGAAGGGCGAGACCGGATGGCTGCACAGCAGCTGCTCTCTTAGAGCGCCCAGGTTCTGGCAGCGACCAGAGAGAAATTAGGGTTTGGTGGGAGAAACACCAGGGGCCTGGAGGAAAGGCCCAGAGGGAGGACACTGCTCGGCAGGAGCAGCAGGGTCCAGGAGGCAGCAGAAGCTCCTGGGAGCAGGGTCCCAACCTCACAGGGGAAGGAAATGTGGGTACCAGAGTGCTTCCAGGGATGGCAGCAGGTTCCAGCTCCAGAAATAGGATCAGAGCAGTCAGGGAGGAGGGGACAAGTGGGTCTGGGGAGCCACAGGAGGGAGGTTGGGAGCAGGATTCGGGCTTTGCTGTGCGCCCCACGCCAAGGAGCACAGTTCTATTCTGAGGGGAGTGGGGACAGTCTACATTAGACAGGGAGGTGTGGTTGGATTTGCAGGGTGAAAACATTCCTTGGGCAGTACTGTGATCCCAGGGAGGGGAGCAGAGCTGGACAGAGAGCAGAGGGAGGGCAGAGGGATTCTCTGGGTGGTGACTTCACTGGCCACAGTCTCTGGCTACAGTCTGGTGACTTCACAGGTGCGAGGCATAGGAAGAGAATGTCAGAAGGGAGATTGTTCCAGCTCCTGCTGGGTCACTGTAAGAGGAGGGGAGTGGAGCAGAGAGAAGTTGTGCTTCGGAGGTGCTGGTGAGAGGTTCTTATTTCTCCCCTAAACAATAGTCACTCTGCCAGTGGAGAGAGGTGGTTTGGTCACCAACTTGGAGCTATTGCTTCTGATGCATCTGGCTGCCTGCAGGGCCTCAGACTTCCCACGTGGTGCTGCCAGGGTCTGCCTTTGTACAGACGCACCAATCTCCACAATGAGGAGCCTTTGGAGACACAGGAGAGAGGAGTGGGTGCCCTTCCTCCTCACCTCTGGTCTCCAATGAGGTCTGGAGGGTAAGCCTTGGCATGCTTCCAGCACCCCTCAGCAGGGCCAGCCTCTGCTGGAGGCCATGAAAAGGCAGATGGAGAGGAATCTGGGCTGATACAGACCCTGCTCAGCTCTGGCATCATCCGGCTTGGTGGATCATGTGCTTGAAGTCGATGAGGCCCCACCCTGGGGACTTTCAGATACATGTAAAGAAGGAGATGGCTGATCTCTAAGGCCCCTTCCAGTGCTGCCATCTGAAGTGTCCGTTGTGCACAAATGAATCCATTTTCAGACAATTGTATTTAGTAGTTTGTGGGAAGCCAGTGAGGGGTGCAGAGCACACAGGTTTAGAGTGGAGGTAAGTGTTTCATGTCAGAATGAAGTCAAGCTGGTTGCAGCTAAGCAGTTTCTTCCTGGAAGGGTTATCTCCTATGCTAACATAATTTCTTCTGCATAGATGAACATAGGACCTCTGTTCAAAATGGATTCTTGGCCACCAGATACAGTGTATGACCTAAAGTTTTGTGGAGCACATTTCTAATGTGCCCCTCATACTTGTAAGTAACATGAAACAAACTTCTCCTTCTGCACTAGCACTACTTTTCTATAGGAGGCATCTTTGTCCGTGTTGCTACTGCATAGTGTGGAGCTTTGCACTCAAGGTTTTGGCCAATGCAATATGAAAAGAAAAAGAAATGAGAGATTTATTGCAAAGGAAAAGCTAAAACTGTTATTTTTTTAAAATAATTGATCTGCAAAACAATAAAAATCCAGAATGAGTATACAAATCACTAGAACTAACAAGAGAATTCAATCACTTCCTTGGACAGGGACATCAACCTGAGAAAACCAGCCAGGCTAATGGTGGCTCAGGGTGAGGCACTCGCCTTACATTCATGAGGCCCTAGGCTCCAGCCTCAGCACCGAAAAAATATTTTTGTACAACTGAAACCATCAATTAGGAAACATTATAAAAGGACACCATTCGCAATATCAGCCAAACTAAAAAGTGCCTGGAGCTAGAGAGGACCATCAGTGGCTGGTAGCATGGACTGAATCCGGCTCTGCTCCTTACTTGTTGGGTGTTCTTCCTGAGCAAGTTATTTTTCTTGCTGGCCTCAGTTTCCTTATCTGAAAAACAATGGCAGTAAAAAGTCCTACAATAAATATAGGATTGTTGTGATTATTACATGAATTAGCATAACTATAGGAGAGCCTCTGGAGAAAAATGTAAGTCTCAGAACACAGTGTGATTTAATGAAATAACTTTGTACCCTTGAATCAGAAGTCTCAATATATAAAAAGCTGGTGTCTCTTCTAATTAATGCACATATTCAGTGGAATCACAATAGAAACTACGAGAAACCTTTCTGAGAAATACCTATTCCTATTTATATATACAGGCAAGCATGCGAGTGTGCGCACACACAGTTAATGTCCGTGCATATTCAAGCTAAACTTGTGAAGGAACAATGAACTCGGGAGCTAGTCTATCAGATAGGGACATTTTTCAAGTAGACGTATTCTGAAGCAACAGTAATAAAAATAGAGGTATTGGCAAGGGAACAGATGGGAACTAAGTGGACGGCGTAGAGACAGACTCATGTGTGGGTCTTAGCATGAGATGCAGATGACTTCCACTTGACGAGACACCCGTGGAGCCTGGAGCAGATGTGCTCCTGAGCCCTCCCCTTTTGCAGACGTTGCAAGACAAAGCTCAGCCCCTTCGCGACTTCTGACAGAAGCAAGAACCGTGAGGCCACTTCAGTGCCCCTTCCCACATCAGCAGGATTATGTCTTCCCCTTTCCAAAGGACTGAGACAGGGGTCTGATGCCCAGGCCATGCTCATCCCAAAGGGTGACGGAACACAGGTGGTGTGGGACGCTAATGGCCAGCGACTGGGTCCAGGTTTACAGGAAGGTGGCCTCTTCTCCACTGACATATGGCCAGCAAGGGCACAGCTGTCTGTGTGGGCACTGGCCCCAGCAAGGTGGCTGTCACCAGGTAAAATCTGGACAAAGGCTGTGAAGAGGTCCTTGGGTGGAAAGACACCTCACCCAGTAGGAAAGTCAAAGCTCTGACACCAGGGAGAAGCAGCGGGGAGAACAAGCATAGAGAAACCTCGTGCAGGACATTCGTGAAGGACTGCGAAGAACAGAAAGTGCTCGCTGCCCATGGAGGCCCACATCTGACCTCCAGCCCAATGCCTGCAGAGGTGGACAAGGGACAGTGGGCGTGTGACTGAATGTGGAGAGCACAGCATGGAGGATTGCCTCTGTCACCCAGGGTGGGAGGGCAGCTTGGAAACACCCCAAGCCCCAGTGATGAGGCACAGTCCCGTAGCTAGGACCGCATGAAAATCAGGCACTTCTGTTGAGTGGATTCCTGCTACCGGCGGTCTAGGCTAACAGACGGCTGACAGATGGGGAGAAGGTACTTTTCAACACGCGAAACTGGGAGGAGAATGTAGAAGGAACTTCTGTGTATTCGCAAGAAAAAAGTCTGAGATCTTAATGAAAGGGGGCTACTTATGGGGAAACCCCCAAAGGCTAATGAGCGTTATGAGGTGCTTGATATAATCAGAAAAATATAAGGATGAGATGTAACTTTACCTCCCTCAGGATCCCTACAGGCATTGAGGAAATGTGGGGCTCCGGGTGCCTCACGCGATGCAAGTGGTGGGCTTGCCTCAGGTGGGCATGCTGGCATCATGGGGTCAGCCTGAGCACACGTGACCCCGCAGCCCAGCTGCTCTGCCTTGGGCACATGTCTTCCATAGGGTAGGGAACAGGTGTGAGGGTGTGGGGCAGGGTACTGCTGCAGTGTGGGGGCTGGAGGTGGTCTGGCTGTCCCCCACTGCAGTGAGGGTCAGACCTGAGGGTCCACTGCACCGGGTTTCCACCGAGATAGAAGCAGTGGACGAGAGGATCGTGCAGCCACTTGGCTGCATCTTAAATATATAACCCTAGGTAAAAACGTCAGCATTCCATACTGTAGGCAGACAGCGTAAACTCCTAGGGTGAGGTTTGCTTTGGATTTAAAAAAGGTGGCTTTTAGAAAGAGAAGAGGCAGCCTCTCATGCTCAAGCACGATGCTTCTACAGTGAAGCGTGGGAGTGGTCACCGCCGCGTGGATAAAGAAGTACGATGACCTCATCTGGCTCCTTCAGATTTGCCGCGAGGTGAGTTTGAGAAAGACCTTTGGTGCCTGGAGCTGGTGGGCTGAAACAATCGTGGGACTCTGTCCGTTTTAGTGAGAAGACATCAAAGACATGCAGACGGCAGGATGCTTCAGGGTAGATGCGACAGGCAGATGGGCAGTGATGGTCTGAAATGAGGAGTGGGGTGGAGACGATCGCGTGCTGGAGTGCATGTAGGACAGGGGACCAACTGGGACCTGTGGATCGAGGACCAGGTCAGTTCAACCCTCTTGCTCAGAAGTCCTTCGTCTGCCAGGAGGACAGGTCAGTGAAGTGCCCTCCAGGCTGATCACAAGGCAGCCTGTGCCTGCCTCCCTTGCTGCTTTGAGCAATTGGCAGCTTCTCTTTCAGTCCTTCTGTCCTGCTGAGTGGGAGCAGTGGGCCAGTCAGGAGCAGCCTTTGCAGGAGTCCAGGGTCTTCTCAGGAACTTGGCAGAATGTACTCGGGTCTGTGTCCATGGGTGGTAGTTGCAGATGACCTTACTCCTCACCTTGCACCTCGGGGGCACGTGGTAGCATATGGAGACCATTCTGGTCATCAGGCCTGCAGAGGGGTAGAGGATGCTGCTGAGCAGCCTGCAGTGGGCAGGACAGCACTCACCTCCAGCAAGGCTGGTCTGGCCCAGAAGGTCACTGTGCTGGGAGAGAAAGACCGGCCAACATGAGACGTGGCTCCGTTTGCCTGCCTTCATCATTCTTCTTCCTGATGAGTAGGCAGGTTCGTGATCATTGGCCTGAACAGAGGATTTTGGACTGTATCTTTGGTGTCATAATTTAGGGTGGCAGCTCATCTGTGGAAGAAGTGAGATCCCAAAGAGCTTGTGCTCAGTTGAGATAGTGAATCTGCTCCCATCAGTCAGCACCGTGGACCTTAGGTCCGTGGTAACACAGCAAGGAGTTCACTATCAGTTTCCCTGCAGTCTAGCACCTATGTGTCATTGCACTTGAACTTCAATCAGCTGGCATCAGACAGCCTGGGTCTCGTGCAGCTGTAGTCCACAGGTGTTTTAACAGGGAGGTGGCCTCCTGCTGCTCCTTGCTGCTGAGCAGCCAGCTTGGTATGCTGGGATTCTGGCTATGGGTTGCTCTTTCTTTCTAGGTGAGGAAATGACTTTGCATCAGGGTTAGACAGTAAGTGAGCAAAGCCAAAAAGGCCATAGAGCTAGAGGGACTTTGGACCCTGACAGAAGGATGAGGTTCCAGCCCCTTTCTGCTACTGGCATTTGTGCTAGCCACTTCCTTTCCCGAGTTCATACTTGCAAAATGGAGGTGATCATCCTTGGTTGTTAACTAGCTTCGTCATGCAGATCAGGTTGCACAATGAACATAAGATTTCATGAAGTGGCAGGCTTGTATGTAGTTTATTCGAGCTACCCCTCTATAGTATGGATGTAACAAGGCTAACCATTGTTGGATTCGAGTCGACGGTGTGGGTGTAATAATAATGATTATCATTTTTGGATTGAGGTCCCTAGGAGCTATCACTGTACAGTGTGGGTGCAATCATGATAATCCTGGCTGTTGAATCCAGGTGCACACACCAGATTCTTCCTTAACTGCTCTTTTGCACTCTGAAATGTTGAAGTTGTTTTAGTGAGTTTTTTTTTGCTGCTGTGACTAAAAGACTCAATGAGAACAATTTTAGAGGAGAAAAAGTTTATTTGGGGGCTCACAGTTTCAGAGGTCTCAGTCCATAGACAGCTGGCTCCATTCCTCAGGTCTCGAGGTGAAGCAGAACAACATGGTGGAAGAGTGCGGCAGAGGGAAGCAGTTCACATGATGATCAGGAAGCAGAGAGAGACTCCACTCACCAGATACAAAATATATACTCCAGAGGTACGCCCCCAACACCCACCTCTTCCAGCCACACTCCACCCACCTCTAGTTCTACGTACTAATCCCATCAGGAGATCCATTCACTGATTGCATTAAGGATCTCACACCCCAATCCTTTCTCCTCTAAACCTTCATACGTTGTTTCACACATGGGCTTTTGGGGGACACTTTACATCCAAACCATAGTAGTGGGGGTTCTCCAGTGGGCAAGGAAGAGTCCTAAATATTCACAACAGTTTTTATAAGTCACATCCACATGCTACCTGTGCTGTCTTCAAGATATTAGAAAATATTGACAGTGGGTTTCAAGAAAAAGATCCAGGAAAGGCACTATTTGTTCATTATTAGTGCTCCAGAATAGAGATTTTGTGAA
This sequence comes from Sciurus vulgaris, assembly GCF_902686455.1. Classification (NCBI taxonomy): domain Eukaryota; kingdom Metazoa; phylum Chordata; class Mammalia; order Rodentia; family Sciuridae; genus Sciurus; species Sciurus vulgaris. The sequence goes on from NC_136470.1 coordinate 135,510,211, forward strand.
TGTTATTGCTGAATTTTCTGCATCTTGAGATAGTTTAAAAAACGGTTTGAATATGGTGGGGCTCCTCAGCAGTACAACCTCATAAACATTTAAGATGACCTGAGGCCTGGACATCATAAACACAAGAACTGACCAATTTCATTTTATAAAAGTCAAACATTTCTGTGAGGAAAAAATACCATAAATAATCTTTAGAGACAACTGATAACACAGAAAAACATTTCACAACATAGAACAGATGAGGAGCTAATGTCCTTTGAATATAATACAAATATCAGTAAGAAAAAACCAACAACCCAATGCAAAATTAGACAAAGGACATGCTTAGACAATTCAAAGAAAGACAAATGCATATTACTTGTAGACATAAGAAAACTACCTGACTGCATTCAAAATTAAAGAAATGCATGTCAAGTTAAAAAATGCTTGTTGTAGTTTTGTCTTTTTTGCAGAACGGGGAATTGAACCCAGGGCCTTGTGCATGCTAAGCAAGCCCTCTACCACTGAGGTAATCCCCAGCCCACAGATATGATTTCAACCTATGATTACAAAGCTGGAAGGATTGATGGTTTGTAGAGGGTCTGTGGTTTTGTACAAAAAAGTTCCATTGTTCTCTTGGAGGGAGTGTGACCTGTACAATCAGTCTAGAGAACTGGTTGGCAATAGCTGTCATGATAAAAAAGGAACTTACACTTCTGTTCGCCAATTTTAATTCTATGAATTTCTCCTGTAAAATTATTTGCACAGTCTTCAAATAGTGATTTACCCTAAAACTACCATCTTTTCAATCAAGACATGAAACAATGGAAATGTCCATTAGTAGGGGAGGTTTAAATGAAACTGATGACTGATGCATCTTCTCAAGGGGCTACTATGCAACTATTTAAAGGACTAAAACAGATTTACACATGTGATAGAAAAAAAAAAAATCTTCATTCTGTGAAAAGCTTTGTGAAGAATAAAGGTTTAGACCAGCACATCACATCTCAGGCTTCCTTATGTGCAGGGAAGAAAGCATAGACATCTGAACGCACAGAGATGCGAGTGCATCTGACTGCTTTTATGGTTTGTTTGTTTGTTTGTGTCTTTTTCTATTCCTAGCAACTTAGGTACTAAATTCCTAGATTTGTTTTTCTTCATATTTATTCCTGTTGTGTTTTGTAGCACTTACTGAATCTATACCATGGTACTTTAACTGAGCTTTGGACAATTCTCTGTCTTTATCTCTTCAAATAATGTACCTGTTGTTCTCATTCATACTTTCTTACTCTTTGGGGGTCCCAATGACACAAATATCCGACTTTTCCAAATGTTCTACGTGTGTTTTGTGGTATTTTTCTTCCCTTTTGTGGTGGGGAGAGGTTTGGGTGCATCCATCTGTATATTTTTTACCAACCAATCTTATGAGTCCCTAACATTTTCTTCACCTATAGACATAGTTTAGACAATTATAAATTTTTCTGCAGCTCATTTGTTGACATTTTCAGTTACTGAACTCTGCAGTTTCAGAGTTTCCACTTATTTTTTTTTTTTTTTTAACACACAGTTCTCCGTTGTCTGGTGAAATTCTCCAGCTTTTCTGTTTTCTTGGTTGTGCTCCTCAGTCATTCTATATTTGGTGTCTGAGAATTCCAAATCCCAGATCACCCCTCGGTGGCCTTAGCTTCTGGCAGGCAGGCCGAGGAAAACTGGCATCCTAACCCTTCAGGGGCTGACTGATTTGAAGCCGCCCTTCAGTGCTGCCAGGCATTTTTTTTTTTTTTTTTTTTTCTGTTCACAAGTACCTCTAGCTATGGGACCAGGAGCTCCCACCAAAAGTCCTGGGCGCTCCCAGGGCCCTGCGGCAGTGGCTCTGAACCCCAGAGTGTAGTCTCCAGCCAGCCAGGTGGCACTGTGGGCAGCTGTCATCCTCCCTAACTCTTGTCCTGCCCTGCTTACTAAGTGGGAAATTGACAGAGACAAAAGGCAGTTCCTGACCTGAAGCCGTGCTCCGCATTACCCCAGGGTCTTGGCACCCCGAGTCCTGGTTACCCCGTGGCCCTGGACTTCAGTTTGTTCTTGCCAATAAACTTCCCATGGTCACTTGGCACATCTGCCCCTAAGGGCCACCTTCTGCTCAGCCTCTCAGTCCTTCCACCAAACATGTTATGCAGATGACTGGCTGGGGACTGTCAGGCCAGTCTGTCTCCAGAGTTTTCCTTCTTTCAGCAATCTTGACCTTCAAGCCCTGGCTACCCAGACAGCTCCTAGCATATTTGGAATTTTAAAAATTTTGGCTCTTCTGACTGCTCTCATGGGAAAATATTCTTACTACAAGCTTTCCTGTCATGGTCGATGCCAGGAATTGAATACAGGACCTTGTGCATGCTGGGCAAGCTCTCCGCCACTGCACCACATCCCAGCTCAGAGAAATAGCAATCATTTTAAATAGAGGGTCTGCTCAAAGTTCCAACTTCAGAATGACTATGACAACTGATGGTGACTTTTTTGTTTTAAATGACACACTGTCCTAGGTACTAGAAAATCTCTCGCAGAATAACAATAATAATTTAAGCCAGATATTGTTATCATTCCCATTTCTACATACGAGGAAACCGAGGAACAGGGCACCTGCCTCCAGCACGGGAAGCCGTACAACTGCGAGTAGCAGTGAGGGAACTGAAGTTCTGTGGAATGATGCCTGAGGCCACTCTCCTAACAGAAAGGGAGACCTTCAAACACTCTCCAGCGACACCCAAGAAGAGCGTTCCGCACCTGTCACCTCCCTTGGGAACTCACAGGAGCCTTCCTGTCCATCTGCGTCCTGCAGGTCTTATACAGAAACGAGCATGTGGAGATCGCCACCAACACTCTGATTTTCACCTGAGAGCTGAGGTCTGAGGTCTGAAGCTCTGTTTCACCTCTTGTTGCAGCTGCTCTTCTCGTGTTGCAACAGGCTTTTGGGGAAATGGAATTCAGGTTGCGGGGTGAGGGCGACAGGCGTCTGGGCAAGTCTAGCCTGTGCTTTGCTGTAGCAGCAAGGGAGGTGCACGTCTCTAAAATCGAGTTTTTACCTAATCCACCTCACTGGAGTAGCTGACCGGGTGGACAGCTAGACCCAGCGGCTGTTCATCATGCACCTCTGCCTACCTGGTGACCCGCTACATGGAAAATTTACAGAGCCTGATGATAATGATCTCAGAGAAAGGAGAAGGAAAGTAGGACAGGAAAACACTGGGTGTGTTTGTTCTTCAGAAAGGGAAGAATTGAATCAGTTTTCTGTTCCCAAATGCTTCCTTCAGTGTCAGAACAAAGCTTTTTATTTAGTACATTCCCAGAGAAGAAACTCTAGGTGAAAGAAACAGCCGGGACCTTTCTGACCTCCTGCATTCTCATCTTTACAGTGTGAAATGCCCCAGTGTTTCTCTGCTGAACAATGACACAAATTCACCCAGTGTCAGGGAACTCCAAAGCCTTTGCAGCACTTCTGTGCACTTATCACCTGGAAGCTGTGTCCTTCTAGACAGCCAGCAGGACAGAGCTTTGAGTAATTTCTAGAAGCTGAATACTAATGCTTCCATATCCAATAAATATGTCGCTCTGTGAAAAGATTAAGCAAATGTATTGTTGTAATGCAGTGGAAAATGATCCATTTTGTATTCAACTAGAACTACACTAGTTTCATGCAATCATTTCAGGGTAGTTATCTGACAAACGACTTTCTACATACAAGAGATTTTGTTTATCTGGGTATCATGTTAACCAAAATTTTGGAGACACACAAAAAATTCGCTGAATTCTACACAAAATTCCAACAAGACCTTCAAACTAATGGAAATGTTTTTTTCTCACTAAATTGCTCAGGGATCCTTTTTTTAAAAATATTTTTTTAGATGTTGATAGACCTTTATTTTATTCATTTATTTATTTTTTTACTATGTGATGCTGAGACTCGAACCCAGTATTTTTTTACTATGTGATGCTGAGACTTGAACCCAGTGCCTCATACATGCCAGGCAAGCGCTCTACCACGGAGCCACAACCCCAGCCCTCAGGGATTCTTTTTTAAGGTTCATAACACAGATCTCTTTTGGGGATCAGAGAACCAAAATGTAGCAGATAGATGCCTCTGAGAACCGTTTACGTTGATGAATTGTGAAAATTTATGTTGATTTAATGTCTTTTTGGAAGATATATTTTTCAAATTTGAGCCATTTCCCCTTTAAAAATCAGTTTCTCTTGGAATAATAAAGAAAAATATAAATAGACAATTATTAAATTAATGTATGGGACAGAAAACACCTATTCACAGATGCTCTTTATTTCCAGGGGTAAACAAATACAGAGCTGTCTAGAATACTGAGACCTGGTATGCGAATGAGACAGTGTGGCCTTTGTCTGTCGAGTAACTTTATTCAGTGGGGAAGCTTGGTACTTTTTTCAATCGTGTTAAGGGGATTTTGCACCCGGCGCTGCTCCCAACAGGAGCGATTTGGGAAAGAGAGACACTGTGGTTGCCAGTAGCAGTTGTGCACCTGGATGCTCCCAGTTTAGGCCACATTTCATGCTGTCCTTTTAAGCCCCGTAGGCTGGCTGCATGGCTGTCCTGTTTCACAAGTGAGAAAACAGCCTTCCTTAGTTTAAATGGCTTCTCGAAGATAGTAGACCTGGGATTTGAATCCTGCAGAGCTTCGCTGCTCTCTCAAATGTCGTGGGGTCCAAGGGATGCTTGAGGAGAGAAGTTGGAAAGCAGTTTTGAAGGGCTTATCAGAGGCCTTTAGAAATAGCATTTGTGTTTACCACCTAGTTCCCCAACTAGGCTCCAGTTCACAGCACTAACCAGAGACTTGGGTGACAATCTTGTGTAGGAATCCCTGTGTAGTGCTGCTTGCAGGACTGTCTAACAGGGAGTCAGGGCAGAGGAAAGCTGATGTCTTTGCTCTCCAACCTCACGCGGTTGGGGCCCTCCCTGAGCACCTTCTTTCTGGATGATTTTAAAGTTGCTGTCTTTGTCTCCAGTTTTCTATACTCCCACTATGCTGTGTCTAACATTTTCATCTGTGTCACTTTGGGATTAGACCCATTCTTGATTCAGTGGATTTGTATTTTTTACCAATTCTCAAATGTTCTCAGTCATTATCTCTTCAAATATTAGCTGTGCTCCATCATTGACTTCTGACACCAATGAACTGTATGGTAGAACTTCAAAGTCTTTCTTCCACGCTTCTTACCTTTTTCCTGTGATTTCGATTTTGTCTCTCTGTCACACTGTGTTTGCCTTTCTGACCTATTTTCCCGTTCACTAACTTTCTCTTCTGCTGTGTCAGGACAGTTGAAGCAAAGACTGGATACCATATGCAAGCTGGATGAGTTTGTATTTGTCCACAGAGTTTTTCATTGTTTTCCAGTTTTCTTTCACAGAAATTCTACTTTTTTTTCAAATACATTATGTTGATTTTTATGGTTTCTGTTCCCTGCATATACTTTTAAGATGCCTTTTAAAACTTTAACATCATAATCATACTTGTTTCATCGTCTTTATATGATAATTTCAATACCTAGGTCTAGTGTATGATTTTTGTTGTTGTTGTTGCTTATTCTGGTACTTATTGCTGTGGGAGTTGTTGGCTGTAACTACATGCTTGCACTGTGTTTGAAAAAAAAAATAGGAAACATAATTCAAGGTTTATGATGGATCTCCAGAGAGAATTTTCTTTGCTTCTGCTTGAGACCTTAGGCTACTAATGGTCCAGGGCCACATAATGTCGAAAGTAAGGACTGGGTGCCCAGGACGATCCAGCTCAGCTTCCTTCTGAGGGCTCACCCTTTGGTATCTGAGCTTGGTGGGGCTTCCTGGTGCGTCTCCTGATAGACCCTCCTTGTGTGGGTCTTGGGCTGATGCATCTTCCCATTGCCCCACGAGGACATCAGAACTGAAGTTTAAATCCTTCACAACGGGCAAGTCCTCCAGCATTCCTTGACCTTTGTAACCCACCAGGTTCTCATTTTCTCTGCATTTTTATAATTCCTTGTTGTATTCTCATCTTTCCTGAGATTTTAAAGAAGACTTAGAAATGAATTCAGCTCCTTTTAGTTGTTGTCAGTCGAATGTTATTCCAGTTACCCCATGATGTTAGCAGAAATAGGGAGCTGGAACTTTCTTTACATGAAGTGAGGACTCCAGGGAGAATGATAGGAAGTTTTCCTAGGAAGAAAAGACCATAGAGGAGGGAGGAGGAGGAAGCATCTCTAAGGAACGCAGAATTAAGAATATGTGAGGTGCTAGAAACCCAGAGAGGCTAGCACACTATTCAGAATGTGGTTTAAGGATCTGAGGAATAACAAGACGTTGACCTGTAGCTTCCAGAGAGCAGAGGAAAGACCCTGGATACCCATGAGACATGGAGATGGCAGCCGTGGCACCTGATTTCCCAGGAACATAGACAGGCATGGAGAAGGCGATGTTCCAGCGATCCTGGAGACCCCTCTCCCTGGCAGGTCGGGAAGGGAATCCTCTGTTCCAAGAATGCTCATCTCTTGAAAAAATTAGCATGGCGTTGAGAGGCTTGGAAGCCTCTGTTATTATCACAATTCTGGGTACTGTCTGCAGTAGGAGTCCTGAACATTACTCACTTTAAAAATTATTTTATAATTTAAGCTGGCCCGAGAAGTTTGTGGCAGGGTTCTATGTACATCATGGAAATCCAGCTCAGAAGGCAACTCCAATTATAGCATCGTTCCTACAGTAAAATAGACCACCGTTCCCACTGTTCGAATGACAGATTTACTCACAGATACACCAAAAAATCCCTAAAAAAACACACTGAATTTCGCAAGGGAAATTGTTTTTAAAAGCTGATACATGACATGAAAGTGGAGGAGGGGCTATTAGGGATGGGGAAGGGGCTGGAATTGGGGAGCAGAAAGGTGGACATGATCAAAGTATATTATACGTATCTATGATGGGCTTTGTATGACAAAGCCCAGACACTGGAGACCGAATGGGAGGCGTGGGGAGGAGGGATCTCGCGCCCTCAGGTTAGGAAAGGCGCTCTGTGGCTAGCAGCTCATGGGAGCATGGCTGCGGCCTGGTCCAGATAGGTCATCTGTTAACTCGAACTCCCTTTTTCTAGAATCCAGGAAGAGTGATGGCTTCACTCTGGCCCTCCAGGAGATTCTCCTGGAAAACAGCCTTGTATCAATCAGCAAGGAGTGTGTGTGTGTGAGGGAGAGAGGAGACGTCAGCCACTTCTGGATGCTTCCTGACTCAGCCTTGCTCACATTCCCTCTGAGGGAAACACCTGTTCATCAGGTGAAGGGTAAATAGTTTAACCCTCTAATCATTCATGGGTCTCACTCTATCACTGCTTTTGGCTTAACTTTTGGAAATAAAAAATTTCAAAATCTTATTAGTCAAGGGGTCCACTCTGATTTTCTCCAGCAACTCAGCAACTCAGTAAATAGTAGTGATGTTGGGGAACTTCGTTGTGGAAGGACATTGATAGATGTTTCCTCTGACCTGACGCAGCCCCAGTGACTCTGGGAAAGTCACCCTTCTTTGTTTTTTGGTACTGTGAGTTGAACCCCAGCATGCTCTACCTCTGAGCCACATCCCCAGTTCTTTTTATTTTGTATTTTGAGACAGGGTCTCACTATGTTGTCCAGGCTGATCTGACACCTGCAGTCCTCCTACCTCAGCCTCAGCCTCCCGGGTGCCTGGGATCACCGGTGTGCACCACCATGCCAGGCAAAGTTTGCCTTTCTCAATCTTCATTTCTGTTATCTGCTCCAAGAGCTCTGGACTCTTTCCTCCCATAATATCCCATCATCTCCCTCATGGTTCTTAACAGATGAAAGGCCGTCTGGTCAGTTAAAGCCTACTCTTGGGGACCACCAGGACCATGGGTTAGAGGTCACTCACCTTTGGTTTCTGTGCGCTTGGCTGAGAATCAGGAAGCTACTGTGCTGGAGAACACCTGCTTGGGACCCTGCTCTGAGGTCGGCCAAGGAAAACCTTGTGGCTTTGTGTTTTCAAGCTCTGACCACAGGCTATCCTGCTCCTGCCATTGCCGTTTCAAGGACCCTCAATGAAGTCAAGTTTAAAAGTGGTAGATAACTAAAATTGCTCTTTATAGTCCTGCCTAGAACAATCACGCCATTGGTCACTGTCCAGGTCACCAGGTGACCATGCATTCACCTGCAGATCTTGCAGTTGCTCACATCAGTGGGAAGGCATCTTTCCCAGCTGGCTTTTAACAAAGGTCTCTCCTCCACAGTCACGTGTTGGTTGAATTCTTGATACTTGGAAACAAAGCTTGATGGCCCGCCTAACTCACCACACTGAGCCCTTCCAATCCGTCTGCTTAGGAATCCACAGTGGTCTTTGCATCCAGCACGACAGCCTGGAACTGAGACCGACTCTTCTCCCTTCTCTCCTGTGGCTTCCCAGCACCACCTGCCCCACATCCTGCTACTGATCCTCTCCTTCAGTGACAAAACCTTGCTCTGAGGTTCACAGAGGATAGGGGTGGCTAAGAGACAGAAGTACAGCTGGACAGAGGACTGATCCTAATGTCCTGTGGCACAGTTGGGTAAGTGTGGTTGAATTAACTGCAGATTTCAGTTAGTTTTGTTTTAATTTGGATACATCTTATTAGCAAAATGTGTTGCTTTACTTTCACTTGAATTAGCTTAGTCATTTTACAAAAGAAATCTTACCCAGTTCACCCCAATTCATAGTTTAATAAAATTCACTAGGTGACCCAGCCCAAGCCTCAGTAAATTAGTGGGCTATCCCACATCCATGGTCACTGCATGCCTCGCCTCGGGTGCTGGAAACGTCCCGAGTGGATGTGTTGGTCCTGGGACCACCTGCCCCTTCCTGGCCTCGCATCTCGTGTCTTCTGTGAGGCCCTCTTTACCCTCCCGCCCACAGGGCTGCTCTGCTTCTCCTCCTTCCTTCACAACTCCTCTGAGAGCTGCTCCTGGGCCCTTGGACAGGGTGGCCCGGGTGATATGCTGTGTGGCAGCAATTGCACAAAGGCTGGTAGCTCCAAGGGTCTATGCCCTAACTCCTCTGGGGCTTCTGGTGTGGACCCTTCCAGTTTGCCCTGTGCATATTCTGTGGATCTGCAGTCCCAACCCCAGTGGGATTTCTTTCTCCAGTTTTGCTTGTTTTAAAAGGAGCATTTGCTACCGCGAGTTCAGGGCCCCAGGAAGCTCTGGTCTTAACCTTGGTTGCAATGTGGCGATGGGCTGGGCAGCTGCAGGTCTCTCCAGAAGCCCGACCCATGTTGATGCTTCCTCTTTCTCTGCAGTTGAGATCATCCTGTGAAGTCACTCTTAGTTAGAAACTGGGTGTAAAAAGTCAAGAAGTAGATCCTTTGACCGCGCTCACAGTAGCTTTTAGAGGGAGATCCTGCCAGCTGAGCTCATGCCTAATTTTAGCTGATGCTGCTGGAAGCCACTTGGCCTCTCTTCAACAGGTCAGTGATGGCAGATGAGCAAGGTACTTTTGGCATGTCCTTCCCCAAAAGGGGGAGGAACCTCAGAGAAACCCTGGCCTCAAGTCAAGGCAAGGTGAAAATCTCATTCTCTCGCACCCATAGACAACTCTTACCCTCCCTCAGGAGAAGCCTGTTGTTCCTGGTGATTCTTTGGGTAAGCCATTTGGTGTGAGCATGGCCATCTGGGTCACAGTCATGCATCCTGGGATGCTTTCTAAGAAGCCTTGTTCAGATGATTAAAAAGTCCAGGGGAAACCCTGCCCGAGTCCCTCCCAGAGGGAAGGAGTTTCAGCCCCAGAGATTAATTCCTTTTCATCTTGAAAGCCTTTCTGCTTTTTAGCACTTTTCTTAAAACAGATCTCCACCAGAGGTGGAGTTAGGGTCACAGGCTCGCTGGCCCTGCATGAGCCCTGTGGTCAAACCCCACGGTCGCAGGACCTACCATGTTGCCGTTTCCTGGCTGTGCCCCACCAGGTGGACAGGCGCCCCGGAGAGAGTAACTCCTCTCACCAGGCTCTCCACAGCACCTGCGCACGAAGGCTCCCGCGAGTATTTCTGAATGACCAACGTGGCCAGCTGTTTCCCAGGCGAGACCTGAGCTGAGCAGAGGAAAAAAGTGCTGATACTGGCCCAAGGGACCGTGGAGCGATGTTGTCCCTAAACAAAGAGAAAAGGGAACAAGACCGCAAACCATTCTCCTGGGCCACCCAGCACCCTAGGCCCCAGGAGAGCTGCCTCGGCAGGGCAGAAGCAGAAGTTCACAGGTGTTTTTTTAAACACTTAATTTCCCCATGCTGCTCTGCAGCCAAGGCACTGCCTCCTTCTGACACCCCTCAAGCTGAGCAGGAAAGCTCTCCCTGCTGGAGCGTTTGGGGTGGGAAGGTTAAAATGTAGCCTGGGAACTGCTCCTTTAAGGAACGGAGGGAGTCCATGCAGGCTTCAGGGTTGCCTGTGTCCCCCTGAAGGCAGCTTGATTTTCTCAGGTCTCATGTCCCCTTGCAAGGAGAAAGCATTTCCTTGCCTACCGCGTGCTGGCGAGGGTTGCAGCTGTGGTGTGGCTGGGTGGTGGCTCTCATGGTGCACATTGCAACAGACAAGAGGCCCCAATCCCTTCCCTGCCCGACTTTCTAGACACTGCACAGCGTGCTGTCCCTAAGCCAAGGTCATCTTCCCTGACACCTGTGAGTTCTTTCACGGGATCAAGGTATTTGTCTCTGGTGGTGTGTGAGTGCCTCTGGCCCCTCCCTTCTAGAAGCGCCAGCGCTTCTGTTCAGCCTTGGAAACAAGGGCCGTCCTGCCTCACCACGGGCTGGGCTGAGCTCCAGGGGCTCCTGCCCTGTGAATTTGCCCATCCTCAGGACAGCACGCTGGGATAGCCGCTGCTGGACCCTGTCCTGCAGACAGGAGGGGAACAGCTAGAGGCAGCCCTGGGGCAGTCCTCTGCCCACCTGAGGGTGGCACCCTGCCTCAGGGGGCCTCTGCTCTGCTCTCTCCTCTCTGGGGCCCCCTGTTTCCACGGCTCTGGCCTCTGGCTCCTGTGTGCCTGGACGGGACTCACAGCCACGCCCCAGCCCCTCACAGGCCTGGACACCCCCACCTGGGGTCAGATGGTGGTCCATGGGTCTGGAGGATGCGGCCTGGTGGGACTGGGCTCCTCTTGCCGAGCGCCAGGTGGGTGTCCACATGTACAAGAGGAGTCCTTGAAGGTTCACCTGGAGGTTCTCTCTGTCTTCTGGGCCTTTAGAGAGGAAGGTGGAGGACAGAGCAGTTATTTCTCTGAAACTCCGTGTTCAGCACTTAGAACAGCACTTGGAATTCAGCATGACGCTCCACAAGAGCCGCTCCCCACCTCTGTGCTGGCCACACACCTCCCCTCCGCCACCTCACCGCTGAGGGCTCCTGCCTGTGCTGCTTCTCCCTTCTGGGATACACTCCTTCCTTGCCTGGACTAGATCCTCGAAGACATCGACAGCTTCTGCTTTCCCAGCATCGAGCCCAGGGCCAAGCAGAAAATAGTCAGCTGTGGGCAAGTCTCTGCACAGGCCCTGCGTGGGGCCAGCGTGGGCCCCCAGCATTCTCCTGCGGGGTAGAGGCCTCCTTGAAAACCGCCTCCTCCCCTACTGCCTGCCTCTCCTCTACACCTGTGATGCCATTCTAACCTGCCGGCTTCTTTTACATTTTAATACTAAGAGCCGTTCTAGGTGTTTATTAGCATTTTTTTTTTTTTTTTTTTTTTTAGCACAGTTTATATTCACAGCAAAAAGGAGTGGAAAGTAGAGATTTCCCACGGCGAGCGGTGTGTGTGCTTTCCCTGCTGGGCTTCCGTTGACCCACCAGTATCACCTGAAGTTTCAGGTTGCGTTAGGGCTCGCCCTCATCCGTCACTTTATGGGTGCGAGACCTGAAGACAGGAGTGCACCCCCACAGGACCAGCAGAACCTCTCAGTGCCCTGGAATCCTGTGATCTGCCTGTTCACGCCTCTCCCAACCATTGACCACCACTGATTTTCCATGATAGCTCCAGTTCTGTCCTTTCCCTGATGCCGTAGAATTGGAACCCTGGAGGCAGCTTTTCCATCCTCAACCTCCTACTTTCCATCTTTCAATTGCCTCCTCATCTGAACCTCTTTCAGATCCAGCCTCTGGGTCCCTTGGGTGAGCACAGTCTGGAGGACATCTACCTAGAGAGAGCCCAGGGAGAGCCGCTCCCAGGGCCTCAGGCACTGAAAGTCCCTGGGTTAAGACTTCCCTTTAGTCTGACATCAAAGTTCCCTGTTAAAGCAAAAATGTACTCTCTGGAAGGATCTGACACACTATTAAATAATAACTTGCTGACTCAAATATGGCGAGCAGAATGTTGTAGTGGAAAGAAAACCTTTTGGGAGCCGAGGAACAGAATGAGACTTTAGCTGTCTATTGCTGGTATATTAGTGATCTTTGACTTGGTAGCAAATTTCCCCAAAACTTACTGGTTTCATCATCTTTATTTATTTATTTTGTGATACTTGGGAATGAACCCTGGGTGCTCTACCTCTGAGCCACACCCCAGCCCTTTTTATTTCTTATTTTGAGATCGGGTCTTGCTAAGTTGCCCAGCTGCCCTCAAATTTGCAATCCTCCTGCCTCAGTATCCCAAGTGTCTGGGATTATAGGCATGCATCAATGCACAGGGCTCCAAAACTTAATGGTTTTAAAGCAACAAATATGTGTGACCAGCTGCTCCATGTCATGGGGTTGGGAGCAGCTTGGCTGGGTGGTCCTGGCGCCCAGTCTCATGATGTTGTGGTTGAGATATTGCCGAGGCTGCAGAGTCACCCAAAGAACATCTCGAGCAGTCTGGACTCTGGGAAAGTGGAGGGAGAGACAGTGACTGTGTGATAGAAAGAACAACGTATTCGGCATCAGGGGATGTGAGTTGGTTGCCACTCATCAGCTGATGACCCTCGGTAAATCAAGCCTGCTCCGAACCTTAGTTTTCTTTATCAGAATCATACAATGTCTTCGCTGCAAACTGCAAGAGCCTTGTAGAGAGCTAAGTGTCATGTTTGTGAAAACCTATTTGCACATCACAAGATGCAGGGCACACGTAAGCGCTTTTATTTACTTAATCGGACTTTTTGTGTGCTGGAGGGAAATGTCCTCAGCAAGTCTCTCCAAGCACCTGGGGTAGTGCCTGGGCCCACCCTTTCTTCTCCTCCAGGGCAGGACACAAGTTCTGGACCAGGCTCCAGGCTCCAGGCTGAATTCGCAGGCTGATTCATGGCTCAGAGGCCTGGGTAGAACTTCCACAGGGGCCAGGTCCCTCAAGAGGGAGGCTGTCCACCTGGGGTCAGAGCGTGGCTTCTTTCTTTGTGCTCACCTACATTTCATGATCATCCCTAGCTCCCTGTCGTTAAGCTGCACTGATATTCTGTTTTATTCTCTTACATGGTGGCAAATCTCCAGCTTAAATGCCAAGATGGCTTAGACCAATTGTGTGTGCCTAGGACGCTGGGATTTCCCCCAGGGAAGCTCACCTCCAGGTCGTTGCGCTTTCGGTCTCAATTCTTCGCAACGAAGCCCACAAGCAGTGTAAGGTGGGCAACTTAGAAGCTCATGGTGAGCAGTTCCAAGGGGGTACTCGTCCCAGAGTAGAATGTCTTTGGAAGTGTGAAGAGAGTGATGGTGTGGCCTGGTCCCAGGCCCTCTAGCCTCCTCTGGGGGCAGAAGGTGAGCTGGGTCACTGGAAACAGGCTCATGGCCGGTTCATTCCCAGCCTTAATTTCTCAAGCACGGTTCTGCATGGCTTCCCGTGTGGAGCTTGATCAGGATGCTGCTTTTGTTGCTGAGTTCTTGGTCCGCCTGGCATTTCTGCTCTAGAACCTGATAGGACCTGGTAAGCTGAACCCAGATTACTAAGGACAAACATACCTTATCGCCCAGCCCAAAGATTCCTTCATGTGCCTCTAAAACTCCTACAGTGACCTCAGTCTGGTCTGCAGATATGCAATAAGAGGTGGTAGGTATCGGATGTTTTTAAAGTGCTGGGGAAGGAGAGGAACTGACTCCAGGCTGGCAATCGCTACCTTTCTCACAGCTTCCTTCGTCTCCATGGCTGGATGGCCACAGGTCCCCACATCAGGTCTCTTCTTCTAGACTCTGCCTGCCCCTAGCATCCCAGCTGAACGCACGTCCACCCAGCATCGCCCGCAGCGGGACTCGTGGTGGACCGAGGCTCTGGACTGCGGAAGCAGGTGGAAACCGGGCCGTCCTTCCTGGAGGCTTCCTTGCTCCTCCTTCCATCTTCCTGACGACCAGAGCACAGATGCCCCGGCTCACACTGGGGCAGCCCTCTTGACCGGAGACCACGCTGGGAGCGAGAGCCACACTCAGGGCAGCCACAGAAGGAAAGGCGCCTGGGCTAGCCCCACCGAGGTGATGCCAGCACTGGCCTGCCCCCAGCCCAGACGGCCACTGGAAGGTGACCCAGCCGCCCGCTCCAGCCCTGTCACCCCTGGTGCTGTGGCCACAGCAACAGCCTCCCGGGTGGTGAGGAGTGCTGCTGCCGGAGCGGGTGACCTGGGCCGATTGGCTCCACCACTCTAGCGATCCGCTCTTGGGCGGGCTGGGGACTTCCCCGTTAGACGGTCATGCCTTTCCACAGAGCGGATTGCCGCATGCTGCGTGTGCGTGAGCCCCAGGGTCGGACACTCAGTGAGGCAGAGCCTAGCAGTTTGTCCTGGAGCACAGCACTCAGGCCATCAGGGAGGCTAGGAGGCTGGAGGCTCCACCAACCCAATCTGCATGGCGCTGGCTGAGCTCGTAACCCTCTCAGCAGCTTCTTCCAGGTGGCGGGAAGTTCCCACAGGTAGGGCCACATCCTGCCCACTGAGGCAGCCACACCGTGGAGGGCAGACGCCAACGCTGGACAAAGGGCACCTTCTTTTTTTATTATTATTATTTTTATTTAACTTTTAATTCTTTACAGACTGAATTTTGATTCATTGTACACAAATGGGGTACATCATTTCGTTTCTATGGTTGTGCACAATGTAGATTCATACCATTCATGTAATCATACATGTACGTAGGGTAATGATGTCTGTCTCATTCCACAATTTTCATACCCCCCTCCCTCTCATTTTCTTCTACATATTCTAAAGTTCCCCCATTATTCTCTCGTTCCCCACTCCTACCCCCATTATATATCATCCTCCACTTATCAGGGAAAACATTCAGCCTTTGGTTTTTTGGGCTTGGCTTACTTCATTTAGCATGATATTCTCCAATTCCATCCATTTATTTGCAAATGCCATAATATTATTCTTCTTTATGGCTGAATAGTATTCCATTGTGTATATATACCAGAGTTTCTTTATCCATTCATCTGTTGAAGGGCATCTAGGTTGGTTCCACAATCTAGCTTTTGTGAACTGAGCTGCTGTAAACATCGATGTGGCGGTATTACTGTAGTTTGCTGATTTTAGATCCTTTGGGTATATACTGAGGAGCGGGATAACTGGGTCAAAAGGTGGGTCCATTCCAACTTTTCTTAGGATTCTCCATGCTGCTTTCCAGAGTGGCTGCACCAACTTGCAATTCTACCAGCAATGTAAAAGTGAAGGGCGCCTTCTTGAAGAGAATACACATCAGGAAAGATCGCTTCAGTTATGGAAAATAGAGCCCAGGCCCTCCGCAGTGCTGCTGGTCATCTGTGGATGACTGTGCCCACCCCTTGGGCAGCACCGGCCCTGGAGAGGCTCAGCGTGGACACTGACCAGTTCCCACAGTGCTGCACCAAGGCTCAGTCTTGGATCATGGACAGCCTGGAAGGAAGAGGCAGGGTGTGCCTGCAGGCCGGGCTGTCACCCAGGAACGCAGGCCTAGCCGACCCTTCGCAGCACTTCAGCAAATATCTGGAGAGCTGGCCGCTGTGGGCTGGCTGTCAGCTCTGCTCAGAGGATGCCCTGCGATCAGGTAAGACCGTGCACAGGAGGTTCTTGGTACTTGATCAATACAGAACAAATATCAGTTATTACTGTCATAGCTCTTTTTGGCAATGGTCTACCCTAACATGAAGTACAGAAAGTAAAGTTACCGAGGACATGAGGCCGGAGTGTTTTAACATGAGAACAGACGCCGCCTCCCAAGGGCAGATACACCATGAACTTTCAAAGCGTTTTTGTTTGTTTTGACTCAGTTCTGAGGAATCGAGACCACCGAGCTACATCCCGAGCTCCAAATATCTTTAACATAGCACATTGACAGCATTTCAATGGACAGGTTAATTTTAAGAAATAAGGAGTCTGGCTTTTCTCCCTCTAAGGGGAAAGCTGAGTTAACCACAGAGACTTAGGCTTTGGCTAAGTCTCTCCCAACAGTTACACAAAACTCATCAACTCCTAGCCTTGTGGTACAAGTTGTCAGGGGAGTGACGAGATAACACAGTAGAGACAGAAGAGGACCAGCAGAAGAGGACCCCCAAGCTCTCCTTTCACAGGGATTTCTGTGGCTTCCCCAAATAATGCCGTGCACCATGCAGCCCTACGGCCTGAGGTTAGAATGGGCCACCAGGGGCAGAGCCCGGGTCTGCAGTTCCTCAGCCGGCAGGAAAGCTCCCTCATAGTGAAATTGTGCGCCGGGGCCCTCTCACTATCACACTCCTGGACAGGAAGGCAGAGTCGCCAGGGTTGGGCCGGCCGACGTCTGGATTCTCTAGAAAACGCCTGATGTGGGCTGCAGGAACTTCCACGCTGGGGGGCGGCTATTCCTGCCACGGCTCATGAGCAGGGGAAGGTCACGGGGCTGCTAGTACAGTAATGGTGACAGGAACCGAAGCTGTGTTGAGCTTTGAGTGGTTTCCAGCCTTCTGGACGAGAGCAGGAGGGTTCTCCCGTCCTCAGAGTCTCTGAGGAGCTGCACTTCTAGCATTTTTGTGACTAATCTGGGCTCTGTCCTCAGTGTCTTCTGCTGGAGGGTCTGAACAGAGGCTGTTCAGAGTTCTCTTCCCCAGAGAGTAGCCCGCAGGCCCTGCGTGTCCCACCTTGCACTGAGCGGAGCCCACCCTCCTCTATCCCGTTACACCTCCAGGGCAGCACAGTGGCCTCAGTGTTGACCAGCCTTCTTGGAAGCCCTGCTTCTGAATTCCCTTGGTGCAAAACTGGGCGCAGCTGACAGACAGCAAGCCGATGGCCCCGGAGTCTCCTCGCAGCCTTCCCTCGGCTTCACTTTTGTGCATCGTCTCAGCTTCTTCCGCGTCCTAGGGCTCCCCTGACCCCAGTGGTCTGCCCAAGAAGCTGGCTTGACTCTGCCCCCTAACTCTCTGGTTCAGGAGTCCTTCTCTCAAAAGCAGTCCTTTTCCCTCTCTTGAGCGTTCTTGTGTTCTCAGGCGAAAAAGAAAACAAAAAATAGGCCTCTAGCAACTTACTGGAGGCCACCCACCTCCTGACTCCTCCGCAGAGACCTAGAAGCCTTTGTACAGTCCCAGCGATTGAAGGAAGAAGTACTCCAATTAGGTTCCAAGTCAGATTTTTACCATGCGAGGGGATCGCATTAGCCCATTGGTTAATGAACAGCCTTAGCAAATATAAATGTGGTACTAGCTGCTCTAAAATGATAGCTGATCTGCCCAATTTTAATTCACCAAACATTCAGGAAGTGCCTACTGTATACGAGCCAGAGATGGAAGGCACAGTTCTAAGAACAAGGGACTCAACCTGGGGGAAGCAATGCAGAGGCTGTGGCCACCGGAGTGGTCTCCTGCCATGGGAGTGCAGAGTAGGGCCACTACTTGGTCTGGGCTCACAACCAAGGTGCTCAGAAATGGAAGGTCTGCCACCTTCTCAGGTTGTTAAGAACAGCACAGGGTTCCTCTGCCTCTTTGATCCGGAATCAGAGGGGGCACTGGGTACAGTCTGCACTGCATCGGAACCTGAGAGGGTGCTCCGGACGTCCTCCTGAAAGCCACGCCAGGCCAACAGGAAGGGCACCTGAGGATCTTCCCACCTGGAGAGACTTTGCACTGCGGAGAGATGTTTCCACTTCAAAGATGAAGCCAATGCTCCCGAGTGCTTTTACACCGTGATCATGGTAAGAAATTCATGTCTGCTCGAGTTCTAGTAAACACACTAAGAACCACCCGGCTGAAGCGTTCCCTCAACAATGCTTCCTCACACCGTCCGTCCTGGCCTCCATTCACGCCTCCCTTCCCACCCTCTCTTCTTTTTCTGCTTCCGTCTCTCTGTCATGTTGTTCACTACCCACTAGCTGGATTTAACAGACTTCTTCTGAATAAAATGAAATGAAATGAAATGAAATAAAATAAAATAAAAAATAAAATAAAAAAATCAAAAAATAAAAAATAAAAAATAAAAAATAAAATTAAAAAATTAAAAAATTAAAAATTAAAAATAAAAAATAAAAAATAAAATAAAAAATAAAATAAAAAATAAAATAAATAAAATAAAAAAATAAAATAAAAAATAAAAAAATAAAATAAATAAAATTTTAAAAATAAAATAAAATAAGCAGTTCTAGAATACTGAGCCCAAAAGCTGGCTAAGTAACCAATTGCCCCCTCTAGCACGGAGCCCATGGTGGTTCCCCTGGAGGTTGAAGCTGTTTTCCAACCTCCAGCCCCGTCCTGAGAGCCTGAGGGTCAAGGGTAGGTCTCCCGGGGTAGGCAGGATAGGTGCAGCTCACCTGGGCCCCCTCCTGCTCTGCCTCTCGGGTGAACTCACTCTCCCCTGTGCTTGACAAAGCTTGCAGGGTGGGTGGATTTTCTTGATGCATGCAGTGTTCCGCAGCCCTCAGAGTGGCCTTGAACGTAATGAGCCCAAAGGCTCAGGACTACTTGAAAATGTTTTGGAGCTGTTGTTCTAGGAGAATGGGCACCAGAATGAATCCATGACCTCAGAGTGTCCTCAGTCAGGTGACTGGGCTTCTTCCTCTTCCTGCCTTTCCCTCCTTCCTTCCATTTTGGGGTGGAACCCAGGGCCTCACACATGCTGGGCAAGCCTCTGCTACCTAGCTACTTCCCTAGCCATTTAATTATTTTTTATTTCAAGACAGGATCTCTCTGAATTCCTTGAGGCTGGCCTCAAATTTGTGATCCTGCCTCAGCCTCCCCCGTGCTGGGATTTCAGGGGTGTGCCTCTGGCCAGCCATTTGCCTGTCTTAGCTTAGCTTTAGTGGTTGTTAGAAAAGCCCCTTCTCTGTGGTGCCACGTGGGGTCAATAAGCTGTGGAGTCAGACTTTGCAGGGACCTCACACAGGGCACGCCCACACCTGACGCAGGTGATCCCTAGATTAGCACAGGGACACAGTCACACAGGGCACGTCCATACCTGATGCAGGTGATCCCTAGATTAGCACGGGGACATAGTCACACAGGGCACACCCACACCTGATGCAGGTGATCTCTGGATTAGCATGGGGACACAGTCACACAGGGCATGCACACACCTGATGCAGGTGATCCCTAGATTAGAACAGGGACACAGTCACACACAGCATGCCCACACCTGATGCAGGTGATCTCTGGATTAGCATGGGGACACAGTCACACAGGGCATGCACACACCTGATGCAGGTGATCTGTGTCACATTGTGTACATTATATAAAGCTGTTCCTCTCCCTCTTTGTGCTTGTGTAATGAAGTGCTGACCATTATAGGTCCCCCTTGCCAACTGTCGAAGAGAAGCACAGGGCGGAACTCCCTCCGAGTCCAGGCCTCCCAGCCTCTGTCCTGTGTCCTCCTGTACACCCTGTACACCCTGTTTCCACTTCCTCTGAGGGCTTTACTTGTGGGCTCAAATGATATTATTTTCTGTTTAGGACCATGAGGGACAATGCCAGGATATACTGGAGGTGACCCAGGAGCAGCTGGGGTCTGGGAAACTTTTCACAGCAGTCCTGGCTGGACACCAGAACTCCACTGTGGTGTTAGCCCTTGGCCTTCCCAGAAAGGAGACGGTGCTGATTCACTGAGGCAATGGTGAGGGGCCGGGTGAGCCCTGGAGTCCTGTGGCAGAAGCGTGAGCCTGGGACACTTGGCCAGATGGTGTGTGCTGAGCTGGAGGAAGCAGGAAAGTAATTCAGGGACGAAGATCCTGGGAATGGGCCTGAGTTGTCCCTGGAGTTTGCCGGGGGAGCTTCTGGGGAGCGCGTGTGGGAGCTTGGTGTCTGGGGACCGCCGTGGGCCTGAAGGCACTGTGAAGTGCCTCTTTGTGGTCCTTTGGTCTCGGCTCTGAGTGTTTCCAGGGTGTCTTATTCGAAGGCCGTGAGCAGGATCGTCTCATACCTGTACCACACCAAGTACCACCGAAATGAAAAGTGAAACCCCCAGGACAAACAGAAACCAAGCAGACGCTCCTCTGGAGGCTTGTCCCCGTGTCCTCGCCCTGGGTCCCACTTGTTCCATTGTGGTGAAGCCTTTTTGTGTCACCGGGAACCTCTTTATGTGACCACAGGGACTTCCCTCTGGAGGAGCAGCAGTGGCCACAAGGACTTGTCTCAGAGACCACAGGACAGAGGCAAGGTCACCTCCAGGGGCTGTTGCTTCTCTGCCTAAGGGATCTTCCTGACAATCATCCTGCTAACAGCTTATGGGAAATTTGGCCTCTGGGCCAATTACAGAGATCAAATTCACAATGAAACTGGGCCATTCGTTCACCCTGCCCAGGCCGACAACTCAAAACTGCGTGTTGGGGTATAGACAAGATGGCTACTGCTTCCTGGGGAGTCCAAGGGACTCGGGAAGCAGCAGGAGAGAACGTTTTCTTCTTCACCTTTACACAGACTCTAAGGCTTCGCTGGGAGGTTGCCTGGGAATGGGGCAGGGACCTCCTCAGGGGCAACCGTCAAGCTGGGGCCATATGGGGTAGGCCAGCCCTGCATTGGCCTAGACTGCAGCATCTAGAGAAGTCCACTCTTCCTGGCGAGATTCCTGAACGTAGCAAATCACTTTATCTTTCCAGGCATAACTTTTCTTCTTTAAGAAAAGAGCCATGGCCTTGGGGGTGATTAATTTCCCTTTAGGATCCAAACAGGACACAATTTTATGAATGGCTTCATGGTAGTTCCCATTAAAAGGAGAACTGAAAGTGACGCTTCTGAGACACGAACATGGCTTTGGGGATTCGCCCCTTCCCTCGCTGAATCAGGTAAATACATAGGGAGCCTACTACGTGCTGCATGTTCTGCTTGGTGCAGGAACTTCCGGCCAAGTTCTGGGGACCCTGAGTTTGTAGGCCACAAGGGAGACAAGGCAGACATCTTCCAGGGACAGCAACCTATTCTTTCTGGACATGTCTGTAGTTTGCTGGGTGGAAATGGAGTCGAGTTCCAACAGAGGATCACCTGTCTCCTCGGCTTGTGTGGAGGACAGACGGGACTCCTATCCGGCGGCGGGGCTTGTCAGAGGCCCCTGGTGAGCTGTGTGACACCGTGGCAGGGCACACATTTGAAGAAAAACTGTGAAGGAGGGGAAGAAGGAGATGAAGAAAGGGCTTTGAACTGCAGGGCGCATGCTCCAAACCGCCTCACAGAGACTTTCCAAGGGTGCGTGGGTGCGGGCAGCTTTGCGGGGGTCAGAATCCAAATGGTTTCCCAGGGCTGGCTCCCTGGCGGTGCGTGCGCGTCCTGTCTTTCCTCTGCAATCATCTCCTCTGATCAGGTAGATGGCTTTGCTCTCCAGCCCGCCTCCATGCCCTCTCCCAGGTGGGAAAGAACAAGAGAGGAGGGTTCGGAGGTACAGCGCAGACTTGCGACCGGGAGTGGCTCAGATGATAGGCTGGGAGCTTTGCAGCTCTTGGGGCTTCCAGGCATTGGCATCCACAAAGTCCAAGTGCCATCTGCTAAGGTAGCTGACAGACCACCAGAAGGACATTTGCTGAGAGATCACAGAGTGGGTTTTGGCCTGTGATTCAGAAGGAACTCAGACTTCCCACCGACTTAGTCATGGATAGGTCTCGGGTTCACATCTATAAAAACAGCAGCATCCACGTGAAGGGATGGCCCAGAAGAGAAAGCTCTCCCAGACATGTTCCCTATTGAGTCTACCACCTGGTCCCAGAAACCGCTAACACATTTACGTTATTTTAATCAAGCGGTGAACAACAATTGCAATAGTAACTCGATACAGAACAATTTTACAGCTCAGAAGCTGGGTTCACGGGAAACTTCAGAAAAGGTAATTTGACATTTTCGTACCCAACTTTGTGCCAAGAAGTTTGATATGGTGCTGAACCATTTCTAAAATGAAATAAAATTACATGAGGGCTAAATTCTGAGGGGTGAGTAGAAGAGAAATAAATATAAATTTGAGAATAAAGTAACAATATAAAACTTCCAACAAATAATATTCAAAAAACTGCCTGCGTGTGTGTGTACGTGTGTGTGTATGTGTGTACATATATATACACTTTTAAAAAATCAGGATTTGGGATTCAACCCAGGGCCTTTTGCATGCTAAGGAAGACCTTACCACTGAGTTATACCCAGCCTATTTTTGCAACTGTTTAAGCACAGGAGGGACATTTGATAAGTGTGCGAGGAATACCTAGTTTAAAAGGTTGCAGGGATGGAGGGTGAGATCAAGCAGCAAGTTTGAGGACCGTCAGGACAATAACTCAAGTGTACCTCTCATCCTGACTCCACAGTTACCACTACGTTTTGGAAATGCCCTTCTTAACCCCTCTGCATCCATTTCCCTTTCAGCAAAATCAAAATCACAACAGCTTGTTTTTCCTTATTCTTAGGAAGATTATGAGATCATATGAGATAATGAAATAATGTGAAAAGGCCTGAATTATTTCCTGGAGTTAAACATCTCTGGGAAGTTTCAATAACTTTTTCAGACTAATAAAATGCTGGCTAGTTCCTCAAAAAGCACAAATGAAAGATAGTCTTATTACTGCCTCCAACAAACCTCAGCTTCTCAGTTCTACCAGCTTCCATGCAGCCACTGGAACTTCCTATACCCAATTCAACAAGAGGAGATTAGTCATCTCTACACGAAAGGAGGTACCGGGAGGATATGATGTATCCAGTCAGAAGCATCTAACCCTATCCAGGGCTAAGTCCAAGCTTGTCCGTAAGTGTCTGACTATCCACGGTTAATTCTGTGCTTGGTCAGAAGATCTGACTCTATCCAGGCCACCTCCAGGACTCCTTCCTAACATTCAGGTGATCCACAGGGGAACCCAGCAGGAGAGCCAGGAGTTTAACTCCCTGCCTGGTGTCGTGGGTGCTCACGCGGATCAGGCCCAGGTGTCTGCGGTCAGACCACCTACCATGGGTCTCATACTCAGATCCTTTCCTCGTAGAGAACCTATTATTTTGTAAATGAGTTATAAACACCCAGGGTTCTAAACTCCACCAAGCCTGATAGACTTCAGAATTGGCTTCGGCCTCACAGACCTCACGAGAACATTGACTCTAAGTGGTGAGCTGGAGACCGTCACAATCTGAGAAGTGGTCTTATCTCATTGTGAGTGGGAGGACTCACGGGGAAGAGGGTGAGGAAACGGGTGAGAAGCTAGGGGCGGGGTCTCTGCGAACATCCCTTCAATCCTTCATTCTCCCCGTCAATTTCCAGGTATTCAACCACGGCCAGGTGTTGTATCTTGGCTGGAAAGGAAGAAACAAAGAAAAGCGGCCTTCACTGCCCACTGGGAGCTTCCATTCTGACTGCGGGAAGGTGTGAGCAAAGGCGATGCTGTAGGACGGCTGGAAGGAAGGCCAGCGGAAGCAGCTTTGCCTGGGGAAGCCAGAAGGCTTCCCAGGGGCAATGGCACCTCGCTGAGCAGGGAGAGCTTTCCAGGAATGCAATGTCCCCTATGCAGGCCTGGAACCTGGGGACCACCTGGATCCACCCCTGAGTTTTAGCAACCTCAGGATCCATGTACCTCCTCCAGGGGAGCCTTGGATTGGCCCTGTGGGCTCCCATGCACGTTACCCGGCAATTATTAAGGAGGGTGAGGGGCAGGGTGCCATATCCTGCAGTCCCAAAGGGAACACAAAGAGCTGGGACGAGATCCCCAGGGAATGAGAAGAAGGGACGCATGCACCAGCCTAGCTCCCCATAGCTACTCTGACCACTGAGCTTGTCTGCAGGAGGATAATGGGAACGTGTCCCACAGAGAGGTTTGCTGAGGCCTCTTTGATCCGAGAACTTGGCCTTATTCACTTGATCTTCTAAAACAAACGGATTTCTACCTTTGGCAGCTCCCCGGATGCTGCTCTGGGAGATTTCGGATTATCGGTAGCCATAAGGGGTTAAATAAATACACCGAGATAAGTAGGTAAATAAAAACAAGAGAAGCAAAAACTAGATTGGCTTTTATTTCCTGGCTCTCCAGAAGAGTTCGCAGCAGCTTAGGGGACTAATACTGTAAGTGAGGGGTCACGTCACCCAACTCTCGACTCCTCGGTGGCAGGGGGACTGAAGCCCGGCTCCCTGGAAGAGGAGCTCAAGATGTTCGCAGGAGAGTCAAGATGTTCCGCAGAGGAACGGCCGGGGACGTCAGGAGGAGCATCTCCCAGAGCTCACCAAGCCGTGGCCGTGTGATGTGGAAACCACTGGGCTGTCCCAGACACGTATCTTAAAAAGCCTTTCAGCAGTGACCAGTGCCACCGAGATAAAACATCAGCCTCAGGAGAAAAGCAGTCTGAATAAGCAGCCCTGGATATTTGCAATCTTAGGACAGCCTGGCAGAAGCCAGCCCAGCCCACCAGGTGTGTGGCCAGCATTTTTGTGGCTTCGAGTCCCTCAATCACGGCTGAGCTCCTTGTCCTTCTTGAAGTCACACCCACCTGCTTTTCACTTGCTTATCGGCCTGGGCCCTCGGTGCATGTGCACTGGGGATCCTGGGATGCCATGCGTGGCCCAAGAGTCACCCTTTCTTTACCATCCAGCCTACATATTAACTGGTTTGATTCTTTTTTTTTCCCAGCGACCTCTGACAGGCGTGTGATGAGTATTTCTTCCCTTCTCTCTCAGTCCTCTTGGAGAAAGAAGTTCTCCAGCTCTTTCCTCTTCTGCTCTTGTTCAGGTCCTGGAAGGTACCGCTGCTGTCTTCCTACAGACACCGCGTGAAGGGGGCTGAGTGTGGCCCTGGTTTGTGGATGGTTTCCATGACTGGCCTGGAAACGGAAGCCAGAGGAATTCCCAGTGAACACGCTCTCATCCTCATTCAGGAAGCCAGGTAACTCTGACTTGGGAATGGCCATGACTATCTACCTCAGAAATCCAAAGTCTCCCTGAGGTTAGGCTTTCGTTTTCTGGGGTGATGTAAAAGCGAGGTTGCTTGTCCAGCCAGCTGGAGGAAGAGGGAAGTCCACGGGGCGTGGCAGGGTCACTTGTCTCTGAACCTCACGCTTCCTTTGAATCCAGAATTCTGAGAAGGAGGAGTGCATCTGGCCCGTTTCTAAGCACAGAGGCTCCTGCGGCCTGAGACCAAGGCACACTGGTGTTTCAGGGGCTCAGCTGCCTCAGACTGCGGCCTCCCCGACGAGTCTGTAGCCCTGAGTTCTTGATGAATCTGATGTGCGAAGTGATACGCCTGTGGGTACTTTAAAAGACAGGAAGTGGGCATTCTGGCTTTTGATTTCAGAGGGTTACGGAGGGCCTTCCTCGTATGGTACTGACAGAGCAGCTATGCAAATCAGGGGACTGAGCTGGTTATAAAAGAAACAAGACAGGCTGGGCGTGGTGGAGGAGGCTGAGGCAGGAGGATCATGAGTTCGAAGCCAGCTTCAGCAACTTAGCGAGGCCCCAAGCAACCTAGCAAGACCCTGTCTCAAAAAAATAAAAGGGGTGGTGATGTGGCTCCGGGGCTCAGTGCCCCTGGGCTCAATCCTGATACAAAAACAAAACAAAACAAAACAAAGATTACAAAGAAACAAGAGAGAGAAAATAGGACTTAAGCACAATTAGATTCAAAGCAAAGATGATCATCTCGGACTGTCTCCTGTAAGAGGCAAGCGCACAGTAAACGGACTTCAAGTGTGGCCAGGAGGGGGCGCTCTCAGTGTCCACGCTCACCCTGCCTCTAGGAGGAGCCCGGGGCTCAACTCGGGAAGCAGAACTCAATAGAGGTTTCCTTGGTTTTATTCCCCCAGACTCCCCACCCAGTGCTGGGGACAGAACCCAGGGCCTCAGGGCCTCCGCATGCTAGGCAGGTGCTCTACCCCTAGTTTCCACGTTGCTGAGAAGTGCACAGAACACCCATTATGTGCCTCGGGGCCTCAGCCCTGCGGGGGCTGCCCCTGGCCTGAGCTCCATTGGTCCCCCTGTGGGGGGTGAAGGCCGTGTTCCTGGCAACGGCAGGTGGAGCAGGCAGCCAGTCTGCTGGCTCTGAGTCCAGAGGCACACCCAGCAGGCCACACAGCAGGACACTGCTTGTGGGCCAGGCCGCCACCACCAACCCAGAGGAAGCGGCCATGACCAGGCCCTGCCTGAGGCCCGCAATGCCTCTATCCTCAGGCCTCATGCCCAGTGGCTCTTCCTTCCATCTCAGTCCCCACATCCTTAGGTCCCCAGGCCTGGTACTGAGCACCCCTCTGTCCTCCTCAGTCCCCACTTGGGCTGGGCCTCCTGTTGCTCTGGGGCAGGTCCAGGCAGTTGAAATGCTGTCCCCTGAAGTCGAGCGCTCGCTTGTGGGGTTGTGAGACCCCGGGGATTCCAGGGGCCCCTGTAGTTTCACTCCCGTTCTTGGTTTAGCCAGAATTACAAGGAGTTGATGCAGGACTTGAACAAACACCCCCACACCTGGTCGTCCCTCCTGAGGCTTCCGTACTGCTCTCAGGAAATGACGTAGCCCGCCGGGCTGCCTACAGTGCCACGGTCTGATTTGCATCTGAGACAGTGACACATTTTAACGCCAGCCTTTTTGGCAGCAGGGACGAACGTCCTCCAGCTCCCTGGAAAGAGGAAACAGATGCGTGGTGGTAAACAGGAAAGCCTCCTCTGCCCAGCGCCCATGCACTCGGCACTGCGTCCACCCCAACCTCACATCTGTGTGCTGTGGGTGATCATGGGCTCCGCCTCTTCCTAGGCCACTGTAATACAGGGAGCTCTGTGACCTCAAAGCCCCACACAAGGCAAGAGATGCGTCAGCATGGCCCATGATTCCTCCTGAGAACTAACACATGTATTAGGAGACAGAGAAACAAAGAACCCACTTCTGTGCCTCACCGGGGTCGGAGCAGACCCTGAGACGCTGAGAAGTCAATAGGGCGTCGTGGGAACATAAGAGAATCTCGTAGTAAATAATCAGCAGGAAGTCTGAACGTGTGGCCTGGAGGGTGGAAATGAAACCCGTCCCCTAGGTAGTGCTTCTGCACCACGGTGCAGGAAGTGGACTCAGCAGCCTTTAAACCAGGGCTGTGTTCCAACCACAGGGCAATGCAGGAAGGCAACTCTGCCACCGTGAACCGATTATTTCAGGCTAATTGTTATCATTTTACCAAAGTGACTGAATCAAAGGCCTTTTGGATTTTCACTCAGAAATCAGGATACTTTCATCGTCAAGTTACTTAGTATAATAATAATTTATACTACAACTGACTGCAAAAGTATCCCCCAAACTCTTCACCCATCAGCCTATCTCACAATAAATGTGTTAGAGAAAATAAGTGAACACCAGCGCAAAAGGCCTTTGCTCTTTGGAAGGTCAGAGCCCACCTGGGGTCGTAGTTCGGGGCGGTCTTGGGGGCCGTGGAAATCAAGGCTTTCATAGTCACATCCCAAAGCTCTCCTGTGGATACCTGACGACATCTGTGCTTCTGCTGCGTCTTGAAGTCCGTGACCTTGTTTAGGACAAGAACGGTTTACTCGTAAAAGATCCCACTTTGACCCTCTGGTTTCTGCCCCAGTGGCTAAAGGGAGAGGTAGAGAGGCAAACGAGATTTAAACTAAATGAAGCGGTCCATGAACTAAAAAAGTGTGGGTCACTGCCCTGGAGATTTTCTAGAAGGAAGAGACGTCATGGCATGTAGGTTGAGAACACAGGTTTGTCTCCAGACGCCGGGTCAGCGTCCCAGCTCTAGGGAATGAGGGTTGCCCCAGCTAAGGATGGTAACGTACTCCTGTAATGCCGGTTGGTGGGCTGGTGGAACAACTCCAGAGAGCTCAAGGGCTTGGAGGTCATCCCTGCCTATTCCTCACCCCTCCACTGGTCCCAGGAGGAGCTGCTGGACAGCAGGCGACTCTGCCGGTGCAGGCACGCAGGTGCAGGTCCTCCACCTGGTCCTCCTCCAGGTTCCTGTGGTTGCAGCAGAGGCAGACCCACTTGAAAGTGGGGCCTTGGCTGGAGTGGAGACCCCTCACACCCATGAACATTTCCTTGGTGACAATCAGTCCAGGGTTGCATAAGATGTAAGGGGACTGGGAATGTCCCTGCCCATTTAGTCACTTCCCACGGACCAGTCTGTAACCATGAATGTGTTAGTCAGTTTGCATCACTGTGACCAAAATACCTGGCAAGGACAACTGAAGAGGGGGCTGGGGCTCAGTGGTGGAGCACTTGCCTGGCAAGTGAGAGGCACTGGGTTCAACTCCCAGCACCACATATAAACAAAATGAAGGTCCATCAACGACCAAAATAAAAAAAAAAAAAAAAAGAACAACTTAGAGGAGGAAAAGCTTATTTGGGGCTCATGGTTTCAGGGACCTCAGCCCATAAATGGCTGACTCCATGGCTGTGGGCCCAAAGTGAGGCAGCACATCATGGCAGAAGGGTGCTGTGGAGGAAAGCAGCTCACTTCATGGCGACTGGGAAGCAGAAAGGAAGAGGAGGGGCTGCAGGGAAGACGAACCCTTCCAGGCATGCCCCCAGTGACCTGCCTTTCAGGCACACTCCACCTGTCTAAGGGGCATAGAAACAAGGACTGGGGCCAGCTCAAGACCTAAATCCAGTAGGGCAAACAGGTTTGTAACACCAGGGACAGCATCTAGGGACACATGGCTGTGAGGGGTGGGTTCCAAAGGGCTTGGGCAACCCCACCTCTTTGGTCTTCCAGTTGCAGACAACATGGGCTCTCTTTTAGACTGACTGTCTCCATAGTCAGTCTTTCTGGATAGACAGTCACATTACTGACATCTCTTAATTTCTGCAGTTTCCATTCCAGTTTCAGCTTCACAGCTTCAAGAATGGCCCTCTCAGGGGCAGCCTGCAGGGACTCTGACCCTGCTATACCTTGTGCACTGAAATCTCGGTGGAAACCTCCCTGACCCCTTAGCCCCATTCCTGCAGAACCAGCACCATATGGATGCTGCCAAGGTCTGCCATCAGCTCCCACAGCAGGTAAGCCACCTGGAATTGGAGCTGCAGCAACTTCTGAGTGCCTGAGTTGAGCATGATGCAACAACTTCCTAGGGCCCATGTGTGAACAGGTGCCCCCACAGCGGTCTCTTCTCAGAGGGATTTCCTATTATATATCCTTGAGCCTGCAGTGGGTGCGGTCTTGCAAATTCCTGAAGTGCCCTCAAGGAATCATTCCTGGTGTCTTTGTACGAAGTACTTAGCATTTCTTCAGTGGCTGTAATCTCTTTTCAAACACATCTTCCTTGTTCTCAGTCTAACACACACTTTTCTGGTCAAACCCCGAGTTTTTAAAGTCCTTCGGCTCTGTTTTCTGCTCCCAATTCTGAAAGTAAACCTGGGTAAAAGATGCCATCACTATCCCTGCCACTGACTGAATGCTGAACTGCCTTGAGATTTTCTCTGCCAAATTAGTTCACTTTTAAATTAAGCCTCCTGCTCAAACCATCACAATGAGCATGGTGGAGAGGCATGAGGTGCCCCCCCCCCCCCCAAAGCTCCTGGGTTAATGCTGGACTATACAGAGGTGAAATGATTGGATGGAGAGCGCTGTGACCTAATCAGCCCACCTTGCAATCGAAAGCTACTGGCTTTTATGGACTGTGGTCCCTGGGTGGAGTGTATGGTTGTGAAGGGGAGAAGAGAGAGACAAGCCAGCCGTGGTTAGTGAGCAAGAAGACATATCATATGAAACAAAGTTTGAATTTTATTTTACATATTTATACATAAAACTTTCAAGAAACCTTCTGAAGCCAACAGAATGTTAATAGCACATCTGAAAATGAACTTCAGGTAGTCAACATTCACAAAATGTTGAGAACTGATTAGGATACACGTTAAGGAGAGCTACGACTTCACTAGGAGGCAGGCATGTATTTTGGCTCGTATAGCACCATCATTTACAGTTCTTAAAACTACAGCGAAGGATGAAGTAGTCAATGCAAAATACCGCTCCAACCGAGAACCTCTAAACAAGTAAAAATAAAGTTAAAACCACCCTCTGATCAACCATGGTTTGTGATGGTGTAAGTACTGTACATTTTTTTGTAACAATATTTTATTAAAATGCCTGATATTAAGTGGCACAAGTAAAAAATTAAAATAAATTAAGAAGCAAAGGCCGATCACTGGACATGAAGCTTCAGACGTCATCCATGAATGACACGGCTGTTGGGCTATATCTGTGCCACCTTCAGCTACAGCACTTCAAACCACAGAGGCAAGGTCGACTCCGCGGGGCTCTGGCGGTGGCCCCTCACTTGGCAGGCATCTTCTCTGCCAGGTGCTTCTGCTGACTTTCAGCATGTCTGTGAAATGAACCACACAACTATTAAAGGAGAAAGACCCAACCGCTTTCCAAGCAACACTACGGCATCCTCCGAACTGAGCTTCAGAGTGCTCAAAGTGAGTCATGAGAATCAATCCACTTGACTTCTCTGACTTCATGCTCTGGACATAATTCCTTTCACTTTGGAAGCCAGTGATTAACCTGATGGATAAGCCACCTGATTATCCATGGGTGGATAGGACTACCCTTGAAAAGAAAAGGGCTGTGTTTGAAAATGAAGCGAGGGAAGTATCTGGGGTCCCTTTATCGACAGATCATTACAAAGTGCCTCCTACATGGCGCACACGACTCCTGGAGCTGGGATTTGCTGCGGAGCAGGAAGGGAGGTCTCTGTTCTCATGGGAATATGTTCCAGTGAAGAGACAGAAGAAAGGAACAACAGCAAACAAGGCAAAGGGAGATAGAGAATAAATGGCAAGCAAAGTCCCAATGAGGAGCTGTGAGCACACACGCTCCTAGACCCGGAACCCACGCTGAGGCCCTCATGCCCTCTCGCACAGCCAATGTCCCACCATGCCCAGCAGTTGGGCAGTAGGGACCAAGGGGAGGAGGTCACAGGCTGCCCCAGGGTGGGCGCATCCCATAGCATAGGGCTCTGGGACAAAGGTAGTGGTTTTGAAGGACGAGTTTAGAAAATGATAAGTTAACAAGAAAAGAAATAAAGCCCCAGACTGTGGTTTGCAGCTAGAACCAAGGTTCAGGGGCAGTGTATGTGTGCTGCCTGCAGCCAGGGAGGCGGCGACATCAGGCCTGGCTCTCGGGCTTTCTGCAGAACGTCGGGTGTCTCTGGGGCAGGGAAGACAAACCACAAATACTTTCAGAAACAGGGAAGTGACCAGAGCAGCCCTACACGCAGGAGCCCACAACAAACGTGATGTCCACTAAGAGGAAAGGAACTCAGGGAAGGCCGCCATCAGCTCTCCACTCTCTAGAAACACTGCCTGTTAGCAGACCCTCCACGGCCCTGGGTACGTGCGAGGAAGAACCACGGTCACTTTCTCAAAGTAGCTCACACCTGTTGCTCAAGCAAAGTCAGGGCAGGAAGTACGCCGAAGCCCAGTGAGCTGACGGGACTGGGGCGAATTAAACCCTGGTTCCCAGAGCAGTGCTGGAACACACACCCACACACGTGTGTGCACACGCACAAGCACACACTGGGGGTTTTCTGAGAAGGAAAACAGACAGTAACTGGTTTCAGAAGACATTACAGCCTCCGAGCTGGGAACTGGCACCCAATCTAGACGGAGGTGCCACAAGTCCTCAGGCACTGAGCATTCATCCCTAAGGAGGACCAGGCTGAGAAGCAAGCCTGGACTTGGGTTGGGAGGGTTCTCTCAAGAGGCCTGCACCATGGGGGTGCCAGCATCACCTGGGAGCTTAGAACTCCTGAAGCCCGGGCCCCACAGGACAACTGAGTCAGCCTGTGCCCAGGCCCCACAGGACAACTGAGTCAGAGCCTGTGCCCAGGCCCCACAGGACAACTGAGTCAGAGCCTCTGGGGGCCCCTGCAATCGGTTTTGTGAAGCTGCCTGGGCGGCTCTTGTGTGATGCTCACTGGCTTGAACTGACTCTAGAATAGCCAGTGGTGAGCAGTCAAGGGAGAGGTGAGCCTGTCACCCGCTCAGCCACGCTCCCAGCCTTCTGAGGCTGTGCGGCTCTGCGGTTGCCGCTGTCCACCTGTGTAAGATCCTCTGGGCTCCCTACAGGGGAAGGCCCAGGGGTGCCATGTCCCAGCCTCCTGCAGGGCTCCCCAACCTGAACGGCAGAGACACCTCTGTTCTTAACCCATGGCTCTGGACCAGCCCCCTGAGAGGTGTAACCAGGTACGCTGCCACCTAAGTATGAGCCAGATCCTGAGAGGCAGGAGCCCCGGGTGCCCCTTAGCATAGACGGGACAGAGAGAAGGGTGCTGGAGACATCTGCACCAGAGAAATCAGAGAGTGTGGAAGGTCGTGGGAGCATCAGAGAATGCAGGGCCTGGTCACATATGTCACCCGCTTCCTGTGGCCTTGCTATCGTATGTGAACTCTTGGGCTAACAAGAGGGGTCTGCAGTATAGCTGGTCTTTCTCAGGCCCCCACTCTCTGAACTGCATTTCTGGTACCAAGAGTAGTTATCGTCTCCTGGCTTGGGGACTTCATGTGCACCAGCTGGGGACAGGTGAATGGTCAATATGAAGTCACAGGAACACATGCACAGTTCACGTTCCTTATACACGTGATCCGTGCTGCACACGCATGATGCAGGATGTACTTTCATGACAGGTTTCTACAGGGAAACCACTAAGAAATGGAAGCCGCTGACCGCGCAGGCTGGCTTCCTCATCCCCCAGGAGGGACACCTTCTTCACAGAGAGGCAGAGAAGCAGAGACTCAAGTCCGAGAGCTTCCCCGTGGGAACGATCTGGGGCATGGGGCTGTGGACAGAGGCTGGAGTCCCGCCTCCTGGGCATGGCAGGGGCATACTGACCACCCAGCTGCCCACCCGGCTGCTCATGTGCTGTTGAACAAGACAGCATGGAAGGGCTGAGAGCCACCACCTGGGGGACAGTCTTCTAGGGTAAGCTTGAGCTGTCCCCCTGCTTCGAGGGCACTATGAGAAGTCAGAAGGCACCTATGGTCCTTCACGGGAGGAGGACATGCAGGGAGCGTTTCCTAAGGACGCCAAGACTCACCTGGTCAGGTCTTCGATGTCCACCAACATGGCATCCTGCTCTGTGTGCAGCTCGTCCCGGATGAGCAGCAGCTGCACCAGCTCTTCGTTCAAGCCTGGAGCGAAGAAAGACCACTCAGAAACGGGTGCAGCATGTCCAGGTCAGCACCCGTGCTGCCTGGCCTCCGTGCACACTCCAGACCCAGGACGCAGACAGCCAGCCTCGCGGCACACACCGCGGAAGTGCGCGTTCTCCTGCGGGCTTCTCCTAAGGCAGGAAGTCATCGAGGGGGAATGTGACCTGTCCCAGAGCTACAGAGGTGCTAGAGAAAGGAACGGAGTCGGGAGGAAGCTCTAGCCTCCCTTAATCCATTGCTCAGGACTACAAAAGTTTCGGATTTTTTCGCATTTTGGAATATTTGTGTGGACTTTACGGGTGGATCACCCCTAAGTTGAAAATCCTCAAATTGAAATGGTCCAAAATCTGAAGTCTTGGGGGCATTTTGGAGCACTGTGAGTTTCAG
Source organism: Sciurus vulgaris (assembly GCF_902686455.1). Classification (NCBI taxonomy): domain Eukaryota; kingdom Metazoa; phylum Chordata; class Mammalia; order Rodentia; family Sciuridae; genus Sciurus; species Sciurus vulgaris. The sequence continues at coordinate 135,544,026 of NC_136470.1, forward strand.
ATACAGAGATGCTCAATCTACATTTTCAACTACAAGCATATCACAGTGGAAAAAGAAATTGTAACCAGGCACAGTGGCACACACCTGTAATCTCTGCGCCTCAGGAGGCTGAGGCAGGAGGATCGCAAATTCAAGGCCAGCCTCAGCAACTTAGTTAGGCCCTAAGCAACTTAGTGAGACCCCTGTCTCAAAATAAAAGGTAAAAAGGGCTGGGGATGTGTCTCAGTGGTTGAGTGCCACTTGGGTTCAATCCCAGGTACCAGAAAAAATCTGTTACTGGTAGAAAAATAAGTTGTTAGGGAAGGTGGATTCTGTTTTGAACGACACATCTGGGGCATATTAAATTCCATCCTTCACCTTCAGGACGCTCCTGGCGCACTAGAGTCAGAGGGGCCTCTGGGCGCCTGACAGGTATGTCAGATGCCCAGCCAGAGTGGCAGGCATGACGGGAGGGTGCAGAGCCTTCCCGGGGCCCCAGGGTCTAGGAGACGGAGGAAGGTCAGGTTTCTGGGACAGGCAGGTATGTAAGGCCTGAAGAAATCATCCCTGGAATCTTGGGACAACGGGGAAGACATGCCTCAGACAACACTGGGGTGACAACACGTGGAGGTGTAGTCACCGCGCACTGGGCCAGTGTGCTCCTGCCTCGGACAAGCTCAACAGCCCAGGCTCCCCCTGGCTTGGCCCTCAGAGAAGCCAGGAAGCAGGGCCACCAGGCCAGGTGTAGGGAGGGTGCTCACTGACCTCCAGCCCTGGGCAGGGAACAGGCCAGCGGAGGGTCCAGACGGGCCCGGAAGTGCTCTCAGAGCCCTGCTTCAAGTGAGGACCGCCTGCTCTTAGCTCAGGGGAGCTTTCAAATAAAAATGAGGGGAAGGAATCACACAAAGAGGTCAGAAAGTCCACCTCCCGAAAGGGACCGGATGGTCTATTATTACTTATGAATCTCAGGAGGATGACTCAGGATAAAACCTCTGAAATCCCCTCCAGTATTGAAAGAATAACTCCCCTCTGTAATTAATCCTCAACTGACATTAAAATGTAGCAAATCCTCAACTGAAATTAAAATGTAGCAAATCCTCAACTGATATTAAAATTTGTGTGTGTGTGTGTGTGTGTGTGTGTGTGTGTGTGTGTGTGTGTTCCTGGGAATCTATGGTTTCTCGATCAAAATCTTAAATCTTGTCTTTTGACTTGAAAACAATCCGGACTGTTTGAACGTGGTGCTGAATATGTTATTTATTATGTGGGCCTGGTGAAACATATTTTTTATTTTTTCCAGCGTGCTGGTGGGTAATTTTTTCTACTGTCACTCAACCAAGTCTGTACATCCAAACCTCTGGGGCACAGGACTTTTTTCCTAAAATGAAGATTTAAAACTTTTTATTATGGAAAATATAAAATTGACACAAAAGCAGAGAAAACAGTTCAGTGACTCCCAATGTGTCCAACCGGCTTCAGCAGCCCCTGCCAACTGCATCATCTGGAACACTCCTCTGCAGCCTTCAAAGCAGCTTCAGATGCTGCACCATTGCGTCCGTCAAGGCTTCGGGTTTTCTAATACTGAAAACAGGGGCAAGAGGGCTTCCCCCTGCCCGAAGCAGGGCGAGCAACTCCCGTCCCCATAAGACCAGTGGCTCCCCTCGCCCTGCAGGATGTGGCTGTTAGAGGGCCTCTGTCTTCTGGGGCACAGCCTGCACTCTGTCACACTGTGTTTTCACATGTTGGTAACAGACACTTTCAGTGCCTAGAATCCCACCAAAGAAGTCTAATTTGATTTGACTGAGACGATGCCTAAAACAAATGTCTACCAAGTGTGTCTAATTGTGTGATCAGTGACGTCACCCACTGCACTGCGTCTAGAGACGGATGCGAGTTTAAAGGTGATGCACTAGGGAGCTGGGCACCCTGCACACTTCTAGAAGCTTCTGACATCTTACAGTTATAAAAACAACCAGGGCCTTGGGTTCCCTTTGTTTCCCTGTAAACACAGGAGGCACCCCAAGAAACACCACGGGAAGGAACCAAAGCCCGCGAGGGGTGCTGACCACCTGGCTCGGGCTCCGTGTCCCCCCAAGGCCGCTGGCACTCACTTTCGATCTGAGAGTGGAGGTCGTTGACGATCACCTGCAGCTGGCCCAGCGTCATGCCACGAAGGTCGGTAGGCTTCAGGCTCCGCTTCATCAAGCACTCGCTGATGTGAGGCAGGTGAGGCAGCTGGAGACAGGGCGGGGAGAACCAGAGGTGTGAATGGGCACATAGGGCCGGCGCACCCCAAGCCAGGAGACCTGCCCTCACCACCATTCAGTGCAGCTCCTGGAGACCCACAGGCCACGCTCCCTGTAGGCAACCTGCCCAGGGCGCGAGGCTGCAGCACTGAAAGCCTTCAGCCTGGTCTTAACACAAAGGGATCAGCAGGGGCAGCAGGCCAACGTGGGCAGAATCGACATCAGCTGCTGCCTGGAGGCTCACCCCACGCCCTGTGCTCGGACGTCACCGCAGGGTCCCATCCTGCTCTGACCCAGAGGCTACCAGCCCCATTTCACTCCTGGGCCCCACGGCAGGGCTGCACCAAGTCAAGGTGGCCACTCCAGCAACAGTGACATGCAGACACTCCCAGTCACCCTGAGAAACAGCTCTGGCTCAAGAGCTTACTTTAGGAAAGCTGTTGTGCATGTCTTTCCGCGCCACCGAAGACAAAAAAGAAACGAGCTGAACTGTTTCTCGGTGACAGTCCTGCAAGCTGCCTGGGAGCAACCCAGGTTTGTGTCACTTGGGGAAAGGACAGGGACAGCACTGACCGCTTGCAGCCCCTCTGCACGCTGGCAGCCCAGCTGCTGCCACCTACCAGATCGGCCACGGGGGACTTCTTCCTGTTCTGCTTCTCCACCTCCACCTGCATTTTGGCCATGGGCTTGGCCATGGCGAGGGCCATCTTGGCTTCAGCCTGCAGCTTCTTCTGCCTTGTGAGGAAGTCCATGTCGTCCAAGGACTCGGACTCCTCCTCAGTAGTGTCTCTATCGGAATAGGAAGAGCTCTGTTTGCTCTGTGAGGGAAGAAAGAGCAGCCTGAGCTTCCCGGCCAGTCACGTCCCGCTGGTGAACCCAGCTTCCCGGAGCCCTCTCCCGGGCAGAGCGCCCTCTCCACCAGCTCTCTGCTCCATCCAACCTGTGCCCATCTCCTGTGGCAGGAAAAGGTCTGTTTTAAAACAGACTCTGACTTTAGCACACAGCCACATAATTAATAACAGGGAAGACACTAAGACCATCAGACTGTGCGAAGGCAGTGTGGGGGTCCTCGAGCAGACAGGACTCGGGTATCCAGTGATATCCTTGGTCACACTGTGCTCAGTGACCATCACCTAGGATGAGCAGCTTCACAGAGAGGAAGAGCTTCCAGCAACAAGAACACACCACTATTTAGCCAACTTAAACAGTCGTGGCAAAGGAACAAGTCCCAAGTCCAAAGGGGAAGGACTCTGAGCATATTTTCCCTTTACAATTTGAAGAGCAGATCTGACTTCTCTTTTCGTCTAATACGACAGTAGTCCTTAGCTTTAATAAAGTTTAAGAATCCTTATGGTGTCTCAATTTCTACTTTTCTGTCATTGACCAGTTTTAAAAGCATGGGATTCCAAGAGACTCTCCTTTTATCACTTCTAAGAGATGAAAGTCCAAGAGACTTTCCTGATTCAAGGTAGAAAAGCAGCCAAGTGACCAGAGACCCAAGGCCACCTCTGCTGGGAGCACCAGCTTGACACAGAGAGCGAAGTGGCGTCCAGGCTCTGCTGGGAAGGGGACGAGGGGGCACCCACGCTCGGCTGGGAGCACGGGCTTACCCTGGGGGATGAGCAGTGTCTACACTCGGCTGGGAGCACGGGCTTATCCTGGGGGATGAGCAGTGTCTACACTCGGCTGGGAGCACGGGCTTAGCATGGGAGTGAGGGGGGCCTATGCTTGGCTGGGAGGGGGACAGGGCATCTGTACTCTGCCTCGAGAACAGGCTTACCACGGGGGACGAGGGTGTGTCCAGGCTGGTCTCGGTCTTGCTGTCGTCAGCATCACTGTCCTTATCGCTGCCACTGTCATTGACGAAGCAAATCTGCAGGTTCATCCCACTCTGGAGTCTGGAAGGAAACAGGACACAACCCCACTCAGCTGTTTGCCACTGCAGGGGACAGCACCATCTGAGCTGCTGAGAGAAGTGGTTTCGCCTATTCTTCAAGTGGAGAAATGGCTGATAACGCTACCCTCCACCTACAGATGACTTGCCAGAGGCTTCCTGAGAGTCTATTCGTTATTCTACATCAGGTTCATGTTAAGTGAAAAATGATTTAAGGCCAGACAGCAAAACACCCAGTACAACACAAAAACATAGTTGGCACCCCATAAAAATGTTCCGCGCCACTGAGTGCGCCGGCCTGTCAATCAAGATGAATGGGGTCCTCAGCCAAACAGGGCCACCTGGGGACCATGCAGACACGCACTAGCCAGCATCCAAGGTCACAGTTCTCTGAAGAGACTCCTTTCTTGCCCGACAGAATAGGGTGGTCTAAAGGAAAGCTTTATTTATGGCAGTTTCCAAAAGCCAGTGTCAAATGGCTAAGAGAGAACACCCCAGGTTCACCCCAGAGACGCGCAAGGGAACCAGACTCAGTCCTCAGGCCTGGTCTCAGGGCAGCAAGTGCCACAGGCCGTCTCCTGCACAGGTCTCCAGGCAGAGACCCCTCAAAGCCCAGCCTGTGCACAGGGGCCCTGGAGCTGCAGACGAGTGAAGGGGAGCCAGCCCTGCTGGGACACTGCAGTTGTGACTGTCCTTTCCAAGTTGAACACCTTCCAGGACTGGCTGGTGACATTTTTAAAGAAGTGGTTTTCACAGCATCCCAAGCGGCCCCAGCTTCGTGTGAACTCGTGTGAGAGAAAAGACAGAAGGGGGTTCCTGGCAGGAAGGGAGCTGGAAGCACAGCTCAGCAGGGTCAGGGCAGAGGACTCTGAGTTTGCTCTGGCATCATTATTATTGTCACATGAGAAAGGCGGAGGGCAGCTTATCGGACTTGGGCACTTGTGTCTGATTTTTAAAATTCCAGTTGTAGGGATGCATCAGAAACAGTGCTCAGATGACACATTTAGGATGCTTCTGGGAAAACAACACGGAACCCAGAAAGCAAAAACAAAAACACAAGCACGCCAATCAGCAGAGGCACCGTTAGGATGGGTGGGTACTGCCACCTATTGTCCTATTCCGTAAGTACCGAAAGACTCAGCTTCTTTCCCCTTTAAGAAATCCAGCCTCTCCCAGGCAGCCAGGTAAGGAGGCCTGGTCCAGAGCTGCAGGGAGGAGGCCATAGGTTCCTGTGTGATCACCAAGGGTTGGAATCAGTGGAACCGAGGGTCCAAGTCCTCACTTCCTTCCCAGGCATGTCACACTTCTATGAACCTGTCTCCTCGGGGTGAACGACACGCACTTCACTGTTCTGCAGGAAGGACTTGGAGTCTTTCAGAATGTGGAACAGGCAGGAGCTCTGAATGTGTCGACTGTCCTCTCTTCTCTAGAGAGGCCTGGACCAAGGAACACAGGCTTTTTAGAAGAGATGTGACTTTCTAAAGGGGACCTCTCAAGCCACTTGCTCTGGTCATTCCTGCCCGTCTCCACAATCCCTGATGCAAAGTCAGCTTGAACAGAGCAGCCTCAGCTCAACCCCGGGCCAGCCGGCCTTCGGCTGTGTCAGGATTCACCTCCTTTTAACATTCTTCCACTGGAGCCGTTTCCTGGGGCAATCTAATATGGTCAGGTTTCCCTTCGATCTACATGAATTACATTTTAAAAATTTAGTATCTGTAGATGGCCTAAAACTAAAATAAATCCATTTTATATCATAAAACTCAAGGTCTATGGTTTGGAAGATGATAGAAAAGAAAACTTTTGCAAATTAAAAACACATCCATTTTATAGGCCAGTCTAATCCGAATATAGGATTATGCATTTTTTTTTCTAGAAATTTGTTGAATAAAGTCTTCCAAGGAAGAGTCAGGCCACTGCATATACAGATTATAAAACAAAACAAAACAGAACAAAACCAACCCACAAGATCATTCCAAAGCAAAGTCCAATTCTGAAGAAAGCTGGCTGTGAATTCTGCCATTCTGCACCACAGCGGGCCTTCTTGTAAGGCTCAGTCCAGACTCACATAAACCGTCCAGGCTGTTTCTAACTCAGGAAAGGAAAAGAGAAAGACCAGGGTCAGGTGAGTTGAGAGGTCCCTAGGGGAGCCGGAACACCACCCTGCCACCAGCTCATCACCCTGGGAAACAGCTGGGCTCCCTGCGGGGACACCCGAGGCTTGACCAGGAACTCACAGGAAAGGCTGCAGCCAGGGATCAGGGGATGTGGTGGCAACATTCTAAGACTGGCTCAGGGGGATTTGCGTGCTTGCAGCCTGCAAGTGGGCTTTAAGAGGAAGGTGTCTGGGTGAGACTCAACAGAAGCTCCCCCGGCAGAGGCCTGACCTCGAGGTTAGCTGGCCACCCGGCCCGCTGAAGGCCTGCCTGCCACAGAGCCAGCGAGCAGACAACCCTCGGGAAGCTCACTTCTAGCAGCATGGTTGCGGGCTGCAGAGCCCAGGCCGCGGTGGTCTGACCGGCCCGCCCCTCTTAAGCCGTCTACGGGGAAAACAGAACGAGCGCCTCGTCTCCTGGATTGGAGACGTCATTCAAGGTGGTTCCCTGGTGTTCCTAGTGGCCCTGGGCAGGCACAACTTGCGAACACACCTGGCCATCTGCCAGCTGGACGGTTTTACCTCAGGAAGGTCTGAGTCCCAGATGGCCCAGAACCCTCCTCTCCTCAGGCACCTTGAGGCGACTTGACAGCACCAGGGCCACTGGCAGGGGCACAGGAGCCCGGTGGAGGCTCAGAACTGGAGAAGATGAAGCCTGAGGATGTCCAGCAGGAGAGGGAGTGGCCTCCCACAGGAGGGCTGGCAGCACACTGGTGGGGCCATTCAGCACCCACGCCTGCTCGCACTGATGGTGAGCACAACCGCGGAGGTCCAGCCTGGCACAGTGGCCGTGCCAGAGGTCCCGGCACTCAGAAGCCGAGGCAGGAGGACAGCAAGCTCAGCACCAGCCTGGGCAACGTATCCAGGCCCTGCTCAACGTAAAACAAACAGGGCAGACGGCGCTCGAGGCCCTGGGCTCCACCCCAGCACTGCCAGATAAAAAGGAAACTCCCTGCTGACTCCCGCGACCGCGGCCAGGATGTCCTTCAAACACGAGGAACCGAGGACGGGTGAGAGCCACTTGGTGCCCAGGGACCTCAAAATGCAGCCAAGTGGCAGATGACTTGGTATCAAGACGTCACTCCCTTCAAAACGCAGGGACAAAAAGAAGAATGTGACCACGGACAACACTAAGCTGCAGAGGACATCCTGGGGAAGCAACCTCTGGGGGTCAGGCCTGTCTGTGGCCTTGGGTTGTGGTGACCGAGGGTGCTCGGTCCAGCTGGGCCAGCTCTGAAGCTCAGAACTGCTGGCTGCTTCCTGGTTTGGGAAATGGGGATCTGCCAGCAAGGTTTGGATCACGAGCTCTGAGGCCTACGGCTTCAGGTTCTTGGGTGGATTCGCCACCCTCCTGCCTCAGTTTACCTCCCTGGATCAGCTGTGTTGTGTGGTATGTTTACTTACACTCTCCCTGGGCCCTACTATCCCCCGTGTGCTCACTCAGAGGAGCCAAGGAGCCAGTTCTTCCCTCCCTGTCCCCAGCCCTTTTACAGTACGACCTGGCCACTTCTCCCCGTGCCCCACCCTGGGGACCTTGTGACTGGTTGACAAAAGGCAAAGGAAGTAAGCTGCTTCCAGCTCCAGGTCCTCAGGGACTCTGCCCTCCTTTGGACAGGTCCAGGCTGGCCAGGATTCCGGCACAGAGCTATATCCTGCAGGTGTCCCAGCTGAGGCCCCATACTGGTGAGGGCCAGCCAAGAGCAGCAAAGGCCCCAGCTGCCCTCAGGCTGACCACAGACCCACGAAAGAGCCTGCCCACACCCAGCTCAGGTCAGGTCCGCCCTGCTGACCTCAGCTCATTGCAGCGTGCTGTATGCTGCTCGAGGGGGTGGGTCCAAACCGTGCGCCCGCCCTGGAGCAAGAGGTAACCTGCACAGGGTCACGAGGCGTGAGTCTCAGGCTCCATGTGTGACTTCTGACCCAGAGGCCTTTCCCCCCTGCTCTCCCTGACCTCAGGGTTAGATTTGCTGGCGGTGTGACTTCAAAGGGCCTAACCACCTCCAGTTGTTCATGATTTCAAGACAATTCTAGGGCTCTCCTTAGGGAACTGAGTGGGAGGGAGCTTCCCCTGTGCCTGCAGATTTCAAGCATCCATTGCTCATCATCTGCCTACAACAGTGTGGCCTGAGAGCCATTTGTCACTCAATATTCCCAACTAGTCTATGACCAAGCCGTTCAAATCCATGACGCATTAGCCAAAGGTTTTATATATAAGGAATAATTGCTCATATTTTCATACCATATCTTTTTTCTGTTTCATGAGAAGTTCAAAGGAGAAAAAACATAAAATATGGTGTAAGTACCCAAGGGTGGGTCTAAACACATCGCGGCTCTCTGAGAATCTGTCAGGAAGGAAGAACGTGGGAAGCGCTGAGGTCTGGGGAAGCTTTAGACAGGGTGTGGAGGTGCTGCTGCAGAGCGCGGGGCAGATGGGACAGGTGCTGCCCCGCGTGGTAGGAGGCAGAACACGTTCCCTCCCCACGAGCTCTGCCTCGGCCTTTTGCTACTGACTTCTAGTGGACACTTCCCAGAGTCTCGGAAATACATGTGACTGTGTAAAAAAACGAGAAGGAGGGCAAAGCCAGCCTTCTGCTTGCCCATGCGTGTTGCTGAAAATGCACGCTGTGTGTCCCTTCTGCCGCCATGGCCTGTGCCGGGCTTCTCGCTTGGGCTGTGTGAGGCCGCAGGTGAAACCGTGCTGGGCTTCTGAAGAATGCTCTGTGCAGCTGTGAATGCTGCTGGTCCTACCTGCGCCACTGTCACCCAGCGTGCTGAGTTATCTTTACAACCATGGGAGCGAGAAAAGGCCTGCTTCACTGAGGCCCATCTACTTGTGCACCAGCAGATGGTCACAGGTCTGCGTCCCCCAGGCACCTGCCGGGCAGGGCTGAGTTGCAGCCATCCCCTGGCCAGGCCCCACAACTCCACCTGTTCTTATCTGGGCTGCTCTGCTGGTTTGTTCCTGTTGGTTCCTAAAGTCATTTTAGGCTCATGACACTCGGTAGTGGAATCAGAGCCAAACTTGGCCTTCTAACAAGTTTCGAGTGCTTGGACTGTGTATCGCGATGTAGGAGCAGAGATGTGGACTACTCACACACCCGCAGGGACTCACGTTCAGCAGACACGCCTGTCTTACCTAGGAGGACACAAACACTTGAGCTGCTTGGACACTATAAAGCAAGGTCCTGGGAGCCAAAGTGTCGGGGTGTGAGGGCAGACAATCGGGATGGCCCCCTGCAGCAGTTATGTGTCTAGAGAAGTTCGGGGTTACTCCAGTGTGACAAAGACAGGACTAGGTAGGTGGGACATTGCATCCCTTACGTCTTGTCCTGACCCCTCGTCCTTGATTTCTTCAGCAGAGCTGTGGGTAGCAGGCGTGTGGACAGCCCCCCTGGGTTTCCTCTTGTGGTCCCACACAGACTTCCCTCTTCTGAATCCTCTTCTAAGGTCATCGCTGGACCCTTCCACCTGTCCATGCTTGGAAGACGGCTTCCGAGCACCAGCCCCTCCTGCCACAGAACCGTCTCTGGCTTACGTGGTGCAGAGGAACGGGAATGGCCTCAGCCTGGGAGGAGCAGCGGCCGCATCCTGACCCGTCTCCAGAGAGCCCTAAGTGCTGGCGTTCCTCAGGCAGCTGGTGGTTCTCAATCCACATTAGTGTCCATTTCCTTCACTAATGACCACTTTCCTGTAATTGGATTTGGAATTATAGGACCTTAATGTTGGGAAAACACATTTCCAACAGGAATGTTCTCCGGCACCAATGGGAGGCTGAAATACGGTCTCTCCCTATCCTAAAACAGCCACTTCCCCTGGATGCCACTCGAAGTCTGCTTCCATCTTACAGCCAGACAATCTCCAAGAGGCCTAGATTCTGAAATAAGATGGTGCCATTTCTGAGCATCTCCTACGTGCCTGGCTCTCTATGTATCTGACCTCTGACCCCCTGATGTAAGCAGCAAGAGTCGTGAGTCCTGTTTCACACTTGAGAAAACAGAGACTGAGAGGGGCTGCACCGGGCAGGCCACGGCGCTGGTGCCCGAGACCAGACAGCGTCCTGAGGGGCCAGGGTACTTTGAGGAGGAGGAGCAAATTCACAAATGAAAGAAAAAGAGGCGAAGAAAGCAAACAAAACGAAAAGCTGGAAACAACTGCCATGCCTCACGAGAGGGATTCAGTAGGTCAGGGCGAGTGACGTCACACGCAATTTGCTACAGCGAGCAAAGATACAGGGCAGCTAGGAACACGGCCAAGTGCTCCTGACGAGCAGTGACGTCAAACGGGCTGTGAGGCAGCAGGAGGACGGCAGTCTCTAATGAAGGCAGAGGGCGTGGGTGGGGAAAGCGGCTGGGGATTCGCACGCTGAGCCTTTTGGTGGCAGAGACAGAGTTGGCATTGGATGTGTCTCCTGAGCGCCTCTGAGCTGCCACGTGTGAGCATTTAGCACGATTAAAAAGGGAAAAGGAGAGCAAATGAGAGCTGGTGATTGGCACTGCTTGCTGGGGGGGAGGTGAGAGGTTCAGTGTGGACAGCTGGCAGGGGGCTGGGGCTGGGGGCTGGTGCAGACTGCCCGTGGGGGCCGTGACTCACACGTGAGTCAGGAGGAGCTTTTGTTCTTGGCAGGGTGCTTGGTGGTGGGAGACCCGTGGGCGGCAGGAAACACATTTTCTTATAACAGTTCTGTGCTGGACTCTTCGTTCAATGGTTGGCGTGGCTCCTCAGCCTGGACCCCACTCCCTGGCTCTGCAGCCCATTGTGGGCCCTCAGGTAATGATACACATCAACTCTGTCTTTTCAAAGCGGCCCTGCCTAGGCATCATCCCCCAGCCTGGAGCTCCACCTTGTCTGTCCCGCCTGCGGCAGGGAGTTGTGGAGCCCCGGGGTCCCAGACCGAGGACAAGCTCCACCACTGAGTGGGGGCTCCAGCCCCTGGCCAAAGTCCCAGTTCCAGTTCTTCTCTTTTCAACACCACAGCACTGCTCCCAGCCCTTGTGATGTCCACGATGAGGAACTGTCGGGGCTGCCGATGAGGCTTGGTTCCTCTTCCATGACTCGAAATTCTAACCACTGAGTTCCAGGCGCTGGGTCCACGGAACGGCGCTGACTCTGTGAAGCATGGAAGCTCACACTTTGTCATCTTTAAAATCAGGGTGCATCACAGATGCTGGCCAGCAGCTCGAGGCCTGGCTGCACTTCCGAGTCAGGTGAGGATCCCCAAGGTGGCCGCTCTGCATGCTGTCCCTAGATAATAAGGGCAGTGATGCCCAGGAGGAGCAGGGACCTGACGACTGGGAAGCAACATCCGGTGAGAGGGCGGGCTGCTCCCCCTCCCCAGCACGCCTCGGCCTCCTCCAGTCCACAGAGATATGAAGAATGCACGCGTCCAAAAAGTCCAGAAGGGCTCCAACCACAGGAAGGACACTCCTGAGCTGAGGTGAGGGAAGCAGGCACTGGAAGTTGGGGGAAGATGTGAGCTTTGACTTTGTTTCAAAACTGCTGCTCAATTTTAAACCACACACAAATTCCCATCCACTTAAAATCAAGTCACCTCACCGTGGCCAGCACTGTGTGAGGGCTTCGGTCCTGAGTGAGATGTCTTCCTGGGTTTAATGCATCCACTGACCCAGATGAGAGGGACCTGAGGGCACAGAGAATTGGGTAGAAGCCTGAATGAAAGGGTGGCCCGGCTGGTTGGCCAGGGCACAGGGCTCCCTGCAGCAGATGTTCCCTGCACTCTCCACGGTGCCTGGTCATCACTGGGCTGCGTGTGTCCAGCACACACAAGCAATCACTTGTCCACAGGGAGTGAATCGCAGTGGTAAAGTCATGAGAACTGTCAAAGATGATGCTCCAGTGAAAAATAACTCCGGGAAGCTCTTTTAATTAAACACTCAGCTGTCCGCCAGAGCCGTTTTTAAATATAAAATGCAGCCCCGTGGCCTCTTCTCTCCCTGCCTCCCGCCCCGGTGCAATAGCTCAGGCAATTGAATTCTCATTGGTGATAAAAAAATATTCATAAGACAGGATACAGCTGGTCATGCCTCTAGCAAGATGACAGAGTCTGCCTCGCAAAATTAATTGCACCTAATTAAGCTGGGTCATTGGCAGGACTGTAAAGCCAGGCTACTTAGGAGACAAAGAAAATTTCACAAATACCAATTTGCTTTTGTTTCAGGTTTGTGAGACAGAAGAATTGTTTACATAATTTAATATGTTTTGTCATTTTAATCTTATTACTCTGCAAAAGATCCACTTTAAATCTTGCCTCGCCTTGAGAAATTATGCAATATTTTAGAATACTGGAGGTAATCCTTGGAGGAGGACATAAAAGAAGACAGGATTTCTGCAGATTGCCCAGCGACTTTCCGAAAACTACAAAGAAAGAATTGGTAAGCTACAACCGGCAATGACACGTACCCGGAGCTACTCACATGAAGTGTTTTCTAAGCAAAACCTTAGCATACATGAATGAGGCTGACACAAAGTTTTAAAGATATTCTGTGTGTGATAGACAAGAGGCATGAGTGAGCACTTGTTTCAAGATGCCCACCTCCTCTTCACCTGGGCGGGGAGGACCTGACCTCTCTGCTAACTCCTTCCGGTGCATGATACAACATCACTACTGTTAGAGACGAGAGGATGCGCTCCTTTCCTGGCAGAAGAGCTGGTCCCACGTGGGATTGTGTTGCATATTACAGGTGCAGTTCCCCCATTTGAAGCCCATGGACCCTGTTTCTTTAACACCCCTAGAGGTGGTGCTGTTGGCCTAGCTAGCAACACCTCCCTGGGCCTCAGCCCCTGCATCCAGTCCTGCTGCCCGAGGGCAGGAAGACAGCAGGTGTCTACAGCTGGACTTCTTCAGCCCTGCCCCCTTAACCCTAAGGCCAAGACAGCAATGTTTCAACGTGTGGGGATGTGGGGGCAGCTGCTTGGGGCTCCCTGGGAGCCTGCTTCTCATGTCCTCAGCATTGGAGGGAGGGGCACACCTGTGAAGGAGACCAGGCTGCACCACGTTCATGCACATAGGCGTGCAAGTAGCAGCTGTCTCTGGGTAAGGTACGAAGAGTGGGAACTGGAGCAAGGGTGCTGCTCGGAGGAAAGGAGAACACACAAGACAGGGCAGGTCTTCTCCAGGATGCCAGGCCAGGTCGCCACGTCTGAAAACGGAGGCTTCTCGGGTGTCTGTTACTAACGACCGGGTAGCTTTCTGCTCCCAGGGCAGCACGACTGCTTTCGAATCCGTCAATAACATCAAGCTGTGCAAACTCACTATCCAACAGAGAATGGTGTCTGATCATTAATTTGGCTGATAAAAAAATATTTACAGAAAAGTATGAAACCAGTAATAAGAAGGATATTTATTTTTTCAAGAACGTGATGAAACCTAGAACTTCTTAGAGACCTTATTTCTAAAATAGGTAACCTATTCTTCTCATTGCCTTTTAAGTTTCTCACATGCTTCTACTTCTGCTGTTGTTGATGTTGTTGAGACAGGGCCTGTGCAGGCTGGTCTGGAACTCGTGATCCTCATCTTGAGTGGCTGGGATTACAGGCATGCACCACCTCATCCGGCTGTTTGCTCTTTTTAAAGAAGGAAATGGCAAGATTACACAGGCTCAGCTTGAGAAGCCGATTCTGTATGGGTTAGCACACATAAAAAAAAGTATGACAAGATGACACCCCCTACATTTGCCACAGTTGAGTACAGCCAAATTTAATTAGCTGAGTTATGAAGCAGTACTGAACAGTTCCTTGCTGCGGCTGAAGGCATGAAATGTCTTTATGGGATTACTGTAAGCCGAGCTTACACTGAGCAGCTTGTCACTCTTAGAAAGTACTCGAGGAGAGAGCACCACCTGGAGAAGCCCAGTGCGCTGAGACCCCCACTCCACCTGTGCTTGGGGCGCTCCACGTCCTCCCAGCCCCCAGCTTCTCCTGAGTCCTCACGTGCTGAGTGTAAGGAGGGCTGAGCATGGGAAACCACAGTGAACCCCAGGTGCTGCAAGGATCCAGCTCACCTCAACGGGCCTGGCCTTAAAACGCAAGCCAAATTTCAGAATCCATTATGTGGCCAATTAATGAAGCCCCAGCTTCATTTAAAATTGCGTCCTGAGCTCTTCTGAGTTGTAAGCGAGTGTGGGATTTACCTGGTTCTGACTTGGAGCTGACTGAGCTCGGGTGCATTTAGCAGCAGCACCTGATGAGTTCTGCCACAGCACTGGACGCTCCCGGTGCTCTGGAGCAGGTGGCAAGGCACTGTCCACCCAGGGAGAGCCTCAGGCTGTAACTCACTAGCAGAAATAAAGGGACAGAGAGTGTGGGCTCTCTAAAGGCTAGGAGCCTTGCTGAGGGTTTTTCTGCTACATTATGATAGATGAGAGGACAATGTCTTTGCAGATTTTAAATTCACAAAAATAAAAAATAAGAAACCCTGAGGGGGATCTAAAAAGTCATGGTGTTCTCGCAGAGGATGAGCTCATCCCAGAAGGTGGAGATGAAAACCTCAGAAGGAACAGGATGTAAATAATCCTCCTTATGGCGAGTCCCCACACGGCTCATCCCGGCCACTGTGGGATACGTGTAGTGTTAGTGAGCTGTGTTTGCTGAGGGCAGATGACTCGGGTGTTCAGTGTGGCTCTGCCAGAAGCTCCAGTGGCTCTGGGGGCTTTTAGGGGAAGAGGGGGTGGCACAGGGAGAGGAAGGGGTGCGGAGACAGTGGGCAACCCAGGCACCCTGCCCCTCTTGGTCCTGCTGAGCCAGAGAGACACTCTGCTCACACTCAGGGTTTGCAGGGCCTTTACTTGAGATGATACTGAAGGTCTTCGTGAGACTGAACTGCAGCACGCTCAACACAGAAAACGGGGCCCTCTTCTGAACAACGTTAAAGGAAGACAGACGTGGACGAAGAGCCCATGCGGGTCAGAAAAACAAGGCAAGAGGCAGATGCATGAGCGGCATCTGACATGCGACCTCTGATGTCACTGTGCCCCCAGCAGGTTGGTGGAGCCGGCACTTGTGGTTTCCCTGGAACCCTGGAAATGCTCAGGTGCATCTGAACCAGGGGGACACCAAGCACAAGGAAGGGCTGCCCCTGGCCACCACGGAGAACTGCCACCTGCCCTGCCCTCCTGGGATGGGTGGAGTCAGGAGGTTCACTGTCCTGAGTGGTGAATCACAGAGGCCCTGGACTGGGCAAGCCTGAGCACAGCAGAGGTGGCAATGAGGTGCCTTAGTGACTTCGTGATAAGTATATGCACACTTGTCATAGACTATATGAAAGATGGCACCATTCTCAACCCATTTTTAAGCCAAGACACACTTACACTAAAATCAGACAAAAATGTTCTAAGAATACAAAAGACCCATGTAAATCATGAATATAAATGTAACAATCCTAAACAAAAAGTAAGTAAAATCCAATAGGTCTAAAAAAAGATAATTCTCCTTTAAACCAACTTAGGCTTACATTAGGTATGCAAGGATGATTTACTATTTTGAAAATATATATGTGTAATCTATTAATATTCAATAGAACTGAATGACAAAATCTCAACAGCTGATAAATATCCATTTCATAAAAATTCTTTGAAAATTGTTAATAGAAGGAAACATCATTAAGGAGAAACATTAAACATAAAACTAACATCATCCTAAGGTGAGAAACAGTAGAATTATTCCATTTAACATAAGAAATGAGCTAAGGATTCTATTTTAGTCAGCTTTTACATCTCTGAAATCAAAACACTTAACAAGAACAACTTAGAGGAGGAAAAGTTTACTTGGGACTCGTTTTTTTTGGAGGTTCAGTCCACAGATGGCCAACTCCATTGCTCTGGGCCCAAGAGACGCTCATCACTGGCGAAGGGGCCAGCATGGAGGTTGCTCAGCTTATGGCAACCAGGAAGCAAGAGAGCAAGAGGAATGGGCCACAGGAAAGGTGAACCTTTTCAAGGAAGTCCCCAGTGACCCACCTCCTTCAACCATACTCCACCTGCCTTTAGTAAGCACCCAGTCAGTCCATTCAAACCAAGAGGAACTGAGGGGTTTACAGCTGTAATAATCCAATCATTTCACCTCTATTCCTGCATCAACAGGAGCTTTTGGGGAGACCTCACATGCAAACCACAGCAGACTCCAACTACTACTATTTCTAGTGCTCACTGTATTAGAGTACCTACCAAGTGCAAAAGAAACAAAGAAGGGAGTCATAAGGCTGCCATGATGTACACGCAACATTATTGTTCTAAAAGTACAGACTCTACAGACAGCTTTATTAGAACTGACAGGAGAGTTAAGAAATAGAAGCAGGAACACAAAGTGACTGGGCTTGGGACTTCTGCAAACAGAGCTGTACTTCTGATACCAGCAGCAAGCAGTGAGGACACCTACGATATTGAGATCAAGTGTCTAGAAACAAATACAACAAAAGATGCCTACTATTTCCAAATGAAAAGTTATAAGACCTCATTAGGAAATATTCAAGAAGACGTAAATAAATGGACAATGTTCATGGATAGGAGAAGTGAATATTGTGAGAATATAATCCTTCCTAAATTGATCGTGGGCTCAAAAATCTGAAGAAAGTATTTTGCTCAACTTGATTAGATGATTTAGAACTTATATGGAGGAATGAAAAAACAGGATTAGGCACATACTTCTGAAGAAAAAGATCAAGGACAGGGACTGGCCCGTCCAGATGCTAGGACTTATTCTGAAGCTATGATGATTAAGAGTATAGATTTGATTTAGGAAAATAATAAATGAAATGGAATGTGTTCCCACTGATGACTAGTATTCATGGGAGTCATTGCTCAGACTGGTGAGCACAAATGGGACCTTTAGTGAGTCACGAAACGATGACCATATGAGGGAACAGGAGGGCTAGGCTTCTCTCCCACACACAGCAGGAGAGCAACTCCCCACGGGTCACAGAATTTTAAAGACCAGGTCTTCAGACCTTGGCAGAAAATCTAGTGAATATCTACTGAAACTTGGAGTAAAAGAAAATTTCTTGTACAAGATATTGCCAACATTGCCTGGAAAAAAATTCGGGGATCTAATTAACAATATTAAAATCAAGGATGGCTGAGTGTGCTGGTAAATGCCTGTGATTCCAGAGACTCGGGAGGCTGGGGCAGGAGGGTCACAAGTTCCAGGCCAGTCTCAGCAAATTAGTGAGAAATTTGTCTCAAAATAAAAATGACTGTGAATTTAGCTCAGTGGTAGAACACCCCTGGGTTTAATCCCCAGTATCCAATAAATAAATAAATAATCAAGAATTTATGATCAGAAAACACAGGAAGTGAAAAACAAATCACAACGTGGGAAGACTTTTGGAACAGGTAGAGTGTACTAAAGATGAACGTGATGAGTAAGACCTTCCATAAGTCAGTAAGAAAGCACAAAGAATACGACAGAAAACTGGATGTTTTCTGTCCAAGCAGACATTTCCCAGAAAACGAGATGCAGCTAATAAATGCAGTGACATACATTGATAGCTATCCAATCAATGGCAATCTAAGAGCAGCCGCAACACCTTTGTCGGAGGGCCCAGTGCATAGGCTCTCTGTATGCTGCTGGAAGAGGGTGACTCATGGTAGCCATGCTGGAAATGAACTCGGCCAGCCCTTTTCTAGCAGGTTCCCTCACAGGGCACACCAAGGAAATGCTGCACCCGAGGAGCAGGCCACGGCCAGGTGCTCAGCACGCTCACAAGAGCAGCCCTCACGCAGCCCAGTGCCAACCCCAGAGGAGCAGCTCCACCCACGGGCACGTGCCCTAGGTGAACACATCGGATGACCTGCGCAACAGGCAGCTCTAAAAGCAGATGGCCACTTAAGACAAAAACTAAGAAGCTTGGCATTTTCTATAGCAACACATAGGTTAACAGCATATGAAGCAGCCGAGGAGTTAAGTACTACTCCCAAAGAGGGGAGCAAGTGCCTGTGTGTGGTACTGTGTCACACATGCATCACATGTATGCACACCTCTAGATTTCTGTGTGTATACACTCTTGATTCTACAAACAATGGCTAAATGTTAAGGCGGGGCTTCCAGGTGAAGGCATTTCAGTACTTTGGGGAAAATCAGCGATAGCAGAGATCTATGAACAGCATACACTATGGTCCAACTCCCCTTTCACAAAAAAGAGGGAAGATGAGGTGTGGCAAATGGACATAAAGTGGCCTGGGACGGACCCACATGTCTCCAGGTGTCTAGGCTGGACACCTCCTGCCAAGTCCCACCTGCAGGGGAGAGGTACCCCAGGGCCAGGGGAAGGCTGAGGGCCCAGCTCTGCAGTGACACGTGGGACCAGTTAGGGCTGTCCCGAGCCTGGCTATGTGCTCCAGTGAGGGGAGACACCTGTGCACCACGAAGCCAGAGCTCCTGCCCGTGCTCAGTCACCTGCAGGGGTTGGACAGTGCGCACACCGTGAGCATGCTCACCTCCCGGTTCTGCTGGGTTCGATGGCTCTCTGAGGACCAGACATGCCTACTAAGAGCCAAATGAATAAACAGATGCAGACCAACATTAAGATGCCCAGTTCTGGCCTCACGTGAAGCAGACAGCAGAAATCTGTTGGCGAGGTGAAGGCATGAACACCCTCATTTATCTACAACCAGCTCTGGCTTCAGGTGGTACACGTCTGTGATGTTTACACAGGGTACATTTGCTTTTAGCCCAAAAGAAGACTGAGAGAAAGCACACACTGGGGGTGAGGATGGGAAAGGCTGGCAGGTCTTCAGTTACCATCACTTTCATGGAAACACACTCTAATGCTTCTACCCCTTGGAATATCTACATCTGGAATGGTTCTGTAGACTGTCCACTTGTTCATTAATCAAAGTAGACTACAGAATGGCACCATGGACCTTCACTGTGAATGTGTGAGCAATGCAGAATCATGGACCTTCACGGTGAATGTGTGAGCAATGCAGAATCATGAACCTTCACTGTGAATGTCTGAGCAATGCAGAATCATGGACCTTCACTGTGAATGTGTGAGCAATGCAGAACCATGGAGCTTCACTCTGAATGTCTGAGCAATGCAGAATCACGGACCTTCACTGTGAATGTCTAAGCAATGCATCATGGACCTTCACTGTGAATGTCTGAGCAATGCAGAATCATGGACCTTCACTGTGAATGTCTGAGCAATGCAGAATCATGGACCTTCACTGTGAATGTGTGAGCAATGCAGAACCATGGAGCTTCACTCTGAATGTCTGAGCAATGCAGAATCACGGACCTTCACTGTGAATGTCTAAGCAATGCATCATGGACCTTCACTGTGAATGTCTGAGCAATGCAGAATCATGGACCTTCACTGTGAATGTCTGAGCAATGCAGAATCATGGACCTTCACTGTGAATGTCTGAGCAATGCAGAATCACGGACCTTCACTGTGAATGTGTGAGCAATGCAGAACCACGGAGCTTCACTCTGAATGTCTGAGCAATGCAGAATCATGGACCTTCACTGTGAATGTGTGAGCAATGCAGAATCACGGACCTTCACTGTGAATGTCTGAGCAATGCAGAATCACGGACCTTCACTGTGAATGTCTGAGCAATGCAGAATCTTGGGCCCACTAACACCTACTGGATCAGTCTTCCCCCGACACAACCCCCCAGGACTCGTGAGCATGCTGCAGTGGGAGAGGCTCTGGTCCACAGCCCTATGGCCTGCGTAGAGCTGCAATCCACATGTACTTTACTTGGAATTAAAAGGTATGCAAGTTACCAGTTGTCTCCTGAAATAAATGATGAGAAGCAGGCAAGGCTATCATAACAGAGGAGAGCAGTCTGGAGGACAGGTTGAGATGGTAATGAACCCTGGATGATCAAAGCAGGAGCTGAGGGTCTGTCACCGGTGTTGGCTGCTATCACAGGTACTGGGTGCCTTGGGGCTGCATCCTGGGGCATCTGGTGCTCTGCCACACTGTGTCTTAGGCATTTGCCAGCATGCTTACGAGTGTGGCTTGACCCCCGCCCCCATCAGTCTGCAAGGTGAGCACTCACTGAAGAGAAGTGAAATAGTGAACGCTGACCTCATGCCACTGGGCAATGTGCCACGAGGAGCACCATCAAGAGTACCAACCACCAGGTGGGGAAGGTCTGCCTAGAACCGAAGGCAGCAGCACTGTGGGAAACAGCCGCCCAGATGAGGTGCTTCTGCCAGATGTGGAGCCAACGGAGACTCCGCGGTCCAGGTGGACCACCCAGGGCACTCACCGGGAGGAGAGGCTGGGCTTGCCGCTCCTGCTGCAGCTGGTGTAAATTCCCGGGCCGTCATCAAAGCAGCTTCCCAGTGCCAGCTTCTGTCTGATAGATTCTCTCTCATTTTTCTGTGCCTGAAATTTCAAAAGAATAAAAGATGCTGATCAGCGGGCAGAGACATTACAAGCTGGAGCCAAGCTCCTCTGAAACGTGCCATTAGAGCAGCAAAGGGCGGGGCTGCAGTTCTCGGGCACGGGAACTACTGGAAGCTGAAACCACGCCTGTGGCTCCAGGCTCCACTCCTAACAGCCCTTTGTGGTCATGGCTGGGAAACAGGGGTCTCCTGCTAAGTGCCCTTCACCAGGACAGAGCTAAGCTGGCTCTGTGATCTTTCTCCCCACGTGCTGGTGCAGGGCAAGCCATAGGCCAGTACTGTCTCCTAAATTTGATCATTTGATCTCCTCCCTTCCTCCCTTTCCCTTCAGCCCACACCTTCTAGGCACGAACATGGGTCAGCTCCTTGTCAGCACCCACTGGCCTTGTGAGCTGGTGGTCGCCACAGTGAGGGGTAACTCTGAGCCCAGGCTGAGGCAAACGGTGCCTGCCTGCAGCAAACCCAGGTCCACCTGGGGACCCTGGTCAGGCCTGCAGCATGAGAAGCCCCGGGAGGAATGTGTGGGATGCTGGAGAAGAGCAGTGGGGCCCATGTGCCCCATGTTAAGAGACAGGGCGGCCAGCGTGCGTGGGAGGAGCTGGTCAGTGCAGCCCTGGGATGCCCTGGGTGTGCTTCCAGCACTGGCTTTCAACCCTTTAACAACAGGGAAGAAGAGCAGAAGCTCTTTCCTTAGTTGGAAAACCGCTGCAAAAGCAAACATGGTGAGGTAGAGGCTCCGGGCCAGGGATGAGACTGGGTCTGTTCTGGGGTGGTGACATGTCCTAAGCTGGAGCTTGAGGCCACCTGAGCAACTCCTACCAAAACACGCCATCAGGGAGCCAGTGGGCTGCTGGGCTCACCGGGGAGACAGTGTGGGCAGCCAGGCGCTCTGACTCAGGTCACTCTGGTCACACGTGGCCATGTGCATTAAATCCAATGGTGAATCCATCACAATAAATTCCAGCTTCTCGTGACTGGGCTCATCTCAAGAGCTCAGCAGTCACCGGTGCTGGTGGGCCTGACACGGGACAGCACACAGAGAACAGACTGTGTGGCCCATGGAGGACAGGGTTCCAAGTTCCAGCTCCGACTGCTGGGCCGATCACTCTGTGGGCCTCTAAACCACGTCCCCAGCTCTGGCTCCGAGGGCCACTGGCTGAGGTCTGACTCAGAGAAGGCTCACCTCTCCTCTGCTTCTCTCCACCACTGTACAGTCCTGGGACATCAAGGGCACACTCTGAACGCTCATGCTTGGTGAGGACGCCTGTCTATGCAGAGGGTGGCATAACCCAGGAGCGCTCGTGTGTGTGACGAGCCAGAGGGAACAGCTGCTACAGATTGCTCCCAGTGATGCTGATTCACCTTGCTTGCTGAGCACAACACCCCTGAGCCTGGGAAGTGACCTAAGGATGCAAAGGGAAGTGAGATGCCCTCTGTCTCAGTGGCCACTTGCCACTGTACTGCTGGGAACCCTAATTAAAGCAAAGCACCTTCTGAGCACGTAGGGCTGGCCCTGGAGATTGTGGGCCCAAGAGAAAGCACAGCATCTTCATCGAACACAAACTACCTTCAGCAGCCAGTGAGTCTATTTCTTAACCCGTACAGCAGTCAGAGACCCAGACCCCGTGTTCTCACCGTCGGAAAACTGCAGAGAGAGCTGAACATCCGAACAAGAGATCAGGGGCGACCTGACTTGAGGACCACGTCACCAAGCTGTGGGCCAATGCTGACCAGGGCTAAGAGTGGCCACGCTTCAGGCAGCAGCTACCTGCTGTACCTATGTCTGTCTGTGCAGTTCACTTGGCCACCCAAGCTAGACACTGGGGAGGCCCAGGTATTCTGCTTAGCTTAGTTGCACCCGAGTGCTGGCAGCCTGGACAGGACATTAAGCACACTCTCCTTCCACTCTCTCTGGATCCCACCAAACAAATCAAGTGTGGAGAATACAAATGTCACCCGAGAGCCCATCACTAAGTGACACATCATGGCTAACATTTTGGTATTTCCTCCAACTTTTTATCTTATATGCTCATTTTTCCCACTTTAAAAAGTTGAGAGCACATTGTTTATTGTATTCGGAGGATATCCCTGAGACCACTTCACGTTCTTTAAAAACAGTCCTTAAGGATGGCCCATCTCTCTCCATCTGATGTGTTTCCTCCACAGTCAGTGATTTGGGCTGTGGAATGAACAACAGCTCAGAAGCGAGTGGCTGGTCCCTGCCACAGTCCCTGCCACATGCCTGGTAGCTTCATGGGGACAAGCCCTGGAAGTGACTTGCCAGGTTAGCTGTGTGTGAGCTCATGAGGGGCTGCTGGCCACGAGCAGGTGCCCATGGAGCACGTGGATGATGCTGCTGCGCCTGCCCCAACAGGCACAGGGAGGTGAGCTCTTTACTTCACGTTCCTTGATTCGTCACTGACAGGGAATTCCAGATTTTACCTCCTGCGCTTCTTTCCTCTGAGTCACTTACTCCTGGCTTTGCTTATTTTTCCACAAGGCCTGAAAGTTTAAAGTCTTTTGTATTAAGGGTGCTTGTTCTCTGAGTTTGGCCTGTCAGTGTTCCGTGGTCGCAGTGACACCTTGCCTCCTGTGTGATGTCACGGATGCCTTGTGCTCGGAAGGCGCCCTGGTCTGGTTATCAGACCTCACTGCACTGGAGGGTTAAGGAGGACCAGGAGCATGAGGAGCTGCAGCAGTAGCAGCTTTGTGACTCAACCCACAACTTCTGCTTTGAAGTCGTGGAGTCTGAGGGAGGCGAAGGGTAGCATTCCACTGGGCAGAAGGGGCAGAGCTCAAGTCCACACTTTCAGGTGCCACCTCTCTCTGCTCTTCCACATCAAAGAGGAAGGTGTTCAGGCTGAGGAGGTGGTGCACACCACACTGGAGAGGTAAGTGAGACCCAAGAGGCCACTCCTCCCTGGACATGATGCTTCCTCAGAGGCGGACAGAGGACCAGACTGCTAAGCAAACACCACAGGCTAAACATGGCCACGCACGTGACACCAGCTGTCCCCAAGCACCGCTGCCTGCTCTTTCTTTTGGAACAAATGAGATCCCTAATGTTCCAGGTAACTATGATTCAGTTCAATAGAAAAGTGCAGGTTTAAGATTCAACAGGTGGAACCTAATCTCTCAGCTGCCCACATGCATTTGTGCATGGCACGTGTATGTGTGTGCTCGTATGCAGTACATATGTGTGCAAGTACGTGTGTGCACGTGTGCAGGTGCATGCATATGTGTGTATGTGTGGTACGTGGGTGCAAGTGTGTGTGGATTCAAAACCCATTGCTCTCTAGAGAATTACACCTGCGGGGTGGTTCTGTCGCCCGCTCCAAAGCCCATAGGTGCTCTGGGGAGGCACAGCTGGCCTCAGGGAAAGGGAGATGCTGACTCTAAACAACAGTCCAGATGCACTCAGGGCAAGCACAGCCACGTCCACTCCTAAAACAGTCTTTGGAAATAGCCACATAAGACAGAAGTGAAGCACCTAGATTGACAGGTCACCAGAGAGCCAAAGGGCACCCGAGGAATGGCAGTTCCTCACCACAAGGCAGAAATGCCATGCAGGACCCAGAGGAGAGCTAGACTGCTTGGAAAGGGGCCCTCATCCCACCTGCATTCTGATCTGCCATCCTCCCTGCTGCCACCTGAGCCAAGCAAAAAGCTTAGGGTGACCCTGGAGGGCGCCCACGAGCTGGAGCTCAGGACAGGCCACGGGATAGTGACGCAGCCTTCCCAGGGCACCCCCTTCGCTGCAGCCGCCCAAACCTGGTAAGAACACAGGGGTGTTCGTAAAGAAATAAAGGCAAAACGCTTGCTTGGGTAGACGCTCCCCAGCTCCAATCCAATGCGTCCCCGAGTCCTTTCCCACGCTGTCTTCGGGACACAGCATGTGCCTATCCTTAACCACCAGCACTATCCTCTGTCCCTCCCAGGCCCCTCGGATCTGCACTGAAACCAACAAATGGAGGAACGGTCATTTTCTGTACTTCCAAAGCGTATTTGAGACACCTGCTTTGGGGGGTCACCTGTGGGTCCTCTAGGTTCTCAGGAACCACTGGGAACTGAAATCCTGGGTCCTACCTAAAGCCACCTGGTGCTCAGGACACAGGTCACAGCTCTCGCTCTTGAGCCCTGCACGTAAGAGGCAGCCGGAAGAGGGCTGCTGCGCCCCGAGGAAGGGCTCCTAAGCTGCGGGGGTGGGCACAGGAGGACCAGGGAGACCCAGAGCTGCCGTGGGATGCATCTGGAGCAGGGGTGGTCCAGGCAGGCCGGGAGAGGCAGGTCCTCCCTGATCTCCTGGTCCAGCCTCCCCTCCCAGTCCATCTGCTCCTTTGGCTGCCCGCTCACCATGGGAACTGACACCCTCCTTCCTATTGGATGTACCCGTTTCACGAAGCTGCCTTAGCACTCGATGCCCTGCGAGTCCCCTTGCCCGCACTTTGCTGCCTGGCTACGTTGTCCCCCAGTTCAGTGGCTTCAGGGGGCATATGAGCATGTCACCAGGGTGCAGACTTTGGCTCAGAGGCAGGGGCATGAGTAACACATGTTTATACAGAACCTCCCCAGGACCTCAGGTATGCACCGTCACAGACAGACAGACTTGACCCTCCACAGATCTGGGCATCTATCTGCAGGGCATCCTGGAACTAAGATCCCTGGATGCCACCCCTGGCAGAAGGGACACTGTCATTGAGAAAGAGCTAAGGACAGCAGGCTGCACTGGCCCAGGAGCCGACAAATATACCAGTCCCCCGTGGCCTGGAAAGGGCCTTGGTGGCTGGGACACCTGCACACAGGTGAAGGGGGCACACACACCCAGGCCCTCTCCACCGCCCATTTTCTAACCCACAGTTCTCAAACTTGACTGCACACCAATCATCAGAGGGCTCGTGAAATACAGGCATTCCGTTTGAGAAGGGCCAGGCTGGGCCGAGCACGCATTTCTTACACACTCCCCGGCGCTGCCTATGCAGCTGTTCAGGCACAGAGTGGGTTTCTCTTTGCTGAGCATGTGTCTGCTCTGCCTGGTGTTTGGCCTTGGAGCTGGGTGGAGCTCATCTGCCCAGGCCTTGTGGGATGTCTGTTTTGAAGCAATTGTTGATCCCCTGGCTCCAGCACAATCTACTGCCTGGTGACACGTGCATCATCACCATTAGCAGCACCCATGGGGGAGGCAGCGGGTGCTCTGGAGCTCTGCGGAAAATCGCTCCTCCCTTAGCCCCACGAGCACACCTGTCTCTTCCCTGGCCCAGGAGACGGCCTTGCTCCAGCCATCGCAGGTGGCATCCCGGAGCGGCGAGTTTGCGGCTTTCAAACATCAGGAGAACAGAAGTCAGTGTTCACACGGCAGATTTTACTTTCTTCCCAGTGGGAAAGCAAAGAGAAACTCAAAGATACCGATGGCGCTGCTTTCTCACCGAGATCAAGCACGGGCTCACCATGAAATTAAACGATGAAAACGGCGTTGTGTGAGGACATGGCGTGTGCGTGTCTGAATGTCAAGTGCACAGACACTTGCAGCAGGCAGGTCTCTCAGGTTGCTGCCTCCCACTCCATCCCAGGGGGTGCCTTTCCGCCATCAGTGGAAAGGAGAGTTCAAAGCCTCAGCACCTTCCCCTTGTGTCCCTGTGCCCGAGTCCGGGCTCGGTCCTCTCGTTCTGTGTTTGTTACACTTTCCATTCTAGACACACGCACCGGGGGCTCCAGAAAGGGCATGACACAAGGTCCCTGGAACAACGCTGAGATCCCCGACGTCTGCACCCTCTCGCCCACCTCCCCACAGCTGTCGGCCTGGGCTGGCCGTGGTGCTCAGCCTTCAGGGGCCACTAGCTCAGGGCCAGTGCTCCAGCCCAGGAGGGCCACCCAGGGTCAGGCCTCGGGCTCACTGCTCCACCTGGGAAGGTCCTCTGCACTCCTTCCCCATGCCGTGAGGGGGTGACACAAGCAGAAGGGAGGCTGTGTGCCTCCAGCACTGGCCTCACCTGGAAGCACTGGAGCAAGGTCTTGGAAACACCAGGCTGACACTCAGTAGCCACTGGGCACGGGAGCTTCAGTGAAGGTGAAGGAATGCAGAGCACACCCCTGGGGTGACCCCTGCTCTGGACATCGAGTCCTGAAGGGGCGTTGAAAACAGGCCTCTTCCTGTCCTGTGAGCAGCGTGCCCCAACAGAAACAGCTGGGAGCAGCCTCGGCCCACCTCTGGCTCCTGAGCCATGGTCTGAGGTGGCCAAGATACCAGGGGCAGTGCTATCTGCAGCTCTATTTTTACCAGGTGTCACTTTTGAAGCCTCTAAGCCCATGGCAGACACTGGTGTCACTGCCAGAAACACAAGAGCCCAGACACTGACCACGTGCTGGGCCACAGGGATATGGGTGTTCTCAACCTCCCACCTCTGGACGCACTTAGGATCTGGGAGAGCCGG
Organism: Sciurus vulgaris; assembly: GCF_902686455.1. NCBI lineage: Eukaryota > Metazoa > Chordata > Mammalia > Rodentia > Sciuridae > Sciurus > Sciurus vulgaris. The sequence goes on from NC_136470.1 coordinate 135,571,098, forward strand.
ACAGACACCTGACAGGAGGCAGGGTGGCTGGGTACGGAGCTGGGACAGCTCAGGTGACCCCAGACACTGGTGCAAGTCACGAAAACCCGCTGAGTCTGCTTTTTCAGAAAGGGACAGTGATGTCTGGCTGTCAGCTGCTCTAATGGCTAAATGAAATACTAGACAGAGAGCACCTGGCACGGAAAGGAAAGGTCCTCAGAGGGAGCCAGGGCTACGTGAAGAGGGAGGATGTGCAGAGAGGAGGGCAGGATGGATGGCCAGAAGTGACCACAGGGGCTGTCAGGGGCCAGCGGGAGGGACGGAGGCTGAGGGGGTGCCAAGGTGCAGCCTGGCCTGCGGGTGTAGTAAACCCGTCAGAGCACGTACTCCAAAATGTGAATTCCATCTCAGCTGAAACAATAAGCCACACAGGTACCTAAGAACAGGAGGGCTGGACGCCTGAAGAAACTGGCTAAGGAGGACGCAGACAGGGCCAGGAGAGGCTGGCAGGATCAGGGGTGCGAGCTGTGCATGGACGACATGGACAGACTTAAGTCCGGTTACCCGGACCAATCCAACCCATCCCTGACACTGGCTTGCTGGGGTGCAGGGGGTGAGATGGCCCTGACCTTTACACCGAAAATGCAGGCCAGGCCTCTGCTGCCCAGGAGAGGAGGCTGCCTGGGCAGGAGGCACCCTCCTAGCTGCCTAGGGCCCCCGGGTGCCGCACCTTCAATGGGTCCCTGGACGGGGAGGCTGGGGCTGATGGAGCAAATGCCGCTCCTCCTCCGGGACTGTGTGGGGAGGGTGGCACTGGGCAGGAAGGCAGCTGGTGCTCTGCTCCCATTCGCTGCAGTGTATTGCAAGCAGTCACTGCCGTTCACCTTTTTAAAAAAACATGAGGCGCAGCTGCGCTTCACTTTAAATATTGTTCCTTCCAGCCTTTTAGTTTTTTCACGGGGTCCTCCCCTGTCTTTCACTGTAATTGGATGTATGACACTGGAGACAGCACCCCTGAGGAGCAAGGCAGGCAGCAGGCTTGCCAGGCCAGGCTGCACGCCCTCCTGCTCTGAGAATGGAGGCCCGGGACGGGTGGAGGCCAGCCTTCTGCCACACGCTGAACTACATGTCCCGTCTTCTCTTTCTCTCCTTTCATGAAACTGGCATGTCCCCCACCCAGGAGGCCTGGGCTGCACACTCGAGGTGCATGCTGACCCTGAGCTCTCCCGGGCAGCCAGCTCAGGGCGGTGTGTGCCTGAAGCTGGGCCCACCTGCACCATCACCTCCTGGAGGGAAGGCCCAGCCTCCTGGGCTCCAGGCACTTCAGGGAGACTCTTGGTAAAGGACAATGGCCTGAAGCATGAGGGAGGGAACCTCGGGGCCAGGTATGGTTCTCTACCAGGGAACAGGGCAGCAAGGGGCCCCACACGCCTCTCAGACGTGCCAAGGCCTGCATCTTCCCTCCTAAGCACTAGGAACCGACTTCCACTGCAGGGACCAGAGGTCCTTCATGAAACCTCTTTCTTGCAAGCAGGACCTTCCCCGAGGAAAAGGGATGCGGAGCCTCATCTTTTCCTTCCTCTGCTTGTTGGAATCTAATTTTAGTCATCAGAGAGTGACCTTCCCCTGAAGGCTGTTTGTCTGACTTTCAAACAAAGCTGCAAAATAATCCCCACATGCGTGGTATTTATTAGTGAAACCCCTTCAGGGAATTCTGAGGTGCCTGGCAGGGAGCGGCCTCAGAGTGGGGTGACGGCACACAGGGCATGGAAGAGGAAAGCCAGGAACCGCCGCTGTTCACAAATCCTCGATTCACACCCATGTTGTGTGTTTACAGCGGAGAGCAAGCGTAACCTCTGAAAGCACGCATGTCAGAGGCATGGACTCACACATCCTATTGACGGGTGCACGGTCACCAGCCTGCAGATCCTGGCTTTATGGAATTTCATTTTATATTCTACTTAGACCACTAAAGAGCAAAGACACTGGAGGAAAAACTTGGGAAAGGAAGATTCCAATCAGGGAAAGTGATTTGTGCACCAGGTAACTCTTCCCTAATCTTCACATTTTTCTCTAAGAAGCCCAAGCTGCCCTGTTCCCTAGAAGCTCTTGATGAAATCACCCATGGTGTTTTCTCCAAGCACAAAGGAGCCTTCTTGTAACCAGAATGTGCATGAACTCTGAAGCGCTTGCCTGTGGAGAGCAGCGGAAGGCGGAAATGACAGAGCAGCCCTGGAGTCCAGGGTGGGACTCTGCAGCCTGCAGACCCTCCACATGCCCACAAGCTTCCCCTGGTGTCTGTGCCCATCAGGCACCCTTGCAGCAGAGCCATAGGTATCCTGCTGCCCTGCTAGGTAGGCTTCCCCATGCAACTGTGCTTGTCTGTGGCTCCGGCTGGCTGGCTCTGGCTGTGGCCACCATGGCTCTCCCACCGCAGGCCTGTGGCTTCTCCCCAGTCTAAGGGGGATGCTACTGCAGTGCTGGGGACCATCCTGAAGGGTCAGCAGCGGACCATCTTTTATATCTTCTCAGGGAGACCGCCCTGTGCTTTCCTGAGGAACAGGCTCACAAAGGAAGCCCAGCCAGCTCTCCGGGACTGAGAACAGAGGAAGCAGAGAACTTCCACCTGCTCCAAGGGTAAGCGATCTGACCCGCCGAGCACCCAAGTGTCCTCTGCCTGCCACTTCCGGGGCAGGGGACAGCTGAGCAGGGCTGGGGCATCAGGGCTCTGCAGACAGAGCACCCACACCCCCTCCTTTCCTGGAGATCACAGGTGATGGCCGTGCACAGGGCAGCAGGGCAGGCCACCCACACCTCCCCCATGTGGGAGTCCCCGCCCCAGAAGGCACATGCTGCCGTCCCTACTCTGAGATGAAGCACACACATTAAGGAGCCTGACACACACGCTCACACGCGAGACAGCTGCTCCCGGGCTTGATGTCACTGTGCGCAGGGGCCTATGGTGACAGAAGTGTCTTCCCATCTCACTCCAGGAGAACAACTAATGACATTTTCAGTCAAATTAAAAATTCAGCAGTGAGTTCTACTGTGCTATCAGGCTACAATGAACTGACACTTGCCTAGGAGAGAAGAAATCATCATTTCTTGGTCCCTGAGGGCAGGGCCCCAATTCTTCACCTTATGCTGCACTGGACTTTGGTAAACCCTAAGAGGGAAGGACACGGGGCACATTTGGCCCTTGTGGACAGAAAGCATATACTTGCAGTTTGACTTCATGACCTCACCCATGTAACTAAAGCTATTTTTAGTTGAGCCTGTTATTACTAGACAATTACCATCTACAACATTCCTAAAATACATTTACCAACTTTCAAAAGACAAGCAACGAATGAACAGATCTTGTATCAATTTTTACCAAACCCCAAACTTTTTGTCTAGAAAACTATATATTTTTCATTATTAAAAATATCAAACTTAGGCCAGCCATTCCAGTAATTATTTAAGTGAAATGTCAATATGTGTCAAAATTTAAAAAAAAAAAAAAAATCCACTGCCTTACACAAAAGACCCGCCTAGCACTGAAATGCACGATAGGATTTTTCCAAGTCCACAATACAGGCATGTGTATTTTGGTCCCTGCTAGAATATCTTAATGACAGAAGCTGGGGAAGCAGAAGGAAGCGCTCTCTTGGCTTAATGCGTTTGAAGGTGTTTGGGTCTGTGCATTTAGTGTTCCTGGCTATATTGTGGCAACGGCTTGAGAGTGGAATTTGGCCACTTCTCAAGGGCGCTCCTTCCCCCAGTTAGAAAAATGGTCTGATTGTTTACCAACAAAAGCGCTCTCCCTTACCTCCTTGTAACTCCCCTCCACGTCCAGAGGGCATGCTTGGCTGATGACGTCATCCGTCCCATCACCGTCCAGATCCATCCTTAACTCCTCAGGACCTCGCTTAGGAACAGCCTCCCACCAATCCCCACAGGCTCGAGTGCCACTTGCCAGGCCCCTGGCGACTGCTCATGCTGGCACGGAGCACGGCGGCCAGCGTCTCTGCCGGCTGTCCTGTCCTTGCCCCTCGGTCCCACAGACACGCCCCGCCGGCCCTGGCTCTGTCCTGCCTCTGCACAGGGCAGCTGCGGGCTAGGGCTCCCTGCTCCTGACACGGCTCTGTCTTCCCACCATCTGCTGTCACCTTCCCCGAGTGTCCCTGCCGAGCCCCTTCCGCAGCACCTTTCCAGTTCCCAAGAAAGGAAGAGGGCCACTCCGCGCCCAGGCGGGGCGGCTGGTGTGACCCAGAGCTCTGGGAGGCAAGCTGGAGCTCGCACTCCTGCTCCGAATGGGGTGGACTGCGGGATAAAAATAGACGCACAAACTCCCAGCTGCTCAGACTTCCCTGGTGAGTGGGAAGCCGGGTGTCCCACAGCAAAACGGCATTGACGGCCAGAGGCTCACCAGGGAGACAGGGTCTGCTCTTTTTTCCTCCCCCGATAACTCAACTATCTTAAATCATCAGATGTAAAAGTTTCATTTTCTGGTAGATGCCCCAGCACAAAACTGAAATTGATTCCAGCACAGAGAAGGACCCCTCTGTCCCAGGAGCAGCGCTTTGTTCTCCAACACAGGCCAGAGAAAAAGCCCCCTCGACCTTCCTTCACACTTCAGCCACTGGCGGCCCTTCCCACAAAAGCAACAGCTCTTTTCTGGGGCTCTCCTTACCCCTTTCCCAGGGCTTCTGTTTTGTTTGTGGCTTCACAGACCGAAAGGAAGAAGGGCCCACAGCTGGAGGATGTTTGCACCCAAGAAGCAGACAAACAAGTGCGCTCACACACACACGCACACACACACACTGCCATCCATCACTGCGGCCACAAACTAAAAATAACACCCCTTCCCTGCTTTCGAAAGAAGTCTGCAGGAGAAACAGGCCAGGGGAGAATTCAGGAGGCTCCACTTAGTGACACCCCGACATGCTCACAGAGAAAGCAGCGAGAGCGTAGGCAACCACTTTTCCAAACTGGAGGCTCTGCTTGCTGCTCTCTGCTTCTGCTGGAGATGGAATGCGGGGCTTGGAGCGTGTTAGGCAAGGGCTCTGCCTCGGACACCGCGCCAGCCCCTGAGCAGCTGCAACTCCCAAGGACAGAGTTCTGAGAGTCTGGTCCCATGGGGTCACCTTCCCTGGTCTCTGCATCTCTCCAGAAGTTTTCTGAGTTTCAGCCTGTGGAAGACTCCCCGCACAGGCGCGCCTCCGTTTCCACAGTTCATGGTAGCTCCGCTTTACACGACAGACACTCTTCTCTGCAGCCCTGATCCAAACCTAACCTCCTTTCCTGTCCCCCGGTTCCCTTCAGACAGGACAATGGGCAAGCACAGCTCGCTGGAGTCCCTTGTCTGTCATCTGAGGCCAGAGCAAAATGCCTTTCCTCTATGTGCTGGATGTGACACCTCGACCGTGCAGAAACATGGATGTTCCTCTGGGCGCTAAGGTTACGTCTCCAGGTGGCAGAAGGACGGAGTCACACCTGGCAAAGGTCAGTCCATCAGAGAGGGCAGCGTGGGGTGAGCACTCGCCCTGCTGGCCGCAGGTGGTGTGGAGCAGTGTTCTCCACCAGTGTCCATGGAGAGGGTGCCCCTCATTCTGTCACTTGTTCATGATGTGCCTTGTGTCCTGTTCTGTCCTAGCACCTGGAGCATTTGAAGTGCTGGCTCAGGGGCAGGTGCTGGCACTGTTGGGGTGGCCCTGCCAGCTCCAGAGGCAAAGCGCGGCCTGAGCTCTCGCTGGGCTCTAACAGCAGCCTGGATCCTTGGGGCGCAGCAGCAGCGCCCGCAAGAAGCCCCACTCAGTCCACCAGTTTTCGAACATCCACTCAGTGCGTGAGGCAGGGCTCACAGCGTTTAGGCAAGGCCTGTGTCTTCAGAAGCCCTGCCTGCTATAAACCGGGTGGGCAGAAGGAAATCTGTGTTCTGAGGAGCAATCTGACCAGGTGAGAGGGCAGGCCTTCCGCAGGAGGTGGCTCTGGGTTTGGAAGCGGCAGGACCCTGAATTGGTGGCAGCAGGTGGAGGCTTCCTGGCAGAGGCATCCAGCCAAGAATGGAACCTGCAACCGAGGCACCGAAGCCAGGGCTACAGAGCCCAGACCTCAGTGAGGCCAGAGGCCAAGCAGAGGGACCTGGAGTTGACCCTAAGAACACACAAGCACTCAGGCTTTCTGAGTGTAGCCTCATGACCAGGTGTGTGTGTGAGCAGTGGGGTCTGCACTTCCAGAGGAGGGAAGGCTGAGTCGTCCCCGCCCAGTCTCTGGGAACGTGAGGGGCGCCCATTCCCAGGGAGCTGCTTAGGCAGGACCGGGTGGGGCGTGCCCTGGTTTCCATGTCTGTGCTCCTCCCCACACACAACTGCTGGAGACGGGAAATGTGCTTGGGAGCTTTGAAGCAAAAGGGACCTACTGACCCAGACTTGTGCATACAAGTTAATGATACCTCCGAGCTGTCCGTCAGGGGTCATTGAGAGGAATCTGGCCTTTCCAAGGCTGCCAGGCCCTGAGGCTGTGGGCAAGGCTCTTCGCTAAGAGTCTGGAGAGCAGAGGCTGACGGCTCTCTCTTCTAATAGGGCTATAGCCAAAATGCCGGCACGCACCTAACACCTCTTGCTGAGGTGGCTCTGTGAGGGAGAGGCTGCAGGGACAACTCAAGGTGAGAGCCTTCACCGACAGCAGAATCACAAACCGACACCCCCGTGGGCATGGGGTCAGAGCGCCTGGGTCCACGCATGTGCACACAGGACCCTCCAGCACTTGGCAGCAGCAAAACCCCCCGTCCAACACGGCCATTTCTTGGAAGAGTAACGCACACGGATCGACTGTATTTCCACAAACGGGCAAGAAGCGACTGGGCAATGGTGGCACAGGGCTGGAGGGTGCTCCGAGCCCCGGATGTGCTCAGGAGGCCCAGCGGGAACCAGGAGCTTGTCATTCCTAACTGCCCGGCTTGCACAGAAAGGTGCTCTGCCAGGGGACCTGCCAACCCTCATTCCAGGATGATACAGAGGAGAAAACTAACAAGAAAAGGGGGTACTGCCCCCACCCCGCCCAGGAAACAGCACAGCTGATGGTGGGGGAGGCAGGGCGGCCTCAAGGTCAGGTGAGAAACCTGAGCCCTAGGCCTCCCTCCTGGCCAGTGTTATTACACAGGCAGGCACACCCGCCCTCACCCTCCATGACACAAGCCCTGGAGAAGCAAGAGAACAAAGAAGACCCCTGCCCTCGGGAAGCTTGCACAGAGCCAGGGAGAGGGAATCAGGCAGGCAAGCAAAATACGCTCCAGGATGGGCGATGGTAAGTGGTGAGTGAGAGAGGGCTGCGCTGGCCCGGTGGGGCCGAAGTTCACAGAGCAAGTCCAGAGGCCTCCCCAAGGAGTGGCACTGGAGTCAGGCCTGAAGATCGGGGTGGGCGGCCAGCAGAACGCAGGACAGTCAGCTGAATGGTGAACACGCTTCAGCACAAGTACTTGCCAGCCCTGTGGGGATCTGCTGCATTTGGTGGCCCTATATGGGCATAGCAGGCAGAAGGCCCAGGGAGGGCAGGGCTGACCCCGCAGGCCAGCGAGCTGCACAGGTGCCTGGGGACAGGCCCTGCAGCCCTGGAAGGTCTGGGCTTGGACTCCAAGTAGGAAAACTTTTGAAAAATTATGCCGTGTGGAACATGATCTGACTTAGGTCTTAAAGGCTTATTCTGGGTATTTGGTTGAAAACAGATTAGGGAGCTGGGGCAAGGCAGGGCAGGGGGCTGCTCGGGGGCAATGGCAGTAGTAAGGTCCCACCTCTGTACATATGTGCCAAAATGTGCATGTAAGTTGCGGGAGAATGCACTCCGAAGCTCCATTCAGGGCCCCTCCATCAAAGATTTCTCCAGAAATCCTAGTATGCATCACTTATGGAAGGAAGGGAATCAGTTCTCCAAATAGATTTTATTAACTTACAAAAAATGCCATGCTAAGGAATTTGCCTTAAGCCCTGCATTAACATGTTTAAAAAATAAATGAGCCCTCATCCCAAAAGGGGAAGTTTCTGACAAATCTCAAGCTGTCCCTATCACCAGAAAACCAAGACCAGATGGAGCTGAGGACTAGGGAATACACCTTTGCTGATCCAGAAGCATGGGCCAGCGGGGCTCCAGACCTGGGGCTTCTGGCTGGATGGGGACTTGGCTTCAAGGTTGTGTTTCTGCTTTTTCAGAGCAGGGTATCACGGAGGGCCTTTCAAAAGCACACACACCCGGCCATCTGCTGCAAACCTATGGTGACAGTCTATTCCCTACCATCACCTCCCCAGACCACTCAACTCTCCTACAGAAACCAGCAATAAAGACTTCAAAGAACCAACACACCACGTCATTGCCACATACTTCAGGTCATATAAAAAACAAAACCAATGTGTCTTCCTTTGTTAGAAGCAGCAGGCTAACATAACCCTCTCCAGATGACATTGATGACCCTTGACCAATGCTTCACCCTATAAAAACAATAATTTCACTTTCAGCTTAATGAAAAGATACAGGGAATAATCTCATATTAGCTTGGCCTGTGAAACATAAATTGTATCCCTTCTCTGAAAACACAGAAGAAAAGATACTTTAGTTGTTACAGCAGTTTAATAGCCAGCAATGGCGGACACACATCCATAGACAAGGCTCTATGTGGGAGACTGGCCTCCCACCCTCCAGGGCTAGACTATGTCTGTGTGGTTTGGGGGCTGTTTTCTCAGAATCTCTGTCCCCTTGGCATGGAAAAGAATTTCTGCAAACCACAAATCTTGAGTTCCTAGGTGTCTTATAAAACAAAGACACTATAAAACAAGCCAATAATTATAATTATTCCAATTATTAGGCAGAGAAAGAGTATGTAAGTATATTTCACAGGCATGCTTTGCTTAGGAACCCAGTCTTCAGCCTGGCCAGTGTGCTACTTGCCAGCATCAGTTTACTGCTGTGAAATCTGACCTCATGAGAAACACCTGCCTGTCTCAGGTGACCCACCTCACACAGGGAAGAGGCCGTGCTGGGTTAGGCACTGGTCTCTAGAGCTTCTGAACTTGATCAGCTGAGGCACACCAGCACTGACTCCCCAGGACCTGGCCCCATCTCCTGTGGCTGCAAAGGGCTGTTCCTCTGAGAACACCCTCTCTGTTTACAGCAAGCTGCCTACACAGTCCACCTAGCAGGAGGCAGAACCCTAGACTGATCCTTGGAAACTGTCTAGGTGTTTCATTCATAACTTCAGACAGCGAATCAGCAGAAAAGAGGGATGTGCATTAAAATTATTCTACGTGGAGTTTTAATGCACACTGCACCCTGATTCCCACTAGCCATTTAGGCCAATGCACTGGTAAAAATAAGTTTGTAAAGACACAAACAACCCAAACGCCAAGGGCTTGCTGGCTGATTTTTTAAAAATTTCTAAGATCATCGACGATGACTTTCTATTGGTGTAATTTTCTTAGAGAAAATTCTACACATTGAAGGAGAAATTCACATCCTACCTAATGAGCAAAATCACATTCTTCAATGTTATCGATGTGAAATTCGAACCCGATTTCCCTCTAAATCCCCTTAAATGCAATCGCAGCTCAAAGCGGTCCCTTATTTGCACAGACAGAACGTGCGCAGCACCGACACCTCGGAGGATGGATTCACTGTGCTTTGCAGGCCAAAGAAGCAGAGCTTTCTGCCCATCACTCCCCGGAAACCCCCACTGCGATTTGGATGCTGCCCGCGATGGAGGCCCAGACAGCGGAGGATGGCCAGCCCAGAATTCGGGCAGAGGCACCTGCTGCGCGGGAGGCGGGAGGAGGCCTCTGCAGAGGCCCAGGCCTCGGCTGAGGCTCGCGCTCACCTGGTACGCGCAGCTCTCCTGATGGACCATCTCGGCGCATCCTAGGGCGCAGACCCACAGCAGCGCGGCGCGGCGAGGCTGCGGGCAGGCGCGGGGCAGCGCGGGCAGCGCCCGGGAAGATGGATGCTGCCGCTGAGCAACCTGCGCAGCCGCCCAGTGCGGGCGGGGCCGGCGGGAGGGCGGGCGCAGCTCCGCGCCACCAGCCAATGGCACCGCGGCACGGAGGGCCGCCGGGCCGCGCGACCTGCGGGTGCCGGCGAAGGCGGTGACCGAGTGGGCAGGCCAGGCCGCGCCGAAAGCCAGGCCGCGGGAGGGGCGGCGGCCGATGATGCGTGGGGCGCTGGGGCCTGCGAGCCCGCCCGCTGCCGCCCTCCAGGACCGGAGAGCTGGAACTTTCAACAGGCTGAGGACCTGAGGACCGGGGAGGGTGCTTTCCGTGCTGGGCTTGGGAAATATTGGTCAACTTTGCAACTAAAGGGAGGGGCTTCGCTCTTTGTAAAACACTATTTCGTGACGTCTTAGAGACATTTATTTTTTATTTTTCTGCATTTAAGGCAAATAGAAATAAGTGGGATAATTCCTATATTTTTTGAGGGAGAACTTTTTAAAAATATTAGTATAATTTATTCATTCCATGCGAGTGTCTGTTAAAAAGCTTCTTAACCTATGTATTCTCAAGTTGACTCTAACATAGACACTCGGGACGCAGCAGCACGGCCCGGAAGGCCACCACCCCACCCGAGATGCGCCACGGAGACAGCTCTGGACTTGCAGACCACAATAAAGGAATACCGGGGGGCCATCTGTGTGTCTGGGAAAAACCCCAGGGTCAATTTCTGAGTGACTTCAAGGACCCTGTTAGGCCTTTAGGAAATGCAAATTCCTCACCATAACCTAATGACCGAAAATTAAGGGGCGAAAACATTTCCTTATCCACATTCCTCAGTCGCCACTGGCAGCTCATATAATTTCCCTAAGCACGTAAGTGACACTCAAAAAAAAAAAAAAAAAAGTGACTGAATTTAAGTCACCAAATTAAGCAAATTGGAAGGACTATTATTTTAAGGCGCTTTAATATCCTTCCATCTCCTCAAAAGTTCTTCCTCGCACCAATAACCAGCCTCCATTATGCTACGGATAGGGAAGACGACCCAGGTTTGCCTGGAACACAAAGCCAGCATGTTAGGTTCTCACATGGCGCACTCTCCTGAGGAATTCTGAGTTAGTTAGGGAGGTTTAGCAGCGGATTTTTAATTTAATAACAACTACTCTGTTTCTTGGAAAGAGGCAAAACTCCATTTTTATAAATACTTTTAATTTTTGTTATTTGAGGCTCAAATGGGAGAAAAGCTCGCTCCACTAATCCCATTCCACTATTGTTTGTATTACACACTCATCTGGGCCTTCCCAGTGGGAGTGGGAGAGGTGGCAGCAACACAGATCCAGGGAAAGCAGACCTGCCGAAGCTCCAGCCTCCTCCCAGGGAGCTAGAGAGAGAGGCAGGCCCGTACCAGGTGCAGGACCAAGTGACAGCTTGGTGTGTGAAGCAGAGCCAGGGCAGGCGCTGCGCCTTCGCCCTGCTGCAGGAAAGAGGACAGAAACATCCCAGGGAGAGAGACAACACCCCCCCCCCCCAGCACCATCCTGCCACTGGGCCTTCCACACGGCAAAGACACTCTCCCCCGTGCAGATCTTGGCTACTCAAGCAACAATGACAAAGATGTTGGGCCCTGGGTGTAGCGAGGGAGGTGGCCAAAGGGAAGGAGTCTGGAGACAGGACAGGTGGGCTGACCACCAGGCTCCTTCTGGGGACAGCCCTGCCTTCAAAGGTCCGGCACTTCACCCGCCAGCTCCTCCGGATCTGGGAACCTCTGAGCTCAGCAGCATGCTCCCAAGTGAAGGCCGCTTGCTGGTCTCTGCTCTCTCCTGGAAACATGAAGGGGCTGGATCTATTACATAAGCTCCCGGAGACATTTATCATGTGTGATTAAAAAAGTCCACACATGATCCTGATCTTCACAGTTGCTACTCCATAAATAGGGTTGGTGACTCAGAGTGGCTCTGGGGAGGGTGGATTTCTGACAACTACATCCAAATCCTGTCGAAAAACCTCCCGAGAGATACAAACAAGTCAGCAAAAGGAGCAGAGGAAGCAGGCGTCTCTGTACAGTCACTCACTGGAAAGGGACACTGTGTTATAATTTTAATGACAATTTGACAATTTGCTAGTGCAAAAAAAAAAAAAAAAAAAAAAACTTTAACAAACCCCAGCTGTCCCAAGAACATTTGAGCTAGAACAATTTGCCACCTGACATTAATATTTGTTGTTTTCGACTAAAACACATTGACGAACTTTCAATTTTAAGCAGTCTGCATAGCCCCAAGAGCCTTTTCTCTGGTCCTTACACTTCTCTTACCATTAAAGTACACTTTTCCTATTTAGATGGGACCTTGAGAGGCCTGAGAAAGTTGGCACCTGCCCACCACCAAGAGAACAGCATCCAACTACGGAAGACAAGCCGCAAATGTGATTTTCTGGGTTGGTGGCCAGCGAGTGGGCTCCACATCCGACAGCTCTGCCACAGCCTGCCAGGCCCCAGTGTGGCCACAGCAGGTGGGAGGACCCCAGGTCCTGAGGGTGGAGACTCAAGAGGGCAGGGCTGCCTGCAGAGCCGCCTGCCCCACCACCAGGGGAGGACCCAGGAAGCAGCCCTCCCAGCCACCCAGCCCGCCAGCCTCTGGAACCTGAGGGCGAACCTCTGCTGTCTATAAGCCACTCGGGTTCACAGCGTCTGGTGATGCAGCCTGTGCAGACATAGTCAAATGCAGAATGGGGCTCTCCAGACTTGGAGAAATAGCCCCCTTCCACAGAGCCAAGCAGGCGGCTTTGAAATCAACCTACCATAAAGTTAGGGGAGGCTGTAGTGCGCTTTTACCCAAATCCAGATTAGAGGCATGTTTTAAAGGAAGAGAGTATTTCTGCTGAGATATCCTTCCTGTTTCTACCACCAGACAAACGATTGTGTCTTTAACCCCCCATTTTTTTTTCAATTAGACAATTACTAGCAACAGAATAAAGGGGTTTTATTTGGACAGTAAATACAGGGTAAAAAACCACAGCAGAGGTCCTTCCGAGCATAGTTTCAGAAGTGAATTACTGGGGTCAGAAAGTGACCTAGAAGGGACATAGGAAGCTTCCTGGCACATGTGTTATGAGTTGATTAGTGGTATAAACCTGTCAAAACTCACTGAATAAGATATTTTAAATTTGTGGGTTTCATTATATATAAAATTTACCTTTCAAGGGTAGAAAGAGCCAGTTACCACAATCTGAACTCCCAATTAACAGTGTGCAGGCTGAAGTCTGTAGGGGACATTTGCTGGTGATTAAGCTCATCCTAAATTCATGAAATAAATAAGCGGAGCTGGTGGACAGCTGAGTGGCAGGCTGAGAGCCACAGCAGAGCGAGGCCACTGACCTCAGCGTGCAGTCCAGGGGGCACATGATGGGCACTTGCGAAACAATTTGTGCCTTAATACATCCACAAGGATATGCTGGGAAACACGATGTCCCTGACCCAGAGGACAAGATGGCGCCACCACCCTAACGCTCTGAGCTGCTCCTGAGAAGTGCGGAGAGCAGGAGAGGGTTTATGTGGCTCTACGTGGTGTTACTTTACAAAGCAGCAGGAAAAAAGAAGTAGTGGGCTATCAGGGAAGAGGGGTTCCTGGGACAGCCCCCCAAAGAAGAGAGAGCTGCAGCAGCGGCTGGAACACACATGGCGTGGCCTGATGGGGGCTCTGGCAGGGCTTCCTGCCCGGCGCATCCCCAGCGTCCCCCAGAGTCTCAGGACCCCAGGGTGGAAACGAGCTCTGGATGTGCCTGCAAGCTGCCCCTGCCCTCCCGGGTTGGGAGGGCACCGCAGGGCACAGTGGCTGCCAAGGGAGACTCGTGTCCCCAGGGTCCTGCGCTTGCTCAGGGGAGGCCCAAGAAGAGTACTGGGCCAACGAGCGAGGTGGTCGGCCCCCGGGCTGGCTTCCCTGGTGCTCTTGCTCTGTTTCCTGGGTGCTGTCCCCAATTCCTGACACATCGTGGGCCCCCAACCAACAATGGACGAAGCCACGCCCAGGGCCACCTGGCTTCTCCAGCCATGCTTCCCTGTCCTGCTGACCACAGGGCTACTCCTGGCTCCTGGGCTGACGGGGGGATGAAGTGGGGGCCCTCTGAGGCAGCTCACGGGTTCTCAGCAAGAGACAGAGGGTTTCTCCCTGTCCTGATTACAGGCAACGGCCACCACCCAAGGAATACAGAGGCCTGCAGGAGAGAGGAGACCACACGAGAGTGGGAAGAAGACACGGACACACTCCAAGATGTGGAGGAAAGAGCTGAGGCCCCGCTGGTCAGCGCCAGGGTGAACAGGAACAAGGTGGTAAGGTCTCGAGGCCATTGTGGGATGGAACTCATGCCCTGGAAAGAAATGAGGACATCAGGAGTGTGAGCCGGGCTGACGGAAGCGAAGGTCTTCTGCACAGGAAGGACCATGGAACCTGCAGAAGTGGACAGGTTGAGGGAGGAACGAGACAGCAGCAAGCCTGTCATTTGGGGCATGACCCCATCCCGCCTCCCCTGGCAAAGGCCCACACCACAGTCCCCACCTGGAACTGAGGTTGCTACGCTGCACACATTGAGATGAGGAGAGAACCCCAGCTCCCAGGGGCCCACAGGATGACTGCCTGGGTCTGCAGGGGGAAGAATCAGGCAGAGAAACACTGGTCCAATGCTGTCGGCTTTGAAGACGGGGAGAGGCTGCAGCCCAGGGAGGTGGGTTGCCCGTAGAGGGCGGAAAAGGCCAGGAAAGGGGTCTCCGTGGAGCCCCCTAAAGAATGTAGCCCAGGGAGACGCATGTCCAACTCCTGACTTTCAGAACTGCACAGCCATAAACTCGTGTTGAGTTCAACACGGGGCGGTCTGTTGCTGCCTAAATAGAACGCCAGCGTGGGTGGAGGCCACGGGCTGGGGACAGAGGGTGCAGAGGAAGCTGGAACTAGCACCCAGGGTCGGAGGGTGGGGCCTGGCGGAAGGCATGCTTCCATGGCTGTAGCAAGTGGAGGAGGCACACCAGAGCCAGGGCTGACTGTGCGGGAGTGCAAAGACCGGAGGGACCAACTTCAGAAGTGCACGCGGGGGAGGAAGCCCAGTGCGTGTGCTCAGAGGAGAGTGACTGAGCAGGGAGCACCTCACTGAGGGTGGGCCTGAGTGTGGCAGAAGCGGAGAGGCTACTGATGGGATGGTGTCCCTGGGAGACCCAAAGGCAAGGTAGGCAGCAGGGACAGAGCCTGCCGGGGGCGGGAAGGTGAGGATGGTGGACAGAAAATGACCACAAGGGCCGGTGTTGGAAGAGGTGGTCCAGGACCAGCCAGCAATGCTCACGATGCCTTGGAGCCGAAGATGCAGTGAGCCATGTCACAGAGAACGTGTGGTGCAATTGGGGACACGGAGCACACACCACGGCCAGCCTGGTCTGGGTCCTTGAAGGAGCTACTGGAAGGTAGGGCCGCCAGGCAGAGAGGCTGAGAGGGGGACCAGACAGGCCAGGAGGGTGCGGGGGAAGCCTTTCCATGAGATTCCTAAAATGTGCCAGGTATGGGTCAGGAGGAGGCAAGGGCTTACCCAACATAGCAGGAGAGCGTCAGAGGTGCTAGATTTAGAGAATGAGCAAGCAGAAGACAAGGCCAGAATCGTGGGCAGCTCAGCCTGGTGAAGTTAGTACCCTGGTGTCAGGCAGACGTCCACGTGTGTGCTAAGCAGAGGAAGGGATGCAAGCGCCAAGAAGCACGTGCGTGGGCCACACTCTGCTGACTCCGCGCTGGCCCTAGCCTCTGCCAAAGGCAAACCCAATCCCAGCTCTGTCAGGCAAGGCAGTGTACTCGCCATCTCTGACAGAGCTGGCGTGTGCCCCTGGAGACGCTTCTGCTTCACAGGGACCATTTCTCAACTGCACCCCCAGGTCATGACCACATCTGCAGTGAAGGTGGAGGCACAGGCTGGACGCATGCCCATAGGGACAACATGGTCCCCCCAGCCTAACCACAGCTCGTAAGTGCTTCAGCCCCTCCCATCCCACCTGGCTTCTGCTGTGTGCTTTAGGCAGACTTAATGAATGGTGCGATCTGACTTTGGGGACAGAATGCAGGGCAGAGGGTGGCAGGTGCTACTGCCTCGTTTCCACACTACAGACCTGGGCAGGAAGCCCCAAAAGAAGCTGGTACCCTAAGGCCAGGACAGGAAGCCAGGGAAAGGTAAGAACCAGCAGCTCGTATTCCCTCTCCTTGTATTTATGAATAAGAAACCTACTTGTGAATTTTATAAACTACATAAAATCATTTACTCAGAAGCTTGACTACTCATTACATTTATGTTTTATTACCTCAGGTAATAAATTTAAAAGTTTCCTAAGAAAATTATTAGTATGGTGTCACTTTTTTTTTAAGTATTCGAATCTGCTTTTAAAATGTAACCTCTATGCAAAATAATCAAAAATGTATTTATCAGGATAAAATTGTTCCTATTTCAAATTTACATTTACCTATTGTATCTCTTAATGACAATACAAGGCTTTTGTTATACACACGTATTTGGAAATGGAATTTAGAGGTGTCAGTACAGTCTTACTCCAATTGTAATTTGGGGTTTATTTCAGTATTTGGTTGGGTTGTGCCTTATCAAAAGAACCCTGTTTCATGCAGATAGGTCGCTGCAGATGGCCCTGTTCTTAGCGGGTGCAGCCGTCGGGGTGTCTTTGTTACACACATCCAGAGGTTGGAAAGCAAAGTAGTAAGAACTCTATTTCCAACTGATCTGCTGCCAACATGCAGCAAAGGCTCACGTCTCCCTACGCACAAGAGGAGGAGAGAGTGCCCGTACTCCCAGCAGTGCCCGTCACAAGCAAGATACCTTCCCCTGAGCGCTGACCGCTGCTGGGCTGGATGAGAGGTGGGGCCAGCGGAGTCCAGGCAGCTGGGATCCCCTCTCCTGCCTGCATGTGCACCAGCCTGCAGCTTTCTGGACAGCAGGGACAGGGCTGCACCTCAGTCGGGCCAATGATAGCGTCAATATTGTGAGGCTTGAAAGGTCACCTGGCAGGAAGAATTAAGTATGCAGCTCTTAAAAAAGGAGGTGGAGAGAACGACTTCACATGGCCGATAAGGAACGAAGTCACTCCGTGACAAGGGGAATGTCACGTTCTTCTTATACAGCCTCATGGGCCGGCTTTTCTCCCGTGGACAATCTCGCGTGGGGATGTATTCTGAATTACATTTGTGTTTTAGAACTCTAATTTCCAATTTTATTTTCTGGGGGTTGAGGATGAGGTGCTCAGCAACTCAGTAAAATGGGTGCAGATTAGTCTCTAAAAACTTGTGCAACCCGAGTTGCTACAGACGGTTTGTGGCCCACTGCGTCAAGCAGAGCTCCAGCAGCAGCCTTGCTCTGCCCGCAGGACAGACAGGCTGGACTCCACTGAGCTGCCTGGGGCCATGGACAGCACACACAGTCCTTCCCCTCCCCCACGCTGCTTCCTGCCCAGAGGCGACCAACATTCACGTGCCGCAGGAAATCGGCAACTGGGACACAGGTCAATCTGGGTGACGTCTACAGGGTCCCATCCCAAGTTTAGGTCACGTTTAAGGACCATTCCTTTTAGTCTCCACTTCCCAGCCTGGGAAGGCAGAGAAAGCAGTGATGAAAAAGTATAAATCTGCCAGAACAAACTCAAGACTTTTCCAATAGAGTTAATCTGGTTTTTCAAGAAGGGCCAAGCCACAGTCTGTGTGTGTGAGTGAGAAGGGGCAGGTGTCCCTGCAGGTAGCCAAGTGGCCCCAAATACTCAGTCCACTGCGACGAGTGCATCCAGCTAACGCAATTCACCAGTCCCCTGGCTTCTGGAAAGGGTGGCAGATCAGAGTTAGGTGGCAGGTGTGGGGAAAGGGACTGACCCTGCTATCGAGGAAGGTGACCTCTAGTGGACAACTGTGTTCCCAACTGGGTCCAGGGAGCAGGATAACAAAGGGAAAGATGTTAATGAGACCCACCATCTGACACTTCAGTGGCCTTTAAAATAACGATTGTGACTTAAGTACATAATTCAGTGACTTTAGTAAAGGCAAAGCTTGCACTAACGCTAGTATGTCTACAGTTACGGGCCAGACTGTCCTGGATGGTTCTGGACAGGTGGACTGGTGAATTGCGTTAGCTGGATGCACTCGTCGCAGTGGACTGAGTATTTGGGGCCACTTGGCTACCTGCAGGGACACCTGCCCCTTCTCACTCACACACACAGACTGTGGCTTGGCCCCTCTTGAAAAACCAGATTAACTCTATTGGAAGAGTCTTGAGTTTGTTCTGGCAGATTTATACTTTTTCATCACTGCTTTCTCTGCCTTCCCAGGCTGGGAAGTGGAGACTGAAAGGAATGGTCCTTAAACGTGACCTAAACTTGGGATGGGACCCTGTAGACGTCACCCAGATTGACCTGTGTCCCAGTTGCCGATTTCCTGCGGCACATGATTGTTGGTCGCCTCTGGGCAGGAAGCAGCGTGAGGGAGGGGAAGGACTGTGTGTGCTGTCCATGGCCCCAGGCAGCTCAGTGGAGTCCATTCCTGGACCAGGAATCAAGGAGCTGGTCTGGGCTTGGCTGTGCATCTCAACAGGCATGTTCCCTTGGAGCCACTTCATGCCTGTGGACCTTTCCTAATCTTATAAAAGGGCGAGTGTGTGTGTGTGGTACTGGGCTTGAAGCTGGGGCACTTTCCCACTGAGTGCATTGTAAGCCCTTTTTATATTATTGTGAGACAGTCTTGCTAAGCTGTCCAGATGGGCCCTGAACTCGTGATCCTCCTGCCTCAGCCTCCTGAGTAGCTTGTATTACAAGGGCACACAACTGCGCCTGGCTACAATGGGTTGATTTGTGAAGGCCCCACCCTTTTCAGGCCATTAGATGGTGTGGCAGTCACCTTTTCAACTCTATGGCCAAGCGCTGGACAAGAACAACTGAGAGCAGGAGAATTTTATTGGTGCTCACAGTTTCAGAGGGTCAGAACATGGCCAGCGCCCTGGACCAGAGCTGAGAGGGAACATCATGGAGGAAGGGCAGAGGAGGCAAGCTGCTCAGCTCATGGCAGCCAGGAAGCAGAGAGAGGGAGGAGCCAGGGACAGATGTAGTCCAATGCCGTCCCCAGTGACTGCTTCCTTCAGCAGCCCTACCTGCCTGCAGTAGCCACCCAGCAGCCCTTGCACGTGACCAGTCCATGATGGCCTAATCCACTGATAAGGTCACGCTCCCATAATCTAATCGTTTCATATCTAAACATCTGTATTGTCACATGGGCTTTTCGGGGACGCTTTATATACAAACTGTAACAGATGGCTGTCCTTTAAAGTTCAGTTCATTTTACACAATGAGTTTTCCAAATGAGCAACACAAAATTGATATCACAAATATAGTATGTTCAGCATTGGGTGAGTCAGCAAAGCAAGACCAGACTTCAATCCAAGGTCTTCTGGTTAGGGACATAAGGAAGGCAGAGGTAGGGCTGTGTCCTTTTGCACTGATCACAAAAACATTTCAAATGCTGGATCACTAGCTCATGAAAATTCAGTTTATTATGAAAGTCACTATTTTTAAAAAGCTTTACTTCTGATGGAAAAAGGGAATGGACTAGTGGAACACACCTTGTTCATCAACTGACGATGTTTTTTCCTGGTATGTCACTGGGATGTAGCACAGAAATCGGTGGAACTAGGGTAACTCATGGATGAACTGTGACGTAATCTCTAAGGAACTGTTAAAGCTCGCCAGTGTGTCCCGAATCTTCTTTCTTATACAGAAGCAGTGTCAGAAGCCTCTGGGTGACCACAGGGTCAGTTCTAAGAGCTGGGCTTCTCCAGCTCTAACAGGACAAGAGGCCAGAAACAGCACTATTTTACAATCTTTCCATCCCAGCTTCTTGAGGACATGTCCAGATTATTTTTATTGCTGAAAGAACAAATGCGAATCTAAAACATTTTCTGAAGTATAATAAAAGGGCCAGAAAAACAGTTAATGATCCTGTGAACTTGCTTTATCTTCAAGATACTGAACTAGAAAAGTTTCTCCTCTTTCAGAAGCAAATTCAATCAGAATATGAGCCACCGGTTAGGGTGCGATGCTGCCGCACGGTGGTGGGGGACTCCGGAGGGAGGCTGGCACCGCCTGGGCTGCTCCTGAACAGCGAGCTCAAGGCCCACGACCCTGTCTCCTGTACCCTCTAGCTCAAGCCAGTCTTTGTGGAGAGCACAGCCAGCCTTTCACCCATGGCAAATTCCTTGTGGAGAGCACTCGGGCTTTTTCACATTTACTATGATTGCCACCGGAGAAGTCGTGGTCCCCCGGGTCCCCGAGAAACCTGCTCTGACCCACTGTCTCCTCCATCACTCTAGGTGATGCCTGAGGACCAAGGGCTGGTTTATTTTCTCTCTTGAAATTCAAAGAAAAGCCCAGAAACGAGCAGATTCCTTACTGCAGGACACCCACACGTCTCCTCGGCTGTCCCTGGCTCTGCCCTGTGAGGACTGGGGGCTGGCCGAGCTCCGCAGAACGGGGAGCCCTGCACAGTCAGCGTAGGCTACTGTGCTTGTTCCGAGGCTTCTAAAGTCAAATTCACGGTCCAAAGCACCTTGTGATTCCCTTGGCAGGGCTGTCACTGCCACTGAGAGAAGGAGAAGGTGGCAAATTCACAGAATCCCCTTTGGAAAGAAACCCGGGCCGCTCACTCCCCTGGCTGCCCTGATGGAATGATGCTGGTGGCCTCCTGCTTCTTGATGATGTCCCCAAAGGGTCACAGGAGGCGAGGCCTAGTGGAAGGCCATGCTGTGAAGGGCACCTTCCCAGGCACCAGGAGGTGAGCAGCCTCCTCTGCCACAAGCTCCTGCCACAAGGAACTGTCAGGGCCAAGTGCTAGAAACTTCTGAAACCATGAGCCAGAATAACCCTTTCCACCAGGTAAGCTGATTTTCTCAGGAATTCTGTCACAGGGAAGGAAAGCTAACAGAGACGTCGCCAAGCTTGGGGTGCAAATGGCCTTAGAGCTTCCTGGGAATGCTGAGCTGCTGCCACTCAGGCCTTGGTACAAGCTGCTTCTCAGCTGGACGCTGTCCCCTTCACTGCAGTCGCTTGAGAGCCAGAGGCTTTCCTCAGTCTCCACGCCAGTAAGCTCTGCTCCCCTTCCTCTCAGTGCTCTGCACAACTGTGACTGCTAAGTTCCTCCTGGGATGTAGGACATTGGTGTCCTTCACAAGACGGGATGCTCCTGGGACAGGGGGATCCATCACATCCACTGCGATACCTGTGGCCCCCTGCACGCAGTGGGCATCTGAATGAGCGTCTAAGCAAATGTGTGTAGGAAGGAATGGACATTCTCTCACCTCAGGGCCTTGGGGCCTAGGGGAGGAGTGTGCCTGTGACCAGCCGTGACTAATGTGACTGACACTGTGGCCAAGCTGACCAAGTGGCAACTTAGGACAAGCAGAGCCCACCTGGGAGCCTGTGGCCTCTGAGGCTCCTCTCTCCTCCCTGTGAGTTGGCTGTGGAAGGCTCAGAGGGGCCGGCCAGGGACAGACTGACGTGCCAGTCAGCCCCGAGGGTCTAACTGTTGACGGCTCCCCAGGTAACCGTCACACTCCCTAAGCTCAGGAACCAGAGGACCATCCTGGTTCGACTCCAAATTAGCAAGAAGAAAAAAATAGCATAGTGTTTTGCTTCTCCCTTCTCAATTTACCATTTATGTGATGAAGTTTTAGTTCCGGGAGGTAGCTTGGCAAAATTAGCAAATGATTTGATGTTGCCAACTTGTGAATCCTAAAAAAGCCTAAGTGTAAAAAACCAGAATTCTTAAAGATGATAAAGTTTCCTTGCTATTTTTCTAATCAACAGAACAGGATGCCAAATGACCAGCAGGAAGACAAATGGGCTTGTAAAGGACGGGTATCTTTAAATTTGCCTGCCTACCATAATGTCGGCTGGAGAAAAAAGGGGGAAAAAAAAAAATGAAAAAGAGATGTTTCCTTAGAAGAAAGCAAGCAAATCAAAAATGATCAAAATAACAAGAAGTAACCTACAATTCAGCTGTGACTTTCCATGAAGTTCTGCAGCATCTGAAGAAGGCCCAGGAATGTGGCTAAGTCTCCCCTTCAAAGGTCCTGTCCTGCCTGCAGCAGCCCTGCCAGCCCACGCTGGCGACTCCTGTATGCAGCATGCCTGCCCTGCTCCCTGCGTGGGTGGCTGCAACTCCTGGCTCCCGCCCTGTGTGCAGCAATGGCAGGCCTGGCAGGGCTGGACAAGAAAGCCCCGTGCTGTCGTTCAGCAGTGGCCCCCAGGGGCTGGACAGTGACACCTGCCAGGGGACTGAGCTCTGCCCAGGGTGAGTGCAGTGAGGTCCACATGGAGGATGACCTGCCTGGTACACTCTGCCTGCCCTGTACACGTCACCTCCCTCTTGAGATGGATGTACACACCAGGGAAGTCAATGTCCCACGCAAAAGGAGGTAAGGTACAGCCTGGGGAAGAGGCCACCTCTGCCCAGCATGGATGCTCATCAGCCATCAACCACCCTACATATGAGGCTGGAGAGAGCTTTCAGATCCCAACTTACTAGTCAGGGGAGATGACCGCCAGAGGGGCACCTTCCTGAAAGTCATGCTGGCTCTTCATATGGAAACAATGTGACTGACAACCAGGAGCTGGTGAAGTTTTAGGTGCAATTAGCCTCTTGTTTACAAATGACGTGGTTGACCTGTTTTCCGTTATTTGCAATACACCTTTCCCTTTGAATGTTAATGCATGGATAGAACAATAAATCCCCTGATGGCCCCTTATTCAAAAAGTATTAAGAATCTCAGGAGGGGGCTGGGGTGCAGCTCAGAGATGAAGCACATGCAAGGTCTGGGTCTGATCCCCAGCTCTGAAAAAGCCAAATCAAGACAAACAAGAATTTCAGGCAGCCACAGCAGTGCATGAAGCAGCCCCCCCAGCTGCAGAGATCACCTGCCTGAAGCTGTCGGCTGATCTGGGCCTGCATCCCTTCTTCCTCCATTCTGACCTTTTTCCCTGCTCCCAGGACTAAATGGTGACTCGCCATCACCAACAATGCCCTCTGCAACCAACGTCACCCACGGCCTCTCATGCCCCAGCCACCGGTCCTGTGGTTCCACCCACTCTCTACATTAGGCAGTGCCGATGATCTAGCTGCACCGGGCTGTGTGTCCCAGGCACAGTGGCTTTCACACCCCACTGCCATTGTGCCTTCACTTTCTGCTCTAGGACCCATGAATGCAACAAACACCTCTCAACTCTCAAGCCAGCTCACCTGACCGCCCCCCACCCCAACTTCCTGTTTGCTTGGTTAAACCCCCTGGGGAGATTTGGCCCTGTGCCACTCTGTGCCACTCTGTGCCTGGAGAAAAATGTACAGCCACACTCCCTATCCCCAGGCCACTCAGCCCCCTGTTCCCCAGATGGCCAGGAAAGCCCTCCAAGAGCCAGACCTGTTGGCTGCGACTCCCTCTGCCCTTTGTCCTCCTGTTGTCTTTTCACAACTGAAGGGGCTGCACAGTCCCAGGTCCCAAGATCGGCCCCCACGGCCAGCTCCCAAGGCCTCTGGCTCCCACTGGCCCTCTTCCTGGCACAGCCTGTCCTTGCTGTCCTCCCCAGTCCTCCCACTTTACCTCCCAGAGCTGGCGTCCAGCGTGCCAGCCCCTTGCTGATGCAGCTGTCTAAATTAAATAAAGCCCAGACTGTTCCTCAGCCGCGCGGGTCACGTGCGTGCTCGACGCCTCTCAGGCTAGGGCTTCTGCACTGGACACAACACTGCCACGTCAGAAAGTCCTCCTGGCCAGCGCTCCACCAGAACGCCCAGGCCAGTCGCTAGAGGCCTGCAGCCAACCCTCAGTGCATCCAGCACAGGCCCTCAGCACCGGGCCGCTGCCTTCTGCTCGGATCCATCACCTCTCACCACAGAGGTTTCACCTCCCACCCTCCGCCTGGGTCTCTTCTCGACAAAGAGCCAGAGCAGTTCTGAAAGAGGGCGTGAGCCCACCACCCCTCAGGCCTGCTGGAACCCTGGGGTGGCCCCGTCTCAGAGCAGAAGGGAAGCTCAGCCAAGGGCCTGCAGGGACCAGCATTCACATGACCCGCCCTTCGGGTGCTCACCCCTGTCCCTGGAGGACGCCCTCTGCCCGTCTGAGCCCTCCCTCCCCAGGGCCCTGCCCTCTCTGCTCACTGCTGTGACTTGCTGGGCACGTCCCCAGATGCAGTGAGGTCTCCCCGATCACCGACCACCAGCGAGGCAGCATCCCTCCTCTACGCCTCCCCTGCCCCGAACTCACTTCTGTAGCACGTGCCACGTTCTAAACACCAGGGCAGCGTCTGTCTGCCGTTTAACTTGGAGCCACAGTAGCTCCAGAAGCACCTGCATGGCGCTCCCCAAGGCACGGGTGGCTCAGGCCCACGCTCTCCTCCTTGTCCTCAGGTCCAGTGACTTTGCCCCATAACCACCCATTGACACGGTGTAAACTTCTTTTTATTGCGACAGAATGAAAGTTCAAGATTTTTCAACATTGTCTACTGGTGAACTCATGGGAAGAAATGGCATTGCCTGGAGCTTATTCCTGGCATCCAAGGTAACTGCACGAGGGTCCCGTGATCACACTGATTCCAGACCTGGTTCTGCTCCTTCACAGGGGAAAGTCACCTTGAGCTACACAAATGACCTCAGGGCTGCCCTCCGAGGCCTATGAAGTCTTCTGAAAGAGTGCCCATCTGGAGTCTGGTCGGAGCGGGGAGTGGCCACACACAGAGTAGTTAGGAAGGTGACCCTGCAAACCAGGACAGCACCCTTCAAAGCTGTGTGGTCCCCTCCTGGAAATTCCAGAGCAGTCCTAACCCCTCAGTGGGCTCAGGGGGCGACACTCCCAGAACTGGACTCTGAGCCATCGCCGAGGTGGGAGCAGGGGTGCAGCCTCACCTGGGGAGCAGTCTGGAGACCCCCACAAGCCTGCAGTATAAAGCAGGGTCACATCCTGGACAAACTACAGGGGCCCCTGTGAGGCTCCATCAAGAGGCCCACTGATGATTACCACCAGGCTGCTCCAGGCCAGCAATCCCCTGCTGCAGACTGCTGTGCCAAAGCTTTCTCCTCCGGGAGCAGCCCAGGGGGAAGGGGTCTTCATGGAGCCCCTGGTGGCCAGAAAGCAAGAGGATGCTGAGCAGTAAGAGCCCTGCCTTTCACCTAGTGACGGTGGTTTGCTCTTTCCTCTGCTCTTTTGGTTTTTTGTCGGTCTGTTTGTTTGGTTTTTGCCTCAGAAAGTGGATGTAGATGGATTAGGAAGGGTGGAGGGTCTTTAAAATATGTCCATTAACTCTTTGACACTCCTCCCTTGAAGGGGTGGAGCCTAATCCCTTCCCTTTGAGTAAAAAGGGCTGGGTCTAGAGACCTCACAGAATAGAAATGAGAGGAAGTGACATGTCAGGACACATGAAGGCCTAAGGAGAGGGCGATGGAGAGGAGCTGAGGCCCCAGCCTGAGCCACAGGGGAGCATTCTCTGGGGAGGGGTCCTCCAGCCCCCAGCCTCCACATGACTGCAGCCTCCACAGACATGCTGCCTGGAGCCTCGAGAGGCCGGGAGCCAGAACCACCTGCTTCGCAGCCCTGGGATTCCTGACCATCAGAAACCGGAAGAGAAGAAAGTCTGCTGGGCGGAGCTGAAGCAATTAATAACAACGAGAGTGAGGACCTCACAGTTAAGCTTTCTTCATCTGAAGAAAGAACCTGGAACACATAATTCTGTTAATGTACAGATTCTAGGGTTGTCAGAGAGGAAAGGGGCCTGTGGTGTGACACAGATGGGAGGCCTCCCGTGGCCACAGCTGACCCCTCTGCAACGCCCAGCAGGCCGCTCGGCTTCTCCACGCCTGGTCTGCACGCATGTGCGGGAGGTGTGTGAGCAGGAGGGCAGGCCTGGCACACACACGTCATCCTGGCACAATGATGGCTGGCAGCACTGGGCAGCAGCAGAGCTCCCTGCCCAGGGCTGCCCAGGTCACCCCAAGGCCCTGCTGAGGCTGGTGGCTGCTGGCCCTGGGAGCCCCAGGCAGTGCTCTCCCAAAGCTCCAGGCCACCCTTCCTGGGGAAGAAACGGATCTGAGGCACTCAGCAACCTGCTGAGAGGCGGGGGAGAAACTGAGGGCAGAGGGTCAGGAGGCCCATGGTTTCAGAGGTTTCTGCCCTATCGAACATGCTTCCAGGTTAGTTTTGAATCTCAGAGGTTACTGTCCCCACGTTAAAGGAGACCAGCTGTCATTTCCAGCTTTTTGTCCCTAGAACGTCTCCCTAGAACATGAGTATGAGGCGTGGCATTCTGACAGGGGCTGGGTGACTAGAGCGTCTGTGAGGGACAGGACCCTCTTCGTTTGGAGGCACCCGATGATGGGGGCACCACAGGGCAGCTGCTCCTCAGGCCTGGACTGGCCTGCGTGGGCACAGTACGTGGGGCACTGCAAGCCCGCCTCTGCCAACCACTGTCCCAGGGCTGTCTGGCCTGGAGTTGACATTCAGCTGGGCTCAGCCACGGCTGCTGCAGGTCTGCCCCACCACAGGCCGCAGGCAGAGTCCTGGAAATGATTCCCGAGGTCACTCAAAACAGGCACAGAGAGCTGCGTGGCCCAAGTCTGCCATGCTCAGAACTGTGACAAAGCAGAAAGGGACTTACAGGAGGTGGCCTGTCACACTCCAATGGAAAGCAGCACGCACCCAGTTGCTACAGGGCACCTGGTTGACACACCCCATCAACCACTAGGAAGATCTATGAGGGAAACAGAGCCAACTGTGGGTGTTGAAAATGCTAGGCACAGAGGGACAGCCATGGATGAACACCCAGAACGGCCACACCAAACTGGGGGAGTGCCTGAAGCCGAAGAGCACGGGCACAGTGACTCTGGCTGGACTCAGGTTGCTCTGCACCGCACTGAGGTTCTGGGTGAGCATGGTGGCTTTCTCTTTGGACCTCAGCAGCTGGCATGGCCAGACTTTCTGGTGACGGCTGAGCAGAGTTCAGAGATGCCTAGGAGCTAAGTCGGCAGGCAAAGGACCAGGCAGAGAAAACCATCCAGGCAGGGCAGGTGACGCTGGCGACAGCGAGCATTGCATCCAGCAGATGGCGCTTGGCACCGCGCAAGGAAGTGGCAAGGGTGAGGCCAGAGGTCTCAGGCGGGATGCCAAACTGCGGAAGCCACCAAGAGGTCTGAGAAGGGAACATGTTGGACAGGTGGGGAGATGACCGGAGGATAAAGGGTGTGGACCCACAGAGCCGGGGTGGGAGGGGGTGAGAGCAGCGTCTCCACAGGGGCAGCACAGGAGGGAGGGAAGGCTTGAGACCTTGCTTGTAGCTGGTGACGCTGGCTTTGGGGAACGAGGGACCTTGCCTGGAGGTTGCGGCCGCTGGCAGGGATGGACCGTGTGGCCACAGATGCTCTGGAGTGAGTTTTGAACATGGCTGAGGCAGATAAAATAATTTATTTATTTTCCATAGTCTTCAAAAGCTAAAAAAGGATGTAAGCTGACTTTAACCACATTTGGAAATACAGGTGGAAATGCTGTTGGTAAACAGCAGCCCTGATCCACCTTGGCTTTGTTCTCAGTCAGCAATGGGGCAGCTTTTCACCACGGCTCCGTCCTTACCTGGTGGCCATTCATGTCCAATATGCCATGGCCTTGCCCAGCCAGATGCAGAGGGCAGGCATTGGACATCTGTGCTCCTCCCAAGTCTTAAAAGCTTGAGGTTTTCCTTGAAAGACACAGCCATGGACACCAGGTTTACAGGTATCTTTGAAGTAAATTACACAATCACACACTAGTTGATATCAGAGTAACTGAACCTCAGTCTATCTCTGAGCTGTTCTTAACTTAGCTTAAGGTCAGAACTATGTCAGGGTGACTGACGGCCATTTAATGTTTATTAGTGCCTATTATGTGATGGACCAGGGTTTCTCAGCATGGCTCCAACAGGACACAGGCCTATCAGATGCTCCTGTGGTGTCAGGAGGAGGGGAGATCTTCCTGATGGGCCAGGGTAAGATGATTTGAATTGTATCAAGTAAAGAAGTCCATCTGACTTATTTAGCCTCATGTAGCCCAGAGTTTTTTGACCATAGGGACCTCTTATCACAGGACCCTAGTGTTCAGTCTCTAAAATTAGGATGACTTCAGTCTTCAAAACAGCTGTCTTTCAAATGAAGCTCAAAAATCATAAAGTTGGCAAGGGGAACCTAAATCAGATCTCTCTGTGCAACTTCAGGGCCCCATCTGCTGGACCACAGATTAAGGGGGTAATGAACATTAAAGGCCAAGGCTGACATCCAGGAACATGCTCACGGAACATCATGGTCCTTACCTGTATTCCCACCAGCAGCGCACGGGGCCTGAGGCCGGCTAAGGCTTGCTGAGGTGTCCATCCCACCCCACTCTCAAAGACCCCCCTTTCTATCCTCCACAGAACATTCTTCCCACCAACAGGAGGAATTGTAGCCTCCAGGCCTTTGTTCATGGGATTTCTGCTGTCTAGAACCTTACAAGCCACAAGGGACAGGAAGCAGAAGCTCAGGTAGACTCGAAGGTGGGAAGTTTATTAACTCATAAAGTCCCAAGTATGTATCTGGAGGTCCCTATCACAGTGACATTAAAATGAGGGAACAAAGAAAGTGCAAGACTTGTACACAGAAAACTACGACTTCAGTTTCTCTCAGAGAAACTGAAGATCTGAAGAGATGGACTGGAGGACTTAAGGGAATTCTCCTCAGAGTGACCTATACATTCAACATGATTCCTATTACAACAGGCATTTGGGCAGAAGTTCAAATGGGCTCTAAAATATACATGAAAGTGTAAAGGGCCCAGGAAAACCAAAACTTTTGAAAAAAGAACTAAGGCAGGACAATTACACTTCCCAACCCCAAAATGTATCACTACAAAGTCACCTTTGTGAGGATAGCATAGGGTGAGCTTAGGTGGAGAGGGATCAGCCAACGGGACAGAGTTGAGAGCCCAGCGATAGACTTTACTTTTACAGTTCACTGATTTTGGCAAAGGTGCCAAGGTGGCCTGTAGAAACAGCACAATCCCCCAGTGGATGGGGCTGGGATAGCTGTGTACCTGCACAGGAAGGGGGAGATTAGGAACCTCACCATATGAACATGAACTCAAAAGGGGCCATGCACCCAAGACAAGGGTTAGTGCCATGAAACTTTTAAGAAGAGCAAGCAGGAGATATCTGCAACCTTGGATTAGAGAAGAGGGCTGAAACCCCAAAAACATGATCTCCCCCCCAAAAAAGGTTGAGAAAATGGACTTCATCAAAACATGTCTCAGAAAATATCGATAAGAAAATGTGAAGCAGGCAGGGTCTGGAGGACGTGCCCAGGAGCACGACCTCTGGATGAGGGCATGCACCAGGACCAAGGGCCACTCACAAATCAGGAGGAAGACGGAGAGCTCAGGGGCATCTGGGAAATGTAGTCCATCGCTGCCTACAGTCAAGTCAGGGTCTGTTCTGGGAGCAGAAGTGGAGCAGGGGACAGCAGAGCAGCCAATCTCTGGGATTAGAAACTACTTCTCAGTGTCAGAACTACATGCTGATCCAGCAGCGCTTGGTTATGAGGTGATTTGCCAGAATATGCTTATTAGTAATGGTCATATCACAATGAAGACAAAAGCAATTAGATTCCTGATGAAAACCCAAGGGCTCCAGAGGAGCTGTTGGGGAGGAATGGAACAAATGTTCACTGTTATTCATATTTTCAAGTCCAAGACAAAACTCTGAGACGGGGACATGTGGGATCGGAGGCAGAACAGGGCTCTTGAGCAAGAAAGGTCTGGATTTCAAAACCCGCCACTCCCTTTGGTAACTATGCCTTGGGCAGATGCTGTAATTTAGCTCATCCTCACCCCACCAAACACAGGGAGGGATACTGCCCACTGGCTGTGTGGGGGACTCAGGTGGCAGGTGCAGAGTCCTTGCCCACCTGCCCATTCCTAACTTAGTCTCATGCCTGCAGCCAAGGGAAGCCCTGGCTCTTTTCCTTGACAGAACTGAACAGCTGTCCAGCTGTGGTTTCCCAGCACTTCCAGGCTGATATTTCTGCAAGAAAGCTCTGTATCTCAAAGAAGAAGGACTCCAAAGCAAAACTGTGAAATGTGTGGACTCAAAGGTCGAATGAATGTTTAGCATCTGTCTTTACTGTCGACAAAATGTCAAAAGTGTATCAGTGGTCGTCTCCACGATAACCGCGTTTAATTGCCTAATTAAGCACGAGGGCAGGCTGTTGAAGGACAGGACCCAGTGCTGCAGGCGCAATGTCTCAGTTCAGCCCTTCTGCCTTTCTCAGTGATTTAAATTTCCTCCCATCCCATGACCCATCTGATCACTGCGGAACTTTTCTGCCTGCTTTCTCCTCCCCTGTGAAAAGGGAATGGGAAGAGGTCAGGCGAGGCGACTCTGCAGGGGCTGCCTCCCTGGGCAGCACACAGCACAGCCTTCGCCTGTCAGACGGAGCAGCTGCCGGGCTTGTACAGTGTGCTCCCAGAGCCCTCCCTCACCCCCAGATTGGGAAACCCTGTCCTTTGGTGCTCTCCACAGCTAATGACAGCTGACTTCTAATCCTGGGCTTTTGCTAAATCTCTCTGAGCCTCAGAACTGCCTCATTTCACACTTGAACTCGAAGTCAACTGAAAGCAAAACAGGGCCTTCTCTCTTCTTGAGTGATCTTATATTATAATGTCCAGGCTCCTGCCCTTCCTCTCTATTCTGAACCCAAACCATGGAGTACAGTCCCTGTGCTGTCACCCTGGCCATGGAAGGGCCCCATCCAACTCAGCCCGCAGCTGTGGCACATCTGCACTGTGCCCGTAGCTCACGGTGGTGACATGGTACAGCAAATCCTGCACAGAGGGTGCCCTCTACAATGTGGTCACACTGTGCCAACCCACAGCACAAAAGCAACTGCATGCTGTGCACCGGGGTAGCTGGAACACTGGGGGGGGGGGGTGCGGACAGGGCAGCAATCCCCACTGGGTGGGGGTGCGCAGAGTGAGGACATGAGTGTTTCCCACAGCCCCACATGGTGCTTACCCAGAGTAACTCTGGATAACTAACTTCAGATGCCAAGGGTCACAGGACGTGACGTGTGCATGGGATGTGGCTCTGCAAGGTCAGGGGAGGGCTGTCCGCTGGTCTCCGGAAGGCGTCCACTTAATCTCATTTAGTCGTGAAGTGCTTCTGGAGTGTTTGCTCAGCTCACAACCGCCTGTGTGTGGTGGTGGCTACTGGGATTCCCACAGAGAGGGAAGCCGGGAGATTATATTCAATGCTTCACTGGGACACTAGGGGTCAGCAGCCCTCCAGAAGTCCAGTGAAGCCAGGCCCCAGTGCTGGGGTGCTGACTCTCAAGGCAGGAACGGTCACTGCTGTCCTAACCCCACTCCCGCTCCTAAGTACAAACCTTCCCAGACTTCCGCCTGGGTATCCCTGCTCCTGCGAAGCCCAGGCTGGGCTTGTGGAGCAGCCTGAGTCAATCCACAGTACTCCAACCCTGGTGAAGGAAAAGCATGTGACCCCATCTGGGCAAATGAGATGGAGAAAGCTGCTAAGGATGACAGGCTTTTCTGAGAGGGCCGCTGGAAGTGACCAAGAAATTTCTTCCTTTCTGTCTTTCACCCCTGAATGGGGAAGAAGTAACTCAAAGCCCTGGAGACGCAGAGAGTTATCAGGCAATCGCCAGGTGTGTGGTGTGAGCAGCCAGACAATAACGCTGCCCACAGGGAGGGGAGCACAAAACAACAATAAGGAGGTTCCCGAGGGTCCTACTGCACCCCTTCGTGCTGAGGTTGAAACCCGGGGCCCTGCATATACCAAGCCCAGGCTCTGCGCCCCAGCCCCAAAGCCTGTTCCACCCAGAAAAGCTAAGCCAAGCATTTGGGTTTCTCCTGCTTGTGTTGAAGGCATCTGAAGTAGTACCCTAGAAGACAAGCAAGTCTTGGGGAATGAGGGGTAAGTGGCCTAGAGGCCAGTGCTGAGGAAGCCTCCTCCTCCCCCCGCCGCTGCAGGAGCCAAAGCTCTCAGCAGATGAGGGTGAGGTGTGCAGGTTCGGAGCTCCTGATGGGGAGGGCGAGGGTACAGACGTGCAGAGCGACCGTGAAGTCCTTCCCAGGAGCTGGCTCTGCCTCCTCCCCACGTCCTTAGTAATGAAGAAGAACTTTCTGGAAATGTTTTGATCAACACTGAATCCCCCTACATGGCAAGAACTCGTAAGCTGCCTGTGGAGCCTTTGAAAAGCCACATAGCCTGAGAGAAGGGGTGCCCACCCTGGCTGCAGACCACCAGCTTCCTCGCCTGCCCAGCCCTAAGCCATCCCTAAATCCCCACAACTCCAATGTAGGGGCACTTCCTTTAGTTCACTGGAAATGGAGTTTATCTGTAAGTCAGTGAAGAACCACTGAGAGGGTTAAGGGAGCCCCAACCCAGTCAGCCTCCACACCAGTGGGCTCTGCGCCCACAGACTCAAACCATCACAGAGCAAAATGTTTTGTTAAAACTTGCCTCTGAACTGAACATATGCAAACGTTTTTCTTGTCACTAGTATTAGGTCTTTAGGCCAAAGTAACTCCAGTTTGAAAATCAGCACCTGCCCACCCAGGCATGACCTTCCCAGTAGGCCCACCCTGAAAGAGTCCCAATAGCCAGAACCACAGCAAAGATGTCAAGTAACAGTCACAGGGCCAGACTGGTTATTGTCTAACTACTCCATGGAACATGACCATATAGTTGAGAAGTTTTTCCAGAGGTTGCTGCTCCTTGCAGAGGGGCAGCCTGGCAGACTCTCTCCGTCAATAAACCTTTGCTTGAACTCAGAGCTGGGTCTCTCGTGGATATCTGTGCCAGCTACCCTAACAACTATTCCCTACATAAAACAGTATGACAACTATTTTCAGAGCATTTGTACTGAGTTAGGAATTAAAAGTTCTCAAGAGGTGAGTTAAAGTATAGAGGAGGATTACAGAGGAAAAAATGTGAATTCTTCAGCCTTTTATCCAAGGGACTCCAGCATCCCAGGATCTCTGCATCCATGAGAAGTTCTGGTCAAGGGTCCCAAGGGATGACATGCAACTCCAGGGCCAGGACAAGCAGACCCCAATCTGTCTGCCCTGGTTATCACACAAAGAGAACACTGGGGAAGGTCCTGCGCTTCCTGTATTAGTGAAGTGTGATAAAGAACAGGGACCCTGCTGGTTGTGTGGCTTCATCCTGAGCCTCAGCATCTGCAGGGTGGGTGCTCTCAAGTTCAAGTGTAATAACACATGTCATGGTTGGTGGAAGAAAGCGAGAAACAGCCAGCTCCCTCAACATTTCCAGGGTCTCCAGGACAAGGCTCCAGGAGGCACACACTGCTGAGGATCTTGGAAATGTTTCCTTCTGCAGTCTTACCCACAGGGGGCGCTCAGGCTTTCAAAGGAAGCGCAAGTTGCGTAGGTATCTGCAGGCTGAGCTAGTGACTCATCAGTGATCTAATTCCTTAAGAAGGTCTCTTTTGCAGTAAAGCTATGTGAAAGAATAAAGGCTGCAGCCATCTTTGCTTTTCTTGTTAAGGACATAGGTTCCTTAGGAGTTTTGTCATTCACTCAAAAGCAGGTGCTTGGAGGAAAAGTCTGCGACCCACACTCCACCAGATTCAGGACTCCTGTCCAAGGAAAAGGGCGCAGGGCAACAGCACAGAGGCGGGAGAGGCGATCTCTCTAGGTTGTGCAGTTCACTTCTTTCCATTCCTTCCATGGCAAACTTCACTAGTCTCTCAACCCGCCACCCCAACACAAGCACCCCTTTTAGCTGGGCATGGGTGGGCCTGGGATGAGAACCTGGCTTCCAGACTCTTCTGGAACCAGGTTGGAGGGGTGTCGCAACTATGGAACTAAATTCCGGCCAGCTGAACCTAAGTGGGTGGTCACACGTGACGTGTGGAAAGTGTCCTTGAAGGAAGGGGATATGTTCTTCCTCTTCCCTTCCTCCTTCCCACAGGCTGGACTGCAGCAAGGCAGTAGGTGCTCAAGCAACCAGCTTGGGCCCTGAGGCAGAGTGCCCTGTGCAAGGACGAGAAGGAAAACAAACAGGACTTCAGTCATGTTGAAACTGCCTTGGATTCTGACCTTTACTTGCACACGAGGCGAAACCCTACCCTGTGGGAAGCAATGGCGTTTGGGTTTTCTGTCACTCATGGCTGAGCCTAGTCTGAACAGAGCCTTGGCTGGATACACTGTGGACACCCTCTCTGTCATCGGTGGTGCAGAACCAATTCTCATGGGACCTGCCGTTTAGGAAGGGGCGAGGATCACTGTCCACCTCCCACACCCCTGCAGCCCTCACTTTCCACCCAGGGCACAGCACCAGAAAGGTCACCTCCACACACGAAAAGGAAGCCGGCAGGAAAGCCCTTTGTTTATTTTATAGAAAACATTTTTCAAGACGACCCCTTTTTCCTACTTTGGCTGGCAATTTATATGAAAATTAAGAATAAATACTTTCTCTAGGTGCCAGGGACACAAACCTCCCCCCATGCGTCCTATCACTTAAAAAGAGAATGTTTGCGGCTTGCAGGAACCAGTGGACACAATGTGCACTACAGGAAGGTCAGGGGCATGGGGCGCAAGCCCAGGTGCACTTTCTGGCTTTGCTACTTAGTTGCCAGGGGGACCTTGGTGAGCAACTTTTTATCTCCAGGTTCTTCATCTGTAAGATGAAACCTCATACAGTACTTAAAAAAATAAATAAATGAACTAACGTGTGCATTGCTCTAATAACAAAAGGTCTTTCTGTTTGTTCTTTTTTTTTTTTTTTAATGGGTATAAATGAAAGGCTGTGGACTTCAGGTCAGTAGAACTGCATTTCAGCAAGTCTTAGTCTCTAAAACTTTTCTATTTTATAACCACGGTGACCTATAGTACCTAAGACTTGGTTTCCGCAACTGTCAATCAGACTTATAACAACAATGCTATTGATCGTAGTGATAACAACTGCTGGCATGTTTCAGATTATCAGGTGTCAGGCACTGTACCAAGTTCCTTGTGTTCATTATCTCATCAAAACCTTTCTTCCCCAGCCTTCTGGAGATGCTTTTAAGGATGTAAATAAAAATAAGAAAGCAGTAAGGATACCGTGGGTAAAGAAATTTACAGAATCATAAATATGTACAAACATGGACGTACTACTGATTGAATAGATAGCTTCTTTTGGAAGAAAATACCCCCAATGTTTCACTCTGTACTAAAATATAAAAAATAGGACTGGGGATGTGGCTTAGTGGTTGGGTGTCCCTGAGTTCTATCCCTGGTACCAAAAAAAGAAACAAGGAAAAAAAAAAGTGATAGGAAATGACCATGCAGAATATATTGATTTTCTTTCTTTTTTATTTTGCATAATTTTCATCATTTGATCCAGAAAAAAATAAGGATCTGACAATTCCTAGGAAAAATATCTTGAGTATTCACATGTGCTATGGAAATAGATATATAATGCACCTGTGTGTACTTACCCTCTTTTACTTATAGATAAATGTTTATGTTCCAGAATGTGTGTTTCTAAGTTGACTGGAATTCTGAAATTTCTCTCCTTGAAGATATATTTACAACAGTATCTCACTTAGAGTTACTCTATCATCCCCAACTGAAAATCTTTCCTTATACAAAATTCTTGGCTACAGAAAGCTCACTTTTGTACCTAACCTTTCCATAAATGCAAGGAAATTCAGACCCATTTTAATTCACTCCTCTTGGATATAATGAGGGACTCAAGGACCTAGAATGGGAAATGAATGGGGAAGAAAACAGATGCCAGCAGTGGGCTGTTTGCAGGGCAGACTTGACGAAGATAAGGGAGGAATAGAGTCCCCAGATGACTGAAAGCTTCAGATTCCAAAGGACAGGCTTAGCAGACCAGATTTCAGAATGAGGACTTTGACATAACAATCCACTGGTCTGCGCTTAGGGTACCGCAGGAGCCGGCCAAGGCCAGAGCTCTCCAGGTCCCTTAGGCTGAGCCCGCTCCGGCTCTCCACGGCCAGGACTCTAGAAATCTGCTTGGCCTGTGTATTGGGGTGTCAGCTTGAGCACAGGAATTTAAGGAACCGGAGCCTGCACACAGCTCTCCCTGGGTGAACGTGGAAGTCAGTACTATGATGGGTCAAGGGCCCACAGCAACAGAAGAGGTCTGGCAGGTCCAGCTGCCCTTCTGACACTGCGACCCTGACACCACTCCAGTCGGCAAAGACCATGAGAAGGAGAATTTCCGCCATTCAGCCAGAGCAGCGTTGCTGACGGAGGCCGGTGTTCCTCGGGCCCCGTGCCCTCACTGCCAAGCTCACCTGCCAGCACCAGGCACCATCTGAGAAATCGAAGACCGACAACGACACTGTCCCTTTGGGTATGTGATGTCCCTTTGGGTATGTGAGTTGTGTCCCTGGCTTTGAGCTTGGACTCGGTCCCTTTCCGGTACCATTGCTGGGGGAGGGTGGATCCCTAAGAGGAGATCCTGGGGCAGAACAGAGAATCTGCTTTGGGGACCCAGACGTGGAGTGATCCACTCAGGGATATGCCTGGGGCTCTGTACACTGGGGAAGAGGCCTGAGGACACCTGCTCAAGCACCCTTGACCTCTCACTGCAAAGGTGGGACCAGGGAGACGGGCGCCAGCTTGGCCTCCAGGGGGGCGTGGTATGTTTCATTGGCCTCTCTCATTCTACGTCCATCAACCACGTGGCTCATCCCGGCAGGGGCTGTGCTCACTGCTGCGTCCTCAGCAGCCACAGGGGCAGTGCCCTCAATGAGTGTGGGACAGCTTTCCACTGGTGTCCTCTTCCTGGAGGCCTCCAACACCCTCGCTGGACGTCCCAGCTGGACTGGAGTGGACAGCCGCAGTGTCCTCTTCCTGGACCACACCAGTGTCCCCTGCCATCAGCCTTGCTGGGGCATTCTGATGGCTCTCCCAGCTGGGCTGGACAGCACCGGCTGTGGTGTGGCTTCTTCTCAAATCCACTCTCTACGTTAGGTCATCTTTCTAGACTCCTACTCTATGGTACCACGTCACTCTAAAGGCTGCAACTATGTCTCGCTCTTCTCAGGATAAAGTCCAATTTTCCAGTGAGGCCGGAAGGCTCACTGCTCCGTCCCGTCCCAGCTGTCGCGCCCGTCGTCCTGAGGATGAGCTCTGGGGAGTGCGCTGCTCCTGTCTCCCTCCAGGTGTGTGCACAGGCCTGGGCCAGGTCTTCCAGGTGTCCTTGCCCCTTCCTCCCTCACGGGGCCCCATCGACAGTGAGGAAGCTGTCCCTGGATGAACCTTTTACTTGGTGCCAAGTTGGAGCCACTGCCAGTAAAAGCAGGCTCAGGGAGCCGAGGAAAGGAGCTCGTGACCACGTGCAGCTCAGCATCATTCTAGTCCCAAATTTCAGATTCATGAACTGGTTGACAAGCCAACCAGGTCAGAAGGCTGTGATAGGCCTGGGGAAATAGCCGTGACTGGTACGAAAACGGAGTGAATAATTATGATACTACAGGTGAGGAAAAGTAACTGTGGATTATGAGCCAGGTGCACATGTCCTGATCTTCCCCAGCGCCCCTGAGCCAGGTGCGTGTCATGCTTGCCCTCACAACAAGCCCACCGTCCTAACCCCCATTGAGGGGTGGAGAGCGGGACACAGCGAGGGACGTGGTTTGCTCGAGTCCAGGAAGCTCAGGGAAACCCACGAGCAACCCAGCTTCCTGGTCTGTGTGGTACCAACATAAGTGACATTTTTTGACATCTGCCTTACATCTTTCCAAGGAATTTACTTCAACATGCAACAGAATTAGTCTAGCGACATTTCAACACCAATTTGCATCTAGTCAACCTGTTGAAGAGACCTCACAATGCTGATATTATATTTGATTCCTCTAAAAGTAACAGTGAAAGGGAAGAAATTCTCTTGGAGGCAGAGTGTGAGGCAAGACTTAGGAATTACACAGGCAAGTTTTCTTGTGACCTGACCCATATTATTGTTAACAGTAAAAAAGAAAGAAAGAAAGACCACATTCAAGTTCAAAAGTACACAATGACTTTCTTACTTCCCAGCACAGGCTGCAGAAATGAAAGGTGCCTTTGCCTCCCACTGAGAGGAATTAAAAAAGCAGCCCTTCTTGTTAAGGATGAGTTTGAAGGTCTGAGGTTGAACAGGCAGGTAAAGTCATGGCAACAGGGAGCCCAAGATAAAACACAGCAGCAAGATCAGCCAGCTGCAGAAAGATGGCAGAACCTGGGGGCTGGCT
Source organism: Sciurus vulgaris (assembly GCF_902686455.1). NCBI lineage: Eukaryota > Metazoa > Chordata > Mammalia > Rodentia > Sciuridae > Sciurus > Sciurus vulgaris. The sequence goes on from NC_136470.1 coordinate 135,609,349, forward strand.
GTCTGCCCCACCCTAACTGAACATCAGCTGGAAGAAGCACTGGGCTTGTCCGGAGTTCCAGCTACCTCCCTTGCTGACAACTAAAGGCAGTCACCATGATTTCTAACCTCAGCACTGACAGTGATCACGACTCTACTTCTTTGCTGTCCGATTCCTCATCACCAAAGTACTTGTGGATGCACACCTGCTTCGGGACCCTGCTCAGCCCCTTACTGCAGCACGCGGCTTCTGTCCTGAGCCAGAACTCCAGATCTGTGCTCTCCGTCAGCACCGCTGCCTGACAGTGCTGCGCAGGAGGACTGCAGCCAGCTCCTCCTTGTTCTGAGGGGTTGCAACAGTGCTGCTGTTCCCTTCTCTGGGGAATCTGAGGACAGGTGCAGGCCACTCTGTCCCCTGCGGACCTCCAGACAAGCAGATGAGCTCAGTTCCAGTCACTTCGTGCCAACCCCAATCCCAGACCCACTCCCATTTCTCAGGACTCCCCAACCACCCTGGCTGGGTCCTGATGGCTGCAGGCTGCTGCACTGTCTTCCAGGGTCACCCGTCTCCACTGGAGTGTCTTCACTCAGGACTCTTGTCTCCTGCTAGGGCACACCCACCACACCCTGGGGTTCACCTTCTGCACTGTCCACAGCAACCCTGCTGAAGGCCACCACACACACCTTCGCAGGACACGGGTCTCCACAGGCTCTTGTCATCTGCACATGCTCACGCGGCTTCCTTCACCCAGATGCAGATTTCCAGACTCAAACCAGCGATTCTGAGTCGTTAAACCAGGAGGGGCAAGTGTGGAATCTGCGTATCGAGTACTCCTAACTCACATGGCTACAGCACAGCCCTGGGAGACACGGCTCCCTCCAACCACATGCCCACGGGTCCCCCCACATCCTGCTCTTCCTGCCTCTGGAACCTGCTTCTGCTGTCCCCTCTGCTGGGAATGCCTTCTTCCACATCCTAATTATTTCTGAAGGTTCACTTCAAGATTCTCCTCCTCTGAGCTACTCAGTTCCTGTGCCTGCAGCATTTGCTCCCAAGACTGTCGCATGATAGGCACCCCTGTTTGGGAATCAAAAATTCAGTTTCAGTCCCCGCTCTGTCCTCTAGTTGGCTGTGATATCCAGGGCAAGTTCCATAGCATCTGAAAGTTTCACCTGTAAAAGGAGCCAGAGGAAGTATTTACCCACTCTGCTGTTGGTTCTATCCTAAGAAGCACCAGCATTAGTGGGGGAACTGAGACAGGGAGATTAGGTGACTTTCCAAAGGTCACACAGTCATTCTAGAAACACAAAACAGATAGGTTTGTTCCACGGTAAACACAAACACGCAGGGAACACTGCTGAGTCAGTCTTCTGGGTATTTGCTGCTGGGTATAAAAGTCATGGAATAAAAATAATTCAATGTTATAAGTAACCTCATTAACAAGGAAACATGAAATGAAATTATTTTCTTTTAAAAAGTAAGCAAAGCATCTGACTTCCCCATGGAGGTGACAACTAATGGTGCTTGTTAAACAGTCACTGTTCACATCAGCAGCAAAATCAAAGATGCATTCAGCAAAAACAGTGGGGAGATGTGCCGAGACTGGCCAGTCCCCTCCCAGAAGTGCCCCCTGTGATGTCAACTGCCCTGTTTCACATACAACACACAATGGTCCTCTGTAGGGTGCGAGTTCCTGGCACGGACAGCCCTCTTGCTTCTGCAAACAGCCTGTTGAGTGGGCACCCGGGTCTCCTGAGCTCTCTGGCAGATATTCTCTATGCAGATTCATTAGCAAAATGGGTCTTCCCCTCAACAAGGTCGGGGTGCTTTCTAAGGAAGCACTCGTTTCAAATCACACTCTTCATTGCAGTGCTTGAATTTGACACCTGCCCCATAACTCACCAATACCCAAAGGAAAGAAAGCCCTCCCTGCGGCTGGCTCGCAGCGACACCCAGCCTCCCACACCCACACGTGCCAGGTGGCGCCTGTCAACTGCTGGCCCTTAATCAGTATTTAATCACCGGCAAGGAAAAGCTCCCTCTCCCAATGATATGCCTCAGAAAGAAGCCCTGTGTCCCTCATGGACACACAGCTACACTTGGTAGAAAAGCTGTCACATTGAGAAGCTTCGCCTGCACTGTCCTCAGTAGGGATGAAAAAAAAATAATAATATTTAACAGGATTTTTTAAAAGTGTTATAGAACTTTGGGTTTGCCCTACAACCATTTTATGTTTATTTGTTTGCCTATTTATTTACTTATGAAGCAAGATGTTTGTTCTGTTCCTATCTCTGGCCCTGGTTACAAAAGCAAAGCAGACTACCAGGGAGAAAATCCAGATTGGTTTTACTTTAACTTAATATTAAAGCTTCCGCAATTTTATTTTTGACAGAAATTTGTATATGATTTTCTCGGGCCCAGCTCGCAGCTATGAAGCAGTTCACCTTCCATCTGTTCTGCAGACTAACTAGAACAGAGGCCATAGGTCAAAGGGAACAGCGAGGCTCATGGGAAGCCCTGGTGGGTTCAGGAGCCTGACAAACCCTGCCTGCTTCCAGCTGGCAGAAAGCTCTTCCCTGGAGCACAGGCCACTTGCAGGAGACCTGCAGGGTCCCCGGGAGGGCTCTGCTCTCCTGGCAGCGGCACCAGAATAGGAGAAGGCAGGGGTGATGGCTGGGAGGTGGCTCTGTGCAACAGGCTGCAAATGTTCAGCTCAAGGTCATTCCTGTCCGTCATTCCTCACCAGTGACCAGAGGAGCAGGTGAGGGCTTGCTCAGCAGGATGACATGTGACCGGGAACATTTTCACTTCAAGGCACAAACCATGTCTGACATTCGACAGCTTCTCCTTGCAGCTGGGTGAAGGGAGAACTCAGCTCTCCCCCAGGATTCTCGGCTCCTGCTCTGGCACTTCTAACCAAGTCAGTCACCACACAGCGGACACTGATGTGGGGCCCTCGGACTCCCCCGACCCCCGCAGCCTGCCTGCACAGCCTGGGGGTGCCAGGGGCCAGGATGAGGGGTGCTCTGGTGGCTGCTTCAGGATGTCCAACCTCGGCCCCACTCTGTGGGCACTTGGCACATCCTCACCTCTGCCTCATTCCAGGGTGACTGGGCTGGAGCCGCAGGAGGTCACTAATGCCAGGTGAGGAAGGCACTGAACCTGTTTTAACACGTTCTCAGCTCACTGCATCTGAAGAAAGACCCAGTAGAAAGACTCGGGAATATGCCAAGTCCTTTCAAACAAGGTACTCAAGAAGTTCCTGGAGCCTGGGAAGTTCACCATTAATCTCCCACAGTTTCTTCCCACTTGATTTCACAGAAGCTCAACCCACTTCTCTAGAAAAGGGAATGTCAAGAACCTTGCTTGAAGCATGAAAAGTTGTCCAGTGAACCACAGGGACGCTGCAAGGTTGGTTGTGCACTGATGGCCTTCGCAGGGGTGGGAAGTCCACAAGTGAGGTAGAGGCCCTGATCTCAGGGTGTGCTTGCTGGGAAAGAGCGAGCCCCGTCAGGGTCCTCTGGTTTCAGGGTCCACAAACCTTTGCAAAACCCTCTGCCCTGGCCCCTCCTGCACCCTCCTCAGTTGGTCTCCATTCAGGGGTCTCCCTTCAGCGCTGCCCCTGTGGGGCCCTGAGGCCTCCTTCACAACACCAACTCAGCTGCCTCTCCCCGCCAGAGTCAGCGCCATTTGGACAGAGAAGATGGGGAGCCGTCTCCCAAGGTTCCAGCACAGCGCGGCGAGTACAGGACCATTGGCGAACTGAACAGGGGACCACAGAGGCCAGCCTCTCCTGCAGCCTGAGTCCCAGCCTCATCCCAGCTGGACTCCTTCCCAGTCCTTGAAGCTTTTGGGGAACATGGTTTCCAGACTTCTGGAAGCAGGGCTCTCCAGGCCCGTTGCCACCAGGTGACCAGGGCTCCCTGGACTGCCCACCTACCCAGGCTGCCTGTGAGCCCCGGGATCCTCAGTCCCATTCTACATAAAGTCAAAGCACCCGAAGAAGCCAGTTCTGGCTGGGTGTCAAGACCGAAGGACCTCAGGACCACTCTGAGCGCACCGCTAACCTTCTGCACTAAAGGTCATTGTTATCCCTTCAAGTCAACAGAGAGCAAGGACCGACAGACACCTAAGGACTGGACAGATGTTAGAACTGGTGGGGATCTCCAAGCAAAGGGAAGAAGGTCCAGTCATGCACTTAGGTTCAAAGGAATTTTTAGCCAATTAAGAGTAAATCTCCATTTATGACAAGTTCTCAGCGGGAAGCACACGGGCACAAGAGGGTATCATATCAAGAGAGGAGGGATCTCTGACGTGGCTGTGAGCAGAGAAGAGGAGCTACTCATGATGAAGGCCAAGGAGCCCAAGCTCCCAGCTCCGTGCAGAGGATGGTCCCTGAACGTGATTTCCTTGTCTGTAAAGTGGACTCGACAGTATCTCCCGCCCTCTGTGAGCGTGGGCACAGTGAAAAGGGCCAGCTCCCTGCACGGCCACCCTCAGGGGGTGAGAGCAAGGCTGCGTTGCTACTTGACACCACTGAGGGTCTGTCACACGTGCTTGCTCTGTGACAGCTCTGCCAGTGCTTCAGAGGCTTGGAGGGAAGGGTGGGGAGGTGAACAGGCTGTGCCGCAGAGACTACCTTGGCAAGGGGTGACCACAGCTCCTCCTGAGGCAGTGCATGTTCCTTCTCTGCTCACAGAGGGTCACCCCCTCTGGCATCTGCACACTTCTGTGACTCACACCAGCTTCACTCCTGCCTGAAGCTCCCTGGGGGCCGTGCAGGGTGAGCTTCTGCCCCTCCGTCCCCACACCTGACACATGACAGGCACTGAGTGTGTATTTACAGAATATGGCTATGAAGAGAAATAATGGTTTACGTTACGGAAATTCCTGGCAGACATCATTTTGTGAATTATGCTTTGCTGCAAAGCTTCACATAAACTATTTTAAAGCAAAACTCTTGTTCCAAAATGGATTCATAACGGTTATCCCTTCGAAAATTGGAGACTTGCCACATTGAGAACACGCATGCACAAAACATGGTTTCTACAAAATAAAGAATGGTGAGCAAACAGCCTTTATTTCAGATTAAAAGTGAGGTGTTGCCAGGTGTGGTGGCACACGCCTATGAATTCCAGCAGCTCGGGAAGACGAGGCAGGAGGAGGGCAAGTTCAAAGCCGACCTCAGCAACTTAGTGAGGCCCAAAGGACTTGGTAAGACCCTGTCTCAAAATAAAATAAAAATAAAAAGAGCTGGGGATGTGGCTCAGTGGTTAAGCACCCCTGGATTCAATCCCTGGTACCAAAGAGAGAGAGAGAGAGAGAGAGAGAGAGAGAGAGAGAGAGAGAGAGAGAGAGAGAGAGAGAGAGAGTTGTTGACCATAATTATCCTCATCCCAATAATCATAGGAAGTGGCGCCTGTTCTAGAGCCACCTGAAAGCCACTTCCTTAAAGTCCCAGTCACATGGACAGGACCCAGCTGGACTAACAGAGCCCAGGGCTGCAACTGCAGACAGCCACCTGAGCCCAGACTCTGCTGAACTGATTAGCACAACCAAAGCCTCAGGATGAACCCTCAGGTGGTCCAGGTGTCCTCGAACCTTCCCAAGGTCACTGTCCCCTTACCATACGTGGGAGTCTGGGATCCTGGGCAAGGGGGTGTGGATGAGCAGTGTGGGGCAGGTGAGCCCTGAGGTCCCTGTGCAGGGTGCCAATGAAACGAGTCTTGATGAGGACACCCTCCACACCTCCTTCACCCGGAGGCCATTTCCTCACCTGCACCTGGGGACCAGGGTCATGCAATGTGGCTTCAGTCTCTGATGACTGGGGTCGGCTCTCACTCAGTACGCTGGGCTCTTGTGGCTGAGTGGGTCCTGTGTCAAAGGCCACCGGCCCTTACGAGTTAGGTTCAGAGCAGGACAGGGACAACACCTCAGAAACAAGCAGAACCAAGGGGAGGCGAGAGGGGAGCCACAGCTAGGGTCCTGCTGGCACTGGTCCAGCAGCTGCCACCAGCAGGGCCTCTGCTGCCCGAGGACCTTGCAGCCCGGGGTTCCAGACCTAAATTCAGGAGCCCTTCCATCCAAGGGACCCAAATCTCCTTCCACCCAAAGCACGCTCCAGGAAGAGGCCATCTCCAAAAGGACTCAAGTCATTAAACCGGGAAGGGAGGTTCCTCTGGCACCAAACCCACAGCATCCACGAGAGGAAGAGCCCAGAAGGGCAGAGACCAAGATGCAATCTGCCCTGGCCCCGAGCAGTGTCCACTGAGCTTCAGAAAACCTTTCTGCCTAGAAAACACTTGATTTTGCTGAAAGAAATGCTGGGATAGAACTGTGATAATCTGACACACTGCTCATGAAATTACAGGAAGAACTTTAACAAGCCTGAAGAGGAATGCAGGCTCCCATCAGCCATGATCAGGATGAGTAACCGGGAAGCCCTTAGGAGAGGTCACTGAGTCACAGGGAAAGCCTTTCATGGGTGACGAACTGTGCTGCTGCCCACTTGTGGTCCAGTTTTAAAATTCTGATCATTCCATCAGTCATTAAATGTTGAACAAGACCACAGGCCGGTTTCCCTCCCTCTCTCCCCTCCTGCAAGAGTCTTAAACCTGTCTACACCACTTCCAGCCAGTGAAACATCCCAAGCACATTCCTTACTGACCCCGCTCTTGCACGTGCTTGCACAAGTGAGTGACGTCTGTCCACAGCCTCCTCAGTCACCTGTGGCTGGCCCTCTACCAGACTCACCCCACCCACAGCCTCACAGTCCCACCAGAAACTCAGTTTTGAAGAAGTTCCCCAGTTGGAAACAAACAAAAGACCTGTCTGCTGGTGAGCCACGGAGCAATGGCAGGATGTGGCTGTCCTCGGCCCATGGAAGGCCAGAATGGGGGGGGGTCAGAGTCGCCCAGGGAGCCCCTGTGGCCTGCAGATGAATTTTAGGCCCTTCTTCCCATTGGAACCCTCAGCCTTCACTGCCTGTGACCCCACCAGAGCCCTGCAGAGCTCCCTGGAGGTGGGCAGAGGTGGTCTTCACGCCTTGCAAAGCGAGCCAGAACCCCTCACGCAGACCCAGGCATGGAAGGGCTTTGTGGGGAGGTGCAGTGCAGGGACCCAGGGGCCTTCCGCCCCCTTCCAGCCACAGCCTCTGGTGGGGGATTTAAGCTAACACAAATCCTAACCGTATCTGCATTCAGGTTATAACACTGCCCCCTGCCCCCTTCTCTGTCTGACAAACGTAACAGTTCTAAGCGGCTCACCGGAGGGCAAGCTCATGGAGGACACTGGGAACTTAATGCACCACCTTTGTGACTTCTGATCATTTAAAATAATTCTAAGATAAGAAGATTTTTCGAGAAAATGAACATGAAGAATATTCTTTTTTTTTAAGAAAGTGAATCAGCACCCCAACCTCATCTAGTCTCATATGTGAAACTGAGTGGCTGCCTGAAGCCAGCAGTTCTAATAGGGGAGGCCCACCATGGGCTTGGAGCAGGCCCTCCCCGGGACAGAGCAAGGGCTGCAGAAGCAGACCTCCAAGAGAGTCAGCACGAGGTCCTGTGGACAAGCAGCCTCAACGAGGCTCACCACCAGCCAGGTACAAACCATCCCAGGGAAGCTTGCTGCCAGCAGAGAACTGAGGCCCGAGCGAAGCGCCCTGCAGGTGCGTGCACACTGAAGGTGGGCTGATCTGGAGACTTCTTCCCTTCCACTACCCACAAATAATGAAAAGGAAAACGGGACTGTTTCCTTGAATCCAAACAACAAATCAATTTTCTGAACAGCTTTTTAGATGAACAAGAAAAGTAAGGCTAAGTAATGAGATGCTATAAAAATTAAATGGCGCAGGGTGAGAGGTATAGCACCTCTTGGCTTTGTTTCCTCTTGGTGTTATTACGTCTAATTAGCTTAACCACTGAAAGCGGGGAGTTACTCTGGAGTCTGTCAGTAAACAGGGATGGCGCTCATGCCTGGGTCTTCCTCCCCAGACCTGGCACTTCTAGAAGCTCACCAGGCCCCTCAGCAAAAGGCCTCACCTGCCAGCCTCGCCTTGCTTCTGGTGAGTCACCCACCTCTGGGGTCTGCCTTCTCATCTGTGAAGGGGGAGCTGGGTGAGGCCAGGAAGCTGAGTTTTGAACTACACGCCTGTTTTCCAGGCCCTAGGTACACGCGTGTGAAGCTGTTTGCCAGTACTTAACTGTCAAGATACTTCTCTTAAAGCCGGGCCTGGGCTTCTCACGACGTAGCAGAACACAGGGACCATGCTCTAGCTTGGCAGAGTCGGCCTGCAGGGCACAGCAGTGGTTCCTGTGCCCCTGAAGTGCTGGCCAGCTCACCAGTCCCACTGACCTGGGGGGCTCACCTGTACATCCCGGCCCCGGAAGCCCTGAGTTTGCTGCCCCTACCTGCAGTCCCCTCCAGATCTAACTCTGACTGATTACTGGTAGTTTTCTGTGCAGCTTCCAGCACAGACTTCTGTAGGGTTTCAGGTGTGTTCACACCTTCACATCTGCTTGATGGGGAGTCTCCGTAGGATATCAAGAAAACACTCCTGACATTGACTCCCCCTTCCAGAGTGGGGCAGGCTCCAGAGCCCTGAAGTCACTATGTCCAGAGCTGCTCAAGGAGGTTTTACTGGGAGAGCTATTTGGGTCAGACCACAGGGCCACTGCAGGCAGGATAACAACGGAACAGATCACCGTTACATAACTCAAGTGTTCAAAACTAAGACCCAGGAGTCTGCTCTTTACTCCTTACAGGACCAATTTTAGAGTAGAGAGAGAAGAAACAAGAAGAACAGGGCACTTAAGATGGAGTTGTTCATAGTAATGTCAGACTGGGTCAAAATGGACCCAAAATTACGTAAGACTGTACAAAGAACAAACCTATCTGCAATTTTCATAAGGAGGATAATTTTTAGCTACTGGAGCAATGAAGAGAAACACAGGGGACTAAATTGGTTTTGAAACTATTTGAAAACATGTTATTTTTAGAAGAGTGAAGATTGGCCTTCAGGTTCCTTTCTAACAAGATACCGCAGTGTCCCAGAAGTTCAGAGGCCTTTCATATTTTGAAAATAAGCTTAACGCTTCTCTTTCTCTCCTGTTGCCCATCTATCTCCCCCCGCCACTCCGGGTGGGAAAAGGAGGAAAAGCCACGGTGTTGCTGGACTTGAAATTGAAAATGCCCAGCATTTCACAACACAGCAGCTTTTCTGGTTCTGCTTCTACTTTTCATCACTCTAACTTCAAAGCAACAACCTTACCCTGCGGGGATCTCAGGACTGTGAGGAAACCACCTCCTGCCCTCTGAACTGCTCCAGAGCCAAGTTCCCTCCGTGGACGGCAACCCACGAAGGAAGCAGGACCAGCCCCCTCAGCCCAGCTGCTGCCAGCACCCACCTGTCATCTTGACTGGGAATACCTGCCCCCCCAACTATGAGCAAGCGGTCCTGGCCACAACTGCTGGCCAGGGGGAAGACCCATCCTCCTTGTCTCCAAGCAGCAAGGGAGCGCTGGACATGGTCCTGGCCACCAGAGGTGTCCTATCACATAAGCCTCTTCCTAAGGATTTCAGTTGGTTCTCTGCTGAGATAGTTAACCTGCTGTTTTAGTCAGCTTTTTTGTCATCACTGTGACCAAAAGACCTGATAAGAACAATTAGAGGAGGAAAAGTTTATCTGAGACTTACGGTTTCAGAGGTCTCAGTGCATAGATGGCTGACACTATTGCTCTGGGCCAGAATGGAGAGAGAACATCATGGCAGGAGAATGTGGCAGAGGAAAGCAGCTGGGAAGCAGAGAGACAGAGCTCTGCTCAACAAGGCTAAAACATAAACCCCAAAGGCACATCCTCAGGGACCTACCTCCTCCAGCCACACCCTCCCTGCCTACAGTTACCTCCCAGTTAATCCTCATTCGAGGATTAATGCCTTGCCTGGGTTAAGGCTCTCAAGAACCCAACCATTTCACCTCTAAGCCTTCTTGCCTTGTCTCACGCATAAGCTTTTGGGGGACACCTCACATCTAAACCATAATACCTGCATGGGGTGGAAAGGGAAATCGTGAGGCTGAGAACCACAGCAGGCTCCTGGAGGAAGAAGCAATGGGCATGTGCTCCTATGGCCCCTGGGCTGCTGGGTGCCTGGGAGGCGCTGCTGGGCAGTCCTGACCAGAGGCCAGTTGGCTATGCAGATGGCCCTTGGGTCTCCACCTTCCCCCAGCATCTTGGAAATCAGCTCCATCCTCTGAGCTAAGTGGGACTTCTCTGTGCCTGGAAAAGCCCAACCTGACGCTTTCTTGATAGGAGGTTTCTGTAGTGTTTAGTAGAAAACAACTCTCTGAAAAACTAAGGTATTTATTTCTACAAGGAAGAGTTTCAAAGGGATCAATCATCTCTATTAGAATGTGGGCAACAGAAACAGATTGAACAGATGAATTTGCAGAAATCATATCTACTCAATGTGCTGCTTCCCATAATCCATGTATTCCAGGCTAGTAACCCAAGGAAGAAGACTGACGACCACTTTCATGAACCTTAAACAGTAAGAAGAGACATGAGAAGTGGAAGAAATGAACGTGGTATTGCTGATGACAATTACTAAAAAGGTCATTTAACTGCAAATAAACAAAATATTTGGGCAGAGATGTGGGGTTATCAGTACAATGTACAGATAGATATGCAACTGCTGGCAAGTTTGGCATAGAAAAGCAGACGGCAGAAAGCCCGCGCCTCTTCAGCTTCCACCAAGTTATGCTTGAACAGACCCTCTGTCGGCGGCAACTAAAACGTGGGCTGCCAAGTACCTTAAGAAACTGTCAAGGCAGATGACGATGTTCAGTGATCGGCAAGCTCAACATAATTAGTTAACTATCTATAAGGAAACAGTGACTGTTCTCAAAAGGGAAGCAGGAGGCAAACCCCAAATGAACCTGCAAGGCTCAGGTGGACCAGCAAACTCCTGCAGCTTGGAAGGGCAACTTGGCCAGAGCAGGATGGGGTTGTCACGACCCCCTTGACCTGGCTTCCAGGAGGAGCTCTGTGGCCTGGGCTGACAGGTGAAGTGGGACGCAGAGCATCATGCAGGGAGCACAGGCCCTGACCGCCCCAAGTCACTCATCCCAGTTCTGACTATTTCCTGGGCTTCTCCTAAGCCCCAAAATGTATTTTTCTAGCCCTTCCTTGGTTTCCTTTTTCCTTTGTTTTTTTTTTTTAGCGTATAACAAAATATCCACTCAAAACTGTCTAAACAGAACAACTTGAATCTGTTCCTTTCCCAGTTTCTGAACCCAGGCATGCCAGTTCCTGCCCTGTTGGTCCCAAGACAGGCGGGTGAATGGAAGCATGGGTGACTCCATGCCTTAACAACCCCTGCTCAGCTTCCTGGATCTCAAGTGGCTTCCTGCAGAGGTCCCAGCCTCCACCAGGTGAGGGCTGTGCAGCACCAGAGGCAGGGTGGGAGGGAGGCAGAGCTGTCCCCAGCTGGCAGCAGCATGAGGGGAACAGCTAGGCCAGGATGGGCACTGGGTCAGCAGAAACACAGCCATGAGCGTGGCCTGAAGAAAGCCACCTCATAGCTGCTCTGACAACATGAGCTTAATGGGAGAAGCGAGAAATACTGGAAGGCTCTTCTCAACGAAGAGAGTTCAGAGTCTCTTTCTCTTCTGGAAGATCTTAAATGATGAGTTTCCGTCCGTCCTCCAAATTACCTTTGAGAGGCATTCTTTCATTTAAAAACAGTGGACACCAACTGAGTCGGGCAGAGGCCTCAAGAAGCTGCCCTTAGGAGATGGTGGCACTGTGTGACCTGAGGTCCCAGCAGGTAAAGATGGCAAGTCCCACAGCCTCAGTCTCTCCCTTGAGAATGACGAGGTCTGAGGACACAGCTCAGATTCTTTCACCTCTAATAGCACTTTTATTTTCCATTGAAAATGCTAAGTTTCACAAGCCACACTTGGTTTTCTGCAGAAAAGACACCCTGGGGACGATAAGGAGCGCCTTCTGTCCTAAGACCTCCCAAGCTCAAGGCACCTGGGTAAAGTACCTGCAAAAGCCCCTTCTGTTAAAACACTCAAAGTTACTCCATGTACAAACAGAAACAACATGTATCCCATTTGTTTATAATAAAAATAAATTAAAAAAAATAAATAAGAACACCAAACTACATTTATGGGGAAGGGGTGTCAGAGGGACACAGGAGCCACCTGAAGACCTCCTAATTACCAGAACTAGAACAATTGGAGCAACAAAATAAACTAGTATTGGATTATCCCCAGAATATGAAATAAATATCTATGAGTCTGCTGTGATATAAATAAATAATAAACTAAATAAACAAGTGGGCGAAAAGAGATAAATCTATCTTTCAGAAGAAATAAATAACTTATGGAGCTACTTTACCTTCAAGGGAGGGGAGCATAAATCCCAGTCCTTAAGTATGGGTTGACTATAATAGTGACTTTCTTCCAAAAGTATAGTATGGAAAAGGAGGGGGAAAACAGTAATTCTACAGAGGAGAAACCTGACCACTACTACCTCAGCCAGGTGACCAAGGCCAACATCAACACTGGGTTTCATATGAAGGGATGAAAATGGCACTTTGACTCTATAGTCTTCCTCCCAAAAGTCTAAGCATGAGGAAAACATCAGGAAAAGTCCAGTAGAGAGCCATCCTACAAAACATTTGACTAGTGCTCCTAGGGAATCCTGAGAAATTCACAGCTAAGAGGAACCGAAGGAGACATGATAACTAAATGTAACATGATATCTATGAGTGGGGCATTGGAACAGAAAAGAGACAGGAAAACTGATGAAAATTTGTGAACAATTGACTTCAGTTATTAATAATAATTATTAGTTAATAATAATATCGGTTCATTAATTGTGGCAAATTTCCCACACTACAATGTGAGATGTTAATAACGGGCACCTGGGTGTGGGATACCTTGGAACTCTCTACATTATCTTCTCCATTTTTCTGTAAATTTAAAATTGTTCTGAAAATAAAGTCCATTTAATTAAAAAAAAAAAAAAAAAAAAAAAAAAAAACCACACCCAAAAGAAAGAAGACAAAACCACTTAAGCCTTCAGGCCAAAGTTCCACAAATGAACTTCTATTTTAATATGCAAATATAAGATCCCAGAATTTGGATAAGCTTTTAAGAAAGGACCCGGATCTACTACTGTTAAGCACTAGTAAGAAGTTCACAGCGCAGCAGGTTTGAGTAAATTGAAGAACAGGACAGAAAGACTAAACCACTAGATAGCATGCATTCCTCAGATGTCTGCTCTTGAAGGAACAGGAGGGAGGGAGGAGGGAGCCGGCAGCACTATGTCTCAGGGAGGGAGGGAGAGGGACACTTAGCTGCACAGGGGAGAGACATCCCCAGGAGAAACCAGCATGGGACAATGAGTGGTCCTGATGTCACCCCGAGCCCCAGGGCCAGGGCAGTCGTGACAGGCCAACCTGACTTTTCCAGAGAGGGACTGCAGGCAGGTGCCCCACACTGCTGGGCTTCAGTTTCCTCCTCTAAAACGGGAACTGTAATCACCTTGCCCACTTCTCAGAATGATATGAATACCATCCAAAAACACAAGTGGTATGAGAATAAAATAAGAAGCTCAGGGGGACAGCGTTGCTCAGAGGTTAGAGCAATGGTCAGGCCAACTTCCCCAGGTGGGGGGTTCCTCAGTCCAGAAGAGGCCACGCTTCCCCAGGAGAAGGATCCTGAGCCCCCAAGAGGCCAGGTTTCCCTGGAGGGAGGCGGGTCCTGAGCCCAGAAGACATGGCCCTGGGGAAGCCCAAAAGGAGTCTGTAGACAGCAGCTGGGCCTGGAGCTGCAGAGGGTCCCCTGGGGCTTCCTAGCAGGAGTAAGGAATGCCAGCAGGAGCCAGAGTTGGAAGAACTCTGCAGGTCCCATCCAGGTAGGGCTGGAGGGAGGGGACAGGGCAGGGTGAGGCCTTTAGGAGCTCCAGGAGCATGAGGCTAGGACTCCTGCACTGCACTTTCAGATGTGCACCCTGAAGTTTTTCCTAGGGTGCTCAGCAAGCCCACTCTGTACAAACCAACTGCAACAATTCAAAACTATGATGCTATGCAACGACAGCTAACGTGCACACACATGGCCACGGAGTGGACACGCGCTCACGAAGCTTTAGGAGTTGTCCGCGGTTGGCCTGCAACCTACTTCTTTTTTTTTTTTCTTTCTTTTGCAACGCTGGGGATGGAACCCGGGTCCTTGAGGGTTGAACATGCTGGCAAGCGCTCACTCAGCTTCACCCCAGCTCCTGTGACCTCATTTTTTTCCAACCCGACCATTTTCTTTGAAGTCTTGAGTACATGCTGATACACGGAGCAACCTTTGCAGCTCTTAAAGAAAGATCAACAAACATTAGAAAAGCAGGCAAATAACTTTCCATTTTGGTGCTAGACGTTTCAAGATAAAAAGGCAAAGTACGGAGTACTGGTAATTTCTAGTTACAGCAAAAACGATGATTCCAGCATTACTGTCCAGCATAGGCTCAGAGGCCGACTTTGCACACCACACCATGTGTTTTCAAAGCTGCAGGCAGCAAAGCAGGTAATTTATTAAACTCACAAACCTTACTATGCTTTGTAGAAGCAATAAAGACATCTTAATTCAGTCTATAAAAACAAGAATTTATGTAATCTAACACAGCCCAAGTAACTAAGGAAACCATGCAAGAGACTTCAGTAGCATCATTAACGGGAAGGAGTAGCTTGGCTATAATTCTTACAGAATAATATGTTGAAAAAAAACCTGTAATTACCATTATCCTAGGAAGAGATATAGGTAATTTAAAGTTTGTAACTAGCTAATAGTACAAAACAAATAAAAAGACATTATTTTCAAGTGCTTTGAAATGACTTCATCAGGAGAATTTGTTTTCAATTAACATGTCCATTAAAATTATTCTTATTTTCTCTTTGAATGAGTAAAGTGTACTTGTCATGGGCACTAAAAAATAATAAAACTGTACTTCAATGTGTTGGGTCTACCACTAGAACTCTCTTCTAGTTTAAAAAATGACTCCTTTCCTTTTTGGAGTAATGGCGTAATGACTCGGTTGGATGCAATCGATCACTCCATTGCTTTTGGTCTTTTAAGAGGGGGAGGGGAGCAGCCCTTGGGGAACCTGAGTAGAGCTGTCCTGGGAAGCTGAGGATGCAGTGGGGTAGCCAGGGTTCGAGTTCATGCTGTGAATCATGGCAATGGCCCTGGGCGATGGCCACACACAAGGCACTTCTCTGGAAGACAGGCAGCTTTTTGCAAAGTTGAACCCATGATGTGGCCATTCTAGTGGTAGATCTTCACTCAAGAAAACCGAAAGCGTGCATCCTCACCAAATCCTGCATGTGACTGTTCACGGCACTTTTGTGTGTGACAGCCAAAAACTAGAAATAGCCTAAGTGCCCATCAGCAGGTGAACACGGCAGACCCGTAAAATCAAACATGCGGCGGCAACAGAAAGGAACAAGCTGCTGACTGGTGCGACAGCTCGGTGGATGTCAAAACAGTCCTGTGCAGGCACTCTGATGACAAGATGAGTACTCACTGCATGACTCCTCTCACGTAGAACGTGTAGGCTGATCTGCAGTGCAGCAGTTAGAGGCGGGTTGCCTGGGAAGCTACCACCAAGGGCCACAAGGACACTTTGGGGGAGAGAGACAGGCACTATCTTGATTTTGGTGATGGCTTCACGGATGTGTCAGAACCCATCCATATGTCATACATGTGACTCACAAGTCAGAATTCATCAGATGGTTCATTTGAAATATGAGTCGTTCACTGTATATCAATTATACCCCAATGAAGCTAATTTTAAAGAAAAGAGCTAAAAGGAAAAGAAAAGGGGCAGCATTTCCAGAGACAGACAGTACAGACTAAACTTACAGGACCACACTCCCTGGAGGAGGGAACCTTCATGGAAAACCAGGGAGAAAAGAGGTGAGATGACATCATCTCGAAAGGAGGACACTGAGGCGGTGAAGGCATAGGGGTCTGTCAGACAGGGGAAGCAGGCATGAACTGAGGTCCCGGGAGATGCAAAGGAGGAGAGCAACTGGCTGCTTGGGGGTCGCCCTCTTCCTGGAGAAGCTCCTGGAGGCTTCTCCATCCCCCTGAGATGGTCCCGCCAGCTCAGCAGAGCCGAGCAGACAGGCAGGCAGGAAGTGACCAGGAGCGCAGACTCACAGGAGCAGGCATCCTATGGGACATTGAAGGACCAGGAATGGCTCTGCCTTCTTTGTGGCCTTGAATTTACCAAGTACTCACACACAGGAGGGTCAGGGCCGAGCCAGGAGAAGGGCCAGCAGGGCTGTCCAGGGGAGCAGCCTTGGTTATGGGGCAGGGTGCTTCACACTTCCCCAGGTATGGTGCATCTGCAGGCACAGGGGACACACCATGCACTGGGCTGTGGAAGAGTAAACTTGCTGCCAGAATGGCAGGCCGGAAGCCACAGCCCTGTCACAGCAGTGTCCTGGCCACCAGTGTGTGCCCTTCAGGGCTTCTCAGGATTGATTATTTAGGGCTCCCTCTCCAGAGCACCCAGCAGCACAGGGCTGGTGCCCTCCCAGGGCACTGACTGAACCCGTCACAAAGCAAAGGTCAGTGTGAAGTCTGAAGTCCCTCCTAAACATGGCACGTTTAGAATTTGCCCCCCCCCCCCCCCCCCCAGTCTTCCCTACATCAAGGACAGCTATGGTCGGCGCAGTTCCCAGCCCTGGGTCTTCCTGAGGACATCACTGCAGCTGAGAGGAGGGAGGAGCCCTCTGTGAGAAGAGCCCAGGGAGTGAGGTTGGGTTGTCTGTTTCCTTCTGTCCTTAGCAGCAAGGATGTTAAGGAGGGAAAGCACCTTCAGAAAACCTTCAGGTTATGCCAGGAAACGGGGCACTGCTTTCTTTTCTTTCAAGCACTAAAAGAAGGGAGCCACTACTCCTGAATGAGGACCCAGACGGGACAAAACCCCTTAGGGGCGGGGCGGGGGTGGAGCTGTGGTGCAGCACGGGCGGGGCCGGGGCGGGGCAGGAGCCAAGGTGTGGGGCTGGGGTGGAGTAGGAATGGGGGCGGGCCGGGGGGAGGAGGAGGGCAGAGGAGGGGAGGGAGGGGGATGGGTGGGGCCAGGTGGAGCAGGGGTGGGGCCTGTTGCTTTGTTTTGTTGGGTGGTCAGAAGTGGCTTCTACAGCAAGTGAGAGCTGAGTCTGAGATCATCAGAGGAACTGGGTACTTGAGTCCAGGCAGACGTGGAGGTAACACGGGATCCCTGAGCAGGGTATAAGCTTCCAGGTGAAGAGAACCCACTGCCTCCTTTTCATCTCATTCTGGATCCACTCCCTCCTGGTGGTATGCATGGAAGCCCCAACACACTATGGGAAAATGTCCTTTAACAACCCCTCAAGACACACCTCTTCCACTGTGCTAATGCCAGGATCCTGTCCTCATGCTCGCAAAGTCTCCCATTTATTTAGGCAGTCCTGAACAGGGCTTAAGTCAGTGATTTAGCAACCCGTAATAAAAATAAACTTCATATTACATTGTAACCCAATGTATACACAAACCGAAACAAGTTTTAAAATCACCAAGCTTCCTGTGACTACTTCCCACACACTACAGTACAATCTATATTACGGAAATGCCAAGGTGACTTGGCAGATAACTTAAGAGTTTGAAAAACTGCATTCAAAGGCATCTGGGCCTAGTAATTTTAATCAAATGCAAATTGAAACATGAAAAAATTTTAATATTTCCTTTTTTTTTTCTATACAAATACTTGCTTTAAAACAGTGGAGTCTACATTTCTTTGTGTGACTTGTGGAGGAATTGCCTAGGAGGACATGTTCAGGAGAGCTGGGGGGTGGGGTAAGAAATAGTTCGGGAAGAACCCAAACGTTGTTTACTAGGGGAGGAGACACGTTTGGTTTCAAAGATGGCTCAATAATTTTCACAGTGCTCACAAAAACAAGAAAAGGCAGAAGCATCCTTGGGGAGGGCTGTTTGGAGTGCCTTTAAGTGTTAGAGGCTGGCTGCATTTGTCTCCCCACAAACGTGTTTGAGCCACATGTGGGCTGCACTGTGGCTGGGACCCAACCTGATGCATAGGGCAGGACACATTCTGCTCAGTACAGTTCTGCCTTGTAACTCTTGAGTAATGGAGCTCATTGTCACTGCCGAACCCCAACTTTGCATGTAGGCCCAATTATTAAATTTCTCCAAATGTAAGTGTCGAGCGATAATAAATGAACCTTCTGCTTATCTTCAAGTCATTGCTTAAATACATGGAATTTAATGAGGTATGCTCCCCCAACACTAAGGGAAAAGGATGGTTTCCATTGCAAGGTACAAGAAACAGTATTGGATCTAATGGAAAGATTCCATGTCTGTTAGCGGCCAGGGTAAACTCTAAAAACAGCTGGAATTAAAACGAGTGTGTTAATTTAATAGGTAGTCTCTCCAGGGACACTGGCCAGTGGGCTCTATCAGCCAAGGGCTCTCTAATAGAAGCTGTGCCAATTTCTCTGAGAAACAAAGTTTCATGCTCACCCCTAAGGTCAGAGGAGCATGCACCCAATTTCCAGTAGCCCCAGGACCTCAGAGTGAGAAATCACACCTGCAGGCAGCATTTCCACACTGCCACCAACACAGAACAGCTCATTTAAACTGGCCCTTCAGCCCTATTTAGGGGCATCATTAACGATTTCAAACTCCAGCTACTGCTTTACCTCATAACAGTGATAAATGGGGGAGGTGCATTCTTGATGCTTTTAAGTCATTTAACTGTTCTCCTCTGGGGGCAAAGGAGACGCACAAGTGGGAACCTGCGGACTTAAGAGGCGGCGGGTTCCCCCTCCCTGGCTGCTTTCCTGAATTGAGGCAGTAGCCTCCGGGAAACAGCTGTTAAGTGGTTCCTTTATCAAAACAAGGAGGGACTCACTGGAGAGGGCCGGTGTCAGACGACCAAGGCGAGAACCCCTCCCTCATCCTGGCAGTTCCATTCACCCGGTCCTCCCACCCACACCCCCAACCAACAACAGCTCGGGTTTCAGAAAGGAAGAAAGTCTGAAGGGGGGCGGTCAAGCATCCAAACGCAGGCGCCTCGGCTTAAGCTAGAAGGTGGTGTGGGCAGGAGACTGTGCGTGCGCACAGGGACAGCCCAGCCATGGGCGAGACAGCAGCGGCCACGGAGGGAGACCCACCACGATCGACAAAGCCTCAACTAGTACGATTTGAAAAATCCCCCGCAGGCACTGGCTTCGGTGCCAAAATCTCCCTGGATTTATTTTCAGGCAAGTGACTCACAGCCTCCTTTCCATAAGTAATTCCATCAAAATGAGTCGCCGGTTCCACTAGCCCGACTTTCCGCTGCCCTCCGGCTGCCCCTCCTTCCTCTCCGCCCATCCGGCAAACCAGACAGCTCCCAGACAGAACAGCGGTACCCCAGGGGAGCAGAGAGCAGGCTCCCGGCCCCGCCCCCGCCTCCGGAGCGATGAATGGGGCGCGGGCAGGCGCGAGCGCGAGGAGGGAGTGCGGGGTGTGTACGCGTGTGTGCGCGCGTGGGCACGCACCCGGCCAACTTACGGAGGTGGAGTTGGTCCTCGCCTGGCCCTGGTTTCGCACCTCCTGCTCCCGGAACTGCAGCCCGGCCAGATGCTTCTCCAGCGCCTCCCAGTCCATAGGGGGAACCGGGGGCTCTTCGGGGACGAACGTCCCGCCGTCCGGGGGCTGAAGACAGGGCCCCCCTGCCACCCGGCCCCTGGTGCTGCGCGGGCCCTCCGCCGGCTGGGGCTTCTGGATCGCCCGCCGGGGGCCGCGGGGGCCGCGGGGGCCGCTCGGCCGGCCGGCCACCACCACATTGCCATTGTGCCTGAGGTCCTGGGGTTCCTGGGGACGGAGGTTGCCGTTGGGCATTGGGGGCGGCGTGTCAGTGGTGGCGCTCCGGCCCCCGCCGCCGTCGCTGCGGGTCCTGGCGCTCAGGTCCCCCGGCTCCCGGACCGGACAGCGGTCATCCTGGTACCCTCGCTCGTTTTCCTCTTCCTCCTCCTCCCCGTCCTGCTCCGGCGCCCACTCATCAATCACCTTCTGGTAGACCGGGAAGGGCGCTTCATAGTCCTCCAAGGCAGATACCAGGTCCAGGCTGCCCCCCGGCGACGACGAGGATTTGCACTCCGAGCAAGGGGTCACTTTGGTGGAGTTGGACTGCGAACTGGAGCGGCTGCTGCTGCTGCTGCCGGCGTCACTGCCTAGATCCATCCCATCCTCTCGGTAGTCCTGGGGGAGGAGGCAGAGAGTGAGTCGCCGGGCCGAGCTGCTCGGCCGCCGGCGCCCCGCGCCCCGGACGGAGGAGCCCGTGGAGGCCCGGGGGGCAGGGGCCGGCCCGGCCCGAGGTGTCCCCTTCGCCCCGCTCCCGCGCACAGCCAGACTTCCCGCGGTTCACTAACCCTCAGATTCGCAAAGAGGCGCCCGGCCGCCAGCGCGCACACTTCACGCGAGGAGCCCCGGGGCGCGCGCCGACTTTGTTTTAACCATTTTGCGCCGGGCGGCCCCAGCACCCCGCCCCGGGGATCCTCGGAGGCCCGGACGCTTCCCACCGAATTCTGACTCCCCGGGGGCGGGAGCCGCGAGGGGGCGGGCGGCCGCCGATTTCGCACCTCGCGGGCGGCGAGACCACCCCCGCCCCGCCCCGCCCCGCCCCGCCCCTTCCCCGCCCGCCGCGCGGCGACGCCAGCCGGGGCCGCCGAGGGCCGACTGCACTTTCTAAGGAGCGGCGAGGTGCCGCCGCCGCCCCTCCTCCGGTTAGCGCAGGGTCGGGATCGGCGCGCTCTGCTCGCGCCGGGCAGCTTGGCCCCGGCTCCCCAAGGTGCGCCGGCCCGGGCGCGGCTCAGTCGCGGAGGCTGCGCGGGTCCCGCCACCGAGCATGCCCAGAGCAGCAGGCGCGCGGTCGACTCCCGCGTCCTCCGCGGCCGGCTGGAGCCAGAGGCCTGGGGCAGTCGGAGGAGCCCGGGCCCGGGCCGGGGCGTGACGGGCGCAGGCCTCCGGCGGGTGAGGACAACGCCCAGGGGTGCCGTGTGCCCACCCTCCAACACTCGCGCCTCCTGCGCGCGCTCCGGGCCTTCCCGCGCCGCTCGCCACCCGGTCCAAGCCTCCTGGCGCCGCCTAGTCCACGCGGAAGTCCCCGAGTGACCTGGGGAGGCCCTCCCTCCCCACGCACGCAAATTCACGAGCCCGCGCGGAACACGAGTGACGCGTGCTCGCCGGCCGGGCACCAGCGTCCCCTCCACCCTCTTCCCGCTTCCTGTCCCCGCGCCGCCCAGCGCCGGGCCTGACCGCCGCGTTCCCTCCCGAGCCCAGGCTGCGTGGAACCTGTTGCTGTGGCTCACGTTTCTCTCCCCTCCCGCCGCCGCTGAGGTGGCTCGGCGAGGCGTGCCTGTGGGAAATGAGGGGTAAGTGTAAGAGGGGTGCGTGTCATGGTGGTGGGTTTGGGGACATCCAGAAACCCCCTATCCCACCTCCTGGCAAGAAGACCTCGAAGGAAGGGCGAGGCCGTGTCCGGTGCGGTG
The DNA here is from genome assembly GCF_902686455.1 of Sciurus vulgaris. Taxonomy (NCBI): domain Eukaryota; kingdom Metazoa; phylum Chordata; class Mammalia; order Rodentia; family Sciuridae; genus Sciurus; species Sciurus vulgaris. The sequence continues at coordinate 135,630,907 of NC_136470.1, forward strand.
CACCCACCACATTCGATGGCTTCACTTCCTTGAATTTCTCTGGAAATTAAATCCAAGAAACCTGTGCTGGGTTTTTTCAAATATGCTCGGGCCGCCTGGGGTTGGCAGCTCTCCTTAGGAGGAGGATTCAAGGAGTGAAAGGTACCAGCAGTTAGCTGGTCACAGAATGCCTTTTAAGGGCTAAGAATTTCCTGTGGAGGAACGAACCATCTGCCTGCAAGAATTGGAAACTAGGAAATGCCCTCCTCCCCGTGGTGATAATGAAAAGAGCACTAAGCCCTACCACAGATTGGGAAAGCCAAACCCTGGACTTCCAGATTTGGGCCTGTTACTAATTACGCCAGTGAATTCTGCCCAGGCCAGGCACAGTGCAGAAGAGGGACAGAGGATGCTTGGGATTCTTTAGCAGGGAGGGGCTGCCACCCTGACCCCTCTTCTGTGCCCTCCTGGGGACTGTGTGATCTCCATGAAGCAGGACTGCTTCCTCTTAGGTAGGCCTGAGTCCTGAGCAGGAGAACTAAAACTGACCTTGTAGCTTGTCTAGAAGAAGCAGTGGTATGAATAACAGGAACAGGGGCCCTCTGGTCTGGCCAGCTCTTCTGTAAAAAGCAGCTGATTGTGACTTAAAATATAATTGACGCCAACATCTGTAAACAGCTTGCCTTTGTACTCCAAATATGGTTTCATTTCAAGGTTGCTGCAGAGCCCCAGTGGCCTCCTGGGTGTGGAGGTGGCCCTGAGGTTGCAGAGATGAGGATGGACAGCTGGGAACTAGAGAGCTGTTCTTTGGTGCCCCTTGTGACCTGGTGAGACTTAGATCAGGAAAAGTGCCTGCTCTGTGGCAGAACACAGGGAGACCAGCAAGCATTGGTGGACTGGGGTGACAGGGAGAGTTCCATTTTTATGCCTTAGACCTCCCCATCTCCCACCCACTTTCCCTCTTGGGCACCCGCTTGTTCCCCTGCCGCCCAGATGGTCCGTGTTGTGTTCAGGAAATGCAAAATAAGGCCTAAGAAAAACATTTGGCAAGGTAAATCGATTGCCAAAAATGCATGGTATTTCAAAGCCAAATATAAATGTCTTTGAATTATCTGTACTTTCACATTATTATCTGACCTGATATTCCAGATCAGATGGGCAAGTAACCGGTTTCCCTTTTTCTCTTCTCCTCTTGCAAGGTGCTTGGCTAGCCCACTTTCTATTCTGTTTCCAGCTTTCCATCTCCTGCCAAGAACCCACCCACTTGGGAACAGGAAGCCCTGCCAGCTCCTAGGCCCACTACAGTCTGCAGCTCCGTCCAGCAGGATGGAGAGATGATTTGCAAAGTGATTGAAAGGTCCTGTCTTCCTGTTTACAGGAATATTTCCTCAACTTAGGGCTTGGAGCTTCCAGACTTAGATTTGACCCCTGAAACCTTTGCAAGTTGGACATCAGAGGTATGAGTCAAGTGGGAGTCATCCCAAACCTCTTCTGTTCCCGCGCCTTCCCCATCCATCACCAGGAACAGGGTCCCTCTTGAACATCCACTGATCCTGACCATTCTCCTCATGTGGCCTGAGTGGCCTTTCTAACATTGCAAATCTGCTTTGCCTCTCCCTTGCTCTGTTAAAACCCCACAGAGCTCCTGGTACCTTTCAGAGAACTATTGCCCACTACCACCTCCAGTTTCCTTTGGCAAATTTTAACTCAGCCAGAAAGCCTCAACATAAATGTCACTTCCTGCTGGGCAGCTCCTCTGGTTCCTGTTACCCCCTGGGTCAGGTGACCTTCCCAGGACCCAGTGCACTCAGCTGTCAAGGTACTGAGTAATCACTGGTCTGGTCTACTGGACTCTGGTAAGAAGTACACCTTACATTAAGACCTAGGCCATTCATATGTATAAAAATACACATATCTGAAAAAGGTTTCATAAAATTCTTATATCATAAAATCCTATTCTAATGTATTTAGAACAGAATATGCTCACACCTCACTGTGTATTTTCTAACCATCAGTGGGTCAGGGCTGTTAGAGTAAAAGATGCTCTGAATTCCACAAGGGCAGGGCTATGTTGTTTGTTGCTGGGTTTAGGAATAACATTTTTAATTCTCAAAAATCCCATGAGGAAGCCATTATCCTCCCCATTGCGGGTGAGAAGGCCAAGGACGGCGAGATCAGGTAACTTGCCAAAGTCACAAAGCTCGTAGAGTAACTGGCAGAGCCAGGACTGGAAGCTGGGCAGTCATGCAGCTTCCACTTTGTGTCCCTGGCCCTGCTGCATACAGATGTTTACCAAGAAAAGGTGTCAGGAGGCAGCACCTCAGACTGGGTCTCAGCTACCTGCCCTGCACCCTTGGGCAGCTCACACCTGTAGAGAGGAAGCACTGAGGGCACCTTCCTCCTCAGCTTGCCTATGTTCTGCCTCCTCCAGGGCCACCTAGCTCAGCAAGTGTCAGCAAAGAAGAGAGTTGGTCATGTCCAGAAAGGCTCCAGAACCCCAGAAGATGAAACCTCACTTTGTATGAACTATGTGCATTAAGTTCCCCCAAAACAAATCCTATGAAAAGGAAGTCATGGTGAGACTGGGTCTTCAGTAGGAAACAGTCCAGACTCATGCTCAAAGAGTAGGGACAAGATCACGTTTCTCAGTGTCAGTGCTGTTTATAGGATTTTAAATGTGTGAGTCATAGGAGTTTGAATAGGTAGGAAGAGATTTATTTGCAAAATTCCCAACCTGATTCTGAAGTCATCAGCCCTGACTTTGAGCTCCCCTACGCTGTGGCATTTAGAGTAATAAAGACATGGCTGGCAGAGGGCTTGCATCTCATCTTTATTACATGAACTGCATGCAGGTCATGCCACACACAGATGCTCGGAGTGGCTGGAGTGAACTGGATACGGGATGTCTGGAGCCCATCCTCCCCCATCCCCCGACTCTGACCCAGCCTAGGACCACCGCTTCCCATGAAAGAGGCCTGACTGCATGGCCGTGGTGTTTGGCACACTATAAGACTCCACTGGATGTCTCTGTAAGTGGATGGAATTAGGAAATACGGCATCAGAATGGCCCTGAATCTTTTCATCACCATCCTTGTTGAAAAGCACCTTGGGTCCCTCTGTTCACCCAAACCATGGTCTATCTGTTAGGTACGTGCATTCTGCATCCTTCATTTCTGCAGCTACCATGGCTTCATCTTCCCTTACTTGTCTATGTGTCTAGCTATTTGGGAGATGGAACCTAAGTACACCTAATTTGATTTTCTTCTTTATTTCATTTGGATAGAGCTATACTTTCATGGACACAATTCCCTTTAAAACACACTGGGCTGGGGTTGTGGCTCAGTGGTAGAGTGCTTGTGTAGCATGTGCAAGGCACTGGGTTCCATTCTTAGCACTGCATATAAAAATATAAAGGTCCATTGCCAACTTAAAAAAAAATAAAAACACATACATGCCTTAAAGGTTTTGATTCTGTCACAAACTATGAGATTGTATTTATTTCTTATGTTTTCCTCAATAAAAGCAAAATGGCGATTAAGAGATGGCTCCAGTGATTTCTTCCCCAAACCTGAAACCAGGACACCTAGCTAGAGGGACACTCCCCAGCTGAGGGAACTCATGAATGTGTTTAAGGTGAGGATCCCAAAGTACTCCCCAGGCACTGGGATGTCAGCAAAGTCAGAGTGCCGAGCAGGCCGTCAGCATTGGGCCACCAGACCTAACCTCTGCTGTGAACCCCACAACAGGACCTGCCCAGAGGGACCATCTGGCACCATCCACATGGGTGGTCATGTGTGTAGCACGCGACATGCACAGATGTGATATGGCTCCACCAGTAAGGAACCTGCTGTTCTTTTCCTGCTAGAGTCAGACCTCAGACGGATGGCAGGGACAAAAATCCAACGACACAAATGCCCTTTCTTCTTCCAGAAGTTTTCTGCCATGACCTACTTTCCTGAAGTTCCCAGCAGATCTTGAAAATGCAAGTGTGTAAGCACCCCTGGTCTGTTTTGGAGCTTCGTTGGTGGGTATATACTACATAAAAGGGCTTTTGGGAGGAGCTGGGAGCGCCTGGGTGCACCACGGCAGGAGAATGGAGAAGTATCCTAGCAGTAGCACAAGACCCCAGTGAAAAAGAGCCGCCCTGGGAATCTTGGGCCTTGTGTTCCTGTGTGCAATTCTTGTCTAAGAAGCGCATCTTGCAGGCTGCTCTGTGAAGTGAGGACTCTCCTGGTCCCTTCTTGGCATCACTTTGGAAATGTTGTGATGTGGGGAAATAACCTCTGACCTTGCCCCAAGGTGATGGAGGCAGTGTGGTGTGGAGGTGGCCCTCTGGAGACCTGGCCTGCAGTCAGGGCCGCTGGCCTCTGTAGACGTTGTCTCAACCTCAGAAGCTGCTGGAATTTCATGGGCCACGACTCAGATGCCTGAAGAGGTCAGACAGGTGAGAAGTGGACAGCAGGGGTGCAGGGCCAGGTTCCTGAGCTGCAGTGCAGGCACGGAGCCTTCCACATTAGAATTCAAGACACCAGGCATCTGCTGTCCCCCGTTATCTCGGCTGTCACCAGAACCCTGCTCTAGCTCCTGACCCCTGGGCAGGGTTCTCATCTGCTGGCAAACTGACACTAGAAACACCTTGGATCTTGGCATGGCAGGACCAGGGCCTGGCATCTCTACAATGCCCTGGCTCATGCCAAAAGTGTTCCCATGGGCATGAAGTCCCCCCCACCCCGCCCAGGCAATCACTAAACATCAACCTTGTGGGAGTGAGTCCCCTTATCCAAATCTTGAAATGAGGTTAACTAGGCTTGTTTTTTAAGTAGAAAGATAACCGACCTAAATAAACTTTCAGAATATCCCAATAAAAAACATTCTACCAAAGCAGTCTGACAAATTTAAAAATCACAAAGTACATAAGGAGCTCTCAGAAAGTAAAAATGGCCCAACTTCACTAGTAGTCAAAGAATACAATTTTAATAACAATGAGGTGACAGTTTTCCTGTCCAAGTATTAGAAATGACTGAAACTGTAACAGTATCAGGACACACATGGTCAAAGGACCACTCATACTCTGCTGCTGGGTTTCTAAACTGGTTGCTACAAACTCCCTGGAATGCTTTTTGATAACATGTCCTAAAAATCTCTAAGGTTATGCCCCGCCACCTGTTCCCAGCTCTGCGGGTGTTCGAGGAGTGCCTATTGCCTGCTGGGAGATGTGGCGTTGAAACAGCCCCCCAAAACTTGCCTCAAATGGAGCTTCACTCTAGTGGAGGAACAGACATTGCAGGGAGAAAACAGAACAATTTAGATTCAAGGACCCCAAAAGTGGGCTTGGGTGCTGTGGAGAGAGCAGCCATATCTTGGGGAAGCCAGTTGGCAGCTGGGACATCACAGGCCACAGGAAGGAGGCCCTGGATGGAGCAGGAGGGAGTGGCAGTGTCAGACCAGGTGAGGTGAGAGAGGTCGCCATGAAGATCTTCATCCCAAGAGCCACAGGTTGGTGCTTGGGGACCTGCTCCATGTGGCACTGGACTGGTGGGGACAGCCCTGTTAGGAGGCAGCCATACCAGGAAGAGGCTGTGATGGGTCCTGGGGAGACATCTAGGAAGCAGAGCCACAGGACCTGGTGGCTGGGGGTGGCAGTAAGAAGGAGACACAAGCAGCCTAGTGGAGGGGTGCAGCCACCACTGAAGGGGACCTAAGTGGGAGGAGGGTTAGGTAAGGGAGAGGAAAGGGAAGACAAGCAGCTATGGCAAGCAGACCATCTGACGTGGAGTCCGTAGACGGGAGCTCTGGGGCTGGAGACAAGGCATGGGGGTGTTGAAGCCGTGGGTAGAGTGACGTGGCCTGGAGACAGCGCGAGAGGAGGCCCAGCCTCCAGCCCAAGGGCCCCAACATCCACGGTTTGTAAGGAAGATGTGGAGGAGAGGGAGAGTCGCCACTTCCCAAACTCCTGGCTGAGGAGCCCACAGGGATCCTGATTCACATAGGAGGTGCCCAGTGCTGCGTTTATAATGGCACAAGTTAACTCCAACCTAGAACGTCAGAACCAGCAGGAAGATGCTCAGACTGTCATGTGGCCTTCTATGGCACAGATGTCAACCTTCCAAAGTTGCAGCACAGAGAAGAGAAGAGATAATATCAGGCTTACTACATGATTCACGTTTTCAAAAAATTAAATAGTTACACGTCTGAAAAAAAAAGAAAAACGTAGGTGGATGTTAATGGTGGTTAACTGTGGATGATGAGATCACAGGTGATGTTTTTTGCCTTTGTGTCTATTTGTATATTTCAATTTCTTTGTAAAAATCATAAGGTAGGTGTTACTATTTTATGAAACAGAACAAATTAAGCTTATTTATTTTATTTAAGATGCATGATTATGAAATTGGTTAAGGAATTCTATTAAAAATAATTGTCCAGAAGAGTTAGGATTAATTTATATAAAGTCTGTGATGAATCCTTTTAGAAAACAAATCATTTTTTGGTTCTGGAGATCACCTGCTAATGTGAAGTTTTTGGTATGCACTGAGCCTGCACACGTTTGCAAAGCAGTTTGGGATCCCAGTGAGCTAAGAAGAGTGGCAACTTATTTGTGAAGAGCTTGATAGTAACTATTTTCAGCTTTGTGGATCATACAGTCTCTGTTGCACATTCTTTTTTATTTTTTTAAGCAACCCCATGGAAATGCAGACTCTCTTGACTCCGAGGCCGGGCAGCAACAGAGAAGGAAAAGAGACTTAGCTGGGCCCCAGTGAGGCCTCTGCCCTGAAGGACAGACGTCAGGCAAGCAGGGAGCTTGGCTGCTTTTCATAGAAGCTCATGTAATGTTGGGACTGTAACCAGATGCGTCTTCAGTTACTAGAATAATGCCAGCAGTTCATGTCTGTTTTCCACAGGAGGCAGACCAAGGGAAAAGGTGAGAGAGCAATACTTTCAAAAACAGTGCACATGTTTTTTTATGGAAAATAAGCCTATGCAAATACGTCAAGGAGTTAGTATTTTTAACCTGAAAAGTAAAAGCTCAAGAAAGGTGTACTTGTAAAATAATCTTTTCTTATTCTATAATCTTAAGGTTTCTGTTCTGAGGGAGTGTTATGGGTGCATACAGCCGCCTGTCCAGGTGCTCATGCTGCAGACTTGGGAGTACCCGCATCCGCCCGGCTCGGACCCCCTCACCAAGTGTGGTCGGTGCTGTGGGCGCTCCAGGCAGATCCTGCTGCAGGTGGAGCGGTCCCAGCTGTCTCTGTGGAGAGCTGTTCCTCTGCCTTCCCCAGGTCACTCCCCTTGGCCCTTCCTCCCTCCCATCTGCTACTGTCTTGTCCTTGCAGGTTGCCTTCCCAGTACACCTGCACCCAATCCCCATCTCAGTCTCCTCTAGGGATCCTGACGTGAGATGCTGAATTCTGATGACTCTACCTTTCAGTGCATCTGAGTGGAGAAAGGGTACTGGACTGGGTACTCATCTCCTGTAATGACATTATAGAACAGAATGCTGTTCTGTGGATTAACTTCAAGCCTTGGTGATTCTTGTGAGTCTCAGGAAGTAGTTCTTTTAGAGTTGATCCACAGTGATCTGATAAACAAGAATGCCCATAAGGATGAACAGGTGGAAGAAGTTTAGCTATCAACTGATGCTTCTATGCAGGATCATGATTGGCATTATTAGCACTAATGAGTGGACATGTACAATACTGTTGGTGTTGCTAATTGTTTCTGATCATGTTTTTAAATCATGCTAATAACTAATAACCTATAAGTAATCTCCTGTTATAAGATCTTTCCATTTTATTAGGCTGTATTGGGTTCACTGGTGCTTAATATGATGTGAATATTTGCTGACTCCAAGAATACCTTTATTAGGATATGCATATGTATTCAGTTTATCTTCTCAATTACACCTGCATTAAACCTTCAAATTAGGTTTGTGAAACAGGTGATGTGCAATCTGTGGAGTCTGGACTTGCGACCTCCAGCTCTGTTACCTTCAAGAATGAGCATCCCGTGAAGCAGAGGGTGCTCTTGTCAAGTATGAGTGTCCTGTCCTGTAATCCCAGCGACTTGGCAGGCTGAGGCAGGAGGACTGCAAGTTCAATGCTAGGCTCAGCAGCAACTTAGTGAGGCCCTAAGAGACCTAGCAAGACCCTGTCTCAAAAAAAAAAAAAAAAAAAAAAAAAAAACAAAGAAAGAAAGAAAGAAAGAAAAATGAGCGCCCTGTGAAGCAGAGTGTGCTCCTGGCTCCCTAGGAAATGCTGCCCAGCACCCTGCAGTGCCAGGCCTTAGCCCAGGCAGGGCAGGAGCTGCAAATAGGAGGGACACAAATCCTCTCAGGGCCGGCGATTCCTGACTCCATCTAAAATGATTCCCTCTTCACTTTTTTTTACAATGGAAGTAGGAAATTAGCCCCTTCATGTATTTTCCCAATAAAATACACTTTACTCAAGTTACTCATAATTTTTTTTCCACTGGCAAATCTATTATAAAAAATAAAGTCAACCATCGTTTGGTTTGAGAATCAAGAAATGGAATGCCCAGCGTCCAGTTAGCCGTTGTTGGTAAGTAAATACCGACTGCAGAGACTCCGTGCGCTTTCTGCCGTGGAGAGTGGATTCAAAACAAACCAGAAATCTCCGCACACGTTGCTGCCTAAGCAGAGCACCTCCAAACAGTGCAGAGCCTCGAAGGCGTCCTTTTCCTAGGAATTCTTTCTTGTGAAACGGCTTTGGGAGTTGAAGCCCCACTGCTCAACCTGGTCTGGGTGCGACCGCCCACCCACCCCGCTCCCCTGCCCCGAGGAACCCGGCACAGTGCTGGGGGTGGATGGCTCCAGCTGGTGCAGGGCATCAGGAGACAGGACAAAGCCAGTGCAGCCAGGCCAAGCCATGAACACTGGGAAACGCCTCCAGGGGTTACCTCTCGTTACATTCCACCTCTCCTACTTAGATAAGGTTTTCTTTAAATCATTTTTAAATCAAATTCATTCAAAAAGGAGACTTTTAACACTACTATTAATGGAATGCAAGTATCATGTGCTAAAGTAGTTGTGGTATGCATATACTGTGTTTCACCAATTTTAAGATACTCCTAATCTTAGTATCTCTGAAATCAGGGTGTGTCTTGTGATCAGTGGCCTCTGACAAATACAGTTGACTATGTTCCTTTCCCCCCAGTGGTGGTGACCAACCCAGGCCTGGCTCATGGTAGGCAACTACTCTGCCACCAAACTAGGCACAGCTAATTTCTGTTGTTCTCGATGGCACATTAAACAGTGATGTGTTTTACACATTAGTGAAATTAGATTTGATGAAATATAATCAGTTCTCTAAAAGAACAGTATTAAACTTTATAAAACAAAAAGTAAAAATAGGAGGTAGAAAATGGAATCAGTTGAACTGACATTTCTGAAGTTGAGTTTCTCCCTGGAAGGATGAGCTTTGGATCGGGATAGCTGGATGTTTACTGTGTAATTCCAGAAAAGTTCAGGATCCCTATCAGTGGGGCACATCTGTCAGTTTTCATGTTAATCACACTAAAACTCCGAACTCATGACATGGTTGGACAGCTGGAAGGGTGGTCAGCTCTTAGCCTGGTGTCGTTAAGTGTCCTGTATGTACTTTGCGACAGCAGCCAGCCATGTTTCAACACACCACTGAGTGAAACGCGGGCCGCCTTGGGTGTCAGTGTCCAGGGGCTGCCCTGCCAAGGCCCCCTGGCATGGCAGGGCTCAGCTGCATGCCACACTCTGGGAAAAGCTGTCTGGGTGGAGCGCTAGGCAGAGGCAGGGTCAGGGGACCACAGCTAGAGCCAGGTGACTGGTGGTTGAGGCAGGCGGAGGAGGCTGAAACCCAGACCACGGGGAAAGACCCTCCCGAGGGAGCCGTCATCTGGAGCGCAGTGCTCACTCATGTTCTGTGCTCATTTGGTCACTAATCTACCCAAACACCTACTATATGCAAGAACCCTATTGGGTTCAGGGGGATTGAAAGAGGCCAAGAGCTCATGTCCTTAGAAGGGACCAGAGGGTGCTAGCAGTCACAGGGGTTCAGATTTCTAGGGTGGCATGGCCAGAAAGTGCTGGCAAAGTGCCCTGGAGCAGCCCTTCACAGGAGTGGCACTTGGATCTGTCCTGAGGGCCCAGCAAACGTCACTGGAGTCCCCAGAGGCTGGGGGACAGAGGAACCTGAGGTCTGAGGAGCTGTGTGGTCTAAAGCTTGGAGACCTAAGAAAGCCTCGTTTGTTGCCCGTGAGTGAAATAAGTTCCCTGTCCTAGTGAGGAGCGAATGCAGCGCAGGGGGTGGGGACAGTGGGAAAGCAGGCCGGGAGGAGGACGTGCAGCGTCAGTGTGAACTTGAAGTTGAGAGACCCGAGGGACTTTGGGACAGGAATGGCCGGATTATGTACACTTTGTGTGTTCAATGATGCACCTTTGGTGCATGTGGATCTGCGACATTTTAGATTTCAAGGGCTGGGGGTGCAAAAGTGCTGATGGTTAGTGTGGACACACCCCACTGGGCCATGTAATCTCCCTGGAGAACGGGAGTGTGGAAAGAGGAGGAAGGTAGGAAATGTAAAACCTGGCAGTGAACGCAGAGGGGTGGCCGGCCACCAGCAGGATGACAGACAGACCAGTAAGTGACTGGCGGTGGTGGGGGACTTCCCCTCCTAGAACTCTCTGGGAATGCGGAGGCAGCTTCGCCCTTCTCCACCATCCTGCCTCGAGGAAGCTCTCTTTACTTTTAACTCCTTTCATTGTGGTGGCACTCCAAGCATTTGCCTGATCACACACTGCACGGAACCACCAGGCACCTGCCACCCAGCGCCAGCAGCGCCAGCCAGTGACCTGCTACTGCTCTCACACCACTGGATCGCTTTGAAGCAATTCCCGATTATAATAGATTTTAAGACAACGGTCTTTGTCCTTCTCAGTTCAAACCTGTCAGCACCACAGGCAAGGACCAACCTCACACTGAGGCTGTGATAAAAACACTAGAGATTAACGAATGCTGGGGTGAGGCCTACTTTCTGATAAAGAGAACTAAAAATAAGAAAATATTAACATGATTGTTAGGTCGGAATTTAGGCGACTGTAGGGGGCAGAGCAGAGCAGCTGAGACAAAGGCCAGCCCGCCAAGGTGACCGATCAAGTGGGCTAGAAAATTTCACTGACCCTTCACATCCACCAGTTACTCAGCAGGACCCCCTCCCATTCCGGCCTATAAAAACCCTGGGCAGCTGGGGCCACGCGAGATTTTCTCTGGGTCCCTACTTGAGCTGTACCCCGGGGGTCTGGGAATTTCGCCTGAGAGCCAAATTCCAATAAAGCTTGCTTCGGCCACTTTCTGTCCAATTTTATTTGGCTGCTAACTGTGCCCCCTGAGCTTTCAATGATCATGAGTCATTTGCAGTAAGATAATATGGAATAACTGTATAACTCATGCTAATCTAGAAAATAAGATTACTAATAAACTATCACATGAATTAAATGAAGATGATTAAATATATAAGCAGGAAATAAAAGGGAAGTCAACTTAAAAAAATGTGTAAACTAAAACATCAGATAAATAAGCTATGAAATTACAAGCAGGCCAGGAAGAAACACCTGACAGCAGAAGGAGGCCTGGATGGGGAGGGGCCAGGGAGCCACCAGGAGCAGGCTGGGAAATGACCCCTCTGCAAGGAGGCCCTGAGTCTCTGTGGTGAGTCTTGCTGGGCACCCACACCGCTCTGGCTCTGGACCGTCCAGTGAGCCCTCTGCTTACAGAGGAGGCCACAGAGAGCACATGAGACCAGTGGGCAGTGCCTCCACCCCCTGACTCTGAAGGACCTCCTCAATTCCACAGCCCACCCCTGGATCCTTGGCCCCCACAACTGAAAGGTTCAAAGAAGTGGAGCAGGAATAATGGGAGGAAGAGATTGATTTTAGCAGAAAGACCCAGGGGCCAAATGCAGGGCACTAAGGGCTTGGGGAACTTGCTGAGGCCTGTAAGGAGTGGGAAACAGGAGCCCCGAGCTGTGCATGGGGGAGGGGTCCCATCTCCCCGCTCAATGCTCCTGAGTGCAGCTCTGTCCCCCGCCTCCTGCAGTCAGGTTCAAGACCTGGAGAGGCTCCCATGCAGAGCTGCCTTTGAGGCTCATCTGTTTGGCTGGCTGGCTGCGTTAAGCCAGCCTCCACCTGGAGGCCCCAGAGCGCCCCTCACGTCTCCCACCAGTGGTGAGCCCTGCAGGAGTGCAGAGGCCCGTCCAGCCAGGGGTGACATCCACACCACCGGGGCCTGCCCTCAGGGTCCCTCGTCCCCTCTCACGGCCCGCTGGCCCTCCCTTGCCCCTGGCAGAGCCACTCTGTTCTCCAACTCTGTGACTCCTCATTTCCAGCCGGTCATCTCAATGGAATCACCAGCTCGCAACATCGTGAGGCATCGTTGTCACAGTGTCACGCCCTGGAGGAGCGTCCACTCGTGTGTGTCTCAGGAGCTCGTCACTGTGAGCCACCGAGGTGCTCGTGTGTCCAGGGACAGCCGGGTCGGTCCTGCTTTCTGGTGGACTTCTTAGTCTTCACATATGGTGCTTTTAATGTGAATGGACATTTTTTATGTCTTAATGTCCTGTTTCTATTCCAGATTCAGAAAACGACCACAAAGAGCGACTGGCACTCCGCCCGGCTGAGGGGGAGCGGCCGCTGGGCTGCAGGAGAGGTCAGGGCTCCTGTCCGCTTTAGCAGCGGAGAGAATCTCAGGGGACTCAAGCTTACAAGTCCTCTACAGTGAGCCAGAACAGAGGCTGCTGCTGTCACTGACCGGGCTCTCGTCTGGAAGTCTCATGGCTCTCCCCGCCCAGGACAGACCAGGACGGCTCCAGCAGACCTGCCTCTTCATGGATGGGTGGGAAATGAACAGCTGAGCTCCTGGCACTGGCCACTCACAGTGCACTCAGGGCTTAGAAAATGGATGGGTGAGCCAGGCAGGGAGGAGAGTGGAGATGCCAGCTTCTGCCCCGTGCACAGTGGTCCCTAGGCATTGCTGTGGGGGTCCCCACACTTTGGGGGCAGTGCCTTCCAGGCAACCCCATTGTAACCCCCCCAGCATGCACTCGGCAGAGGGCTGAGTGAGGAAGAGGTTTTCCTTTCCCCGGAGGCTGCTATTGCTCCTGCACAGTCCTCCTCAACCTTTCTAAGACTCAGACACTGGCCGCTGCTCCCGAGTCCTGCCCCTGTACCAGTCACAGCCCCTTGAATCCCAGCCCCAGTAGCAGGATCAGGCAGGAGCCTCCCCTCTGCTGCCAGCCCAGTCCCTCCCCGGCCAGTGCCACACCAGCAAGGCTGGACAGCCCCAGGGGCCCTTCCCTGCAGTCTTTAGCAGTTCTAATTGTGAGGCCGTGCTCCAGGTGAGAGAAAGGAGCAAGGCTTATGCCAACAAGAGCAGCCTCAGGCTTCCTGGGTTGGGGTTTTTCCCAGGAAGAGCTAAAGAGGCTTGAAGCTGTGGAGCCGGGGGTCTGGGAACTTCCATCCAGGGATTCTGCACTAGCTCTCTATGAACTCAAGACATGCCACAAAGCCTGGGTAAAATGGCAGTATTTCTAAAGTCTTGGAAAACCAGGGCATCAGCAGAGCCAGAGGGCATTAGACATGTGCTGTCTCACAGTTATTGTTACAATATCTGACACTCACTTCCACCCCTCTAATTCTAAGAAGTCCAGGATCTCAAGGGCAGAATCCATGGCTCTAAGAAAAGAGCCACTCTTGAGCTGAGAACTGACTGGGCTCACTCTTCTTACACCCTCCCATCCGCTCGTCTGACAGCAAGCCTTTGCTGAGCATCTACAAAGTCCATCACGCAGCTCAGGAGAGTCAAAATACAGAAGCCCATGACACTGCTGGTCTCAACCCTGAGCAGAACTCAAGAGCCGTCCAGAGAGGGGGGCGCAAGGACAGAGGAAGTGGATGGTGCTCTAGGAGCAGACAGGAAACGCCAGTGACTGTGAAGAGGACTGTCACTCAGAGCTGGCGGGCAAGGGGGATGGTTTGGCCAGGTCTGCAAGTCTTTTGGGGGAGCCATGAAGATCTTGGGTGGAATTACAAATCAGCCTCAGGGCAACCTGGGGGCTGAACAAACTTCTCATGAACTCCTTCTTTCTTACCCACGAAGATGACCTTGTCCAAATTTTGTGTGGCTAGTTAGTAGGTAAGACAAGATTTCTGGATGCACAACTGTTGCTTTTTCCTTTCTAACAACACAATCCTGGTGCCCCCTGGGTGCTCAGCGTGAAGTGGGCTGCTCTTACAGGCCACAGCTGGGCCTAGAGAGGAAAGCTCCCCCCCCCCCCAGGGGGTTACAGCAAAGAAGGCCTCCTGCTGTTTTAATTCTGGAGCTTGCTTTATGTCAATGGTGATAGGTTTAAACTAAAGAAGCTTTAACCTAGGGAGGTGGGGGAGTGGTCCTTTCTCCTTCTGTTTCTCTTCCTCAGTTTTATCCAGAAATTGGAAGGCAGGATGTGGGTTGGTGAACACCTGGTTCCACCCACTCAGGTGGAAGCTGTGGCTTAGTCCCTCTGACATCTACCCCAGCTCTCAGGGCACAAGATTCTGGTGGGGAGGACCCGTGTCCTGATGGCAGAGGCAGGTGTCACTCAGCAGGACCGTTCACCAGTGTGGGATGGCCCAAACCAGTCACCATCTTCTCCTCTTCCTGACACCTTCAGCTCAGCCAGGACAAAGGTGCTTCTCCCCCAGAAGAGAAGGTTCTGCTGAAGGTGGACGGTGGGGTTGCTCAGCCAGGGACAATGGAGAGAATGGGTTGAGCTTCACTATTGCTTTGTGGATCTCTGCATGAGGGGACATTCCGAGGGCAGTCTGGGGGCTGCTTTGGGGGTGGCACAGAAAGAAGCAATGGTTTTGGGGAGAGAAGAGGACTGCCAAAAGGGATTCTGTGATGTCCTGGAAGCTGATCTGCTCTTGTGGTGGAAGAGCTGATGCACCTGGAAGCATCTGCAAGACTTTTATACCCAAGTAAATTGTGTATAAACGCCTACAGTCTCTTCCAGGGATTCTGATGTTTGCATAACGTTGCTCTTTCAGCAGAACAAACATAGACTTGGTCCCTGTGGTTCAAGGGATGGGCCGCTAGTTTTGTAAAATGATATGTGCAGGCTAATTCCTATTGACCTTTCAGAAAAAGAAATCACAAAATGGTATTCCAGAAGCACATGTAATTTTATCTCTTTTTACAAGCCCAAATCAAATAGATTACCTCCCCAGGCAATGAGCAACTTGAAATGCAGAGGGACCGGCAAGGTCAGAGCACAGGAGGATGAGGACTGACATGTGAAAGAGCAAGTTCTGCTGTAATTTGGTGCCACAGAATCCTCTCCTGGACCAGCTGATTCTGAGGTGGAAAAACCTTGTAAAGATGTCACAGGAAACAGCGCTTTATGTTTCCTGAGAGGCCTTCTCGGTCCCTCACCGCTACGCCTGTGTCCGGCTGCGACGCCCGCTCTGGTGGCTGCTCGCATGGCTCCTCCAGTTGCTCTACAGCTCACCCTCCACGCAGTGGTCGACCATCTACGAAGACCAGCTTCCCACTGCGGGAGGTTCACCTGAGCTTCTCACCCTGGCCCTCAAGGCCCTTCAGGACTTCTCCTTAGAGAAGATTTGCAGGACACCACCAGCAGGACAAAGCCTCTTGGGACTCTGAGCCTCCAGGTAGCGGAAAGGCTGAGCCCCCCAACCACCAGCAGCCAGCAGGGCTCTACATTCAGATGCCAGGGGCACCTCTGCAGAGGTGGAGCTCATTGCCCCTGCGAAACCCCACCAGCCTGCCCATCTGGCCACTGCCTGCCTTCACCCTCAGGACCTTTGCACTGCCAGTTTCTCTGCTTGGTGCACTTGACCCCCAACACCTACCTATGTGGCTTTTTCTCCCATTCAGAGGTGCCTCCTCAGAGATGCCTTCCCCGAACACTGCACTTAAAACAGCCCCCCCCCCCACACACACAGCCTCTCGGTGCACACTTACATTTGCACAATCTCCCCTCTGCTTCCTGTCCGCCTCTCTGCTCTAGAATGTAAGTTCCATAAGAACAATGTTTTATTTTCTGCTGTATCCTCAGTGCCTACAGATGCATTTTTATAAATATTTGTTGACTGAATAAAATAGAGGCCACTCTTATAGGTCATTTTACCTCATTCATCACAAATGCAAAGATGTAGGAAAGGCTGGTAAGACTTGTAAGCAACAGGTCCACACCGCATAGTAAATGCCGTTGCCTCCTTGGTAAGTCACAGCAATCAGGTCTGCGTGAGGCAGCCCCTCAGACATATGGTGTGGTCACATTGAAAAACACAGAGCACACACAGACCGTCCTGAATATCATCCTCTGGTCCCCCCTTCAGGACAGCGCCCAGGTCAGCTGTCATTGCTCAGGTGCCAGCGACATCCCATTTGCTTTTCAGTTGCCACGCCCCTTCTCAAGGCCAGGCCCCCGGACAGATTCACCCTCCAGAGGAAGGGAGGAAGAGGAAACTGGCGGCATTGTTTCCCAGGGAGGAATTTGAAAATGCATTTCTCCTCTGATTCAGGTCCTAACTGAACTGACCCAGAAGTAACAGAAAGGGGAGGGAGGGACACCTGGGGGATGGGACAGTGGGCACAGGTGCAGGCAGAGCTCCACATTCCAGAACCCCCTCCAGCCAAGCCCCTTCCACCTGAGATTCCAATCCAGTGCTCCAGGAAGCTGCTACTACACAGCTGGCTTCCACAAACGACCTAAAAATTTGCTTTCCAGCCCTGGAATAGTGGAATGAGCCAAAGCTTTCTGGATAAGTGTGAGTTTGAAAGCCATATCTTCCTCTGGTCACTGGGAGAGGTTGGTTACTTAACCTCTTTGTTTCATGATCCAAACATGTAGGGGCTGCTGGGTGACAAACATTGTGTGTAGAGTACTAGGACAGGCTGTGCCATCAGCACGCAGCGAACAGCCCCGTGCCCCTGTGGGGAGGAGAGGGCCTGGGAGCCCTGAGCTGAGGTTTGGTGCTGGACTAGAGAAGTGGTTCCCATACTGTGGCTCTGAGGCCACCTGCCCACTGGTCAGTTCTCCAAACCCGGAACTTCAGCTGAGAACTGAACGGGATGGGGCCCTGGGACCTGTGTTTTCAGGGAGCACAGTGTTCTCTGCACTGGGAACCTCTGCAATAGAGAGAAGGAGGCTGAGGTCAGGGGAGAAGGTCAGCTCTCTGCTGGCTGGTGCAGGACCTCAGAGGCCCCATGGGGACCCCTTTCTAGGCTGGAGACCAACATGCCACAAACAGACCAGGGCACAGCAGGAGGGTGTGGGGAGAGTCTCCCTGCAGCCCGGGAGCCCCGGACAGCCGACTGGACTTGAGTCTGCTTCCCTGAGGAGCCCAGACCACCCTGTTCTTGCATGATTCAAGAAGGCAGAGGCTGGCTCAGCTCCTGAAGCTTCCCTGGCTTCAGGGTGGCTTCCTGAGTGACGGGGGGCTGGGGCAGAGGGAGCAGGTGTGTCTGAGAGTCACTTCAAGCCCACCAGCATCTCTCCACTCCACCTGTTCACTGGGTACCACTGGCTTCCCTTCTGCCTGTTAACCAGAGACAGAAACATGTCCTATGGGGTTAAAAGTTCTTAAATATTTTTAAAGGATCTAATCGAAAGCCCTGTGAGATCCAGCAGCTTTTAAACCACATTTTCATGTGTCCGTAGTTTCTAGCTAACTCCTACTGCTCTTTGGTTCTATCTGGAAACGTAAATTTTTTTATTAATAATTGAATCCGCACAGGCCCATACTTGAAGATGGTGCTAGTGTGCACACAAAGTCTAGGGCCAGTACTGTCTTAGGAAGGTGCCAGGATTTTGCTAGAGACTATCAGGCACTCAGACCCAACATGACCATAGAGCACCTACCCTCCAGGTTCCCGCCTCCCCAGCCATGGGCGTGGGTGATGGCATCCCACGATGCAGACCACAGAACCGAGGTGCCCACACAAGAAGGAACTCTGAACACGGGTCCTTGACAGACCATGTCAGTCCACAGTTGGAAGATGGCTGGTCCCCCTGCCCTTGCTAAAGCTGGGAAAGGCAGCTCTGGGCTGTGTGCTTCCTGCCCTGTGCACTGGTACTGCAGTCCCGGAGTTCACTGCTGCCTCCCTAAGCTGGAGGGGGACCGTTTTAAGTTCCTCTCACACGGACCGAGTAAGGCAATCCTCTCTTAAAGGGGCCCAAATAGTGCAAAGGGTGAAAGTAGCAGTCATCTTCTTACAGACAGCTGTGAACATGTTAGGAGACTTCTAGAAACTAACTGTTGTTTACCACAGGAACCTCTGTAAGAGCCGTCTAGTAGTGGCAGAAACGTTCCCTTGAGATGCTTCCTAGATTTCAGGAGAAGACCACTTTTACAAGAGGCCAAACTGGTCTGCCATTGTGCTTAAAGTGCATGGAACGTTTTTGTGCTAGGGGAGGACGGCGACTGTCCTGCATGTCTCTGCAGGCAACAAGAGTGGAAGCAGGCTTGCTTCCTCTTCTCGAGGCTGGGCAGTGACTGGGAACGCGTTCCTAGGGAGCAGGGTGTCCTCCTCTGAAGGGCGTGGCAAGACGATCCACCCACAGTGGCTCTAAAGATGTGCCACCACGCTGGCCACTTGCAAACCTACCTCCTCCCCCAGGAAACAATGCTGTCCCCCGAGTGTCTTTTGTAGAGCTCCGCTGGATCAGGGCTCCTCTCATCCTGATAACCTTGCTAATTGTTTACTCTCTTACAAGTGAGCACATGGGGACAGACAGGTGAGGCAGAGTGACTTGTCCAAAGTGATGGAATAAGCACAGGGACTTGAAATGTAGCCCAGATCTGCTCAGCTCGGGCACTCTTGGTCCTTTACCTCATTGGAAAGCCCCCCGCAAAGGTCCACACCATTAGGAACCAAGGCTCGTTGAATGAAGGCCTGTGTGGTGGTGCAGCTGGTGGAGACTGGGTTCACGTGCAGGGACCAGGGGCTGCCGCCTTCTCCTTCTAAATGCCTAGATTTAGCTGATAAACCATCAGAGTATGTTAAAAGTTTTCTAGGATCTTATTCTCACGGGCCACGTTCGTGTTGAAAGCAGGATATTTGCCACTGCTTTCTGTAACTAGCTTGCTACAAAATGAAGCAGTCAGCCCCACCACTGTGCTCTCCTGTGTCCTGGACAGGAAGTTGACTCTGCTGGGACGCTGGTGTTTGTGAGTGGAGAAAACCCACACAGAGTCCTATATGGTTTCAGAGTCAAAAACAAACCTCCCCATTCTGCAGGCAGAAATTCCCACCCTGCCCACCCCTCAGCAGCCAGAAGTGAGACACCCTTGCACTAACAAATCCCTGTTGATACAACAAAAATCTCCATTCAAGAACATTCTGTCTTTGCAAAACACAAGTGCATCCCGCACTCGTGGCTCTTGCCCTTAATAATAAAGAGAATTCTTCAGTGACTACTAAGATGAATGGATATTTTTAAAAGGCATGGAGTATGAAAGGAATTTTAATCTGGACTCTGTTCCATCCCCCACACAAGGACTGTCCAGAAACCAGCAGTCTCTGAATGATGAATGTCCCCAGACTGCTAGGACGGGGAGTGACCCCGAGACCTCTAGTGCAGAATCTCTTTATAGATTCCCAGTGGACTTTTTTCTTGTCTGGCTGATGAAAGGGCTTTGGATAGGAGGTAAAATGACGGTCAAGTTTCTCCACCTACACAACACCACCTCTTTCTTTTTCTTTTCTTTCTTTTTTTTTGCTATCAATGAAATCCCAGCCCCAAATGTGTACATCTCAGTCTACCATAGACACAAGCTTCAGCTAGCAAATCTTTTGCTCTTAGGAAGTTTCATTCGTTAATTTCACATTAGTATCTTATGAAGCTCTGGGTCATGGGCAAGAACACCAGGAAGTTGAATTAAGAAATGATGGAGCCATAATCAGCTTAAAGAGATGTCTTCCATCCCCTTCTCGAGGATGCCACAGAGTTTCTGAGCTTAGAAAATCTCTTCTCTGCACGTGGTACCTTGGGGATAACCAGAGATGCTTCTCTGCAACTATAGTCCTACTCACTCAGCCTCTTACTGCAATGCTGCGCACACGCACACACATGCACACGCACACCCCCAGGCCCTGCTAGCCAGCCAGCTGCATGAGGTTAAGGCTGCAGCCTTCCACGCCTGTACTTTCTCCTCTGCAGTGAGTCCTGCAGCTTGGCTCCCACCAAGCACTCAGCTCTTGCAGAAGCTGCATTTCCTCCCAGCAATCTTTGCTTCAAACTTGCCTTTCACCAGGTAATACAGCTCAAGAGTCAAAACTTACGGTCACAGCACTGCCCAACTCTGTCCCGTTTCCTGCCGGATCTGTTGCCCCTGCAGGTCCTGGAGTACCTTGGCTTTCTTAACCTCGCTGTCGCTGCCCTTGGGAAACTGGCTGCATCCTCATTGACCAGGCTGTTTGGCTGCACATTTCCCTAGCAATCTCATTTTCTTCAGCTCAAACTTCTCCAAACAACACATCTCTGCTACTGGAATTCTCTCGCCCTTCTGTTCAGCACTGCCAGCCTACCCTAGGAGCGCCATAGAGGGCAAATTAGGGAGAGAAGGTCTGGGGACTCACCTGCAGAGCAGCAAGGCTCCGACAGGGAGGGGCTGCCTGCAAACTTCCCAGGGACTGTCTGCAGCCCAGTCCCCTGGCCTTAAAGGCACAGGGCGCTTTTCACCATATAAGGAAGACAGTTGGTCTGTCTGCTTCAGAATCTGTCTGCACGGCAGCTCCCTCTTCTGAAACCCAGGAGTCTTAAACCCTGGGGACATGAGCGGATCTGCACAGGTAGGCAGGTTAAAGACTCCTGGATGAGGCACAGGCATGAGGTTGGCAGGCCATCTTCAGGGCCAGAAAGCTTTCCCATGGAGCTCTTCTCCCTTGGAAGGACTTTTGGCAACAGGGAAGCCGTTCTCGTCTACAGGAAGGGTGTCTGCTTCTATTTCAGGTTTGGCTGTCTGTGGACAAACAACCCTGCTCACCTCAAGAAGGCCAGGCAGTCTGAACCCTTCTCTCCAGAGAGGGAGGATGGCAAGGCTTCTGGCCTCAGGTTCTGATGGCTTAAGACACATTAGCTGCAGGGTGTGGGAGGCTGAGGCAGGAGGATCGCAAATTCCAGGCCAGCCTCAGCAACTTAGCAACCTAACTTTCTGTCTCCAAATAAGAAAGAAGAAAGAGCTAGGGATGTAGCTCTGTGGTAGGGCGCCTCTGGGTTTAATCCCCAGTACCAAAAAAAAAAAAAGGCGCATTAGCCCTGCTCCCTGCGCATGAGTGAGATGGCTCCGCCCTCTTAGCCCTTGCTAAGCAGAGATTCATGGTCTGGGGCTGAGGCCTCAGTGCACCTCCACTCCTCCATCCCTGAGTGCCTCTCTGGCTCTCTTGGCTCCAGTTTTTGCAGCTGCAGAGAGGAGAACCTGTTTCAGCAAGAGCAAGCATTTCCTGGGGCTGATTCTTAAGTGCAAACTGTCCCTCTCATTTGGGGTGATTAAAAGCAATTGCAAGATGCCGCATTCTAAGAAGAAAGCAGAGCTGGACTTAGTCATCTTTCTTTGCTGCTAATGGGTCCTTTGGACGCTATCCTCAGTGTGCCGAGGGGTCCCCCAGCACCTCCCCTTTACTGCTCAGCCGTCTATGTCAGGGCGCTTTTTTTTTTTTTTTTTTTTTAATCTCTTTTTTATACCATCAAACTTTCTTCACGGGCAGAGATTTTTCTTTTTATTTTTTTGTATCAGAGATCGAATGCAGGGCCACTTAACCACTGAGCCATATCTCCAGCCCTTTTTATTTTTGTTTTGAGACCGGGTCTAGCTAAGTTGCTTAGCATCTCTCTAAGTCCTGAGGCTGGCCCCAAACTGCTGGGATTACAGGCATGCACCACTGTGCCCCGCAAGGCAGAGATTTTTAAAAGTTATCAAACTTACAACTTTTTGACCCAACAATCTGATTTCTAGACATTGAATCTAAGGCAATAAAGGAGCAGAAGTAAAACAATATATAAATAAAAAATGTTTATTGCATTTCTATCTGTAATAGCAAAAATGAGAAATGACTGCAGGCTTCCTCGGTCATTTTACACGTCAGTAGCAATAGCCCATGTTCACTGGTGGTTCACGATGTACCAGGCAGTGCCCTAAGAAAGTCACAGGGACTGACCTACTCAATCCTCAGCACAAACCTATGCGATAGACATGGGCATCTTCCCCATTGCCTAGGCTGGGAAACTAAGGAACGGAGGGTAAGAAACCTGTATTTGAATCAAGGTATTTTGACGCCAGCACCTAGAATCTTAGTGCATTAGCATGTCTTGCAGTGTCCAGTTCACCACACCTAAGTGTGTGGGCCTGGTAAGGACACCGCACACTGCAGAGGTATTCCAGAAAGGCTGGTCTCTGAAATGGTCTCTCCGTGGGTGGATTCCAACAGGAAGGTCTAAATCTGGAAATGTTCATCAGTAAACTAACGTGCATCTCAGAAGATGAAGTTGGTCTATGAAGAAAGGGCAAGACTTTGGTATAAATTAACTAGTAATTAAAATTGCATATAATGTTTAAAGCTGTTGTTAAGGATATAATGAATCAATGTGTCTATATATTGAGAAGCAAAGTCAAGAAGTTAAGCTATAAGAACAGAGTGGCATCGGGAGGTAGTAGGATATTCATAGCCTTTGACCTTAACCATTATACTTCCCTTTCTGAAATTGTTTCAGAGATTTCCTTTCATGGAAGGAGGTAGAAGAAAGGGAGAGAAAACTACCTGATTCCAGAGTAAATGGATTAAGATACTGAAAAAATGTAGTAACGTGCTTACAGGAAAGTGGTGTTTTTTCCTGATGTTAACAGTGTAAACTCTAGTTTGCACAGCAGAGATGCAGGTTGACCTAATTTGTTTAATATTCTTCTTAACTCAACATACGCCATGGGAGAGTATATTATCAACCTTGGGAATGAAAAGTGAGTCTGGTAAAACCCAGGTGGACAGTGGCTGGTCCTGGTGCCCAGGCCTCTGCCTGCCATGGAGAGAGTCGCCAGCTCAAGGGTAGGGGGCACTTTATAAGTTAAAGCCACGCTCAGGGCTAGGTGTATTCTTTGGTGTGTCACACCTACTTGTTTATGTGCACATTTATACTTGTTTTTATAGTTCTATAAGCTGTTTTCCCCAAAGTGTGCACACGCCAATTATACAGCATGCACAGTGGGGAGTGAGGTTCCTGCCCGAAGCCCTGGGGGCTCTGGCACTTTCCATGATACCCCTGCACACATTTTCTCCTATGGTGTCCTCACTTCGCACACCATGGCACAGACTGACCACCTTTAGCCTCTGTGCAGAATTCAGCTGTGCCAACCTTTATCAAGCATCCCCTGTGCTGATGGACATCTGCTTCCATTTTTTATTGTTGTCATTACAAATGTGAACACTGCAAGCAGTAGGTGCCATGGAGGAAGATAAGGTGATGGTTCTCTCCACACCACGCCTGTCTCCTCCTTCCACGCCTGTCTCCTCCTTGCCTCCTCCTGCACACCTGCAGAATTCTGTAGGGTGGGACCAGAAGTGGAATAGGGGAGTCTATGGGGTCCCATTTACATTTGAATAAACACTGCTATGGGAACAAGTGCTTTTAATAAGTCTATGCTTCTCATGCATTTTGTTGCTTAAAAACAACTATTTGTTTTTCTTTTGAAAAGCTAAGAAAATGCATAATAAAAACATAAATGTCAGAAAGAATATAAAGTAAAAGGCAAGTCTGTTTATATCGTACTGCGTGCCTTTCAAAATACGTGCATGAGTGTGTATGTACGTATAATTATAATATAGTCTATATTAGGTATATTACATTATTATACATAATTGCAATATACAATATGAATGGCATGATTGGCATCATAACTGAGCTCTACATACACACATGCATATAGATAATGATACATTATAATGTCAGGTGTCTACATCCATCATCTATCTATCTATCTATCTATCTATCTATCTATCTATCTACCTACCTATTTACCTCTTATATCTCTTGCTCTGCACCCTGATCTTTTCATTTAACAGTATCTTGGTGACTATTCCATGTCCAGGCTGGCTGGCAGATTTTCCTTTTTTTTTTTTAAATTTCTTTGTTTTGTTTTTGAGAGTCTTGTTAAGTTGCACAGATTGGCCCTGAAACTCACCATCCTCCTGAGCCTCAGAGCCTCACAGCTGTGCACCTCTGCACCAGGCTCGTTTTTTTTGTTTTTTTGTTTTATACCAGGAATTGAACCCAGGGGCGCTTACCACTAAGCAATATCCTCAGCCCCTTTTTATATTTTATGTTGAAACAGAGTCTTGCTGAATTGTTTAGGGTCTCACTAAACTGCTGAGACTGGCTTTGAACTCAAAATCCTCCTTCCTAGCCTCCCAACACTCTAGAATTACAGGTGTGGACCACCCTGCCCAAGAACTAGGCTCATTCTAAGTAGTAGGACCTTATAACTCTATCCTCTGGGAACACCCCAAAATTTAAACAGTTTCTGATTGATGTTCATTCAGATTGTTTCTAAGCTATCACAACTAAAATAACTGTGTAATGAATATTTTTATTTGTCAAGTGTGATTTCTACAATAACCAAAAAACTCACTGACAGTTTTATTGGTATTACATTCAATTAAAAATCTAACTTAGGGAAAGTGGGCTGTTAATAATATTTAACACAAGGAATTCCATTTCATTCTTTCACTGTTCAGTCATATATACCCTACCTGCTTATTATTTTTATTCTGATGGATTTTTATTCTGGAAGTGCTTTAAAACAGGAATTTTTATTTCTTTTTCTGACTTGTTCTTACATGCAATTGTTGGTTATCACATTTTATAGCCAGCTTTCCTATTAGATCTTCTTTCCATTTCCAAGTTTTCCATGTGACTCTTTGCTATGTGATTTTATTATTTGAAAGTCATTTTCATTTTTTTCTCATTCTTTTAAGTGTTTTGTACATCTTCTTTTTTGCTGTTCTTTTTAGTTATGTATGACCATAGAGTGTATGTTAACGTATTATACATACATAGAATATTCTTTCCCATTCTTGTGATCGTACATGATGTGGAGATTCACTGGTCATGTATTCATACATGAATGTAGGAAAGTTAAGTCCAATTCATTCCACTGTCTTTCTTATTCCCATTCTCTCTCCCTTCCCTTCATTTCCCTTTGTAGAATACAATGAACTTCTATTCTGACCCCTCCCTTATTGTGTGTTAGTATCTGCATATTCTGACTTTATTAGCTTATTCCATTTAGCATGATGTTCTCTAGTTCCATCCATTTACTGGCAAATGTTATAATTTCATTCTTCTTTATGACTGAATAACAGTCCATTTTGTATATATACCACAATTTCTTTATCCATTCATCCGTTGAAGGGCACCTAGTTTGGTTCCATTGCTTGGCTATTGTGAATTGAGCTGCTATAAACATCGATGTGGCTGCATCACTGTAATATACTGATTTTAAGTCCTTTGGGTATAAACTGAGGAGTGGGGTAGCTGGGCCAAATGGTGGGTCCATTCCAAGTTTTCTGGGGAATCTCCATACGGCTTTCTATAATGGTTGCACCAATATGCAGTCCCCCCAGCAATGTATGAGTGTACCTTTTTCCCCACATCCTCACCAACATTTATTGTTACTTATATTCTTGATAATTGCCATCCTGACTAGAGTGAGGTAAAATCTCAATGTAGTTTTAATTAGTATTTCTCTAATTGCTAGATGTTGAATATTTTTTCATGTATTTGTTGACCGTAGTATTTCTTCTTCTGTTAAAATGCCTGTTCAGTTCCTTTGCCCATATATTGATTGGGTTGGTTTTTTTTTTTTTTTTGCTGTTAAGTTTTTTTGAGTTCTTTATATATCCTGGAGATTAATGCTGTATCTGAGGTGAAGGTAACAAAGATTTTTTCCCATTCTCTAGGTTCTCTCTTCATGTTCTTGATTGTTTTCTTTGCTGTGAAGAAGCTCTTTAGATTGACACCATCCCATTTATTGAGTCCTGATTTGGTGGCACCCACGCTGTATTGGTTAAATCTGCTAAACAGTGCTGGTGTTCCCTCACCTTAATGAGAGCCTTTTTGTATTTCCCTGTTAATCAAGATGCTGCCCTAGAAAAAATTTAAATAAGGGAATAACTGCTTATTACGCTAGAAATAACTCGTGTATAAAATTTCAGTGCTATCAAGTGAGTTCACTGGGAACACGCCTGTTTTCAATGGTAAACTGGCCAGTCAGACACCAGGCCCCACTGCCAGGGATGCTTCTCCCCCTAGCTACCCCTGGTGTCCTGCACTGCTGCAGAGGTCACCCAGGACACTTGAGGCAGGCAGGGCGCCTTGTCGCTCTACTCTGCCATCACTACCGTGCCTGGCTTTCACAGAGGCTTTGGGGCCAGCAACCTCTGCTGGTGACCTGTGCCGCTGAGCCACTGGGGCGAGAGAAAGGGCAGCCCCTGCCTTTCCTGGCGGCACTCTGCACCTCCTAGGACCCGGCAGTGCTGACTGTGAGCCCAGAGAGGAGACAGAACCTCTGCCCCTGGGGTCGGGCCACCTCCTGAATCCTGCCTCCTTCCCAGGAGGATCAGCTCCCAGAAAGATCCATCTGTTTCTAGGAAGTGCTTGTCCACCCCCACGGCACACCTGTCCCGGGAGGACAATCACGGTGTGGCCGGACACCATGTAGGATACATATTCGGTTGTTTTGCTTTGCTTTGCTTCATCTTGGTGCTATGGATCGAACGCAGGACCTCACACAAGCCAGACCAGTGCCCTGCCACTGACCGCACCCCAGCCAGCCTCTTTAGGGCTGCCCTCTGTCTGCTGATGACCAGGGTACAGTGCACTGGAGGGAAGAACTGGCAACCAACCAAACACCCATTTTGGGGAGGGACTGACCAGTGCAGATGATGCTGGCCAGCTGTCCCGAGCAAAGACCTCCTAATCTGCTGACATCAGTCACTGACCAAGGCCATCGCCAGCGACCCTCTTCTCCTGTGAAGCTGTAGGGGTGGGGTCACGCCCTCCATGTTCCAAGTGTTTCTTTTCCACATCGTTCTTCTTGCCAGTCCCACCCTAGCACACAATCCAAGCCCAAGCTGACCACTTCCTGTGGTTGACTCATCTTTCCGTAAGGCCCTTCAGCTCGCCAAGCCCTTGTTACTTTTACTTTATAGACACCTGAGTGGACATTGCTGAGGATTCATTTCCGTCCCCTTATGGATCCACACCCTTCCTAGGGTGGGAATCATTCATCTACCAAAATGTGTTGGAAGTCTGGGACGCGCTGATTCTTCAGAATTTTGTCTGATATTGGACAAAACAGGCAAAAGCCCCACACTCGTGGAACTCAGGTTCTGTGGGGAGACAGAACAATGAAGAGTGAAGAAGAAGATGTCAGGTGGTGAAATTTCCATGGTGGGGAGAAGGTGAGGGGTGGCTGGGGGTTAGTCTGCCACGGTCTCTGGATTTCTGCCTGGTAGCCAGTCATGTCTTCTCATTCTGCCCCCATCGACCCATTCACCTTGAGAACGGTTGGGTAAGCACCTATTATGGAATCGTTTAAAATGTCCTCAGGCACCTGACTGGCTTTCTTCCTCATGACTTTTAGCATCATTGGCTGGTAGAGTGGAATACTTTTTGACCTCCCAGTCAGGTGGTGATTCATCTCCACGGACTCAACATGGGCTGCCTCTGGAGGTTTCCAGCATATAGCCAGTGCCATATACCAGTTTCAAAAGAGCAAATTCAAAAGGAAAGTGATCTCAAATTCCTGTCAAGAAACCCCTGCTAAACAGTTGGAATTATCCTTCCACAACTTTCTCTCCAAGCAATTTTGGAAATTCCCTGGTTGTACTTCTGTAAAGGCTTGCACCTGGGGAATGGCAGGGAGGTTTTTACGAGGAAGGCTATTACGGGCTCTCTGCAGGGAGTTGGGCTTTACGGTACAGTGAGGCTAGCCATTTACTGTGCCCATAAGCTTTTCCACTTGCAATAAAGGTCAATGGGCCTTTTTAAGGAGGAAAGCTAGACCCTGTCAAAAGCTGCTGTGTTTCACAGAGAGGCAGGCTGCTTTGGATTCTTCTGGAAAGAGGAAGGGTTGTTTACCTAGCTGGAGTATGGCCAGCCCATGAGCAAGGCCCTGGGAATCCAGACTTCAGGGTGCCGATGGAGTCTTGGGTCGCCTGATTGCAGGCTGAGGAGGTGTGCGGGCTGGGTCTGGCTGCTACCTGGGTGTGTGAACCGCCAAGAGAGGGTGCACACGTGTGCCCAGGACTCCTGTCCCTAGGCTTCCCAGCTAGCTGGAGCCCCCGAGGACCATGTTTTGCTGCCCACAGAAAGGCAAATCCAGTATAGCAGACCAGTCCCACTAACACTTGGTTTTTCTCTTTTTCTCCTTAGTTTTTAAATAATGAAATCAAACTGAGTGAGTGTTTTCCTAAAGACACTGGTGTTCAACATTTTTGTCCAGTATAACCTAAAGGGCTTTTGAGAACTACATATTTCCAGGTTTAGGTTGAGATCTAAAAAATAAAAACCATCAAAAGTTTACAGCGGGGAAGGGTATGAGTTATGTTGTATTGTAAATATTGGCTTTTAAAAGGAAGATGAATACCCAACACGTTACAATATATCCCGTGGAATACAGATGGCTGAGCGACTTGACACGGTTTAATCCACAGGTAGAAGTTAGGATGTTGTGTTCTTTCTCTTCTTTTTCTTCCCCTTGAGTTTTTTTCATTCCTTTACAGAATTTCATCCTAGGTAACATATATTTTGTGTTTAAGAGTATAGAATTATCTACCTTAGTAGAGTTTTCTATGATAAAAACAAAGTGAAATTACATGAATTGTCTCTCTTGTCTTCCCAGCTGGACACAAGGGAGTCTGCATAGGTGAGATGCAAGATGGAAGCAGGGCCACTTTGGGAGTCCTTGGGACAGAGCCCTGAGGAAGCCCTCATCCTCTCAGAGTGAGCCCTCATCCTCCTCAGAGTGAGAAGTGAATGAGTACTGAAGGTCTGCTGGGCTGGCTACAGGCTTTCAGGGTTAGTGGTTCCTGTAAGGTAGGCTTCACCGTCCTGAAGAATAGACGCTCTAACTGATCAAAGCAACATCCCTAGACAACTTTTGGAAAGTAATTATTAAGATTAAAAATTGTTTAATTCTTGAAAATGCATCTCAATACAAAACAAGAAATCTTGTTCATATACATGGGAAGGAAGGTGGACATAGCAGAGCCACTTCGTTCCCACCAAGTTACACACACACAGTGATCTATAATAAAAAAATATTAAACCATCTATCAACTGACAACTGAATTGAGTCCCATTGCAACATTATTGAAGGCAAAGATTTAGTCACCCCTTGACTTGCAAAGGAATTTGCTGCCCAAGCTTTTCTCATTTATTTTCTCAATGTCCTTACCAAGATTTCAAATTAATATTTCAAATTATTCTTTTTTTTTTTCTGGAGCTCTGGAGTTACACCCCGGTGTAGATCACTACAGCAAGATTCTGTAAGATGGAAGAAATTGCTGTTGGAAAAGGGAGATAGGGAAGGATCTCTCAGGCAGCCAATTTTAGGAACATGTCATATGAACTTTAAAAATCTGTGAGTTAATTTCCTTTAAAAATTGTGTCTATATATTTTTTGAAAGTCTCTATGAATGAATGCCCAATAATACTTGTACCCATGGAAGTCACCAGAGGGGGAAGAGGTTGGCACTTCCCAGCTGGATCCTTTCTCGGCTGCCGATGTCCTTTGAGCCCCTGGCCCATCCTCTCCTGCCCCACTCCTAACTCCCACAGAGAGCAAGTTCCTGATCAAGATTCAAATCTGTAATATATAGGCAGTTATTTTAAATCAATAAGAAATATGTGGTTATTCCCACAGAAAAAGGTAGTGAATGATACCAACAGGTGATTATCAAAAGAAGAAATGCAAATGGTCAATGCAAAAGGCCAATCCCCAAAGAAAATGTTAAAACACAGAAATCATAGATGTGCACTTTGGGGGAAATCAAATTGGAAAAATAAATAAGCTCTAGTGGTGGTTGGGAAGAAAATGAACTGGGTCAATGCTTCTCTAGGCAGGAGTAAACAATATGCATTAAATAGCTATAAAACATTATTAAGTTGACCTAAAAATCTAAGTATTATTCTAAAGAATCAGAATTCTAAAGAATCACGCATAAAGAAGAGTCAGTACCAAACTATCCCAGTGTACATTTTAGCTGAGATTCCTTGAACATCTTGTGTTTGAAACACCTCCTCTCAATGGTATTTTCTGGGTCTCTTGACTAAGATTCCTGATGGATTTGGAGCGATCAATTGCCCGTGGAGTGCCAGTGGACTAGCCTCTTGCAATTGGCTGCTGCTCATCTGCAGAAGTGCGATTCGAAGGGGGGGCGGGGCGTGCTTCCAACAGGGGCGCACGTGGGGTGGGGCGGGTTCTCTGCAGAAGGCAGGAGGTGAGTGAGCACAGCACATCTGTAATGGTGAGGCAGACCTGCTGTGAAGCCAGGCCAGCCTGGGACACGCCTTGGACCCTGCCACCATGCAATGAGAGCCACTAGCAAGGTTCTCCAGGGGACCATGACATGATGCCCACTTGGGATGCTTTTCTTATTCTAAACCAACCAACAAACAAAAACATTGTAAAAGAGAACGTGCAGTCTAATTTCATTTTTAAAATGTTCACCAAGAAACAAAGGACATGTAGCAATACTAGGTAATGAAATGGAGCAAATTATATTTTGTGCATGTATGAATATGTCACAATGAAGTCACTTGTGTGCATAATTAGAATACACCAATAAAAACAGATGCACTTGGGTGGAGGGATGATTGATGATATCTAACTTCTTATCTTTATGAAACCATTTTTGCCTAAATTAATTATAGTTGACATATAAAAACATTTGATAAGTTAAACATCAGAATTCAAGAGTTCCCTGATTTTTAAGAGGACTGAAAAGAAATAAAGTAGAATCCAAATTCTAGTAAAGATTGTAGTACAGACTCAGACAAAAATAGTGCCCCTACCTCCCCAGTCCCACACCTGGGTGCACTGCCTGGTGGCAGCCCAGAGCTAAAACGCTGTGGAAGGGGAAGACACCCTCCTCTGGGAGCTCAAGCCCCAGCTATATTGTATGATTTCCATAGGAGGATGTGTGTTATGGTTTGGATGTGAGGTGTCCCCCAAAAGCTCAGGTGTGAGACAATGCAAGAATGTTCAGAGGAGAAATGATTGGGTTATGAGAGCCTTAACCAATCAGTGGATTATCCCCTCATGGGATTAATAAGTGGTTGCTGAAGGAGGAATGGGTGTGGCTGGAAGAGGTGGGCATTGGGGGCATGGCTTTGGGGTACATATTTTGTATCTGGCCGGTAGAATCTCTCTCTGCTTCCTGATCATCATGTGAGCTTCTTTCCTCTGCCACATTCTTCCACCATAATGTTCAGCCTCACCTCTAGCTCTGAGGAATGGAGCTGGCTGTCTATGGACTGAGGCCTCTCAACCTGTGAGTCCCCAAATAAACTTTTCCTTCTCTACAATTGTTCTTGTCAGTTCTTTTAGTCACAGCAGCAAAAGAGCTGCCTAAAATGTGTCTTCTAGGGAGCAAGAACAGAACTCAGATGTAGAGGATCCAAATCTGGTTCTGACAGGTCACAAGTTGGGTTACCCTAATGAAGTCACTACATCTGTTCCAGACACAGTCGAATGGAGCTGATGACAGGTAACCTGTTTCCTCATGTGGTTGCCGTGACAGCTGAATGATGTCATATGAGAAAGTGCAGCACACGACGAACTCATGGTGCTCTTGAGATGGGCTCCATGTATGCATGGTCCTACAAATGTACAATCAAACAGCTGCAGAATTGAAGATGGACGCCTACATCTTGACATGGCCGAGGCCAGTGGAGCCCCTGGGCCTGGGGAGATGCCCAGAGATGGAAACGTCTGGCCCGCTCCAGTGCTTTGAGAGATACTGGTTGTTTGTCTTCTCCATAAACAGAGGTTAAAGAATATTTACTTTCCGGTAAAAACAGGAGCCAGTAAACAAGGAACACGGTTGAAAAACAGGCTATGAAAACAATGATCTTACTTAAATTTAAATATTTGCCTACAGTGTTTTAGAATATAATAAATTATAGCTCCTCTTTTTTAAATATTTACTGAGTAGAGGAGACATTCTCTAAGATATTTGAATATTAACAATAAATGTGACCGCTAACAGTCTGAGATTACCACAGAGCTTGTAAAACACATCTGATACAGGAAATTTTATTTACTTGGCTACAAAATGTAAGAAATTATGTTTCTTCCCAGGCTGAATACACTCTGCATTGGAGAGTCATCTTACTTGCCAACCAAATTAAACCCCCATCACGTGCATGGGTAGGTTTGCATAGGTCCAGTGCTTTACCCACCACATATACCATACGTATCGGAATACCCCATTGCTTTGGCTGGAGTATTTATATATAGGATGTATTATAGGAGGTATATATACACTTTATATATAGGATGGGTTCTCATTAGCTCACTACTTTGGCTCTAGGTTTCTCTTGATGGACCACCAGAAACAAAGTGTGTTTCTAACAGATTCCACTTCTAGCAGATTCACAATTAAACACAGTGAAGTATGATTAATATATTCCACAATGTCATTCAAGGTGGGGAGTGTCAGAGGGCTGTCAAAGATGAGAAACTGATTTTACTGAATGAACTGTGTGTTCTTGGAGTATTATTTTGTGAAGCGCTTACTGTGTTTGTAATAATACACACAAGCTTAAGTGCTTTGAGCGCAGTATGGTGGTATTGGAAGGTTCCTGGTGCACAGGGTTGGGAGCAGGACCTCATCTCTTCCTCCAGCCTCGGAAGTGAACCTAGAACCTGCCAGTTACTTGCTATGAAGATGAATTTGCTTGCAGATGTATTTTCTCAAATTCCACCTTGCTGGCCAGCCCATTATTAAATAAATAAATAAATGTCCAGTGCTATGCTTTGAATATGGCTTTTCCAGGCAAGTAGCCCTGACCGGATGCAGCCCCTCAACCCTGGCCCAGGACCAGGAGCCAAAATAAACCTCTTTTCTTCATAACCTAGCCAGTCTGTGGCATTGTGTTACTAGCAACAGGAAGTGGGCTAAGACAGCCTTAAATGGAACAGATGGTTCTTACATAAAAATCAACATAGTGGATAACAGGGCTTACCATTCTGCATGCATTCCATGTGTGGCCCTCCCTGCCAGCCCCAAGTGCTGGGCAGCTCAGCTGACCTGTGGGGTGAACTTGTGACTGAGCTGCAGCTCTGTCCCATCAGGGCACACAGGTGAGGTGTAAGAGGCGGTGGCCAGGCTGCTCAGGTGGCAGCAGGGTCAGTGTGAGGGCACCTTGGGTTTTGGAGCAGCAGTCCTGCCTGGGCTTTGCAGGTGGGACAGTGGTATCTGTTAGCTGTCATTGTTGTTTTGGTTGCTGGTGTGGGTGTGACAGGTGGTACTGGCTCTGGAGTCAGCAGCAGCAGCAGCAGCAGCAGCCTCAGATGCCCCTAGCACTTGCTTCCTGCCTCATCAGAGTCTCTCTTCTTTCCTCCGGACCCTGAGTCTGAGGAGGCCAGGTCTTTTTTGCTCCTTGGCATCTCCAAATCTGAAACTGGGCCTGACATGAGCAGGAATGTACCATAATGGTGGATTGGTTGAAGGAATCCTTTATCTTTATTTTAAGAATGAAGACTCAGAGTTGCCCCCACTTCTTGTGACCTCACTCACCCACCAGGAGTCCTTTGGCCCCATTATAACCAACTGGTCGACCCTCAGGTTTGAATGCTGTCTTCAGGCCGCAGCCGCTGGTGTTGGTCACTGGCCAGGGAAACATGCTGATGAGCTCGGCGCACCCTTCTCCTCCACCTGTCTCCTCAGGCTGTGTGTCAGTGCCCTGCGCCACCCTCAAAGAATCACCTGTGCGCGTTCTGAATGCAGACTCCTCAAGTTCAGTACTCGGGGACAGATCCAAAATGACCAGATCTAGTATTGGGTCCTGAACTCCGCCTACTGGTCTCCTCCACTCCAGGTGCCATAGCATCTCTACTGCTGGTCCCCACCACTGACTCCGGGGCTGTAGCCTCTCCACCTGCTGGTCCCCACCATTGACTCCGGGGCTGTAGCCTCTCCACCTGCTGGTCCCCACCACTGACTCCGGGTCTATAGCCTCTCTACTGCTGGTCCCCACCACTGACTCCAGGGCTGTAGCCTCTCTACTGCTGGTCCCCACCACTGACTCCGGGGCTGTAGCCTCTCCACCTGCTGGTCCCTGCCACTGACTCTGGGCCGTAGCCTCTCTGCTGCTGGCCCTCCTTGGCAGGGTTGGAAGCTGGCGGCTTTGTTCTTATGCAATCTTTTTTGATTTCTAAGTCATGATCTCTGGGCTTCCTCAGGATGTCTCTTTGATTTTCAAAAGCCTGCTCCCAACTCACCAAGTGGAAGATGCGCCACTTATTCTCTCATTCTCAATCTAACCATCCCACTGTCCTCGACCCAGCGAGTCACAGAAGGAAAGCTGGAGAATAATGAGCACACATTCAGCCTTGAAAGACATCCTCCTGGTGTGCTGTGTCACCGCTAAGCCCCGTGGGTACTGGTGCTGTTGATTCTTTTAACCTTAAGAAAAGGACCCACATGTTTTTGAGAGGAGATCTTTTAGTGAAGAGATTATTTTCTTTCGAGGACATTCTCATTTTAATTTTCAATGGAATTACTTATACAAGGAATAGGCTTGCATGAAAGAACTCATCCATTCATGGAATGTCTACTAAGTTACTCTAGGTGCCAGGATGCCTGCCTTTAGGCTGCCCTTGATGAAGGGGACATGCTTGGGAATCACAGGGATCCTGCAGCCCTTGCAGCATAGACTTTTGCGATTATTAAAATAATTTTGTGAAGAGTCTTGCCTTCAGACACACGGAGGGCTGAGGCACGGCCTGTGGGCTACACAGAAAACAACTTGCTTATTGTTATCTGGTCCAGGACAGGGGTGCCGGGTCTCCAGGTCTAAGCCACCAGGCAGACACCAGAACATGTGAGGCTGGGTGCAGACTGAGGACACGTGCCACCCTCAGAGAGCTGGGCTTCCAGTTCTATGGACGGTGGCCATGTAGGACTCTGCCTCCAGAATGCTCTATTGCCTGCACTCATGGACTCTTCCAGAAAACTCAGACTCATGGTTCTAATTGAATTCTCTGGATTAAAAATACACAAGCCCCATGGGCTAATAATGCCTGTGGGCCACCTATTTTCAGGCTCTGCTGTAAAGTTGTGTGAATTTATCACCTTGCTTGTCACTGCAGACCAGGGTTCCCCCCACTGTGGCCACGTCTGGCCTGTTTGGGTTTCCTCAGTTCTTAGAACAGGGCCTGGCACTTCATAGAGGCAGAAATCACTGCTACTCAACAGCTGATCTGCACAGATGAGCAGAGAAGGTTGTTATTTGAGCTAGGAGGTCCTCTTAGATCTTGCGAACACTTGGCAAGTTCATTGTTCATGACCATTATACACCGTGTCCCTTCCAGAGAGGTTGCCCCTTCCAGCCATTTGCAGATTGAAGCTCACGTTTCTCGATGTGTTTAGTCGGGAGAAGAAGATGCTTGACTTTATGAATTACATGGAAAAAGAGATGGACAAGGGGTCTTTTACTCCATAAAGAAGTCAGAGGAGCAGACATTCAGTGAAGGCCTATTACTCTTTGACTCATTAAGTTTCTTGGGACATTAGGAACGCTCTTATGACTGAATTAACAACTTACTTTGGTTTAGTTAGATTTTACTTAAAATGATAACTGAGAAAAGATTTCCTTTTAGCTCTGAATGTGTGACAAGGGGGTTTCTCCTCTGTCCCCAATTCTTCTAGGGCTTCTGAAAACTGGGCTAATGAGCAATGGCTCAGGAAGCCCCATCGCACACCATCACCTCCTGGGGTTGCAATTTTGCCGGAAAATGGTTTTCCATTCCCTTTCCACCTCTCCAAGTAGGTAAGCATGCCCACGAATTCATGTCAAGTTCATGAATTATTTAAAAATCAACATTGATATTTTTCCCTATTAGGACAGTCAGGAAATTTTCAGGATTCTGCAATGCCTGACTTTCACCCCAAAGCACCTCAAAGCATGGATGTGGATTGGAGTTTATGTTAATTATTATCATCATCCTCATTTTATAAGTAAGTTGAGGTTTAAGGATGACTAGTTTGAGAGCTTTAACTTTAATCTAAATGTGTCTTCAACCAAAGAATGTGCTGGTAACCACTGCCCCATCCTGACTCACCAGCTCAAAGTCTTCTAGTCTTGCCCGTTACTACCTTATGTAAATAGTTAATGTAAGAAAGTAGAATGCAAGGTGGAAAGAATCCATGATGACTGAGAGGGCCAGCATATAACCTTGAAAATAAAAGAAAATTATAGGAAAAAAATTACAAGAAGAGACAAACCCATAATTCTAACCAGATTTTTAACTATATAGTAAAAATGTTAAAATCACCTACTAGCTATTGTTTTGAGAGGATCTACATTGATGGTGGCTTTACGTGTGTGGATGGTTTTGTGGCAACTCTGCACACTCTGCTCAATTATGTATAAACAGAAAACTGCCCTAGAAACAATGCTTATTATTTTAAAAATGATGCTCACACATACTCTTAAAATGAAAATGACAAAAATTTTGGAGTGAATGATAGTCAGAGTCTCTTTAAAGCAGAAAGGGGGGAAAACACATCCACAGCTTCCTCTCTGGACAGCAGCTCCACTCTAGAAAGTCCCTGTATGTTCTGGGGGACCTTCTACAGGTTGCTTTGCCTGGCCTTGCACTTGCCTGGTTGTGTTCAATCTGAGAGCCACACTCACCCTCATCTGCAGAGGAGGAAAGTGAGCCTCAGAGAGCCTAACCTGCCTGAGATCCCACAGGGGGAAGGAGTTTTCACTTGGAATCCAGGGTTTGGGATGACTCTACTGCCCACAGCCTGTGCTTCCCTTTAACATTATTTTTCTGTCTTTCCACTGCATCTTTTCCAACGAATGCAAAGCATTTCACCACTGCAAACAGCAAAGGAGCAAATGGCCACACACCCCCATACTCTTTGTCTTACTGTTTAGAGAAGTTACTAGAATCTGCAATATTACCACCAGTGGCTTATTTTTAAATTAGTATGTTAAGTATCATGAATCCTGGAATCCACCTCTCTATATTTCATGATGTTAGTTTGCTGGAGAAAAGGGGGCCATTTCTGGTAAGAGAAGCTGCCTCTCTGGTCCTGAAGGAGGGGATGGTCCAGCTGACAGCTTCCCCTTGGCATCATCTATCTTGTCCCTCCCGGTAGTTAATACAGAAGCTCAATTTGATTTTCAGCAATCTTTGGTAAAGTCAACTGTGTCCAATGAAAGCAATCCACTTCCGATGTTTCAATGCTCCTTCATTAACTCAGAAACTTCCTTAGGTAGTGGGCCTGATTCTCTCTGAGAACCAGGTGGACTGACATGGTGGAACCTGACACCCTTACCCCTCTGGTGTCCGGCAGGTTGGCTCAGGACCATGAGCTGTCTTTCTAGTACCTGCTCCATCTCTTCTTTCCCATCTGCCTAACCAAAGCCACAGGGAGATGCTCCAGCATAAACACTGCCCATGGAGGCCAGGGACACATAGTCTTGGAGTGACACTAACTTCTCCTTACACCACCACTAGGCGCTGTGTGAGAGAGTAGTTGCTTGTTATCCTGTTGTGCCTGACCTTGGCGAGGAAGACCTGGAGAGAATTCCAGAAGGAGTCTACATGCTACCAGTGCCCCGCTCATCTTCCTACATCAGTCTTTCCTGTTTGACATGAAGTGTCATGCACCACACTCTGGTCAGAGCAGCTGTGCAGCACGGGAGAGCTTCTCCATTCTTGCTCTGCATGAACGTCCCTGATGGCGCTGTTCAACACTCACCCTGGCTGTTCCTGCTTCTACGGGGCTCACTCCAGCCCCCAGAGCAGGACCCAGAGGTCTGGATATGACATCTTGGTCAGGAGCACAGGCTCAGGAGGAGGCAGACCTGGAGCAGAAATCCCACCCATTACACCTCCAAGCTACCAGCTCACCAATTCATGCAAGTTCCAGTCTCATCTTTATAAAATGAGAATATTAATATTTACTACATGGGGTTCCTAAAGATTAAATGAAGGAGCCAATGCCTATGCCAATACTCAGGCCAGGTAAATGCCCTGAAGTGGAAGTAGTATTATGTTCCTGCCTTAAGGCTGCATCCCTGGCCCTTCAGTTTCCACAGGGAAGGAGACTTGGTATATCAAGATTTAGTATTTCATGGAGAAGAGTTATAATGAAACAATGAAGCAAAGTCAAGTTTAATGTAGTGACACAGTTAAAAGCAAGTGTTCCTGAAGGTAGACTCAAAATCAGAGCTGGAAGGGGTTTACAAGTACCAGTTCAGTCCCTCACTTCATGGATGCCACAGGTTGGGGGTCTCCTCTAGAAAGCTCCCTGCAGATCCCAGGTCTGGCTCTGGCCAGGATGGCCTCTAGGATCCACTGGTACTAAAGTCTCCCTCGAGTTGCATGGTTCAGCCAGACAGGATGACAGGTTCAAAAGGAGAAACTGAAGAAACTTCTGAGCTATACCTTGTGGATATTCCAGTAAATGGAAAGAATCAAGAAAAATTTAATCAAGAGTGGGAAAAAGAGACTGCCTAAAAATTATCCCGGTGCACAGTCTGCTTTGAGCATTGAGCCATGACTGTCCTGGTGGACCCTGGTCCCAGAGAATGTATTCCTGTGTTGCAATGTCATGTTCAATAAAGGAACAGAAAGACACAAAGAGTTCCCTTTGAAAATAATTACCAAGTTGACATATTAACATACATGATTGAGCTCTGCCAGGGTACATGGACATGGCGGGCCGCCGCCATGCCAGGTGAGCCGAGTGTGGGTGTGTGTCTTTTGCGTGTGGCTTCAGGTTGCTCCTCTTGGCTTTTCTTTAACTATCCTTTTAATCTCTTTGTCTCTGGCTAATTATTATGCACAGACTTAAAATTTGATAATCATGTTTGTCTGTGCATAACACGATTATCAAATTTTAATTGTGCTCTCACAGACACTACACAAGCCGTGTAATAAAATGGCATTTGTGATCTGCTTTGCTAGCTGTAGGACTTAACTATGCCCTAAGTTGTATGCATGAAATGCATTGACTTGTCTGCAAAGCAGTTATTTAGCTCAACTGTTTCTTTCTTAGATTATTCAGTCTAGTACTGCTTCTCTAAAAACGGTTGATGCATATCAATACCATAATGATTTTATCTTTCGATATTTTATATTCAGTCGCATTTCACATTTACTGATTCAGAGCACTGCTCTGTTGCAGGCCTATGTTACACCCTGGATATACAGAGATAACTGATGCATGTCCCATGCCTCATTAGACTTCAGTCTAGAGGGATATGTCCTTTCCTGTGGCCTTAATTACCATCTAAGTGATAATGACTTTCAGACTCCCAGGGCTGTTTCTCTCCTCTCCTTTGAACTCTGGATCCATGTGTATTCAGGAACCTACTGGATGATTCTACTTGTTTGTTTTAAAGGCCCTTCAGAATCAGCACATCCTAAACCAAGCTTATCATCTTTGTCTCAAAACTGCCTCTCTGTCCAAACATTCCCAGTGACAAGAACGTCGTGTACAACCCCAGACACCTCAAATCCTTCTTCTCCCTCAGGTCTCTTTTAATGAGTCCCTGAATCCTGCGGCCTTCCTCCCAGCCTCACTAGGACGTGGCCACGTTTCCTGGGTCCTCCTGGTGCTGTCTGGTCTGGCCCACTGTCATTCGTCCCTTGCCTGGTAAGACGGTCCCCTTTGGTTTCTGTGATTCATGATCAGCCGCAGTGGCCATGCCAGAGATGGACTGAGCTTGCC
Source organism: Sciurus vulgaris (assembly GCF_902686455.1). Taxonomy (NCBI): domain Eukaryota; kingdom Metazoa; phylum Chordata; class Mammalia; order Rodentia; family Sciuridae; genus Sciurus; species Sciurus vulgaris. The sequence goes on from NC_136470.1 coordinate 135,670,911, forward strand.
ACTCCCTTTCAGACCATCAGGGGCCTCCTGCTGTCTTGAGCCTGGACATCTCCTTGGCCAGGGCTCCTGGGCTGGGACCCTGTGGCCTCTCCCTCTGGTGACCTACAGCACCTGCCTTTATCTACCCCCAGGGAGCTTCCCTCCACCTGAGGAGCCCAGCTATACTCTCATTTCCAGGCCTTCTGGGCCGCCTCCTCCCAGAATCTCCTCAGGTGAGGGGAAGGACAGCCCCGTGGGAGCCTTTGCTGACCTCCTGAGAGCATCGAGGGCCCTGCCACCACAGAACCCTCCACTTTGCCTCGCGCAGCAGCTACTCATGGTACTGCTCTTTCTCAGCTGTCCTTCCTTGCTGGCATGCAAGCTCTGGAGAGGGGACGCCCTAAGTTGCTCACTGTTGGAAGCATGCTGTGAAAGTATTTGTTGAATAAATACATAAGAGGCACAAGGTAAATACGCCATTTGTGATAGCTGCTCTAAGGGAGGTGTCCACAGAACAGCAGGCATGCCACACATATTTGTGGGATGTGCTAATAAATGAACTACCAGCATGCAAGAGTGAGTTCATTTAGGAGAAAATCTTGCCCCAGGGAACAGGGGAGCAAGAAGCCCTAGAGAGGGTGGACAGCACTTGCGGTTCATGGTGCGTGCAAGCCTTCCAGGTAGCTAGCCTGCTAATTGCACTACACAGCAGTCAGCCGGGCACTGAGGCCTGGTGTGACAGACACATTGAGAACAGCCAACCGATTTATCAAGGATCACAAGCAATTGAGAAGCTCATTTAAAAGAGACTGAACACTGCCGTGGGAGCCCCAGAGACCTGGTTTCAGGCAAATTGAGCTGAAATATCCCCTCATTCCGTTAACTCGAGTCCTGGAATTAGCGCTGAGTCCAAGAAAAGGCTTCTGTCTCTGGAATCAGTGACACGACAATTGCTCAGCTATAAACTTATGGGGTTTGGGTTGTTTCACTAGGTGATCATTCGCTTTTTTTAAAATATGTATTTGGTCATAATATTCATCACAAAAATATGTAGGATATTGGAAAGCCCTGAGACAGTCTCTGTTGGTTCCAAGCTTGAAGGTCAAGTAGAACGTGACAAAGGGGAGACCCCAATGCTCATGAAAAACACCCTATGTACACAGGTGTGTGACTCAGGTGTGTGACACAGGTGTGTGACCCAGGTATGTGACACAGGTGTGACATAGGTGTGTGAGTCTGTACTCACCTGTGTGCTCATCTGGGATGCACTTACCACCACAGGTTGAATAAGGAAATACCCCATGCACACAGGTGTGTGACTCTACGCTCACTCATGTGCTCACCTGGGCTGTATTTACCAGCACAGGCTGAAGGAGGCACAGAATGAGGATCGTCAGAGAGAGAGAGAGGGAAAACCACAGAGCCCACTGATCACTTTTGAAACTCTCTGAAACTTCTCAACTGAAATTTTAAAAAATGAAAAGTTTCTGTAGTTTTGTTCTGGTAAGTTCCAGCTCCAGGGGCATCTTCTTCTGCTCTCTTGAATCCTCCTGTAGCTGGGTTTTCAGACTTATTTGGGTTCAGTGCAGGTGTACAGGGCAATGCTGTTCCATGGGACTGATGTGGGCTCTCTCTGGCCACCATTGGGAACATGCAAACATGGTCATGGAGTCCCCCTACTTTCCCAACACTTTCTCCAGTGTGTGGGCATTTCAGTTTCTGCTGAAAGGGACACTGTTCCCCCATCCAAAGCATTAACAGCTGGCATACCCAAAGTGGCAGCTCAGTTGCAGATGGGTTGGGATCCAGGCAATCTTTTCTGATAACTTCATCTGCTTGGTCTTCATCCAAGACTGCTGGCAGGAAATCATCTCTGAATTTCTCCCCAAATACAAAGTTAGATGATTTCACCTACTCTCTTTATGTATATATTTTTTATCCTTGAAGGAAAGAGATCTTAGAATTTGCATTCTTCTGTATGAAAATAGTCTCTGCTTCAAAGAAACTCAAAGTACTTTAAAAAGTGTCTGACATAGTACTATTTTCAGGTGATGAGCAGAGTCATTTTTGAATAATCCTTTTATGACATCGGTTCTCGCCAAAGACAACACCTCTCTGTTGATATTCAAGGGTGACATAATCACTTCTGTGATATGAATATAGCACTCTTAATTCTGAGATTTAAAAAGTTTCATTCTACCTTCCTACCTACCAGCAAAACTACTGGAAGTCTTTGCTTCACAATTTCAGTGATTTGGATCTACATTTTAAGAAGAGTCCCCCGTCTGCTCTCAAAACTAATCAAATCATTACATAACAAAATTATATGGTCCCACATTTTTTTCCAGTCACAGATTAGAAGCATGTTTTATTTTTGTAGGAACTGGATACGAAATGATTTTGATGCAGCAAAATAATTTTTTTAAATTACTGAATGCATTTTTCTGTCTTAGTAATTTTCCTCTGCCCTCCAGCTTGAGAACAATACATGCAAAGCAGCTGGTGGGAAGAATCATGCTCTCAGCTTTGAGTTTCCAAAGCTGGTCTTCAAAGTCAGAACTTTCCACCCTGAGAACAAGGGTCGTGATAAGAGAGTTTTTTCCTGTTTCACTTTTTTTTTTTTTTCCTATTCTTCTATCTTTTTAAAAAAATTTAAAATTTTGTTCTAATAAGTGATACATGACCCAAAGCTTGATTATTATCAAGAGAAAGCCCAGAAGTCTCAGAACACAGAGTTTATACAATGAACATAAAGTAGGAAGGTAGGCAATAGAACCATTACTGGGATGAGTGCAGACCCTGATAGAGGGGCAGGAGAAAGAGCTCACTCCCCCATTTTAGCTGAGTCTCGGCAGGAGAGCAATGGGTGAGTTTGTGGTTCTGAGGGGATTCTGTGCTATTTCCTGTCAGGAAACTCCAGGTGCCGGAGGAGGTTTCAGGCAGAGACAGCCTGAGCAGTCTGATGGCAGCACGTGGCCCCAGGGGAAAGTCCTGTGGGTGGAGATGATCCATGCTCCCTAAGGCATGGATGGGGGCTAGGTGCAGGTGAGTGGGCCTAAAACCTCCATGCAGCTGGGATGACCAGGGTCACGAGTGACCACAGAAAGAAGTGTGGCACTTACATGTGGAGACAGTGAAGAAAAAGGCCAACAGAGACATAAGATCTGAGAACAGCAGGGTTAGGACAGAGGGCAGAGGACCTCACACACCAAACCCTGCCCTGAGGATATGCCAGGCTCCAGAACTTAGATCAGTTCTGAGTTACTGAGTACTAAGTATTATTTCCCCCAAAGAGGTTGAATTTAACCTGATGGTAAGCAAGTTATTTTTAGTGATGAATACATTCAAGATTTCCACCATTAACAGAGAGAGGCACTTGAGACCTGAGTTCAATTATGGAAATAAAAATATTTATGTTTTAATATTGATTATATTTTTAATTTCTGGAGATACTGTCTCTGAAAATTACTTTGACAATCCTTTTAAAGTCTTGCTCCTTTTTGCTATTTTTCAAGTTTTAAATTTAATATATATATCACACATTTTCCCTTAGTAATCTCTGTGGTAATTCCCTTATTGAAGCCTGTGAGTGTCCAATTCTTCCATCTATACTTTCTGCTGATTCTTGGTCATGGTGCCTTGTTTCTTTGTGTGCTTGGTTGTCTTTGATTCTATGCTACTCATAAATCTTGAATCAAGTATACCTGAGAATTACCAAGAGGAAGGGCCCTTACATGTGTTACCTTAGGAATTCAGGCAAGCTCTTCTTATAGGGACAGTGGAATTTCTTCTATTTAAGAAGAAAGTGTGAGAAAAATTTAATGGCATTATGTTCATTACAGAATTACAGTTATAAATCACTGTTTATTTTTTCCTTCTACAATTTTGTGTCTTTAATTTTAAAGAAATATGAAATACGAACAGGAAATGGGTAAAGAAACCATTTAGTAGCCAGTAAAATAAAAAAAAAATTATTTAGTGTTTTGAGAGTAGGACATATTTTTAGCTTTGTCATTAATTTTCTGTTTTCTATATGGATTTAATGAAATTATTTTTACTAAGTCCTGTGGAAGGATTCAAAGCAAAGAGAAATCCAGCTACCTGTTCTGGGATTTATCAATTCTTTGAGAGGCCATGCAAGGAAAATGCAGGTTCCTCAGAGGGCAGGGATTTGGTCTATTTTGTTCAGTTTCTTTCTAAGGCCCAAGGTAGGTCCTGATACATAGGTAGGGGTACATGAGTGTGTATTGAATAAGTAAAAGAAATGAGATAACCAAGGTGAGTATAACTTAACAACCAGAGAATGAAGCAGACACTCACGGCCGTGCACTCACCTGGGCTCAGGGTGTTAAAGACATCCCGAGACTGGAGGCTAGACAGGACCCACGGCATTCTGAGGAAGGTTTTGGAGTTTGATGGGCAGCCATGGATTGTTGAAGAGGAAGCCTCAAAGTGGAAGAGGGAAGGTTTTAAAATGTTCCCAAGAGTTATTTATGGAGGTGCTGTGAGTACAACGTGAAGAGGCCAAACCCACAGAAAGAAGAATCTGTCCTACCACACCTGGCCACAGGAAGGTGCCAGGGTCTTCAGGAGGCAGGAAGAAGCAGGGCAGGCTCTGCAGAGCCTCCGCTGGGGTTTGCTCAGGGCGGGCAGGTAGGCAGATGAATGGTTTAGGACTGGGTAGTCTGAACCAAATCTCAGGACTCTAAGGCTGTAGCGGTGGTGGCTCAGCTATCACGTGGGATAATTTAGGGCAGGGGAGAGAGTGGGGTGGGGCCTGGGGTCGTGGGCTCAGCAGTTGGCTGGCACCTGATCCTGAAGACAGTCCTAAAAGCCATGTCCTGAATGTCGAAATTCCAAAGAATTCTGAAGATCTTAATTCTGGACAATTAAAATTCCAAATATTGAGATCCTGAAAGCCCAACCCCCACCCCAATCTCCATGGGGAAGAAAGGGCCACAGGAGACAAAGGCCCTCGTGCTGGGGAACATTAGTGTAGTGCTCCTTGCTGCCTTGTCCTTCAGTGCTGCCACTCTGTCCTTACACAATGCCACCTTCACGTAGGAGCAGAAGAAGCACAGGATAGAAAGAAGAATCAGAGAATGGAAGTCAGAATCAGAATCAGAATCTGAGATTGGAAAGACTCCAGCTCAGTGGCCTCTGAACCCAGTACTCCTGATGTGGACTTTCCTCAGAGCTGCAACATACATTAAATGTCTCTGTCTCTGTCTCTGTCTCTATCTCTCCCCCCCCCCCCCCTCATTGTACTGGGGTTTGAACCCAGGGATGCTCTACCACTACTTCCTCAGCCCTTTTAAGATATTTTTCATTTTGACACAGGGTCTTGCCAAGTTACCGAGGGCTTTGCTAAGTAGCCCAGGCTGGCCTGGAACCTTCGTTCCTGCTACCTCAGCCTTCCAAGTTGCTGGAGCACAGGGAGGAACCACTGCACCTGGTGATGGCAAACCTTTCTATAGGGACGAGACTGTCGAAGAAGACAGACTTCTTATATTCACCACTAAGTCTCACAGAAAACTAGCACGTCTTCACTTTGGCTAATGGTTGGCATTTTCAAAACTGTGCTACTGCTTTTTTTTTATCAAACATACACAATCTATGCCCCCAGGGAATCTGACAATTTTAGAGCTTATCATTTCATATGTTAATGACTGGAAAAAGCAAAACACTGCATCTAAATGCTCATTTGGGGGCTGAGATTGTACGTAGCTCAGTGGTGGAGCATTTGCCTAGCATACATGAGGCATTGGGTTCGATTCTCTGCCCCACATATACATAAATGAAAAAAATAAAGGTCCATCAACATCTAAAAGAATATTTTTAAAAAAATGCTTATTTGAAGATTTGGTGGACTTTGCACATGAACATGGACTTCAGTTGAACCCTAAACCATAATAACAGATTTGGAATTAGGTGTGATCAAGGCTTCAGAAAGCGAAGTCATCAAATCAACTTGTTTTTCAAGGCATTTGGTAGAAACTTTAGGTGAGTGAATTGGCCAAGTGACTCAGCAGCAGCCTCCGCCTCAGTTCAAAGAGTGCTTTTTGTTAGCAGTAGCCATCCTTCCAGTTGACCAAATCCCAAGGTGGCTTTGTCTTGATTCACAAGCAAAAGGATTGAGACACCAGCAAAAGGATTACGTGCCAGAGGGTAAGAAGACTCTAGAAGGTAGCATGGTCCTGCAGTCACCAGCATCTCTTCATCAAGCTGTGGTCTGTGCAGAAGAGGTGCCCGTGCATCCAGACGACGCAGGAGCCTGGCGCAGACCATGGGAAGCCCACCAGGGAATGCTCACATCCGTGCAGCATGTCACAGAAGGCACTCCAAAGAGTTGGCACCATGTCCAAAGGAACCAGACCTACCCTCTGAGGAGAGTCGTGCCTCAAAGGAGGGAAAGAACTACGCGTCACAATGCAGCACCTCAAAATGGCAGTGGTGGGGAAAATCAGCTGTCCCTGCCACACACTGTTCCTCTGTGGTCCTAGGGGTGGAACCCAGGGCCCCATGCACAGTAGGAAAGTGCTCTACCACTGAGCTGCCTCCCTCACCCTGTTTTTACCTTTTTTATTTTGAGACAGGGTCTCACCAAGTTGCTGAGGCTGACCTGGAATTTGAGATCCTCCTGCCTCAGCCTCCCAACTTGCTGGCTTTACAGGTGGGCACCGTCACATAGACCATAATACACTTTTTGTATGTGAAATTTTCTTTAGTTTTTTTTTTTTTTTTTTCTCACTACATTAAATTGTCAGCACTACATTTTACAATCAGCAAAGCAGGGTATTTCATCTTCACATCGTATCTGATACTGGAGACGCGGATTGCGTAAGGACTTCTAGAGAGCTCTAACCTGCTTACATTCCTTGCTAATCTGACTCTGTGAAGGTGTGTTATCACAAGGTTGATTTTGTGTACAGACATCATGTGCAAATGCCCAATGTGAAACTTCCCCACTGAATGGAGAGATGTCCTTTTCGTACATCTGCATTTGTGGAAGATAAAGTTTCTCAAGATCTTTACTCATTGGCGACCGCAAACCCAGAGAGGGCTCGTGGAAGTTTCTGATCAGTGTTAGGCTGTCTGTCACAGTATTTCAGATGACTGCTGGTGCAAAACTGGTGTGCACAATCACTCACCAGGCTGAGAAGGCTTTACACAGTTTGCAGCTGACCTATTTCTTTAATGATGTGGTTCTTCTGCTCAGAGCCATTATACTTGTGTGGCTGTCATTAGGGTCTATTTGGCCTATGTTTGCAAAAATACATACGTTATTGCCTATTGTATTGTGTAAAGTGGTCTATGAAGTATTCTATCATTTTTGCATTTTCAAATAAATCCCCCTTTAAAAGTAAAAACTTTTTAAGAATGAGAATCAGGAGTCCTGGGTTGAGGTCACTGAGCTAGAGTCTTTCCAATGTCAGATTCTGATTCTGATTCTGACTTCCAGTCTCTGATTCTTCTTTCCATGCTCTGGTTCTTCTGCTCCTACGTGAAGGTGCATTTCCAGCAGGTCTCTAAGTAGGAAAAAGCCCCTAAAAATGCAACATTCTCATCCATGCCGATTGTGGCTATTTGAAAATTGGGAGTGTGTGTGAGCAGGAAGTGGAAGGAGACGCAATGAGGAAAATGTGTCTTTCTTAGGGTCATGGACTCACCAGAGCCATTACTGCTACTTGCGGTGGCATTAATTTTACAATAAAGAATTGTTGCCTGGTGATTTGATTCCCCCTCTTTTTCATTCAACTTACTTTTCTCTTCCTCCACCTCTGGGAACCCAAGCCTTTCGCAGGATAGCGAGGAGTCCCTTGCGCACTTCCCAGCCCCAGGGGGAGTTTCTAGATGCAGTGTGCACACCTCACGTGCTGCAGAGGGGAGTCCGCCCTACCTGCTCGACAACACGTGGTGCTAGATCGGCACCTGCATTCAGGAGCCCGGCAGTGGCCATTTTCCAATGCGCACAGTACTGTACTGCTTTCTTTCAGATATATTTAAGATAAGTGAATTACAAGGCCAAAATTCTAAGAATTAATATCTGAAACATGTAGCAATATACTGGACTTAGAATTTGTAGTCATAGTGGTATAATAATAAAAATAAAGCTTAAAGTGTGTATTTTTGGCTGAGAGTTCAGGAGAACAGTGAAGTGCCCCTTGGAGGTTGTGCTAACCACCCTCTTGTGTAAAACCCTGAGGAACACTAAGCACACAGTAGACAACTTTAACAATAGGTGCAAAGCATGTGCTAAATGTTTTACGTGTCTCTCTAAAAACATGTATTTCAAGCCTGCTGTGTGTCGGGCAGAGTTCACACCTAACAAGGAGATGGATCACAAGCTGGGTGAACAGAAACAGTGGAGTGTTCCGTTGTGACAAGTGCTGGGGAGAACAGCGTAGCTAAGAGGGAGATAGGCAGTGCCTCAGGAAGCCTCGCTCAGCAAGGCGACACTGGACGACAGCTGAAGGAGGGCTCGCAGACCCCAGTGGATCCCTGCAGGCAGAGGACCTGCAGGTGCACAGGCCTGGGCTGAGTGGCCTGGAGCGACCCGGGGGAGCTGGGTGGCAAGGCCAGGCTGGGTGGGTAAGGTGTGTGGTCAGGAGCCAGGGGAGAGGAGGACAGCAGGAGACACCATCCACTTCTGCAAGGGTGCTGGCAGGCAGGCCTCCCTGAGCTTGTGCTTCTGGAAACCGACAGTGAGGAGATCCTCCTCCCTGGTGTTCGGGAGGCAAGACTGGAAGCCCTCCCTTCTAGGCAGTGTAGGCAAGATGGCAGGCCACCTGGCCATCAGAGACACCGCCAGACACGCTCCTCCAAACTCCCCTCTTCGTTTCAGGAATGACGAGCTGAGCTGTGTGTCCCGCAAACCAGCTAGGCACAGAGGCCACACACATCCTGCTCTTGATGGAGGCTCCGATGACCCAAGCTCTTGTAACCTCAAGTCCATGACATGTCCCTTTGTCCCCGGGAAGCCTGAATGTCCCACTGGAGCATTCAGCAGAGACCCTCCAGGGTGCTCCAACCCCGATCTGGTGCTGCCTCAGTGGCCACCGGGAGGGCAGAGCCAGTGGCCTTGCTGTTCAATCTTTGTCTTTGAGAAGGTATCAGCTGCAAAGCTGGAGGAATCGGTTCCCTCTGCTGCATGCCTGCCAATCAACCCTCTTTATGTGTGAAGATGAGTGGGGTTAAAATACCCTTCGTGCAGGCTTGAACAGCAGGGAGAGTTAGGGTTCAAGGTAAATGGCTACATCCTGAAGCTGGACCCTGAGAAGTGAATTGGGAACGAGGGGAGCAACTCATCGCAGTCTCCTGAGCTTTGCTGGCTCTCGGGGGAGTTTCTTCTCTGCTTCACCAGCCAGTAGCACTGATCCAATAGGCAGCCAATTAAGTTTATTATTAGTGTGCTTTCTTTTGTTAGAATATTTTATCATATTGGCCATAATTTTAAGTAGATAAATTATAAATTTTAAAATGTTTTATTATTATCCAACAAATAAATTTTTAAATCAATAATAAAAGCAAAAAAAAAATTTCTTTTTCTTTTTTTTTTTTTAACCAAAATTGGTCTCTGATGGCTGGCAGATCAAGTGCTTTGGTCTTTGTTGAAGGAGAGCCTCGGGCAGTGGGCAGCTGCCCTTGACACCAAGGACAGCATCACTCCTTCATGCCACAGGGTGAGCTGGTCTCTGCTCACTGCGCCTCTTGCACTTGGAAGATGCCATCTGAAGTCACCTGGAGTGTGGGAGAGGGACCGTGGCAGGGCCGTGTGTGTCGGGAAGGACAGGACGCTTCACGGGGTCCAGGTTCTGGGAGAAGCCCCTGCGCAGCCGTGTTGGGTAGCTAGAGAAGAGCCTGGAAGCTGGGGTCACGGGGAGACCTACGTGGCACAGGCAGGATCCATTCAGAAATGTTCCTGGCTCAATCCCAGAGCTCTCACAGGCTCGAGGACAACCAGACGAGGAGGAACACCTCGGCGGAGGTCCCCCAGAGCCACGCTGCGCAGCCACAGCGCTCTGAGCTCAGAATGGCTGACGCTTGAGGCACATGCAGGAGGCAGCTTGGCCCTCGGGTGTTCCCCAACGGTGCTGCAGGAGGGTCCTAGCAGCATGGGGTTCCCTGGCCACCCTACTTCTCTTAACACGGGTGAACTAGGGCCAGGAGACAGAGGCCGCTTACCAAATGGCTAAGTATTTGGAAGTTGTCAGTTCACAGCTGGGGACACAGGCAAGACCTTCAGTTGTCAAAGCAACTCTGTGTGCTAAGGGGAACCACCCAAAGATCTGGAGTTCACGTGCTGAGGGGATTCTGCCTGAAGACCTGGAGTCCATGGGCTAAGAAGAGTCCACCCGAAGACCTGGAGTCCATGGGCTAAGTGGATTTCACCCAAAGACCTCAAGTGCAGGTGCTAAAGAGAGTCCTCCCAAAGACCTAGACTCCATGTACTAAGGACAGTCCACCAGAAATGGAGTCCATGTGCCAAGGCGAGTTCACCTGAGACCTCAAGTCCAGGTGCTAAGAAAGTTCATCCAAGACCTGGAGTCCTTATGTTAAATAAAGGGAGTCTACTTGGAGACTTGGCGTCCATGTGCTAAGGGGAGTCCACCAGAAGATCTCAAGTCCATGGGCTACGTGGGTATGTACCTGAAGTTCTAATTTTCGATGATGCTGTGTGTTGTTTGTGTTAAGGGATTAGGAAAAAAACATTTTTTGTCTTAATTCAGGTCAACTTGACAGTATTCTAGTAATGAAAAAAGAAAGCTCCTCACAGTGGGGGTTTGTTAAAAGCATCCATTCCGACAGTGAAATAGACTTTTCTGAAGTACTCAATGAGCTTAATTTGCTAAATAGCAATTAGCTGTGATTTAAATAAATTATTTCAAGAACTGAACATAATAACACTGTTTATCTGCCACATAATCTGAATAATTGACTTCTCTCTACCACTGATGCAGACCCAGGGTGCTGCCATCTGTTTCTTGGGAAGAGTATTTCCAGAGGCAGAACTGGAAAGGGTGAGGCTTCCTGGGAGACGGGACGTGGTCTGGAGACTGCCTAACAAACTAAACTGTGCTGTGGATCAGAGAGAGCTCCAAACTGAACATCAATCAGTCACACCCCAAATCTGTACTGTGTGCTGCTGGTGGTTTACAGGAGGCGGAGACTTGAAGGAGGGGGAAGAAGAGCTGGAGGGAGGTGCAGGAGGACTGGACCACAGGAAGGGACCTATGGCTCAGAAAGAGGGACCAATGAGGAAAAGAGGCCCAAACTGGCCCGGGCTCAGGGGTGGCTGAATCCCTGGGATCTCACGCTGGGGCCTTTCCTGAGGTTCCCCATCCCTGCAAGGCCCTCGCCCACCTTTCCTTAAGACCGAAGGAACAACTGAGCATGTGTAGAACTCATAGACCTTGGGAGAATGTACGGTGGATCCGGACGTGTGCTGCATGACTATATTCCCAGAGACTTGGGAGGCTGAGGCAGGAGGATGGCAGCTTCAGGTACAGCCTCGCCAACTTAGGGAGACATGTCTCCAAATAAAAAGGGCTGGGGTGTAGCCCAGTGGTAGAACTCCCCTGGGTTCAATCCCCAGTGCTGCAAAAATTGAAAAAAGTATGGCCAGCCTAGCTGGGGGATGGGAAGGTATGGAGGGCCAGTAGGGAAGGGCTTGGGGAAACAGGGAGGCTCATGCAGGGAGCAGTGGGCAAGGCCGGGCATGAGCTGGGCAGCTACAGGGGCCTTGGGCACAGCAGGGCTCCTGCAGCCTGCTCCTGTCCTCCTGGGCTTTTGAAGAAGGCTTTGTGTGCTCATGCTGCCTTGGGCTCTGTGAGTGATCAGCGGACCTGGTCAGTTGCTCTTCTCTGATGCTCCTCTGCTGTGGGCCTGTCTATGGCTCCAGGGCCAGGGAGGATGGGCTGTGGACTCAGGCTGTGCTGCAGATGTTGGAGTGGAGGTGTTTTGGGGAGGATGCGCAGGGCTCTAGTCCCCAGGGGCTGTCAATATGGCAGCCCCTGGCCACAGGAGCCTCTGTCTTCCATAGAAAAGCCAGCACACTACCTGCCTGTGTAGTATGCTCAACCTATAGTGACGTAAGAGACATCACACTGCGTAACAAAGAGAAAGCATGCCTCACATGTGCAGAAGCCGCTCTTGATGCTCACCAACCTCACGTGTCCATATCTGCCGCCCCCAGAGGACCTCCCACAGTGGAGGAGCACCTGCCCAGCACAAGGAAGGCCCTGGATGCGTCCCCAGCACTGCAGCAACAGTAAAGCAGCCAATAGCCTCTACTGCCCTCTTGGAGGAGCACACCTGATATGCTCTCTATCCTTTACATCAGTACAACCTTTTGAAAGGCCCCTAGTTTGTAAGGAGTAAAGGAGGGAGTGGAATTTCTGTATAACGCATGCTAGAATCGCGAGTGTGACATTGAGAGAAGGCGCATCAGGATAAGTAAGTGTAAAGTAGATGCAGGTCTCCGGCCTCTGCCCTGCAGCCAGACCTCTCTCCTAGTGACTGCCTCTGGGGTGAAGGCCTGGAGCCGGGTGGGAGGTTGGGGTCACCCTCTTCCTCCCACAGTTCCAACTGCCCCTTCTGGCTCCACTGCTCCACTAAAGCCCTCCTGGACCAAAGAGAGGAGAAGTAGTAACCCTCAAAGCACGGGGTGTGAGCCCCGGTGCACCTGAAAGAGTTCCTGATTTTAAAAGTAAGAAAAAATTAAAAGCTCTGTCAAAATCAAGGTCTAAAGCAATGAGTTTTTGCAACTCATATTCTACTATAGCTCATTGAAATGAATAATTTTGAAATGATATTTGTGAGTGAGGAATGCTGGAAAAATGTGGTTAAATCATCTATTTTCTTTCCATTTATCATCTATTATCTATCTATCTATCTATCTATCTATCTATCTATCTATCTAACATCAATGTGTCTGTCTACTTGGTATATTATATCTTTTGTTATAGTAAAACTAACTTCATTTTTTTAAGATTAAGATTTCTTTCCCAGATTTGTCCCTCTTAAAATTTTTTTTTGAAGTGGAGAATGAATATGTGAAAGACAAATAGCTGTCCAAAAAATGAAAATAGCTACTGCCTTTAGCAGTTATTAATGTCATAGCAGGTGCTCAAATAAAAATAAGCAAATATCATTTGACTATAAGCACAGTCCACTTTTAAACAATGTATAGAATGTTTAACAAAATTGATTCCTATGATGTGTATGCAGCTGTGATTGAGATAAAAAAAATAGTCATTTGTACCATTCCTTATTATGTGGAGCAATATGGAAAGTGTCTAGAAAACATGTAGAATATTTAGATCAGTTACAGAGTATAAAGAAGGAAACAATGTATTTTACTTCTTACAGGAAGAAGGTGCCTCTGGCTCTGCAGAGTCAGATCAGCTGGTTCTTGATAATGAGTGCTGCCCATCTCTGCACCTACCAGTTAGTGCCTACTCTGCCCTCCTTCTCTAGCTCAGCACACAGTAGCCAGTAGCTCACCCACAGGCTGAGAGCTGGCAAACTGAGGGGTTCTTGCCTTTATATCATACTTATAGCACATTGCACAGAACTTTATGTCAATGTACACTTGGCATATAAATGGATGTGCAGGTGAATGGGTGGATAGATAGGCAGTCAGATAGGTGGGAAGATGGATGGATGGATGGATGGATGGATGGATGGATGGATGGATGGGAGGATAGGCAGGTGGATGGATGGGTGAATGAATAAATGGTTGGATGGAGGGATGGGAGGATAGGCAGGTGGATGGATGGGTGAATGAATAAATGGTTGGATGGAGGGATAGATGGAAGGATGAATGGGTGGATGGAAGGACTGATGGATGGGTGGATGGGTGGATAGGTGAATGGAGGGCAGCAGGATGGGAGGATTGGTGGATGGATAGATAAGATGATTGCTCTTTCCCCTGCTCTGAACTGCTACCTGATCTTGTGAGCTGATTTCTCTACTTAGCCCTTTATTCTAATCCCTGTGGGCTAACTTTAAAAGACAGCCTGCAGCAGCTAATTTATGGATTGACTGAAGTGCCTATTGATTCATCTTCTGCTGAACCTCTGAAAAAGAGGTTTAAATTCACATCTTCCTGAGGTTAGTCTTGACCTAATCACTTAAATCCTGATTCTTCATTAATTTGAGCCTTGAGCACATTTACAGCAGTTTTCTTTCAAAACATTGTCCTATGCTGCTAAACGCATTCCCTGGGTGTATGTTATATGTGTGTAAGTGTGCGCACACACAGGTAGCGTCACACAACGTGAAATCTACAGACTGCAGCAGTATCCGTCACGCAGATCTGGCAGTAACCCAGGCTCATGCGTACACCAAGCCCATGACAAGCTGCACTCAGTTAAAAGAGACTCTGCTGTTCTTTGGTGCCTAATAGCTGTGTTCTCAAAAATAACTTAAGGGACAAGATGAGCATCAGGAGTGCTAATCCTAAAAGACAACTGTGTGGGTCCCTGGTGCTCATGCAGCCACCTGCCCTGGCCTCTCTGGCCAGCCCTCTCTCAGGACCTTCTGTCTCTAGTCCCCATTGTCCCTTGCCTGGTGGTGACAAGTCCAGAGTGCATGAGCCACCCCCTGTGCTGTTTCCTGCTGTCCTTTCCTTGTGGGGACTCTTCTTCAGAATTCAGAGATCTGAGCTCAAAACAGACTAGTGCACAGGGCATCAGGCATCAGTCTTAACTCTTGCCAGCGGCTGCCAGAACCAAGAGGAAGCAAATGTGGTGCCAGAAGGTTCTGACATAACCCTCAGGCTGCCTAGATGGACTCCTGAGTCGCTTGAACCTGATGAACCCTCTGAGAGCCAGGAGACGGCTGGACGGCAGGATGCAGGAGCCGTCTCTACAGAAGCTCTGCCACCTCTTTTCATGCTTCAGACTCTTGCAAGAAGGGGGAAAAATGGTGTCTTATTTGAATTATTCATGCCACTTTCTGTTCTGCCGATTCCAGTGCGCATTTGAGATCATTAATATATCATGAATGCTTCATCTGGCTCTCAGATTTTGAGAAGTGAAGCCCCACAGAAGGCATCACGATTCATTGACAAGGCCATTACCTGTAAGCTTTTAGCTCCTGGGGCTCCGTCGTATTTTGGAAGCACTGGCTGGCTGCTCCATGAGGTGGCGCTCGAATTGCACACCTTTAGGGGCCCAGGGGGCACTTGGAATGAAGGTGTGCGGTTTGGCCCTCATGGAGCTGAACAGTGCAGGTGAAGGCGCCCCCCATGCACTGGCCTCCCACAGGTGGGAAGGGCACCTCTTGGGGAGCCCAGGTGCAGCCCGGTGGCCTTCACTCTCACCAGACTGCAGGGAAGGCAGATGAGCCTGTCCGTGCCCCCTCCCACCAGGCAGTGGGCGGCAGGACAGAGCGGGCAGTGTGGCTTGCTTTGGTCCCCGCCAAGCTGCCAAAATCACCGTAGCATCGGGGTCCTGAGAACAAGCCAAGGATGTGCCACCCAGGAAAACAGCACATGGATCCCCGTGGCTGCTCAACAACATTCCAGAGGGAGTCTGATCAGCAAACTGCAGTTCCAATCCAGCCAATATTAATATCGAGCATGTGTCATCGTTCACCAGTACGACTCCCCGTGGTATCTTCTTATGGTTAAAGCACGACCGACAAGCGCACTTATGAGTGTCCATTAAGACGGAGAAGTGCATGCTGAGTGGGTCTGTTGCTGGGCCACAGAGGTGCGTGCTGGTAGAATTTGGAAACACAAACCTCCAGGGCACTTGTTGGATTAGACGTGGGTGTGAGAGTGGAGACTCCAGGACTTTGGCTCATACAACTGAAACGGGATTACTAGTGAGACGGAGAGAACTATGGGAAGAGCAGGGTCCTGATACGCCAGTGGGCATCCAAGTGGGGCTGTCAGGCCAGCAACTGGGTGTGTCTGGGAGGAGCACCCGTGGGATTGGTCCCACGTGGGTGGCTTTGGTGTTGAGAATGAGCACAGGGGCTGAGCAGGGGACAAGGTTGCAGAGGGAAGGAACCTGCAGGGCCACTAGGAGCAGAGCACCCTGGGAGCACCAGAGACGGTTGGTCCTCCCTGAGCTTCTGCAGATGTGAGCCCGTAAGAATGTCTGAGCCGAGTGTCAGACTGGTGCCGTCTCCTCCATCTGTCATGGGGCTTGTGCACCCTTTAGGGTAGCATCTGCCCTCCTTCCCTTTTCTCAGAGGCTTAAGACTCTGACCTCCACTCCTCAGCCTGCGTTTTGGAAACGACCCCTGACATGGTCATCTGGACCTCACAGCCGTCCACACGATTTCTGTGAACTAGGGAGAACGTCATACTAGGGAGAACGTCATACGGGAACCGTAGAGTCTGAAACACACTCACATAACTGCCTTGCGAGGTCAGGCTCTGCCACCTCCGCCCACATTTCCAGGGACCAACAGCGGGAGGAAGTGGGCCAGGCACCACTGCTGGAACTGCTACCAGACCTCAGGGCATGGGCCAGAGTCTGTGGCTCCAGCGTGGAAACAAATGGCCCCTAGTGGGACCCTGGGAGCTTTGCCACTGAGTGGAGGTGAAGGGAGGGAGGAAGCCACCAGGCCATGACGTCCTGGTTCCACTCTGTCCCATCACCATAGCAACTGCGTCGATGCTGTGCGCCGTGGGGCACCTCCAGCCTTTCTGGCGCCTCTCCCTGTGGATGGCCACATCAGACCTGCCCTTCATCTTGGCCTCAGGAGACTGGAACCTTTTATCCCCCGTGCAGCCCTGTGCCTGAAGTCCAGGGCCTCGTCACTCTGTCCTGAAGAGTTAAATGACATTCGGGCAGCGGAAACTTCAGCCAATAAAATAAAAATCCAAACCAGTTGCCTTTTATTATCACCTAAATTATTTTCTGCACTTGACATGGATTTATTGGTCAGTTTAGTCTCTGTGACAGATTCAGTCCTGGTCACACGGAGCATGACTAACTGCCTGAGCTACTGCATGTCAACGGGCATGATGCACATGTGATTCATCCCCATCCAATAGCCCCGTGGGCTGGAGCTGCTGAGCACAGCAGCCCTGCGACAGGAGCCCGAGACCAGGAGGGGCCAGCAGCCTACCGGTGCTCAGGGCAGCTGAGGGGCCACGGATCGGCTTGGCTGTTTCCTGTGCTGCCGCTTTATGAAGATGGTCACTGGCGTCTCCTTGGTGATTCTGTCTCAGGGAACATGTGATGTTGCTTGGGGGCTGTGGGAGGACATATGGGCACACATTGCCACTCGCTGGTGCACTGTGGAGGGGAGACATCTCTGCAGGCAGTGGCCAGGCCTACAGGCCTCTGCAGCTGTCTGAGGCCATGGCGGGGAGTTTACACACTGCCTGAGCCTCAGGTCCTCATCCGCAGCATGGCGTCAGTACTTAGCCACAAAGCCTCACTGAGCTAATGAAATCAAGGTCACTGAGCCACTGGCACCTGTGGCAGGTCCACAGCAGGTGCTTCCTCGGGCCCGACATGTACGACTTGGTTTTCCCTCATGGAAGCCATGAGCTGACTACCGGGGATCCGGATGAGGAAACCGAGCACAGAGTGGTTGGTTACTAGCCAGAGTCGCACCCTCGGTGCTTGGGAGTCCGCAGTGCTCACTGCTGTGTGGGGTCTTTAAGGCGGTCGGCTTCACTGATGTCGCCATCATGAGCTGGTGTCACCTTGCCAGGGCAGGAGCCAGGGCAGGAGGGTGAACCCAGGGACGCCTTCCTGAGGACTTCTCCAGGGCTCAGGAAAGGCAGCAGGGCAGCAGGAAGAACGTGGGTTCAGGAGTCAAGACACCAGGGCTCTAGCGCTAGCTTTGCACCTGCCAAGAGGCTGCGGGGACCTGGGAAGGTGGCCCCTGTGGAACCCAGTCTTCCCATCCGCAGAGGAGCGTCGATGTCTCTGCTGCATGGGATGCTGAGGCTCCAGGGATTTCGCGTGTGGAGGCTCAGAGCCCCCGGCAGACAGCAGGTGCCACTAATGCAAGTCCCACTGCCCTCCCCCTTGCTGAACAAGCAACAGCCCACCAGGCCTGTCCAGAGTCTCCCTGGTGCTGCACAGCGCAGGACCGCTGCTTCCCCGCAGGGCCAACCCTCTGCAGCCCGCTGGGGGCACGGTGCTCCGTTAGAGAGGCTCCCTCCCTTCCTTCTGGAAGACTCCTATTCATCCTCAAGGCCCAGTCCACCAAGTGTCTGCCCAGTGGCCACTGCCCTTGAGGGTCCAAGTCCTTTTCTCTTAGCAATGCACCTACCCCACATCCACAGACACCTCCCGAGAGGGGCCAGGAGCAAGTTCCTTTTCGGAAGGAACTGGGGGGCACCAGAGCTGATGCAAGGTGCCTGGTCCCGGTGGCATGGAATGAGTGGCAGCTGTAGTCACTGCAGTCACCACTACCACTCGAGTCAGGAGTCTCAGGAGCTCCCATTCTAAACTGTCTTTCCACCCATCTTAAAGTGACTTGTAGACTTCATTCAGAGGCGAGTTAATCACAGCAGAGTCCAACCACCTACACAACAACAGCGAGCAGCCGCTAATAGGCAGAAACTTTATATACCATTTCCATAAAACTTCTGAAACAGGCTCAGAGAGCTCAAGTGACTTGCTCAAGCTCACACAGCAGATGACTGGTAGGCAGGGTCCAAGCCCAGGGCGTCCTCCCCCTAGTTTTGTTCCCTGGAACAGGGACCTGGTACTGCAGCGAGCCTTCCTCTTCCACAGCAGGAGGTGGTCCTGGGCATCACCTGAAGTGGGGTCCTCCTGAGGCTGGCCAGCCCTGCTCACTGTCCCCTAGCTGGTGACAAATCAATATGCCACTTCAAACGTGTGCAGATTGTCTTTGTAAGATGTATGAGGAATTCTGCTATTTAAGGTCATGTTGTAAAGCAGTTCCATTACTCAGGGGACAGGAAAGGACACACGTGCCCTGCATCCCTGTCCAGGCTCACACTGACCCCACCTGGATTCTCACTTGCCCTCACCTCTGTGCACTCCCAGCCTCCTCTACATGCCTCTGTTCCCCTATGCAGATTGGGGTCCCAGAGCACAGTCATTGGCTCATACACACCCAAGCTCAGAAGGTCTCCTGGTTACTTATAAGTTAGTAGTTAAAGGCAAGTGTCTTTAATTTAAGAAGGGAAAAAATGAGAGATAGTGTCTGGCACTGAGTACTCAAACCAATTTCCCCAGAATGTCTGAGAGTGTATTACAGACTTCTCTAGCAAATTCAGAGAGCAGACTCTTAAATCCATCAACTTGGAGACGTGAGATGCTTCATGGAGGCTAAACCTAAAGAGCTACTTCAAGGTCACTTCATCTGCGCTTCCTCACAACTTCTCCGAAGCCTCCCCTCCCGTGGTCCCTGGTTGCTGCTCTGAAGTCTCGCTCTAGGCCTTTCCTCTGAGGGCTTCCCTGGCTGCTGCCTGGTGCACCCCTCCCCACCTGGGGTCACCTTGAGCCTGTCCTCATCATGGGCTGTACCTGTCCTGTCTCTGAATCTGTGACCTTGTGTCCCCCCATGAGCGCAGGTCAAGGCCCACCTGGGTTGACCCAGGCACATGTGGCTCCCCACTGGCTGGGGGAAAGCTGATCTTCTAGAACCTGAAAACTAGTGCAGACTGTAGATTTTACTCCCTTTTCAAGTTTATGTACTTCTCAGTGGCTCTACCACTACATTAAACACACTGAAACTCACAACAGCCGCATGAGCAAAAAGCAGTAAATGTGGCAAAAAATACCTTGCAAAAATAATAATTTCCCCCCAGATACTTGACAGGTGTCCTGAGGCCATTAGGGAAGACCCCAGGAAGGCCTAAGCCTGCACAAGGTATGAGTTGCTTCTAGACAGTGAGCAGGGCCAATACACAACCAAGTCAAGAAGGCACGGGTACTTACTGCTCCTCTCCAAGTTAAAGCCAATGTGTGTAATTTGCTACCCGTATGGTAATATTTTGCATAGTTTAGCAACAGGATGTCTTAGACTTTCATCTTTATGCTAGCATTCCAGTAAAATAAAAGTTTACAGACTTAAACATAATAGAAAATGATAAGAAAAATTGGCCTAATGCTTTTGTAATTATACAATTTTCCTTTTATTTTGCAATGTGTCTCTACAGAGGTGCTAATGGAAACTGTCAAATCTTCAGTGCATTATAGAAACAAGAAAGCACTTTAATGCAGTTGAAGCAATAACTGAACGACTGTTGGTGATAACGGCTGTGAACTACTCAAGGCTTCTCCTGCACAAGGGAGGAGAAACGTGGCCATAGACTTTGCATGAAACGGCCTCCAAAAGTTCCTGTTTGTACTGTTCGTCTGTGTGGTTCATGCCTGCACCTGCGCATTCGGATTTATCTGATACACTTGACTAAATACCTCTTCCTATTGTTTTAAAATTTCAGTCATCTGAATGGCAATGGTAGCACATGTTCGTTGCAAAAGTTCAAACTAAAATTAAGTATCTATGCAAATTTTGGTCTTTGCTTCCTAATTCTATTCTTTTCACATGACTGTTGCTAAATAGTTAGGTTATAAATTCTACCTCTTCTCTTTGCTTATATAAACATGCCCATTAAATATAATAATAAAAGTAATAGCAAAGAACACTTACAGAGTGATTAAGCTACGTCAGGTATTTTCTTAAAGGACAAGGCATATATTACACTATTCATAAAACCCTGTGAGATAAGTGCAAGTATTCATTTCATTTTACAGATTAGGAAGCTCGACACAGAGGAGTCAAGTAATTTGTCAAAGTCACACAGCTAGTGGGAAGCAGACATACACTCAAGCAGCAGGTAATCCCAATTACTAAGCCGCACTGTCTCTCACACTTAGCCTCTCTGGTTTGTTCACCTGAAGGGGATTGTACCATGCTGCCTACAATTTTATGGTATACTTAGCAAAACGTCATTGCTCTCCTTCCAGTGCTAGGTGGGCATCGGAGACACTCAGTTTACCATGAACATGCAGATTGTCTTCAGGCTTCTGCTCTCTCAGATGAGGTAGACGAAACCACCTTGCACACAGATCTCTATGTACTGGCCTTGTTGTTTCTCTCAGAATTGAGCTTTTGGGATCAAAGAATGTGTAGGTGTTAAATCCTAACAGATACTGCCAGCCCATCTTCCCCAGATGTTGTAAGAATCTGTAGCAGTACCAGGTAAGTCGGGTAATTCATATTCCTGCCCCTCCAGGTCTTCCCTTGCTGCCTATCATTTGTAATAAAGTCATTCTGTAAATAAATAATGGTCACAGCAACCCTTATTTTATAGTTTTTGATATTATAATCTATTCCTGAAAAAATATGTGTGGACTGGTCATAAGATGAATAAATACAAGTAAAATAATTTAACTGGAGACATTGCAAATAATAGTTCCCAACTTCAACATACAGTTAAGTTTTTCCCTGGCAACAGCATTCATTTAGTATTCATTTTCTCCCACCTTTTTCTTGCTCTGGGGAGGATGGAGAAGGGGCAGACCACCGTCTGTCCTGGGCAGTTTATACCAGACCATCTCCCCGGTCCCTTCCAGCTCAATGATTCCCAAAGAATGTGAATCTTAAAGAAAACCAGCAAGCTACAAATGCCGGGAAGCCTGCAGGTGACTTTATAGGGTGTGCACATGAATCTATCAAACCCTAGCCATGCCCCTGAAGCATGGGGATGTGAGAGGGACTCCCGGCAAGAGCAGCCAAGACCAGGACCAGGGAGGCTGTACCGCCAGGTGCCTGGGCTTGAGTGTGGGCTCCCTTGCTCCACGCTCATCCTCTTGGGACCCCAAGGACACCCTAAGCATACATGTTGTGATCAGAGCCAAAACAACACTAGCAAATTCACATGGGGAAGGCAGTCTCCTGACAGATTTCTTAAGGCGAGTGTAAATCCTGAGATCAGCTTTTCACGTGAGATACTCATGTCACATCTGATTTGACTGGTTAATTTTCTTCAATTGTTTTCTGATTTCTCTCTTTGAATTGATACCTGATAATGGCACACATTCATGGAGTACAGTATGGTCATTTGACACACACCTACATTGTGTAATGATCCCATGGAGCAAGTAGCATTTCCATCTCCTTAAACACCTGCCATTTCTTTGTGTTGGGAAACAGAACTGCTGTCTTCTAGTCCTTACGAAATGCACAGCAGACCCCCGTGTGCTAGGGTCACACTGGAGCTCATTCAGCTGTGCACTGTGCATTTGGCTCTTGCTGTCCAGCCAACTGGACCCTGCCCACAGCTAGTGACCACAGCTGTATTCTATACCAGTGTCCAGCTTTGAGTGAGGACACATGGTATGTGCCTCTGGGCTGAGCTTATTCCTCTTAATGGAAAGATTTTAGTGAGATTATTTGCATTGTGAACAATTCTTTTCCATTTAAGTCTTACAAATTCGATACGACAAATTAATTTTCTAGTATCTAAAATGGTGCTGATTTGAACTTCTGGCATTTTTGTTTTGAGGGTCATAGTCAGTTCATTTTTTTGAATCTACTTTTGAAGGTCTAACTGTTTTGATGATAATTTGTGGGGGTTTTTGGGGTGGTTTTTATTAATCTCACAGAGTACATTTTTAGCCATTGTATATTTTTAGTTAGTTTTGAATGGATTTTTCAACCATCGGAATTGAAACAGTGTTAATAAACAGTGTTTATTGTTAGGCTTGCATTTATTGCCTAACTAATGCATGATTACATTGTGAGCACTTTGGACGAAGAGAGCAAAGGAGAGCAGAGGCTGAGGGAGACAGACGCCAGGAGAGAGCACGGAGGAAGCCTCAGTGCATCTGATGGCACCGAGAGGGCCGGCACATTTGCAGGTGGGAAGCAACGGAGGCGAAAGCGCCCAGGTTAGAAATGACAGAACTGGAATCCCCAGTTTCCAGCAAATCACGGAGTCTGTCAACAGCAGAGGTGGGTCCTCTGGCCCTAGATCTCCGGGCCCCAAGGCTGCTGCTGGCCTCCGGCGCAAGAAGCCCTCCTTGCGTGGAAGGGCCACTGCGCCATCTCCTTGTGCCTCGGCTTCCTCTGAGCTTCAGCAGAGCATCGGGAGAATTCTGCACCAGGACTGTTTGCCAGGCCCCAGGCTGTGGGCTGTGGAGAAGGGCCCTGGAAGCCCCACGGCGGTGCCGCCGCCCACTCACTCAGAACCACCGGGGCAGGTGTCACACTGTCCTCCCGCTTGCACTTCTGAAAACACTGTGCTGTTTAGATCTCATTTCTCCGTAGGTTATGGGATGTGGTTGCCATTTTCCAATGAAGGATTGAAGGAAAAAAAGTGCAATTCATACCTAGCCGCTGGAAACCATTTAAACTCAACTCCATGAAACCGATGCTACAATGTAAGAGCGTAACTGCACTAACCCCCAAACAAATGAGAAAATAGTCAAGGAAGCTTTTGAGGAGCTAGATCTATGTAAGTGTGGCAAAGGTCATCATGATTAAATTCTGTGCACGGCGAACTCTTCAGAACCTATCTGAGATGCAGCAAAAATCACTAATGCTAGCTAATTAACCAACAGTACAAACCCAGATCAATCATAAATGTTTCTAAAAGCAGAACTTGAAATTTCAGTTACATTTCTAGGTTGGGGAGCTGGGAGAGACCTAGGAGTGTAAACCTAAGCCAGAAAGCATGTCACTTTTAGGAACCAGTGCTGGGAGGCATTTTTTCCAGTAAATCTATGAGGTTGGTATTATTTCCCACACTTTACATATGAGAAAGTTGGAACTTATAATTTAGGAATCCTTTTCAGGCTCACATAGGTAAATAAAAACAAAGAAACAAACCAACTAGGATTCTAACCCACGTCATCTGATTCCAAGTCAAAAATATCTGTCTATTCTGATTCACCACCTTCTCAACAGATTATGAAATTTAACCATAGTCTTCTAATGTAGCAAAAACTGCTTCAGAACTGATCAATTTTATGTGCATTTCTGCTCAGAGGAAATGAGTAGCATCCTGGCATGTGTCAATCACCACAGGGACTTGGGGCTGGGGTCTTCATGGCCATTAATGTGGGAAAACCAGAGGGGTTAGGCTGCCCGTCTCTCTGAGTTCTAATAGTGAGGCTGAACCTTCTCTTGGTCTGACATTTTTAAATAACCTGATTTCTTGTTTGTGGGCTAATGATTAAAATTCTGGCCCAGTTTTCTTATAAATTAAGCAGAGAATTCTGGAACTCATTTGACTATCTCTGCTTTTCTTTTGTGTACACGTAACACTGTTATACAGAAACTAATCTGGCCATCCATTTAAGGAGAGAAAAGCCAAGGGCCCTGCTTCCCTCCCAGGAATAAGATAAGGTTTATCCCCAGAGATGCAGACTGGAGGATTACCCAATCACCAAATAGAGGGGATTAGACTCGACCCCCAGAGCAGAGACCTGCATTGTGGAATTGACCCTGAGAAGGGATTTGTGGATCTCTGAGGCACAGCTGCTGGTGGATGGAGATAGCACAGCTCCTTGCTCCCGCACTGCAGAGCTCAGAGTGCGCACCTGGGAGTTGGTGCTCACCAGCACAGGGGTCCATGGCACTGCCCAGCACGCCATTAGTGGTTGCTATGTTGCTGGGGATCTTTAATCTCCAAAACGTAAGAACTGTCAGAGCATCTTCACTTCCATGGAGTTAAGTTATCAAACAGTAGGGGATTACCTGTGTTGGTCAATGGAAGAATGTTCCACTTTAGCTCCAGCTAAGAGTCTTGGTTGGCACTAAATGCAGGGGTGGGGGAGGACACAGACCACAGTCTTTAAGGGTTTATAAGAAGAGTAGAGTAGTAGCCACTGAGTGGCTCTGTCACGCTCTGGGCCCTGTACTAGCATCTCTGTGAAGACTCATCTCCCCATAAGGTTAATAGGCAGAGATGCCCTATTTTGCAGATAAGCAGCTGAGAGCTGGAGGTTAACTAACAATTCAGTTGTTCAAGGTCCCTCAGTCATTCATGATGGAGCAGACTCTGGTTTAAGGTCTGCTCGGCCCATACACCACATCGCCCCCAGCTTGGGTGGAGGATCTATGATGAGATGTCACGGGCTCACATGGTTTCTTTAGCGTGCACATTATTTGTTGCTGATTACTAAGATGCTGTCACTCTTTTTGGGACAGCCAGGAAACATTATTTTACAAAATCTTAGGGCAAATCTTTGCTTGTTTATCTTTAAACATACAACTCTTTTTGTATAGAAAAAATGTTTTGGAAGTGATCAAAATTATTAGTGGCTCAATCCAGTGAATGAAGTGTGATTGGGTGATAGAATTTTAAAAAAAGAAAAGCAAAAGGAAGTGTGAGCAACAAGTCATGAGGATGTGAGATGTACTGTCTGGGTGCTCCTTACTGACCCAGGGTCACTACCTTTTTGCCACCTCATCTGCATGAAGAAAAGAGGATTTTCCAGTAAGAAGGAAACCACAGTTGATATCCAATGAATGGGACAGAGAAATGAGTGCTGAGGGTGGAGTCTGGAGACCGGATGGGCGAAGGACCTTCACAGCGATGATTTGAACTTATGTAACATGCCTGGTAAACTTGACCCTCTTCTATTCGCTGAAAAGGCAAAACTGACTTCCTCTCACAAAAACATAAAAATTCAGGTACTTTCTTAAAAATCCAAATTTGAAGAATGTGAATAAACAGTCATGAAGAATTATGAAAGGTTAGAAAGGATGGGTCAATGATGTCAATGTCCAGGTCACTAGAAGAGTCAGCAGTGATCTCCAGGAAGGGCATGCAAGATGGTCCCAGGGGTTCAGAGAACATCACGCTCCATTTCTCTTTCTGCCTAACCTTATGCTCTTGGAGGTTCTGTTTATATGTTTCATGATCCACATGACCTGTTAATTGAATGTTGTTCATGAACATGCACACATGGTATAGCAATGTAAGAATGCAAGTCTTACAATTGCAAGTCTTACAAGAATGCAAGTCTTGCAATTGTTTATACTTAATCTATATGTTAATCAAAGAAGGGGACCACTGCTCTAGACCTATTCAGGAGAAGCTGAGAGGAGCCTGCTCAAGAGGAACAATTTAGTGCTATCAAAGAGCAGTGGTGAGGTGATAATTTTGTTCCATCAAAGGGCCATAGGAGATTGGAGAAAGCCTTCCAGTGATCTGTGTTTGCGCCTTGGATCTTTCCTAATCTCCCATGCGAGGACTACCCAGGCCTGAACAAGGGGAGATGAGACCAGTGCTTTTGGTGCACGTGGCTGTTGTCAGTCCTTCAGGCTTTCCGTGTGTCAACCTGGACTTTGGCTCCCTCTCATCTACAGTAAGCACATGGAGGTCCACGGAGTTAGAGGGAGCAGGGTCTCTAACACAGGACGCCAGTCAGCCCAGGTCCTCCGGGTGGGCCCAAGTCTTAGCTGGACTGGGAAGGAAGACTTAGTCAGTGAGAGGGTGGACCACCCTCCTTTGTGGGGCACATAGATTCCACAGACGTCTTGTGGGCCTCCTGCTCCTCCATCTGCATGGGAATGAGGCTGCGGGGAGACATTGAGGCCTGGGGATGCCCTACATGGAACTCTTCTAAACTTATCTTGATATGGAACAATGGCACTTGCTCTCAATTCTATAGGCATAAACATTTAATATTTTACTTACCCTCTGGAGACAGAAATTTTAAACATTATAGAAATATTTATAATTAAATATTATAATATTCCAGCTGATGCTGGAATTTTTTCAAATATTTTTATAGCTGATCCTTGGGAATTTTTCCACCTATATTTTTTATTGAAAGAAATTATAATATAATGAGAACTCTCAAAAGGAAAAAGTTAATTATTTTTACTCCCTGTGACTCTTTTCTAGAATTTTTTTTTTTTTGGTCTTTGTGTGCCCCAGTAATTTAAACCCTGGACTTCCTCCAGGAACTTCCGATCTGTGTTAGGCGTCAGCATCCCACACACATTTCCTGAGCTCCCACTTCCCACCAGGATGTCTGTCCCACCTGGCTGAGGGCTGTTTCCTTATGTGTGGCTCAGAAGAGAGTTTCTGGCTAAGGCTACTCCAGCTCCTACCCTTAGCGGAGAGAGTTGTTTTCTTTTTTTCTGTCTGGGAGGGACAAAGCACTTCTACCATAAAATTTCTCAGGCTTTACTGCAATTGTTTATGGACTTGTCTGTTCCCCAAATGAGGCTTTGGGTTCCAGAATGATAGAGATTGTGTCTCTTTATTTCTATATTTTCAGCATCTAACAATAGTCTAGCGCAAGGGAGCTCCTGAGCATGTTATCAGGGAACCAGACATTATTTTCAAAGTCTTATTAAAGAACCACTAAAAAATAATCCCAAAGTCTAATGTAGACTGGTTATGGTCATTTACGGTTTATTTCAAATGACCAATGTCTCTTCCGTTGCTTGGAACAAAGCACTCTACATTGATTCCTGCCAATAGTGTGGTATCGATAAACCCTCTCTACTTGGAGCTTCAGCTGGAGCCAAGAGAATTCTAGGTAATCATCTTTTGAGAACACACATAGCTAAAACTGCAACTCATAAAGTATTGGTGAGGCAAGACGATGCTTTAGCCTTGGTCGCTTCTTAGAAAATTGTTTGTTTTGGTCTGTTTCTACGATCTTACATTAATAGCCATAGTTCAAAAGGAATCATTACTTTAATATCCTGGAATTCTCTTTTTGTCTGCGCAGCCATGTGACACATGCTTTAAAAGTATTGTCCCTTGATAAATTTATTTCAGGCCAATTCACTCTGGATGAAAAATAAATGTCCTAACCCACGGATCCATGTTTCAGGTCCTGCTGGGTTGGCACCCACAGATGTCTCTCACTTCTACGTTTAAATTAGGGGAGGAAAACAGCTGTAAATTTTCTGACCTAGATAAAAATCATCTTCCTTTACAATCCGTTATCCTTCCAGCTTGCTAACTTCTAAGGAATTGATTTAAAAGAAACAATCTAATTTCCTCCTTGCTATTTATGGATTTCCCTCCTTTCTGTTCCTCAGTTCACATCAGCAGGGAAAGCAGAGCAGCCAGGGAGGTGCTTATGGCTTGATTAGCTTGTATTAATTTAAACCTAAAACATTGCAAAATTAAAACACCAAAGGTAAAGTCTTTATTTTTCTTCAAAAGAAGAAGCTTCTGCATGAGCTCTCTTCCACCGCGCTTGGTGTCCTCCTGTGGAACTCACAAACCACCATGCTTCGTCCTTCAATGCCCGTTTTGCCAAGGACTTCTCTCTGGAAAAGGGATAGTTGGAGACCCAGCCTGCTTATCTCTGAGTCTTTAGCCTCAGAAAGGACTTTATTTGTGATAATGAAAATTACTTCCCTCCCTAAACTTTGGTACATTTTCAAATGAGACTCAGGTGGAATATTGAAAGGAGGGTCAGTTGAACCATTGGGTTGTTTTCAAGTGAGGTGAGGAGCCAGATCTAGGAGCAGAAGCCTGTCTCTCACAGGCTACTTCCTATGCCCATCCAGAGCATACTGTCACGCAGAATCTGAGTCCTGGTCTCCCCCCAAGGAACGTGTAGGGCAAGAGGGAAGAGGACTTGTAACCATGTTGTGGACAGCACAGGGGTCGTGAGGGTGTGGTGCTCAGACACAAAAGTACTTATATCCGGCCAGGTGCAGCCAGGCCTCCCCGCATCCTGCTGGCCCCCAGTCCCTGGCCAGAGATCCTCTTCCTGACACATCTCCAGTGTCCGCCAACTAGGGCTGGCCAAGTTCTTGCTGGACACACATGGGCCCTTCTCTTTGGCCATTGCTGGGGCAGCTTTGGTTGGAAAATAGTTGGCATATCACTTTTGGACAGATGACACAAAAAGAACAGATTCCTAGGGAAACCAGTCTCTGACTGGATCTTGACTGCTTGAGAAGTTAGGATGTGATGCTCCGAGTAAGAGGAAGTAATTGAGGCTCCATTTTGAAGCTCTGGTTTGCACAGTGTGTTCAGAAGCTTCTGTTTCTTGTTGTAAAATGCGAAAGACCGAGTGGCATGCAGGGCTCACTGTCAACGCATGCGCCTTACAGACCAGGTGGGGCTCTCGGTGCGAGGAGGGGGGGCATTCAGCTGCTTTGTTTGCCATGCTCAATTTTCAGCTTTGTTGTCAGATTTGCATTTGAAGGCGCTATCAAAGCACGGCATCAAAATAATGATGACGGTTGTTGCATAATGTAAGAAAAGGCCCTCTGCAAAGCAAGCCTCCAAATGGGGTGCTTCTGCAGAGCGGGAGGAGCTCATTCACAACTTCGTGGAGGAAGCGCTGGGCCAACAGGCCCCAGGCCACCTGATTCTAAGCCGTCCAGGCACAGCCACTCAGAGGCCAGCAATCTGCTGCGGAAAGCTGCCTGGAAGTCACCACGGAAGGAAGACAAATTTGGTTTGTTTGTCTTTGTTAAACCAACTACTAAACTCAGAGTGAAGGGTCTCTAGCTGCTCACTATTTCCTGTTTGCTTTTTCTGACTGGAAAAACTGATTCTTGAGAATTTTGATGAAATCTGGTATACTGGTTTAAAAATAGGTGTCCTTCAAGCGAAGTGATGCACGGATGCAGCTTGTTTCTGTTCGCACTGTACTAAGCATTTCAGAGCCACATGTTTGCACCACCCTGGGGCAATCTAGACCATGCCTGTCACTGACTTGCTGCCGGGGAACAGACACACCGTCCACAGCCCACATCTCTAGCTAGCCTGTCGGAGTTGCTACTGCTTGTTCAGCATTCTGCACGTTCGTTCCTGTCAGGCTCTCCAGCCTACATGACGCTTAATAAACCACTATCCCCAGATATCCCCACGCCCAGCCTCTTCCCATTAGGGTGGTTGGTCAAATCTACAGTTAGTCCTTGTATTTTGTGACTAATAACGAGTTCAGCAGTATCCTAAGTGACAGATCCCCCAGGAGCCAATAACTGCCTCCTGCACCTTGTGCTCTGGTCCTGTAGCTGGTGCAGTTCTCTGAGTTGGAACTTTTGCATAGAAAGTACAGCAGATAGACCTTTGGGGACCGGGAGTGGCTCTCCTATAGTGGGCTCTTTGCACGCCAGCTTCTAGTCACAGAATGTGGGTGCAAATTTTCAACTAAAGGAAGGTACCGAAAGTCTGTTTGAAGTGCCTTGAGGTTACTGGTCGTGAGAGATACCTTAGCTTTTGCTTTCAGGGGCCTCCTTGTTGTAATGAGTGCTAGCTTTTCTCTGGGGCCACCTGGTTTCCAGAGACGGTCGTTCGCTCCCTCTGGTGGTGAACACCTGGTTACTGCCTCCTAGGAGCAGGGAGGGAAGAGGTGGGCTTGGGGGCCTGCTGTCAGGCCTGATTTTAAATTGAGCTTTCCCCCCAACCCCCAAACACACAAGCGAGCAACACGCTTGGTGAGTTCCATGGCTTGAATGCTCTTTGGGGCTGATTCCAGTGGGACCTGCATGTGTGAACAGGACTGGGAAGAGAGGTGTGCAGCTGGATCTTGCACATGCTTCTAAGCTGTGGCTGGCACACTTGGTACTGAGTCTGAAGAGTCTCCATCGGCCTCTCCCTGGAGAGAAGGCTTCGGACCACACTGTATGTGTGTGGGCAGTTCTGTCAGAGCCGGGTGTCTTCACACAGAGTGACCCGTGAGGAGGAGGTGACCCTCAGATCAGTTCTGAGTTCTTAGTGCTCAGAGTCCAAAAGCAAAAAGGAGATCCCAGGATGAAGCCACAACTTCCCTTGAAATTAGGAGGTGCCTGTTGTTACTCTCTGGACCATTCTGGGTGACAGAACTAAATCCAAGGTCAGTCCCAGAAGAAAAGGCCGCTTTCATCCTCAGCACCTGTGTGGCAGTCTCCACTGCCCATAGCACGGGAGGGGCCTTTCATGAAGGGTCCACGTCTCCCGCCTGGCAGCTCCCCCCTTCCCAGCAGTTCAAGGCCCCACCCTGAGCAGACGAGCAGCGTCCCAGAGGACCCTTCTCCATGCAGGGCTGGTTCCAAAGCCATTCGCTCCACGTTGATAGGCATGCCTACAGCAGTGTTTGTGTTTCTCTCTGACAGAGGGGAGGACGGCAGGGGCCAGAGGCCAGTTCAGAGAACACAATCGGCTTCTCCTTCCCTAAGGTGAAGGGGAGCCTCAGGCTCTGCAGCCAACACCTGTGGGCCAGGCAGAGGGAGCTGCAGGAAAAGCTGGCAGGTGTGTGCACCCCACCCCTGGATGGAGGGCTCTGCTCTGGCTCTTCTGCCTCTGTGGAGTCCGCTGGGACTGGACAGTTACGTTCTAAGGGACAGTGTCTCTTGGAAGTTGGAAACGGTGGATGTCTTGTCCTGCATGGGCCTTTGGCATTGCTCTGAGGCTTGGAGAAGGAGCAGAGTCATCAGGATTGGTGTATTCCTTCCCAGATTGAGCTCCTAGACCACGTTTTTGAGCCCTGCAAACAAGCCATTCACGAGGTTGGTAGCATGCAGATGGTCCCTGGTTCCCAGGGCACTGTGCACGCATGGAGAATAGACTCTCATCTTTCCAATGAGAGAGAAAATTTACAGCTTAAAAAAATTGTACAATACATATGCATTAAGGAAAACCATATATACTGAGAAAGGGAGAGAGATACTACTCAGAAAAAAATAACATTTAGAAATGTTGTTCCACTCACATTTTTTTCTTTAAAAAATTTATTTTATACATAAAAATAAAATTTGCCATTTTAACAATGTTGAAGCATAAAATTCAGTGGTGTTAAGAACATTCACAATTGTCTAACCATCACCACTAGAATTTTGTTTCAACATCCCAGATAGGAATTCAACAACCACTCAGCAATGATCCCCTCCCTGTCCTGCTCCCATTGGCTTTGGTGGCCTCCATTCTACTTTCTACCTCTCTGACTCTGCCTATTCCCCACAGCTCTCCAAGTGGCCTCAGAAGATATTTGTGTCTTTACAGCTGACTTTTTTCACTGAGCCTAATATATTCAGAGTTTGTCCACACTGAAGCACGCATCAGAACTGAGTCCCTTTTTACAGTTGAGTAGTATTCCACTGCGTGCATCTTCCACATTTGTTTATCCATTCACCTGCTGGTGGACACTTGAGTTTTTCCAGCTTTTGGCTATGAGAATCATGCTTCTATAAACAGTGATCTCCAAGTATCTGTTCTTGTTCCTTAAATTCATTTAGATATATACTTAGGAATGAAATGACTGGGTCACATGGTAATTCTATGTTTAACTTTTTGAGAAACCTCCAAACTATATTCCCACCAGTAGTGCATGCTGGTTCCTTTTTCCCATATCTCTGCTAACAGCTGCTTTTTTTTTTTTTTAAAGTAGCAGCCATCCCAGTGGGTGTGAAGAAGAGGTATTTCAATGTGGTTTTTATTTGCTTTCCCTATGAGGTTTAGCAACTTTTCACGTGCCTATTGACTATTTGTGCTTTTTTTCTTTGGAGAAATCAATTTAGGCCCTTTGGCCATTTTCAGTTGGGTAGTTTTTCTTTTGTTTTCAGTCACTTTTACAGTTGGCTTTTTAGAAAGTCCACACATGAGATCAGTCAGTGAGTAATTCCATCTCTTAATTCCCCGTGTAATCTTTGAGATCATGCGTGTTTTTCTCTTCCAACAGACTGAACCCATGGGATTTTGTGAGTATGCTAGCCTCGTTCTCAAATACTCTTGAAGTCCGGCTCATATTTGAGTCCAGGGGAGCGGAGGCTATGCAGTTTCTTGCAGGTACAATGCCGGCTTCTTTGCGCCTCTGGACCTTTGGCCATGGCCTCCCAAGTCTTCATTGCCAGATTCCTGCTCCTCTTCCCTGAGCTTCAAAGCCAATCTGGCAGTGTCCTGCCTGTCCACTGCTTATCACACTGTAGTTCAATGCTCCCCTATCATCTGTCTCCCCCAACCCTGGGCTGTGTGGTGCTGGAGGGCAGAAAGCATGCCTTACAGGTACCTGCCAGGAGCACAGCAGACATTTTTTTTTGGTGGGGATGGTACTTGGGATTGAACTCAGGGGCACTCGACCACAGAGCCACATCCCCAGTCCTATTTTATATTTTATTTAGAGACAGGGTCTCACTGAGTTGCTTATTGCCTTGCTTTTGCTGAGACTGGCTTTGAACTTGCCATCTTCCTGCCTCAACCTCCCAAGGCGTTGGGATTACAGCAGACATTTAATGCACATGTTAAATGAAAGAATTCAATGGGAGAAAGTGTTTTAAAAATACAGGTATTGTTTGGACACATAAATAAGACCCAATTTCCCCTTCCATACAGGAATAAAAACAGCAGCACATCCACCACGCCTCCCCTCTCACGGGCCTTGTTTCCTCAGGGATTTCCCAGACTCCAGTTTGGTTGGTTTCTACGACAGTTTTGGGAGGAGGCAAACTGGCCCCCTGGGAACTCGAGGCTCTGGGAGGTGACTGGCGACTGGGAGGCCCCCAGCTTGCAGGTGAGTCCTGCGCCAGAGCTGCCTCAGTGGATAGTAAGGTTTGTGGCTGACCGTGAGCAGACGTCCTTCAAACCACCACCTGGCCCTAAGCCATTGACCCAGTTGGACTACGTGACAAATCCAAAGCTCCAGGTACTTAGAGGTTTGTGCCAAATGGGTGGAGCAACTGGTGTCTGGAAAAGCAAATCCCAAATGAGCAACTAGAGAAGGTTCGCCTGGAGGGAGACACAGTGTCTTCAAGGAGAGTTTGCACACCACAACACCCAGGGCTGCTCTGTCGTCTGAGGCTTCAGACTTTTATACAGAGAAAATAGCTGTTAGTCCCTGCATGTTCCCATGTGCTGTGGGTTTCTCTGAATTCTGGGTTTGAATGAGTAGCTGCACCTTTGAGTTTCCATGACTTTTACTTTCTGTTCCTGTATTTTTCCATTTCTAGAATTTTCATATGTATTTTTTTTTAATAGATCCCAGTTCTCTAATGAGGTTCTACATCTTGCTCTGCATCTTTTATTTTTTTTCACTTTAAACTGTTTGGTTTTGGTCAAGTTACCTTACCCATGAGACTAAGCTGTATCATTCATTATCTGCTAAATAGTAAATAAATCTGAAATGTGTCACTGAAAGGTCAGAGGGCATGCAACCATTTCTCTTTAGAACCAGAAGGTGAATATTTAAACAGCAAAAGAATGAATCTTTCTTAAAATCAACTATGAACATTTACCCTAATAGAAATTTTAGTTGAATTTCAAATTATACCACGTTGATAAGCAATGACAGAAAAAGAGATGGTACAAAGTTCCAGAGTAAGATGAAGACAACATGGCTACCCAAGAAAAACAGATAAGACTCCAGACTTCAGTCTGTCTGGCTGTGAATTTTGAGTCCCTCCTCCAAATCACAGTGCAATTTCTTTAGTGGTTGATTTATTTCGTTCTATTTTTGAAGTACTGGGGATTGAATGCAGGGGTGTTCTACCACTGAGCTACAACCCTGTCCTGTTTTATTTTTATTTATTTTGAGTCAGTGTCTCCCAAAGTTGCCCGGCTGACTTTGAACTTGCCATCCTCCTGCCTCAGCCTCCCGAGCATCTGGGATTACCAGTGCAAGTCACATGCTTGGCTCTTAGTGGCTGATAACCAGAAAACTTAACCCAAGTGCAAATCTGTTAGTGTCCGTTCCTCTGTCTGTCCGTGGGGAGGTCTCCCCAGCTCTGTGGACCTGGGCCTGGGGGAGGGGCAGCGGTGGTGGGCTCTTCTGTGGCAGCTGCAGCATCATCTGCCTTGGACCTGGTGATTTGGCCCTTCCCTTCTGGTGGCCTTGACTGTCGGCAGCCCTCAGCCCCCAGGGCCTGCCCTGCTGTCTCTTCTGCTTCTTCTGTTGTGGGGTCCCTCTTGTCCTTTTCCTTGGTATTTTCTTAAGAGTCCTCTTTCATCTATCTTTTCTTCTTTCTTTTTTCTTTTCTTTTTCCTTCCTCCTCCTCCTCCTCCTCCTTCTTCTTCTTCAATATCTTCTTCCTTTCCTTCCACTTTTTCTTCTTGTGAGGGTCTGGCAACTTGTGACTTCTGCCACTGCATTCCCTTAATTACAAAGGCTCTGTGATTCTTCTTTTCCTTGGCTAAATGGTGATACAAAACACAATCTTCCTTTCCAGGTGGGATGCGATTAGTCCAAAGCTTTTCAGATACTGGATAAATGTGTGCTTCAGGACCTCCTTCTCGAGGTTGGTCCAAATCTTCACCAACTGCCTCTTTGTAAGCCTCCATGAGGTCCTCTGTAAGCCATTCGTGTTAATGAACTTGACCCATCAGACATCACAAATGGGATCCCAGGGCGGCCATATTAGTTTTTCTCCTTACTCTGCTCAGAGAGACCGTCCATAATTTCAGAAACCTCAGGCTTGCTCCTAGTGCTGGAGGCCACGAGGCCTGCTCTACTCTGCCCAGCATGCCAAGAGCTTTCCTGCTGTTCTCTTTGTGTTGGCTTCTGCAGACTGCTCCCCCAGCACACCCTTGTTTTGCCTTCTAGCCTTCCTCTGAGGATGCTCTCTCTTTGGTCCATTTCTTTCTCCCAGGTCTCTCTGAGCTCATCATAATGCTGGTGGGTTTGTTGTTACCTTTGTTTCTTGGATGATTTCTTCTTTTACAAAGTGAGTTTTCCCTTGTCACCTGCTTTGTCTTGGTCCTCTCACAGCACACCTTTGTATCTGATGGTGGTTAGAGAGTGGAAGTTCAACGTTTGGGCCAAGGCCTTCGAGAATTTTATGAGCTGCTTCATCTCTTTTCTGACTCTCATTATAAATCATTTGGACCGTTCTGTGGTGCTTCTGTGACACAGGAGAAGAGGGCCAGGCTTCTTGGCTTCTGGAGGATTAGCGACTGCTTCTTCCAGCGGTTGTTTCTTTCTCTGTTTGAGGATCTGCTGTTGTGCAGTTTCCGGAGCTGCACGGTACATCCTGGTGTTTAACTCTTCTTTCGAAAGCTTTGAAAGTGAAGCATTTTGATCATCCCACATGGTTGCCCAGAGATGGCGAAGGATGGGGCTTCACCTTTGCCTCCAAATACTGGATCCTTCTTGGCATCTGCAAAAGACCTCACTCCTCCTCCCGGCAGCGTGAACACCAAAGGAGAAATGGCCACATGGACATGCAGAAAATGGGAATCGGCAAATGGCACCAGATATGGCCACTTGGATTCCTGTGAATCAAGTTCCACCGGGGCCAGCCTGGGTAAAACTGTTCACATCTGGTTCTCCTTTCTCGAGTGTCAGAGCCCAGGTAGAATTCTGAGGTGAGGAAGGATGTCTTCCCAGTTGCTGCTCCTGCTTCCAGAGCTGTTGAGTTGGGGACCCACTCCTGCAGGTGGAGGGTGCTGGGAAACGCATGTGGACCCAGTGGGGAGAACAGCAACTGTTCTCTGCCCAATGCTCCTTGGTTGGGAGGATAGCCTAACCTTGATGTCATCAGTAAAGAAGTCCTCACAGGGCGCTGAGATCATCCAATAAATGGTCATGTTTCCCAGAAGCCGCCAGGAGCCTGTGGAGTGTGGGAGGAGCTCACCCCAGCTGCTGCTGCTGCTGCTGCTGCTTGGCTACCTCCTGGTTATGCATTTTCTGAACCTAAGCATCCTGCCATTTCGAAGTCTGTGTCTGGAGATTCTGGGACTTGCACTCCCTGGGCTACAGCTCCACTGCCTGTTCTCTTGCTCCTAGTTGCTGACATGTGTGGTAATCTTTGGATGCTAGACATTGTGGTACAAGGTACTTGGGAAGTCCTGGTGCTCTTCCTTCGTCCAATCCCTCTACTCTGAAGGCATGAGTGAGTCTCCACAATCCAGTCACTCAAGGCTGGCAGCAGATGTCCCGAGTGCTTCCTCTGGGTGCCTTCCTTCTTGAATGCAGCCCTCTAGTGTTGTTCTGGGTATTAAGTTGGGCTCCTGAACTTGGCACTAGATAGTCTGGCTGGTCCAAACAGGTCTCCTGGGAGGGAAGGGTGATTCTGAGAAGGGAAGAGGAAGGAGACCTGCCTTGAGCCAGTGATTCTTCTGCCCCAGGCACTGCACAGGCTGCATGCCAGGCACGCCTCTCAGCAGCCCAGGAGGCAGAACTAAGGCCTCGTCTTACAGGCGAGGAAATGCAGGTCTAAGGTTACAGATTGGGAAGTGGTGGGTTAAGGATGGAGACCTGGTCTCCCCAGCCCCAAGCCTGCTCTGGCCACATGGTCCTGAGGAGCCCTGCTGCCCTGTGACCAGCCTCGGTGCTCGGCTGGGTGGAGGACACCTTCCCCACCTTCTGCCTCCCCAACCTGCCGCCTCCTCTCCTGCAGGGCCTCCTTTCATTCCAAAGCCAACCATGAAGAGCTGGTTCAAGGGCACTGATGACTTTCCTTGCAGGGCAAGGGCGCTGGAGGGTCAGCCTCGCTGGAGGGAAGCTGTGATTGAAGCCGGGCCCAGTGGAGCTGCTGTTTAGAGCCAGCCCCTCAGGCGCGCAGCCACCCCTATCCCTCTGAAGGCTCTCGCAGCCCTTCTTGGGGCCCCGCTCCTCTGGATGACAGTTCTTAGAAGGTGCAAGCTTTCTCCCTGACTGACTGGAGCTGTGCCCTGCCTTCCACCTGGGGACTGGCCTCAAGTGAGTCCGCGGTCTGTGGATTTTCAGTGAAGCGCAGGCCTCTCTCGCCAGCTGCTTCTGCGCTTCCTCCGACGTCTTGTTCTCTGCCTGGGCCCTGCACCTCTGCATCTCCAGAGGCTTCTGTCTTGGATAGAAGCCTCCTTCGCCCTGGGAGGGTCTAAACTCTGTCTGCAGTGTCCTGAGCCCACGGTTCTTATTTTACTTTTGAGAGTTAAAAGAAATCACCTGCCAGTCTAGGGAAAGTTCGGTGGACTTCTGTGCTGTGAAAACCAAGAAGCCCCTGGCAGGCGGGGTCCCTCATGGCATGGCCCTGGACTGGCAGGGTCAGTCCCTTGGGGGTGGCTCTGGAGTCAGAGGCTGGTGCACTTTGGGTCCCTTTACCACCTGACTGCTCTTCGACTCTCTGGTTCTTCGTCTGGCTCAGGAGCCTGGAGTCCCTTTTAACAAGGTCATTCTGTGGCCAAGTGTGATAAGTCCAAGGCTTAGTGAGTCCGGTGAGTAGGCAGCAGTCCTTATGGTAACCACTTCTTAGGAGGGCACGCTGCATGTGTTGCCTGACCAGATGCCTTTGAGGGGGGTGTCGGGGTGGCAGGTGCTGCTCTTGGCTCGTTACACTAGAGGCATTAGGAGCAGCCTGCCCTGCCACATCCAGAGGGCTGGACATGGGCCGGGAAGGCGGAGGGGTGGGGGAAAGGCTTCTGGTCCTAGCCAAGCACTCCAGAGTTGTCCTGCCCTGTGTGAAAGGGGGTGAGGGCAGCTTGCGGATTCTTCAAAGTCAAGGCAGAGCTGACTATGTGCCGGGGGCTTCCCGGGGTACACTGTATTCCCTCTGCAGGAAACTTTGACCCCAGACCTTCCAAACTGCCCAAGCACCCTGCAGATGGCACCTGGCCACTTGTGTTTCCTGGAGACAGGTAGGAATAGCGGCCAGCAGGGAGGAGTGATGCTTTGCCTTCCCCTCCATGTTCCCCAAACGTGACACCCTAAACAAACGTGGGTCCCGGGTACCCAGACGCAAGCTTTCCTCTCTCTTCATGCATCCTCTCAGGATTCCCTAGACATTTAATTTTTCACAATTATCTCCACAGTGTAAATCCAGTTTCAAATTTTACTTTTAAAGTGTCACGAGTGTTTAAAAGTCTACGTAGCTTCAGGTGTGTCATTCCTAATGCCTGAAGATCATTCAAGGGGCTGGGGGCGGTCTGCTGTGACTCAGGGCCTTTCTAGCAGAGGCTGCAGGCTGAGCCAGCCTCCCAGGCCACGCCATCACAAGCACAGCTGAACGCACTCGCAAGCACACTAGCACAACACAGCTGATTCACACGCATGTGCACATATGAACGCATACATGTGTACATGTAATGCACATAGCTACGATTTCCTCCATGTGAACTGGTTCATAGTTGGGATCACTATGCCTGAGATGCCAGCTGCAGGTATAATCTGATTGCCCGGCCAATTCTTTGATTAGGTAGTATAAGTATTGCTAGGAAAAGAATAATTTTTTGTTTCTTTTACTTTTTTTCCTTCACATTTTTTAATAGGATATGTAGTTTCTTTATTAACATAGCAAAATCAATGAAATGTTAAATATTGCAAGTATTCTCTTTATACATATAATTTTTAAAATTTTTAATTGTTCTAATTAGTTATACATGACAGTAGAATGCATTTATGCATTTTGATTAATCATACCTAAATGGAGTATAATTTCTTATTTTTCTAATTGTACATATTGTAGGATCACATTGGTCATGCACTCATATATGTGCATGAGATAATAGGGTCTGTTTCACTCTCCTATCCTTCCTACCCCTATGCCCCTTCCCCTCTCTTCACTCCCCTCCACCTAAAGTAACTCTATTCTTCTCTAGTCCCCCCACATTGTGAATTAGCATCCACATATCAGAGAAAACATTTGGTCTTTGGAAATTTGGGTTTGGTTTATTTCGCTTGCATGATATTTTCCAACTCCATCCATTTACTGGCAAATACCATAATTTCATCATTCTTCTTTAAAACTGAGTAATATTCCATTGTGTGTGTGTGTCCACACACACACACACACACACGTATGCATTTTTTTATCCATTCATTTGTTGAAGGTTGGTTCCATAGTCTCACTACTGTGAGTTGAGTTGCTATGAACACTGATGTGGCTATGTCACTGTAGCATGCTGATTTTAAATCCTTGGAGTATAAACTGAGGAGTGGGATAGCTGGGTCAAAAGGTGGGTCCGTTCCCAGTTTTCTGAGGAATCTCCACACTGTGCATTATAGTCTTACACAATGGTGAGATTTGTTGTCACACGTTCACACTTGCACACAAGGTAACAATATGATTCAGTGAATGTCACTCCTGGCATTTCCCTTTTCCCTCCCCTGCCCTCCTGTGATCCCTTTCCTCTACTGATCTCCCTTTGACTCTCATGAGCCTCCCGCCACCTTTCTTTTCCATTTCCTCTCTAGCTTCCACATATAAGAGAAAACACACTACCTTTGACCTTCTGAATCAGGCTTATTCCACTTAACGTAATGGTCTCTAGTTCCATCCATTTTCCTGCAAATGACGTAATTTCATTCTTCCTTATGGCCAAATAAAGCTCCTTTGTGTAGACACACCACATTTTCTTTATCCATTCATCCACTGATGAATACCTAGGCTAGTTCCATAATTTGGCCATTGTGAATTGTGCTGCTATAAACACGGGCATGCATGTATCACTGCAGTATAATGACCTTCATTCTTCAAGATAAATACTGAGGACTGGTATCGCTGGGTCCTATGGTGGCTCCATGCCTAGCTTTTTGAGGAGCCTCCAAACTGATTTCCATAGTGGTTGTACTAATTTACAATCCTGCCAACAGTGTAAGAGTGTCCCTTTTCTCCACATCCTCTCCAGCATGTATTATTGTCTGTGTTCTCCATGGCTGCCATTCTGACTGGTGTGCGATGAGCTCTCGGTGGAGTTCTGCTTTGCATTTCCCTGAGTGCTAAGGATGCTGAATGATTTTTCACTTGTTGGCTATTTGCATCTCTTCCTTTGAGGAATGTGTTAATGCCTGAAGCTAATCAAGGAAGGGAGGCTTTGTTCCTGCTCCTTCCTGGCACTGCTGGCCGATCTGCAAGGGCACCACACCCATGGTCACAGGCCAGCTGCCAACACTGGGCCAGGTGAGGACAGATCTGAGCAGCACAATGCCCCTGCCTCAGCGGTCCTTGCTCAATGTCTTGCAAAGTGCACAGTTTCCCAGGATACAGGGTATTCACTGGTGGAGTCTGGGCGTGGAGGGAGAGAAGGGACATAGTTGCTGTCACTTTTACTGTGCATCTCTTCAGCTACCACAGCACTCAGAGGAACAGGACCACTTCCCTGTCCCTAGTTGAAGCTGGGCTGTATGCATGTCATGGTTTCCAGAAGAATTAAACCTTTGAAGCCACCTGCCAGGCCATGGGAGAAAGGGTGCCTGTCGGTGCCACTTTTCTTGCCCTCTCTGTTGCCTGTTCCCTATTTTGAACTAAAACAAAAGCTCTGGTAGATACGGACCACTCGGTGGAATCTGGGCTGAATTTGAATAGCGGTGAATCAACAAGGCTCTGCCACAGATCCTACAGCACCTTCCTGGCAGGCAGTGGACTGAAGGATTATGTCCAATACCAGCAGAGTGAGGGGTTGGGGCAGAGACAGGCCCCGGGCTCACCCACCTCCGGCCTTCTGTGACCCACTGTGAGTGGCCTGATCAGCACAGCCCTAGTAACATGGGGCACCGCCCCACGCTCACCCAGACGCGCGTGGCGAGCACGGTAAGTTTGCGTTCTTCAGTGCTCTTACTGCTTGACAAGAACCGATTCAACATCACGGACCCAGCATTTTA
Source organism: Sciurus vulgaris (assembly GCF_902686455.1). Lineage (NCBI taxonomy): Eukaryota > Metazoa > Chordata > Mammalia > Rodentia > Sciuridae > Sciurus > Sciurus vulgaris. The sequence goes on from NC_136470.1 coordinate 135,712,271, forward strand.
GTCCTGCCCTCCTTTAAGATTTCACTTGGCAGGTGATCAAGCCAACACCAGACACAGCAACCGCTCCTGTGCAGTGTTACACAAAGTACCGCTGTGTGTTTGCTTTTTCCAGGCCAGATAAAACTAGAAAGCAGAGGGATGCAGTTCACTCATGCCGCAAACTTTTGGACGGTGACCTAGATTAAAAGCAACAGTAACAACAAACAAAAAGGGCAGCGTCCCCAGCTACAGAAATTTGTTTTATGGGCTCCAATAAATTCTTGGCAAATAAAAAGTCTGAAGCAATCTGCAGCCTCCGTTTGGCTGAGGCCAGAGGGTACCCACTCAGGGGATGGAAGAGTTCCTGGAAAGAAAAGGAGCTGGGGTTCCAGGACTCTGCTGGTCCAGGGCCACAGGCAACTCAGCGGGTCTGTCTGGGACTCAGCTCACGCTGAGCTGCCGCCAGCAGCAGGAGACCCACCTGGCCCTCAAATGCCCAGGAGGTGAATGGGGCCAGGCTTCCATCTGCAGCTGAGGCATGGCCCTGGGGGATTGGCGGGCGACACGGAGGACTCCCCCTGTCCAGGTGTCACAGTCTACTGAGATGCTCCAGCTGTTGCTCTTCATTTTTTTTTTTTTTTTTTTTTTTTTTCCATTAAAGAAAAAAAGAAGAAAATGTACATTCACGGTTTTTTCATTGAAAGATAAATGCTGATGGAAACTCTAGTTACTGGATTTTATTTCTTCCTTTTTAACTGAAGGGCTTTCCATGGTTGACCTGGTATGAATTTACAGCCCAGCCTACCAGCCCTGAAGTAAATCCACATGCATATTTTATTGGAAATTGCCTTTAAAATTGCTGAAACGGCGCTGTTTACCCGCTGAAGAGTGAGGAGGGGCGAGCGGAGCCCAGGCTGACCTGCCACAGGACTATGCCACCGCAGGTCCCAGAAGACACAGCCCTCACCCAACTAGAGCCCAGGAGGCAAGGGGCATAGGATCAGGCTTCTGGCCAGCCTTGGGGCGGCAGGCCCCCACATCCACGTGGACCAGTACTGCAGCTCTGCATCTGAGAAGGTGGAGAGCTGGCACAGGGTCAGCTGAGAGACAGGTAGAACGAGAAGGGTCTGCACAGCAAGCACCTCCCCATCACAATGGAGCTCCTCATACAAGTCCATGCCCAGAGAGTTCCAGGGCTTCTGAGGGGCTCAGCCACACACATGTGGATTTCAAGGACACGCATGTGTATGTGTTTCCACAGATGCCACTTCCTACCTGTGTGCTCACAGCAGCCAAAAACACCCACCCAGCCTCTCTAAGACCTATCTCGGTCCATTTCCCGTTGCTAGTTACGCAACAACTTGGGCTGGCCAAGTTATAAGGGAAGAGGTTTATTTTGGCTCATGGTCCTGGTCCAAGGTTGAGGGGCCACATCTGGTGATGGCTTCTTTCTGGCAGAGTCGCAAGCCAGCGCAAGAGCCTGGCCAGACTGGCTTTCTAGCAGGCCAGTTCTGGAGTAACCCGTGAAACCATTAGCACCTCGCCTCCTCCTAGGCACGCCCGCACCTCCTCTTAGCATGGCAAACCATGAATTCCACTTCCTCACGGGATTCAGAGGGGTGAGTGCAGTCAACGCTGTGGAATTAGAAGCTAGAATTTGGGTGATATTATGGAACTGAAAGGCAAAAATGAAAGGCCTGGGAAGTAGTGTGTCCATCTCTGAATAAAGCTTTGGGGTCCAGCAGAATCTGTCGGGCAAATCCCTCGACCATTCAAAGCCTCAGGGTCCTCATACCTAGAGTGAGGATTGTGGTACCGCCACACAGCGTCGCTGGAAGAAGACACAAGGCACATAATGTGGAGGATCTCAGGGATACTTTAAGGCTGTTAGTTAATTGCTATTTTTAAAAATTTAATTTGAGCTCTCAGGCTTACTTGTGATATCCTAGATAAAAAACACTAAATTACTTGTTTCCACTCACTTAATTTTAGTTGTAGATGGATATAAAAACCTTTTATTTTATTTATTCATATTTTTATGTGGTGCTGAGGCTCAAACCCAGTGCCTCGCACGTGCTAGGCAAGCGCTCCACCACTGAGCCCCAGCCCGGGGTTCCCGTTCACTCTTTGCATGTCTAAACCAGGAGCTCTTCTTTCCCTGCCCACATCCTGGGCCATGTTAATGGAAAGGGGGCGTGGAGAGCTCCTTTGAGTCTCGAGTGGATGCTCACCAAAGCTGCAGGATCTGTTTCCTGACACAGGGAAGGACTGGACTGTAGGGCCCCCTGTGACCTTTACTTGTCCATGCAAGAACCCCAAGCCCAGCGCTCCGGCTCAGCATGTCTGGAGGAACTTCCTGCAGTGTGGAGGTGTCTTCATCTGTAGGCAGAGCAGCCACTGGGCACACGTGGCATGGGTACTTGAATGTGTCCAGCACAACCGAGAACTTTAACTGTTAGTTGTGTTGAATTTTAATAAAAATGCAAGTGTCTGGGGACCATGCTATTGGACAGCTAGCCCTAGCTGGTGGCTTCTTCATCAGCCCAAGTTCAGGAGGTCAGTGACAGTAGGGCAGAGTCCCAGCCAACCTGCCAGGACTTAGAGCAGGAGTAAGAAGCCTGTGGGTCACCTGAGCCCTGAGGTTTGGGTCTCTCGCTGCTGCAGCCCGGCCGAGCCTGTCCCACTGCTGAACCGTCTACTGGAGGGCAGGCTGCCCTCACCGCAGCCCTGTTGACCCGAGACAAACGCTCCTGAGCCTTCGCCTCTGCACATGGCACCATGTCTGGTCCTGGAGCTCCCGAGGGCAAGCCTCCTGGCCCCTGTCCTCACATGGCTGGTGGTGTCCTGGCTGGCTTCTAGTGTGGTTTTGTTGCTCTGTCAGAAGACAAACGGGGCCCGCCTCAGTCCGCATTGGATGCAAGGAAGAGTGTTGAAGATGCTGCCTCGCCTTGCGTGAGGAGTCCCAGGTGCCACTTGTCCTCTTCCAGGTCAGCTCTTGGGAAGCAGGGTCACACAGCCCGCTCTTTGAGGGGGCTTGTCCTCCTGCAGCCACATTCCCTCCACTGGGCACCCATGTTTGTGGGGGTGGGGCTGGGACACCGGCCGTGGAGATGCTGGCATGCTGGGGGTGAGGATCAGGGCCCAGAGCAAGTATGTCCCGGCAGAGTTGGGCACTGCTGGCCATCAGGGGGGCCTTCTGGACACACTATTAGGACTGAGTGAAAGTGTTCACTTTGACCTGGTTCTCTGTTCCTTTGGGCTATTTTCATTACTTTATCTTCTTTCTGGGTGAACAGTACCATCACTACCAGAGTCACCAGGTTAGTCCCAGGCCCCTCATTCCCTCAGTCTATCACCTTTAGCCCTTCCTCTTCACCCCACAACTCCCCAAGGCCTCTGCCTGCTGCATGTGCCCTGCAAGAGGTTTTGGGCTAAAGGCAGCGAGGTCACCTGCATCCAACCAGGGACTGCACAGCCTCCACGCCTTTCAGCTAGTAGTACACAGGCTTTTCTCCTCCTGTCCTGTCCTGTCCCATCCAAGCAGCAGCTGATGCAACTGCAGCCTGCTTGTTATCCTGCTGACTTTCCTCCGCCCCAGGAAGCACAAACTTTGGGTGTCCCACTGCCTGTGTGCTGGGCCCGGGCCCCCTCAGACTGCCCTCCCTGAACACGCTTCCCCACGCTGCCAACACTACCTGGACCCTGTGAAACCCCGCACAGGCCCTGTGGCTTTAAGCCTGGGGTCTTGGTGCCTCTGGACCTCCTGCCCGCCACTCCCCACCTGCACCCTCTTGCGCTGCTCTGGAAACTGTTCCTTTGAGACTCGGGGAGTCACTGCACCACAGCAAGGGGAGCTGACACTTCCTCTCTCACCCTTGATGGAACACCACTGCGGCTCCTGCTGAGCTTAATTCTCACATCTGTCTTCCTGCGGAGTCTCCCAGGTCCTGTGAGAACCCCTGGAGGGTCCGTCCTGCTGTGTTGCACCAGGTACCCAGAACCTGGAACAATGTCTGGCTCTTCTTAATGTCCGAGAAACCAACAGATGATAAAAGCCATTCCAATTGAGTTTTAGGGGTTAAATGCATAGCTTCCCCTTAAACCAACAGAAACTTGTCTTAATGGTAAGCTCTCTCCTCACCTGTTCACTTGAACACGCGGGTTAAACTGCACACTGCCTCTCCAGACCTGTTTATCTTCAGAGACGTGTCAGACTGGGAAGGGAGGAACCAGGAGGAGCGGGTGAGGGCCCCATCCTCCCAGAACGGGGAAAACAGCACGAGGTAAAGTTTAAAGAGATGAGGAAAGTGCAAGGAGGACGCTCACCAGGAACTCTTAAGGGACAACAACCTCCCAACAGCCATTTAATTGTCAGATAGAAAGGGAAACTAACGTGAGATTGAAGTCCATTGTGGGAAAGGAGACACTGTCGCCCGGTCAGAGAATGGCGGCCTTCCCACGAGGGGGTTGCCTTCCAACCTCCCAGAACACGTGTCTGAGGTCTCTCTGTCGCAGAAGAGGGGCTTAGATTCCCGCCTGCCATCCTCCTCCACCAAACCCTGCGATCCACGCTGGGCTGCACTGAGAGTCTGAACACGCTGGGTGTGAACGCAGGCAGGCCATGTGACCTCGGAGGGTGCAGGCCCCTCTCCTGTGCACACGGACTTGCTGGGTCTACCCCTAGGGCCTGGTGAGAGCCCGTATGTACAATATACCTAAGGCCTTGCCTCAGTCGCACGGTCTTCTCCATCACTGCATGAAGGCCACATGGCCAAGCCCAGGGAGGAGCAGAGTCTCGGTGGCCTCTGAGCCTTCCCTCCTGTCACAATTGCACCAGGAACCTGGGTTTTTGTTTGAATGCTTTGTTTTATATGATGTATCTACACAAAAATGGTCCAAATGGCCACATTTGCTCATTAACTTCGTTTCTCTGTTATATGTTGATAAATAAAACTGTGCACACTTGTGAGTTAGGAAGTGATGTTGTAATTTTGAATATGATGTGTAATGAGCAAATCAACCCTCCCTTTCTGGTGATTTAAAACTCATTCAGTCTGGGAATGGTAGGTTTGGCCAGTTGTCTAAACCAAGACCAGGGTCTCCCGGGGCAGATCTGTGGGCTGCTCTGCACAGACCATTGCAGGGCAGAGACTTGGGCCAGCCCACATGCTCCCTGGAGGGCTGTCAAGATACTCCCAGGGTCAGCCCATGGCTCATGACAATCTTGGAACAAGAAGTGGTAATTAGTGAAAATGACTTCCAACAGGAGAATCTTTACAATGTTTAATGTTGTAAGTGAAATCACGTTCATGTGCTGAAATTAGAGAACAGACTTGAAACAAAGTGAATTCATAAACCTACTGATTAATTAGCCCACTTTTATGCTGATCATCTTATTAGCAACTGTGAGTTGTATCCGAGAGCCTTTTATCCTGTGATTGCTGGGAACGAAGTGTGTAGTTCAATATTAAGTGAATGTAAGTGAATTGAGAGAATTTAAATATTTTCCCTGGCCAACAGTATAAAACATAGAAAAATAAAATTTTGAGGATTTTACCCTAAACTTGACTATTCAATAGACTCCACAGTGTCTCATATTCTCATATTCAGAATCTCAGAAATGAGAAATGGAGGTTTTTGTCTCACTTTAGAAGGTAAATTTTTTGTTCTTTGTCTAAGTGACAAAGTGTTTTCAGGGCTTCAACTCTGTCATTTATATGATGAATTATCTCAATCTTCATATCATGTGACCAGAAGGGATTCTCCCGGAGTTTATTTCTGATCTCTTTACATCCATACTGCCTTGGAAGATTACTTACCTGGATGAACAATACAATAAGATAAATAAGAGAAATTTATTCCAATATGTTCATCGGAAAGAGATGGAAACTATAGTGCAGAGAGAAGCTTTTCCTGGCTGAGAAAACCTGGTGAGTTTGGCTACCCAGGTCCACATGGAGGAGCGGTAGCGTCTACTGTGCTGACCTGTGTGTGGACTCTGAGGACAGTCACTACAAGCACCAAGTCAGAAGGGCATCGGCAGCTACTCGGCTCAGGGCAGGCCTCCTGGAGCGACCGCCTTGCCAGCTCAGCTCTAGATGAACTCTCAACAGGGTGCACGTCATGGTTTCTGATATTTTTCCATTTTCATTTTTATTCAACCAAAATTACTTTCACCAGGATCCACCCTCTTCACTGAAGGTTTATGTGAGCATTTATTTTTGTCTTCCTAAGTCGTTTTTAAAGCAGGACGATAGCTTTGGCCCTCAGTTTTTTTCTGACGGCCATTATTTCTACCGAGGGCGATTTTCTTGAGTCAGTGTTTTCCTAACCAGATTTTCTCAAGACTATTTCATATTTTCTCTAATTTTTAGTTGACAGATTTTATGGGTTGCAATTTTAGTGCTTGCAGAGTTTTGATTCTAAAAGTGGTATTAGTCATTTGTATCAGAAATAATTCACAATGAATTTTTAAAACATTTTAAAAAAATGGACACATGATCGTGGTACATACTTAAGGGACCCCCTGGGGTGTTGATACCTGTACGTACTGTGCAATAGTCAAATCGGGCTAAGGGTATCTACGTCCTGCAAGCTTCATCATCGAACGGTGAGAACACTGAACATCCTCTCTCGGAGCGCTTTGGACGCTCACGGTCTGTTCTTACCGAGTCGCCCTTCTGTGCGACAGCCCCCGGCACCCGCTCCCACGTTGTCATGACTTATGCCCACTGCCGCTTTCCGTGTTCACGAGGAACATTATGCATGGCTTGTGCTCACTTCTTAGCTAACCATGAGGAAGGCAGTAAGGGTTTTATGAGGGAAGGAGAGAAGGTGAGGAGAAGAGAGGAGGAGGAACAGAACACAGGGGCAGAGAGGAGGAGACGGGAGTGGGGTGCCAGAGCGGAGGCCCTTCTGCTGTGTGGACCGGCAGCCTCTTCAGGGTGCGGCCGGGGTCCCGGCGCTCACCTGTGGGAACCTGGAGTGGGGGTTCCCCGATGCTCCTGTGGCGAGGCGCTGGTCCTGCTTCCATCTGCCGCCCTGGTGGTCCCACGGGCCCTGGCGGAGCACCGGGTGCCCCAGACAGTGGAAATCCAAGGGTTGGCTGTGTCAGAGCTGGGCATGGGTGTCCTGCAGCTTCTCAGCTGTCACCACTGACTGCAGGTCCCAGGGGCCCATGTGCTCAAGGAGGTGGGCTCTTCCCTGATGCCGGGGAAGGATCCCGGGCCACACACACACCAGCCGAGTTACCTTTCAGAAGTTCATGAAATGATTGACATGACAACCCAATTCTCCTGTTGGGCTCAGCCCCAGGGAGCCCACGCCAGCCGCTGAGCTTCTTCCTTACGAACCGGCTCTGGGGGCGCTGAGTGGCCTCCTTTTCATCTGAAAAGTGCTTTCAGGCCCACGGAGCACCCTGCGGGTATCACAGGTGCTTTTACTTCTTTAGGAAAGATGGCTCTTTTTTTAGAACTATGTGAGGTTTTTGAAGAGGACAGAAGCGTGGAAGTGGAGACCCAGAAAACACAAGATTCTGTCTCTTTGCTGTCTGACATTGCCGCCTTTCACCGTGCTCTCATGTGGTTGTTGTAAAGGGAAGTCTTCACCCGGGGGAGCAGGGCCTTCTCTGAGTTCTCGGATGCCACTGGCCTCGGGAACCCGGACAAGCCACTGGCAGCTCGAGCCCTCTTCTCCTGTGGGTGGAGATGCTGTTTACCTCGACTGCTTCCTGCAGTTCTGCAGGGCATAACATGCCATGATAAACACGGAATTTCCAGCAGATCTGTGAGGAGCTGGAGAGAAGCAAGATGCCATCGTTCATGGAGACCAAGGGCCCCAGATGAACACACTGCCACGGGAGGACAAGCTGATTCCCACACTCTATCCGTCATCCAGTGCTCATGCTGAACAATGACAAGACTTCATACCTCAATGTTACAGCACTGCATGGAGCAAGGCTTCAGCTGCACCATCCGCCACGCAAGCAAGGAGCAGATTCGTAACACTGTTCCGTGCTGGCACCGGTCCAAGCCAGCTAATGATGGCTAAGAGCCATACAGACAGCCTCGGCTCCACAGAGCATCCGCCAGTGGATTCGCTTTCAAACTTCCAACTGGGATGTGTTAGATGTGGAAAGGAAGCAGGGTCGGTCTGATGGAGGCCAGTAGGGGAGGGCCCTTGGAGACAGCCATGCAGGTGTCCAGGGCCCGCGCTTGGGATTCAGAGTGTGCAAGCAGGTGGCTGGCAGCAGTAAGGAGCAGGGAAAGTAGTCCAAGCCCAACTTGGAGCAGAAGCGGGGCAGGCTGGTGACGGCCCCGTCCCCACCGGGGACCTGGGACCCGTGCTGGGTGCCTCGCCCACAGAGTAGGAACAGCACCGTCACCGAGAGCCCTTGCGAGCACAAGACCGTGGTTAGGCAGACAGCAGCCAGTCATGGAGCGTCACCATCCGGTCCCCATCCTGCCCTCCGCCTCAGCCCTTCTTCACCCACGCAGGCCGGGGAGGTCACTCCTGCCCCAGCTGATGCGTGTTGGAAGGGAAGACTCCAGGATGTGGTGGTGTTCGTTATCCCTCGGTGCTGTGAAGAAAAAGACTCGCTTGCAGAGGTCGGGACAGGATGGCATTCGTGGTCCGACGACACCCAGAGGTCCAGGCCAGCAGGTAACTCCAGCATCCCCAGGTTTAGCAACGGCTCCCGCTCCTTCCGTCCTCTGGCCAGTGGGAAGGGGCAGAACACACACCAGGCTCTCTCGGGCAAATGACGCCAGTGGCCTCATCATTCACAGTCTCGGGCGCGGAACTCAGTCGCGGGCCACACCGGGCTGCCAGAAAGACCCACAAGGAATGCAATCTTTGGCTCAGGTGAAACGTGCCGTTCGTTTATTTAAGGAGGGGACAACAGGTATTCATGGATCGTGAACAGCCTTGGCCAGCGACACACAGGGCTGCTCTGCCAGCCCTGTACCTCACGTTGCTTTCCCTACTTCATGGTGGTCGATTCATACGGGACTTGCTGCTGTTGCCCAAACGTACCAATGGCATGCCCACCGGAGCCCGTGCACAGGTGTGCCCTGCCTGCCTGGCAGGCTCCTACTCATCCCTGAAGGACCCGCTTCAACAACCTTTCCTCATGGAGGCTTCCTGAGGCCCCCAGCGTGCTGGGAACGTAACCGTTGTGCGTGCTTCTCCTGGGCTCCAGACATAAGTCCATCACTACCTTCCACTGTCTGGGGAGCCATGGCCTGGCTAGGTCCGAGGCCAGAGTTTGCCGGGCTCGTGTTGGACCTGGATGTGATGAATGGATGAAGTGGTAATGAAGAGGAAGAGAAAAGCCTGTGACTCCACCATGACGTCCCCAGAGGGGCAAGTGCTGCCCTTGGGGCTTCTGCTGTCGGGGCTGGTGACCTGGAGGAGTGAGCCCATGATGAAGGCAGAAGGAGAGATCATCGAGTGACCCACGGAGTTATTTAGACACCAGCTGCCTTTCCTCACAGAGTCCCGGAAAACCAAAATACTTCACCCATCCATGCAAGGATGGGGGCACTGAGGCCCGGAAAGGCCAGGGGCTTCCCAATAGCCACCAACCTTCTACGTCGGAGCAAGACTCTGGCTGCCATCGCTGGGCCCCTCTATCAAACCATTCCCATTGCATCTGTTGCTCAAAATCAAATTCTATATGTGATTTCAAATACCGACATTTGACAGGCAGGCACTGAGGTTGGAGGGGTTTGTTTAAATCTTGAGTGAGTCACTAAGACTCTCAAACTCAGCCACAGTCTGACGCTGCTGCTGGAAGGGGAGTCGGGAAGGGGCGGTGCCCTTGGGGAGCAGCAGGGGCTTAGACCCAGCTCTGCTGCAGGCGTGGGTCCTGCCTCAGTGAAGCCCCACCTGCTTCCTGCCATGCAGGACCACCTGGGCTTGACGGGTTTTGAGGCTAATTTCCTGCAAATATAAATACCGAGTGAGCGCGTGGACCCCCAGCTTGAGCCCTGCAGGACGCTGAACACCTGACCCACGAGTTCAGCTCTTCCCTCAGGTCCATAAAGGCGCCAAGTGGAATCACGAGGGGCAACCAGCAGCAGGTCCCTCTCAGTAACTTTCTGGAACTCAGTGCTTAAGTCTGAGGTTCAGCACGACGACTCTGTCCTGAGGTGTAGGTGAGGCTGGCCTCTGCCGCCTGCCTCTCTGAGGGAAGCCCAGGCTCCCCGGGGCTCTGTCCTCTCCTCCCAGGCTCCCTTGTCTGCACAGCTGGTTCTTGGAGACACCAGGCCATCCTCCCCACTACCGCCCTTGGCTTCATGCTGAGCCACGAGGGAAGCGCTGCTCTGATCTTCCCTGGGATCATCCCTGTCAGGCCTGGAAGTGTGTGTGGAGGAAGCAGCACGCCACTGGCTAGAACCACTGCATCAGCTTCTCTGACCACCCCCAGCACTTTGTCCCCACCCCAGTGGCCCCTGCTCCACACCGGCGCCAGGCTCCTTGCCTGTCCTCTTTTGCTCAGCTTCCGGCCTCTCCTTCCTCTGTTCCTGCCCCGCGAGCCCCTCTGGAGAGTGGTTTCTTCCTGTTCTTATGTGGAGTCATCTTGCCCTCCTTCTCTGTGACCTGGGTCTCTGCTTCAATTCCAAGGGACACCCTTATGTGCCAAGAGAAAGGGACTTGCCTTTGATCTGCAAGAACAGCTGGTAAAGGCTCTGACGGCTGAATGTCTCCTTTCTCCCTCTCCTACCAACCTCCGTTATGGTTTTAGAATTTAGTTTTCAATGGACCAAAAAAAATCATGTGACCTCCCTCTTCCTTAGAAGAAGCTAAAATCAAGTTCAGTTTTAAAATAAAACTTCCCCAGATTATATGATTTAAGAACAAAATCAAGAAGGCAAAGTGAGCATACAACTATTGGAACTAAATGGTTATAAGTCCCAAATATATTCAGGATGAGAAAGTTTTAGAGAACCGAGCAGATGTGTATCAAGGATTTAATTTGTGCATTGAAACCTTCAACAGAAAAAGGAGAGAGAAAAGAGTGAGATGAGAGCGGGAAGCTCGGAGAAGATTCTAGTGTCTACCTTTGCTATTTAGCTCATACGTAGGGTTTAAGTTTCCAGCAACTGCGGGTATTCAAAACCATAACAACGCCGGTCATTATTCTGGAAGGAGGGCCTGCGTCTGCCTTTCTCCACCCCACCGCTTCCTCCTGCTCCTTCTCCTCCGCTCTGCGTTGGTGGGGGAGGCTGACGTAGGCCGGTCATCTCACCAGGCTTCCTTGCCTCCAGCTCTCAGCTGTCCAGCACGGGGACAGCGTGCATGAGGACAGAGGTCCATACCTTCCCTGCTCTTCTCTTTTCTGGGTGGCACCTCCTGGAAGGGCCTGGGTCCCCACTGGCCCGGGGCCTGCAGGTGGCCCTGCTGCCTGGCCTCAGCTCTCCTGGGTGGTGCTCCTCCCTGGACGGCCCTCAGGTGGGATGGTGCCGGCTTCCTACTGTGCTCAGGTCACTTCTGTCTTGTCTCTTCAGCTCTGCCCACACCTCTCCAGTCGTCCCTTCCTTAAATCTCTCACTTGGAATCTGTTTCCTGCCAAAGTAGAAGTTCTGAATAGGTATTCGTGTCCGCAGAGGTCTTTCCTGATGGGGTAAGAGCACGGTTTCCAAATGCTCTCTGAGGGCTCTTTGTGGACGCCCACAACAAATTCCCCACTGGCCCTGCATGAGATTTTAGAAAGGGTCAGTGGTTAAATGAGCCTTCTTTTATGATGGACATATGTTTAAAATCTCCCTTACTTGGCAAGATAGGAAGTCACCAGTGACTGCCTGGATTTATTTAAAAGTGTGCCCGTCTATAAAATCCAAAAGCTGAAGGATCGGCGGACTCTGTGGTGTTCACGCATCGGTCCTCCCGGAAAGACATTTATGGGGACTGCCAATTTCACAGTATTCTGGGCAGAACCACTGGGGAGAGCCATGCAGACCCTCTCCCCAGGTGTCCCCGGATGTGTCCCCAGCACACCTGCCCTTGCCTCAGAGCTGGGTGCTTGCCCTGCCCGGCTGGGACTGGCATCTGGGGCTTCCCAGAGAAGAGCCCTGGAGGCCGAGGCTGCAGCCCAGCTCCCGCGCACCTGGGCTGTGGGATCCTGTCGCTGCCCCTCCCTGAAGACAGCTCCTTCGCACGCCCAGAGTGGACAAGGGCGGTTCTTAGCTCAAGGGTTCCAATGCATTGTTAGACTGAGCTGCACAAGTTTATTGGCATGGCCAGCTGCGCGCCTCGGGCCTTGGGATGGAGGTTATTGCTCTCTTTGCCCATACGACTGCAGAGCGGGCAAGTGGTCTCTGCCCCCTGTGCCCTGCCTCGTCAAGCTTTCAGGCCCCTCCTCAAGTGTGGACTGTCCCCTGGGCCTGCCCCGGTCCCTCGCCATTTGGGGACCCTGCCCCAGTCCCTCCTCCCAGAACGTGGTTCCCACCTGTACGGGTTCATGAATTGGGTCCTAAAGCTCTCTAAATTTCCTCCCAATTCTGACTCTCTGAACTGCCCAGTTCTGAGTTCTTTCAGGCCTTCAAACCAGTTCCAAGCCTGTAAATGCAGCACTGGGATTGAAGTCATCCTTGCCAGCAGTTTCATGCCTATTTGCACATTACTGTGACATTTAATTTGGCAGATCAGGGACAAAGCTGATGAGATTGTTGTCCTGAAGTCCCACATCCGTTGTCCCCCCACCTAATCTTGCCCCTTAGGTCAGCGTCTGGCTGTGGGACTGAAGACTTCAGCCTCATCCAAGCCCCATCTCTGCTGGCTGGTGCTACTGGGGATTGAACCCAGGGAAGCTCCACACTGAGCCACACTCCAGCCCTTTTTTTGGTTATTGTTCTTTGTTTTATGAGGCAGGGCCTCACTAAGTTACCCAGACTGGCCTTGCACCTTGATCCTCCTGCCTCAGCCTCCCAGATGCTGGGATCATGGGTGTGGCCGCCAAGGCCTGCTGTTAGAGTGCTTTGGAGTGGCCCTATCCTGTGCGTGTTTTGGGTAACCTGTGTCCTTTGGCTACTTTCTTCTGGCAGGAATTTCTTTTTTAATTAAATCAGAGGCTCTGTCACTGTCATTGAAAATGTCCTAGCTCAAAGAGTGCTTTATTCTCATTTTAAAATCGACTGTTTTAACAGTTTGTGATCATTGCTGATGGTCTCTGGGGCATTAGCTTTCTTGGGTTGTGTCTACACCATATCTGAAAATCTTGGAAAATCATCAAGTGAAAAAAGCTCTGGACTGGGATCCAGTCATGCCAAATGTTCTGAGGGTGACAGACACCTGGATCATCACCAGCACACAGACAGATGTGCCACAAAGCCCGGGATCTTTACCTTAAGTGGTGCCTGAGTGCCAACAAGACTCCAAAGTTAGATCTGATTTGTTTGCCCGGTTTTCCTGTCATGGAAAAATCGCAATGAAGCACAATTGCTGAAAGACCTGAACAGCCTCCTCCCTGTGCTGGGGGCCCTGGGCAGGGCTGGTCCTCTGCCTCCGCCTATCCTGGTGTCCCCAGCCTCAGTGCAGGGCCTGCCATGAAGGTGCTGCTGGGCACTGCTGGGCACAGAAGCAGCCTCACTGTCTCACTGCTACGGGACAGCTTACTGCACCCACCTGTGACTACGTCCTCAACACAAAGGGGCAGCAGGAGAGGGTGGTGCGAGCCCAGCTCACTGAGAGGATTTTCTTGGGTCCCCAGACTCTACCTGCTCAGAAGAAGATACTGCAGTCACCTCCAAAGGATGTGCCTGGTATTCTCGGGTACTGACCTCGGGGCAAAGACCTTCGCTCACGTTTCTTTAGGCCGGGACCCATGTCTGTCTTTCCATCTGACTTCTGGCACTCCTCCATCCAATGGAAGCGACCTTGGGGATGATACCTAGGCTGAGGCTGATGCCTCCCTCTCCAGGGTGCTGCTGATGGGGGCTCAGCTGGAGGAACTGCCCACCATTTCCTGCCTTAGGCCCCAGGGGTGTAGGACTCCCAAGAGGAGGGCCCTCTCCAGGGCCAGGCCTGTCTCTAGCCTGTGCCCTTGTCCCCCTCTGTCCTTTCTCGCCTCTGTGACCCCCGCCCTCCCTCCAGCCATCTCCTAAGACCTGCCTGCCTTCCTGTCCACCTTCAGGTGCCTGGGGCCTCGGTGGGCACTGATGCCAGTCACTCACTCACCCAGCACTTGCTCATTTCACCCAGTGGGCAGAGAGGACCTTGGAGCCCTACAATCATGAGTGTGGATCCTGGGCCTTGTCCTCCGTGAGTGTCAGATTCTTCCTCTGTGGAAGGGGGACAACCACCCCTCTGGGGCTATAGGACATCCTCCTTGCCCCTGGGATTCTGGTTGGATTGGCCAACAGGGAGCACCAGTGAGACTGGAGAATGGGAGGAGAGGGGTGGTCTTCCCACTCTGAGACAGTCGAGGGGGCTGCAGACCTCCACACCAGGCTGTGTCCCATCAGGCAGTGCCACCTATACCTCTGCCCCCTGGGTTCTGCGGGCCACCCTGAGCTCCTGCTGAGCAGGCCCAGGCCTGAGGGCCTCTGCTCTGGCCAGGCCAGGACACCGTGCTTCTTGGTCTTCCTGAGCAGATCCACGTATCAGTAGTAAGGTCTTTAGCAAGGTCTCCCCAGTCCTCTTTTAAGAATGTCATCTGTTTCCCCTGGAAGAGCAGCTGTGGCTGAGGACCCAAGATGTGGGTATAAGAGGCGGCACTGGACTACTGGGCAGGCCTCGGCGTCCGAGGTCCGCATCCGCTCTTCCCTCGCCCTCCTGACCTGAGCCTTCAGCCGCCAAGCCTGGCCCTGATGATCTTTCCTAAGTGTCTGGATTGAGCGAGTCAATGGCCCCTCTGGAGCTGAGCAGCCTCAGATGAGGCTCTGCAGCCGCTCACGGGGGTTCTGCCAGCCCAGCGGGAATCACCCTCACGGAGTGGCGGAAGCACACCCTGGACAGTTCACAGACCCTCCACTCCCTCAGATTGATGGCCCTGGACCTCTTCCCTGCCACTCTGGGGACAGTTGCCTGGTGGGACTCAGTAGGCGTGAGCCTGGGGTCTGCCCTCCTGGCCCAGCTGTGCAGATGCACTTGCTGCATGCAGAACAGTCAGCGACTACCTGGGAGCCACTTGTCCTAGGCTATCTGGAGAGGCCGAGTCCAGGGCTGTCCTTGTCCTGTGCTACCTGGAGAGGGCTGAGCCCAGGGCTGCCATTGCCAACCTCTTTCAATTAACCTGCTTCATCTGAGCAGACCAGCAAGTCCCTTGCTGCTCCGTGTCAGAAGGCAATTAACCCTGGGATGTAACACGAGGAAAAGCATTCGCGCACCAGCAAGCACCCGGATGAAGCACGGTTTGGTGATTTTCTCTTCTTCATTAGTTTCTGGCCACCAAGGCCTTCCCTGGCTGGCCTGGCGCCTTGCCCTGTGTCCAGCCCTGTGAGCACAGGAAGCCAGTGACTGTTGAACCCAAACCCCTGGAAACGTGTGGGCTCCTTTCCCCAAGGAAAGCGGCTCAGCAGAGCACAGTGCCTGGGGGCTGCAGGTGGGGGTATGCGGCAGGGGTGCCATGGAGGCAGGCAGGCGGGGACCCGGCAGCCGCTCTGAGCCCGCAGCCTCTGGGATGCCCGCACACAGCACCACCTCCCCGTTCTGACTCTCCGAGGGGTGGGGGTGTCCCCTCCCAAGCTCTCTCCTCAGATCTCATCGAGAAAGAGTGGGGGTGGAGTGGTCCCTCCTTCATTTGCGCTTTGCTCTGGGTCCCTGGGTCTGGGCTGGAGCAGCTTCTCGTGGCTCCACTCTCTCTCACAGGAAGGAGCCTCACAGATGAGCCCTGGGGACCCACCGAGGCCAGCTGCTTTCCAGGCCGCCCAGCCGTGGCGACTCCTGCAGGGTCCCCCTTGTCCAGGGACATTCTGGCTGGGGCAGTGGGCCCCCAGGGAGCAGGGCCTACGTCAGCTCAGTCCTCCCGCGGGCTGGGCGGGAAGGTGGCCTGCAGGCGGGGGCTGCTCCTCTGGGGTCCCCTCCCAGCTCCAGGGTCAGGCTGAGGGCCGTTCTGGACTGCAGCTGGGCACCTGTTGTGGCGTGTCCATTTGTCTGTTTCCTCCGACTGATTAAGGGCGACGTTCCCTCGTACTGCCCGTCTACGATGAGCCAGGATCCCTCCTAAGCACTCTAGAGTACTGTCCCTTAGTTACCACGAGAGACTTGTCCTCATCCTGTGGGCGAGGAAACGGCTCCAGGGCCCACGCCTGAACGGTGGCTGAGCTCGGCCCTCTCCCCACGTTCCAGGGCAGGGCCTTTTGCATAGTGGAGGCTTGTCAACTCTTAGCTGGCTTCAGCCATCACTGCTTTGCCAAGGTCAGGCAAGGTCATCGCTCTGAAGACAGAGGCTCCCGCAGAGACTGAGTTTGCCCCTTGGAGGAGCCCAATCAGGGCTCAGGCCCCAGCCCTTTCCTGGGTCTCCTCTGTCCCCTTATCTAGTGTGTCCTGAGTGTCACGCGGGGACAGCAGGACACCATGGGTCTGATGAGGCAGGTTTTGTAGAGTGTTAAGTAAATGAAGGACAGGGAGCCATGCACTGACTGGGAGCAGGGAGAGATCTCAGAAGAGAACTGGCCCTGAGCCCTGCGGGAGGAGAGGTGCCCTCCAGGGCCAGGCCTGGGCATGCAGAGGGGCAGCCTGGGCACAGGCACAGTGGCAGGAAGGGACCACTGTGTTCGTGGGAAGGAGAGACCTGGTGCTGCAGGATGGGGTGTGTGGAAGGTCGTGGGGACAAGGCAGGAAGGCGGGGCAGATCCCCTGGGAAAGGCCTTCACCTGGGTTGACGTCTGAGAGGTTCGCCAATCTATGATTTATACTGAATTAAGATTTCTTAATTATTCAAGGGGTTTTACAAAACCTAACAGCTGGAGGGCATTTGGATACAGCATAAAACCACTGAAACAGGGTATTTCTGAGTGGCTGCTAATGGCTTTCTCAATGCTAGGGTTCCCGCTGTCCTTTTCTGTTACAGCCTGGGGGTGGGGTCCGTGTCTCCAGGGCCACTAGTTAAGAGATCTCACCCATCCAGCAGAACACGGCCAGGCCCTGGCCTCTGCTGCCTTCTCTAACTTACATCCACTACCAAGGTAAGAAATGCTCTCGCTGTCCTGGCAGTGACCAAGTCAATACCATACCAAGGAGGGAGACTCCTTTGTGTGAAGTTGGCCTCATGAAATGAAAAGTCAAAGATGTTCTCAGAATTCTGCCCTCAGGGAGCATCCACGGCCCCCTCTCCAGACTTCCTGTTAAATGTCGCCCAGACGGGAAACGCCTCAGAGATGGAGACGCATCCTTTGCCCAAAGCTAGCATTATGTACTTGGCCCCAATCCCACCACGGGGCCCAGAGAGCTGTGCAGAACATTCGGGGGTTCCAGCCTCACACGCTCAAGCTCCAGGGAGCCCCGTCCACTCTCGAGACAGCTGGAATCAGACACACTGGCCTTTGGCTTGGATGGGAGTGGTCTACACCAATCCCCCGAGTAGGCAGCGGCCTTTCTACCTCTTAGAGGCAGCCAAGCAGACTCTCCATGGGGAGCAGGCAGACTGGGGTGGAAAGGAGGCGGAGCAGAGGGGGCAGGGGTGCTGCCAGGAGCTCAGTGGGGGTCACGGAATGTCATGCAGACCTTCTACTCAAAAGCCAAAGAAGTAAGAAGAAGGGGTAAGAGGTCTCATCTCAGCACAGCAGGTTGCCTGCGGGAGGAGGCTCTGCCTGACCACACCTCTGCTCCTGCTACAGAGGTGAGAAGAGATCTGACCCACCACAAGCAGAGAGCAAGCTGCACAGGAGCAGTCCACACATTATTTCTAGACACTAGATCAGGATCTAGAGAGTTCTAGAATACTGTCTGGGGTCAGTAGTAAGGTACAAAAAAGTAGTTAAGAAACTAGAGCAGAGAGCAGGAGGAGAGGCTTTGTTAAAAAGAAAACAGGATGATAGAATTCCCTCCTTTCCCTTTCTCTCTTCCCTGCCCTTATTTTGGACTAGCTCCTTCAAATCAAAGAAAACATCTGACCTTTGGTTTTCTGAGACTTGCTTCTTTCACTTAACATGATCATCTCCAGTTCCATCCATTTACCAGAAAAAGCAATAATGACATTCTTCTTCATGGCTGAGTAATACTCCACTGTGTATATACACCACATTTTCCTTATCCACTGACCTGTTGAAGGGCACCTAGGTTGGCTTCATAGTTTGGCTATTGTGAATTGTGCTTCTATAAACATTGAATTGGCTACATGATTGTAGTATCCTGATTTAAAATTCTTTGGCTATATATGGAGGAGTAGGATAGCTGGATGGTATGGTGGTTTCATTCCCAGATGAGGGGAACTGCTGGGGACGGAGCAGGGATGGGATAAGGGAAGAACAGCAGAATGAACCTGCACTCACCTTCCTATGTACAGGTGTGATCACACCACAGTGAATCTCACCATCACAGACATCCATAGGCACTAGCTAAAGCAAAGCACAACAAACTGCACTTCAGTAGCAGAAAGATCAGCAGAGTAGAGAGGAGGGAACGGGGGAGGGAGGAGGGAGGGAAGGGGAGGTACTGGGGACTGAACTGCAGCAAATCATATTCCATGCCTTTATAATTAGGTCAAAATGAATCTCAAAGTTACGTATAACTAAAAAGAATCAATAAAAATACCATTTGTCTCTAAAAAAGAAAAAGACAACAGGGTGAGATGAAAGGGCTGAAGGTCAGGGTCGCAAGGACAGGAAGACCGAGAAGGCGAAAGGAGCCACTGGGAACACGGGTTCCGAGTGGGAATGGTAAGGTCCGAACTAGGGCAAACTGGGGGCTCCCTCTGGACGCAGAGAGGAAGTGGGAGCTGCAGAGGCAGCGGATGGAGCTCCGCCTGAAGGCTGTTTTCTTGAGAATGAAATCATAGGAACTGGAAGTAGAGGAACAAGAAGAGGCACTGAGCTCTCCTGAGCTGCACAGAGATGAGGCCTGTGGCTGGGCAGGGTGCCCGCAGGGAGGCGTGGCCCATGAAAAGTGCGGGCGTGAGAGCAGGTGTGACCGCTTCCAGGGACTGGAGGCTCTGGCTGAGCCTGACGTGGGCCTGGGTAGGGGCGAGGGAGGGGCGTGCGTTCTAATGTGACCTGGCTGTGACAAGTCCTAAGACAGGTCAGAGGTCTTACACCTGGCGTCTGCCCACCTGCCACTTTCCGCTCCCACCATGGCCAGCTCCTCCAGGGTCGCCAGATTTAGCAAACAGAAACCAGGCTGGCTTCCTAGCTAACCCTGGATTTCAGATAAACCAGGCGGGACTTAGACGAAAAAATCATCTCTCTGAGGTTGGTGTTTACATTCTCCATTTTATCTGGGAATCCCGTCCTTCCACCTGCTTCCTTTAGTCCCCAACCCTTCCCTGGGTTGCTTCCTTCTGCCCTAATAGGCCCAAGTTCATATTCGAAGCCTTCGTGCTCACTTGCTGATATTTTTTCTAGCACTAACCTGAACAATTCTAACATGGAATGAGGCAGAAAATTACTCAGCAAACATTAATGCCCAACAGGTTTTATAGCAGGTCCCCCCTTTTTTTTAAGATGGGGATGGTGAGGCATGCCTGTAATCCCATTGACTCAGGAATTGTCTGAGGTCCTAGGCAGCCCTGATATTATTTCTAACTTTGCTATGCAATTTTGTGGCCTGGGGTTGTGGTTCAGTGGTAGAGCACTTGCCTGGCACGTCTGAAGCCCTGGGTTTGATCCTCAGTACTGCATATAAGTAAATAAATTTAAAAAAAGATCCATTGACAACTAAAAATATTTTTAAAAATTTTTAATGGAAGCCTGTTGTTAGAATACGTATTCTTAGTAGAATGACTATTGCATATGTATAAAGTTTATCTAAGGCTGCTGACACCTATTTAAAATTACATTCATTTGTATGACCAGCTGTTTGAA
The DNA here is from genome assembly GCF_902686455.1 of Sciurus vulgaris. NCBI lineage: Eukaryota > Metazoa > Chordata > Mammalia > Rodentia > Sciuridae > Sciurus > Sciurus vulgaris. The sequence goes on from NC_136470.1 coordinate 135,732,211, forward strand.
GAAAGCTCTGTCAACAGTGACTACCTCCATGTAATGAGAATTTTGGATGATAGTTTCTTATTTTTCTAGACTTTTGATGTGTTAACATGTAGCACTTTGTCATAAGTAATGAAGATGCTTTTTTTTAAGAAGTCTATTCTGTTTTAAGATAAAACCTGATTCAAAGTCTTGCTAGTAGCTCCTGGACTTGGTAGTACACGGGACTTGCCAGAGGAGCTCTTAAATATTACTGATTGTTTCCTGGGTTTCCTTTTTGCCTGATGAAATCGGAACCTCTACTACTGGACCCAGAAACGTGTGTTTTTGAAGAACCACTTGATGGTTCTGATGGAGACCAGCAGCGTCTGCCCTTGGACTGCCATGGAGGAGCCAGGGCCTAGAAGCCACGGCTGGTTCCTCCCTGCGGGGAGAGAAGCCCCGCCCTGACAGGCTGCGTCAGCCCTGATGAGATGAGTGGCCACTTTCTCAAGTTACCACTGCCAGAAATCTCCAAAGGCCTTGGAAGCCTGAGTCGGCTGCCGGGCTTTCCTTGACCAGAGTTGCTGACATCTTTTCAACTGCAGTTAGGAATGGGGGTGGAGGGACTGGGAGCCTCAGCACCCAGCTGAGGACAGCGGCTGTGGGGCTACCGGAAGGTCTTGGACCATCCTGAGACTCAGCATGAAACGGGACCGCTCCTTTTCCAGCCCCACCTGGAGCAGAGGCAGGAGGTGAGGTGGGAGGTGAAGCCATTCTCTTGAGAAGAAGGCTGAACCTCACAGCATCCTCAGGGATCTGCGGAGTTGCTATCCATGGAAGAACTCATCATTACACGTTAACAGTGCCCTCCCGGCATAGCACTGAACAGGTCTGGGCAGACGCAGGAGGGAAGGGCAGGGCGGAGGACTCCCAGGGACGCCCAAGCAGTGCGCGTTCCTCTGGAATCCTTTCACTGGGGCAGAACTTTCTTTATTTAATTTTACCACTGGGTCCTGATTGTGTATGGAAATTCGGGTCCAGTCCTTGAGGCTGAGGCAGCCCACACTTCGCTTCCACTTGGAGGAGAAGGGCCTGGGGCATCAGCCTTCTGCTTCCCCGGCTTCTGCTGCTCTTTATCTTTCCAGGGAGGGAGAGGGATGATTGGGACAGAGCCTATCCTCTGGCCAGAAGGACTGGAGACAAATGTCCTTATCATTCAGTTCCCTTTATCTGATCCCTTGTACACTTTTTCAATTACGAAATCTCAGGTCTATTTGACAGATTTAACTTAGGGAAAAAAATCCCAATCCCTTAATTCATTTCTGGAGTTTCAAGTTTAGTTATTTAGAGCTGAATGCAGCAGCTGGCATGAAACTTTTATCGTGATCCATCCAGCCATCCTTCCAGTCATCTGAACCAGCGTGCGCCTGGTTCAGGTGGTAGCATGGACACTGGTGAGCTGGTTATGAGTATGGGGACCCTGTGATAGGAGGTGGGCATGTCCTCTGGACAGGACTTCCCTCCCTGGAGGCCACGGGCTCCTGTGTGCGCATCACTTCATGATCACTTGGTGAGTTCCCACTCTGTGAACAAGAGCAGGACCAAGCACTTGCTGCCCCGTGGAGCTTCTGCTCCTGTGGGCAGGGGAAGCCGACGGCAGTAAGTGCACACACACGAGTGAGTTGTCCAGTAGATGAGGGACAGCATGTGCTTCAGAAAAATGAAAGGAGCTGGAGGAAGAGATCGGAGAGCTGCGTGGTGGACAGGATGGGGCCTGACTGAGATTGGGGGCTGGGGTGGAGTCTTCAGGGCAGCATCTGGCCAGGGGGCTGCATGAAAGGCCAGCACAAGAGCCCTAGCCAGGGCAGGGCACGCCAGGGCATGGCTGGAGTCAGGCAGGGACAGTGCTGGGGGCAGGTGCCCGCTGAGCTGGACTGGCCTCCTTTCCTTGGGGCCAAGGTTCCCAAAGCTGAGCCTGCATCAGGGATTCTGGAAAGGCAGCTCCCAGGCCCTGCCCTGAGCTTCTAGCTCTCTAACCTGTTCGGGGACCTTTCTGCATGGTGGGCCCACTCTGAGGTCCTCTTCTCTAGGGACCAGTTTCACTGTTCCAGGTGTATTTTCTTAGTGTTCCAGGCTCCTGTAGTCTGTTCCAGACCCCAGTGTGGGAGCCCTGGTTCTGGGGCAGGGCGATTAATCCTTGTGGCAGATCAACCCAGGGTGGTGCATCTCCCTCTTGCTTCTGACCGGGAGCCCAGGTTAGGCTGGAACAATTTCCAGTAAGGTGTCTGATTTAACTCTTGGCCACAGGTAGTTCTTTAGTCCCCCTACCAATGTTTTATTCCATTCACTGAGAATTTGTGGAGTCCAAGTTCAGAGTGGGGCCTCCTGAAGGAGCAGGCTGGGAGCACTACTGGTTCTTCCCGAGCAGGGCATGGCTTCTCCTCTGCGTCTACAGGGGAAGGGGAGGGACTGGAACCGCAGCCCTCACCCGGCTGTCACTCAGACGTCTCAAAGGAGGCAACGCACCCCTGGACTAGTATGGAATGAAGGTGTGCAAAGAGCTGAAGCAGCGCTTGACACTGAGCTCACTGTGGGTGTTGGCTTGGAAGGTGAAGAATATTAAGTGGAAAATGGAACGTGGGACGTGGGCAAGCAGGATCGGGGGACCTAATCACCCAAGCAGGAGGTCTGAACCGTGGGACATCCACTTTTTATTTACTTGCTTCTGCAAATTAAATTGGAGTTTGATCTGTAGGCTGGACGTGGGCAATTATGCATTCCTGGGACATCTCCAACAGTGCGTGCCTGGCAGGAGCATAAAGAAGCAGAGGCATGTGAAGAATGCAAACCGGGTGGGGTGGGGGGCCGTAGACAGCGCAGCCGGACATGCGGCTGGGCACCTCCTAGCCACAGGCACTCAGTGGGCGCGAGGCCTTCTGCACTATGCGGCTGCGCAGGGGGCCGGCTTCTCGGGTGGGGGAGGTGGGTTGCGCAGGGCTGAGCAAGGGGATCTGAAGGGCTAAGCCTTAGGCTCTTCAGATCGACCTGGCACGCACGCATACTGCTTTCTCTGCCTTGCTGTGCTCTATCTGGGGACAGTTCCTTCTCAGGTGAACAGGTGGCTCCACTCGGCCTTCTTAGCTGAGCCCAAGTCCGGAGCCTGAGTGCGCATATGAGCCAATGTCGCGCTAGGGAAACGGTGGACACCCCTTCATGCTGCTTGATCTCCGAAAGGCGCTGCCATGGGAATCTCAGCCCCCAGCTAGTGTTATTGATATTATAAAAATCACTCAGCACCCTGACCCACCCAGGGCTCTGAAGAATTCATGCACCAGAAGTCCTATTGGTGGCTGGGAAGCGCAGCTGAACCTGAGCAGTGACCATGGGCTCAAGACTCTGATGGGTTTCTTGCCTGGCAGCCGTGGGAAAGTGTCTTAAATCCCTGCAAATGTGCATGAAGATTCTAACTGAGCATTCAAAGATCAATTGAGCTGGCTCAGATAAATGGATTTTAGACATGAAAGTGCTGCACAAAAATTTGATAGTATGCTCTTTATTTGAGAATTAAAATTTACATTTTTTTTCAGAAATGTTGCTGGACCACGCAATAACTTTTAAATAGATGGATTGCATATCAACAAAACATTGTATTAAGAGTAAAAGTTCAGTTAACCAGATGCTTAGTGGTTACAATGGAATATGGGTCCCTGTATCAGAAAAGAATAATTACCAATTGTATTAATGAACACTGATTTGCATTTAGTGAGCTGTCCTGAATTAGAATTAGTTCCTGTGAGTTAAGAATAATGACTGAGGCAGTAGAATGAATTGGACATCGCTTTCCTATTTTAATATATGAATACACGACCAGTGAAATTCCACATCATGTACAACCTCAAGCATGGGACATTATACTCCATGTAGGTAGGATAAGTCAAAATACATTCTACTGTCATGTATAACTAAAAAGAACAAATAAAAAAACTCAAAAAAGAATAATGGCTGAAGTTTGAGAGTGTTTTGTTAAAAAGTGTGTGCCTTATATTATGTATATATATATATTTTTATATTTTATTTTATATGTAGGAATATGTATATAATATATGTATACACGCACACACACATATACATATATATATAATGCATATTTTACCACATAGCACTGGCCATGTCAATCCCATTATTTGTTGACATAAGTAACTCAGACTTAATGTCTGCTTAAATTAACACATGATTAAGTTTCAGAGGACAACTATACATATAACCGTTAATTCTCAATTCTATAATTTCTTATGTGATCATACTGATCCAGATTATCTAATATAGTTAAAAATATCTATATTGCAGACTGATTTATGGTTTTGCATCTGGATTTACAAATCACATTCAAACTGTTTTAAAATATGAGGTTAATTGTTATGTAAATATGACCCGCAATTTAAGTTACTTTATATACTAGAATATGATTTATCCAGCTTTGAAGAATTTTTAAGAAAACTGAACTCTTGCAATATTTTCTATATAAATACAGATTAGTAAAAGAAAATAAATGAACCATCTATGAGTAGAATGGTTGTAGCACATACAACTTTTTACAATTAGACGTTTTATTCTGAGATAACTGTAGGTTTTGTCTCCCTTCGCTACTGCATGGCCTGGTTTACAGGAGCCCTGTACTGTCTTGAAGTGGAGGAGACTTCCTTTTTCTTAAAAAGTGTCTAGACATTTGGGTTCCTTTCCCTTTGCATTTGAACTTTGGAGTCATCCTGCAGTGGGGGTGGGCGTCCAGGCCTCTGTAGTGGCCTCTGGTAGCTCAGGGATGGGCACTGGCCACTATGGGCAGGGAAGACAATTCCATGACTTGCTGGGCTCACTGGCACCCAGGAGGTGCTAGGCTGGCGGGGTGTGGGTCTGGACTGCTCACTCAGACTTCGCTGACTCAGGAGGGACTTCCGGGTGCCACCGCAGGATGATGGCCGTTGTCTGCTGGATGGTCTTGTAGGCCATGGCTTCTGGCTCTGAAACCTGCGCTTAGTGATGCTTAATTACCATGACAAAACAGAGCCCTGCATCCCCAGGTTGCACCCACAGACTCCGCAGGCTAGAGCCCTGTTGTAGCCCTCAGGATACCTTCGCCATGGAATAGATGGATGCGCAGACAGGAGCGTGCCATGGTCTGTGTTTAATTTATGAATATGAAAATTGTTGTATATTTAGACCATAGCAGAATCTTAAATGTTTTGAAATATATAATAAGTTAGACCATGTGCTGCCAATATTCCTAAAAGTCAGCCGGTTTCTGTTATTTTGACAAGCTGGTTTATGTTTGGATTTCTCAAGTCTAAGCACATGCCGTTTTGTATTGTGTACGGGAAGCATGTGGGGGAAACTGCAATCATTTCTATCACTTCTTCTTTCCCTTGCCCTCATTTCTGTGTCCTTCACTCCTTCCATGGGGGTTAAGGACCACCAAGGTTAATGTTTAAGACATAGGGGAAAAAAATAAAAAAGCAAAACTCAATGCAGTGTTCCCCGGTATCATATCTAAAAATGTGCCTCTTGAACAGAATAAAAGAGTCACGGACGGCTGGTCTTGGATGCTCAAGGTGTTCAGGCCCATTTCCTTTCTTAAGGACCAGGTCACAGTTTCATCTCCCAAGGCATTTTCCTCCATCATGTATCACGAGCATCTTATCTGCGTGGACTTGGTGGGCTGCAGTCCTTCCTTCCCTGGTTCCTCATGCCCAGCTGCATGGGAGGCATCTTCTACCCCTGGACATGTGCAGCAGGCTTTGCATCCTACTTCTCTGCAGGGTTGTGAGCTCCAAAGGGGCAGACTCACCCAGTCCTACTGCAAAGCCTAGCACCTGGGAGTGCTCCCAAATATTTGTTGAATGAATGTGTAAGTTTTAGAAGGCAAACCATCCCCCAAAGCCTTTTCGAGATATTACACCAGAACTGGACTTCAACTCATCTGCCTAGGCTGCATCCTGTCTATTCAGTAACACTTCATACACACTATGCTTCATCACTGAGACCACAAGAGACCTCTTGAATTAGCAGGAGAACCTGAGATTCTTGGTTATTTGCAATATTTACAACAACTAACCTCTCAATACTACATTGAATGTATGCAGAAATAAACATTTCACTCAAAAATGTTAGGTTTTTTTGACCTAAGGTTTGCATTGTGATACGAAATAATAAAATCATTTGCTTCTTATTCCTGAGTCCAATTGTGGAGGAGCACAGCTGGCTATGGTGTGATGAAAAACAAAGGAATTGTCTAGATCGGTGCCCTCCAGGGGCAACTGTGCTAGACAGAGTGCTCAGGAGATGTCCATGTCCTAATCTCTGAAGCCTGGGAACAGTGACTCTTTGCAGATGTGATGAAGTTAATGATTTTGAGGTGAGAAATTGATTATTTGGGTGGACAAAAAATAATCAAAAGCATCCTTATGAGGAGGGAAGTGGGGACAGAGCGAGAAGAGGAGACGACATGATAGAAGTAGAGGTGTGTGTGAGAGAGAGCGAGCGAAAGAGGAGGGGCCTTGAGGATGTTCTGCAGCTGATGCTGAGGTGGCAAGGCCATGGGCCCAGGCATGCAGTTGCCTCCAGAAGCTGGGCAAGGAGGGAGGTGAGGTCTGCCCCAGATTTCTTGATCTTGAAGGACTTAGAACAGGAAGGTGCTAAATTTGAGTTGTTCAATCTCTGTTTATGGTGGCTTGTTACAGCAACAATCGGAAACTACTCTGGAAACAGTGTGAGCCATGAATATAAGACAAATAGGAAATTTAAAATTTCCAGTAGTCACATTGAACAGAGTAAAAAATTGAGGATGGAATTAATTTTAATAATGCATTTTATTTAACCAATATGTCCAAGATATTCTTTCAGCATGTAATCAAATTTTAAGTTAGTGCTTCTATTTTTTTATCCTTTCCCCCTACAAGCTTTCAAAAGTCAGCATTTGGTATTCCACACACTTCCACTGGACCAGTCATTTAAGACTGGCGGCTACCATATTGGATCACCAGACATAGATGACCCAAGTACTACCTCTGGCTGCAGTCTTGCACTCTGTGACACTTGTGCTGTGAGTCTCACCCACTGCACTGGCCTCCCTGTGTGCTGGTCCGATGAAATCTCAGCCCTGTTATGGAAGCAGGTTTTGCATTTTAACAAAAATGTCAAGTAACACTCATGTCCTTAAATCTCGAAATGCACTGCTCTAGCTATTGAAAAAAATCCCATTTGACTTGAACAAATCATATGAAAGTTGCTTAAATATTTTGTTTCAATCACCTCTGTCCCAAATGCTCTGTAGTTTCTGGTGATTTATTTGCAAAACTTGAAGCACTGTTGAGAAAATCGAGGGTCTTCTGTGGAGAACCCTGTGGTACACGGGGTCCTTCCATAGGAAGCCCTCTAATGTGATAATTTGGTCCTCTTCCTTTCTAGCTGCCTTGAGATCTATGCACAAGGTGTTGCCACTTACTGAGTGGACCCACAGCCCCAGCAAATCACCTGTTTCCACGCTGGGGCGGATAGTCCATGAGGGACTGGCCCACATCACTCCAACAACCTGCAAGTAAAAGACTCGTCAATATTGTGAAGGCCACCAAGTTGTAACTTTAGGCTCCTCAAACAGCTTCTTTTTGGTGGAATTTTATAAGACGTGTGGCTCGCGAGCAAACTGAACACAGTACATTTGGGGGCTCATGAATGTTAGTGGATTATTTGACAAAATCAATGCCATTTAAAGCCTCAGGCGAACCTGAGCCACCCGGCAAGGTAAGGAGAGCAGCGTGCAGACTCACGAGGCGCCTGGTAGTTGGCCTGTTCATTTAGGTCTTTGGTTAAGGGGGCAAGTTGGGAAATAAATCCTCAACTGACAGGGGAGAAAAGCAAGTTCTGTAGTATTTTTAATGCGTGGAAAGCGCATCAGAAGAATGAAGACCGTGTTTGTTAAGGACGGGAGCAGGACAGCAGGAGGCCTGAGGCATTCTAAAATCAGGATGGAAACGCAATTCTGCGTTTGGCAACACTGCACTCTAGATCTCGACTGAGTTCCTTTTAGCTATGAAGCACTTACTCCTGCTGAAGAAAATCTGAGAAATTGTTTCTCAAGTGTGTGTCTGTGATCACAGGTATCTCAGGGGAACCCCAGGGCAAAACCAGAAACCAAAGGGCAAGCCGGAACAGAGTGAGTGGAGCGGCTCCGGGCAGCCCGCCCATTGGTGGAGAAGGACGCATGGGGGTGGGTGGTGGGCGGGGAGTCCACCCATTGGTGGAGGAGACTGCAAGGTGGGCCGGGCAGCCTCACAGAGCCCACCCATCCGGGTGGAGGAGAGCACATGCTTCCACCTACTTCATAAGAGACCAGGCTGTTGCAGTGCAAGGAGGCCAAGGACCCGCCCCAAAAGAAGGGTTGAAACTGAGCTCCCCGCCCCCACTGCCCACCAAAGGTAGAACCACAGGAGGTTCATGCTTCGGGAAAGGTAGATTAACACCTCTGTCTATGGGGAAAAGGAGGCAGCCCAGTGGGCCATTGGAGTGCGGGCTGGGGAGAATGCAGAGCATGGGGGAGAACTAACGCTTACAAAGATATTGGCTGACAGTTCTTCTGCACTGGTAGACAACTGGACCTTCAGCGTTAGCAAGTACAAGGCCTGGACAGATAAACAATGACCAGGCCACTCGCAGACACACTGCAGTATCTTCAGAACATAACGCCGAAAGCAAAGGCCAAATCCTGGAGCAGAGATGGGCTATTTAAAAGGAATAGGGGTGGAATGCCTGCCGATCATGCGCAAGGTCCTGGACTTGATCTCCAGCACCACAGAAAATGAAATGAAACAATAGAACTAAATTTAACTTGAAATAAGATAGAAAAGACCTAGCAGCAATTAGATTGTACAGAGTTCCTTGCAGTAAACATAGGATCTGTGAACCGTGCTGAATACTAAGAGAACATATCTGTCAACTTACCACTCAAAAAATGGTGTAATAGTCATTTTTATGGAAAGAGAAAACAGAAACCTACAAGTTTATCACTGCCAGAAATCACTTTGGACTAGAGTCCAAAGACTCTACCCTGCAAAACTTGACTTGAACCCAGAAGGGTCACGTGACTGCAGAAGGGCCAGTGAGCCAGGTAATTGGAAACGGAGCCTAGGTACAGGCAGGTGCTGACTGCATCATCAATAGCAACAGGGACATTGGTGACTGATCTGGGGCAGGAAAAGTAGTTGTAAATAATGAAAACCAATTAAGATATGCAAATGGGGGAGGATGATCAGAGTTGGTAATTGTTAGGAGCATAGAACTCTTATTCTGTTTAGACTTTAACAGAGAACATTTAAAAGGTAACTTTAAAAATAGAAGCAGTGTAGAGTTTCCAGGCAACTAGAGGGAAAGAAGGAAAAACAGAATAAAAATAACTCAGTATACATATCAAAGAAAGAGGGAGAAAAACAGAAAGATACAGGAAAATGACCATAAAACAGTTGGCAGGACTCAGGGTTAATGACAGATGCAGGGAAAGCTGTCATCAGATGGTAAGAGGTCCACCCTAGTTTGCTTTTGAGCCCCGCAAACACGTACTTAGGAAGGCTAAGAGGGACAGATGTGCAAGAATGCACTGGTAAATTCTAACCTCAAGGAGCCTGGTTGCATTAATATTAGCTATTAGGACAAAAGGCATTATCACAGTAAAGGAGAACCACAGCATGTAGAAAGATTTCATGCTGGAAAGATAAATTCACTCATCATTCTCTGTCTCTCTCTCCCTCCCTCCCTCCCTCCCTCCCTCCCTCCCTCCCTCCCTCCCTCTCTTCCTTCCTTCTTTCTTTACTTTGGATGCTGGGGAACCCAGGGCCTCATACATACTAGGCAAGAGCCCTACCACTGAGCTATATCCAACCCAAGATATATTTCCATCTATTACATGCCTAATAAAATATTCAGAGATAAAATTTGCATACTGATAGGGAAGACTGACAAATCTTCAATTGTTAAGGGAGATTGAATGTAATTGGTAGATGAAGAACACGAAAATCTGGCAATGATACAGAATATTTCAACAACATAACTACCAGCTTTGATCTGTGTGTGTGCTCAACAAATACAACACACATGCCTTTATTCTTCAAACAATGTGACATACTAAAAGAACCCACCCAAAGTGCTATCAATTCTAGCCAGTCATCATGAGGAGGGGCAGACCTGTTAGTGAAATCTACCTTAACACATCCAGGAGGGTCACACAGTGGTGCCACAATCGAGGCAAAACACACGTTTGAGAACACTGTACATCTTCAATGACAGTCATTCTTGGACCACATATTTCATTGGGTTATGAAAAATTTTCAAAAAACCTTCCATTGTCCTGCATAATGGAGAAATGTTAGACTTTCTCTTTTTAAAGTGAGGTGTAAGACAAAATGTCCCTGTTTCTACTTTAAGATTATGCCAAGCTGGGCACAGTGGCATATGCCTGTAATTGCAGTTAATTGGGAGACTGAGGCAGGAGGATTGAAAGTTTGAGGCCCAACTGGTAAATTTAGTGAGCCCCTGTCTCAGTGTAAAAAGGGCTGGGGACGCAGCTCAGGGGTAGAGCACCCTGGGTCCAATCTTATCACCACCCACTTTCCCCTCAAAGAACAAGAAACAGGAAAAACAATTCCTACCTCACACCATTCCAAAGAGATGTGACTCATGAGAACTAAAATTTCAGCCCATTAGGATGCATCCAGCAGAGATTGTGAATAGTCTGTGTACAGGAAAGGCAGCTTAAAGGAGAGTGAACCCAAAGGAAAAGACTGACACACTTGGCTCCACTGACGGTCAACACTTCTTTGCACCAACATGTGCCTTCAGAACAAAGCAGACATGTCACAGGTCTGAGAAATGCAGCAGCAGCGTGTTTATCCAACAGCGAATTACCAACCACAGCTTTCAAAGAACACCACCAAGAGAATAGCGAACAACGCACCAGAGAATGAGAATACGAGAAAATTGACGAAAGGAGAATCTGAAATGGCTAACAAACAGATGAAAAGATCTTCAAATTCACTTGCATTGGAGCAGGAAACACCAAAAATGCTCAACAGACAGCACCTGGGAGCACCCCTAATAGCCCCAAACTGCAGGAGATAGCATTTCATACCTGTCAGACAAAGATTTAAAAGTCTGCAAATATCAGGGTGGTGAAGGCATGGAATAATCGGAACTCAAAGCTCATGAAAGTGCAAAAATGAGAACTCACGAACAGGTTGGCAAAGTCTAGCAAAGCTGTAGCTGCTGCTATCTTGCAGCCCAGCAGCACCACCACTGTGTTGGGCCCTGAAGAAAATACACGTGCCCCCCAGGAGGCACAGCCCCTGCCCCTGTCCCACCTCCTCTCTTAGGCTGCTTTCTTCCCTTCTTCCCCTCACTGGGCTGCCTCAGCCACCCACAAATCTCTGCCCCAGGGCCTTGTCCTTTGCTGCTCTCTCTGCCTGGAATGCTTTTCCTCAATATCCCCCCCATGGCTCCTTCTTATTTCCTTTTGTGTTTTACTGGAACATCAACTGGCTATTGAGATTTCCCTGGCTTCACTATTTTCTATGCCCCTCTCAACTAAATATTTTATATTATACTATTGTAACCATAATATACCTCTTGTTTATTTAAGAATGGAAAATTCAGTGTCCCTAGGATCTAGAGTGGGCCTGGTGCATAGTAGATGCTTATTAAATGTCTGTTATATAAATAAATGTGCATAATTGTTTATTGCAGCATTGTTTGTAATCCTTCCATCACTTTTTGAAATGTAACGGGACAAATAACATTCCTATATGTACACAGAGACCTGAGACACAGGGGAAAAGGAACAAGCAGAAAGTCACAGCATAAGTGTCCACAGAAACTCAAGCACAGGAAGACACCCTCTCGGACTTGAAGTAATTCCACATTTCAATATATTCTAGTAAAAAAAGTGTTAGACTGACACATCAGTTTACACTCTTAAATGTCATATAATCTCCTAGAAAACATATTACTTTGGAAAGAATTTTTCTATTTATTTCATAAATAAGAGTTATTCTAAGCAAAATTGAATGCAAAAGCCTCTCAGTCATGCTTGTGCTGATGTATGGAGGGGAAGCAGTTACTCTGCTCCGAATTTTATTGGTGAGGATTTTAACAGTAAGATATTCATTATGTGAGACACGTGGAGAATACTAGGAATATAAATGTTGTACAGGACATGCATTTACAGAAATCACATTATACAGTACCATTTCCTCAAACAGGACTTTCTATTCTACTGTGTGTGAAGTCAAAAACGAAGGAAAGAAAAAGATCATTCTATGGAGGACACAATTGAGCTTTTCTCTACAAAATAGAGAAGATGCGTATACCATACAGACATCCATGGCTATTAGTGGAAGTTCTGCATTTGTAAAGAAGAAAAGATAGAAAAGTCCCTTTAGCATAGACATGTTTAAATGCAGTCCATCTGTATTCACAGCTCTTTTCTCTCCTTCTCCACAGGGAGAGAAAGAATTGGCGAGCAACTGCCAGGGCAGGAAATGGAAGCGTGGGCTGCCAGAAAGCAGAGGATCGCCAGCACCAGGTGAGTCCACCGTCTAGATTAGCTCCAGGTTGCAGTGTCTGGGGATGTGCTCCCCGTGAGTGGAGCCACGTTCTTGCTCTTGAGGGTTCAGGGACTGGAGACAGTACGTCGTGTGGACAAATAAACACTCCCTGCATCTTCATAGCTGGGACTAGGGAATGAAATGCACTATGCTGACCAGTTTTGGATGTGAGGCTAAGCTGGGAGTCAGGTGCACCTCCGTCACCAGGCTCTGCAGCAAGATTGCCGGCCCACCATGACTGACCACGGGTAGGGCGCTCCGGCCTGATGCAACTGCAGAGAGCAACACAGCATGTTGGGGGAAGGTGTGATGTAATCTGTTGCCACTGAGCCCACACGCACACAGGATCCTGCAATCCCACTCCTACCTCCATTTCCAGGAATTGTTCTATGTTCCATGAAAGATGTGTGGAGAAGCATGGTGTCAGTCCTCTTCGCAAGAGGCCAATCTGGATGTAAACCAAATGTCCATCAAAACCCAGGGGACAGGACTGGTGGAATACTGTACAGTGAACTGCTGCCCACGGAGCAGCTCCAGTTACTCTTAAAGCCGTGATACTGAGTGGAAGAAGCCAGGCGTAAAGGAGGCCACTACCTGACTTGTGGGGATGCTAAGTGGAGGGTGGCTCCTGCTGGATGGAGGAGCTAACTGGAATCCCTCCTGAGGATGCTGGACCTGCTCTCCACCTGTCTCCCTGTGCAGGTCGCCCAGCATACACAGAGGCCTCGGCAGCATGTGGGCAGTGCCAGTGGCGCGGAGGGCAAGCCTGGAGATACGATCTGGCTCAGGCTGGCAGCCAACACTGCTGAAGAAGGCCAGCCTTTGGGTGTCCACAGTAGGAAGGACATGCTGTGGGGAGTGTGAGCGGCTTAAGGAGACAGGAATGCATGAGTTGCATATTTGGAGGGGAAAACACGGGGCAGGCAGAGGGCTGGAAGTGTGTGGTGAGGGCATAAATCTGGTGAAGGCGATGCACAGAAGTTGCATGCGCTTGGTACCGCCTTGTGGTGCCCGAGGGAAGGAGCCGCCCTAAAGCCACTTTGAGCTTTAAAAAATAATCGTGCAGATCTTAGGTGCCAGCTGCATTTACATATAAATTTAAGTACAGTACTGTGAGTATTTACATATGGTTGTAGGCAGACGTGGGTATTTATATGTTATATTTGTATGTAAATACATGTCTAATTACATATAATAATACTTTTAAAATTGTACAGAGAAAAATCACTTGTAACTGCATTCCCCTGATAACTGGCAGCCACCAAGAGTCTATATTGAAAGCTGTGAAGATATAACTTGAGGATTAATGTGAATCACAGGCAGGTGTAACATCAAAGGAATGTAAGCAGTGAACTCAGAGGGTCAGCGGGTCTGGGACTCTGCCCACCTCTCTGCTGGCTTGCAGGGGTGCCCTGGCATGGTCTCTGGCGCAGCCTCGCTGACATGGGCCTTCTCCTCGTCTCCCTCTCAAGTGAGTTGAGATGTCTCTATTAGAACAAACCGGTCTAAGGATGTCTAACCCATGCCAACCTCCGCCTTCCCAACCGAGGGCACCCGGGAAGGGTGGAGAATGCGGGTCTTCCCTGCTGCGCTTCCTTGGGTCAGACATTTTGGGGGCGAATGGTCTGGCTGACACTTGCAAGAATGGTTGAGGTGTTGGAGCGGGCAGGAGAAGAAAGGTGAGGATCTCTGCAGCTGTGGCTCCAGGCTCAGCGGCTGTCCCTCCCAGTGTGAGTTCCTCATCTTCTGCCACCAGCTGCATTTGGTGGGAGAAAGTGGAAGACACCTTGTGAGGTCCCGCAAATTAGGAAGCTGCTCAGCTCTGGTCCAAGTCCCTCCTGGCTCCACCCTCAGGCTTCGCAGTAGGACTCCTGGCAGCCAACGGAACCTGCACACCTGGACCCTCAGGGTCTCCGTCTTGCTCTATTATTTGCAGAAACTGGAGAGCGAGGTGCCAGAGGGTCCTGGAGGCTGAGGCAGGCTTACCCCACTCTCAGCTGCTTCTGCACATGATGGTGGTGGCTTATGGCCCCCTCCCATCCTCAGGATCGGTAGCTCTGAAGTTCTGGGTTGGCTCCTTGGGGAGGACATTCACCTGCAGCGGATGCCCTGTGACTCTCTTGACATTGTCTGCTATACCTGATGCTTCCCTGCATAGGGAGCGTGTCAGATTTGCCCTCTCCTCTAGGTTGGCGACTGCTCATTGCATGATGCAGCTGAGCCTGGCGATAAGGGTGAGAAGAGAAGGGACATGAACTCCAGGCACGGTGCCTGTTGGCTCTAGAACTGAAATTGAAGCAAAGCATTGCGGAATTTGAGTTCATCCCAAGGACATGCATCAGTAGCCCTGAGGCGCAGAGGTACCGGTTGGTGCCCGCCCAGCAAGTGCAGGAAAGAACCTGCAAACTCAATTCAAGAGTATTGATGCTCCTGGGGTTTGTTAAGAAAGGAAGCTTTTCACAAATGGAAACTTGAGTTTACTCCAAGGAAACAATTACCAGGAAAGGTGAGACCGCAGGGAGCGGGGAAAGGACCTCCTATCTCATGCCATCTCACATTAAGAATAGCAGCAGAGAGCTGTCTTGCCAGAGGCCTAATTTGTCCCTGTGTTTCACTGAACAGTTCCTGGGGTCCCCAGGATACTTCGGACCACCTAAAGCCATTAAAACTGATGTCCTTTATGGTATGCAAATTCATGCCTAGAGCCCTAAATTGGCAAATTATGGATTCTTTTCATGATAAAAGGGTTCTTTGCACAAGGCTGAATTATGGGATCTCCTTAGGTAACCCACATCCCTGGAGTGTTTACAACACAGTTTCAGGTACAAGAGTTGGACCTGTGTGCAGGTTTCCTAGGCACCCGTCCTGAGGTCAGGAGTGGGATGTCCGCTACATGGAGAGGTCACTGTGCTAATGTCCCAGCTTGTGATGGACTAGAGTCAGATGACTGACTGGGCGTGGCCCTCCTTGACCAATATGGGGTGTTCGAGAAAGACCCCAGAAAGCTCTGCTCTCAACTGCTGCCCTGTTGGAGACCCACCAGGAAGACAAGGATGGAGCTGGCTTTGTGAGAAGAGCTGCTCTCCTGGTCGGCCCCCTGCTGACCCACTTCGCACAACTGCTCTGAGTCACTTGCTCCCTGTCATGCTCACAGACAACTTTGACTTAAGTGAAAAATAATGACTGGGGTTTCCATTAGATACAAACTGGACCACATGTGAGAATGTACTTTCCAGAGAACAGTGATGTACAAATGTGGGGGACCCTTGCTCCCCCCTCCCACTGTCAATCAGAGCAAAGAATGCTTGGCATGACATGTTAGGGAGCAAATATCAAGTTTGCTTCGGATTCCAAAAGTTGGCACCAAAAATAAGTCTTCAACAGAAAAGTATTTTTCAAAGTATGAAATGCCAAATTTTTTAAAAGGAAGAAAAGATGGGAAGCATGGAGGGCGGTTAGCCAGGACTCCCTCCTGGCAGAGCAGCTCTGTGAGGGCACTGCTGGGTCCTGCTCTCAGTGCCAGAGCACCTGCCATGCGACGGGCTGGGAAAGGACCTGCAGGGGCTGCAGCCTCCCAGTGCTGCACACAGGTCATTGCAGAAGAGCATCACGCGGCTGGAGAGAAGCAGACAGGACAGCAAGTGGAGGGTCTCAGGAGCGCAGCGGGGGAGAGGGAGGTGGGCTACCTGCGCAGCAAAACCTACCGTGGGAATAAAGCACCATGGACAGAGCAAGAGGTCACACTGGGAGGGAAGCAGGGAACTCAGTGAAGAGAGAGAGAAGTGACTCCATAGTTAAACAGGGAGAATGTCCGCTGGGGGAAAGCACGTGCAAGACCTGAGTTAGCTGCCAAGACGCCACGGGAGCCAGCACCCTCCATGTGGCTGGAGAGCAACAGACCAGAAGGCTACTTCCATGGGAAGCTGTCCTTTAGCAGTGGACATCACTCTCTGAGCCTTCAGTGATCCTGCTGAGCGCAGTGCGACAGTGAGCCCCACCCAACCCCAGCAGGAGGGCAAGTGCACCTGCCAGGGCGACATGCAGCTGGAATGGCTTATTGGGCGGTGAGGCGGAGTCGGCTTGCATTCTTCCTACGACACCACCTTGGTTTTGAGGAGAGCGTAATGGACTGGACCTCATGGAGCTTGTGATGCTGAGTTCTAGAACCAGCAGCATGTGGGGACGCTATTCTGAAGCTGAAGGTCCCTCTGGACCCACTGCCCCGAGACACATGAACTTGCAGATGAACTGAGTGGGACACGGTGGACATCGTTCTACTCGGCCCCTTAGCCAAGGATAGAGAAGAGGCAATGAGGACGCTGCTCCCTCCTCTCACTGATCTGCAACTGTCAGTCATTTGTAAAATGCTATTTTTTTCCTTGGGTTGAAGACAATGTTCCCAAAGTTTAAGATCATTGATGTTCAATCTAAAACCATTATTTGCAGGAGTCTCGGGAAAGCATGGAAATACTCTCATTTAAGAACAAAAGTCACAGGAGTTGATGATGTTGGTGAGACTGGAGGATGGGGATTGAGGGGAAGATGGTGGGGTGCCGGGGAGGGTGGCAATGTGGGGACTGTCTGAGAAGGTGTCGGGTCCCACAGACTCAGCAGATGAAAGAAACTTGGTGGGTTCACACTTAGGATCGGTGCACAGCCTCCTACGTGAGGTCTGCGACAATTACTGAGTTCCAGACGGTGATGTGCCTGCTGAAGTATTCGGCGGAGGTGTTTTGATGTTTGGGTTTTAAATTCATCAAACAGCCGTTGACTGATGGAAGAAGGAGGCACAGATGGATAGATTTGTGGATGCAAGCAGAGGAACAGATTAATGACATAATCCAGATGGCAGGTTAAGTGGGCATTCACTCTGAAATTCTTCTAGGTGTGTGATGTTTGAAAATCTCATAGTAAGATGTTGGGATGAAAAATATTAACACTTAAATTAAAAAACCTAAGGCAACTCTGAACTGTACTTGGAAAGGAATCTGAGCTCAGCCCCGGGCGTTGGGAGTTCGAGAGGCATGCAGAAGCTCTCATTAAGAACTGGGCCTCCTGCTCCTAGGAGCTTCTTCAGCCCGAGAGTCCCCTCTTTAAAAACGTGCAAGCATGTGCAGGTTCAATATGTCGTGCCCCTTGCAAGATCTGTTGCTTGAAGTTGGTCACACTCCGTTCCTCCTGGGAAAGGCTCGGATGTGAGTGGTCGGCCTCAGGTGTGGCAGTGTCGTGCAGGGTGTGGGGGCCGTGGTCGTAGACAGTGGAGGCTGAGGGAACCGAGGGGTGGGGTAGTGTCTGCTCTTGAGAGGACTGTAACAGGCCTGGGGAAGAGGAGCGGTCACGGGGTAGGATGATCTAATCACCAGCTCACTGTGGAGACTCTTGGTCACCCAGCAGTGACTGTTGTGCTTGCCTCTTAAATTTGGACGGTGACACCCCGGAGGCTGCTGGTGAGACTCCTGTTTGAGGAAGGGTGCCCCCGCCCCTGGCCTGCTTCCCCACCTCCTCGGCAGGCCTCTCGGCCCACGCCAAGACCGCTGCCTTTCCTGCCCCACCCGGAGCTCTTCTCCCCCGAGCTGGGACACCGGAGAAGAATCAGGATTTGCTTTCGAAGTGTTTGCTCTTGTATTTCAGCCAAGCTGGTGTGTGTGAATAGCAGGCACTGGGAAGATACTTATGATCTGTGATCACACAGCTCATCAATCCGCGTCACTGCTGGATATTTTCTGCCTCACTTTCTGGCTGGGTTCAGGAGCCAGGTTTGCCTCCAGAGTCATTCTCAAAGCATTTCTAACCTCCTCGTGGCTCCTGGTGCTTCTCCTGTGACGTGGACACCTGGCTCCAGGGCTCCTCCCCGCGAGCTCACAGAGGCCTCCCACGCTGGTGCTCGGGTCCCATGCAGGGTTAGTCGGGAGCACCCTAACCAGCCTTGCCTTCTCATCCGTCACCTCCTTGACCTTTTCGCTTGGGAACTCGTCTGCACAAAAGACCTGAGTTGGACTGGCCTTATCTCTCTATGGTGCCCTTGGCCTGGTTTGGGGAGGCGAGTCGGGGGAAGAGCTCGTTCCCCAGGGAAAAGGCCATGGGCTGTGATTTCTTTTCTTCTCTCCTCTGGCAGCAGGACCCTGCAGCTCAGAACATGGGGTAGCGACAGGGAACCGATCCTTAATCTACATGTGGCCTCGGGCTCTTCAACACCCACTAATCCAGAGTTGTAGCCAACAGATTGTACTGATTTCTGGAAAGCCAGTGAGCATTCTGTTCTGGCCCAGTCTCCGTGGACTAATAAATGAGAATAGCAAATGGGACCCATCCTTGGAAGGAGGAGAGGATATCCTGGGAGCCAATGCCACGGCTATTTGGGAAATAATTCATGCTACAAAAATGTTACTCTAACAAACGCAGTTGTGAAGTGTGCATTGGGCATGGCTGAGTTCTATGTCCTCATAACAACAATTGTATAAGCCAGACCTAAGGACACTCTGAAGGGAGTCGTTTGCCATGACATGTCTCAGATCTTGGTTGGAAAACTAGGTGGCCCTG
Organism: Sciurus vulgaris; assembly: GCF_902686455.1. Classification (NCBI taxonomy): domain Eukaryota; kingdom Metazoa; phylum Chordata; class Mammalia; order Rodentia; family Sciuridae; genus Sciurus; species Sciurus vulgaris. The sequence goes on from NC_136470.1 coordinate 135,751,350, forward strand.
GGGGTAGGAATGTGTGACCTGGTTGACAGCAGCATGTCCGTGGCTTTCTAGTTGGAGTCACAGTGAAGGCTAAGTGCGCTTTTCTTACCGTAAGGAAGGTTGTGAATTCCAGGTGGACTCGGTCCTTCAGTAGGGGATGGACTTTGGATTTAAAGCCAGACCTGGCTCCCACTCCAAGCACACACATACACACACACACTCATGCACACATGTGTGCACACTCACACACATTTCTACTCATGCGCACCCACACATGTATACAGGGATATTCACACACATAGGCACACTGACATGTACACAGACGTGCAACTCACACACACATGCACACTTACACACTGATGTGTCCAGAAGCATGTACACTTGCACACATATATCACATACATGCACACTCACACTCTGACACATATGTACATGTGCGCACATATGTGATTCGTTCAAGAGAAAGCAGTGGGACTGGTTATGTCACCCGTGTAACTTGGACACTTAGCCTTCAGAGTGTTCAGCTCCTACATCCTGTCACCGTTAGAACACCACTCAGTGGTGTTGGGGAGTGGATCCAGTACAACAAAAGCAAAAAGAAAACACACCGAGTGCTCAGCAGCAGAGGTCTCGTGACCACTGGGAAAGATCATCGGGAAGTGGGCGTAGGACACAGTTCGAGGGGCGCCTCAGGCTATCGACACACCCTGCCACCTCACGGGCCTCCTCAACACCAGGGCCGGGGCACGGGGATCCTGTGTCTCCTTGAGTCTTCCAGTAGTCAGAGGGAGGATTTGGCCCTGTCTCTGGGCCTCCACGGGAGAACAGAGGGACAGTGCTGTTCTGAATCGTCCACCTGGGCTTTTCACCTAAATTAGAGCTGGTGTCAGCAAAGACCAGTTAGGCAGAGAAGGTTAGATGACAATTTTTAATTAGAGTGTGTGTGTGTGTGTGGCTGTGTGTGTGTGTGTGTGCGCGCGTGTATGCATGCGTGTGTATTGTGCTGGTAAGTATCAGCTTTCCTTTCATTTTCCTTTTTCTAAAAAGTTCTACGTATCCATGTCGGTTTGGGTCCTTCCCTTCCCTCCCCCATCCTGGGATTGCAAACTCCTTTGGTTCAATAAAGCAGGGTATTGGGAGTGGGCCTGGGATTTGTCTCAGTAACTTGGGAAGTAACAGGAAGGGCCTGGCTGTAAAAGTCAACTGGATGCAGATTACTCGAGGTTGGGAGGGCGGGGGTGGCGGGGGGGCTGGACTTCTGGACTTGGTCGGTGCACATTCTGCAGGTGTTGAAGTAGCACCCTGAATCCCCTTCATACATACAGTTAATGCAGCTCCAGAGCAGCCGGAGCCGCCGAGCGGGCAGGGAGCAGGGGTAGACTCCAAGCACACTGAGAGGAGGTGAACCACCACGCTTCCTGCTTTCCCCTGTTCTTTTCTACTTCCAGGGTTCCCCAAGGCTAAACCTAGCTGGAAACCAGGTGGAAAGAGAGTTTTGTGGGAAGACCTCCCAGACTCAAGCTGGTACTACGGTGGTGATCCTTGTGGGTGGACTTTCCAAGCTCAACTTGCACCTTTCAGGGTGGTAAGCTGTGTGGGTAGACTTCCCAGGCTCAAGCTGGGCACCACAGGGAGATGAGTCTTGTGGGTAGACCTCTCAGGCTCAGCCTGGGCTAAACAGGGTGGTAAGCCTTGTGGGTGGACTTCCCAGACTTGAACTGGACACCTGTGGACAGGAGAGCAGAAAAGCACCAAGGGCAGGAGGCCAAGAAGCCCAGCAGCGCCGGCTCCCCCTTCTCTTTCCACTGCCCCCACTCAGAGCCCCAGGTGATACAAAACTCTTCCAACTGACACATCAGGGTGGTGGACAGGACATGCCTCGCTAGCATCGCCTGTAGTTCTGTGGCACGTGATTTGCATTCCAAAAAATCACCATCAGGACCCAGCAAATGGGATAAATTCTAAGGAGCAAGGAGCAAGGTGCTTTAGAACAGGAGCACAGTCATGCACAGCGGAGAGGAAGAGGAGGGTCTGAAAGACACACACAGTAAATTCTGTGCTTCAGAATAAAGGCAGCTGTGCGACCAGATTCCTGCTTTCTTTCCCAGGAAGAGTGGCTTAGTAATCCCACGCGTTGGAAACACCCTTCAGGGCCTGTGTGGAACATGTAGACGGTCATCAGTTCTCGCCCGGAAGAAACTCAAGTCGTCTCACGGGGAATCTGCCAACCTTGGCGGGGAGATTGGAGCAGAGAACAGAACCCTGTCTCTGGTCCCTCATCAACAGCAGGCTCCTTTCCTCCTTCTCCTTTTCTCCTTCTCCATTTGAAGGAGTTCTTTTTCTTCAATATTTCCACTGTTTCCTAACATTAATCGAGTTGCGTTTTTAAAATTTGGCTACAGCACATTGCCAAATAATTTCTATTTGTCTAAAAAAATGTCTGCAATCGGGCATGTTGGTTCATCAGAAAGGAAGATTGTTTCCCTCGCCCACAGTTAATGGGTGCCGCCAGCCACACGTCGCCTTTCAGCTTTCTAGTTTGTAATGTGATATGATGGCACTGTTTGACAGTAAGGAAAATGATCTATGGCCATAAAGATACAGTCTCGTGGTTATAAGAAAGATTTATGGTTCTGGTTATGAAAGGTATTTTACTCCTCAGCAACATCATAGGCATGGCTGAGAGCCTAACAAAATCGAAATAAATGTCCAGAGTGAGCAAGTTTGTCAAGCCATAAAGGAAGTTCTTCAGATCAATGGCGAGGTTCACCGGGCTGGGGTTGATTATAGGGATCATCTTAATGCTGTCTAGTAGTTTCAGCTCAAATATGTCTAGACCTGTGTCTATTTATATTTAGGAAAGTAATTTTCCCTTAGAAAGCAACTGGAGGGCAAGAGGGACGGACTCAATGCTTTCCAAATACTGAGCATATCATCCTATGGCTTTGGGCTGGTTTCAGGGACACACTGACTGTGTAGACTGTACACAACTGCCTCTGTGCAAAACCCTCACTATTTGGCAGAAAAGACCTCAACCTGAATGTACCATGGTTGCTCATGGAAGTGAAGTCAATTTCATCAGCTCCGAAACCTCCATTCACCTTTCGTTGACTCACCCACCACTGGGGATGAGGATGAGGACACTCGAGGTCAGCAGAGGTACCTCAGGGTGGTAAAATCAAATTGCAGTGCGGCAGCCTGAAGATTACCTGTTCACGTGGAGTGACCCTGTGGAAAGCAAGGGCGGATCAGGCCATCTCCCCGCTCCTCTTGTCCGCAGCACAAAACCTCCAGCCAACAGGTAGTTTTATAAACGGCTTTAGCACCAGGCAGCAGTAACATAAAGTGGGGGAACTCTTCCCCAATCTGAATGGTCGCATCTCCAGCAGAGCTTCTTGGACCAACAGAGCGCAACCATTTGAACTCATGATTCTTTCAGCCATTTTATGCACATTTGTCAAGTCTTGTTTTTAAATGGAAAAGAACAGACAACCACAAATAGCATTTTTTTTTTTTTAGTTGTAGATGGACACAATACCTTTATTTTATTCATTTACTTTATGTGGTGCTGAGGCTCGAACCCAGGGCCTCAGTGCTCTACCACTGAGCCACAACCCACCTACAAATAATATCTTAATAGGAATACAAAGATAAAAATCTCCAGGGTGGTAAAATTTAGCAAATGCCATAGTTGAAAAACATGTAAACCCTAAATTTTCTGTTGAGCAGCCTGTGGGATGTGAAATGGAACTGTCTATAGTTCATCATTATTTTAAGACGTAGCAGCAGAAGCTTGCTTTCTATACGTTTCAATTCTACCAGAGGAAATCTGCTTTTCCTCCACAATCCCTGTTGTGGTTTTCCCCAGTGCGGTGCAGGTTTGATATAAGGGAGGGAAAGGGCCACATTTATATCATGCTGCTGCACAGGGGCCGGTTGGGGTGGCTTGGCTGGCAGAATTTGGAGGGGACCTGGTGTGCTGCACGCCAGCATGACCCAGGCACACCTCGTCAAAACAGGTTCTGTGAAGGAGTCGCTCCCCTGAGCGTGCGCTCTGCATTCCAGTGCGGACGGATGGTCCCTAAGTCTCCACCTCTGCCGCATGTCCAGCCACACAGCCACACAGAACATGGCATCAAATTTCAACTGGCTCCAGCTACTGATGGGGTCTGACGACTTTATGGCTCTCCAACTTGGGACTTTTGTTATATTATGAACACAATAAATATTCTCATTGAGAATCAATAAATGTACTTTATAGACTAAATATAAAGTTATTCCCAATATGTAATAATTATTTATAAGAAGCAAATATTGCACATGTAATATATACGAATATATTGTACTGTGGGGTGATATTAATTTCTGATGATTGACTGGTCTGGCTCAGCTTTCTGGTTAATTGCTAAGTTTCGGCCTAACCTTAAAGGTGCCATGATCTGGTCATGCCACACGATAATGTACATTGGGTGCTGTTCCCAGTGACTTGGTGAAGCCTGCCTCTAGAGTGGACATTATTTATAGTTCATCCTAAATACAGAATTGGGTTCCATCCTAAATACAAATTACTGATTTTGTTTTAGCATTCCAGTTCTGAGCTGAAGATAGTGAGGTTAAATATGAATTTGGATACAAATACAAAAACCCAACTTCATCCTGCTTGTTTTAAAATGACTTAAAATATAATAGAACAGAAAGCTTTTACTTTCCCATGGAAAGGAAATGTAAAAATACCATGCAGAGCTAGGTCCAGGGAAGATGGGCCAGCTCCAGGAACACCAAACAACACATTCTCTAAAGCCAGAAGCATCAGTGATAGAGAGGAGCATCTAATACTAGCCAAAGGACTGTTCCCCAGAGTACAGAGCAATTAAAATCTAGAACAATTAAATTCAGAGATGCATACTGCAAGGATATGAAACAAAAACCATAAACAAAAACAAAGCAGAACTAAGAGAAGAAACCAACATTCCTAAACATAGTTTGAGACTTTACAAACTTCATTCAGAAAATAATAGAACGAGCTGTCAGAAAATTAATAAATTATGCAAATGATGAGAAAGGCACAATTAACATGATCGACACATTTAAAGGAAGGATGAACAGTCCATCAGACGTCTGGCCAGCACTGCAGAGGGCTCCACCCACACCAAGCTCACAAGACTGCCTTGGCCGTGTGCCAGAAAAGCACACAGGATCTGGTCTCTTCTTCCAAGGACACTAATCCTGCTGGACAAAAGCCTTGCACTCACAGTCTCATTTAACCCTACTGACTTCCCTGGAGGCCCCATTTCCAAAGCCACTACAAGGTTAGGGCTCTGGCAGATGAATTGACATCCAGTCCATAACAATGGAGCAGTATAATTTTAATAGAAAACACAGCTTTTTGCTTGAAAAATCAGAACAGAGTTCAGGACACCTGCCCTTACTGGACAATGAGTGGGCATCCCAGAAATGTCTGAGTGAGAAAGCCTTCAATTCTCTGTATGACCTTTGCCCAAGTTTCCAGCTGAGTGTGGAGCATGCTGGCCTGGGACAGTCTCCAGCTAGGCGGAAGGGTGTCCACTGAGCTGTGAGCTGCCGTCCTAAAGGAATTCATGCTTCAGTCCAACCAAGTGCTAAGACATCAGCTGTCCTAAGGAGCAGTCAGAATCTGGGTCTAATAACAAGTCCAGTGTCCAGGGTACAACTGAACACCCTTCAACATATCAAGAAACTGGACAAAGTGACCATTCTCAAGCAAAGCCTGACACACTCAGGTGTTGAAATTGGCCACACGTAATGCTAAAGCAGCTGTTATCTGTCCTCAAAGGTGAGAAGGACTCGTGCTCACAGTGAATGAAAGGATTAAAAAAAATCTGTGCAGAGAAATAGAAACTGCAAATAATCAGAGAGAATTCCAGAACAAAAAAAATACAACACCAAAATTTAAAAGATGGATGTACTTAACAGTAGAAGGGAAACAGCAGATAAATGAACTTAAAAATAATCCAACGTAAAGAACTTGAAAAAACTTGTAAGGAATACTAGCAGATCTTCAGAAACTGGTAAGACAATATAGGTCTCAGGTGCATGCCACCAGAGTGCCAGGGTGGGTGGGGGGAGGCAAGGAGGAGCCAGGGCGGGCACATGGGGGTGCTCACAGATCTATAGCCCTTGAGAGCAGATTAGTAGATGTGGCAAGTAGCACCTTGTCTGTGAGTTTGAAAACAAATTAAATGAAAAAGGCAAATTCCCTTTAGAAGTTTACTAAACCAACCCCAGAAGAAATAACGGATATCTATAACGTGTAACTACCAGAGAAATCAAATGTGTGAAATGTGTAAATAAAGAGCTTTAGAAAACTTCAGGCTATCAGATTCTCTAACGTTCTTCCAAAAGTTTCAGGGAGAAAAAAAACAATTTTTCACAAAAGGTTTTAGAGCACAGGAAAACAGGAATATGTCCCAATTCACTTTGTTTTTAAAAGCCAACTTAACTTTAATATTAACACCTTATGAAAATTTCACAACCACATCAAAACAGGTATTTGGGGCCAATCTTTTCATAAACTTACATGAAAAATCTCAAATCAAGTATTAGGACATCACAGAGTGATCTATACATTGGGCTTAGGTCACCATGGCAAAGACAAGTTCATTCAAGAACGTGTCAAGGTTGGTTTAATACCTGAAAATCACTATGACTCATCATTGTAACAAAGCCATCAGAAAACAATGATCCTCGCCATAGACAGATGACAGCATGTGTTTAAGTCCACATCCACTCATAATGAAAAATCTTAGCAAACTAGAAATAAAAGGAACTTTTTAGAGAAAACATCACAAGATATTATCAAATATCTTTGAAAAAAATGAGTAAGACTTAAATGGGGCCTATGCTCAGGCCATGGACAGGAAATTTTATTATTGTAAAGATGTTAATTGTTTCCAATCAATGTGGCCACACTCCACAGGTGCACACACATATGGACATTTGTGATGTGGGGCACCTCTTTGATGTGTAAGTCCAACTTAACCCATGGTGCTGGGCAATGGATACTTGTGTGAGGACTAACCACTTGGCCACCAAAATACCCATTCCAGGCTGACTGCTGGGTTAAAGTGAGCTGCTAAATCCTCCAGCAGCTAAGTGAGGAGAGCGTCCTCAAGGTGCTAAGTCTGTATGGAGCTAACTACATTGAAGTTGAGAGTTTTTTCACTAGGCATGCTTGCCAAGGAAAGAGGCAGTCTCCAGGATGGGGATGTGGACAGAACATGCAATGGATCCCCATATGCCAGTGAGGAAGAAGTGTAATTAAGTAATACTTAAACATGATCTGTGTAAAAGAGAGTACTCCAAGTGTATTATTCAGGGTTCTCTAGAAGAACAGAATCAACAGGAAGTATGATTATAAAAGGGGATTTATTAGATTGGCTTATACTACCAGAAGCTGGATAGTCCACAATGACTGTCTGCAGCTGGAAAGCTGGAAGAACCAGCAGCTGTGCAGTCCAAGAGGCAGAAACCCAGAAGAAGAAGGATCAACAGTGCTACCCTAGTCCAAGACCAAGGCTTCTGAAAACTACCTGAAGAATCACTGTCAGCATCCACTCTGGAAAAGTGAAGAAGCAAAAGTCCAATATCCTCAGAAGATGGAAGCAGCAATGAAGAACCCATTCAAGAAGAGCTGACCTTCATCTGCATCTGCTTCCTTGTTCTTCCAACTTTTATTCCATCCAAACCACCATCCTATTGGGGGGTACTGCCCACACTTAAGGGGTTCACTATCCCACATGCCAATCATTCCTAGACACACCTCATTGACACACCCAGAAATCTCTTAAACACCAGCATCTCTTAATCCAATGAAGTTGACAATTCAAATTAACCATTATACCTAGTAAGCTTGAAATGAGGCTCAGCTTCATCGATCATCAGAGAAGATAAGCAGTGTCATTACATGGCCACCTGAAAGCCTGAAGCTCACCAAGTTCACATGCAGGAAGGAGTTCATGTGCCAATGGCCAACCTGTAGGCTGGTATGACCCATGCTGGAAGACTTCCTGGATTCACCTACTCAAGTTGAGCCTGTGCATGCCCATTGCTCAGTGGTCCCCACTCAGGCATGAGTGGGGCATCTGCAAGCATGCCCCTGATCCACTGCCCACAATGCCCTGGTACTGGTAACACCCCAGACACATCATTATTAGCATGGATGAGTAAATTGCACTACACACAGTCAAGGGAACCTCATACAGCAATGAAAACGCGGACATTGCATGGAATAATCTCGCGGATATGATATAGACTCAAAGAGTGCACAAAAACACAGAGAAAACAATGCCTGATGGTATCAAAACCAATCTGTTGGGTTCAAGTCCAACCAGTGGTTACCTGTGGACAAAGCAGAGGTAACAGTTGGCAGCTGACCCAGAGGGTTCTCGAATGCTGGCCAGTGCGTTCTGTTTCCAGGCCTAATTGGTGGCTGATATTTACATCTGAACTCACTCTATTCCAAGCCATTCTTTTAGCATCTTGATTCCAAATGCTCAAAGTAATCCTCCAAGTATATTCAAATCAACAGAATTTGCAAATGGTCCCAAGACGCTTGGGCCAGTGGACTTTCTCAATTCTGTTCAGAAACAGCCACACTTTTTATCTATACTACTTTTGTTCCTCTCTATTTTAATCTCAGTGCTGAAAGATGCAACAGACCACTGGAGGGACGCAGCCATCTACCCCCTCAGTTGCAGGACTGAGTTGCTCAGTGGTACTGCAGCAGGCAGCACGTTCAATTCCCCTGTGGGAGCGTGTCACCCCTGAGCACTCCTCATACCTTGACCCAGGCACCCATAGGTGGCACGATTCCTGCTGCCACCAGCTCTATTTGCAGCCCCTATCCATGGAGGCCCAGGCACCTAGAGCAAAGCACATAGGTGCAAGACCAGCAGCCAGTGACTCTGGTGTCGCCCAACATAGGCTCTGCCTCCACTGCTGAGCTCAGAGACTCGGCTCCCTGGCCCAACAGAACTCTGGCACACTTGGCCTCCATTTATGAGGGAATTAGAAGGGAAGAAGAGGGATGAAGCCTCAACTATCTCCCCCCAAAGCTTCCTGGAAGCCATTGCATGCTGTTCTTTCACAAAGATCTGAACTTCATCCATAAACTGTAGCTGGGCAAAGCTGCAGCCTTCAAAATCTGTGCTCTACCTATTTCAAAGCAACTTTGCAGCTACTTTAAACTTTATTATTTCTGAATTTTTTCTCCCTGAATAAACTGTGAGGTTATTGGTTTAGGTAAAAGAGTACATTTTCCCACATAGAACATGAACCCCACAGAATATTTCAACATTCAGAGAGGTTTGGATTCTGTTTTATTTCTAAAACATTTGCAATCCAGAATTCACTGAAAGTGGCTGCCAAACAGGAGCAAGGCCTGCCTCGTTTCATTTAATTAAGTTAAGGAATGATATGAGTTTCACACATGCATTTTTCCCAGCCGCCCCCTGCTCTGCTTCCCCCTCATCCTCTTTTCCAGGCTGAGATTTGATGAGAGCTACCCAGGAGTCTGTCCGCTGTGGGGAACGCACCATCTTTTCATGGATTTTCTGCAGTGGACCTATGAAATCCCATTTAAGTAACTGCTCTCTGGAAGGTAAATTAACCAGACAGAAGAGAAAGCAAAACTAGCTATAACTCCACCACTTTTAATCCATTCCAAGACCGGAATGCGCAGCTCCCTCAAACAGCTTCCTGAAGACAGCGTTTCAGAATGTTTATGCCCCTCAGCCATCTGCTTGGACGTCTTGGTGTCATCTTGGTTTATGATCCTCCAAAGCACACATTACCTGTTTTCTGAGTGGGTTTGCTGACACTTTGAGCTGAGTCTCACCTAACCCCCGGTCCTCTGTGTTGGAGACGCATGAGGGCGACCGATGTGCCAGTCATTGGGAACTGCACCAACAACCAATCCTGAGGCTCACCTTTCTGTCCAGTGTCCTCCCTGCTCAGCTCCTCGGGAGCGTGGCAGAGAAGTGGGTGTGCTGGCTCATCTGTAGCCTGGTACACTAATGAGTTCCCAGGCAGTATTTTATCAAAGCAATGTGTCAGAGTCTTTCTGTTATTGCTTCTGGTTTTGATGGGTTAGTGTTGGTTATTAAAGGCGAACCACATTTTTTTCCTCCCCTTGACAGGCAAGTGGAGGGCTTTCAGTAATAGGTGCAGAACAGAAACATCTGGTGTACATTTAACGATGCATTGTTGCATGTTAACTTAAAGCTGTTACATGCCTTGATAAACACATAATGGGCCTCAAGAAATGCACAGAAAATTAAAATGTAAATGTTTACCCAAACTCTGTTTTCCTTTTCTTTTCATTTAGTCATCTGCACCCACACCTTATATGTAAGCAAAAGAAAGGGTTAGCACAAAAATTTTCTTGTCCCCTCTGTGGGTCATATGGCCAGAAACACAGAGAGGTTTCCTTTTCCTGTTCTGGATGGGCCTATGGCAGAGACCAATGGCACCATGGTGGTCTTGCTAAATCATGTGGGCACTGTGTTTTCCAAAGATAAGCTAGACCATTTAGAAAATCTGTTTCCCCTTGGCACAAAGGACCCAGGTGGAGTAAGTATACTGCAAATACGTAGAAGATATTTTTATCATATCTCCAGTTTGAGGCTCCAATTTTGCTCATGGTTAAATGTTGAAACATGGTGTCCTTTAGCTCCATTGTTGGAAAAGTGCACTGAATAGCCCTCCCTCCCACCAGTGAGAATTCACAGGTCCAGCAGCAAGCACAGGTGGGTCATCTAACCACTGGGACCCTCTGGGATGAATGAATCTCATAAACACCCTTCCTGGGCTTTGTACAAAAGGTCGACCCCTCCCCACTCTGAGGAAGGATGAGATGTAATTGCAGTGAGTCGACCAAATGGTCAGAGAGCTGTAAAAGGGAGAGAGGAAGAGAGAGTGGGCAGGTGTAAGGGGCAGAGAGAAAGGAGGAACACAGAGGTAAGGCAGGGGAGGAAGAAAGGGAAGAGCGGGGACAAAAATGATTTTAAAAGCTGCTCTGAATAGATAGCTCCTGAAAGAAGATCTTTGAATGCCCAAAAATATATGAAAAAGGGTCCACATCACTAATGACCAAGGAAATGCCCATCAAATGCACTGCAGTACCCCAGTTAGGATGTCCGTAGTGAAAGAGCAAAGAGTAAGTAGGCCAGGAAAGGGGGCTCCCACACAGGGCTGGTGAGGATGGACAGCAGCAGGGCCATGATGAAGACCAACATAGAGGTTCGTTTGAAGGCCAAAAGTAGATCTCCTGTTTCAGTCAGGTTTATCACTGCTATGACCACAGGATGACAAAAACAATTAGAGGAGGGAAGCTGAGCTCCATTAATGGTTTCAGAGGTCTCAGTCCAAGGGCAGCTGACTCCATAACTCTGGGCCCAAGGTGAGGCAGAACAGTATGGTGGAAGGGCGCTGGAGGAGAGCAGCTTAGGACCTGGCAATCAGAAAGCAGAGAGAGCTTCACTCTCCAGGGATGAAATATGTACTCCAAAGGCATCCCCCAGGGACCTGCCTTCTCTAGCCAGACTCCCCCTGCCTAGTTTCCACCCAGTTAATCCCTGGATCACTCCATTGATCAGGTTACTACTCTCATCATCTTTCACCTCTGGACACTCCTGCATGGTCTCACACATGGGCTTTATGGGGACCATGCTGTGTACCATGTGATGCAGCTAGCCTGCCTCTGGGTATATGTCCAAAGGCCAGTGAGTTCACTAGGTTAGGTTCACAGCGCCTGCTCATGTTTATCACCCCACTACTCACATTGGCCAAGGCGTGGAATCTCTGAGGTGTCCACTGATGGATGAATGGTAACGACAAGGTGGGGCACAGACACACAGACAGCATTCAGTCAGGAAATAACGGAAACCTGTCATTGGCAGCACCATGGATGGAACATGGTCATTTTCTGAAGTGAAATAAGCTGGACGCAGCAAGACAAGCACCCGAGATCTGCCTATGTGGGGAAGCTCAGGCTTCAAGGCGCGGAGCACAGAATGCTGGTTGCCGGAGGCTAGAACAGGTGGGGAGAGGGGAGGCAGAGGGAGGCTGTGCAGGAGGCCTGGACTCTCAGAGCACCGCAGGGAGGCTTAGCCCACAAAAATACACTAGGTGGTTTTAAAAGGACCGGGAGAGAGGTGTTAGGAAGTTCCCAATGCAAAAAATGTGTGGAAGGAGGTGGAAATCCCGATTGATCACCACACACAGACACGGGAATCAAGTCGTCAGGTTGGCGCACCAGTAAGAGGGACAGAAGAGCGCGATCTTCCCGAACAGAACACACTGAGGGGGTCTTAGCAAGGGCTCCAGCAGCTTCTGGGTAAAGACTGTGCCCTCGGAACTCGTGCCTGACAACCACCAAGTCTCCACTCCAGGCTAGTTACTTGGATAGAAATGCCTATCTGGTTGTTTGCATATTTCCAGGGTTTTCTCCTTATTAAGTTCTGGTCCACAGAGGTAGCCTGATAGGGTGCATTTTTTTTCCATCTTTCGTTTTTCTGCTCAAAGTTTCTTTTTTAAAATCCAAGAATACCATTTTAAGGGGCTCCATAGCTGAAGGGACCCAATGACTGCCTATCATACCATAAACAGTAAAGCACACAGGAAATCTTTGAAAAGATTGAATTTTAAAAGAGAATTCTACCCAGACTGTGAATTAAAGCAACGAGACCAGATTATAGAGGAAGGCACAGCTGGAATCACTTGGGGGCCTGCAGAAATCTTTTCTCAAGAAAGAGGAGAGAGCAGATAAAATGCCTTTTCTAGCTGAGCTCAGCATTATCTGTGGTCGGAAAGCTTGAAGTTGCTACACTCTGCTTCCTGGCTCCTAAAAGACCCCCCAGGCTCTCCCAAATGATCACCATCCCCAGGACAAGTGTTTCTCAACTGGGGTCACTGGCCCCTGCCCCTGCATGCCACTGTGAGTGGCCAGCCTCTCAGGAACTTCACTGAATGGACTCCAGGTGGCCTCCTGGGGGCAGAGTGGAGGAGACGCTAAGCGGCTGCGTGTGAATCCAATTTTCTGAGAGTTTAGAGATCCCCAAACGTGCTCCTAGGAGAGCCTACCCTTAATTACCTCATTTCTGGCAGGGAGACCCCTGTGGGAAGGAAGACTTCTCATGAATTCCTAAAGTCACTTCTAAAGTCATTCCTAACGTGAAAAATGGCCAAAGCACTGACAATTCTCCAGGAGATTGCGTGATCCTGTGCTCTCTTGAAAAACACCTATTTTATAGCAGAGACACCATTAAAATTCGAGAAATAGAAGCACTAGAGGTGACATTGGAAAAGGCTGAATACAATGCTCTTTTCTGAAATAGCATTCGATTTCTGTGCTTGAGAAATCCTGTTGGGGAAAGGAGAGAAGAGAAGACCCGGGGAAGGACAGGAAGACACACGTTGAGAAGTCAGGCTCCTGAGTCTCAGGGCCAGGCATGGAGACCCCCATGTCTTTCCTAACTTGAAGAAAACAAGACTCTTTAGAATAACACGTAGCAGGCCTGTTTCCTGAGAGGAGCCATCTCTTCAGAGTGCCCCAATACTCCACGTGAGATTGAAGTAAACACATGAGTCTGTTGCTTCCCTTTGGGTGCAGCATGCGGGGTAGATACTACTGTCTGGGTCCCCCTTTTATTATCTAGTGCACATAATGGTGACTAAGCAGGACCAGGGAGAGCAACTGGAGGAGACATGAAATAGCACCAGCGTGGAGAGCTGAGCCCTGTCACATTGTCACCGACTGGCCTGCACACGCTCCCAGACATCCTGCAGTCAGGGAGCACACGAGGGCCATGCGTCCAGCCTCAAGGACCTGCCGCTGCTGACAGGGTTAGGAAGAGCGAGGGCAGAGCCTGCAGTGCGGCCCAAACACGAAACAGCCACTGCCATGCTGCCAATCTCACTACACCTGCTCCATGCCAGGGTAAACTGACACACTGACCGGACTGTGACACACGACGCGTTCTCTCTGCTCTCTTTCATTTTCCACTTTCTTTCACTTGCTTTGTTCCAACCTTGTCGCTGTGCTCTATGCATTCTGAACGCCACTGGGAACCAGGAGGGCTGTACGTAAGTTTCATAACACTGAGTAATCGCTGATCTTTGGAAATTGATCTGTGTGATTATTACTAGAAAAGTCGGGGGGGGGAGTTTTCTTTAATCGAGTCAGACTCACAGGAGCTTTCATTTTCAGTGGGCACCCTGTTTTCTGATAAGCCATTGTGTGGCAGTATGGCACTGGAGTTAGGGAGTTATCCCCAAGCCAAGGCCCAGGCCCGGCTCAGCACAGGGTTAGTGGACACGCCGTCAGGGAGCACGCACCCACTTCTGTAAGTGCCACAGGTCCACTGAACATGCCAGATGGAAGGCAGAGGTTCTTGTCTGCTGGGTTACCTTGTTTGGATACAGAGGCGTGTCTGAGGAGCATCAGGTGTCTGTTCCAAGTCAGGCAAAGGGAACCTAACTCGGACGAAAATGACGTTGGCTTTTCATTGAACAGCCTGCTCAGTGAATTAAACTGTTGGCAGTTCCACCAAGAGTTACTTCCAGCACTTTGGCTTACACCAGTCCTTGAGGACAGAGCGCTGCCTGGGAGGTCAGACATCAACACAGCCCCCTGGGTGCAGCACCCTGATCTTCTCATGGCTGTGCTGCGTCACACTGAGCTTCTGGGTTGCCGGACACTGTGGCAAAGCAGGGTACTGTGACTGTCACAGAAGGTGCCCTGTGTTCAGGGACAACAGCCTCCCTCAAAAAGTCCAGGCCCAGCTCTGTGCATAAAAATGCCTTTCCTTCCTTCCTTCCTTCCTTCCTTCCTTCCTTCCTTCCTTCCTTCCTTCCTTCCTTCCTTCCTTCCTCTACCTTCTTTCCTTCTTTCCTTTTTGGCTAATTAGTATTTCAATAACATTTTGTAAGCAAGAAAAATAACAAGAGCATTAAGCCAATCCTAACTCATTCATGGAGAAGGATGGTAAACCCTGGGCACACATCACCCCTCCCACCAGACACTGCGACGCTGGCTTTGCTCCTCGAGCCCCCTGCGCCCATGTCCCAGGACGTCCACGTCTTTCCTCAGCAGTCTCTGCTAGCCCTGGAGGATCTCGATGGAGAAAGTGACTTCTTACATCACAGCCCGGGCTCCCTGGCTCCCGGAGCCACTCGTGTGAGGGACCAGCTGTGCCATTGGGCTGTCCAGGAGGGAGCGGCTGCTGTCCCCGCTGGCTGCGTGACTGGTCTCCCTCTGCTCTATGGTCACCCAGAGAGGATGCCCTTTAATAATTGCTACCGGGAGTTAGATGGGTGTGCCCGCTGGCTGGTGCGGGGCATCTCTATCTTCTGTGGAATGTCTTTAATACAATGCACACATTAATCTCCACGGCTTCGGACTACCCTGGGATTAGGTTGCTTAATACCTATCACAGTTAGTTTCTCATAAGCCCCTTGAAAAATCCCACCCAATTTTTATAAACGCTTTTGACAAATGCAAACGTGGCCATGAAAGTCATGCTCAGGCTAACACCCCATTCAGAATGGTCGCATGGGCCCCCTGTTGCGTCCTTCCAGGCAGCCCTGTGATGTCAGCTGTGGCTGCAAGACTGAGCTCTGGTAGTGAATGTGGCCACTCACCACCTGGCCTGGGCCTCAGGACCTGCTGTCCCCGCTCCTCTCTCTCCCCCATCTGCCGGTGGGCACGGACTCCTGGGCAACCCTGGGAGCAGTGTGCTAAGGATGGCAAAGCCTGGTCAGCGGGAGGAGATTCAGAAGCTCACCAGCAGGATGGTCTGGGCCTGGGGGGCAAGTGTGGAAACAGCCGAGACTTAATTTGGGTGAGAAAGTCTGCGAGGAGATCAAGCAGGGAGAAGCTAGAGGGAGGGAGCAGCAGCTGGGACTGAGCCGGTCCATGACCTGTGCTGTCTAAGCTGTGGCGGGCTGGGAATCCAGGAAGTCCTGATGGCAGGCTGCAGCAGAAGCCCCAAGGACAGGTGGCACTCAGGAGGCTGGCAGCAGCTCCCCTGGCCTTCTGGTGAAGGGCTGTGGGGGCAGGGCCTGCAGGCTCGTTCGGCCCTCACTGCTTCTGAGACCCAGGCCAGCTGGACCTCCAACATCCAGGTCTGAGGACCTCCATCCTGCCTTTCCCGGATGATGTCGGGCGACTCCCTCATACTGCGTTTCTTCTCTTCCGGCCTGCACAGGAGCTGCGGTATTCAGGTGAAGTTTCAGCAACTGGCTTTCTGGGTAAGAACGAAACAAGACGGATATGCCACCGTGGTTGATTTCAAGCTACCAAGAGGACATCCCTGAATGAGGACTTAGGAGGAGAGGTACAAAAACCATATGTGTTCCCTGGTGTATGTGCACCTCACACACAACCTTGAGAGCTGAGTGTCAGCCACAGGCAGCGAGTCACCAGGAAGAGATGATGAATGTGCTTTCTAATGTATTGTTCTAATGCAGTTCACTGAGAGTTTATATAATTTAGGTTAAAATAATGTCTGTTTAACAGCAGGCTCATGGAATTTTTGAAAGCACAGCAGTTGGCTCTGGCCTTCCAGCAGGAGTGGCCAGCTCACCTAGAGCCGCTGGATCTTGCCTCCGCCTCTCCTTGCTCCCGAGGGCATCTTGGCAGTGTCCTCTAATACCCTGCTTCCCAGCTCCCAGAGCTTCTGTGGTAGGGACGCAGCCAGATCTGACAGCGGACTTCCTTTTTCCTCCTGTCTGCAGTGGGGCACTGAGGATGCTCCAGCGCTTGGGGACACATTGGTGCTGGAATAGGAGCAGCATGGACAGAACTGAGAAGGACACAGCCTTGACCTACAGGGGACTTGAGGACCGATTGGCTAATTTCTCTCAAGAGTCCAGATTATCAGGAAAGGAATCCTTTGTAAGCAAAAGTCAAGTTTGCAAGCTTCCTGCTTCACTTTTCCTAATCATGGTGCCGTGATTTGCGAGGAAATGATGTGGATTGTTCAGGTGATAGGGTGGGTGATGTCCCTGGAAGGAGGAGGGAACAGATGTGGGAAAGGGACTGTAGTGTGGAAATGTATTTGTCAGAATAACATGCTACGGAATAACTACCACTTTGCACTGGTTTCTATGTCTGTGGTGACCAGCGGAATCTCCTGTGAGAGAACACAAGGTCTGCCTTTGCTATTCAGCTCGGCAGCAAATGGGGTTCCACATGACAATCGAGCACCTGGAATATGGCTGGTACATCTGGGAGCTGAGTTTTATGCAATTTCTAATAATTCAGTTTTGAACCTAAGTAGTTTTCTGTGGCTAGTGGCTTCCACGTGGGGTGGTGCAGCTCTGGGTCAGGGGTCAGCAAACCAGGCTGAGGTCAAATCTAGCCAGCACCTGCTTTGTGCAGCCCATGAGCTCAGAATGTTTTTTTCATTTTTAAGTGGCTGAAGAAAACATATATGCACAAAGAATATGAGAGAGATCCTGCATGTGACCTGCAAATCTCACTGGGCACCATGTGGTCCTTTATAAACAGTGAGTGCTGACCCTTCTTGAGACAGTCAATTAAATGCTTCTATAATGCAATGGTCAGGAAGAGGTCAGTACGCTATTCTTAGATTCCATAGTCCAGTCGTCTCTGTATTTTCTACATTACCCCAGGGTCACCAGGGAGACTGAAACTACTATAGGGAAGTCCTGGTACTGGTACCAGAAGACAGGAACTGAGCAGGAGGAAGCAGATACCAGACAACCCAACTGAGCAGGCACCAGAGAGCCAGGAGCAGGGGCGGAAGGATGTGAGGATGTGCCCCAGGGCTACTGCCAGGTCACTCTGAGCATGATGGCAGTGAGGCTGAGCACACAGACAGGAGCGTGCTGGCCTGCTTTTGGGGTTAAAGCAGTGACCTGAGAAGCCTCTGAGGTCATGGGCCCTGCTCCCAGCCTGCAGAGGAACATGGGGTTGGTGAGTGAGTTGAGAATCAAAATAAAACGGGAAGTCACAAAGATTTAGTGTCAGTCATAATGTGTGCTTAGCACTGCAGTGGGTGTTTGCAAAAATATTGTGCCTTCTGTTTACCTCTGTCATGAAACTATGCCACCATGGTCTCTCCCAAGACGTGGCACCTGAACAGTCCTACAGTCATAAAATGATGAATGATGTTAAATTCAATATTATGCTTATTTACAGTAAGGAACCTGGGGCTCACAACAGTGGACGGCAGTCCTGTTTGCTTCTGTTTGTGTCTGATGGGACATACTGTTAATAGGCTTCTTTCTGTGAAAAGGAGATTTGGGAAACCTGGAATGTTCATCAGATCCGGGGATAAGTGAATGGAGAAGCTTTGTAGAGATTCAAAGCTGGCCTGATGTCAAGGCATGGCCCACGTTCTCTCCCTATTCCAAATTGCCAGACTCCACATAGGTTTTAGGAAGGTCTGCACCTTCTGTGCAGACTTACTACTTGATTCCCAGCCCTTTCCTTCAGCCCCGTGACACCCAGGGACCTGTGACCACACAGGTTTAGCTGTGCCTGCGAGACTACTCTGGTGAGTGAATGTAGCCACTCACCACCCGGGCTGGCCCTCAGGACCCGCTGCCCCTGCTACTCTCTCTCCTCCATCTGCCAGTGGGGCTGACTCCTGGGCAACCGTGGGAGCACGTGCTAAAGATGGCAAACGTAGTGTACCTGCCACCATGCTGAGATGCAGCAGCAGGGAGCTGACCAGTGCAGAGCGAGAACACCGAGACTACAGGTGCTGTCACCGCAGCCAGCATCCCCAGCAAACCCAGGCCCGCACCCCAGCTTCCACATCAATGCCACAGATGCCAACAAAGGCTTGCTTCCTGCATCTGTGGGCATGACTGAATGCGGCTCTTTCATTCTGGAGGAAGTTGGTTTTGGAGAAGCATTTCATTTTCCAGACTATGCCTCCATGAGGCGGCCACGAGGGTAATTACCCACTACCCACTAATCTAACTGGCCAAGTGGTTACCTGGTGTCTTACTTTTTTACACCCTGTAGTGCTCGGTGTCGTGTTTTCAAGTTTACTTTATAGCATCCTCGTTAGTCACACTCGTAAATAACTAAGTGCCTCCGTGTTTGGGAGTTCGTCTTGGAACTTGGGGGTCACTCAACACCAATGCTGCTCGCTTTCTTTTGGTCAAGGCTTGGCAGGCCTTGACCAGTGTGGTAAGGAGAGTCAGACGCCCTGTCAGCCCCTGGGGCATTCCCCTAGGCAGTGTGGACAGAGGTGACTACCTGCTGGACTTTGATCTCATTGCGGGAACACTGCACCCCATCTCGGGAAAGCCTAAGGAATTGTTTTTCTGGTGCATCTCTTGCCTGGAGTTTCAGTTATCTTTCTTTTATGATACTCCATTACATTTACTTTGCTTCTGTGTTTCTCCCCATGATTGAACAAAGGAAAATTAAGAGAAGCAATAAAAACAAATTTTCAAATACCAACTATGTTTACAGCCTAGAATATTATGACAGAGTTCAGATAGCTCACTGCTTTGCATTTGCACTGTGCATATGAGTGAACCGAATGATGCTTAGGTTGTTTTCTTGGTTCTTTCTCCACAATGGGTCAGATAAATCACCATCTGATTGCCTATCACATTCTTGAGATGCACTGGGAATGGCTGACTGTAAAAGACCCTGGTTCAGACTCACTCGTGTGCAGACAATAAGCATTGTTTACCACTTTTATATTTATGCCAATGATTATAAAATAGCCAACAGCCAAAAGAGTCTTAGAAGAAGCAGCATCTTGCCTACAGAAGAAAATCTTTAACAAAAAAAACTCTCCATTTCTACTTGGTTATGCTGCTCCACAGCAAGGCGATGAAGGGAGAGATGTGACCATCCCCAGACCCCTAGCAGCTTTGCTATCAATTACCAAATAATAAGGCAGAGAATGCCAACATGCTTAATATTAAGAAAACATACTTGTGTTGGCTGCAAGTATTCTGTTGCTAAGTGCGTGTTTCAGAATCTGCAGGCTGACCCAGCTTCCTGCACAGATTCTCCTGTGTTTGATGTCCCCGCTTCACTGAAATACTGCTGGGGTCACTGATGTGTGCAGCACTTACCAGGCTTTTGCTCACTCGTCCCCTCATTGGATTTGGTATAATGCTTTCTTAAAAACTGAGGAAAATAATTTCTAAGACATGTAAAATAACTTGCTGATGTTTGGTTAAATAGCTAGAGCTTGAACTTCCATCTCATTTCTTCAAGTCTGAATCTTTACTTTTAGGCAACAATAATACTCTTCAGCAAATTCAAGCTTGGGGGCATGACTTTCTGGATCAAGGTTCTAATCTATGCATTTTTGCATGGCTTGATTGACTGATGGGTTGATTTTCTTTGTCATATGTGCACTGGCTGGCAGTTTGGTATCTTGAGTTCTGCAGGGTGTTTGATCTTTCATATGCAAGTTATTTTACGAAGCTCAATGAAGAAAACAAAGGAGGCCAGAGAGAGTGTTCCCCCAAACAGAACATAAGCAATGACAAAGCAGCCTCTGTGCGCATGGTAGCCAGGCTGTAAGAGGACTCTTGGGAACATGAAACCGGGGTCTTGTGGGGGTGTATGATGGATCCGCATTGCAGGGAACAGGCAGGCATCCCATGTGGTTGAGGCCTTGTGAGACTCTCTAGGAGTCACTTGATGGCTGCAGTGAGTAATTAACAGGGTTAGTCCCTGGAATGTCTGCACACTTTGCATTTTAAAATGATAATTTATCATTATAAGTAGTGTCTGATTCTCATGAGTGTTAGTTAAAATTTATTCCATACAAGTTTTATTAATTAAAAATGTCCAACTTCCATTGTAAGTTTAAACTCTTTTAGGGTCTCTTGGGGTAAAGACAAGTGCTGTGTGCTAGGAACCAATCTGTAGGTTCCATGCTGGTGAGGCCCAGGGGGAACCTGAGCCATCGGAAGAGGGCTTTACATCCGGGAATTTCTACAGGCAGAGGTGTGGCTGCTGGGGTGCGGCACTCCCTGGAAAGGAGATGGGGGAGCAGGATGCTCGGCGTGTGGGTTTCAGCCCCTGTTCTCTGGTCCTCTGCAAGTGAGGCTGATGACACGCGGGGCAGGGCAGTGCCTAAGAGGGACAGGGAGAGGCAGTGAGGCCCCCGTGAGGGTACATGCATGGAGGGCAGTAAGAGACGTCAGCTTTTTTTTATAAATAGGACTGCAGGAATCTGCAGGAGGAAGCAGCAACCTGGCTTCTCTCAACACCTGCTGCCAGTCAGGACTGTTACTTCACAGTAGAATGACGTCCAAAGCAAAACCCAGGGTGAACCTGCTGAGGACACACATGAGAAGACCGAATGGGCAGAGGGGATGGCAAGGCAGGGTGGGGAGGCTGTGGGGACAGGCTGGGTGGCACACGTCCATCTGCTCTTCCACAGGCCTGGCCCAGGGGTGGTGGGACAGCAGGCATGAGGCTGCTGCTCCTCAGTGCCTCCCCAGGACTGCCTGTGGGAGCTGCAGGTGGGTGGTGACCACAGGGTACAAATGCCACATCCTCAGGTGACCCCAGGGTGCAGACGCCTCCTTTCTAATTCATGCTTGGCCCTCCTGGCCAGAGACTGATCTTCCTTCAATCTCACACTTATTCCATATTTGTTCAGAATCTATCTAGCTAGGAGCAGAGGGCATGATTTTCTCTCAACACAGCATGTCATCTGATGAGGGACTGCTACACACCTGTAGCTACCACCTTTAATCCCTTGGATTCCCTTGGCTTCTCAGCTCTTCCCTCACACGTACCCACGCCTGGTGCGTGTTTGACATCCACACTCTCTGATAATGGCAACATGTGCACCCAGATGGTTACTGAGGCTCGCTATCAGCAAATAGGAACAGGCAGCTTCTGAATTTTAATGGACCTGGGTGGCTGAGGTCAGAGGCTGCCGGGTAACTGGTCTCTAGGTGGTCACCCTGGGCATAGAAATTTTCTTGTGCACACAGATTATCTGACAGTCAGAGTGTCTGGCAGAGGGTTTTTATTCAGTTCCAACTTCTCCTTTGAGGAGTCAGTTCTTTGGGAGCAGGGCCACATTAGATTTCGCATTCCCGGGAGCTGTGTGTGGAAACATGTCATGTGTGTTCCCAGGGTGACCTGTCCCCTCCCTTTGTGGCAGTGACCCAGCTTTCCCACCCTGCTGCAGCCTGGAGCATGGGGCATCCTGAGGCCAGTGTAGCCCACAAAACCACCTGTTCTCAAAAACATGGAAGGAGAACTGAACTTTGGGGGGTGGATTTCAAGAGATGTGCATGCGCCTGTGTGTGTGTGCATGCATGCACGTGTGCATACGTGTGCATATGCCTGTGTATGTCCATGTGTGTACACACGTGTGCATGTGCCTCTGTCTCTGTGTATGCACACGTGTGCATGCACCTATGGGTGTGCATGTGTGTGCGTGCGTGGTGGGGAAGTGAGTGTGAGGAAGGTGATGTGTGTAAATCAAGACTGGATAAAATGAAGGAGGCAGAAAGAATGGAGTGTGAGCAGAGCCCCAGCTGCCAGCGTCTCAGTCTGCCATCACTGACTGGCAGGTGGTACCTGGCATTTCTCCCAGGAGGGAACAGGGATCAGCACCAGCCCCTGGGTCATCCTCTCCCCTGGGTGGGAGGCCCCTGGTGGTCACAGCATCACTGATCTAGATTCATACAGCCTCAGCCAGGCTCTTTTACTACACTGATCTGCCCACGAATGCAAATGAGCTCATTTAAATATCGTGTGCTCAACAATTTCATGTCTTGTTCTAAGCTCAGAATAAAGCTATCCAGGTGCTCTTTTTTATAAATAGGACTGCAGGAATCTAAACAATCCTTTGCATTATTCATTGCAACAAAGGAAACAGTTACCTCTATAGATACAAATAATTATAACACTTTTTAAAGTAGGAAACTGCCAGAGGTAATTAGCACTTTAGAAACATTTTCTTTAGCAGATATATCAGCTTTGACTTGCAACCAGTTTCTTGGATGAAAGATTATTCTGAAACCCACTAAAAGTTATGTCGTTATTTTATGGCCATAGTGACTTTGTATTAACATGGATTGTTTTTAATTCAAATCTTTGGCAAACAATTTAAAAGGATTTGCAGCATACAGTGCTAATCTCATAGTTGAAATATTAAAACTCCATGCATGAAAGATTCATCCTTTTAATAAGATTGATCACACTAGACATTGCTTACCCTCCCCGATTAAAATTCACTTAGGTTGCAAACAATTTGTTAACAAATCTGTCTACGACAAATGCAAATTAGTATGCTAGATCTTCTGATCCAGTTAAAATGGGCAACAAAAAAATCAGTGGGAATTTCTGGTGCTAGGTCCACACCCTCCTGGCTGAAGGTTTGGTTGCTTGTTGCTTATCAGTGTTGCCTTGGGGAAGACACTGCTGGAGGAGCCCCCTAAGTGTCTTCTGAGTTCTGCATGAGGACAGCCGAACTGACACTGTCCTGGGAGCAGGTAGCTCATGTGAGTCGGCCATACGTGGTTCTGTTTCCCATGCTCCTCGGCTGTGACAATCCAGGGTTGCTGTCATGTGCAGGGGATCTTGTTGGGGAAGACTGAGATCCTGATGCCTTCTGCTGGGAGGTGCATTGTTTCCCTTGCTTGGAAGTTGCCTCCACAGAGGTCAAGTTTTGTCAGAACACAGAAAAATGTTAACAGCAATTCACCCTAAGATCGGGGGCATCTGGCGTGTTTTGCAGGCAGACCAAGGAACCAAGCACTGACTTTGGGTGTGATCGTGTTTTCCCAGTACTGGGTGGGGACATACGGCAATCAGGTTGAGGTTTAATGCTGTCTAGAAGAGCTCCCTCCACTCCTGCTGCTACCTGAGAAGCGACATACGGGGACAGCATCCTGCACAGCAGGGTCCACAGCAGTAGCAGCAGGGAGAGGGACGGAGTTCTTCAGATGTGGACTCCTCCACCGAGTGATTTCCACATGTCTTATGGCTCAACACCAGCAAGAGGCAACACCAACTGGAGACTCCCTCTCTTCAAAGGAGAGAAGGGGACGTGGCCCTCCACACAGGATACGTCTGCTCTGCCGGATGGAGGCCAGACTCCTTTGTAACCCTCACCAGCACGTGCCTTCCCAGGCAGAGGCTGGCGCTGCTGAAATGGAAACTAAGCAAAATCCCAGGGTCAAGCAACTTATTTCACTCCTTCAACTTTAAACTCTCTAATACCATCTCTCAGGAAGATATCTCATTTGAAAAAAATATGGCAAAGTCAAAGTACATCGGAAAATACATTGTCAACCCAAAGGCCAGAAGAAAAGACCATTCGAACATGTCCTGAACATACTCATTTAAGGGAAAGTCTATTTTCAGTGGGTTTGATGATGACGTCTAGTGACAGGTGGTGGAAAAACTGCAAAATGAGGCGATTCCAAATACATTTTAGAATCATGGTGTTATTATGAGAAACAAAACGAATACTTCAAATTTGCAATTTTTCTTAATAGAAAATATTTTTTCCACATACTCATTAAATGACTATTGAACAAATGTGAAAAATAAGTATTTAAGGGGATACCAGTTCACGAATGCATCTAGGTGGCTGCTGTCCCAGTGCCACCTGGGAAACCCATCAGAGAGTGCATTGTCCTACAACTGAGGTGGCCCTAACACCACTGCAGTCCACGTTTACTCTAAACCAAGCACAGCTGTGAATGCACGTAACTGCGCCCCTCCCTCTGGTGTCCTGTGGCTATGACCTGTGTCTGAGGACTCAGCACGCACGCCCAGTTCACCCAGCGCCTCCCCAGCCGGCACAACCGTCTCGTCCCCTGACTGTGCTAGATGTGTCTTTGCTGTCACCAGTTCCCCAAGGTCAGGAGTCATGTGTCACACAGAGGCTCTTTAATCTTTGGAAGGACTCCTTCCTGCACTCTGTCTTTCTGCAAAGTCCTTTAAGACACCTAGATGAGCCAGGGACTGCTCTAGACAGTAAGGACGCAGCAGTGGCCAGGGGGCAGGACACTTGTTCCTGTAGAACTTGCGTTTTATTGAGGGGGTGGATGACTGACAACAGACAGATGAATACGGAGAATGTGCTGCGTAGGAAACGAGAAAAGGGACCCAGGAAGCCAGGCTGAGACCACTGATGTTAGTGTACGTGTGCTGGAATTTTAGGCAGAGGACGGCGTCACCGACGGGGTGACTTTCAAGCAGCTGTCTGCAGGGAGTGGAGGGAGAGCACCAGGCACCTCAGGGAAGAGCTTTCCGGCAGAGGGAGAGCCTGACAGAGGCAGGAAGGCTGCGGAGCTCATGGGGAGAGGCCATGGTTGGGCGGGGTGCACGGTGGCCTGAGGAGCCGTGGTCGGGTTCCAGTCGCACTCTGCCGAAGGAGTCCCAGGATCTGATGAATTGTACATGGTGTGTGAGACGGAGCAGGGCTCTGTGCAGCCAGCTAGCTCACAGCTCACCAGCCTCTCTGCCCCTGTGCCTACCTTGACCACCATATCCACCTCTTCCCAAGTCACCATCAGAGACCAGCTCCTGCCTTGGGCTTGGCCTTCTGTCATTTACACAGCTCCTAAAATCACATTTCAGAGGCTTTTCCAGATAGACACTGATGGGTCTCTGGAGGGGTGTGCATATGCATTGGGACCTATGAGTTTTGGGATGTTTAAGCAGGGCCTGCAGAAGAATTTTAGCTGCCTGGAGACTCCCTGATTTGGAATAACACAGAAATCTGGTCAAGATAAAGTCTTAGCAAATACAAGAAGGAATCAAAACTTTTCGACTTGGACAGGTTAAAGTGTGAATTCGTAACGGGATTACACAGAGCTCTGGGATAGGCCCAGAAGGGAGGGAAGGCCTTCCAGTTTTTATGAGGATGTCTACTCTGTGAAACCAATCTCTGGGCATTTCTACATGATGCAGTGAACTGGATCCCAGTGGATGCTGGAGAAGTTTCAGAGTTCGCTGATGAGTGGCAGTGTATGCTGGGACACTCGGGGACTGGGATCAGTGCCTTTGGAGAACAGAAGTCGTATGATCTAGAGATGCTGAATAGCCACTGGAATTAATCCCCAAGGTACAGAATAGACCAGGAAGTTAGTTGGCCCAGATGATTAGGGAATTCAGCAATATAACCGATTCAGAAGTGTAGCATGAGGAGGCCATTCTTTCTTTCCTGGGTGATTGGACTGTAGGAGCGATTCTCACATCAAATTTGTGTCAAGTTCTGACTCTGAAATGAGCAAGGAACTTGGGCAGGGAGTGGTGTCTTATTTTACTTGGAGGGTCCTACTGAGTGGAGGAGCATTGGCATACAGAGTGGTCAGAGCGATAGTGGGCAGGTGGGTGGATGGAGGAGTGGGTGGACGGTGGGCTGGAGGAACGGATGGGGGATGGTACAGAGGAGCATGCCTGTAATCCCGGAGGCTGAGGCAGGGGAATCTCAAGTTCAAGACTCCTGGACAACTTAGTGAGACCCTGTCTTACAATAAAAAATGAAAAGGGCTGGGGTCAAGCTCAGTGGGGTTGTGCTTACCCAGCATGCAAGGGCACTGAGGTTGATCCCCAATAATGAAAGAAAGAGAGCCCCTAAATTTTACAGGTATGTTCTGCAGAACTTGCAGATGAAGAGTCATGTGTGGGTTTGCTTCACACCAACATGGAGGGAAGGAGGGGTATCATGCACCCGCCCTCACCAGTGTTTGGTGACTCTGGTTGCTAGGTGATGGGTGTGCCCATGTTTATATATGTTTGTCGTTTTCCTTGATAAATAAAGAAAGCATAAAAAACTGTAGTGGGCATTAAGATCAGAGAGCTGGCATAGCGACATGGTGTGATCTAAGTTAATCGCGTTAGGCTTGTTTCTAAATTCTTCATTCCTCTGATCTACGGCTCCCGGTGTGTGCCCCTTCACAGGGCAGGGGACAGCTTAGTGAAGGAAACATCTATTTTTACCTTAAACCTTATTTAAATAAAGGAAACCTTGAGCACATTCTTTTTCTTGCTTGCAGTAGAAATCTCTTTATATAAGACATCTTAAGCCTCATGCCTTGCACTTCAAAAGAACTCTGATTACTTGCAAACTTTAGTGTAAATCCTCTTGATGTGTTTAACTAAGATTTACTAAAATGAAACCGCAGGCCCCTTCCTTCCAACAAAAGGTGTGTCCCCAGCTTCTTATTTGTTCACCTTTCTGACAGAGCCTTGCTGTCTTCATTCTGCAGGACCCTGGTGTCTGTTTGGTGACTGAATGGGCTGCAGAATACCTGTTTCACGGGCTTTAATTCCTGCGTGGCCTCGCATGACTAGCCGCCTGCAGACTTCTGACTTCACACACAGAGATATGTCTAATTATGCTTTTGAACCTAATGCAATGTGTATAATTCTGTCCTCTGATTGCAAGCCAGATGCTTGAAATTTTTAATTGGCTATTATTCTTGCAAGTGAGCCTATTACAGTTTGAAGCTGAATGCAGCTGGAAGGTTTGTGTGAACACTAAAGGGAAGCACATTCCTGCCTGCTTCCAGGTGGCCTGGAGACTGTGTGATCAGTAGCTGTGATACTTCAGGCATGAATTGCATGCAGGTTTGTGTAAATGTATCATGGGAAAACTCCTACAATGCAGAACACATGGGACCCCAACTCGGAGCCCGAGCTGCTGACCCAGCTGGCTTTCCGTCCGAGGCTGTGGATTGATCTGGCTTAGTGGTCCAGGGTCTCTGCACATCCAGGGAAGACAGGTGGCCCCTTTGCAGACCCAGCCCAGCAGGGCAGGGCCTGGGCACGTCTCTCTGGAAGGCTGAGTCAGAACCACTTCCAGAGAGCGGTTTAGCAATATGTTCAAATTATTTTATTTTGACATGCTACCTTGAACACTTCTCTAAGTTTATTTTTAGGGGGGAATTGCTGGTCTAAATCA
Source organism: Sciurus vulgaris (assembly GCF_902686455.1). Lineage (NCBI taxonomy): Eukaryota > Metazoa > Chordata > Mammalia > Rodentia > Sciuridae > Sciurus > Sciurus vulgaris. The sequence continues at coordinate 135,779,264 of NC_136470.1, forward strand.
CACTAAGCTGTATAGTTAGCGGACAGCTGTCCATTGTGTGGGATGCAGAGAACAGAAGCAATCAGGATAACGGGGTATCTTTGCACTAGGAGAAGGAGTCCAGTTCCGGTTCATCTAGGGTCAGCAGAAGCACAAGGAAGCGGCTGTGTTGGTTGGGTGGTTCCAAAGCCAGTAGGATCTGGTATTGTGGGCAGTCATAGGCTTGCTGCCACCCACGGGCCCTGGGCTGCTCACTGCTGCAGCTACCAAAGCAGGCATGCTGCATCTTGTCTCCAGTCCTGTCTCCACTGACCACCTGCTGGAGAATGCCTGCCCTGCCTTCTCCCCCTGAACTCAGGTTCAACTCAGGCAAAATCTCTTTGCCGCCCTGAGTTCCGTCCCAGGCTTCGGTCTCCTCTGCTTCCACCTCTGCCTCTAATCTCACCTTCCTTTGTAACTTTCTATTTATGCATCTGCCTTCTCCAATGATTTGCAGTTATTCTGCAAGGGTGACTGTGCCTTGCTCCTATGTGTGTGCTGCAGTAGTATAGTAGCCGGTGCCCAGGTCTCTGTAAATTGTGCTTCCTGGAGTTGTGCTGTGCCCCAACTGTGCAACCGTACGTAGTGGTCTAGAATCCCAGTGATCTTCACTTTCATCAGATGTTTGTCTTTTCTCCATGTCTGAAAATACCTCCAGGGCCTGTTCTGTTTTTAAATGCTCACCACCCTCTCCTAACACAACACCCAGTGCCCAAGATACTGTTCTGCACAATCTTAAGGCAACGTTTTTAAAAAGTAACTACGTATTTTTATTACATAAGCTCAAACTGTTTAATCTGGGGCACCAAAGGCCCTCATAATTTTACTTTAAAAGGGAAGGAAAAAGAGGGCTATTCATGGAAACACACTGGTAATTATTTCCAAGAAAATTATTATTTTCTGAAAATAGTTTCTTTTTATTATTTTATCTGCTGGAAGTGAGTCTCCTGTGATCTGTATCCCCAATAACTTGGAGATGACTAAAGCAATTTGGAAAGTGAAAATGAGTTTGTTGGGATCTTCTGAGTTTCTTATGTCGTGATCTTTTAGATGTTTAGGGTAAATTGGCATTTAAGAAATCAAGGACTAGTCTAGAAAAATGAAGTCACTTTCATTTTTCTTGATTCTCAAAGAAATCTTATTATGGTCATTTTACAGGTGTGCAAAGTAAAGCTATCAGAGTTACCCTGGGTCACAAATGCTCTCCTCTGCACCACGCCCCAGAGCTGCCTGTCTTGGCTGATCCTCTTGGCGACACAGTGCACTCCCCCATAGCCTCTGGACCCACCTGGCTGGTCTTCATTCTTCCACACCATCTTGAGGTTGGGCATCCAATGGAAAGCCTTTGGCTTGGGCTACTTCTGCTACATTGATACCATTAAATATTACCTTCTTAGGTCCAAAGACGTACATTATTAGTATTATAGAGTTTGGTTTCTTAAATAAAAGTCATTCATTAAATACATTAAAAAGAAGTATTTCCCTAACTTGAATAAAAATTTTTCAATATCTTGACATAGGCATATGGATGGCCTACCAACTTTTTACTTGAGTCTCTAGGAATAAATCTGATCTGAAATCAACCTTGACACAATTTAATGGGAATAGATTGCTTTGTCTCCATTAACACATTCTTGCATTTTTTTTTTTTTTTTTTTTTTTTTTTTTGGTGCACATGGGAGACACTGAATTTCTAGAAATTGTGGGAGGGACATAGAAAAATGATTACAGTCTGAAGTGGAAAGCACGGTGCAGCTTCCACCCCAACCTCACATTTCTCTTGCTATTCCATCCTGCTGTCATATCTATAGGTACTGGGCCACCCAGCATTTTGCATTAACACTCCAGAGGGTTTTTTGATGGTCAGAAGGACGTGAGAACACTTTCAGAAATCCGTAGCACTTCCACGCCAGCCTCCGAAAGCAACAGGCGTCTCAGAATATTTTCTCCAGAGGTGCAAGTCTGCAGCGCTGTCGTGATTTCCTCAAAGGGATTGTAAGAGAAAGCCATCTGCAGTTGCAGAGATATTTTATTGTGAACTATTTCGGGTTCACATACAAGTGAAGAGGATAATAGAAGGAAACCTGGAGTGGAAAGGGCCACTCAGCCCTTGGTGCCCTCGGATCCCACTCCACCCTGCTCCAGAAGTGCCACCCTCTGGGTTCCATGTCCCCTGCCTTGCTTCTCACTTTCATGCGATGACTCTAGAACAATGAACTGAGATGTCCATGTTCCCAAAGGACACATAAATGGCCCCAGCCCTTACAGATCTTCCTGTAGCTTGCTCTTTTGTTTCTGCTCAAAACTATTTTTGAAAGCCATCCCTATTATTAACGTAGCTCTGGGCTCTCATTTCTGCAGCTGCATGGCCTCGCGTGGTACCGATAAGCTGTGATCGTTTCGCTTCCACAGTGGTGGGTGTTTCGGCCCCCTCACCTGCTGGGCACTACCAGCCGCACCCAGTGAACATCTGCCCGACGTCCACGGCTCCGCGTGGAAAGGTGCGTGGAAAGCTGCACTGAGCCCTGCGTCCACCCCTCCTATGAGCCATGCTGACACTTCTGTTTTCAAAATGGATACCTTTCCTGGATGCGTACCTTCACTGAACGCCAATCAGCTCATTTTGGAAACCACGAAGAAGGTTTTGATGCACACTATAAATACAGAGAGGAATGAATTGATCTATTATATACATATGTTTATCTATGTACATACACATATATGTAAATGTATCTATCTATCTATCTATACATAATAGGTGCCCATGTATGTGTATATTGTGTAGATACACAAAATCTTTTAAACATATAGATTATACATCCATACATGCACACATATATGTGTAATAGATACCCACAAGTGGGTTCAAAAAAACCATTGAAATTGTATATTTAGGCAAGTTGGAAAGTTGAGCTCCAAGTTTTTAGGGGTACAGGTTGGTGGTTTCATAGGTACCAAACATCAAGTCATTAATAACATCTGTACCATTTCTGTAGTTGCATTACCAAATTACTCTCTCTGTAGCAAAATGTATTTGAACAGTTTTTCCTCTGTAATACAAATGTGATTTTTTTGAAGGTGTGTATTTATTTATTTATTTATTTATTTATTTATTTATTGTTTTGATACAGGGATTGAACTCAGGGGCACCCAACCACTGAGTCACATCCCCAGCCCTATTTTGTATTTTATTTAGAGACAGGGTCTGAGTTGCTTAGTGCCTCACTTTTGCTGAGGCTGGCTTTGAACTCGCCATCCTCCTGCCTCAGCCTCCCCAAGCTTCTGGGATTACAAGGTAGGCCACCATGTCCTCCCAAATATAAATTTGAGAAAACAAATTTAATAATGACATGAACATGTGATTATGAAGGGGAGAAAGAAATATAGAGAGCTGGGAGCTGGTCTCAAGTTTGCTTGGAATGAAGAAGCACCCACCTGTTTGTTCCAGTTACTTCCGGGCAGACATGGGGAGCAGACAGGTACAGACTTGAGTGTGTTGCTCCTCGCATCCTGTGTGCACATGTGTGTGTGGAGTGGCAGGGGACACTGCAAACCATGAGGCCACGGTGGCCTTTCTGACGTTTGCTTCTCAGTTAGACAGGTGCACTGCCCGGGGCAGGATTTCTGACCCACCGAAGGCTGCAGCCCAGGGGCTTGGCCCGGCAGGCCTGGTGAGCAGGTGGAAACCCAGCAGAGGGGCTGTGGAAGCAGACGCGAGCCAGGAGGGCTGCCCAGAGCTCGGCTGCCTCCTTCTCCAAACTCGCCGTGTGCATGAGGAGGCTGGGCAGCCGTCCGCCTCTCCTTCCTGAGGAGGGACCACCTCAAGGCTTTGCAGGGGCCTGCAGGAGCGGCACAGGCTAGGGGCTCCTCCTGAATTGTCACGCTTCAGGGCCAGGCAAGTGGCATTCCTGAGGGACAGGTGCCCCGTCCCCTCCCCCGTTAGTGCTGATGGAGGGCTCATCCCATCATCTGGGGCTGGGCGTTGGTGAGGCTGTAAGCAACTTAGTAAGACCCTGTCTCAAAATAATAAAAGGTGATGTGGCTCAGTGATTGAGTGCCCCAAGTTCAATACAAAAAAAAAAAAAAAAAAAATTAAATTTGTCACCTTTCTAGAAAAGTGGAATTAATCAGTGGAAGACAGAAGTTTGAAAAGCAATAGGGCCAGTTACCAGAGACCAGAGAGGAAACTTGCCTAGTGATTATGAACAGGGGGCAGTGCCCCAGGCCCTTGGCTACAGAAGGAGGAGCCACGTGGCCCACATGCCAGCTGACAGGTGTGTAGAGCCGAGAGGCACAAGTGAGAGGCATCAGGCCTTGTCACCAACCATACCAGGAGCTCTCCAAGGGAGTCCATGTGCCCCGTGGGCGTGGCAGGCAGGTCCCACGCCACTTTAGTTATATGTGATCATTACACCATAGAATTGTAGGGAAAGTCAAGGTACAGGGGAGAGAAATGGAAGAAACTGTTACGCGCAGCGATCAGCACTTCAGGATGAACTCCACTGCTGTGTATAACTAAAGTGTATCAACAAAAACATAAGAAGGGAAAAAACAAATTATAGAATTGCTATGTGTGGAATTGAGAAGATATCAGAATTTGAGAAGAAACTATTGCTTTGCTACAACATATGATTTACTAGTGGAAACTTCCAAGACCTGCCAGGAGTATATGGCCTTTGCATAGACTGAAAATACCACATGAATAATACATAAATGAAAATCATAGTCCTGAGCTGTACTTCTAATGCTGACAGTGTTTACCTGGCAATCCTGGTCAAGTGGTAATTACACAGTGGTCCGCACTCGTCTTAAAAATTAGTGGAACATATTATTTACACAGGATAGTAGGATTCATGGTGACACATTCAAACATGCACATGACATAATTCAATTTCACTCCTCAGCACCTCCCTTCCCTCCTCTCCTCCCTCCCAGAGCCCTTTCCTCCACTCTGCCACTCTGTTTCCCTTCTGCTTTCATGAGATTCCTGTTTTTTTTTTTTTTTTTTTTCCTCCTCTGACTTCCACATATGAAAGAAAACATACTCCCCACCCCCAGTACTAAGAAATGAACCCAGGGCTTTGCGCATGCTAGGAAAGTGCTCTACCACTGAGCTATACCCCCAGCCCTTTTTAAAATTTAAGACAGAGTTTTACTAAGTTGCTTAAGTCCTCATTAACTTGCTGAGGCTGACCTCAAACTTGCCCTCCTCCTGCCTCAGCCTCCATTGTGCTCTTTAACAGCAACAAAACATAAGTATGCTTCTTGGGCAAATATAAAATGTTTGAGGATGATGGGAAGCAAAAAGAAAGGGAATCTCTCCTAAACTAGAGAAGCCCACAGAATTTTCTTGATGTTCCAAACTTTAGTATCAGGCGACTTTCTGCCATTCTTTTGTAATGGTGAGAAACACAAGTCCCAGTTGGGACCCAGCAGGGCTGGGAGGAGCCCAGGGAGGGGCAGGAGCACAGCCAGAGTGGAGGCCTCAGCTCAGGAGGCTCTGGTTTCAGAGCTGAGCACGCCAGCTTCCCGAGCCCTGGCCGCCAGTGTGCTAGGCAGGTCATCCTAGTGAGCAAAGATTCCTATGACCCCCACGTGTTCTGTGTGAGAGCTGTCTGTGCGCCTCTGTCAAGACCAGCACTGACAACTCATTGATTAAAGCAAGCTATCAGGAAACTATAGCTGTAATTGTGGTTGGAACTGGGATAGTCTACACAGGTAACCAGCTGCTTTTCAATATGCAATTGACACACAAAGACAACCTCATAAAAATCATAAGAATAAGGGAGGGAACATCAAAGATGGCAATTTGGTTCTAAGGTAAATATTCTAAATGTTTGCTATGGTGCCAAAAGATTGCAACTTAGCAACAGATATCAGGGTCAATAGAATTTTTTTTTTTTTTTAAGGGCATGAAACATACAACTTGTTTTCAAGGAAACAAGGAAGTTCGGATACAGTAGCAAGGCTAATTACTTAAGGAACCTCAATAGCATAAGCCAAGAGATTGTCTGAAATGCCCTGCATGTATTGGAGGTCCATGAGTGTTTCCAAAGAAACCCTCCTTCCTCCAAGAAGAAGAAAAAATCATGAGAAGGGCATTTCATATCATTGTCACTTTAAAACCAGATTCTCAGATGGGACCAAGGGCAGTTGGTGTGGCAGAAATAGCTTCAAGTTTTCTTTTCTACGTCAGCCTCTTTTGTTTATTTTCGAGTCTTGGAAGGCACTTTCTGTCTATGGTAAGTGGGCAGCGGGCCTGTGGGATATTGGGACTAAGGGCTGTCACTGTGTGGCTGTCACCAAAGCTTTCCCCGTGCTCCACAGACTCCACTTGCTCCAAAGTCATGGGCGGGACGTGACCACCAAATTCCCAGGGGGAGGAGGCTGCTGGTCCAGCGCCGTGCTGAGGACACACCTCGCTGCAGAGAAGCTCACCAAGCTTGTGATGCCGATAGCGTGGTTTCAACAGAGCACTGGAGCCACACCCAGGCCCAGCAGCAGGGAAACGGGTGCTGTCACTCGTGGTGGAACAGTCATTAAGCTTAACTTTGTTAAAAGCCCAATGAGATTCCAGTACTGATATTTCTATTTCCTGAGAATTTTTTTCATTTTAATGTGTTTGAAGTTAAGGTCTGTGTAAGGGCCATGTCAAAGGAGTGCACAGGTCATGCAGGGGAGTCCCTGGGCAGGCGGAGCAGGACAGCACCACACCAAGACCCAGTGGTGGCGGCCTGAGGGTGGCGAGCACATCCTTGAGAGTCGATGGTATACACACACTTGAACTTCGTCAGTGTGGATTTCAGGGATTTCCTAATGACCGTACGCTGGGGCTTCGAGAGACGTCGTGGTGTGCTGAGGGACACCTGCCATGTCCCAACCAGAAGATTTAAAGATGGTAGAACCCATCATGGTCTTGGAGTTGGCCAGGGTATCTGCAAGGCCAGGAGAACAGACCTGACTGATCCTGCGTCATCAGGATCTAGCTCAGGCACTAAACCCTCCTGTCAAGCCTTCCAGATTGCAAAAGAGAGAAGCTATTTAATATATGGTGTGAGTGATTCAGTGGGAGAAAGAAGTAGTACAAGTTCAGCCACAGAGGAGATGCAAGCCAAAGCCCGACCTTCTCCCACGTGCTTAGGGTTTAACTGATCATCCAGCTATGAGTGAGGCAGAGCCGGCTGCTGAGGAGAATGGCATGCTTCTGCTGAGCTGCACACGCTGCCCAGGGTCCACGGGCTCCTGGAGACTGAGTCTAGAAGAGTAAGAAGCCCTCAGCCTCAACTGGAAGGAATGTGTGTGATTAAATAGATAAACGGTGTGTTGGGGAAAGAAGACCATTTGGTTAGTACTTGGAAATGGACTGTGCTTTTCCCCCAGAGAGTCTGTCAGGCAAAGTTGCCCCTTGCACTGGATGGCATCTGTTGACATCTACACCTCCAAGGGATGTGGCAGACCTTTGCCCCATCATCTGTCAGTCCCTCCTCAGTGATAACCATCCGTTGTGATTATAAATAGGTCTGCTGTGAACATCCTGACCTACATATCTTTCTGTAACTGATCATTTCTTTAGGCAAAATGTGACTGAGCTTGAGGAAGGAAGATTTTGAAAACATGCAGGCAGGAGCTCCACATGGCTCCTTTCCCTGTGTTTCGGAGGAAGGACGCTCCTGGATTTCCACATAAGGAATCTGCTCAGCTCTTTGGTTGATTGCTTGGGGAAGGAGAAAACAGACCAATTTCATTTCCTTTTCCTTTGACATTTATCCAAGTTCAACGATGAGATCATTTTAATCTCCCTAACCTTTTCGTTCCTTTGCAACCTGATGCAATTTTTCTCTCAGTACAAGGAAATATTGGGGATTCTTCTTTCACTTCTTTTTAGTGTTAATGGGTGGAACTGCTGCCCTTTGAATAAGACAATTATTCCCTAAAAGATAAAATGAGTTTACTTCCCCTGTGATTCTGCTAGTAATTATATAACAAAATTTTAGAATGCAAGGGAGATAGAAAATAGAAAGAGCTGTTGGCAGAGGTATTGGGTTGATCTTTTTATGTAGATCTAATTTGGGATGTCAATTGAATTTTTGGAAATCATTGCTTATTTCCCTTGAGAATTATTTATTGCTCTGTGTAATTTGAATATATAATACATAGTTTGTTCACTTCTGCATTATAGCTTGATTGAGAAAAACTATTTCTATCAGGCAAAGATTAAAAATATTTTTGAATCAGTTTTCTACCCTTCCAGTATTGCTATAGAGAAAATATACAGATGCAAAATGAGCACATAATGAATGTTAGATTTATTCTGGTTTAATTCTTTCCTGACATTGAAGAGCCAGCAGAGCCATCGTGGGAGGTACTTAGGGGGGTGAGCTTGCCGTGGCTTTGGCAAGCTCAACTAGTCTCTCCAGTACTCGGTTTTAAATGAATAAAATCATGTCATCAGCAAAAGTGACCTCCTTTCCCTCCCTCCCTCCCTCTCTCCCTCCGATTCTTGTCCTTCCCCTCCTCCCCTTCCTCCTGCTCTTCCTCCTCCTCTTCCTGCTCCTCCCCCTCTTCCTGTTCTTTTTCCTCCTCCTCTTCCTGCTCTTCTTCCTCCTCCTCTTCCTGCTCTTCTTCCTCCTCCTCTTCCTGCTCCTCCTCCCCCTCTTTCTGCTCCTCCTCCCCCTCTTCCTCCTCTGCTTGTCTTTTTCCTCCTGCTCCTCTTCCTCCTCCTGCTCCTGCCTCTTAGGAGACAGTACCTTGGCTTCACAATGAGACAAACATTGTCTGACACCCTCATTCTGCCATGTGGTGATGCTGGCAGCTTCCCTAAGCCTTCTGGCCCCTGTTTCCTCTGTGGTAATGTGGCAGTGATCCATACTTCCAGGGCGATTTTGAAGACAGGGACAGTGTCTGCAGAGCAGCTGGTGTGGCACGGGCACACGTTAGGCCCTCAGTTCATGTGAAGAGCAAGGTCGGAACACGAGAGAGCGGCATCGCCCTGAGCGCAGACGGAGAGCGCTGCACATCCTGTGGTCTGTCCTGACACTGACACTGCTCCCTTCCTGCTGCCAGGACTTGAAGACCGTTTGCCTCCAGACCTCCATGAATGGTAGTAAGTCCATTAACTTGCATTCCCATGAGACCTCCTATTAGGAATGGCTGTCTCAAAGTAGACTTAAGCCAGGGCCTTGTGGGTAAGCTGGCAAGTATCTTAAAGACCAGATTTGGACTCCTGGGCCACTCAATGGACTGTTGTCCCTCTCTCCCTGATCTCCAGCTTTACAAAGCAATCAGTTATAAATCTTTTGGTTGGGAAGCTAAAGATGGATTCCTCCCACCTCACCCTAGGACAACCCCTGGACAACCATCCTCCTGGGGAATATGCAGTTCAAGCCTTAGAACTCACCCCTTCACAAAGGCTCTGCTCTGTATTCTCAGCTTCAGCTTGTTCTTGGACCCATTTCCCCACTGTTTCCGTTTATATGGAAGCACTTATACAACTATCTTAGCACCTGACAAGTTGTCGTAGGCACAGGATAAATATCAGGTGCATAAGTGATTGCAATTGAATGGTGTGCATGTGCTCTTTGGTAAAAGCACACATAGCTATAAAAAGTCATTTAATTACCCATGTTTTCTCTCCCCGTATTTCTTCTTTGTACATCAACTCATGATACTCCCGGATGTTGATTAATTGAATGTAAAAATCCTGCGTACTATTATATTTTTAAATCCAAAGAGGTAATATAGAAGGTGTTTTAAAGGTAGGCACCATGGCACATGTCAGTGGTCTCAGCCTCTCAGGTGGCTGAAGCAGGAGAATGTCATGAGGCAGGAGGAAGATTCAAGATGGTAGGTGAGAGGAAGGCCAGATTCCTAGCATCTCCATGGCTTAGAATTCAACGGCAGGAGCACTGATTCTCAGTGACGTGGGTGAAAGAGGGATTTCAAAAAACTCAATATTGGACAGTCAGAGTGCCTGAGAGACTCAGAAGTTTGGATTTATCGAATGAAGAAGAAAGAGAACACTGGAGTCAAGCTGGTTGTGGCAGCAGTAGCCACACTGGTTCAGCCCAGAGAGAGGGAGAAAACAGAAAGAAACACAGATTTAGTAAAGAGAGACCTGCAAGCAGGAAAGCAGCCTGGACACAGCTGATCCAGAGGCCGCACTGCCCACTGGAGCTTGAAAAGCGCTCAGTTTACCAACTAGCTGTGGAGAGCTGAGGCGGAGCGTCTTGAGGCAGCCACACTGCAGCTCCTGCTGCAGAGCCAAGAGGGTCGCAGAACACATTGCCACACTGTCCTGGTAAAAGCCTATGATGTGCCTCTGGTGTACCTAGAAAAATTAGAGTGAAACAGACCAGAGAACATGGGAACCAGAGAGATTCAAGTCGGGAAAGTGAAGGGACATCCACCTCATTAGGTTTAAAGCTGCCAGAGTGGGTGTGAACACACTCAGGAACTGAGCCTGGGAAGGCTGTGTGTGTGGTCAGGTGGAAGAGACGGGCCCTCTTGTCCAAGGAATAGGGCGCTGGGGAGGCTTCTTGTGGGACGTCTGGGGTGGGTTGATCTAAGCTCTCCAGAGCAGACGCCACCCAAAACTCAGTCTCCCAAGGCCTAGGTTTTACCCGAGCCCCAGGCCACTGGAGCCCCCTCCTGGTACACTCGGGACAGGGTCCACCCCGGAGGTGCTATACGATCTGTCTATGTGGCTCAAAAACTCCAGTTCGACAAGTACTCCCACATCCATCACTACCTCACCCTGGGGAGAAGGAGGACTGCGACTATTTTCGACCAGCCTCAGTCTGAGGCCACGCCAACTGGCAGCTTCAGAGAGCAAACAAAAAAGAAGGGCTTAACCATACCCAGTCCGTGCTCTCACTCTCAGTCCGTAGCTCAAGAAGACAGGGAAGAAGACGTCGGGCAGAGACAGTCACCATCCATTCTCATGGACTATTTTAACCACCTCAATGGAGACAATTCCCTCATTTATCATTAAGAATCTTTATCTTTTTTTCCATTTGTTTGTTTGTGTGTGTGTTTGTATGTGCATGTGTGTGTGTGTTCTTACTGTGCCTATTGGTTCAGGGATACAGAGAGACCTCTGTGTGTGTGTGTGTATACATTTCAACATATATGTTTGTTTCTTTTTTTCCTCTCATGTTGATCTTTTTTTTTTTTTTTTGCGGTGCTGGGGATTGAACCCAGGGCCTTGTGCTTACGAGGCAAGCACTCTACCAACTGAGCTATCTCCCCTGCCCTGTTAATCATTTTTTAAGGTAGCTATTTTTCCTTGCATTTCTTCTGAGAGGTAGTATTTTATATTTTGATTTTTTTTGTATTGTTCATTTGTTTGTTTCTCTTGTTCCTCTTTTTTCTTGCTAACAGCCAAATTCCATTATTCTCTTTCTTTCTCCCTTTACTTTGTTCTCTTATTTTTTTCCTTCCTTCCTTTGAACCATCACCTGCTATACTTCTTTTCATTTTCTGTTCACTTTTTGAAATTGCAACTCTTCTATCTTTCTAGAACATATTCTTTTCTCTTAATTAACTCTATGTTTGCCATGTTTAGAATTAATTGGTTTATATACTTCTGTCCCCACCATTAATGCTGATGCAATTATCGCTATTGTGTTTAAAGGAAATAGTTGGCACCTGCTGTTTGCTTAAAGCCAGATCTAGTTCATGGCTATTATTTTTACTGATGACAATCACTGCTTATACCACTCCTGTTTTTGTGGTAGTTAATGAGGGTAGATGTCGTAGCAAGAACTGGTAATTTTTATTAAGCTCCGTACTGTTTGCATTGGTCGTTCTATTGTTTTTCCCTATTCTGTGAGGGGACTGGAAACCTCCAGGGACCTACAGATTCATTTGCTTGTTGGGCTAAAGTCATAGAAGACAATGCACCTTGCTCCAGACACACAATTAATGACACTCTTTAATACAAGAATAAAAGACAAAAACCCAAACTAACAACCAGACCCCAAGTGAAACAGCTAGAGGTGGGCCCCAGTCCCACTTATGGACACCCCCTGCTCTATCAAAACCAGAAATTAACACAAGGTTCTTGATACCGACGTCTGTGAGGGGGTTTCAATCTGAACACTTTGGCAAATGAAGACTGTGTTCTAAAAAGATCTACATATAAAAGTAGAAGAGAAATCCCTCCCAACAAATAAAATTCAACACAGGAACACAAGGAATGTGAAAAAACAAGCTAACACAACACTTTCTAAAGTCCATAATTCACCAGCAACTGATTCTAAAGATATTGAAGTGTAGGAAATATCAGATAAAGAATTCAAAAGAATCATTATAAAAATGGTCAATAAATTCCAAGAGAACACAGAAAAACAACTGAATAAATTAAGGAAGTTAGTATAGGATATGGACTAGAAATACAATAAGAAAATAGAAATATTGAAAAAGAACCAAACAGATCTTAGAAATGATAGACACAATAAATCAAATAAAATGTTCTGTCAAAAGTCTCTCTAATGGAGTAGAACATGCTGAAGACAGAATGTCAGAACTGGAAGACAAAGTATCCAGCCTTCAACATTCAAATAGCACTAAAAAAAAAAAAAAAAGAAGAAGAAGAAAAAAGAAAAAAGAAAAAAAGTAACCACAATCAGAATATACAAGAACTCTGAGACAACATTAAGAGAACAATTTTAAGAATCATTATAATTGAGGAGGGTTGTAAGGTTCAGGCTAAGGAATTGATAATCTCTTCAGGGAATTGATAACAGAAAATTTCCAAAATCTTGAGAATGAGATGGATATCCAGATGCAGGATGCATGCAGAACCCCAAATAGACAAGATCAAAAAGAGTCTCTCTACCACACATTATAAATAACATACCTAACATACAGAATGAGGGTAGAATTTTAAAAACCTTAAGAGAAAAATGTTGGGTCATGTTTACAGAGGTGTTTTAGTCAGAATTTTTTGCTGCTGTGACTAAAAGATCTGACAAGAACAATTGTAAGAGAGGAAAAGTTTTATTTGAAGCCTCACGGTTTCAGAAGTCTCTGTCCGTAGAAGGATGGCTCCATTCTCTGGGGCTCCAGCTGAGGCAGAACATCATGGCAGAAGAGTGTGGCAGAAGGAAAGAACTCACATGATGATCAGAAAGCAGAGAGAGAGAGAGGCTCCACTTGCCAGATACAAATAAATACCCCAAAGGCACACTCCTATTGACTCACCTCCTTAGTGGCTCGTGAAATCTTCTCAAAAACAGACAAGAATTTAGACCACAAAGCAACTCTCAGCAAATACAAAAAAAGGTTAATGTAATTCCTTGCCTCTTATCAGATGATAATGGAATGAAGTTAAACATTAACATGACCAAACACTACAGAAATTTATAAACACAGAGATTGAACAACACACCTTTGATGAGTGGATGATAGGAGAAATCAAGGGAGAAAATAAAACATTCCTAGACTGAAATGAGAAGAGTGATACAATATATCAGAACCTCTGGGACACTATAAAGGCATTTATTTCTTTTTTAAATACTTTTTTTAGTTGTCAATGGATCCTTTATTTTATTTATTTATTTACATGCGGTGCTGAGGATCGAACCCAGGACCTCGCACATGCCAGGCAAGCACTCCACCACTGAGCCACAACTCCAGCCCTATAAAGGCATTTCGAAGAGGAAAGTTTATCGCTATAAGTTGCCTACATAAGAAAATTAGAAAGATTCCAAATAAACAACCTAATGAGGTCTTTGAAAAAGAGCAACCTGATCTAAAGTATCAGGTTACAAAATCCACATACAAAAATCAGTAGCTTTCCTATATAACAACAAATCTGTTGAGAAAGAAATCAGAAAAACAATTCCATTCATGATAGCCTCCAAAAAAACAAAAACAAAAACAAGAACCAAACCAAAACAAAACCCTAGAAGTAACTCTGACCAGAGAGGTGAAAGACCTCTACAACGAAAACTGTAGAATGCTGAAGAAAGACATTGAGAAGACCTCAGAAAATGGAAAGCCCTCCAACGTTCCTGGATAGGCAGAATTAATATTGTTAAAATGACCATACTATCAAAAAAATACAGATTCAAAGCAATTGCCATCAAAACACCAATGCGCTCTTCACAGATCTGGAAAACAAACAGTCCTAAAATTTATTTGAAAGAATAAAAGACCCAGAATAAGCCAATGCAGTCCTAAACCAAAAAAGCAATCCTAGAGGCGTCACAATACCTGACTTCAAATTAAGCTATAGTGCTAAAGTAACAAAACTGCATGATACTGGCATAAAAACAGACATACTAACCAATGGTACAGAGTAGAAGACACAGAGACAAAACCACACATCCATAGTCATCTGATTCTAGACAAAGATGCCAAAACATCCACTGGAAAAAATATAACTTTCTTAACAAATGGTACTGAGAAAACTGGTTATCCATATGAAAAAGAATGAGACTTATCTCTCACCCTGCACAAAATAAACTCAAAATGGATCAAAGACCTTGGAATTAGATCAGAAATTACACAACTCCTAGAAGAAAACACAGTGTCAATACTCCAGCATATAGACACAGGTAATGAATTTCTCAGTAGGACACTTAAAGTTCAGGAAACAATGCCAAGAGTTAATAAATGGGATGGCATTAAATTTAAGAGCTTCTGCACAGCAAAGGAAACAATCAGGAATGTGAAGAGAGAACCTACAGAATGGGAGAAAAATCTTTGCTAGCTACTTTTCTGGCAGAGGGTTAATATCCAGAATACGTAAAGAACTAAAGAAAATCTTAACATCAAAAAAGTCTGATAACCCAAGCAATACATAGGCAAACAAACTAAACAGATACTTCTCAAAAGAAGAAATACAAATGGCCAACAACTACAAGACAAATTGTTCAGCATCATTAGCAATTAGGACAATGCAAATCAGAACTTCACTTCACTCCAGTCAGAATGGCAACTACCAAGAGTACAAATAATAACAAATGCTGGAGAGGATGTGGAGTAAAAGGAACACTTTTACACTGTTGGTTGGATCGTAAATTTGTACAACCACTATGGAAATCGATATGGAGGCTCCTCAAAAGACTAGGCAAGGAGCCACCATATGACCCAAATATACCACCCTCGGTATTTATCCTGAAGAATTAAAATCATCATACTACAGTGATACACAGATACCCATGGTTATAGCAGCACAATTCACAATAGCCAAGCTATGGAACCAGCCTAGGTACCAATCAATGGATGAATGGATAAAGGAAATGTTGTCTATATGCACAATGATGTTTTATTCAGTCATAAAGAAAAATGAAATCATGTCACTTGCAGGAAAATGGATGGAACTAGAGACCACTATGTTAAGTGAAATAAGTTAATCTTAGAAGGTCAAGGGCCATACGTTTTCTCTCATATGTGGAAACTAGGGAGGAAAAAGGAAAAGAAATGTGGGGGTGGATTTCTGGAAAGGACCCAGGGATTGGGAGGTGTGGTGGAATGGGGGAAGCAATGCTGGATACGCTATATTGTCCTATTATGTGCATGTACAAACGTGTAGCAACAAATCCCATCAGCATGTACAACTGTAATGCACCAATAAAAAGATGTGTGGGGAAAATGAATTTCATGTTCAAGGCCAACCTCAGCAAGAGCCTGTCTCAAAATGAAAATTCAAAAGGGCTGGGATGTAGCTCAGGGGCAGAGCAGTTGCCTAGCGTGTGTGAAGCCCTGGGTCAATCCCAGTACTGGGGGTGTAGGGAGCTAACAGACGCATAAATGCAGTCTCCTTGCAAAAGTTTTGATTTATATAATATCTCAGCAACATCCTCCAGATACTTTTCACGCTTAACCCCTCTGTTCTCCAAAAATCAGCAGGGTTGATAATGTGGTGAGCAGCTTTCCAATATCTTCCCTACAAAATTACCTACACATATAAACATATGCAGATGAACAGGTTTTTAAAGTAAAATGCACCTCACTGTATCTATTCACTGTTTCTCAAAACTCTTTCTCTATACACTATGACCACCTTTTTAAATGGCATAGACTAATCCAAAGTACAGCTCCCTGTAATTCACCCGATCACTTAACTCTTGGTAAGCACTTGTACTTTCCCCAGTATTAGCCCTATTGCAGTAGTAAGTGTCAGTGTTACTCATACGTGTGTTTCAGTAGGACATTCCCAGAGGGAAAGAGCACAGGCTGCAACTGTTTCCCGAAGTCGTCCCTCGTTGTCTGTGGTATTGCCCATGATGACCCAGGAAGCCCTAGGTAGGCTTTCTCCCTCTGAGGAGGATGATGGGCTTCATGTCCCTTCCCAAGGGTGACCGAGTACACGTGAGGAGTGAGGGGGGCTGCACAGGACATCAGCTCCTGTCCACCAGACTGACCCTGAGGGTCTCTGTGGCTACACTCCTGAGTCTGACTCGGTGGTCCCACGTAGGAAGACAGGTTCACAATGGCACAGGGACTGGCCTGGCGGAGGAGAGCTCCTGAGAATGTTCCACTGTTCATCAGGACACACTGAGCAGCTGGTGGTAAGCCAAAGTTCCAAAGAACATACCCTAAGAGTACTGCACCATTAAAACAGAACAGAAAGGGCCTCTACATCACTTGGTCAGGGGCGACCTGGGCCGGGGTTCTGCTGGCTTCTGACCCTGCACCCTGCGCAGCAGCCTCTGTTCCACACATCAGCTCCACCCCTAAGAACCCAGCAATGGCCGTGCCGAGGAAGGACCTGCAGGAAACCTGAGGCCCAGAGGGGTCTTCCTCCAACTTGTGCTCCACTCCCTCGGAGCGCCAGGAACGGGGGCAACGTGCCCACAGCTGGGCTACTTACTTTCATAGGCCCTCTTTGTTTAAAAATAAATTCAAAGCAGGCGTCAGAACTGGACCTGAACCCCATGCTGTCCTCTCAGCGTTTCGCATGGCACTACCCAGTTGGTTTCTGGTCTTACATTGGTGGGGCCCAGGGACAGCATGATTCTTGCCAAATGCCAGCTTCCCCCTCTTCTGTCCCCTCTCACCCCTTTCCTGCGCTGCCAGTGCCCTGTGCCCAGGAGAGCCACCTGCCTCTTGTCTCCTCCCTCTTGCTTCCATGTCCCATTCCCTCTGTCATCTCCTTGCTGACACCCACCCTGTGCCCATCATCGCACCCTTGATGCAGGAAGAAAGCACAATTCCTGCTCCTAGGAATTTCAACCAAGTGGAATTTTCTAGAATTTATTTGAGTAAGTTAGGCTTACTGTGGATCAAGTGATACGGAAAATAAAGTCTAATTAATTTGTCATGCATCCTATATAGTATCTGCAATGAAGCAGGATCTTTAAAGAACTAAGACATCAGCCACAGGGTCCAGGTTAGTGCAGGGCAACTCCTCTTGTCCTGGAGGTGAGGGGCACTTTTATACCAGGAAGACGACTCTACCCCACTGATGACCCCTGTAGGAAACACTAGTAGGCACTTTTCTTAGGTGGGCTCCTATCGCTATCACACTGGCCTGCATGGGACAGTAAACATGATCTTTTGTATTTACAGCTCCAATCTTGATTCCACGTGTTGATTTACCTTCCCCTCACACATGGAGAGTTCACAGCAGCAGCTGTGCGAAACAGGACACGCTCCTCAGAACAGGACTCAGGTCTCAGTCTCAGTCACACACCCCCTCTTCACACCCAAGGAAGAAGGCAGCACCGAGGGTGAGCCATGTGCTGTGGGGTTCTGCCTGACCTGCTCTGCCCTGCAGGATTTCCACTCTGTGCAGCAGAGAGCACCCTAGGTGGCTGTGCATGACCACTTTGTCCCTGGTCCACTCTTCAGGAGTCCAGACTGCTGTGGCCACAGTGCCAGCTGCCAAGAAGCAACTCCATGTCCCTTCGTCCTTGCCACTGGAATCTGATTCACTGGGGTTTCAATATGTCCGGTGAAACTTTTTCTCCTCCAGACTCCCTTGTAGCTGGGGTCACCATGTGACCCAGATCTGGCCTGTGAGATGCCAGAAGCCACTGTCATCACCTTCCCCAGCTGGAATCTCTACAGAAGCTGTGAAGACAAAGCCAGGCAGAGGAAGCAGCAGCAGGAGGAGAGGACCGTGCCTCTGCTGGGGCTGCTGAGCGGACGTTGGCTCCCTGCATCTGTATGACACAAACCCAGGTGTCCAATCTGCACTTCTGGCGCTTGCTGCAGAAAGCAGGTCTGACATAACCACGTTCCAAGCAGTGCCTTCTCTTGGCACTAGACAACTGTATTTCTGAGAGTTCAAATGTCACGAAACCCAAAGCCATGGAACTCACAGAAGAGAGCACAGGGCAGGGCTTCTTGCCCTTGCTTGGTCTTGGCAGTGATTTCTGGGTGTGACCCTAAAGCACAGGTGTAAAGGGCAAAGGCACATACGGGGACTGCGTCAAACTAGATGCTCCTATAACCAAGGAAACAACCCAACAAAATGGAAGACCACCTGCAGAGTGGGGGAGGCAGGTGCTAACCACATGCCTGGTCCAGTGAGCATGGGCAGCTCATATCACTCAACAGCAGAAAGCAAAATGACCAGATTAAAACTGAGCAAAGGATTTGGGTAGACACGTTCCCAAGAAGACAGGAATGGTGTGAAATGGTGCTCAGCTCACCCATGACCAAGGGAAGGCAGGGGAATGACCAGCAGTTGTGTGGAATGTCCTCAGACCACCAATGCCCAGGGAATTGGGTGTCAATCCACAGGGACAAATCACCTGCCCATCATTAAACCCAGAAGGTACATTTTGGTGAGAAGGTGAAGAAAACACAGGTCTCCCATACTATTTGAGGGACTATAGTACAGCTGTTAAAGAAGACAGTTTGGATTTCCCACCAAAATGAAAAACAGGACTACCATGGGATCCTCCAATCCACTTCTGGATATAAATCCAAAGACAGTGAATTTGGTGCCTCAGAGAGACATCCGCACCCCTGTGTTCATTGTGGCGCTTCTGGCAATAGCCAACATATGAAGACCCTAAGCGTCCTCATCAGGGGAGTGGACAAAGAGCTCCTTAGGTACACATGACGTGGACTCTCCATTCCATCTTAACAAAAAAGGAAGTCATGCTGTTTGCAGCCACATGGTTGAACCTGAAGGATGTTATGCTAAGCAGAAAGCTAAGCCAGGCACAGAAAGACAAACACTTCGTGATCCCTCTTACATGTGGAACCCAGAAAGCAAAATTCATGGAAGCAGGAAAAGAATGGGGTTGCCAGGGACACAGGGCTTGGGAGGTATGGGGAGCTGCTGAACAAAGGGCACGGGGTCTCCATCGTGTTGATTGAGAGCTAGAGACCTAATGCAGAGCTGGGGTCTGCAGCTAATGATTACATTGTATGCTTGCAACTTGCTGAGTGAGCCAGTCTTAAGTATTCTTAGCACACACTTAAAAGATAATTGTGTGAAGAATATGGAGGTGTTAATTATGTACCTGTGTATCAAACATCACCTTGTACATATAAATAAATATATTTTGATAAAATTAAAACAAATGACAAAAGTCAGGAGACCATTCATTTCTAGGTTTGCGGTTTGTGGCACCTGGCATCCCGGGAAGTAGTGACAGGCCCGGTTTCTGCAGACTGCACACAGGGGTTGAGACAGCTTACTGGTCCATTTTCCAAAAGAGCTTGCAAAATGTGAGGCGGGCTGGCAGCTGATGTCCAGCACAGGCAGGCCCAGCAGGCCTGCCCATGCCGCACCACCACACAGTGATTGTGCTATTTCTAGAAACAAGGAGATAGAAAAGAGCAACTGCCCAAGGCCCCTGAACACAGTGAAGAGCTGAGATTCAAATCCTCCACATGAGACCTAAGTCCCCGCACCTCCAAAACAGTTTTCCGTTAAGTGTGCTATTTATTTCCCCTTCGTGGCAAGCCCTGACGGGAATTACATTTGCCCTTAGCCTAGGAGAAAGCGAGCACTCAGAGGCGTTTGGTTAGTGGCCCAGTGTCTCCCAACCTGTTTCTTCAGGTTCAAAGGCGTTGCCTCTTTCTGCCGGCGTGCAGCCCGTCAGAGCTTTCCAGAAGCCCCATACTGTCAGTTGCATAAGTGTTTGCTAGGTGTCTGGTACTGTGTGGCTGGTCTTATTTTACAGACGAGGGACCTAAACCTCAGAGGAGTAGCTGTTCCAGAGACTCAGAAGAGTGAGCGAGTGCCCAGGACCTGACCAGCTAGCTGGCTCCTGGCCTGCCTCCCACCACAGGCCTGGCAGGTGCCCTGAAGCCCCTCGGAGACAGTGTGGGCAAAGGCTGAATACCCGGGAAGCACAACGGAGGAGGGTAGAGAGGGTTCCCCACAGTTTCTGGGAACTTAAAGTTGACTTTGAGGACTCTGCATCTTGGTCCTCACGTCAAGCACACAGGCTGGGACATAGTCTGTCCCAGGGGTAAAATGTCCATTTACTTTTTAAAAACAACAGGGAGAGGAGAAGCCAACCAGCAGAAAGCTAAAGGTACCGCCCTTAATAACCCAGTGTGGGAGTTAAGCACTGCAGGAACTGGAGGGTCGTCCTGCCCCGATCTGGCAGAGGACGATGGAGCTCTCTCCAGTGTGCCGTGGCACTCTGGGTGGTCCCTCCAACACCCGTGGCTTTAATTGCTATGGGATCATGGTTTCAACCACTGGGCGACTCACAGAAGCTGCGACATGGTGAGGTTGAAGTGGAGCCTTTCATCCGAGTTTTCAAATTAAATGCCTACACTTAAGAAAACAGACCTTTGGAGTGGGACATGTCAATGGCATAGCGGACTGCCCTGGAACCACACAGTGACACAGTGACACACCCACTCAACTCCGGATTAGAAAACCTTTCTCGTGTCAACTGGTCATTGCCCTTTATGCCACTGAGACTTTCCAATACATCAGGAGATTCCAAGAGTCATAAGAAAATCAGCTCCGCCATAATTACTGTCATGGTGGTTCCAATTACACTGACTTCCTGACAATACTGCTTTTCTTATAGGTGAAATCTTTACTTTTCATCCAGTTTTAGTGGTGTTGTTTTGATATTCTAATTTGTGCCGCTTAGGATATGCTTTCAATACAATTGTATAAATTTTGCATTGGTACTAAATGTTTGAGATATGAAGTAAACATTGGCACTAAATATTTGAGAGACAAAGTAATGGAACATAAATGTACTGAAAGAAGTAAATGTTTGATAAATGGTACTGTGTGAGAAATGACGCTGGGTGGTCTGGTCTCCCTTCTGACCTGTGACCTCTAGGAGTCATGATCCTCAGCGAATCAGAATGCGTTATAAATGTGATTATGCCTGCTCCAGGTGATGCAGCCGGCTCAGTCCTCCCCACCCTCAGGTTTAGGCTGAGGAGGGGGCTCTGCCTCTTTAGGACTGTCTCAGTCCTAAAGACTACATATAAAGTTTCCCTCTTTATATTTTATTCTATGAGCTTTCTGAGGATATTATAGATCTGATGAAAACATTGTTTTGCTTTTTTAATTCATTGCACAGCAAAGTGACCCCCTGTTAGGTTTCCTTGACCTCGACTTTCCACACCATGATGGGGTCCCACTGTGCTCAGAAACAATGACTGTCATTGCTGGCCAAGCAGCCACCACGTGACATGTGTGGTACTTCAAGGTCATCACCAATACGGAGGCAAACACATAAATGGCAAGATGCTATCAGTTCTACCATGAGTTTAATTTCCAATTCATTCTAATGCCAGGGAAACTTGATCTGGCAAACGCAAGAGGTTGAAAAGGGAAGTGGGCTTTCTCAGCTTTCTGGGGGATCCCAGAGGGCCTGTGGCGGGGCTCTTCTCGGCAGGGGGCAGCCCCAACCTGCTCACGTGCTGTGGAGACAGGCCAGGGATATCTGCAGAGTGGACACGCTCTGACCCTCAGATTGTTCTCACTGCTTTCCTGCAGATTACACTGAATTTATCTAGACCCAGTCAAGAAAATAGAACCATTATGTCAGGCAATCCTTTGTCTCTGAGTTAGAAATCATGAAAACAGCATCTTCGATGGGGAAGGGAAAACATCAAAGCAATTTGAGTGTCCATGAAAGTGATTCCTAAGTTTGAATTAGTTTGGAAAAAAGAAAACAATCACCCCAAACAGCTGTGTGGTTAATGACTGGAGAGAGAGAGACCAGGAGCTGTGTCAGCGATCCCCAAATTGCAGCTAAACTAATTGCTTGGGAAGCGGCTTTGAAGGCAGATAAAACATGCTGTTCACAATTCATGGAAGGTTGCGAGGGGTTTCAGGAGCCCACCTGGCCCTCTGTGAGCCAGAGCCAGGAGGTCCAGACCCAGGCAGAGATGCCCCTGCTTCTGTCTCTCTTTTCCCACCGCCCTGATCCCACTCCCTGGCCACTGGTAATTTGCCACTGAATAAAAATGCCAGGGGTGGGGGGGACCATCCGTCACTTCCAGGAATGTGCGGGGTCTCTTCCCCTCATGCCCGCCGGCAGTGTGCGCAGTGTGGGTGGACGGGAAGGCCCACTGGGGCTGTGGGTACTCATGAGTCTCTCGCAGCCTTAAATCCTCCAGCACCTCAGAGGTGGAGGACGCGCTGGGTACTTGGCAGTGCACGACTCACCAATCCTTAGAAGCTAAAGTGCACATGTGTCAGAAAAGCAAATTCAAACCATTGCGCATTTCTATCTCTCGCTAAGAACCTGTCTGTACGCAAGCCAGTTCATCTCAGGCACATTCGCTCATCCTCACTCTGTGGCATCATTAGTACCTGCCGCTCAGGGTACCCCATGA
Source organism: Sciurus vulgaris (assembly GCF_902686455.1). Lineage (NCBI taxonomy): Eukaryota > Metazoa > Chordata > Mammalia > Rodentia > Sciuridae > Sciurus > Sciurus vulgaris. The sequence goes on from NC_136470.1 coordinate 135,802,019, forward strand.
GATGACTGAATTCTTGCAGCACCTTCTGCTGAGTCCCCCCTGGACGCCCTGCTACATCTCATGGGGTCATTTGAAGCCTTAGAATGTGGTTAGGAGCCAGCGTGTCGGGGCAGCCTCAGAGGTTGGCCCTTGCAGTTTGGGACAGGCTTCCCCCTTTCTGAAGGTATCCACGTGTCTTTGCAGGAGAGCTCTGCGCAGTCCATCCGATGGGCGCATTCTACCAGGCAGGCAGGCGACACTCCTCCTCCACCGTGGGGCAGGTCTGTGGGGAGGGCGCCCCAGCCAGTCTTGGCAGTGTCCAGAGGTGGGCAGTCCTTTTTGTTGAATGAGGCATGAGCACATGCCAGGAGGTGGGAGCAGATACAGAGATGGGCAGACAGGAGGGGCCACTGGGAAGGACGATCCTGACATTAACGCTCCACGCATCCCAAGAACTGTGTTGCAAGCGGGGAGTGGTCACACATGCCAGTAATCCCAGCAGCTCAGGAGGCTGAGGCAGGAGGATAACGAGTTCAAAGCCAGCCTCAGCAATTTAGCGAGGCTGTAAGCCACATACTGAGACCCTGTCTCAAAATATATATATTTTTAAAAAGGACTGGGGATGTGGCTCAGTGGTTAAGCACCCCTGGGTGTTCAATCCCTGGTACAAAAAAAAAAAAAAAAAAAAAAAAAAAAAAAAAAAGAATGGCACCTCCATAGCACCGAGAAGTGTCTAATGCAAAGGGGTGTGTGATCCCCACACCAGGAGCCAGGGGCAGGTGCCCCTTGCATGGCTCCCCACCTCCCAGCATGCCCCTGTGGATGTGTCCTCCTCACACATGAACACCCCCTTACACACCCCAACTTGCTGGCTGCCCCTCTGCTCTTTAAAATCCACCTTCCCATCCCCGTCCTCCTTAGTCTCGCTCTGCTTGATTTTCTGGAATTCTCTGGAGGCACTAATAAGGAGGATGTCTCGTGCTTTCCTTAAGTTAAAGGGAGTAAACACTTTTTTTTTTCATGACATAAAATAAACAAGTAATGTTAAGTATAGTAATTGCTGTTTTTCCCAAATCACAGCATGTAGCAAAGTGTTTATAAAAAGGCAAAGACTTGTGTTACAGGGTGCTTTCTCCCCACACTCTGCTGCAAATGCAGAAGAGTGGCCACTGAGTTCCACCCCTCCCCCCCCAGAACTCACTGGGGAAGGGGTTGGTGGTGGGGTTGCCAGATTTAAAAAGCAAGAATCAGTGAATGACTTAAATTGGAATTTCGATCAGCAGCAGTTTTTGAGTATCTATAGGATACACTTTTACTGACATTTTATTTGTTGTTTATATTGGAAGTTCCAGTGGAACTGAGCATCTTAGATTTTATCTGCCAACCCTATTAAGTGAACATGCAAGAACTGGACTGCCAAGTCTCTGTCTTTTTAGAGCTTGGGCCTAAACCGCATCAAAATCTTTTGTTATTTAGGAAACAATTAGACATGTGAAGAGACAACCCACAGAAAGAGAGGAAATCTTTGCTAACTACTTTTATGAGGTTAATATCTAGAATATACAGAACTCAGAAGACTACAACATCAACCCCATTAATAAATGGGTGAATGAATTAAACAGACCCTTATCAAAAGAAGAAAATACAAACGGGTGACAAATATATGAAAAACATTCAACATCATTAGCAATTAGGGAAATATAATCAAAACTACACTGAGATTTCTTTCACCTCACACAGGTCAGAATGGCAGCCATCAAGAATACAAAAATGACAAATACTGGGAACGATGTGGAGAAGAAGGAGCTTTCACACTGTTGGTGGGATTGTAAGTTAGTACAACCACCATGGAATCAGTGTGGAGACACCTCAAAAGACTAGGCAAGGAACCACCCTGTGACCCAGCTATACCACTCCTCCGTATTTATCCTGAAAAATGAAAGTCATCATTACAGTGATACCTGCACACCCTTTTTTAGCAGCACAATTTATAATAGCCAAATTATGGAACCAGCTTAGGTGTCCGTCAACAAATGCATAAAGATAATGAGGTACACACACACACACACCTCAGAGTTTTATTCAGCCCATAAAAAAAAGAGTGAAATTTTGTTGTTTGCAGGAAAATGGATGGAAATCGAGAATATCATGTTAAGTGAAACAAGCCAAACTCAGAAGGGTTAGGGGTTGTATGTTTTTCTCTCCTTGAGGACGCTGAAGAGGGAAAAGAAAAAGAAAGGTGGGGTGGGGATCTCATGAAAATCCAAAGGAGATCAGCAGTGGAAAGGGATCCAAGGGAAGGAGCAGGAGAGGGAAAGGGGAAATACCGGGAGTGATACTGGCCAAATTACGTTGCTACATGGTGTGCATGCCGGAATGTGTAACAACAACTTCCATCAGTCTGTGCAATTATAATGAGCCAATAAAAATTGTGGAATGAGAAAAAACTTTTTGATTCAGTTTTTAAAGGAAATCAGATAAAAGTATCTTTCAAATTTAGTGTTGTGATTTAGATATGTGGTGTCCCCCAAAATCTCATGTGTGAGACAATGCAAGAATTTTCAGAGGTGAAGTGACCAGGTTATGAGCGGTGTGACCTTATCGGTGCTACAATACACTGACATGGACTAACTGGGAGGTAATCTTGGCAGGCAGTGTTGTGAGTGAGAAGGTAGGTCCCGGGGTGCCTTTGGAGTACTTGTTTTATTCCTGAGAAGAGGAACTCTCTCTACTTCCTGTTGTCATGCCCTTCTGCCATTACATTTCACCTCTTCCTGGACCCAGAGCTGTAGAGTTGGACTGTGGACTGAACTTCTGAAACCATGAACCACCTCTAAATATTCCACCTCTAAATATTCTTGACAGATCTTTTGGTTATAGCAATGAAAAAGCTGACTGAAACACAGCCTAGGTCAAAGTCACCTGCAGGACTTCTCAAACACAGTCAACTAGATCCACCTCTCCAGAGTTTCTCAATCAGGAGGTCTGGATTGGGCCCTGAAAACTGCAATTCAAACGGGACCTGAGGTATATTGTCAAAGGGGACATCCAGGTGGACGGAGCCAGGTCACCATGGCCAACGATTACTATGGTGATGTATGACCAGGGAAACTGAGTCAATTCTTAGGACCACACCCCAGTGAGCACATCTTCTGAGGGAGCCTTTTCTAGAAATCTTGGAGCAAAGTGGTATGAGAGGTGATTATACACACAGACACCATCTTTTTTCTTATCTCTTTCATAAGAATTCATTATTTCTAATGTAAAAGAAAAATGGATTTTGACCATGACTCTCCCAAGCAGCTCCAGGAGGACTGAGTGGCAAAATGTGCCACATGGTGGTGTCACAGTGGAAAGCCAGGAGCTTGGCCCCAGGCCCATCTCTCTGTTCAGAAGGGTGGTGGGCTTCAGAGTCACACGGTCTGTGTGAGAGTGTTCACGTGGCTGCTGCTGAGCTGGTGACTGAGATGTTCTCCAGCCCCAAGTCCTTCAACTCCCTGGCTCAGAGGTGTGGGTGGAAGTAGTCTTCCCTTCAGCCTGACCAAAGTTTTCACTGGGATCAGTGGGTCATTCCACGTGGACCACAGGGACAAACCCACTGGGAGCACTTTGAGTCCGCATCACAGAAGCCTGTGGTCACGTCAGTCTATATTGCTGAGTCTCCTCTCGCTTATTTTCCAACAAAAACACATGCCTGTTCATGTGTATTTTTTCTTTATTATCAGAAAACTGAACTTGACTTCAAGTAATCATCAATGAATAGGAAAGCTAATTTTCAAATTGTGTTCTTCATTTCGTATCTGCCGTCATCTTTTGCTTTCTAGATCCAACTATTTGCTAACTCAGGACTCCCGGGTCCTGGTTTTTATTCCGAATCAGATTTTGCTCTTGAGCCAATTTCCTAACTCCTTTGGGTCTCACGTTTCTCATTTGTAAAATTTGAAATGTGATTTTCCATTCAAGGATCTCCTTCTATTAAATTATGGTTCATGTGACTAAATTTCCAGCATAAAACAGAAATAATAATTATTATTATATTGTGGTACTGGGGATTAAATTCAGGGGTACTCTACCACTGAGCTAACGTTCCCAGATCTTTTAAAAAAAAAATACTTTAAGATAGGGTCTTTCTAAGTTGCTGAGGCTAGCCTCAAACTTGCAATCCTCCACCCTCAGCCTCCTAAGTAGCTGGGATTACTGACCTGTGCCACCATACCTGATATAAAATGGAACTGAATTAATAAAACAAACAACCAAAAAAGAAACAATAAAGCCATAGCCAACCAGTTTTCTGCTATTTAAAAAATAAATGACTTGTAAAACTAAAATGACTTATCTCCCCATACAAAGTTTCAGTCTTCCCATGTAGATGAAAACATGGCAGCCTTCTCACATCCGCATGCAGGACATACTGCATGGTCCCACTTGTGTATGTCCCATGTGGAGTGACATCTGGGACAATCAGCATGCTGAGACCCACCTTTTGGTTGTTGTGAACTTTGTTAAACATTTATTTTCTCAATTAAAAATATAAGACAAGAAAACTTGGAAAGTTTCAGAAATAGATAAATGGGAAGGAAACGGTCATTAGTAATCCCACTGTCTAGAAATAATCACTGCTAAAACATTTACATAAAATGTGTGTCTTTATTCTTAGGATTTTCTTATTAATATCACAAGATATAAAGAATTTGCCATTCTATTTTTCTACCTCAATATGATATTATATCAGTTGCCAAGAGCATTTGAAAATATTTGTAGACATCAGAACTGGGCAGGATGGTGCACACTTGTCATCGCAGGGACTTGGGAGGCTGAGGCAAGAGGACAGGGAATTCAAAGCCAGCCTCTGCAACTTAGACCAGGACATGGGATCCAAGCCGTCCATCTGTTGATACAGAAAACAATGTGGTATGCCCATACAGTTGAATACTACTCAGCCTTAAGAAAAAGAAGGAAACCCTACTATTTGAGAAAATGTGCATGAACTTGGAAGACATCACACTGAGTGAAATAAGCCAGGCACAGAAAGACCCGCACTGTGAATGCCTTCATATGTGGAATCTGAAAAGCTGAACCGACAGTGGCAGACAGGTCATGGAATGACAGTCTCCAGAGGCTGGCTGGGGAGGGAAGTACAGGAGTGGTTGGTCAAAGGCTCAGAGTTTCAGAGATTCAGGAGAAATGAGTTTTGAGATGTGCTATTCCACAGGGGGAGGATAGTCAATAAAAATATGTTGAATTTCATGATAGCTGAGAGAGTCAATTTCAAATGCCTCACCATAAAAAAAGGATAGCTAGGTTTGATTTAATCATTCCGCATTGTATTTATCAAAACATTGCCTTAGATACAACTATAGTTTGTAAATTAAAATAAATATCAACAAAAATAAAACAAAAGATTGCTGCACAACATCCAGTATAAAATTTATCATGACATGTATTTCTGGTTTTTAATAAACAGACCTAGTTTTGTTTTCTTTGCTTTGTTTTTGGTGGTCTGGTCTCTGCATAATAATGCATATTGGTTCCTTCAATTAAAAGCCTCTGAATCTGCTCTTGTAAAGCTTTGTTAGAACCAAGGAGTTTGAAGCTTTCAATCAAAGGCGGCAGTCCCCTTCCCAACCACCAGTGAAAATCCCTCTATGCTGGAATCTGCAGTTGAGGAATTTAAGGCGTTTTGAAAACCCAGGGCTGGAGGTGCGGACAAAAGCCATCAGTACTGAGGACAAGGAGCCACTTCACCCCTTCCTCCAGCGGTCACCCCATGTGCCGCCCCTTCAGCTTATCTAGGCGGCACAGAACGACCAGTTTTGACTGTCCAGTGCTTGGCTACCGTGCGATGTCTCAGATTCTTCCTGAAGTCTCTTTACGGAGCCTGAGAGTCATTTGGAATGGCCTCCAGCCCTGTGGTCCCCATGCTGAGCTCTCCCCTTCAGAGGCCTCGGTGTCCCACCAGAGCCCTGAATGGTGGACACCAGGCGGAGCTCCCGCCCTCTGGTGTGCACAGCTCAGTGTTTGCCTCCCGGGGCACGGCTGTGCTCAGGTCTCTTCCTTCTGCTTCCTCTTTCTCCCAACTTGTCACTATGTGACCGACCGCCAAGCCCTGGCAGGACTCTTGGCTCACTTCCTGATTCTTTGAGCCATGCTGCTGGGTGTGGAGGGTATCCCTTGTGGCCATGGCTTGCTTTTTAAGGTAATGGCCACAGACACCCCCATGTGGGCACAGGACACCCCCAGTTTGATTATGGGCACTGCAGTTCTCTGGTTCCTTTAGAGCCAGACGTGATCAGCAGGAGAGTCTAAATTGGCCATGAATTCTCCAGCTCCTCTGGTGCCTTGCGCCCACCCCTTCTGCTGTCTAGCACCCGGCTGGACTCACCGCCCTCGGTTCTGGCTCTCAAGTCCCTGAGTTTGTGACTCCTACCTAAACCTTCTATGCTGTATCTGAATGTCTCTATTCCACTACTATTGAAAACAAAGACTCTAGGCATAGCTTGGAAAGGCTTTGACATGCTGAGTTTGGGAGATTAAGGCTTCTGTAATGCAAAACTGAGCCAATTGCTGAGGCAGGGATCTGGAATGTTCCCCCACGGCACTGGCACTGGTGTTGAAGGCTTGGTCCTCAGCACAGCAAGGCTCAGAAGTGCAGTTTTTCAGGCAGTGATTAGATCAGAACTCGTGAGTGAATTAATACACTGATGGTGGGGTGACTACTGGCAGGTGGGTCCTGGTTGGGCGCCTCGATCCCTGTCTCTGCTTCCGCTGCCGGCTGCCCAGAGCTGAGCAGCTCTCCTCCCCTACGCTCTTCCACAGGGGGGCCCTGCCATACCTCAGGCCCAGAGGGATGGAGTTGGCCAACCAGGGACTGAGTCTGCTGAACCTGTGAGCCCAAATCTTTGCTCCTCTAAGTTGTTCTTGTCAGGAATTCTGGTCATAGGAAAAGTTGGCCAATATGACAATGGCTAATGGTACTGGATGTCCTCTTGAATCAGGACCTCAACGTTGCTTCTGCAATCACAGCAATCATTTTAGGGTTGCCAAAGCAACCCATGAGTCCCAGAAGCACACTTTGCGACACATGCCATTTGCCCTAGACATGTTGCTTTTAGAAAACTTGACATTTGCTTAAAGCCTCCATGGTCTGGTCTGACCAATTCTGTGAAAAGCTGAGAAATAGGTTTGGTTGAGATCACAGTCACAGGACCAAGCAACTATGCTGGCTTTAGAAGTCCTTTACAGATGGGGGTGTGTGGCTTTGCATCTGTGGCAGCAGGACTCTAAGACACTAGACAGTGCAGAATGACAATGGCTGACAGGGTTTTCAAGGATCAATGCATGCAACACAGAAAGGAGAAAGAGTCTGTTCTCAGAGTGGACCTGTGTCCCTTAGGGGCCAGACTATTAAGAGGCTGTTTCACCTTATTGTAGAATCATACTCCATCTATGTAAAGATTGAAAGACAGCAGAATAGGAGAGGGGGGAACCACATAGCCACACAAAAGAGGATTTTTCCACCCTGCACTTAAAACACTGACCATATCCGCATCTCCTTGATTTCAAAATTTTCTTCTAGTAATTCAGTATCTGGGTAATATTAAAGTATCTGCAAATCTGATGGTTTATCTATCCAGTGCTTTTGATCCAGTGCATAGGTGGTTTCGTGTGTATGTGTGTGATTTTGAGGCTTATTTTTTGTTCCTTCCACCTCCCCTCCTCCTTCTGTCCTTCTGTATGTCTTAGTCTGCCTGCACGTTTGGAATCCGCCGGTTGCCTTTTTTGTAGAACAGACTTTGAAGCAGTGGAAACCCCAGTTTCTCAGATTCAATGAAAATAAGTTTGAGCACAAACACTGCAATCGGACAGGGTGAAGCACCACGTGCTTTTAAGAATTAATAGGATTTCCCAAAGGAGGTATTTTCCTGTCAGAACTAATCCTCATGATCAACAACGATAGCTCCCAGTAATTCTTATGATTCATTTTATTCATGTTTTCTGAGCTTATTCGAACATATCCTCCAGGTAACTTTTATTACAGGAATGGCTGACTTTTCTGCCAAAAGAGAAGCCGGCTTTATATCGAGATGACAAGATAACAGTCTGCTTTTCTTCCTAGTGATACTTTTTAAATATGGCCAATTTTTGTAATTCTTATTTCCCTCAATTTGCAGCCTAAAGCATTGACATTGTCTCTTCATTTTCAATAACCAGAGGTAAATGGCAGGCGTTAATCAATACTGTTCCAACAGATATCATAAGCACCGGCCTATGGTTATGTAGCTATACGTGCAATGGCTACAGCTTTTCCTTTCCACCTGCGGCAATTTATTTTTATTGAATTCATTGAAAAAACAGAACAACATCCATTATTCTATTTTTATATAGAATGCAAAAATAATGGCTGTGTGCTGGGGCTAGTAATTCAGGGTTCTCGTACCTCTGGGTTGATAGAGCAGGGGAATCAGAGACCACTGCATTGCAACCGGCTGAGATTGCACAGCAAGCTCTGGACTGTTCACTGGCTTTTAGCTTCAGGGAAGGCCCAGAAAGAAGCAGGACCTCTCTCCCCTCCTGCAGCCTGAGGGCAGCACACAGCCATCTCCCTTTGGCATGAACCAGCGACCCTGATTTCTTCTTCTACACTCTCCATCCCTTCCCTGGACTGTTAAATGCCTCCCACCCAAACATTTTAATGTTCAATTAGAATATTAGGGAAAGATGCAAAATAAAAGCCAGGGGTAGTGTTGTCGCAGTCACCTCGTTTCTCCGTTTGGAGGTTTGCTGCGGCCATGCGGCACCCAATCCGGAGACTGGAGCCTTCCAGCACCAGGGGTTGCACCATGTGGCCGGGGGCCACTTGCTTGTGCTCCTCGAGTTTCTAACTGGTGAAATGAGGGCTGCGAGGTCACAAAGGCCCAGGGAGCTGAGGCCCAGAAAGGTCCTAGTGCAGCGCCTGGCACGGGATGCAAACCTTTGCTGTCAATCTTAGGCAGGATCTTCTTTCTTTCTCTATGCAGGACTCTAAAAATGCACTCGAGTAGGTAATATGCACACAAGTCTGTAACGTGCTCATTTCATCGGAGATAATAACAAGTGCTTGCAAGTCATTTTATGGTTTTTGCATAAGTAAAATTGTGATGACTGCGTACTACTCTGTGGAGTCCAGGAGTTACCGTTTTGGCTGATCTCGCTTTCCCTCTGCTGTAAGTAATGCTACAATCTTTATGCAAATATTATTTTCCTTCTATTTGAAATGACAAAGGTAAAAAAAAATGACCAGAGGTGAGGATACTTTGATTCTTCAGAGGTGTCTTTCTGAATAGAATGCACACATTTTGACTATTAGCAAGAAGAAAAGAACTCATCAATGTGCTTAAAAGGATGGAAAAGTACAGTAAGAACTGTGTGCACTGTTTGATTTCCATAAATCTTTCTTGCTAGTGATGTGATTGCTTTGCCCAATTATCAATTGCATGGATTTAATATTTTCTTAGTAATTGCATTTCACTGTAGGGTAGAGAATACAGAGCTCTTTCTGCTGCATTTACTGCAAATACCATCTTCATTGTTTTTCTTTCTCTTTCGATTTTATTTAGTGGGAATATATTATTAGGGAGTGGATCGACTGTTATAATCTACTTATAACAGTTCTAAATTTCTTAGGGACCTGGAAAATGGTTTACTTTTTAAGATTTTATACTGATTATCTGACCATCATATGAAATTAATTTCATTGTGTAGCATAAGAAAAATCTAAATGGAAAAACCATTCTCCACTGAGTATCCCATGACAGTTCCCTGGAGAGGCTTTCTTGTCCCTACTATTTTGGGAAGCCTCTGTGTCATGCCTTAGCTACTGGGGGACAGAGTACAGCACCCACAACTTCCATGCAGGGATTTGTCCACCCCACCCTTCAAAACACATTTGTGGGTCTAGAGCCAAGGACGTGCTCCAGCAGAGATCTCTAACCCTCCTTCTCTGGGGGCCTTTTGTTTGCTGTAAATTTGGACGTAGTTCACACAGGGCTCCCGCGTGAAAATCAGTTACATGTCTGATGGTTGCTCACTTACCTTTTGCTGTTTATCTGGTATTAAACTGCTAGTTATGTATCTTTGTCCTTTATTTGACACTACTTTGGAAATCTTACTCATTGCAATCACAATTACCATAATCATTTTTCATTCGATTTTGCTGAAAATGATTCTATAGATCATAAGTAAACATATTACTGACTGGTAGTTTGTAATAATACCATGTAAGTATTTTTTTTTATTACTCTTTTCCAATGTTTTTTGAAATCATGGTATTAAATTTGTATTAAGTTAATTTTTGTGTCTATCCATGCTTGGGTGGGTTTTCATATATAATGAGTTGATGCAGTATTATTTATAAACAGTTCATTATATTGACTTATCCTTGTCTCACTAGAATAAAAGCTACTTGGTCATATTTGGTTATTGTTTGACTGCATGTTGAATTCTTTTGGCCAGTGTTCAGTTTAACATTTGAACATTTCCATTAATGGGGGCCTAGACCCACACTGTGGTGGCTCATCTTTGGGTTATCCAGTTGCATTTGGCACTGGGTAACTTTTTTCATATGATCTGTTCTGGAACACTGCATGATAATGAAGGAACTACCTTTTGTCCTGATAAATGAAGTTCATCGGGAGCTCACTCCGGACATTTTCTGGACTGAGTGAGAGAGAGCTCTTTGCCTGATAAAGCTCCTAGTTCCTTGGGTCGTTGTTTCCTCACACAGGCCTTCCCCTCTGCTCACGCCCCCCACGCCCCTTGCTCCTGCACACTTCCATCCCAAGAAGGAAAGTGCTACCCATGGGTATCAATGACCTCATGTTCTCTCACTGCCTTGGGAGGAGACTGTCATTGGCACTTCCATGAGTTGGGGCTCTGAGAGGTTGGGGGGCTTCCCCTGTTGCTGGGAACCCTCTGGGCGCTGCCCTAGGCCAGACTCCAGGCCTGGCTTCAGCCGGCTGCCTCCATATTGGGCTTCCGAACCCATCGCCCTTCCCACCAGGCTATACATTGTGCTTCATATTTTCACATTTTGGGTTAATTTCCAATGTCTTTCCAGTAATACTGGTTTGCAGAGTCGTGAAGTCTCTACACTGGTCTTGCTTGTAAAAGGACAGAGCAGCCCTGTTGATAATTTTGCTTAATAAGAGTCTCAAGATCTCTCTGTTGTCTGGCAGCTCATGTTCATCAAGCAACCGCTGCAGCTGATCTAAAAGAACTTGCGTTGCCATTTTATTTTAAAGTAAGTTAAGCGTTCACTTTTCTTTAGAATCTGAGGTTGTTTAATCTTCCTGAACCTGTGCAGATGGGAGACTGGAGACCAGGTTAGGTCTGTGCTTGCTAGCCACTGGGTCCTTTATAAAGTGGTCAGGTTGGGTGTCAGGTTGGTGTGTTGGCAGGTGCAGGGAACAGTGCCAGCACGTGTGTGTGCTCATGCATGTCCCATGGCAAAATGCCTGCTGCCTTTCCCAGATCTCCCCATGGATATTCCTTCTGTAGCCCACACAATGTGGCATAAGTGGGGTCATAAGTACCTTGAAGACCAAACTTCGGGACATCATGGACCAGAGTTGTTCTAGTTCTAAAGCTGTTACAATGATACAATGAACTTACAGGGTTTAATGCCCTGTACTGATATATGTGGGGACTCACACTTCAACAGAGCAGAGTCTGACTTCAGTCTAGCAGGATTGCTGTGGCCCGGATGTGGGGTGTCCCCACAGGCTCCTGTGTTGATGCAGGCATGTTCAGAGGGGAAATGATGGGACAGTGAGCACTGTGACCTAAGCAATCTCCTAGTTTGAATGGACTGAGTGGGTGGTGACGAGACGAGGCAGGTGGGGTGTGGCTAGAGGCGGTGGGTCACTGGGGGCTGCCCTGGTCCTCCCCACATTGCCTGCCCCCGCCCGCCTCTCTAGGTTGGGTGATGATGTTACTTGTTATTTCTGGGTATAAATACCACAACTGCAAATATTTGTTTAGCCTCTCTATTCCACTTGTAGGAATTTTTAAGGGGATATTCAGAGTCCTAAAAGTGGACTGAAATGTATATGCAAATGAGGTCACTGTAGCACTATGACACCATTTTACAGAAAGACTAGAAACAAGCAATATGCCCAGTGAAGGGTTTATCAAGTTATGTTCATATTGAAAGCGATGCACCCACTTAAACACAATGAAGTCATTCTTTGACCTGGAAAGATATTTATGGTACTTACATATTTTTTGACTGAAAAAAATGAGCTCAGATGAGTGTGTGTGTATGAGCACCCATGTGCAGAGTGAGACAGAGACAGGGCAGTTTGCAGGCTCTGCCAGTGGAACACCAGAGGAGGGTTCCCTGTTAACCAGAAGGGGAAACGCTGGGTTATCACTTTTACTACTTTATTTTTTAATTTGTTCTGGTTAGTCATACATGACAGTGGAATGCATTTTGACACATCATATGCAAACAGAACATAACTTTTCATTCTTCTGGTTGTACACGACGGAGAATCTCACTGGTCATGCAATCACATATGTACACAGGGTAATAATGTCCCATTCATTCATTCTACTGTCCTTCCTCCCCTCCCTTCACTCCCTTCTGCCTAATCCAAAGTACCTCTATTCTTCCCTAACCCCCTACCCCTTATTGTGAATTAACATCTGCAAAAAATGGATTCAGATCAGAGAAAACATTCAGCCTTTGATTTTTTAGGATTGGCTTATTTCACTTAGCATATAGTTAATTTTCAAAAAGTGTTTATGCTTTTCTAAGACATTATTCCTATAAATCACCTCTCAAGCACTGTCTAACACTGAACGTGATTTGGTCATTGGTGAGGGAAGACAAGTAGCTCAATCACCAAGCAGGGCCATTGACGATTCCTGTTAGAGTTAATTGCTCATTTTATTTAAGTCAGGATTGCCTATTTTTTGGTGTATTTAAGTCTCTGATCTTTTCATAAATGAACTCTGCTCATCCATTTCTCAAGGACTCTGGCAGAGCCAGGCTTGTGCCAGCATCTACCGTCAGTTGAACAAGCAGTGACTGTCCCTTGCAGGTTAAGCAGGGAAGAAGCAGCCCCAGAATCAACTGCACTTCCTACTTGGCAAGGGGTGGCGTCTGATCATGAGCCATTGCCCTGGTCTTACTTCAGGGCACAGAAGTTTCTATTCAACTCAAAGGAAGCATAAACTGTGGCTCTGTCCCCATGAGCATTTCCCTAGAGTGGGCAGATTTCACATTTACCTGAGCAGAAGGGGAGAGATGTTTCCTAGGAACCTGGGACACCTCAGTCCTGCTGCAAACAGCCACATGCTGTCCAGGGAACAACATAACTCAGTCCAGATTGCTCACAGGCCTCCCACCCCACAATTCCTAACTGTGTCAAGAGAGGCACAGCAACATCCAGCCAGCAGTGCAGCGAGGAGCCTGAGGATGTGTGTCTGAAACACTGGTTGTCATCTGGCAACCAATGATGGACTTTATGGGCCACACCTGACATTTAGTCAGCTGTGCTCACTAATAACTTGGGGGTTGTTGTGGTTTTTTGTCATGTAATAACTCTGCCCATTTATGTGTGCAGGTTAATGATCTGATAAACGTGTAGGGTGTGTAATCAAAGCAAAGCCACGAGAGTTCCCTTTCCTCCAGTGTTTGCCTCTGCTTTCAGTTGGGAAGCTCAGACCTCCTGGCTTCTGGCTAGCCACAAAACACGTAATGAGCTCCTGTGAGCCAGAGTCTGCCAGGCTGCAGAACAGGACACCCTTTTCCTCCCATGTACGGTATCTTGGCACCTACTCTTCAGTCTCCCCTGTTCTCCTTCCCTTTCCTCTCTCCTTCCTGGCCTCCAGTGACCCCTGCTCAACTCTACTTCTGTGAAATCAACTTTGTTTCCTACCATGGACGGACATGTTTGTCTTTTTTTTTGGGGGGGGGGGGCGCTGGGGACTGAACTGTCTTTTTTTTTAATAAATCTTTCCATCTGTCTAATCTATGTTCCCCCCAATTAGGGGCAAGTACCTATAGTATCACCCTGGCAATGCATTTACTGAGAGGATGAGAATAAAATTAGCTAGAATGTTCTCCCTCTTTAGAAATGGTTTTTTTTTTTTTTTTTACACACTTTCTTTTGTCAGATTTTTAGTTTGATTTCTAACTAAAGAAACAGGTGTGTCTCTTAGAATGACAACCATCAAGAATACAAACAATAACAAATGCTGGAGGGATGTGGAGAAAAAGAAACACTTCTACTGCACTTCATGCAAATCAGTGTGGAAGCTCCTCAGAAGACTGGGCATGGGGCCTCCACATGACCCAACTCTGACCACCCAGTATGGACCCAAAAGAATGAAAAGACAGCATACTATAGAGATACCTGTGCACCATGTTTATAGCAGCACAGTCCACAGTAGCCAAACTATTGACTGGTATCCATCAACAGGTGAATGGATAAAAGAAAATGTGGTATATATACACAACAGAGTTTAATCAAGCCACAAAGAAAAAGGAAGTCATGTCATTTGCAGGCTGGAACTAGAGACCATCATGTTGAGCAAAATAAGTCAAGCTCAGCAGGTCAAGGGTCGTACGTTTTCTCTCATCTGTGGAAGCTAGAGAGGAAAAAGGAAAAGGGATCTTGTGGGAATAGGAGGGGGCCAGTAGAATGGAAGGCGACCTGGGGAGGGACGTGGAGAGGGAGAGAGGAGACCAAGGGATGAGACAGACCATGTGAACAGCTGCATCATGAACACATCATGGTGGACCCCATATTCTGTAAAACTGTCACACACCAACGAAGTGTTCATGGAAGAAGCAGGAGAGGGTCGGGAGAGCTTCGGACAGCATGCTTTCCAGGCGGAGGAACATCCCACTGCAGGACGCTGCCTGCACCCTGCACCGCGCCATTACCCAGGGGCCTGGGAGGAGGACGCGGCTCTGGTCTGGGAGGCTGCAGACGGTGCTTCAGGCCGCATTGTGTCTCACGGGAGATCCGGGCCTCAGATCACCCCTGCAGAGCCACCTGCAGTGAAAACACTGCCCCTCTATGCCAGCGTTTGCCACGTGCCTGCCCTGTACCAAGTGCTCAGGGGCAAGAGCAGCACCGGCGTCATTCAGCTGCTGCCCAAGCGCTTGTGCTCAAGCGTGAGCACAAGGTAAAGCCAACAGAGTTTGCAAAATGAGAGTCAATGCACTTGGCCTCCTGTGTGCGGCTGGCGGGGGTGACAGCACAGCAGGTGAGATGCCGCTCCTTCCCCTCTCCTGCACCTCAGCCATCTCCAGGCTTCTGGCTCTAGCCCCAGGGGCTTGGTCTCCTGGCCCATGGCGTTTGTGCCTCAGCACAGGTCACAACAGAAGTGCACAACCATCTTCTGTAAG
The DNA here is from genome assembly GCF_902686455.1 of Sciurus vulgaris. Classification (NCBI taxonomy): domain Eukaryota; kingdom Metazoa; phylum Chordata; class Mammalia; order Rodentia; family Sciuridae; genus Sciurus; species Sciurus vulgaris. The sequence goes on from NC_136470.1 coordinate 135,817,398, forward strand.
TCATCAGATCCATGTGTGATCGTAGCTCGTAGGTACCAAAGTTTAGAATAACGACGAATGATACACTCACAGAAAGAGCAAAAAGCTACGTGAACATGCATTTTAAAAGGCTCTTACGCTCAGGAAAGCCCTGCACTCCTGGGAAAGTGCGGCTCCCAGGGATTGTGTTTTCTCATTCCCAAGCAGATAAAAAACTAAATTAAGAAAGCAGTTTTCTTTCCAGCTCCCCCAAGGGCATTGCACCTTCCTTTGTCCTGTTGAGGTGTGGCCAGCTGTGCTCAGTGTGAATTCCTGAGCTTTTCCAAGGGTAAGTCTGGCTTCCCTCCAGGAAACTCTCTTACTGTCTGTTTACCAGGAGCTTTACCCAGCCCACACCATTAACTTTCTAACAAAACAATTACAACACAGAACTCAACATTGGCATCTTGGTGATCATGGGTGCTAGGCCCAGAAGCCGGGGCACCCCGCACTCTGAATACCTTCTGATGCTCAGCCACCTGCCGGGACTGGCCTGGGCTCCAGGCGTGACCTTGGGGGATGTGGCTTCACACATTCTCCCAGGAGGGGCTCAGGACTCGGGGTTCCTGGGAGAAGGTGTGGAAGGCGTGCCTTTTCAGAAGGTTGTGGTAGGGCAAGTTTGACTGCCGGCTCCTGAGAAAGAACCACTGTGGGGAGGACAGGAGAGGCAAAACTGGGTCAGCACCCCAGAATCACGCCAAGTTATAACCTGGAAAGGCTTCCTATTATCTTTCCTTTAAAATTTCTTTTGGATTATTTCTTCAGAACTCTGCCAACATATGCATAATCAGCGCTTTAAATTCCCTGCCCAGAAGACATCCTTGGAAGGTTTTATTAATTGGTAAGCTGATTTTGAGTTTTGATGTAATTTAAGCATTCCTTTAACAACACGTATTTCTTCTGATGTGTCCTAAGTTAATGCTGAATCAACGTCTAATATATGATCCTGATATCTGACAAGTCAGATATTAATAAAGCAAAGGTTCTGCTTAGTATCTTGCTATCCCTTCATCAAAAGACACTGCATCCAGACCCTGTCCACACATGGTGTACTAAAAGTGTGGACCAGGTTTGCACCCTGCTCCCCAGATGTGATACGTATGATAAGAACTGCCATCTTTGAGGCCCTCAGTCTGCACACCCAGAACCTGTCCTCTCTTGGTATAAGAACATCCTGCATGAAAATATAACAAGGAAATAATGATACCTACATGCCATTTAATTTTGGACATTCTTATTTAAAATGATTCCAAATCGTAATTACATGGAGGGTTTTATTTTGCACTCTAATTACATCAAATCAGGTCAATATATGCGTGCTATGAGAAGATTGTTATTTTCCTAAATAACCCTTCCGGGTACTTCCGGCTGTGTGCTTCTATAATTTTGCTGTGAACATCTGCCATCTTTGAGGTTCTCTACTGATTTCTGAGCACACACACTTACTCAAGGTTACCGTGTGTGATTTGCCCATGCTTTGATACTTCCAAGGTCAGCCAGGATCACCAAGAGTTTTGGGATAGAAAAATTTCCTCGATATCTTAAGGAATCATGGAGGAATCATGGTATGAAGTGAACACCTACTGCCCATTGAACTCCAGTCTCATTCTAAACACCAGCTAAAACTTCCCTGCCCTGTCCTGAGCTCTGTTGCCCTCTCCCTCTCCAAATGACCTTGGTGACCCACCTGTTTACAGCCCAATCACACTCATGCTGCGATATGTGAGTACGAGCGTCTTCCCACAGTGGAAAGTCGAGTTTATTTTGTTAGATTTGTTTCTGCGGCATGGGGAGAAGGGGAGGTGTAGATTTTTATAAGACTGTTCTCCTGTGGAGGAAGCTCTCTTGCAGCATACAGCATTTATTTAGTAGGTTATGAAATTTGCTCATCTTTCCAAATTAAAGTATGAAAACTCCTAGTAGCCATACAAATGAAAAGATCAATTTATCTGATTTTCTTTAAAATGAAGTGCATCATTCCCTGTTCTACTTTCTCAGCATAGAGGAAAGACCCAGAAATACCACTGTTCTTTCTGCTGAACAACCTCTGGACATCTCACTACAGCGGAAACACCCGAGAGACAGCGCCACTCAAGTCCCATCACCAGGCCATCCTGCAAGCTCCAGCAGAGGGAGGCTGAGCAAGCCACAGAGGGAGTGAGACCCCTAGTCCTGAGCTGGGTCTGGAGCCATCTGACCAGAGAGAAAATGCCATGAAGTTATTTTATTAGGCTTCCTCTAGATCTAGGGGCCATTCCAGAGAGATGCTGCTGCCTGGCTGGGCCTATGCCTCCGGAGTGGGACAGGCTGGGCGGGCAGACAGCCCAGGGCTGCTTCTTACAGGGCAACTCTGCCCGCACCCTGCCTCTGCATCTCCCGCCTCCTCCATGTCTGACTCCTCACCAAATACTTTGAACATGGGAAGGCTAAGACTTCTAGGCCCAAAGCGAGTCCAGATTTATAGAGGTACATAAATAAATAAAAACCAAAAGCCAACTTTTGGGCCATAAAAATTCTAATTTTGTCTGCTGCAGGAAGCACCATGTCCACTGTGCTAGGGGCTCGGCCTTCTCCCAAGGGCCTACTGAGGGACTGGGATGTGGTCTCACCATAACCATTCCTGATGCCCGAGACCTGGTGACCCAGTGGATCAGGCTGCCCTTTCCATCAGTCTCCCTGGGATTTGGCTTCCAGATGGGCAACATGTAGCTGCTTAGGAATTGTTTCTGTTGTAGATCCAGGACACAGCATCCAGTGCAGGTGGGAGGGGGGTCGTCCTGTCCTCACCCCCATCCCAGGTCACGACGGCTGGGAATGACCGTGGCTACCTACTGGAATCACAGAGCAGCTTTGCAAACCCTGGTACTCAAACTCTATTCCAGACCCATTGAGTCAGACCCCGTGGGGGAAGCTGCACCTGCACCTGCTGTTTTATTCCAGTTTTAAATCCTTGGATAAGACAGGGATTCCAACATGCAGCCAATGTTGACGATCACATCCCAACAAGAATGAAGTGAAGGAACCCAGCTGGGAATTTTGAGTGTCTGAAAAATAGGAAGTTTTAGACCCAGGCAAAGAGACCTGGAATTGCCAAGTTCTGAAAATATCCTGAGCTTGGGGTTCAGGGCCAGGGCGATGGAGTAGAAGGAGCATGCTCCAGAAGCAACATTCAGGGTAGAACAGTGTTTTAGTCAGCTTTTTCACTGCTGGGACTAAATGACCCAACCAGCACAACTGTAGAGGAGGAAGAGTTTATTTGAGGACTCACAGTTTCAGAGGCCTCAGTCCATAGAGAGCTGGCTCCATTCCTCAGGGATCCAGATGAGACAGGACAACATGGCAGAAGAGTGTGGCAGAGGGAAGCAGGTTACGTGGTGATCAGGAAACAGAGGCTCCACTGGCCAGATACAAATACATGTCCCAAAGCCACACCCCAATTCCCAGTTCCTCCAGCCACACCCCACCTGCCTCCAGTAACCACTCAGTTAATCCCATCAGGGGATTAATTCACTGACTGGGTTAAGACTCTCACAACCCAATCATGTCTCCTCTGAACCTTCTTGCAGTGTCTCACAGGTGAGCTTTCGGGGGACACCTCACCTCCAAACCTTAACAAACAGGCACTGCAGAGTACAGACTGCACCCCCATGTGTACCATGGCTGCAATCATAGGAAAGCAAGACTTGGAGGACAAGCAGGGCCCTTGAAGGTCTAAGCAGGTGACAGGTCACGTCTGGTGAGTGGTAGGAAGAGCAGGAGTCAGTTCTCCTTACTTCGGGGCCTGGGGGAAACATGGGGAGCCCCTGCACGGGCTGATGGTATCCAGGAGGAACCAGGGAGAGCTACTACTCAGGAGGAGCCTGGGGGAGACCCCACGTGGGCTCCATGGTGCCTTGGAGGAGCCTGGGGGAGCCGAGCCCCTACACAGGCACCATGGTAGCCACGGGGAACCCTGAGGGAGACCCCACATGGGCACCACGGTACCCGGGAGGAGCTGGCATCAAGGAGCCGCGCGTGGGCACCGCAATGTCCACAGACACGTCACCTCTGTGATCAGCCTTCACATTCCTTCACCCCTTTGATCGTTTACTGCACCTCCAAATGGGCGTCCTGCACCATATGGCACTTGTTCTTGGGTGAGAGACGGAGGCTCAGTGGACAAGGGGACCCCCACAATCTAGCATCCTCCTCACCTCCTTTCCTGTGCTCTTTCCCTCTTGCATTGACAAGAGAGCAAATCTGTTGTAAGAGATGCTTTGAGGTTTCTGTTCCTGTTTTCCAGCTTTGTCATGATGGCTAAAGGAAGTGAGGGCATTGGGGAGAGACTGCTGCACACAGCTCAGGCCACTTGGCCTCTGGGACTCGTCTCTGTGATCCTCCTCCCTACAAGATTAGAGAGCAAGATTCCCTGGTGTGCAGGGAAACGAGGCCGCGTGTTTGGGTTGAAATCCGCCTCCTCAGTGCCAGTCGCGGTCCCGTGTGGCCCTCAGCCTTCTCTCTCCCCCTTTCCAGATCTGGCCACCTCCCTTCTGGGCCCTCAGAGTCCTCTCCTTAAGTCTTTCTTCCAGCACATTCTGGGAAGTTCTGCATTCATCACTTCCCCCTGTGGGCACCGCCTGCCTGGTCTAGCTTTGAGTCCCTGCCACGAATAGCAGGTGCAAACCAAGCAGTCCCCAGTGCAGGTAGCCTCGCTCCCCACGCCACCAGGCAGGTGGCTCGGGTTGAGTTGACAGAGCGACCCAACAACTAGAAGTGAGTTCAGACACCAAGCAGAAATCTGTGGACATGAATTTTAAGGGGAGCATTGATCGAAGCTTTTCACATGGATACAGCAGGAGCGTGTGACCTGATTCTCCCTGAAGGTGGGTTAGAGCACAGTCCATGTCTTCCTAATTGGCTGTTTAGCAAAAGCCCACATGATAAACAGCACCGTTAGGCAGTCCCGGTGGGAGCATGAGCTCTTGGAGGGAACCGGTGGGGCTCGGTGATGCCCACATGGCTATCACAGGACCCCCCCCCCCCTTTCATTTTGACCACAGTGGCTTTGTCCGACACTCTCTGGCACATGAATGCCAGACAAGAGTCCTCAGGGTTGAGCGAGGTGTGCAAGGCTGACTTAAAAAGGAACGGCCACCGTGAGAACCTGAACTCGCCCTCACCGGGAGAGCCTCCTTCCTGTTGCAAGCCCAGACAAAGCCCCTCATTCCAGCAAGCTAACAGGCAGTCTAAAACCTCACCTTCACACCAACTGTGCAAATTCGGTGTCTGGTACGTTTTCAAGGGAAATGATTTTATTCCGGTAAAGTCTCCAGGAGGAGTTTGGGGGAGGCCGATGCAGAGGGAAAGGCACGTGGCTTGAAGGTGCACCTGTGTAGGAGGCTGTGCTGCTGTGATGGCACCTCTAATGGAGGGGACCTGGGGACCGGCTGGAGGAGATGGTGCAAGCGTGCTCCATCATGGTGGAAATCTGAAACCCATGCATGGTGCAGAGGAGGTATGGACATGTCCTCCTCCACTGGCTCCACCTCCACGCTCTGAGCTCTTTGCCACAGCAGCGCTGGGAGTACTGGCCCGAGTGGTGCCATGGCCGGTTGAACTTGGAGGCATGCAGCTAATCCTCTGTCACCCTAAGCAGTGACTTTGGAAGCGCCCTGAAGGGAGGGCACTTTTTGACATTTAGGTGCCGGCAACAGAACTCACTGACAAAATGTGGCTCACTTCAGGAGCTCCTGGAGGCCCTTAACGGTGGATTTATGGAATGAATCCCTTGCTGTGACTTTACTGCCAAGCAAACCCACAGCCATGGGGCGCATTTTGAAGGAGGGCAGCGTGCTGGCTCCGAGTGAAACCCTGCGGGAACAGCGAGCCTGCTCAGGGGCCTTGGTCCTTCCACATCCCTGGAGGCCGCTCTTCCTGCCCCGCCCTTCCTGTCTCCCTCCTTCCCTCCCTTCCTCCCTCCCTGGCTGGCGCAGACTCCCTCACCATCTCCACTCCACAGGCAATGAATTATTTCCCAGACCAGGAAATGGAAGCTTAACCAGTTTCTGTAAGATTAGGCCACGGATTCCATTTCAGTTTTAAGCTAAGGATCCTGATGGGGTGAGACAAATCATTTTGACACAGGGACACTCTGAAAGATACCCACAACTTTAGGTTCTACATAATTAAGGAAGTATTTGACTTTACGTTTTATTTAATATCCCTGTGCTTATTTCTTACTTCATGATGTGGAAAAATTATATGCATAGGGCCTTTTCTCCTTCAAATAATGAAAATATCCTGTGAAGTATTATGATATACGACTAAGAACTCCTACTCATGTTATTAAAGAATTTCTCTTCATTATTGTTAAGTCTTGGGGCCAGCTGGAATACTGAGCCTTGTCTGCAGAGGCTCAATTAAATCACTATCGACTCCTTTTTCCATATTCCTAATGAAAAGGCGGAGGTAAGGCCATGCAGGGCCCCCTCCTTGCTGAGGACACCTCCCCTCCTCTGCTAGGGTGTCTCCTCCTCGAGTTCACAGCCTGGTAAGTGGGTCTGACTCGGTTCCTGGGCTTGTGTTCTATGCAAGATCTGCTCACCATTTTACAGATGGATCTGAGTGGTCCACGAGATTAAATATTGACTTAACTGAACTCCTCAACTCTTCCCACGCCCACAGTCCTTCAGGAGCCCCAACTTTATATGGGAATAGACAAAGAAGTTGACGGTCCCATGGGGAGGGGAACTCTGTCCCAATTGCTGGCTCTCCTGCTGACCAGGCAGGAACAGCTTCTTGGGGACAGCTGGCCCTCTGCACCACTTTGTACTGAGGACCCAGAGCTCAGGGGTGTTCAGAGGTTGGGAGATGCAGGATGGGGAGGAGAGCTCAGTGCTGGATGGCACACTTGACCTGCAAAAAAGAATCTCATGTCTTTGCTTTGTGGCTGCTCTTTGAGCTTATTAAATCCAAACATGGTTCTGGCCAGCAGAAGCTCTACGGTGTCCTGGACACCCTTTAAAAAACGTGTGGCAGATCTTACAATGATACAACTTGATCAGTGCACAGCAGGCCTGTCAGACGCATATGCCCACCCTACACTCATTTCCCAGACCCCACACAATTCTCTTGCAACTAGTGCATAAAAGGATTAGAAGGAATAATGTCAATGGTTTGCCAAATGGATACATGTTTATGAGCCTATCTGGTCCTCACAATGGCACTATCAAGTCACCAGGAAGGGTCAGTATCCTCTCTGGAAACAGGAAACTGGGATTTAGAGGAGGTAAGTTCCTCTTGCCAGTCAGCAAAGGAGCCTATAATTGGATTTCCAGCTCCCTAATTAACCCAAGTTCCCTGTCTGCTCTTTCTGGGATCCCTGTGCCCCTCCTTCCACAGGACTGTAAGACCTTGGCTCCCACAAGGGAAGCGTGACCTCATAGTCCCAAGACCTGAGTGAGCAAATTTGATATGTATTGGAAAATGAATGCAAGAGACAAGTGGGCAGTTGAATGTGGGCAGTTGGAGATTAGAGGGGCGGAGCCAAGAAACTGCGTGTGTGGACAGTAAGTACCCCGCTGCTCAGATGCTGATCCTGGGCAAAGCTGGTCAGAGCAAGCCTGCAGTGGGTCCATCTGAGCCTGGGAGAGGGTGCGGGCAGTCCACAAAGAATGGAGGCTCATGACAGAGGTAGAGGAGGAAGCTGAGGGTTCCACTCCGCCCTGTTCCTCTGTTTGAGTGCTGGTTTCTGTCAATCACGCCTTGCAGTGGAAGTTGAAATCCAGGGTCTGGCAGGGGTTTGGCCTGGAGGTCTGTTTTGTTTGGACAGCTCAGTGCTTTAGATATTTCTGAATTTGAAGATCTTTATACTCCCAGTCCCCACCACCTGTTTCTTGCTCTTGGACACCTGGAACTCGTACAGGCTCATTAGGCCATTCAGGTTGGTGATCAGGGGTGGGGCTGGGTCCTACTGGGCCGGGACACCTGCCACCCTTGCAGCCTTGTTTCCCATCAGCCCAGCACAGCAGGGCTGATCACTTCCTCTTCTAACCAACCATGACTCAGACGGTCCCTGACTTAGGGAGGACCTCCTAGGCTTTTCCACTTCAATATGGTGCAAGCACAGTGTGCCTTCAGTTGAAACCTTACATTGCATTTTTGTTCTGATCTTTCCCTGGGCTGCTAGAGGCAGTAGGAAGCTCCCCTAAGGCTCCTGGGAAGCCTTTGATCCCAGGGTGAAGGACCCCATCCAGGGTGTGCTGCTGAGCCAGGTGTTCAGTGTGTGGGGGGCTGGATTCCAGGCACTGTACATGTCAGAGGGGTCAACACGCAGACCCCACGGGGTCAAGCAGCGTCTCATTCATCAGCACAGTTAACCTCTGCTGCGCCACGCTGTTTGAGAGCGTGCCTCTTCGGGTATGAGTTATACATCCTCCTCCTTCCTCCTCTCCCTCACCATTCCTCCTTGCTCTCTCACGAACTGTTGCTTCCAAATTCTCTCCTTGGGGTCTGCAGTTGGGGAACCCAAACTAGGACAAATTCTGCCCTCCCTACATCTTCTGGTGGTTCCCAAGTGTTCTGGATTGGAACAGGGAAGCCGTGAACCTAGGAGAAGCTCCTTCAGGGAGGACTTGCAAAGCAGGGAAGAGGTTCTCAGAAGCCAGCAGAGATGGTGTGCCCATGGCCCAAGCTCGCCACAGAGACTTCCTCTTGAAATGGTGGCTGGTTCAGCATTAAGAAAACGGATCAGCTGTGCTGAATGGCTTGAAAAAAATATGCCTGTTGCTATTTGGATTACAAAATACAATAAACAAAATAAAATAGTTGTCATATATAGAGGGTTTTCAAACATACTTGCTTATAAGGCTGGGGATTACAGAGCTGAATCTCAGCTGGAGATTCAGTACCTGATCAGAAAGATTAATGTTCTTCGTAGTAATGACATTCTCACTGTTCAAAAAGACCAATTTGCTTTTCCAACTTCTCTTCTTCCTATCCTGGCCTGTCAGAGAAAAATCACAGTCTCACACATGAAATATTTCTAACTAAAGGAGCCAGGGTTATGGGAAATTGCTCTGGAAGCGCCCGGGCTCTGATCAGCCCTCCCACCCTGGTTCCTGAGGAGCGTGGCTTCTGAGCCATAGCCCTGCTGAATTTCCCTATTAATTGTTAATGCAAAAGCGGAGTCCCTGGAGAGTGTGCTACTTCCCCATTTACAAAATAATAAGCCTTGGGGTAATCCCTCATCCGATCAATAATGTTCTCAAGAACGAGTGTGGCACTGTCCGAGTGAGGGACGTCACCGCTGTGGCCAAGAGGGCTGCTGCCACCACTCTCTGAGTCCTCTCACCTGCACCTCCACATTCACTCCAGAGACATCCCTCCTCACCCGGACCAGGGCTGCAATCTGCAGCAGGCTCCGGCCCCCGCCTGTGTGGTCAGGGCATGGAGTGCAGAGAAGGGCTCATGGTCACACAGCCCGAAACCCTGCAGCTTCTGTGAGGGAATTTCCAGTCCAGCTGCATCCATGGCCCCTCCTAGCAGAGCAAGCCCCTCCTTTCTTACAAGGCTCTCCTGCAGCCGCCCCTCTCAGGCCCAGGGAGGCCAAGGGCCTTGGCCAGCTGGACTCTGGCTCTTTGGCTCTTCAGTCATGGGGGCCAGAAACTAAGGGTGGAGCTGGACCCTGACAGGTGCTTCCTGGGGACCTTTTCTGACATTCCTCTTTCCGTCCCCTGGAGGTGCTGCTTGAGCCCCTGTGAACTCCCGGAGGTTCCTTCAGCTCCATGCAGAGTCTGTTTCTGCCATGCAAGGAACCCCGGCTGCAGGAGCTCACTGTGGCCTGCAGGACGGGTCAGACAGTCACAGCTCCTGTGGACCCTGTCCTCGCTCTCCACCCCAGCCACACCAGCCTCCCCACCACCCCTGGACAGTTCATGCCATTCCTGACCAAGACCCGTCTTACCCTGGTTACCCTTGCCCTGCAGGCAAGGCCAGTGTCCAAGCCTTCCTCCAGGCAGATCCAAGCTTCCCGCGCAGGACCTGCCTTGGTCAGTATTGTGTGCACAAGGTTCCTAAGTGCAGGGTCTACGCATCTTCATCTTTGTCAGGAGGTACACTGCTCAGGGCTCCCTGTCCTGTGTGGTGGCCCAGAGGGCTCGTTTGGCTCCTCATGTCTGGGTCCGAGCCCCAGTGCTCCTCTCGCCTCCCTGCTGGACACAGGCTTGCCTTTGTGCTTCTCGTCTGAGAGGTGGGCGTCACAGCACCTGCTCTGTAGGGCATTCGGCCATGCAGAGCCCAGAGACCTACCCAGCACTGGCTAAGGAGTGTTGAGAGACAGCAATGGCCTTTACTTCCTCTGGGGTCCTGATAATGTCAAGCAATCCACGTGAGAAGCACCTGGAGTTGTTAAGTAAGAGAGCGGTGCCTATTCCAGAGAACAAGTGTGTGCACACGTGTGCATTGACTCAAGGCCTCTCTTTCGGTCAAAGTCTGGGAAAACAGACCAAGGGGAAAGAATGGCTTTCTGTGACACTCATCTGGTCTTGCATGCGACCAGGAAGCCGGAAGTGCCCACCCTCACACCTTGCGACTGTGGTTCTGCAGACTCAGTGACGCTCCCCAGCGTGCTGCGGCCAGAGGCAGTGCTACAGGAAATGGGCACATCCCTCCCACCACCGGTGCCTTCTCGGGCTGCATGGCCCCGCCCACCTGCTCTGAGCACCTTCGGCTGCGGCTGCGGCTGCGTCAGTCAAGTGAGCAGAGGGAATTCACCAGGGAGGCTGGGTCAGCTCACCAGTGTGTCTAATGACACAGTAAGACCGAAGTGCTAAGTTAATTACAGTGTCGACCTTCTGGCCACAGCTTCTTTGGGGATAGTTTCAAATGACAGCAAATTAGGAATAAAAAGTATTCTTGGTAATAAATTGAGGGCAGGAAATTCTTAAGATATTCAGCAAAAGAGTGAATCCCAGTTCAAATTTTACTGGAACAGGCAGGACAAGTCACATGGTAAAAAAAAGAAAAAAAAAAATCACCTTCACCTGTTGTCCCTCCAGCTTCAGACTCCGAGACAGAGGTCCTAGAGTCTGCAGTCACACTGTCTCACTGGACAGAGGACAAAGGGGTTCATCTTATCATCAAGCAGGATTTGAGGGGCCATTCAGAACTGACTACACAGGGGGTGCATGAACCCAGCTGCTCTCCATCCCCTGCTAGGGGAGGAGGTTCTGGAGGGAGATTGGTTTGGATTGAGATCAGGTGACCTGGGTAACAGTCCATCCTGATCCTGAGTCCTCTGCCAAAGGTGAAGGATTCTGAGGGGAGCTAGACCTGGGTTGAGATCGGCTGACCTGGGTCCTAGGGCATTCTTTCCTGCATGGTGGGGACACTCATGGGGCCTGGGGCAATCCAGGCCAGTGCTCAGTCTCGGTTCTCTTTCTAGAAGGCGGGGGGCTTGTGTTGTGATCAGAACTTCCGTAGCTCTCAGGGTTCTCAGGAACTCCTGGGGAGGGGTCAGGGAGGAGCTCTGGGTTTCATCCAGCCCGTTCCCCCAAAGACAGCTCTGCCTTTATAAGTATCACACATGGACCTCTCTGGAAGGCCACAGCTAGCTGTGTAGGAAGAACTTGTTCTAGACGGTTGTGATGAGAACGAGCAGTCGGACTTCTCACCAGACACGGGTCCTTCTCTAAATCCTTCACATGAATCTGGTCCCCATCCTGCAGCAACCCCTGAGGAGCAGGGCTGCTATCCCTCATTTCACAGCAGAAGAAACGGGGTGCTGAGCAGCTGACCCAGACTGATAGGACCTGCAGGGGACAAGTTGGGTCTCCAGTCATGGCCACCTGGTCCCTGTTCCGCCTCACTGGTGTCTTTCCTTCCCAAACACCCCATGATCCCAACATCGGAAACATGAACTCCTCTTAGATGTAAACCTGGTATCATAAAACCAACCTTGGCATTCACACTGGTTTCCCCTGCAAGGCTTTCTCTGGGTCAGAGTTTGAGCTTACTAACTTTCAGTCAAGGTGGGCAAGAGCAGGGCTGGATTTCCTCAGCAGAAACCAGGGTTCTGAACGACAGAGGGGGTTGATATTCTTCCATGCTTCCTCCCTTCCTTCCACATTCACTAACTGTCCTTGGCCAGGAACCAAACCAAGTAGACATGAGGGGGTGAGTGTCACCTTCCTAGACTCAAAGCCCCAGTGTCCAGAGTAGAAGGTATGTCTGTGCCATACAGACACATCCCCAGGTGGCCACAGGCAAGGGCAGCATGCCAATAAGGAATAGCCGAAAGGCCTTGGTGGTGAGAGACAAGGATCCCGGAGGCAGAATAGGACAGTTGGAGAAGAATGTCCCCAGATAGACAAGGCAGAGGGACCCTGGCAGAGGACAGGTACAGGTGAGTCAGCAGAATGACTAAGCTGGAGAGGCCACTTTGGTGACAGATGAGCATATTCCAAGGCATGTGGAGAGAGGCAGCCCAGGACTCTCGGGTCTTCAAGCAGCTGGCGTGGAGGGAAGCCAGGGAGTGTCTAGCATCCATGAAGATGGCTCAAGAGCAGAGTAAGCAAAGACTACATCCTGAGGAGCTCTGAGCTTCCCTCAGGACATCGGGAGTCTCATGGACCAAGCAAAGGACTGCAGGTGATAGTGTGATGGAAAAAACCAGCCCTGGTTGTAAAGTCCAATCATAAAAATGTTGTGGTAAGAAACCAGTGCCTGGGGAAGGGTCAGTTCCCCCGTCAGCCTCCTCCAAGAACGCTAGTTAACCAGGTGTCCCTACCTTTTGGATTGTAAATAACTGCCCCAGGAGTCGCACCAACTCAAGGCTGGAGAGTCAACAGACGCCTGTGAAAAGAGCCCTTTCTTCTCATCTGTTCCTGTGCGCATGCTTCGTGTTAGAGACCCCGCGGGAGGCCTTCAGCCACCTAGATTAGGAATTCTTTCAAAAGAAGAAAGAAGCCCCGGTGATAGGAGGAGTCTAAGAGGATGCCAAGTAACCTATAAATGTTGTGAGAGACCATGGACCAGGGCTCAGAATTCGGAGTTAGTTCTCTTCTCGGCCTGCCAGCATAAAATGAAATTCAGAGTTCTCCTCCTCTTCGAGTGCTGCTTGCTGCTTCTCGACTGTTCTGTTTCCTGCAACAACAGGAGCGTGGGCCTGAGCGGCATTCCGGCAACCACCAAGAACAGCCATCAGGACGCTGTCTGTGAAGGCTGAGCGGAGGGCAGTGGGTCATCCTCATCAGGACTCGGCACGACAGCTCCTCACACTGCCTAGAGGACAGGAGGGGATGGACGGCTCCCCCAGGGCAATGCTGGCACATGCCACCGAGCAGGAGGCAAGCACATCCAGGCAGGAAGCCCACTCTCACCGAGTTCACTTCCACCTGGCATAGGGGCACTGCTGCCCAGCTAGTGACAGCTTCACCTCTCAGCAAGGATTCCCTTTGTGAAACCATGTCTGTTAAACTCCAGTCTGGCCATTCTGCATCCAGGTGACACCAGCCAGGTAAGCTCCAGTCTGGGCATTCTATATCTTTCGTAATGTGGTCAGAATAGACTCCACCCTGAGCTCAATGGAGAATCTGGGATGCTCATCAGCTTTGCTAAATATTAGTTGTTGTAGCCATTAGTATTTGGAGAAATAAAGCAAGCATAGCCAAGAAAAGGTGCCGATCTCTTCTGGGCTGGGAGAGAAGGGAGAAGAGGGGACCAGCACTGGCCATCTGCCATGGAGACAGGGTTTGCCAGCATCTCTCTGCGAGTTAGTATCCCTCCACCCTCACAGCAGCTGGGCAAGCAAGGCAGGCATTGTTCTCATTATCGATGAGCAAAACAAGATGCAGACAGGAATACAGTGAGCCGTGGTGCTGGCAGATCCGGGCTCAGCCCTGCTTCGTGGCAAAGCCTAACTTCTACTCTCACACACAGCTCTTCTCCAAAGTGAGAAATGGTTAGAGAACCCCCGCGGCAGAGTGTGCCTGGCTGTGTGGAAAATCGTGGTGTGATTATGAGATGCCAGTGATGGTTAAAGTGCTGCTTAAGTGATGGTTAAAGAGCTTCCCTGTGGCAGGGCACCCTGGTGGCCTACCACAGAGCACGTTCAGCAGCTCATGGCTTACCATCCTCCAGGTCCCATCAGGTGTAACAGCACTCAGGAGCCTCTCATCCTGTGAACAGGGCCAATCTGTTCCCCTTCCCTCTGGCCTGTCTGTCTCTCCTGCTGGGCGATAGGATTTAATGAATTGGCTCTCAGAGATGTTGAGCTGGGTTTTAGCAAATTATCACACCCCCAGGCCCCTCAAATGCCTCTACAATGTGAGCTTGGCAGGAGAGAAACTCGCACCTGTTTGGTGTGAGGAGAGTCACACATTGGGTCTGGGGCACTTCCATAGCCTAACTGAACACAGACATGCCTTCTTACCCTGCGTCAAATGCTTACAAGATCAAAAGTACATTCACGTGCAGAATATCTGAAAGAAGAAACAGCCTTTATTGCGAATGGAGCTTGCAGTGTCAGGGCGCCTGGAGCAGGCTCTTCACTTCCTTTCCCAGTTCACGCCTAGTCATTCTGAAGACACCTAAAGTCCAAAGGGACATGCCAAAGCACTCATGCTAATGCCTGCCAGACACAGCTCTGCAGGGGATGCTCTCCCGTCATCCGGGGATCTGCATGGCTTGCCCCTGCAGGAGCAGGAGTATTGGGAGGTTTTGGAGTGTTGGGTGGCCTGGATCTGATTGTTCTGATACAGTCCCATGAAAAGGTAGCAATAGTAACACAGCTTACCAAGATCACCCCCTGCAGGGCTCTGTGACACCAGGTAGTCTACGACGACATGCAAACTGCACGGAAGATCTCACTTAGCTCCATGGCAATGCTGTTTCCGAGCTGAGTGTGATTGTCTCCTAACGATGAGAACACCGAGGCTTGGAGAGTGTGACTTGCCAAAACCCAGACCTGCAAACCCAGCTTCTCCCTTCCATGGAGAGCAAAGCGTGCTCCATCGCCGCCCCCTAGGGGTAACTCCGGGAAGGGCAAGCTGGTTGGGGTCAGGTCTTGCCACCTGCAGCCCTGATTAAGGACTCTAGGAGGCCAGAGCCAAGTGAATCTTTCACCACCCCTCTTCCTCCTCATCCCACAGGTGAGAACACAGCACAAAGCCACAGGAGGTCTGCTCTACTGTGCTGACAGTCATAAGGACGGCAGGACAGGCCAGAGTGGCACCAGCTGCAGTCTGACCCCAGAGGCCACTGCCACCACCACTCCTCTGCCTGCTTCTCACCCAGGCTGAGCCGACAGAAGCTCAGTCCTCAGCCCCCATGCAGGTAGGGTGCCCTGTGACCCCGTCTTGCACAGTGGCATGTAAGGGAAGATCTAAGCCAAGGAGGGGCACGAGGAAGTCCCTCACACCTCCTGCCTCAGGAGGAGATGGTGCAAGGTGCAGGAGCTTTGTTAGCCCTCTGGTCACCTGAGGGGAAGCCATGGATTTTCTATGCTCACCCATCACCCTGGCACCAGTGAACTGGTGAACGGTCTCCAAGACCCATCTACCTCCAGACTTGTGCTACTTGGACAACTGTACTCTTAACGTGTGAGTGATTGTGTTTTCTGACATCCAGACTGATTGGAGTAGTAACACAGCAGCAGCACACACACCTGCCTTCCCTCTCTGCCAGGTCCTGGGGACCCAGACTTGTGTGAACAGCTCTGCCAGATTGCTCCGTGAGAGCAAGGACCAAGTCTGTCTTGGTCCTGGCTGTATTCCTGCACCTAGTAGGTACTTAACACATGATTGCTGATGGATTTTAATTAGGTAATTAATCCAACACTCAATTCACACACACTGTGCACCCCTGGCATATGCCAGGCACTGAGACAGATGCTGGTGGAACAGAGATAAACAAGGGATGCCCCCACACATGGTGTGTCTCAGCTGGGGGCAAATCTCATAGCTACGAAGCAGTGTGAGAAGTACTGCTGAGCAGTGAGGTGTCACTAGAGAGTGGGAGAGAGAGAGAGAGAGAGAGAGAGAGAGAGAGAGAGAGAGAGAGAGAGAGAGAGTGAAAGAGAGAGAGAGAGAGAGAGAGAGAGGTTGCTAACACACAGCAGACCCAGGTAGGATGGAAAAGCACCCTTTCCCAAGGGACTGCGGTATGCTTATCAGGCTTGGTGCTCGTTTCCAGTGGTGTGTTTAGTCTGCACCAACTCTGTGCACTTTATTCCTGGTAATGATTAATGATCATCATAAATAGTTGACCTTTGCAGTGCTGATGATGCACACCCCAGTTCTGTGGCACAGGTACATACATTATGCACAAGAGCCCTTGGAAGTAGGAATTGTCATTGTCTCCACTCTATACATGGGAAATCTCTCTCCTTTTGGAGGTACTGGTGGTTGAACCCAGGTTCCCTCACATGCTGCACAAGAGCTCCAACCCTGAGCTGCATCCCCAGCCTGGATGGAAAACCGATGCTAATTCACTGAACTCTAGGAAGTGGCAGAAGCAGAGTAGGACCCAGACAATCTGGCTGCAAAGGCCATATTATAAGCAGTGTGTGGAGACATACTCACTGTTTTCTAGGTGTTTCTAGCTGTTGGAGGAGAATGTCATCGATGCTTTCATCACGCCCTGGTTCCTTTTGATCCGGACACAGACTTTGCTGGATTTAAACTCCAGCCAAAGACTGGCATAGCTCTGTTCTTCAAGCAGTCGCCCCCATTTGCACAGCATATGAAGAACCTCCATCATGACCACGCTGATTTCCACTTCATTTTTAATGAAGTCAACAAAAGACCAAGCCCCAGGTTGGGGCGAGGAAGTCTTACTGCCTGAGAAAAATGGGCTAGAGACACTGTCCTCTAAAAATCATGTTTTTACAAAATGAAAGAAATGTGGTCTAATTACTTAGCTGTGCCAGATATGCATTTTCTGCTTCTGCTAGGATTAGCACAACACAGGCTGGGCCTGCCCTGTGTGCACAATAGCCCTGTTAATTCCGCCTTCCTCCGAGCTCACTGGAGGATAGTGGTAATGGAGTGTGGGTGGGACGGGGCAGTTCACTTGATTTTAGTGAACCCATGCTAGAAGCTTCCCCTCAAATCTGGCTCTTTCCACTCTTCCAAGGGCTGCCCTGCCCTGAACAGCTAGATGAGGGAGGTTGGGATATATAGAAACCCCTGGAACGAAAGCTGCTTCTCCTGGGAAATGCTCCACCAAAGAGCACTGAGATCTGCAAAGAAACAGGGACACACAAGCCGTGAGCAGCCACCCTACCTCTCCTGGGGCTGTGGCAGCTCTGTCAGTCACCTGAACTATCTCAGGAGCCACAGCAGATACAGGCAGAGATGACATGCCAAAATTGCGCCTGCTTCTCAGGTCATTTACATGTATCAAACATCTCCAGTGTGAGACCCCAAACTTCCAGCTGTCACGGCAGTTTGAAAAGATGGCTCCTTAGACTCCTTCCCTTGAAAAGGCTGGCTGCCTTCCTCCTGAGAGTGGCCCTGCTCAGGGCCCTACTTCTAACTGACAGAATGTGGGGCAGTGAAGTCACTTGACTTCCAGACCAGGTTAAGAAAGGCCCCCTCTTGCTCCCTCTTCCTCTCTCATTCCCGCCTGCCTCCCTTCCCCTCCCACATCCCAGAGGCAGATGACCTAAATGGCAACAACTGACATCTCATCAGCTGTGGCACAAGGCAACAAGTAAAGCTGCTGAAACACCTGCCATGTTCTCCAGAGGGTCTCTGTGTGGTGAGAGGTGAAGTGTCCCCCCAGACTCCTGTGTGAGACGATGCACGAGAGTTGGGAGAGTTTACAGGTGAAACGATTGGGTAAGGGGAGACTTGCCCTAACCAGTGTTCACCCTGATGGGGATCACCTGGGTGGTGACTATGGGCAGGTAGGTCTGCTGGAGGAGGTGGGTCCCTGCAGGCGCCCTTTGGGTTGATGTTTTGTCCTTGTTGTGTACAGCTCTCTCTCTGCCTCCTGGTGCCATATCCTGAACTGCTTTCCCCCTCCTCGCCCTTCTGCCATGAGGTTCTGCCTCATCTTGTGCCCCAAGGAATGGATCCGCCTCTCTATGAACTGAGACCTCTGGAACTGTGAGCCCCAGGATGAACTTTCCCTCCTCTAAATTTGTTCTTGTCAGGTCTTTTGGTCACAGTGGTGAAAAAGCTGACAAAAACATCCTCTTGTGCCTCTTGGTTTTTGCTCCATTTGTTACTGCCATTTGCATTCCGAGACCTCTCCACCGTTATTTCTGTGTGTGTGTATGTGTGTTTGTTCACCTATAAAGATCCCTTCCATCCCCAGAGGCCACCCACCAACATATGACTCTTCATTTTGGCAACTCCCTCGGTTTCCTTTCTCCTCCCTTTCTCCCCCTCCAGCTAGGCTGTGTACATCAGGTGTTTTGGCAGGTTTCCTTGCTGTCGTGAACCACTCACAGCTGATGAGATGTCAGGTCCTCTGCTCTGTCCAGCAGCCACATTCCCCAGCCTCTCCAGCAGCCTGGTCCCTGCCCTGTACCCCGCTGCGCTCACCTTCAGCCTTGTCTGCTCTGCCCACGTCACCACTGCTGGCTCTTCTTCCTCCTGTGGCTCTGTCTGGTTTTGTTGCTCCTGAACTTGATGCTCTGCTACTTGAACCCTCCTAAAACCTACTGCTCTTCCACAGGAGCTGCTCTGGCCAGCTGCACACTGTGACTGAAGTCGGGCTCTGAGGGGGCTTTCCTCCCTTGGGCCCATGGCTGTAGCCCCGCTTCCTGCTTCAACCTGGCTCTCCCTCTTGGCTCCAGGGTCTTAGCACAGTCCTTGCTTGCCTGGAACCCTGCTCTGTGTTCCTGTGAAAGGTGCTGGCTATGTGCATGGGGACAGGATGCGGCAGCGGGCCACTGAGCTTCTTTTGGCCCATCTCCTGTGTAATTGTGAGCCTTCCTGACGCACCCCCCAGGCTGTGTTCTTAGAGGTTTCTCTGAGGGCTTCTCACCCCACAGGGCCCAGACGGACAGAAGAACATCATCACTTCTCCTTTGAACAAACTCATCCAACCTGACACCCACTGTGCCTTCCTCTTGCTCCCATCAGGACCCCATGGAGCTTCCAGGGCCTCAATAACACAAAATCCTTAGGGCTTGAGAGTTCAGGGAGCGCAGAACCAGAGCAGAACGTGGCCCCAGGAAGACTCTCTCATCGGGTGAGATCACTAGGTCCGATTCCTTTCCTGGTTCTCGGCTTTACAAATGTAGTTCGTATCTAAATTAGCACAGGTTGTATCTAACATTAAATCCATTTTGATAAACTGTAAATAGGAAATGATGGCAGTTTTCCACAGCCCTGGGCTTTCTCCCTTTAAAAGTGATAGTTCAAACCAAATGGTTGAGCGGTCGCCAGCTGACTAGACAACCAGGACTTACGTGGAACGTTGTCCCTTCCTAAAGCTGCAGGAGAAATCCATAACGGTTTCTGCTCACAGACACACGAGGGTGGGCACCTTACTGTCCCTGGGTCTGCCATCGTGCTTTCTCTTCTAAGCATATTCTTATAACTTCTTGGATGGGGTCAGGGTGCCCCGAGGAACCTCCTCGAGGGACTCACTGGGTCCCTTGACCCCACGTTTGGAAGTGCCATCATCTCTTCCTCTGGTACCTGCAGTGCTACCTGCTACCAGGAGCTGCCTGGTCGCTGATATCCAGGAGTCTCCCAGTCTTCCTGCCGATGTGACAATGTGACAATATGACGATGACAGCTCTTCAAGGCTTTGTTTATACGTGGTGATTTTATTTCACAAAGGCCTCAGGTGGCCTTTTGCAGCCCAGGACCTTATTGAGGATGTTTTTGTGTCTATCTTTCTGCAAGTGGCTGTGACATAAAATGGAGATGCCACCTTCTCCTGAGGTGGGAGGGCAGTAAGGAAGTGAGGATGATTAGTGGGTCTCCGCGAAGTGCTTTGTAGACGAGCGAGCGGAGCAGTGTGAGGCGCCAGCGGCCAGGGTCTTCCCTGTGTCTTTCCGCTCCCTGACCCCTGCTGGGAGCGCATCCAAACGACAATGGCTGGAGGGAAGCAGTGGTCCAGCTCCTCACTTGGCTGTTTTGGTCCTGGGGAGTTCAGTTTGTTGGAACGATGGGGATATTACTCCCCATGCCACTCTCCTGTGACGAGGACACAGGATGCCTCTTGGTGGCATCAGAGGCAGGGACACTGGGGAAGGCCTGTGGTCCCTTGGGACACCTGGGTTCTGCCGGCATCACACCTGCTCTGCCCCTCTGTGCCCAGGTGCGTTCTCCTTGCTGGAGAGCCGTGAGTTCGCAACCTCCTAGGTGTGCATCGACCGTTACCCACACATCCCCACAACACTCCATGCTCTGGAACATTCTGGCAGTGTCATTCACAATCAGACCACATGGAGGTGTCCCCATGCCCCTTGAGAAATGAAAGGGAAGTTGTGCAGTCACACAGTGGGACATTGCACAGCGGTGGGAAGGACTGATCCATGACCAAGTCCAGTGCAAAGGGCACGCCTCACAGATGAGAAACCGGAAGGCGGACAGGCAGGGAAGCGTGCGTACCGGCTGCCCCGATCACACCAAGAACAGAGAGGCCCAGGCACTATCTGTTAGTCGGGAGGGCAGCTGGGGCTGCAAGGGCTGGAGGGTTGCTGAGCCACGGTCCAGGCTGTGGGTGGTGACACAGGTGTCCTCGGGCTGTGGCTCTTCATTGGTCACTTATGGGCTTTTCAAATAGCAAATGCCATGAAAAGATTGGAGAAAACCAGCAGCAATGATATTCCCCAGTCAGAAACAATATAGGAATTGGGGCATTTTAGGTGAAATTCAAAGTCTTTTAAAGGACTTTGGGTCAAGATGAGGAGGCCTCACTCCCCCACATGTCCTCTGCTCCCCCACAGCTTGGGGGTAAAACACAGCATCCTCAGGGTCCTGCTGGGCCTGTTCCCACCACACATGCCTGAGGGACAGCCACACAGACAAGTCAGAGCCCCTTCTCCTGGGGAGGACATGCCTAGTGGCCCTTAGAGACGGAAATCAGCGACTCGGTAACAGACTACAGAACTCTGTGAGACTGGGCTTTCACTCTCAAGGGGATATTGGTAAGTCTTGTTGGTATTTAAGTCCTCACTCAACTCACTTTCTTACCCAGGCCTGTCTGAGTGCCATGGTACTGAAAAAATGGCAACACGACTTAGCAGTGTCCCTGAAGGGCTGGGGGAGAGGGTGGACTCACGAGAACACAACCAACAGGTGGGTGGTGGGGACACGGGACCCTCATGGAAGCTCAGGTGGTACCTGAACTGCATATCCGAATTCTAGCCCCAGTCCCGACTCCAGTGAAGAACAATGGACAGAGTCATTATCTGGCAAATCGGAGACACAGGAACACACTGGTCTCCTGCTGGCGTGACCTTCAGAGCCATGTCACCAATCACCCCAGCACAGAAACATTTCAATAAAGCTTTGTGATAACTGAACACATCTACTCGATTCCTGGGGTTATCAAATGGAACCAATTACATTTATGGAACATCTGCCAAAAACAATGCTTGTTTCCAGGGGTCGGTAATTATGCCATCATTTCCAATGACAGTCAGATAGCAGGACAGACTGTCTGGGAGACCTCTTCCTGTTCTGAACAGCCTGATCAGGTCATCCATGCAGAAAGCTCCCTCCTGTTCTCAGCGGCCTGCAGGACGATCATCCACGAGCATCCAGTGCTCAGTGATGAATTATAAGTAAAGAGGGACATGCATGTCGCTGCGAGGTCACATGCAGATTGCGCCTACCTCTCCTGCCCTGCTCACCACCTTCACCAGGTGGCCTGGTGCCAGTTTGCAGAGGCCACTTGTGGCTTCCTGTTCCTGTTAGCTGTCTTCCTGCTGCCCCTTGTTGTGTGATCCTATCCCAGAAAGGTGGCCCTTTCTTCCAAGCCATCTCCCTCCAAAGCCTCCCCAAGTCCTCACTCCCTCATGCATGCGGCCCTCCCAGCCGCTCCTCTTTCCTCCGCCTCCTGAAGCGTTTGCACCATTTATTGGAACCAGCTGCGGACAGCTCTGTATAATTGTCCTACTCCTCGGCCCAATTTCTCTGGGACTGTGGCAAGACCCAGTCTAAGGGGCCATCGCCTTAGAACTTAACTGATGGTAAAGAAGTGGCAGTGGAGGAAAGATCCAGTTCTAGACAACAAACAGGAGTCTCTTCTGTAAGTGGACCTCCAAAGGTCGGAGCATGGAGACCTCCAGGGGCCCGCTGTCCCTCCAGCACAGGCTGTGACCTGGCGCTATAGCTGCAGCCTGGCTACCGTGACTATGAGATGCACAATATCCCACTGGAGGCCACTTTCAGAGGTGTGGACTGTAGGGCAGATTGTGCCCCCTGAGTGGATACAATAATGTGGGAGGAAGCAGAGGGGCAAAAGGACAGCCACTCCTGTGCCCCAGAGCCACATGGTGCTGAGCACCTGCTGCCCTATACAGCACACCAGGCCATGGGCCAGGGGTTTCCCACATGGGGCCTGCAGTCTCCGCTGAGTTGTTTCCAAGGAATGGACCTGTGCAAAGTCCTGGGCCAGCAGGAGGCCTGGAGCGTGAGGTTCGGGGCTGTGGCCTCAGGCCTCTTCAGTATGGCTGGGCTAGATGTGCCTCGCCTCTGGCTGCCTCCTGCTTTTGTTTATCCACAGGTAGAAACAGCCTTGGGAGGTGAAGTGTATTTCAGCAGGTGATGAATAGCTAGGTAATCATGTCCCCTGCCACCTCCCCTACAGGCAGGAAACAGGCCCATGGATACATGGAGCACACCCGGGTTCACATAGCATGCCAGGGCACAACACGGGCACCTGACGTGCAGGAGTGTGGAAACCTCCTCCTTTCTGGCTGCCTAACCGTGGATAGCATTAGGAGGTCAGAGTGCCGGTGGCCACAGAGCCCCACCCATGCCCCTGAGCTCAAGCGAGCACTCAATCTAGACTTGAAGTCAAGGTTCCCAGCCCTTCAGGGGTTTGCCAGGGATCTGCTGAGCAAGTCTGACCCCTAACTCCTGTGTTTAAAAACAAACCAACAGCCGGGCACGGTGGCACAAGACTGTAATCCCAGTGACTCGGGAGGCTGAGGCAGGAGGATCACAAGCTCAAAGTAGCCAGGCCCTAAACAACTCAGTGAGACCCTGTCCATAATAAAACACGAAAAAGAGGCTGGTGGCTAGTGGTTAAGTGGCCCTATGTTCAATTCCTAGCACCAAAACCAAAACAAAACAACAATAAATATAAAGAAAACTTTACTTTCTGAAAGAGCCAATCAGATGATTTTCATCCCCAGGTGAAAAATGCCCCTCCTCCACCCCTCACCTGCCAGAACCTTCCCCGTGGCTCTGAAGCCTTCGTTCCCTTGCTCGGATCTGGAGCCTCCTCAGGAAGAGCCCGTAGGGCCGGTCTGGAGTCCCTGTGCCAGCTCGCCTATGCTGGGGCAGCGCCTTGGGCGCTAGGCTCCTGCAGGGCTGCTCCGTGAGGCTCTGCAGAGATGGCTTGCTGTGAGCCCTGCTGGGCAGCTGAGCAGGCCTTGAACATGTCTGTGAAGCTGCTAGGGGCGGAGGCGGCTAAGAAGAAAAACAGCTCTTTTGAGACCTCTCCTTCCCCAGGATGCAAGAAGACAAGCCCGGGACAGGTGGCCTTCTCTGCCTCAGGGGAGACACCAAAGGCCTCCCAGCCCAGTGGCAGGGCTGTGTTTACAGCAGGAAGGCCTGGCTCTGCCCTCCGCCTCAGGTCACTGCCTTGCGGCCACCTCAGCACCCAGCCTGGGGCAGTCTGTACCTGAAAAATAGTCATTGTCCCTGGTGGCTCTGGAGGTCCAGATGTTATTCCATGAACCTATGATTTAGGATGAATTGGGAAAGCAAAGGAAGGCCACCTTGGCTCTGGGCACCAGGGAATGGAGAGGGGGTGACATTTCTCATTCAGGAGAAACTTACTGTGTCACTGTGCCGTGAGTGGACTCAGGAACCGACCCGACCCAGAGGACGCCACACTGCAGAAGTGGCCTTTGACGATAACGGCACAGCTCCACAGCTGAGCCTCACACCTCAGACTGAGCCCCGACCTCTGCCGGTTCTCCTTCCGGAAGGCGTCCCACTTCTCTGCTCTCAGTGACGCAGCTCTACGTGAAAGCCCTGCCATAAAGCAGAAGAGGCCTGGCTGCCACCCTGAAACCCAACCTCTGGAAGTAACCGTCTGAATTCATGAGCACATCAGGATGGCTACCCACAGGACTGAGGCAGAGGACGGTCCCAGGGGAACAGAGCCCTGAAGAAGGATGCTCCGTTGGCAGCAGAAACACGTCCACCATAATGGGCCAATCTAAATGCGTAACTGTTAACACATTCTTCCCTGCCTGGGCTGACATCCATCATGTTGACTGGCGAGCCATCTATTTTTCATAAAATACTCTATAACCGAAAAGGAGACATTTAAAGGAGAGAAAAAAGTTAAACTTGCTGTTTCAGCTATGGTTCTGGAGATTCAGGGGCTTCCTGAGGGGCTCGCTGATGGTGTGGAAAGGACCAGGCGTCTCACCATTCCCTGCAGGTGGAACCCACTCTGGCCATCTCCCACCTATGTGCCTGGCCTCCCTCTAGGAGATGCCGCTTCAGGGACAGAAGCCACTGGCCGCTGACAGTCTACACTGCTGGACCCTGCTTCGGCCTCAATGGATGACCGTGTGGCAGCCCGCCTATGCTGAGGCACTGTAACTGGCACGACTGTTCCACTGAGAGGAAAGGCCTGTGACCCACTACCTCTTAGCAAAGGGGACAGAGGTGAGGAGGATGTCTTCACCCCTCACAGAATATTCCCAACATGCTGCTTTTCACAGAATCTGAAAGGGGTTTCGTTTGTTTCATTTTTTAAATGAGTTCACTAATTTAATGGTATCCTATTTTTGGTGTTGGCAATCCCTTCTCCGAGAGTGAAGATGTCGTCCTAAGTCTGTGCGGGAGGGTCTTCAGAGGGTGGCACCTCCAGTCCACTGGTTTCCCTGTGCCCCAGGCAAGACTCATCTGTCCCCCAAGACGGCACAGTGAAACTCATGAAGAAACTCAAGTTCCTGTGCGGCCACAGGAAAGCTCATTTTGATTCTGAATAAAACACAGGTTGAAGCCTTCCTAACTATACAATAAAAACGTCTTGTGTCCTAAAAACCACTTTAATACTAAGCTGATGCCTAATTTTCAAAACAGCACAATCTTGACGCAGGCAACTATAAAATGACCATGTCAAAGTGGTCTCAATTCATAAATTAATGAGGGAACCAGCAAACGTTGTAAGACCAGTTTGAAGTAGGACTCGAAAACAGGCATTACAAAGATAGGCAATCAGGAACAGTGCCACAAATTTGTTAAGATGAAAATTGGCTAATACTCCATGGGGCAATCAAACGTAAGATTGGAGGCTCTTTTTCTACTAGGTGGAAGTCAGTGGACATAATTCATTTGCTTTCCTATGGACAAGAATCATTTGCATTAATATTTATTTTCTACAACTTAACTTCTACCTTTTCAGCATTTTAAAAGAGTCGAGTCAATAGAAATACAAAGGTGCATGCCATACACCTTAGGAAACGAGAAGATCCAGATTCCACGACATTGTATGTATGTGACATTGAAAGAGTGCCCAGTAATCCCCTGGCCGTTTGCAACTCTGGGGAAGATGGTCAGAACACGAGGAGATGGAGAGGCTTCACATTCTCCTCTTCTGCGCTGGCCTCCTTTCAACTGCTTCCCTAAGGAGCAATGCACAGCTGAGCATCCGCTGTGTATGCCCAGATGTCCAGGTGGTACTCACACCAGTTTCCTGCTAGCGGGGTTGCTGTCAAAGGCATGGCCACTCCAAAGAGGGACCAGACAGCCCAGCCACCTCCAAAAATGCTGTGCTCGTTTTATCACCAGTAAAATGAAAGTGGGGGGACCATGTCCCCAGACTCAGCTGACAAAGTTATAAATACGTGACAATTTCATTGATCACATGGAGGGAAATGGTTGTCTTAGCCTGCCTTTCCATGATTATAGGAATGTTGGGAGAATATCAATATCTTTATCATAAATTTATTGTAAGGATTACACAGAGCTCCTAAAAATTGTCCGTGACAAGTAAACTCAATATATGTAGATTTGTTCATTTTCTTTTAAAATTATTTTTAAATTGTAGTTGATTTGAGCAGCACTTTCTATATTAGGAATAGGAAACCTTTGTGCAAAATATGTCCTGCCATATGTAACACATATGTAAAATATAACACATATGCACACACAGACACATACACACAATGTGCACACATACATGCATATACATCCATCCATACACACACACACATACAGGTCAAATATCTCAATATTTTCCTTCCTAGCTCCAGGGTTTTACGGTGTCTTGTGCGAGGTTATTTCTTAACGGAAGCTCATGAGAATACTTTAATGCTCTTAGTGCACTAGGAATCTATTTGGGCATGATGTGAGAAGGATGAACCGTGTCTGTGTGGTTTGGGATGGGTGAGTTGGGTGGCTTAGTGTTGGTCTGTCCCAACAATGTGCAATGCTTGCTCTGCTGCCTGGTTTGGCATGGTTCACCCTTGAAGTTACTTTCTGCCTAGAATCACGTCCCTGGCCCCATCTGTCCCCTGCACCCACAGAGCACTGTTCAATTCCCCAGGCTTTGTAGGAGTTCTGACCTATGCAGCGCCAAGTTGCTCTCGGGGCTCTTTTCCTCATCGCCTTAATTCACCTTGCCGTTGCACCTCGGCTGACTTTAACAGCACTTGCCTGGTTCCCCGCAAGGCCTGCAGGGACTTTGCACCTGCACACCCCCTACCTGAGGAGGGTTGCACTTTGAGCTTGGTGGGCCTCTCTAGAAGCTCGACCACCCTTTACTTTCTGCCCCTTAGAAAGCTGTGTGCCAGGCACTTCTCCAGCCCTCAAGGTGGTGACAAGGTTAGTTGTTCTCATGTGAGCTGCGAGCTAGCTGGAGACGTCACTGGGTGTGTGCAGCATACGGAGAGCGCAGGCTGGTGGGGCAGGTTGCAATATTCAGTGAGAAAGAGCCTTCCTGAGAAGGTGACATCCAGTCAAAGCTCGAAAGAGACACAGTCATTGGTAAAGCAGGCTTGGAGGGTCTTCTAGGCAACCATTGCAAAGACCCTGGGGTGCAGGTGCCTGGGGCACTCGGCAAACAGCAAGGGGGTGGTGGTGGAGGCAGGAGAAGGTGGGGGAGAGAAGGTTGAGGGGAGAAGTAAGGGAGAAGGAGAGGGAGGGCTGGGAGCCAGTGGACCCTCTGAGCAGGGAAAGACTCACTGATGGCTTGTAGGATCAATCTGGCTGCTGTGTTGAGGCTAGACGGTGGGGACAGAGGAGCAGAGAGATCAGGTCAGAGGCTGCTACAGGAACCCAGAGCAAACCAGGGAGGCGGAGTCCAGAGTATAGTTGCAGAGGTGGGACAAGTGTTCAGGATCTCATGTACCAGGGCCTCTGGGTGGGTCAGGCACAGGGGTGGGACAAGGGCCAGGGGTGACTCCAAGCTTTCTGGCCTACATTGTAAAAGAATTTTGGAAGAAAGCATCCCTATGGTAAGTGAGGTGCAATTCATACTTGCTGAAAGAGCTTCACATTCATGGGAAAGACAGCCCGTGCTGCTAGAGCTGGGCCTCAGACAGGAATCCAGCTCTCTGAAGTTCAAGGCCAACTCAGCACTGACGGCTGTCCACCGCGCGCCAGCACGATTTGCTTGAAATTCCAATTTGTATTCTATTAATCCACTCCCTGTGTAACTCTGAATACAAACTGCCCTAAGCGAACCCCTTCACACAAGCGCACTCATGAACAAACTAGTAAATTAAGCACCTCCTTGTAAATCTGGTTCATGGGGTCATTAAAATCTGCCCACATGAGGCTACATCATCTGGCATATTTATAGCACTCACAGAGACGACAGTAGCAACCGCTCTCGAAGCTCCATCAGAGGCTGCAGACCCTCTTCTCCCCAGACAGCACATCTTCAGAGTGGCCACTACTCACAAAAGGCGCAGGAAAGCTGCTTGGCTTTGGATTCAGACCAGACTGCACTTGTTGATGACGGCTCCATGTTCTCTTGCAAGGTCCTGTTTCAACACTGGCATCTGCATATTAATGCCTTCTACATGCTAATATGATCACAATGGTGAAATGACAAAAGGCAGATTCGGGGCAGAACTCATCACACTTATTAGAATAACTCTGATCAGCCACGGTGGTTCTGTAGTCTCGCCCCTGCTGCTTGCTGTCTTGGTGCAAAGGAGGCACCAACTGGAGGCACATCAGCCCTGGACATGTCAATAACGGGTGGCTGCCCTGACTGGGTGACACTGTGGGAGCCAGGAGAGGAGGGGCTGGTCCTGGCGAAGGAGCTCCTGGGCTGCCTCTCTTTAGGGAAGCCACACTGTTTTCAGCCAGAGAGCTTCGCAGATATTCTCAGGAAACCCTGAGGCCGAGGGCTGCGTCCCTCGGCATTTCCAACCAGATGTGGCACCCTTCGGCCCTGCCTTCCCTAACACTGGCTCCCTGCTGGAAGCCAAAGGAGATATTGGAGGTCAAAGGGCCTCCGCCCTTTGACGTCGGTCTGCGTCTCAGTTCTCTTGAGGAGATCAGGACGAGACAGACCCGCGCCGGCCAGGCCACAGCGTACAGAGGGGTCTGGCCTCCCAGACCAGGAACTGCACTCGGCATGTCAGTGGCCATCCCATCCATCTGGAGAGGCGGTGTCACAGTCCACAGGTGGGGAAACTGAGGCCGGGCGGGATCAGCACAAGCCCCAGGCCACCCGCGGGGCACATGGTGCAGCCGTGCAGTACTACAGAAGCACGCCTGGACCTTCAGAATGGCGGGAAAGCCCTGTGGGGGGAATTAAAACTAGTCATTTCCAGTAATTACAAATTATATCACCCTATTTTATGCATGAATGGTTAAAAAGCCACCACAGGCTATAAAATCTCTGGCTAATGAAAAGAATATCCGAGGTTTGATTCACAGACCTGCTATCAGAGGGGACCACAGCCACGCTGCGAACCTGCAAACAACCTCAGTGACGGCTTCGTGGGCTTCCTCACAGGCCGCCACCGTCTGCTGCCCTCGAGACGGGGCTCTCTGGTCCTGTGCACTGTGTAATTAAAACCCTTTCACTCCAAAGAGAAGTGGAGACAGTCATCAACTAATTTACGAAAGAGGAAGGAAGAATCCGGCGTCACCGTGAGTGGAGCTGGCGATTCTGCTTTGGGTGTGGATGTTAGTAATTGCCACTGTGACTTCACAGGCAGCCTCCACAGACACAAAGCTTTTGTCACAGCTGCGTCTGGTCTGCTGATGTCACCTGGGCGTGAACAGTTCCAGCCAGTGGGTTGCCTCAGTTTCCTGCTTTGTGTCTGGGGGTCCCTGAGCTGAAGATGGAGCCAGGAGCTCCGAGAGGGTGGTGAGCCATGACCGGGACCAAGCCGGCAGGCACAGGGCCGAGGGTGGTAGCACTGCCACCTCTTCATCCTCAGACAGCATCTGTCCTGCAGGACTCAGGGACAAGAGGTAACAGCTCCCAGGTGCTTTGAAAGTTAGAAACAAACTGAAGAACTAGGGACATCCCAAGAATCAAGGATCTGTTTGATGTTTTACCTCCAGGAAAGAAGCTTGAAAATCAACAGCCCAAGAGCAAACGATCCCTTTTCCAGACACCTGTGTGTACTGCCTTGCTGTGGCCAGAGCGGACGGTGATGCTGTGAACCTGAGCAGAGGCCCAGCTCTGCCCGGGAGCTGCTGAGGCCCATGGTCACTGGCTGACTAGGGCGCTGCCTAGGCCGGCCCTCCACCAAGAGGCAGGCAGCAAGACCGGGCTGCGGGGGGCTTCAGCCTGGAGGAGCTCTGCAGCTGAGAACGTGCTTCTGCACTTGGAGGGCCTTCCTTGTTAGGCACGGCTTCTGTTTTCAAGGGGTGTCAGTGACATGGTTGCTCTTAATCCTTCCAAAGCCCTGTCCGTCTTGCAGGGCATCCAGTGAGCCCACAGCCAGCAGCCTGTGGCCTTCCTCCATCAGTCCCTGCCACGCTCAGGTCCCGCAGCCCTTCCCTTGGTCTTTAAACTCCAAACCAGTTCAGTTTCACTTAGGAGGCAGCCTTGCTAATACTGTGCTTTTAAAAAAAAGTGTTTAAATAGCCCAGGATGATGAACGGCTAGTACACAGATGAAGTTGGCATTGTTTAGTTATAAATGGAAAAGGAAAATCACTCCACATAGGTTTGTGATTCCCCAGGAGAGCTACTTCTTCCCGTTACCTAAACCAGTCACCTTCTGAGCCAGTCAGGAAGTAGCGCAAATGACTGTCCTCTAGAGATACTGCCCACCAGCCCACTGGGACAAGCAGGGGGTTCACAGTTCTGAGATTACCCCAGGGCAATGTAGAAGGGAAGCAGACCCAGCGTTTGCCTGGGGTGAGCGCATGTGCAACCCAGGACATGCAGGAAGAAGGCAGTGGGGGACAGCCACCTGTCAGACTGTGCTCTGTGACTGAGGAGCAGGACTGGACCCTGGCTCTTTGGTGGCAGGATAATGTTGTCCACCAGGTTCCCAGGGAAACCAGCCCAGTAACTGGCGTGCATAGATGGGCTCTCTGTGTCTCAGGGATGCTTGGCTTTCAGAATCACGCACGCCGCTTTCACAGTCCAGCTAAGCAGTTAGTGGATGTACCTGCAAGTCCCAGCAGTTGAGGCCACTGCTGGTTCAAAAGAATTAAGGAATCAGAAAAGACCAAAGCAGGACTTGAGGAGTTGGGTGTTTGGAAGGTGCAGCTGCAGTGTCTCACGGTGGCATTGTTAGCCTGTGAGGAGACCATCCAGGTGCCACTTCTGCCTGATAGCGAGTGGCAGTGGAAGGTCGGTGCCCCTGATTCCAGCAGAGCACTCCTCTCAGCACGCATCTTCAGCGAGAATCTAAAACTGAGCGCTGGGCGCAGGGCAGCAGGTAACCAGGCCCCCGCACTGCACCACAAGCCCAGGGATGGTGCACGTCTCAGAATCAGGGCGTGCTCCCTGGGGTCAGGCTGCAGAGGCACAGCCTGGGGAGCTGGGAAGGTGGCGCAGCCTGGGATGGGTGGGGAGAATGGCAGGCACCTTCAGAGACCTGGGTCAGCACAGGCTCTGTCAGAGCCTAGCGACCAGACCTGGGGTCCAAGGAAAGAGCGAAAGTGGAGTGGTGCATGGCACGCAGCCAGAGGGGACTCAGGGGTCCTTACTAGGAGCCAGCTGGCCCGGGCGCAGGTGAAGCTGAGGTTTGGCCTGGAATCAGGTGCTGCGGGTGGCAGCTGGGTGGGCTGACTGCCAGGGCCCCTTTCTCTGCACAGTCCTCCCCCAGGGTCCTTTGTCTTCTCAGGAAGGGGGTGGAGCTTGCAGGTGCAGGAGCATCGCACCTGTTCTGCAGAGACACCGAACCTGGAGCCTGCATTTGCCTCCAGGCCCTGTGGCTTTTCCACACCAGCCCTGTACAGACGTACAGCATCTGTAATCTACGTGGCATACGGCAATGCCACTGACGCTCTCCCGTCCACTCGCCCGAGCCGCTGATTCGTGGAAGGATGCGGAGAGACAGCCAGTACCAATTCTAGAGCCCGCGCCAGGCCATTCTGGACGAAGTTCACGCTGAAGTTCGGAAGTGCTTCCTCGACATTACTGGAAGACAGCGTGTGTTTAGATGGGAGACGGCTGTAAATTCCTCCCGGCTTAAACGCCAGTTTCAAGTCCTTTGTCACTGGTCCCTGTCTGCCTCAGCTTATTTTCCCCTTTCATGCAAACCCACCTTAAGTTTGCATAGACAGACCTCTTAGTTTTCCAGCCGTTGTAAAGTATTCCAGACTGTCACATCACTGTGCACATGACATCCTCTCCCTAGCAGGCGCTCTGCCTGAAGAAAGGTGGTCTCCGGCGCGTCCACACAGACTCAGCCCCAGCATCTGCTCCCACCCAGCATCCTCTGATCCCTGGGCCCTCCCAGGGTCTTGCCTGGATGCTGCTGAAAGCGGCCCACACTTGTGGCTGCCATCTGTCCTTGCTACCTCACAGGTCTGTCTAAAACCCAAGACTTTAGAGGATACCTATTCTCCCTTCTACTCCAGTGCTGCCCAGTGGAAGTTTAATAGTAGCCATATGTATATTTTGAAAATTTTCAGTTCAAAAAATGAAAGACAAAAAGAAACTTTAATGACATTTATACAACCCAGGGTGGCATAATCTTTAAAATATTATTTTTGACATGTAAACAATGCAAAAATCTTATAGTTTGTAATAAAAAATTCTGCATTCTTAATTATTTTCAAAGACATCTTCAAAATCCAGTGTGTATTTTAAACTTAGAACACATGTTGGCTGAGACCAGCCACAGCTGAAGTGCTTGGCAGCCACAGGTGCCCAGGGGCCACCAGACTGGGCTATGTAGTGCTGTCCCCATTCGGCAGTCTGGCCACAAACGGAACCAAATAGGTGCTCAGTTAATGCTGCACCAAATCTTAACATGAGCCAGATCTAGCAACGCACCTCCAGTGCCATAAGATTGAAAGTTCCATGTGAGGTCATGATAGATAATTGTGAAATTAAACCTTTATCTCTGAATTCCTAATAATTCTTTGGTGTGTGCATTGATTTGGCCATATCTCACCATCAGGCAAGGATATGACCCATACTCTTACCCTGCTTCAACACATGGAAGACAAAGCTTTTCCTAGAGCTACGCTACTTCTCAGGGCCTGTCCCCTGCCACAAGGCGGAGAGAGACACAAGCCTCTCTCACCCTAGTCTCCTCATTTCTCTGTAAACCATTGACTCTCCCTCACTCTGCTCACCCCCGCCCACCCTTGCTGCTCTTTTCCTGTGCTCTTTCATGGACCCCCAACATTGCAGAGCCCTGGACACGAGTGGAGGGGAGACCCTCCCACCACGTGTCAAGATACATGAAGTTTTAAAGCCAGGTGCAGTGGTGCACGCCTGTAATCCCAGCCACTCAGGAGGCTGAGGTGTAAGGATCATGAGTTCAAGGCCAGCCTCTGTAACTTAGAGAAGCCCTAAGCAACTTAGTAATACCCTGTCTCAATATAAAAAAATTTAAAAAGCTAGGGATGTGGCTCAGTGGTTAACCACCCCTGGGTTCAATCTGAGGTACCAATGCATACAAACACACAAACATACGTAAATAGAGTTATGAATTAAGTCAATGTTGAATAGAACTTGCTCATCTCTCCCCCACTGACACACAATAAAAATAGTAAAAAAGTCTTAAAAATGTGCAAATTTATGATTTTAACTGTTTTGTTAATAGGTTAGTGATATATAGAAGAATAACAAAATTTAAAAATATTTTGGTGGGCATGTAAGTTAGCATGGCTATGATGGAAATTATATGTGGATTCTTTTAAACTAAAAATAGAATTACCACATGATCCCCCCAATCCCACTTCAAGATATTTGCCCCAAAGATTTGAAATTGACCAGTCAGAGACTGCTGCCCTCCCTGGATCCCAGCATCGCCAATCACAGAGCAGCAGTGTGAGGTCCCCACAGTGTCCTTGATGGAGGAGGGCATGAAGACAATGTGCAAGTCACACAGAAGACATACTCGGTCTTCCCAAGGAAACCAGGATGTGGATGGAAGCCACAGATATGGTGCCGAGTGAAGGAGCCAGCTGTGACAGGAGCTCATGTGTCACTCATGCATGGAGTCCAACAGCCACAGGAGCAGGGAGCAGAAGGTAAGAGGTGGGGCAGACAGGTGCGGGCCCCTGAGGGCCCAGAGCAGGAGCCGCGGACAGGAGCAAGCTCCTCTCAGCGAGACCCACTGCCCAGCGACAAATGACAACACACCACACCTGTCAAGATCCCCAGGAGGAATATTTCAAAGTCCTTGAAGCTGTGCACACAAGCATTTGAGGTGATGGATATGCAAAATAGACTGTTTAATTATTCCACATTATATTAATGAATCACAACATCACCTTGTGTCCTACAAATACACGCAATTACAACTCGCCAACCCACAGAAGTTTAAAAAGTCACAGAGAGGCTACTTAGAGGGTTTTAGCTGTTTTGTCTTTAGTATAGAAGAACCCAAGTCTATGCACAGCTGTATATTTTCCTTTTATTTCAAAATAACATGCTTCTGTGGTCTTGTGCTTTTCTGTTTCAGGGGTAAATAAACTATACCAAGTTTTTTTTGTTTTTTTTTTTTTTTTTAACCTAAAAATGTTAAAATCAAATTTAAATATATACTTGATAAATTATCATTTATTTGTAAAGTAAATGTTATTTTATCTCAGATATCTCAGATATATCAGTGTGATCTACTTTTTTTGTATGAATTTGTGTCCACTTGACAGTAATGATCTAAAGCAGAGGTCAGAGAACTCTTTCTGTTAAAAGACAAGCAGTGAATATTCTCAGCCTTGAGGGTAGTAAGATTTCTTTTGCCACTACCCAGTTCTACTGTTGTAACTTGAAAGAATTTTGAGAATGTATTATAAAAAAGAAAATCAAAGTAAATAAAAAATATAAAAATAACTTTAATGTCTTAAAATTATTTCATATTATATTCAAAATTTCCTACCAAAATAAAAAGTGAAAAATACCCATTTCAATCAATAAATATAAAGAGGTTAAATCAAAGTTACTTAAATATTTCAGAAAGTCTCCACTTTTCTTTTAGCCCCCGTAATTCTGAGCTCCTCATAAACACTAGTGCCAAACACAGTTCATTTTCACTTTTGATTTGAAACCAAAGGTCTTTATTTTAAGAACCCTTCTGTTCACTCTCCAATTATAATTAATAATTTGTACACTTGAGAAATATTGCATAATATTAATATTTTAAGACTAATTTTTTGGTGTCCTATTTAATTTGCACTCAGTCTGAGAAATTAAAGACAACAGCTCTTAATTACTGAAAAAACAGGTTTAAGAGATACTTAGGCATGCTAAATATTTCATATAGTTTTGACATATATATTCATTGACCAAAAGGAACGTATTGATTTTGATCATCTGTTCCAATAAAATTTAAATGCGCTTTTGCCATAAAGTGGTGTCATGGAATATCTTCTAGAAGATGCCAGGAAGGAGTTGATATGGGTGAGGATACTACAGATACTGCCTTACTTCATAAAGCAGCCATATACACTGTGTCTTGACTTTTGAAATTCTGAGGTGTAGGAAGTGCCCACTCACAATCTTTTCCTCTACCTGGTGCCTCTGCCTCACCCACCCAAGGAGGTTGCCCATAGCTGAGCCCCATATCCCTTCCTCTGGGAGAGTCCTGCACTTGACCAACATACCACACAACTGCCCATCTTGTTAGCCTGACCCGCCTGCTTTGGTGAGGCTGGCTCATCCCTGCAGACTGTGGCATGGCCTCCACAAGATTAGAACTGTGACTTTGTTCACCTCTGGACGCTCAGCAGTGGCAGGCCACATGGCCAACCACGTGGGCAAGAGGTGCGTGACTAACTTGCTCACCCAGGGAACACTGGCACAGCGCCTTTCCTGTTTCAGGTGTGGTTCTCGGTACTGGGATGAATAGTGACCAACACAGATAAGAATCCACGCCCTGTGGAGCTCTCGTTCTGCCCTGAGGAGATGGACAGTAGTCAAAATAAGTCAGTGGGTCAGTCAGGGGTAGCCAGAGAAACAGGACCACCAGGACACACAGAGCTGGGAAAGAGGAGATCTCTTATGAGGTCTGGCTGAGCAGTCCCACCACCTGCCACCTGAAGCTTCAGACCCAGAAACCAGGTGGTGTGGTTTAGACCACAGGCCCTAGGTCAGAGCAGCCGGCGGTGAGACTGACCCCTGGGGAGGTGACTGAAGGAAGTGCAAGAGGGCCCAAGAACCCAATGCTCCAAGGTCTGAAGCAGGAGGAGATGGAAGTCACCAGGTGGATTTGACAATGCACATCCACACTGGTGAGGGCGGACCACTTTGACTCTGTCTACTGGTAAGAAGGCTTTCTTCCAGAAGCAGCCTCACAGATACCCAGCAACAGCATGTCACAGGCTATCATGTGGCATGTCACGTGGACATCCTTTAGGTCAGTGGCATGACACAGAATTCTCTATCTTGGCCAGCAGAAGGTGCAGCATGTTTGATGATAATGAATGACAGAGACACACTGAATAAGGGAGGCTATGAGCGGAGTTGGGACGGGGTTGCCTCACTGAGAATGTGACATTTACATGTCTGAACAGTGAGGACAGGTGGAAGTGGGTCTCACCCGGGTTGCTGGAAGCGGGAATGTGTGTGCTGGGTCGGGGGCCGGTGTGGCATCTAATGAGCTACAGATGGAGAAGCTGAAGCAGGAAGAGGAAGGTGCTCACCAGGTCATCCAGCCTGCACTTGGCAAAGTACTGCTTTCCCTGTAGGCTGGACCCTTCTGACATCGCTCACCCGGACACCGGGCTCGGGGGCATGCACATGTTGAAAGGAATGATTCAGTTTCCTCGTAAATTACTCATGGATTATGTCTAAGATCAGTTGATTCCCTTCAAGAAAAATCCAAAGAAACTGATGGATCCTGATATTTTAACTGGAAAGCCAAAACATGTGTCTGTCATTGGATGAAATGGGGGGAGGAAGCTGCATCATTTGCTGTTCATTGGCTGCTACTGGGGTATTTATGGACCAAAATGTCTTCTTCAACTTTACTGATATTTACAACTATCACTTGGGATGGTCACCCATGAATTTGAAAGCTGTATGGCATTCCTTTCTTTCAAAATAAAACAGCCCAACAAATCTTTGCGAATAAGTAATATCAAACAAATTTGCTTTATCATCAGATTGAAATTCTGTAACTACAGATGTCAACCTGATGTTGAAATTAAATAGACACAACATCGTCTACCACTTGTCTCTGAAACATCATTCTCTTGCATGAAAGCGAGTATCTACCAAGTCATCTGACAGTATCCAAGACCCCCCAGATTTCACCAGCAGGCAACGTTGCTGAATAGCCACTGCTGCGATACAACCCCAGAGCAGCACACGGGTCTAATTACCATTCATTGGCCAAAAGGTATAATGGAAAATGGTCAAATAAACAATGTAAACAAAAGTGAAGCCAGACCAGGGTTCTGAACAGAGGAAGAGCTATGGATATTTAGCAAACCCATTGAAGACCCTGGACAAGGATACCTGGCAATTGGTTGTCCTTGACATCATAGAGCTTTTGAAACCAAAGATAAGCTTTCTATTTCTTTAGGTAAGAATACAAAACCCCAGGGAGGCAAAGCCCTTGGTGGCCATGACCTCTCCATCTGCAGACGCCCTGTGATCTGGCAGTGCCAGGTACCCAACAGCTGGGAACATCAGTGGGATTCACCAGCCAGGGAACAGAGGCTGTGCTGGCCGGTATGGAAAACTCAGTCCGCAAAGTGCAGTCACACATTTGTGGATGTTTGGGCTTGGTGACACTCAAGGGCTTCCCGGTTACCATGCCTACCCGCGGCTCTCCGGGACGCCCCCATAGGGGACCCTGGATGGAAAGTTCAGCCTCCTCTGACGAAAGCTGCACCGCAGTCTCCAGAGGGGCTCTGCAATCCTGTGAGCATGAGTAGACACGAGAAAGAAAGGAAGAACTCATGCAGGTGGGGAGGTGGGAAAGCAGAGACGGGGCCTGGCTGGCTGAGAAGTGTCAGTCAAAGAGGAAGACGACATGCGGAGGAAGCACAGACCAGTGAAGAAAGAGCCTGGAGCCCAAGGAGGCAGCGCTAGGGAGATTGTGGCCCTGGTGCGTGGGAGAGGCCCAGCAGTCTGTCAGGTGCGTCAGAGGGAGAAAGGACTCAGCACAGGAACAAAGGGAGACGCTGGCACTGGTTGGGAATCAGTCAGGCATTGGAAGGTTGGAGAGAAACAGGGAGCAAGTGAGAGAGGTGTAATGAGACACTGAACAACAACCTGGGCCAGCCTGGCCCTCCCTCTGGGCTGCCAATGCCCAGGCTGTCGATGGCAATTAATTTGGCAATTAATCATATGCTGTCCTTGACATTCTTTATTCTGCTATTTGAACAGTTACTGTCGCCTGCATTATTTAACTTTTTATCTGATTAGGTCTTATCCCAGGGAGAGCAAAGTTTTATGAAACCTGGTGCTTGGATGTTATCTGGAATTTCCAGGAGCGCCTGTGTGTCCTAGTTCTGCAGATTACATAAGCACATGTCCAACGTGCAGGCATCTGACTGGTGGTGAGGAGAGATTATGGTCTATTAGAACAAGTCACCAGCTAGACGGTCATGTCCTATGATCTCATGGGGGTTGAAGTCTCTGACAGTCGGCTGACCGTGAGGCAGACTGTTCAGAGGAGGCTGCGGACTCTGCCCAGCAGGATTTTAAGGAGCTAGCATGAGGTGACATAGGCATGGTGGGTTTTCAAAGCCTGTGCACCAGTTCAGTGCCGTTCTCACGGCCCCAGTGAGGTGAGCTAAACCCAGGCAGCAAAGCAGAGATTGGCTTGGATCCGCTGAGGGCCCTGCTCAGATATAGCTGCTTGGAGATCTCCCTGAGGAAGGCTGCTCATTCTGTATTCAGAATGGACACCTTTTCTAGTTAGAGGACATTGAACTATGTTTAATGAACTCACGATGATGGTAGAAATCGCTATTTTTAAAACGTTATTTGTTAAGTAAAGTTAACATCCCTGGGATGTAAGCCATCTCCCTATTGGAAGCGTTGCTAGGCCACACAAGCCTCCCTGGGCTGGTGGGCGTGGGGAAGGGGTGTCAGGACAGGCTGCAGCTTGCTCTCACCTGGTGACTCCTAACTTCAAATCCAATGGGGACTGAGAGGCGGGTCTTGAGAGGTGGCAGGGTAGACCCTGGAGAGATGCACCAAGGCCTGTCAGTAGCGTTTTAATAAGCAATGCATCCTGAATGCCTAGGCTGTGCCACTTCTGAGCTGGACGTGTTGTTCACTGATTTTACAAATGAGGGAGCTGAGCAGGAGCAAACTGAGAAGCTGCACGCGGACACAGGCCGTGTGACAGGAGGACTTGAACTCAGGTTTGCTTGAATTCCACATTCCTGTTCTTACTGTGCTGCCTGGGCTGTCACTCACGTGGAAGCACTGAGTGGGAAAGCCTGCCAAGAAGACCAGGGTGGAAGGCCAGACTCACAGCCAGGAGAGGGGAGCCTTGGCCGAGATCAGGAGGCAGCGAGATGCACCATCACTCCTTAGTCCTATGTGAGAGGTCGCCCAGGCAGAGGAGCTAGTGATTTTGGCCACCGTGAGGCATGGAAGGTGAGGGGGCTGAGCTCTCCATGGGACGGTTGGACTGGAAGATATGCAGGAGGAAGAGAGGGCTCCTGATCCACCCCTGACCACAGATGACCCCAGATCAGACAGCCAACCAACGACTGGAAGTGTAGCACAGGGAAAGAATGCAAGCAAACGGAAGGGCCGGCACGTACCATATGCCACGGTTCCAGACACCAGGGAGCACCGGGGAGCAGCAGGCAGGTGCCGCCAGCTTGGACCACAGTCCAGTGTGGGAAGGGAGGACAAACCTCATACATGCCGTATAGGTAAGATGGGAGATACGCAATGTGACATGATAGGAAAAGCAATAATGCCGTTAGGCTGCACTATACAGAATATAATGACATGAAATGACACCACCACAAGGAATTGACTGAGACAGAGGAGGGTGAGTGAGGTGCACCCCAGCCCCTGACCTGAACTCCCACTGCTGCCAGTGCCCAGGCATACAATTCCCATCATGGAATATTCTAAAACTGGAGTATCTGTCTACAGAGAAAGCTACCAGACAGGTCTACAGATGAGACTTCAGACCAGGGGCAGCCTGTTAAGGGCTGTCCCTACCCCATGCTCCTCCCTCTGGAGTGTGGGTGTGATAACTTCTGCTGGATACAGGCCCGACTGCAGGGCCTCACGTTCAGGCTCAGTTCTTGCCCTGAGACTGAAGGTCAGATTGGAGAGCCCAGGAGGGGAAGGCGCCTTAGCTCTGAGCCCGCTGCGTGCTTTGCTTTTCTCTGGAAAGGTTTGGGAGCATCATGGACAAGTTGGAGCATGGGAATGAGAGGGTGCCTCTCTGGTCCTGTGCGCCCACACCTGGCTGTGAATGTACGTTTGCCTGTGAACTTCACAAGCACTGTCTGAGCTTTCTTCCACCCGGAAGGGCCATGGCCACATTGACCTCTGCCCTGTGCAGGGGTGATGAGCCAGGAGGGTGATCCATGGTGAGCTCTGAGCCCAGAGGCGCTCTTCCCAACTCTTCATACTCCAGGGTCTCTCCTCTGGGCTGCCCAACTTGCAAAGGCGACATTCGATTTCTTTCCATTTCAAGCCACAAAGCGCTTCTAACTCTCTGGCGGCAGAGTTAAGTGATAGTGCCTCAGGGAAAGCCTCAGGGAGGTAATTGTAAACATTCTCTTCCATACATTCATTCAAGAAATGCTCATGGAGACCTACTGTGTGCTAGACGCAAGTTCCTCTGCAGTGCAAGGAGCAGAGACAGACCCCTTTCTCTGAGTCTTGATTTTAGTGCCGTAAGTTGTCGTTGGCTCTTTGCAGTACAAAATCCGTGGATATTTGTCACCGCTTGCAGCAACAACTTGCACGGGTCTTATGGGTGGTGGAGTGGAAACTGAGCTAGTTCTATCTTTCTCTTTAGTGCACTGCTTTTCTTGTTTGTTTGTTTATAGAGGAGAGAGGAAATGAGGTTTACTTGCTTTGAGAGGAGAGCGAGACTTTGCTTATCAGAGAGAAAGAGAGACTTTGCTTAAGAGAGACTTTGAGAGAAGGACAGGCTTTGCTTAGAGCTTAGAGGAAGAGAGACTTGCTACGCCTGCTAGCTGCCGCTGCTTTTCCCTACTAGCTGCCGTGTTTTCCCCTCTATCTGCTGCCATGCATCTTCTTCTACTAGCTGCTGCCGTGTGTTTTCTTCTAGCTGCTTTTCTGCTAATGGCTGCTGCTCTGTGTGTTTTGCTGCTTCCGTGCTGTCTCGTTCTGCTTACGCTTATATCACCTCCAGGAGGCGGAGAGCAGGGCCACGCCTCTTACGCAAAGATTAGCAAGATGCTAGATGGCTGAGCAGGCACAATTAGGAGTGCTCGAGAACACATGCGCATACATTGTGTGCGTGGACGATAAATCACCTGAGTGTGCTTATGTCAATTAACCTCCTCGCTGCCGGTGTGATCAGGCGCTGCGCCGTCAACATGGCACAGCCCCCAACAGTAAGTGACTTGATGGTCTCTATGCTGTTTTAATTTCTATACCAGTGATTCCAGAAAATCCATACATCAATGCCCCAGGGTCCTTCCTAATGAGTCAGAAGGTATTTTTTTAAACACTTTTTTTTTAGTTCTAAATGGACACAATATCTTATTATTTTTATGTGGTGCTGAGGATCGAACCCAGTGCCTCACATGTGAGGCAAGCACTCTACCACTGAGCTAGAACCCTCAATGGCAGAAGGTATTTTTATTGAGGTTCTACTAGGGGCTCAACTTCTGAGAGTCCCATTCTTGTGGATAATGATTTATTGGCCATTTAGTAGATTGCATCAAACTCCAAATCCCTGACTCCTGGCTTTACAGATGTGCAGGTGTTCTTCTCTGAGACTAGTGGAGAGCAGTCAGTGAGGATGGCAAGATGCGCTTTCCACAGAAAATGGGGAAGCCCCCTCCTTGGGAAGCCTGCTTCTGTATCATTCTGTTACTGTGCCTCAGGACCTGCAGCTACAGGTCAGGCCTGCAGTTTGTGGGAAAGCCCAGCAGATCTGGCACTTCTAGAATTGCTTGTCCAGAGAAGTCAGTGGCTTCCACAAGAGCACATTCAAGAGTTCCTGTACATTTTTCCTATTTTCATTGACTTTTTAATTATTTTCCTGGTGCCTAGTAAAAAATGGAACTCATCGTCAATGTCATTGACATCTGTTCACTTCTTTCTGTCAGAACATAGCTATAATAACTGAACAAATGACCTTCAAGAAGACACTGCTAATTGCCATCCCAAACACCTGCTTGCAATAAGCGTGTTTCTGACTAGTCACCAGGGACCAGGTGATCACCTGTTTTCACTTGAAAATGGTTGTGTTGGGTGATCAGCTGGTGGGTGTTTTGTTAGGGTCCTCATAGAAACCCGGAT
Organism: Sciurus vulgaris; assembly: GCF_902686455.1. NCBI lineage: Eukaryota > Metazoa > Chordata > Mammalia > Rodentia > Sciuridae > Sciurus > Sciurus vulgaris. Next base: position 135,859,595 of record NC_136470.1, read on the forward strand.
GACAAGGCACTGTAATTTCACCTGCAAAACCTGCCTAGTGGTTCCTTAGCTGAGAACCTGCCTGGCCGGGAGGTACAGCCACTGTATTTATTCAATACTCCGTTGCTGGGCCACCAGGGAAGGCCACATCCTTGGGTCCATTACTATCACATTGCTACTTTCAACCCCCCACGGAGGCTGCCGTACTGATCTGCCATCTCTATCCACACTGCACTCTGCTTTTTATGAAAGGGGACACTTTCTTACCATCTGAACAAAGGGCCTTGATTATTATTTTATCTTCTTAGGCACTACATAAAAACAACTCTCATTAATTCCAGTGATTTACTTATTAGTCCATTTTCTCTCAAGAAGATTCTTGATGCTACTCCTTTCACTTTTAATTAGCATAATTTTACTGCGGTTAGGCATTTTTCCAATTCTCCTCCTCAAGCCTTTGTCCCCAGGGAAGGTACACACTTCCTCACTCACACTGGAGATTGAGGAGAGGGTGTGAACTTATTCCAAAGGTCACCCTTGGGACTATTGGAAGAGAGACACCGTGAAGGATGGGACAGGCATATGAAGTCCCTGGGGCTCCTTGAGCTCTGCTTCTGCGCTTGTGGTGTCCCCAGAAGTGCCAGCTGCAGGAGAAGGTGTGAGGGTGTGGCATCTCCCCTCCAGCACTGGGGTGTGTCCTCTCAGGATGCCCAGCAGGAGCTGCTGGTCAAGACTGCAGCTGGAGAGAGAGGCTAGGGGCCAAGATGCCCCGCCGAGGACCTGTGCAGGGTTCGGACTGGCAGGCTCCTGCCAGGGAGGAAATCTGGGCTTCCTGCAGGGGCTGCTCCTGGGCCTGCCCAGGGTTCCCATGGGTGGCTGAGGCAGAGCAGAGAGGGTCAGCTGCCTGAGAATGGTGAACATAGAAACGTTTCCACACGATTCCCTTCTCCATGACAAGGCTGGTTTAGCAGGAGAAAAGCCAGGTGTCGGTGAAACATAAACCAATCCCTTATCACACCATGAAAGGTTGGCCTTATTCCTGAATCTAGGTTCTGCTGGGCAACTTCAATGGTCCAAAATGGAGAATTTGAAAATGCAAAGAAAAAAAGCAATTGTCCCTCCATGCCACACAAAAGTTCTTCAGTAAAACCCACCAGCTCCCTTCTCCCTCTTAGCTGAGACTAGAAAATTCTGCACCACCCATTTTAATAAAATTTGGAATTGGGGCCATATGTTTTAGGGATGAAAAAATAAAGCTGCTCATTTTAATTCCCAGGCTCCTATGTGTGAATAATTTAATATCATCTTCATTACTAACCACTCCTCATATATATTAGTGACTGATGAGTGTGTCATTGTAAGGATATGATTGAACTCAGCAGAAGTCTACCTCCCCTGTCCTCCTCCTTACTTTCTGCTCCCATCCTCTCCTTGAATGGAAGAAGTTGGTAGTGCTGATAAACAGCAAGGCCCAGAGGAAGGAAGAAAGGGAGTGGAGGTGGGAGGGAGGACCCCACGTGGAACTGCAGGAGGCCTTTAAGGCAGTAAGTACGGGCCTTCCCTGCTGCTCTTAGGCTTAGGCTAGGTAGCCATGAAACCCAAGGCAGCAGGACATGTGGAGCCTTCTCTGTCCATCACCGCCAAGGGCCAAAAGAAAATGTGGCCTCCAAATTGACAGGTAAGCAAATAAAAATATCAGGAAAATATACCTAAAGATGTTGACATAGAAACAAGATAGAGGGGAGCTCTGGCTCACCAAAGAAGAGTCTAGAAGGAGCACTTGCCTGCAAACCTTGAGTGCCCATCTCAAAGACTGTCTGCCTCAGAAGCAATCCTGCAAATCCTCCTTGGGGCGCCAGACATGCTTACAAAAGGCCTAATAGAGTCCATGAAAGAGCTGAAAAATAAGATAACCCCTGCTGCAGGTCCACGCTTTTCTTTTGAACTCTATAATAAATATCCACTTAAGGGAAAGTCACCTCAGCAGAGGGGAATCTGCATGTCCCTCTCCAGCCAGCAGGCCATCACCCTCCAGTGGGAAGCACCTCAGGCTGAGGAGAGTCAGGGAGTCACCTCTGCTTGAAGATGAGGAAAGAGATGTCAGGTCATTATATAAACAGCTGAAGGCCAGCTGGTGAGAAGATGAGCCTATGTGGACAGCAGAGAAGCAAAGGGGCCACTGTACCCATGGTCACAGTGGGCAGAGGGGGGAGAGGAGCAGTTCTGAACAGGATGATGAAGTGACCAGGTGAATATCACCCCGCTCTCCAAAACCTACTATCCCTCTGTCTACCTGTCCATCCATCCATCCATTCATCTATCCATCTATCCATCCATCCATCCATCCACTCTTCCTACCATCTATCCATCCATCCATCATCTGTCCACCCATTCATCTGTCCATCTTTCCACCTGTCCATCCATCCTTCTGTCCATCCACCCATCTGTCCATCTGTCTATCCATCCATTCATCCATCCATCCATCATCTGTCCACCTGTTCATCTGTCCATCTTTCTGCATATCCATCCATCCATCTGTCTATCCACCGTCCATGCATCCATCCATCCGTCCATCTGTCCATCCATCCATCCATCCATCCATCCATCCATCCATCCATCCATCATCTGTGCACCCATTCATCTGTCCATCTTTCCACCTGTCCATTCATCCATCTGTCTATCCACCGTCCATGCATCTATCCATCTGTCCACCTGTTTATCTGCTCCTGCACACATTTGACAGAGGCCTACTGAACACCTGTGGTATGCTTGGCCCTGCAGAGTTGGCGCAGGCCTTCGGTTGCTCTCTACTCCCTTTGAATATTTCCCTGCCAGTCAAGCTCTTTCTTGACTCAGTTCTCTCAGTGACCGGCTCTGCCCTTGCTCAGGTCTGTACTCAGGAGTGGACCCGAAGTCAGGACACTTGCCTTTTAGCCCCTCGCCGTCAGGTTTGGGGCATTTTCGGCCATGTTGGTTAACAGCTGGTGAGGCCAATTTAAAAAGAAGCCTCCCTGGAAAGCTTGAGAAGTTGGAAGTGCTCCCCGTTGGCTCAGGCTGGTCAGTAAAGCTTCTTGCAGGGACTGAGTGGTCAGGGTTAACAGTGAGCGCCAGGAAGCTGGTGGGGGAGAGATGATGGCCAACGGCCAGCTGCTGCTCCTTTCTCTGCTGCCCTTGGCAGTGGAAGTCCCTGAAAGTTGTCTGTGCCGTCTCTAAGTCCCCTTCCATTCTCTCTCAAACCCCCCCCCCCCATGCCCTTGCCTCCCTCCCTCCAGCAAAACCGCCTTTGCGGAACTTTCGGTCTTTTTCTGTCTCACTTGATGAGAATCCCAACGTTTTAGTTCCATGGGACAAAATGAATGAAGTATATTTGGGGGGGCTGGATTTTGGACAGGGTTCTACTATGTTGCCTGTGGACTCAAGTGAACCTCCCACCTCGGCCTCCTGAGTAGCTGGAACACCGACACATGCCACTCTGCCTGGATCCACTTGAAGTTATTTTTGGACACTCTGACCCAACCCACATTCACACTCTTGCAGAATCAGGTTATGTCTACTGTGAAAAATATACCCAGAGTCCAGTGTCCTCCCCTCCCGCATGAGCACTGGTCTGTCCCGCCAGCATCTCTGCCTGGATTAGCACCGTGAACACCTGCATCTCCACTGCCCCCAGAATCTTATCCTGACACGTGCTGGGAGCCTGCTGGAGTCTAGGTTGGATCAAGCAGTTCTCACCTCCTGTAACCTTGCACTACTCCCTTCTGTGCTCATCCAGGTTCTTTACAGTGGCCTGTGTGGTCCCTCGTGACCTTGACCCCCAGCTACATGTCTGATCCTGACCGCCTCTTGGCTCTTTGCTACAGCCACGCTCTCCACGGCTCCCACCTCAGGACCTCTGCACTGGCTGGGCCCTCTCCCTAGAGGAACTTCACGCCGGCCCTCCTCACCCCTGGGACAGCTTTGCTAAAATGACCCTCTCCCAAGATGCACCTGCCAATCATTCAGAATGGCAGCTAGCTCTCCAGCACATCCACGCTCACTACTTGTTTAGCATGTCATTCTGCACTTGCCGGTACACATGTGATTCACTTATTTATCATTTTATGATTTACTAGTTGTCTCCACCAACTGGACTCTTAAGTGCTGTGAAGACAAGAATTTGGGTTGCTTCATTCCCTGTGTTACCCCAAACATCAAGAAGGTTGTCTTGTAGCCAGGTACGGTGGGTGGCTCATACCCGCAATCCCAGCAACTCAGGAGGCTGAGGCAGGAGGATTGCAAGCTTGAGGTCAGCCTCAACAACTTAGCCAGGCCCTGAGCAGCTTAGTGAGACCCTGTCTCAAAAAATAAGAAGGGCTGGGGATGTAGCTCAACGGTAAAGGGCCTGAGTTCAACCCCTGGTACCAAAAAAAAAAAAAAAAAAAAACACAGAAAAAGGCATGAAAAGAAGGGAGGGAGGGAGGGAGGGAGGAAGGGAGGGAGAGAAAGGACAAGGACAGAAGAAGGGCACCCTGCCTGTCATCGTGCTCACATATTGAGTCACTAAGGTGAACACGCTGGGTGTGTGAGTCGAGAACTCCTTAGGTGCCACTGGCTGATGAAGATCTTGCCTCTTGAGAGAAGAAACCAAGGTCTTTTGCCCCCAAATCACCAGCCCTTGCACCACATCCTGACTTGGCAGCCAAGCTTGGCTCATGTGTGACAGAAGCTGCTGGAGCTCTTGGCAAGACAGGCCCGGGCAGCTCCGTGGGGACGGGATCCTGCCGACTCAGACCGCAGAGCCCGAGGACTCATGGGGCTCCTTGAGCTCGCGCTGTCCAGCCTGCGCCCGGCCCAGGGGCACTTCTACCAGGACGTACAGCGCGAGGCCCGAACCACAGGGTTCTGCCTCCCGAGCACTCGAGGCAGAGGGCAGGGCGTGGAGCAGGGGCCAGAGGTGGAAGAGTCTGGGGGCAGCAGGTCAGCTGAGACTCCAGGGCCTCCTGTTCACAGTGGTGGTTGAAGACTCGGTGCATGTGCTGGAACCTTAGAACTGTGCAGAGAAAAGTGAACCCCACTATGTGCAGATCTGATTAAACACACCCCCCATTTACCAGGCTCTGCTGATGTTCTGCTAAAATCTAAGCTCTAAGCACAAGCTCATACATTTGGAAGCTTCATGGTCCCTGGGCCCCTTAAGAGATCTGCACCGAGCAGCTTTGGACAGCCGAGGAGGACTCCTCTGGGCCCAGATGTCGCCATTTGTCCAGTCACGCACTGTTTGGCAGTGAAGTCCTGGCATGTGTTGCTCGGGATGGTATTTGTCAACCTGCCCTGCAGTCACCTCTATCTGTGCCATCTGCTAACACATTAGGGAGCTGGGTGCTCAGGAGTCCTACCAAGGGGCCTGGCCTTTGACAGCAGGCCTGCCGTTGACTCTGCTTTCCCTGGAGGCTTGCCTTCTCCTGATGGGTCGGCTGTCCTCACCCAGGAAGGTGCTGTGCTGAAGCAGTGCTCAGTTCCTTGGTGACTGGTGCTTTCCCAGGAGGGTGCTGTCCTGGAGTGATTCTTGGTTCTTTGGTACCTGGTCCTTTCCTAGGAGGGTGCTGTCCTGAAGTGGTGCTCAGTTCTTTGGTGACTGGTCTAAAACACAGCTTCCTTAGAAATAGGGCATTTTTTGTCCTCCTCTAATTCCTGGTTCATACAATGTATTACTCATTTTCAAATGAACTGCATCTTCGACATTCTTTAAAGTTATAATGTTAACGACTTTGATGATTCCTAGTTTTTAATATTCATCTTACATTTTACCCACTACTTTTATCTGTGTGGCATCGTTCATTCTCACAGTAAACAATTAAGTGGACATGCAGGTGGTGTCATCTCCATTGGACAAAGACTCAGAGACCCAAAGAGGGTGAATAATTTTCCCAAGGTCACGTGACCTGTCAAACAGGCAGGGCAAGACTTGATTCTGTTGATGTCAAAGATCAGTCGCCTTCACTTCCTTTATGCAAAATGAACCCTCTTGCCATTCCAAGTGCTCGGAAAGCTGTCAGCATAAAACTGGACTCTTCTCTGCCTCGTGCTTAAAAGACTAAAGAGGAGAGCGACACAGACATTGGGCTCAAATGCCACCTGAAGTGCCCTGTACACAGCAACTGGAAACGCGCTTGCTCTTTCGTCCCCTCTCCCAAGGGCCTCCTTGCAGGTGCGACCACAGCAGGCCCCGCTCACCCGGCTCGCCTCCTCCACAGGCTGCCTGCTGGGCTCTGGCACCACGTGAGCCTCCAATGACGTACCGGCTGAAGCTTAGTGCACGGATAGATACCTGGCTTGGCACACGTCTCTGACACTTTGCAAAGTCTTTGCTTAGGAAACTCAGAAGCCAACCAGGTTCTTCTCATGGGGTAGCTCTTCTGGGGAAGTGCAGACACTGTGTGAGGGCCCCTGCTGTGTGGACAGGGCCACCCCTGTCAGAGGCAGGCCTCGCACAGGGAGGACCCAGGTGGACATCTCACGCCCGCGCACACTCAAGCCACTTCCCAACGGCGTGCACAGTTCAGCCTCTGCTTAGGCTGTCCTCTGCCTGGTGCTCCCACCTGTCCTGGCCTTGAGGACTGTGGTAATGACTGCCCAGGTGCCAGGGATAGAAGGGCAGCCAGGCATGTCAGCAGGAGTTCCTGGCCTGGCCCTTTGCCTGCCCTGACCCCCCCCCCCGCCGACCTCTCTCCTGCTGGGCCCTGTGGCCGCGAGTCACAGCTGGCTCCTGGCTTTGCAGAGGCTCGGGTGCCTTCTCACTGTCACTTGGCTGCTGGGCATGTGGCAACAGGTAGAGTTTGGCTGAGCTCATCTTGCAGAAGGTCCCGCTCCCGTTGGAGCAGAGTCAGATGTCCCTTAACCCTGGCTCCGTGACCGTTGCCCCCACATCTATTCTGGCTGCTGGGAGTGGGACCCCAGGGCAGTGATGTTGGGCTGTTGGGTGACCTGCTACCATCAGGATCATACCTGGTCCCTGGAAAATTCTCAAGGAATGCTTCTTACTTCAGAAACAAATAAGTGCTACATTACTCCTTTTATGAGACCTTTATACACATTGATAGAGTGGAGGAAACCCTCCACTGAAGCAAACATGCTGGGTCCCACAACAGGAGGAACACATCATTTTTATTTCAGAAAATCCCCATCGGACACCATTCATAAACTTAGATTAGGTAGTTAGGTCACCTTGTCCACTCAGCAATTTCTCCCCTGAAGTGAATTAATCTGAAGGGACAGCAGTTCCTGTCCTCAACCCACCTGAGCCTAGGGACTGGCGTCCAGTTCATGTGTCTGCCCACACATGCTCACACATGTGGATTTTCTGGCAAGCCCATAATTTCAGTGATTATCAGCAAACTTGAAATACGTCAGAGAAGAGTGCTTTTGCTTAGTCGCTCCCAGGCCTTCACATAAGGGTTTCTCTATCTAGGGCTTCTCTCCTGAACTCAGACTATCTTAGATTCCATTTAATAACAAACCCACTCTGGCCAAACAGTGGAGCATCAAACACCAGGGACATTCTTTTGGGGAAGCTGTCTTTCCGTCCTGAATCAGGTCTCTGCCTCTCTTAGAAACTCATTCTCCTAATCTTATTTTATCCTAAATTTGATCTAACCCGATTCAAATAGTCGGAAGACAGTGAAATCACAGGAAAGGAACATGTGAAACTAGCTGGTCATTTGGATTTGTGTTTCCTCAGATGTTTAATTTGTGTAAAGCAACAGGATCCATCTGCGTGTCCTCTTAGGGAAGCAGTGTGTGGCATGCCCTTTAGGGCTGCTCTCTGGCACCATGGCCCCTGCAAGACAGAAAGGGACTGGAGACATGTGTCTGCCATCATGAAGCCTCTGCTCCATCCATCTGCCTCCTTTGGGCAGAAAGTGAAAAACTGTGATGAGTCTAATTTCTCCCCGGGCCTACACCAACCCTGGGGGGCACATTAGACATCTTTTCAAGCTTCCCTCTTTCAGACCCTAAGGCCCATTTTTAAAACTTGCTCATGATTCAAGAAACTTGATTGTATTCTCAAAGTTGTCTAATTAGCTAATGAGGAGCCGTAGATCTCAGGACCTCCCTAGGCTGTTTTTTGTTGTTGTTTTCTTACTAAAATGCCTAATTCAGATGCTAAAAACAAGGTCAAAATGTTTGCCAGGGACTTGCTAAATGGTAGACCTCTACCCTCTGAAACGAAACCAAAGCCCTCACCAAAGCCTGAACATGACCCGCCACCAGGGGAAACCTGTGCTCAGCAACGAGGGAAGAAATCCAGCAGGACCAGGGCCAAGGGCGTGCTCGGGGCTGTGGGAGCGAATTCGAGGTCCTGCAGGGGTTGAACCACACCACTCACCCTAAGACGACAGAACAGGCCTTGGGACAGATCACTCCTCCCAAAGTCTAATATAAAGTCATTTTAAAAAGAAAAGAAAAGAAAAGCCTGCCTGAAGCAGTAGTCAAAAGAGCATAACCCCGAAGAAATTCTAAATGAAATCATGCAGGTCAAATCCACCCTCATCAGAAAAACCTGGAAAGGTGAGAGGCAGCCCAGGTCTGCAACTGCGGGGCGGGGTCTGAGGGGGGTGGAGAGGTGCAAAGAGGGGGCTGGGGCAGGCAGGGACCAACAGGAACAGGATGCAAGTTTGCGCCCAGGGTGAGTACTGAGCACCAGAAGACGCAACAGATGCGTATCAAGCTTCCATTCTCTGTCCCCAAGGACGTCATCCTCAGATCTCGGGTTCACGGCTGTCTGATCTGCCACAGCATCACCTTCTTGTGCTCTAGTGGCTAAGATGAATGTGCTCAGCCCTGGTTGCTCTGATCCGCCTTTCCTAGGGGTCACCAGCCTCCTCTGCGTGCTCCTGGGGGACTTGTCCTGTCTCCCCGCCCTCTTCCCAGCATCTTTGGTGTTGGTGTGTGCACACAGAAGTGAGTGTGTGCGTGCAACCACGCCTGTGGGTGAGAAGCACGGGGCTGGGGAACTGTCCAGCTGGGTGCTGCGGTGCCTGTAGGCTGCACTCCCCAAGCTGCTGCCCGGCTCGGGTCTCTCTTACTGTAAGCTGGGCACAGTGCTGGCATACCTGGCAGCTATGCCGTCCATTTCCACAGAGTTTACCCACCCCAGGGAGACCATAGGTTCACCCTGGTCACTCCCTGAGCATCTTAGCAGGACAGGTAAGGCAAGAAATCCTTCCAGCAAGGCCCATTTCTTTTTGAGTTTCCTTTCTTTTAATACTGCCCTGAAAAGTTAAATTAGCATACTGTTTGTATTTTCCTACCTGACATGGTTCTGGTTCTAGACATGGAAACAAATGCAACACGTATTTTCCTTATCCATATTTATTGTACTTATCATGCAAACGTGTTTTAGAAATGCTAGCCCTATGGTTCTCTGGGCGTAGATGCCCTTGCGTGCACTGGCCAGGCCTGGAAGTAGGCACCATCAGTCCCTCCGTTGAGATAATTTTAAATCACCAAGAGGTCATTTTCATTCCTCTTTCTTTTCTTTTCGTTTTTGGTACCAGGGATTGAACCCAGGGGCTCTTAACCACTGAACCACACCCCCAGTCCTTTTATATTCTTTATTTTGTAACAGAGTCTGGCTAAGTTGCTGAGGGCCTTGATAAGTTGCTGAGGCTGGCTTTGAACTCTCGATCCTCCTGCCTCGAGTCACTGGGATTACAGGCGTGCACAACACGCCTGGTGTCACTCATACTCTTTCAAAGTTCCATTAGAATATTAAACAAATGTGGCTTACAAAATTTAGAACAGGAAGTGGAGATTTCTTCCATTCCAAAATAACCATTGAGAAGCTCCAGATACATCCTTGTGCAGGGCTGTTGTCCCGGGCAGGGGACTCCTGTGAATCAACAGAGGGATGGTTCCTGCAGCTACTGCCCTCTGCATACAGCACTGTGGCGCTTCCAACAGGGATGCAGCCAGATTCTCAAGCACGAGCTCCGAGCTCCGTTCAAGGCACCAGCTCCAGCCCAGCCCCTCCCGGTGGGCTCCTTCCGTGAGAGCTGGTCATGTCTACTTTTGAGAATGGAAGAAGTTATGGAGTGAATCAAGTAGAGAGGACAGACTTGTTCTCAGCATTGCCAGTCAGTGTAACATGAGTTTTCCTGTTTCTTTTTAGGACCTCCTGGGAGATGAAACACCAACGGAAGTTTAAAACAACTCCTTCAGGAACAGTGTGGTTTCATAAAATGCAATTTGCATCTCCCTGGGAAAGGAAATGATTTGTGACTTCCAGGTTCGCTGGTAAACCAGCAAAGGTTACCCTACACTAGATGAAAAAGTGGTCCCCACAAAGCTGCGGTGCCTTGCTGTGCCTGGGGCCACAGAGGTGGAGGTCAGTGTCGATGCTTCTGCTGGTCATCTTGGCTAAGACCTCCCCCATGTCCCTCACCAGGATCCTGGTTTGCCACTTAGAAAAAATGCATTTAGGGTAGAATGTCTACCCTTATTACCAAAGGCTTCGTTGATGGGAAAACTGTGAAACACAGGTACTTAAGCTTTTTTATTTGGGGGGGGGGTCCTGGGGATTGAACCCAGAGGCCCTCCACCACTGAGCCACATCCCCAGCCCTATTTTGTATTTTATTTAGAGACAGGGTCTCACTGAGTTGCTTGATACCTCACTTTTGCTGAGGCTGGCTTTGAACTTGTGATCCTTCTGCCTCTGCCTCCTGAGTCACTGGTAAGCACTTTTAAAAAAAAACATATTTCAGGAGGGAGGAAAGAATGGAGGAAGGAAGGACTGTATAGAGGGAAAAGAGGGGTGGGAGGGGTGGGGGGAAAGGGAAAAAATAACAGAATGAATCAAACAACATTACTCTATGTAAATTTATGATTACACAAATGGTATGCCTTTACTCCATGTACAGAGAAACAACATGTATCCCATTTGTTCACAATAAAAAAAAATATGAAAGCCTATATAAAAAAAATAAAATAAAAAGTCATATTTCCTTTCTCACCACATCAAGGAGAAGGATGAGCAGTACAGGGCTGGCAAAACTGCATCAAGTGGGTAGAGCAGGTCTTTGCTTCTCCTGGTTGAGATACCATTGTGCCGTATTTACGGAAAATGTCACCATTGCCGGGAACTAGGTAAAAGGCCTGCAGGATTTCTGTATTATTTTTGACAATTATTTGTGAATCTACAATTATGTTGAAATAAAAAAAGTTTAAAAGGAAAGGTTCCCAGTAAAATCTGAGTTTCAGATAAGAAATGAGCAGTGTTTCAGTATGTTCCATGCCATATCTGGGATATGCTTATTCCAAAGAGATATCTGTTTACCTAGATTCAAGTTTGGTTGCACATTGTACATTATGTAACCACTGTACATTTAACCTAAGAACTGAATTGCGAGAACGATCTAGCTGTGTAAGAGCAATGCAGGCAGAGAAAATCACATGTGCATAGGACCTGGGGCAAGAGGAACGCTTGGTGTGTTGGGGACCTGGGTGGAACCTTGCAAGCACATTGGAGAGCAGCAGGTAGGAGCTGTGAGCACTTGGGACCCCTTTGGCATGCCCCAGACAGGTCAGAGATCCAAACCCCATCATGTCTGCTCAGGCCCCAGTCCTGGAACGTAGAGTCCCTCCATGACCCTCAAAGCAGGATTGCTGTGCAGACTCAGATGAGGCACCACTTGGCCAACAACCCAAACCACCTGTTTCTCTTCCATGTCTTTCCCAATAGCAAGAATCAAAAACGAATAACCCCAAGAAATTCAAAAAATATTCTCAGTGCAGTAGCACCTGAACTAGCCAGGTGTTAGTAGTGGTCCGCATGCTTTTGCACTGCTGGGGACAACGAGGAGCCCTTGCCTCACTGTGCCCTAGAAGCTTCCTTTCACATCTGAGGTCAGTCCCCACTTTTGTAATGCAAAGGATTCGATAGACTCCAAAGTTCCTTCCAGCTCCCTTGGACTGTAACTCCTCTCTCCACTGTACTCTGCACCCAGTGTCCCACAGACCCGGGCCAAGCCACTTGCAGGTATTAGAGCACAGCAGTCTTATAACTAGTCACCATGGGAATATGGCAGCCCCTGCAGAGCAGCAGTGGGCCCTGCAGTTACTCTGGTAACCAGAGCTCTCAAGTACGTGCAGCGCTGACGATTTCCCTCCCCGCTCTGGAAATGCAAGACGGAAGTAACGTTGGATTACTGCAAGACCAAGAGGCATGTTGGAGTGGGATTCAGAAGACCTGGATCTGAATCTGGTCCTGTCACTTACAGCCCGGGGAATTCAGTGCTCACTCACCCCTCCTGACAATGCCTTCCCTGCCTGTCAAGTGGGTGTGGTCACCCCACAGTGCTGACGTGCTGGGACGCTGCAGTGTTGCCTGGAAATCACAACAAATGGGACACATGGCCGCCACAAACCCAGTGTCCCCAGCTCTGCGGGACCACAACAGGAAGCATGGACACCACAGACTTCGAGTTCCCAGCTCTACTGGACCTGAACACGAGAGGCCTCTGCATACGCTCAGCTCTGGGACCAGACCAGGAAGGCCTCAGGAGCTTTCCAGGCCAGGAACCAACACTCCATTTCTTCTGGTGGTCTCTGCACGTCCTTGTCAGGACTCGAGGGGACAAAACGTGACTGCACTGACCTGGAGAACTAAGTCTGGGGTAACCAACAGGTGTGTGTTTGAGTTGCTTGTATCTTTATATAAGGTAATTTCTCCAAATCACTATTAAGAGCAGTATCATTTATAAATTTTGTTTTTTTTTTTAAATGAGAAGCACCTTGAAAATATTTGTCTATATTTTAATTTTTTTCATTCATGTATATAGGGTAATAATGTCTGTCTCATTCTGCCGTCCTGCCCATCCCCATGGCCCCACCCCTCCCTTCACTCCCCTCCATACGATCCAAAGTTCCTTAACTCTTTCCTACCCACTCCTCCACTATGTATCAACATTCGCTTATCAGAGAAAACATTCAGCCTTTGTGTTTTGGGGATTGACTTATGTCACTTAGCATATTCTCTAGTTCCATCCATTTACCTGCAAATGCCATAATTTCATTCTTCTTTAAAGCTTAGTAATATTCCATCATGTACATGTACCACATTTTCTTTATCCATTCATATGTGAAGGGCATCTAAGTTGGTTTCATAGTTTAGCTATTGTGAATTGAGCTGATGGATTTGAACTAAAAAGCTTCTTCTCAGCAAAGGAAACAATAAATAACATAAAAAGAGAGCCTACAGAATGAGAGAAAATCTTTACCACATGCACCTAGATAGAGCACTAATTTCCACAATACAAAAAGAACTCAAAAAATTGAACACCAAAAAAATAAATAACCTGATCAGTAAGTGGACTAAGGAACTGAACAGACACTTCACAGAAGAAATACAATCAATCAACAAACATGAAAAATGTTCATCATCTCTAGCAATTAGAGAAATGCAAATAAAAACTACTAAGATTCCATCTCACTCCAGTCAGAATGGCAATTTTCAAGAATACAAGCAATAATAAATGTTGGTGAGGATGTGGGGGAAAAGGTACACTCATACATTGCTGGTGAGAATGTAAATTGGTGCAACCATTATGGAAAGCAGTATGGAGATTCCTTAGAAAACTTGGAATGGAACCACCACTTGACCCAGCTATCCTACTCCTCAGTTTATACCCAAAGGACTTAAAATCAACATCATTTACAGTGACAAAGCCACATCAATGTTTATAGCAGCTCAATTTACAATAGCTAAAATATAGAACCAATGATTACTTTTAAAAAATAAACATTAAAAATACTATGTTTGGCCAGGTGTGGTGGAGCACACCTGTAAACCCTCAGCTTGGGAGACTGAAGCCAGAGGATCACAAGTTTGAGGCCAGTGTCAGTGAGGCCCTAAGCAACTTAGCAAGACACCAACTCAAAATAAAAAAATAAAAAGGATGGGGGATGTGACTCAGTGGCTAAGTATCCCTGGGTTCAATCCTGGTGGCAAAACAAAAAACAAAAAACCAGTAAGTTCGTTGAAAACAATTATTTTCTCCAATTCCTATTTTTACCACTTCTAATTAAAAGTGAGAAAAAAATCAAAATATTGTCTAATGATTTTCAGACTATCAAGTTTAATAGCTCTATTTTCACATTTTAGGATAAATATTTGCAAAATAACCCGCTTTCACTGTATGATCATCTCTGATTTTTCACAAGAGTTCCACCTGTTGATCATAAAATGGCTCAATGGCACTTGCAGACTTTTGAATATTGTTAAATAATAAAAGTATATAAACTACAACTCTTATAAGCTCTATGCACAGCGATGGTACACAGTTGGTGATCAGTAAATGATAGCAGCATAATTTGCAGCAAAATCAGATCTCTCTGACTGTAAAAACTGTAAAAGTATTTGAACCAGCACAATGTAAATAATCGGTGAGGTGGATGACATGGTCTCATCCACGTGCATGTAACATCACAGCCCTGGGGTCTGTGACCAGGCGATTGGAAACCACCGTGGTAACAGGTGAATAAAAGAAGACCTGACTCTCTCCCTAGGACTCAGGGAGCGTCCTACTGGGGAACATGCGAGCTTCAGACAGCAGGGACCCTTCGCAGCCTGTGCCCGTACGGGTCAGCTGAGCGTGGAAATGGGCTCCTTGGTCCAGACTGCCAGGGTCTGAGGCCACGGCTGCTGGCAAGGAAAGCTGAAGCCACTCCACTTTTGATGCGAGAGCTTGTGTGTCTCTGCCCTTTAGGAAGTTAGCTCTCTCTCAGCCTCCGGGTGAGAAGAGAAGTCCCTGCTTCCTGAGCTCCTCTACTGAGTGCTGAGTATCACTCCCTGGACTCAGTCACACCGTCCAGGGGGCCAGGGGAAGCACCAGAGCTCATCACATCCAAAGAGGTGGCTGGCCCAACACTAGGGAGCAGGAGAGGCTGGGCTCCCACACCACCGCTCACCTGGGAGGAGCTGGCTCCGGGAGTCAGAACCAGAAGGAGCGCCTTCCGCCTCAGGCCTGGCCTCCTTTCACTATGAGGGAGGAGGTTCAGCCACCTGAATCCCCACTGGAGACCCACGACTGATGGGTCTGCACAGAACCCAGGCCCTGACTCCCGGGTTTCCCTGACTTTCTCTGTTAAATCCCATGCAGTGCCATTCGGGAGTTCAGGAGGATGGGCCCCAAGATGCATGTTTAGTAGTAATATCCTGTTTTCTGGACTTTCACCCGTGCCAGCCTGGGGTGACGCTTGATGTACATTATCTCCCTTAATTCACAGAAGAACCTAATGACTGGTTCTATTGCCACCACTCATAAGATGAGCAAAAGGATAAAAGTGTTTCAAGGAATTGGCCCAAGGTCACAGAATTAATAAGAGGCAGAGCCGGATGTGAATTCCTTCTATCTACCTCCAAGTGATGCATAGCCACCTGCTCACATGCAGGATGCTTGCAAAGTCCTCTCTCCTCTCCATCCCCACCCTCACCTGTAACAGCAAACCTGTGCCCAGAGTGCAGTGAAGACCTCCCTCCCTCTCTCCATCCCCCTGGAAGTTTGGTGGCATGCCAGCCATCCCCAACCCTGGAAACCCAGCTCTGAGGAGGAAGGCTGTCTCTGCACTAAAGAAGACAGCATCTGCTTTGTGAAATAGAAAGTTCTTACTTCAACGATTGCAATCCGCCACAGTCCCTGTCATTGACTCAGCTCCTAGCTCATTCCTTCAGGCTGGATAGGAAGCTGAAGAAGGCAGCCATGTCACTTAAGCGTTCACCCTTTGTGGATGGAGTGGGAGCTCATTGTTCCCACCACTCACTCCTCGGGGACAGCAGAGGTGAGAGCTGAGTGAAATGCATCCGAGGACGAGCGATTTCCCCAGGACACTTCAGGACAGGAGAGAGCACTATAGTGATTTCCTTGCAATTGCACAGTTCCCTTGCTTATTAAATTTTGAAGAGGTTATCAATTTGGAATATAACCTAAAGAGTTTATGCTTCATAATTTTACTTTATTGCTGAAATATTTATGCAAATATTCAGTGTGGGAAGATGCTGCCAGATGGAAATGCAATAGTTGTGGGATTCTTCCTGGCATTTCCGACGGAATGTATAATATCAAATCACTTTATGCTAATGTTTTGCAATGGGATACATATTTTATAGCTACTTTGAAATGCAAATTTGAAAGATCTGAACACTTTAGAAATCATGCCAATGCAAATAAACTAATATAAAAAGTAGGAGTCAGATAGATAAATTACAGCATGCCATATCACCTCATCCACCACATTCGAGCTGCGTCTTTATAACCTTTGTGTAAATACACTTTCATATTTAGAAGTAAAATGGTGTTGGCAAGATTAACATTAACTAACCTCAAGATGGATGTGACATCTGGCAAGCAGCTAACTCTCTTACTTCACTTCTTTAACCTAATTTTCAGCATTGATAAATTCTCTGATGTAGGGCAAGTGGTATTTTTGCTGCATCCAAATCTGAATGAAAAATCTGAGGTGTGTCACACATAAGCTTGAGTTACAAGAGGATCAAAATTGCATTATTATGAAAGATCGTCGGGTCTGAAATTTGTTCTTACATCTTATCAAGTCAACTTTATTTCCATGCATTAAAGTAACTCGAAGTATCCATACCATACCCCAACCCTGTCTTTCCTTAAACCCATGGTCAGAAGCTCAGCATTTAAACACTAAGACATTCTTAAGTGACACTAGAAAGCACAACCTTTTCACAGGGCTCACTGAGCTATTTCCTCTTTTTAAATTGGGATATATTTCATCCCAGGGTTCTGATTAAAATGGCACTGTGTTTTGAAAGGCATGATTGCTCTTGACAGTGCTTTCCATTTATATTCACATTTTTAGAGCTATTTTAATACCGATTATGACTCAGGGATTGGGTTTGGGCACCATCAAGGAAACAATAGGCTTCTGTGAATGGCTGGAAGTGTAACCTGAAAGCTGGTTGAAATGGCCATTCTGGTTTGGTAAAGGATCTGGAGCAGCGTTCGCTTGCCTCATTCCTCCTCAGGCTCAAAGAAGACATTAAAGAGAAGCAGAAACAACAAACACCACCAACGCCACTGGGTATTTTGCAGACAATAGAAGATTCAAACGCAGTAGAACTGATTGAAAAACAGTATGGCTGAATTTTCTATTAACAAAATAAATTGCTCACTAATAACGTGCCTTGCATTTTGACCGATGCTCCAGCAGCTGCTGCAGCAGGCCCGGGTTGTCCTCTCCTCCCCGGGGACAGTAGGTGCAGGGCGGCCAGGCGTCTTGCCCCAGTCCACATCCAGAGGGCACTGGTTCCCGTTAAGGTCTGGCTTAGGAGCAGGTCAGGGCTGTGACCAGAAGTCTCAGTGTCTGTGTCGTCCTCTGGCCCCTCTTTCTCTCGCTGTGGTCCATACACATCGGACCACACCAAGGAGCATGTGTGACGGCTCCCGCGCCCCCTCCACGGCCTGCAGCTGTGGAGAGCCGAGGCAGAGCCACTGTGCAGGGCAGAGTTTGTGGTCCTGAGGCCTGGGAGGTGTGCAGCTGCGGCAAAAGCAAGGTAGGACAGTGCAGTCCATTGTTGGAGGTCTTGACCTCCACTATGAGGGGCCCTGTCCAGCAGGACCTGTCCCCAGGCCCCTCCAACAAGCCTTATCCAGCCGGCCCCTCCAGTGGTACCATGGCTGTAAGTCCAGCACTCAGAGAAGTCCCTCACTGATGGACCTGAGCTGATGTCCCGAGGTGGTATTAACTGACACAGATGCACAAACCCTTTTCTGTTAAGAGGCCTGCATTAGAGTCCTACGCAGAGACCTCCTTCGTCCTGTTGGAACCGCTGGGGAACATCCCTGAGATACCCCCATGCGTGCCGACGACCCCACACCCTGCTTCCCTCACTAGAGGGACACTGTGGGTGACAATTCCTCATGATAAAGCCACCACTCTCTACACTGCACAAGCCCAGGCTCACCCAGGATGGATCATGTGGCTCCCATACATTCGAGGCAAATTAGGAACCTCCATCTGGCAGAGCGCGTCTCTTCTTAAAATTGTTCTC
Organism: Sciurus vulgaris; assembly: GCF_902686455.1. Classification (NCBI taxonomy): domain Eukaryota; kingdom Metazoa; phylum Chordata; class Mammalia; order Rodentia; family Sciuridae; genus Sciurus; species Sciurus vulgaris. Next base: position 135,877,631 of record NC_136470.1, read on the forward strand.
TCCTTTTTTAATTAAAACGTGTTTTAATTAAAAATAGACATGTCAAGAGGCTCTGTAAATCAATTACATGACTGACAATATGCTTCACTTTCTTCTGAAGCATACGAACCAGAAATGTGGCGTCAAGAAAAGCAGCAAGAAAGGAAGGGTTGCTCCTGGGAGCCATTTCAGCTCCGTCAAAACCCAACCAAACTTTTCTCTAATGCTTCATGGCTTTGAAAAACTTGAAAGGCTGTTCACACCTTTCTTTTTTTAATGCAGCTAATGGGATTTTCATTCATCCCCTACTTTCAATGGTTGAGGAAATTTCTCCACTGTTCCCAGCCAGTCTCCTCCTAGGACTGAGGTCTCCAAGCCTCACCCTCCCTGCCAGGCCCTCCTGAGAGCCCCTTCCTGTCCATGCTCCTGTCTCAGAAGCAACAGGGAGAACAGGACAGGGCGAAGGTGGGAGGAGTAGACAGCAGGACAAAACAAGAAGCCACAGTAAGGATGAGCGGCTCCTCAATGTGGTGACAGAGAGGGAGAGGGACCAAGGGGAAGGAGGGAGGGAGGGAGGAGCAGGAGAGAGTGTCGTGGAGGACACCAAGTCTCCCTTCCCTTAGGATCACATCTGAGCCTGCTGAGCGCCATCCTGGGCAGGCCCAGCTCAATCTTGCCAGGACTCCCAGCTCTAAATATCAAGAAGCCAAACAATGATCAGGATGAGACACATTGAGCGATAGTCACGGAGTTTTTGACTTGGTTTTCTCAGCTGCCACAAACATTTAGTATTACTGTGATGGCAAAACCAGGCCTGGTTGTGAAATGAAATTTAAAAAGCATCATGGTAAGAGACCAATGCCTGGGGAGGGGTCAGTTCCCCTGTGCTCTCTCTGCCTCTCTCCAGGAAGCCTAATTAACCATGGGCCCTACCTCTTGCCTTGTCAACCTAAGAGTCTGACTACTCCCTCCTGAAATGAAATAGATGTCTGTGAAAAGAACCTTTCTTCTTCTCTGTTCTGTGAGCATGCTTTAGGTCAGAGACCCTGCAAAGGCCGTCAGCTGCATAGATTAGAAATGTTTTTAAAAAAGAGGAAAAAGCCCCAGTGATAGGATGGGTCTAAGATGATGTCAAAACCTATAAATATTGTGAGAAGTTGTACATCAGGGCTCAGAATGTGAAGTCTTTGTTTTTCTCTGGGCCCGCTGGCATAAAAAAATTTGGAGTTCTCCTCTTGGAGTGCCGCTTGCTGCTTCTCGACCACCCTGCCGCCTGCAAACATAACCGCAATTTTCTTTCTTTAAAGTTTTTTTCCAGCCAGGCGTGGTGGTTCTCCCCCTGCCCCCAGCCCCGGCTACTAGGGAGACTGAGGCAGAGCAAGTGTGCCCGGGAGCTTGGGGGTCAACCTGGGCAACATACAGACCCAGGGTGAAAAAATTCCTAGCCACTTCCTTTTGTCTTCTAGTGTGTTTGAATCATGTCCCTTTGCTTTATATCACTGCACTATAACATTTTCTTCTAGTGCTAGATGACCCACTATCTACTGAGAATGTAGCACTGAGTTCCCATGGAGCCACACACCCAGCATTCCATGCTATTAATGTCTCCCCTTGGTGTGACACGTTCATCAGTCAATCAACCAAAACGGACGTCTGCTTTTTAGCTTCATCAGTGTTTTGCCCAGGACTTCCTAGTCCAGGTTCCGTTCAGGACGCAGTTCAACACTTCCTCTTTGGCTCCTCTAGGCTGTGCCAGTTTTCTCAGGCTTACCTGGCTTTCGATGACCTTGACGGTCCTGGGACATGCTGGCTTGGTTTCACGTGTCCCTCAGAGGCGACGTGTCAGGGCAGCATGTTTGGGGAGAACATCACGGACATAAAGTGCCACTTCCTCGTGTGGTGTCGCTGGGACATCCAAACGGTATGGCTTGTCCCTGAGCTCAGTCACGGCCCCCAGAGAATGCTGAAGACACGTGTATTCCCTTTCACGTTTTAGTGGGTGTCTAAATATTTCTGGCATAAGTTTAAGCAGTTCTAAAGGATAAAATTCTCAGCATAGGCTATATATTAATTTTAATGATCAAGTGAAGACATCATTTTTATGTAGAACAAATGACATGATTCCACAATCATTGATTTTAATGTATTTTTAAAATTTTTTTATTGTAAACAAATGGGGTACAACTTGTTTCTGTTTGTACATGAAGTAGGGGCACACCATTTGTGTGATCATACATTTACATAGGGTAATGGTGCTTGATTCATTCTGTTATTTTTTCCTTCCCCCCCACCTCTCCTACCCCTCTTTTCCCTCTATACAGTCCCTCCTTCCTCCATTCTTGCCTCCCTCACACCCCCCATTATGTATCATCATCCACTTTTCAGCGAGATCATTCGTCCTTTGGTTTTTTCAGATTGGCTCATCTCACTTAGCATGATATTCTCCAATTTCATCCATACCTGCAAATGCCGTAATTTTATCATTCTTCATGGCAGAGTAATATTCCATTGTATATATATGCCACAGTTTCTTTATCCATTCATCAATTGAGGGGCATCTAGGTTGGTTCCACAATCTGGCTATTGTGAATTGAGCAGCTATGAACATTGATGTGGCTGCATCTCTGTAGTATGTTGATTTTAAGTCCTTTGGGTATAGACGGAGGAGTGGGATAGCTGGGTCAAATGGTGGGTCCATTCCAAGCTTTCTAAGGAATCTCCACACTGCTTTCCAGAGTGGCTGCACTAATTTGCAGTCCCACCAGCAATGTATGAGTGTACCTTTTTCCCCACATCCTCGCCAACACCTATTGTTGCTTGTGTTCTTGATAATCGCCATTCTAATTGGTGTGAAATGGAATCTTAGGGTAGTTTTGATTTTTAAACAGGACTTTTGGGTTGAGTCTAGAAAGTCACAGAAGATGACCACCCTCACTCTTAAAAACAAAACTTCAGTTGAATAAATAAGCAATCTCCCAAAATAGAAGCTTTACAAGATGCCCAAATAAACTAAGCTCAGAAAGTGGCAAGTCCTTATGGGAAAGAAGAGATCCATGGCTGTTCTCATGAAGGGAAGCAAAGAAGCCAGCCCGGCACTGAGCACACATTGGTCAGCTGCATCAGTGCTGGCAGGATGGATATATGCTGAGGATCCCCACCAACCTGAGAACAGGCTTTCTCCTGTGCACGTCTACTCACAGGCCCTGACTGAGTACAGAGGAAAATATTCTCAAAATAAGGGGCCAGAGATGGAAAACGGAAACACATTTCCCTTTGAGGGACACAGAGATTCTCCCAAGGGCAAAGCCACTTGAAAGGTGGAAGGTGTTGGAGGAAACAGCAGAAGAGCTTGGAGAAATCCATCCAGAGTTTCCAGCACAAGCCAGGAGATATTGCCAAAGGTTCCAGAATTTGGCAGCTGAACCTTAAAGCTTAGGGAGGTTTCTGGAATCTTTTCAGTGCTTTGGTATAAGGTCCATGGGGAGGAAAGTCTGGGTCATGCCATTGAAGTATTTGAAGCCAATGGTGAACAAAAAGCCTACAGGTACACAAAGAACCCCACAGTTCAAACATGGCTCAGATTGACTGGGCCCCACTCTGGAAGCTAGGTGAAAAACAGGTCTAATCCTCAAGCATATATTACTTTGTCTAAGCTACTGATCTCTTAAAAATGGTCATCCTTTAAAAGGTTTCAATGCATGAAAAAGAACAAGAAATATGACTCATGATCAAGAGAGCAAATGGTCAACAGAAATAGACTCTAAGATGGCCAGCAGATGGAACTTTCCAAGAGGTGAAAATAACTGTGATAGAAATGCTAAGAGCTCTACAGTGAAGGTGGATACAGAGTGAAAGGGTGAGGAATCTGACATTCCATCTCACCTGCAAAGTACAATTTCAATTTCATGCAAACGCTGTGCTTACAAGTCCTTTATTAATTCCCTAGTCATATTTCATGTAAAATGTAGATCTATTTTACAATCCTATGATCGTAAAACTTTCAGAATTTTAAATTTCTTCTCATTTTTACCATTTAAATTATCATCATAATTATTGGTACTATGTAATTGATTAAAACAACATATACTACACATTTTGATGGATAATTATTAAAGTTTAAATAACTTTATTAGAATTACATCATTTAATGAGATAAATCAAGACATTTTTTCCATTAGTTCATCTAACCTTAAATAACTATTTCCTCTTAACAGAATGAGAGAGGGTTTTTTAATGATTGTATTCCTATCTATCTTTTTAAATAAACCTGAGAAAACTTAACATATAAATAAAATATTAAGAGTGCGTAAGATTTCAGTTGCTTCTCGAGTCTCTAGACTCCAGTTACACCCTCAAAATCACAATGTCCACGATCAAGCATTTTTTTTTTATTGTAAACAAATGGGATACATGTTGTTTGTATGTTTGTACATGGGTTAAAGGCATACCATTTGTATAATCATAAATTTACATATGGTAATGTTGTTTGATTCATTCTATTATTTTTTCCCTTCCCCCCCCACCCCTCCCACCCTTCTTTTCCCTCTAAACAGTCCTTTCTTCCTCCATTCTTGTCCCCCTCCCTAACTCTAACCCTAACCCTAACCCTAACACTAACTCCCCCCACCCTCCCCCTTATGTGTCATCATCCACTTATCAGCGAGATCATTCATCCTTTAGTTTTTTGAGATTGGCTTATCTCACTTAGCATGATGGTCTCCAATTTCATCCATTTGCCTGCAAATGCCATAATTTTATTGTTCTTTATGGCAGAGTAATATTCCATTGTATATATATACCACAGTTTCTTTATCCACTCATCAATTGAAGGACATCTAGGTTGGTTCCACAATCTGGCTATTGTGAATTGAGCAGCTATGAACATTGTTGTGGCTGTATCTCTGTAGTATGCTGATTTTAAGTCCTTTGGGTATAGACCAAGGAGTGGGATAGCTGGGTCAAATGGTGGTTCCATTCCAAGTTTTTGAAGGAATCTCCACACTGCTTTCCAGAGTGGCTGCTCTAATTTGCAGCCCCACCAGCAATGTATGAGTGTACCTTTCTCCCCACATCCTCTCCAACACCTGTTGCTTGTATTTTTGATAATCGCCATTCTAATTGGGGTGAGATGGAATCTTAGGGTGGTTTTGATTTGCATTTTCTCTTATTACTAGAGATGTTGAACATTTTTTCATATGTTTGTTGATTGCTTGTAGATCTTCTTCTGTGAAGTGTCTGTTCATTTCCTTAGCCCATTTGTCGATTGGATTATTTGTATTCTTCATGTAGAGTTTTTTGAGTTCTTTATAGATTCTGGAGATTAGTGCTCTATCTGAAGTATGATTGGCAAAGATATTCTCCCACTCTGTAGGCTCTTTCTTCGCATTGCTGATAGTTTCCTTTGCTGAGAGAAAGCTTTTTAGTTTGAATCTATCCCAGTTATTGATTCTTGCTTTTATTTCTTGTGCTATGGGAGTCCTGTTGAGGAAGTCTGGTCCTAGGCCGACATGTTGAAGATCTGGACCTACTTTTTCTTCCATAATCTGCAGTGTCTCTGGTCTGATTCCAAGGTCCTTAATCCATTTTGAGTTGAGTTTTGTGCAGGGTGAGAGATATGGGTTTAGTTTCATTCTGTTGCATATGGATTTCCAATTCTCCCAGCAGCATTTGTTGAAGAGGCTATCTTTTCTCCACTGCATATTTTTGGCACCTTTGTCTAGTATTAGAAAGTTGTATTTATTTGGGTTTGTGTCTGTGTCCTCTATTCTGTACCATTGATCTACCTGTCTATATTGGTACCAATACCATGCCTTCTTTGTTACTATTGCTTTGTAATAAAGTTGAAGTTCGGGTATTGCGATACCCCCTGCTTCATTTTTCCTGCGAAGGATTGCTTTAGCTATTCTGGGTTTCTTATTCTTCCAGATGAATTTCATGATTGCTTGCTCTATTTCTATAAGGTACATCATTGGGATTTTAATTGGAATTGCATTGAATCTGTATAGCACTTTTGGTAGTATGGCCATTTTGACAATATTAATTCTGCCTATCCAAGAACATGGGAGATCTTTCCATCTTCTAAGGTTTTCTTTAATTTCTTTCTTTAGTGTTCTGTAGTTCTCATTGTAGAGGTCTTTCACCTCTTTTGTGAGATTGATTCCCAAGTATTTTATTTTTTTCAATGCTATCGTGAATGGGGTAGTTTTCATAATTTCTCTTTCTGAGGATTCATCACTTATGTATAAAAATGCATTGGATTTATGAGCATTGATCTTGTAACCTGCTACTTTACTGAATTCACTTATGAGTTCTAAAAGTTTTCTGGTGGAATTTCCTGGTTCCTCTAAGTATATAATCATATCATCCGCAAATAGGGATAGTTTGAGTTCTTCTTTTCCTATTCGTATTCCTTTAATTTCCTTGGTCTGTCTAATTGCTCTGGCTAGAGTCTCAAGAACGATATTGAATAGGAGTGGTGAAAGAGGGCATCCCTGTCTTGTTCCAGTTTTTAGGGGGAATGCTTTCAGTTTTTCACCATTTAGAATGATATTAGCCATGGGCTTAGCATAGATGGCCTTTACAATGTTAAGGAATGTTCCCACTATCCCTATTTTTTCTAGTGTTTTGAGCATGAAGGGGTGCTGTATTTTATCAAATGCTTTTTCTGCATCTATTGAAATAATCATGTGATTCTTGACTTTAAGTCTATTGATATGGTGAATTACATTTATTGATTTCCGGATGTTGAACCAACCTTGCATCCCTGGGATGAAACCCACTTGATCATGGTGCACTATCTTTTTAATATATTTTTGTATGCGATTTGCTAAAATTTTATTGAGAATTTTTGTGTCAATGTTCATTAATGATATCGGTCTGAAATTTTCTTTCCTCGATTTGTCTCTGTCTGGTTTGGGTATCAGGGTAATATTGGCTTCATAGAATGAGTTTGGGAGGGTTCCCTCCTCTCCTATTTTATGGAATACTTTGAGAAGTATTGGAATGAGCTCTTCTTTAAAGGTTTTGTAGAACTCGGCTGAGAACCCATCTGGTCCTGGACTTTTCTTTGTTGGTAGGCTTTTGATGACCTCTTCTACTTCATTACTTGAAATTGTTCTATTTAAATTGTGTATGTCCTCCTCGTTCAATTTAGGCAATTCATATGTCTCTAGAAACCTGTTGATGTCTTCGAAATTTTCTATTTGGTTAGAATATAGATTTTCAAAATAGCTTCTAATTATGTTTTGCATTTCAATCGTGTCTGTTGTGATATTTCCTTGTTCATTCCGAATTTTGGTGATTTGTGTTTTCTCTCGTCTTCTCTTTGTTAGAGTGGCTAAGGGTTTATCAATTTTGTTTAGTTTTTCAAAGAACCAACTATTTATTTTGTCAATTTTTTGTATTGTTTCTTTTGTTTCAAGTTCGTTGATTTCAGCTCTGAGTTTAACTATTTCCTGTCTTCTACTACTTTTGGTGTTGGTCTGTTCTTCTTTTTCTAGGGCTTTGAGCTGTAGTGTTAGGTTGTTTATTTGTTTTACTTCTTTTATTGAATGCGCTCCATGAAATAAATTTCCCTCTAAGTACTGCTTTCATAGTGTCCCAAAGATTTTGATATGATGTTTCTTTGTTCTCATTTACCTCTAAGAATTTTTTAATTTCCTTCCTAATATCTTCTGTTATCCATTCATCATGTAATAGCATATTGTTTAATCTCCAGGTGTTGGAGTAGCTTCCGTTTTTTACTCTTTCATTTATTTCTAATTTCAATCCATTATGATCTGATAGAATACAAGGTAGTGTCTCTATCTTCTTGTATTTGCTTACATTACCTTTGTGGCATAATATATGGTCTATTTTAGAGAAGGATCCATGTGCTGCTGAGAAGAAAGTGTATTCGCTCTTGGTTGGACGGTATATTCTATAAATGTCCGTTAAGTCTAAATTATTGATTGTGTTATTGAGATCTATGGTTTCTTTGTTCAATTTTTGTCTGGAAGATCTGTCCAGTGGTGAGAAAGGTGTGTTAAAATCACCTAGTATTATTGTGTTATGGTCTATTTGGTTTCTGAAATTGAGAAGGATTTGTTTGACATACATGGGTGAGACAGTGTTTGGGGCATAGATGTTTATGATTGTTATGTCTTGCTGATTTATGGTTCTCTTAAGCAATATGTAATGTCCTTCTTTGTCCCTTCTGACTAACTTTGACTTGAAGTCCACATTATCTGAAATGAGGATGGATACCCCAGCTTTTTTGCTGAGTCCATGTGCATGATATGTTTTTCCCCATCCTTTCACCTTTAGTCTATGGGTATCTCTTTCTATGAGGTGAGTCTCTTGCAGGCAACATATTGTTGGATCTTTCTTTTTGATCCAATCTGCCAGTCTATGTCTTTTGATTGATGAGTTCAGGCCATTAATATTCAGGGTTATTATTGAGATATGATTAGTATTTCCGGTCATTTGGTTCATTTTATTTATTTATTCATTTTGACACGACTTGGTTCTTCCTTTATTTGACAATTCCTTTAGGATAGTTCCTCCCATTGCTGATTTGCTTCTTTGTTTTTCATCTCTTCCTCATGGAATATTTTGCTGAGAATGTTCTGTAATGCTGGCTTTCTTTTTGTAAATTTTTTAGCTTTTGTTTATCATGGAAGGATTTTATTTCATCATCAAATTTGAAGGTAAGTTTTGCTGGGTATAAGATTCTTGGTTGGCATCCATTTTCTTTCAGGGCTTGAAAAATGTTGTTCCAGGCCCTTCTAGCTTTTAGGGTCTGGACTGAAAAATCTGCTGATATCTGTATTGGTTTCCCCCTGAATGTAATTTGATTCCTCTTTCTTGTGGCTTTTAAAATTCTGTCTTTATTTTGTATGTTAGGTATTTTCATTATAATGTGCCTTGGTGTGGGTCTGTTGTAATTTTGTGTATTTGGAGTCCTATAAACCTCTTGTACTTGATATTCCATTTCATTCTTCAGATTTGGGAAATTTTCTGATAGTATTTCATTGAATAGATTTTTCATTCCTTTGGTCTGTTTCTCTAAGCCTTCCTCAATCCCAATAATTCTTAAATTTGGCCTTTACATGATATCCTATAATTCTTGGAGATTCTGTTCATGATTTCTTACCATCTTCTCTGTTTGGTCCACTTTGTTTTCAAGGTTAAATATTTTGTCTTCCATATCTGAGGTTCTGTCTTCCAGGTGTTCTATCCTATTGGTTATGCTTTCTATGGAGTTCTTAATTTGGTTTATTGTTCACTTCATTTCAAGGATTTCTGTTTGTTTTTTTTCAATATCTCTAACTCTTTATTGAAATGATCTTTTGCTTCCTGTATTTGCTCTTTTAACTGTCGATTCGTGCGATCATTCAGTGCCTGCATTTGCTCTTGCATCTTGTCATTTGCTTCCCTGATCATTTTAGTTATGTACATTCTGAACTCCCTTTCTGTCATTTCTTCTGCCATGCTGTTGTTGGGTTTCATTGATGTAACATCTAGATTTGTTTGCAGCATTTTCTTTCCTTGTTTTCTCATATTGTTCAGGTATCAGTTGACCGCTGTGATATTGCAGAATTCCTCTATTGACTTATAATATCCCTGAAGATTTCTAGTATATCCCCTCTTAGCCTTCAGTAGCCTGAAGTCTTGGAGGAAGTTGATAATGCGGTGCTCCACAAGGAAGCTGACTCCCTAAGGGTGGTGGCCTTCCAGTGGGGTATATTCCCTGCTAGTGGGCAGAGGTCCCTTCACTTGCTAAAGAATGGTCATCCAAAGGGGAAGTAGGATGTGGGCTGATGCAAGGACAGTTTGGGCCTGTGTCTCTGGTTTTATAGTCCTTTTGGGAGAACCTCACCCGGCAGGGAGGACTCACCTGGTGGGGAGGTCTCGCTGGTGAGTTCCCCTTCTAGAGGTTCCGTTCAATTCACAACTACCACCTGGGCTGGGCAGCCTTCTTCTGCAATGTTCCCAGGGACCCGGACCTACCTCCTGGGCCTGGAAGCCTCGCCCTTTGCAGATGAACCTCCTTAGGCTGCCTCTCCTCAGAGAAGCTGCCTGCAGTCCTGGAGCCTTCGCTCCGCCCCTCAGTTTGTCTGTGCGGCTCTTCCACCAAGAAGCCGCCTAGGCCCTGGGACCCTGCTCTGCACTTTTCGCCTGGCTATGTGGCCCCTCCTCTCAGCAGCCACCTGGAGCCCCTTACAGTCACTCCGAGTCCCAGTGACCCGCCACACGCCTTTTCCTCCGGCAGCCACCTGGTGTTCCGTGCGGTCGCTCTAAGTCCAAGTGACCCACTCCGCACCTCCTTCTCCACCAGGCAGTCACCCAGAGATCTGGTGCGTTCGTCACGAGTCCCAGGAACTCACTGTGCACCTCCTCGTCCCGACTTCCACCTGTAGCCCCGGTGCAGTCACTTCAAGCCCAAGCACCCCGCTGCACTCCTCCTCCTTCTCCAGACAACCCCCCTGTGTTTAGAAGCGGATGCTCTGGGTCCAAACCACTCACCATGCTGCTCCTCCCGATAGCCGCCCGGAGCCCTGGTGCAGCTGCTCCAAGTCCAAGTGACATGCTGAGCCCGTATTTCTCCTTCTCCTCTGGGCAGCCCCGTGTTCAGGGGTGGTCGCTTTCAGTCCAAACAGCTCACTGCGCACCCTCTCCTTTGGGCAGCCTCCCAGAGCCCGGGTGGGTTGCGCCGAGTCCAAGCGCTGTGCTGAGCGGCCTCCTCTCCGATGCTCCCAGTTGTCCGAGTTCACTGCTCCAGCGGGGGGAGGGGTGTCTCGCCAGCAGCTCTACTTCACAAAGTTCCCTGCGTTCGGGGCTACCGCCCCATCCGGGACGCCTCCCCAACGGGAGAGACTCACCCGGCTGCTTTGAGTTGGTCCCAAGTCTCTCAATATCTCCTCTTCTTGAGTCCTGAGTCCTGGAGCAACACGAAACGCAGACACCCTCTAGTCCGCCATCTTGAATCCTCCTCAAGCATGATTTTGACTGATCTATCATCTGACAGTTGGATTGAGTCCTCTTCAGTTTCATTGAAAACAAAGAACCATAAACTCTCTGATGTGCAGAACTACTTCTTGTCAAGTGATGAGAATCAGTTCCTTTCTCAAAATCAGCATCAGTATTTCCTGTCTTGGAGGTTTTCATAGACTGGCAAATACCACATACTAAATTTGGGTGGATAAGGAAATAGACCTTATTTTTCTAAGTAAGAAGGGTAATTGTGAGAGAGGAAGAGGGAAAGGAGAAATAACAGGACATGTGTTCTTAAGTCCACGGAGTTGGAATTCTGCAAACTTTTGTCCATAAATTCCATCCATGCCCTGGGACTCCACAGAAAGCCTTTGGTGCCCCCAGTTTGAATGCCACAAGGCTTGAAGCACAAATCATAGGCATCAGCACGTGGAGCACGGGGGACTTCATTCTTAGGTAACGAACCTGCTGCCTGAATTGCAATGCTGCATTCAAGACATTTGGTAGAAATCTATGCTTGGAGAAGGCTGCACCTTCTCTTCCCATTTCTTGATGAAATTTCTTGAAAAAGTGGCTCTGGAGAAGGAGGTGATGCTGTGACCTTGGGGAAGACTCTGAAGGGCCACAGCAGACAAGAACTTCAGGGCTTTCTGATATGGAAACAAGGAGTTTCTTTCTTTACCAAATAGCAACAAACAAATGTGTGACAGAGACCACAGTGCCTGAGCTCAGCTGCAAACCACAAGGGTTCCTTTCTTCCTTCTAGTCATGCTATGCTTGGCAGAGGTGGCTTCCAGCATCTTGAAGACATTGGAGGCCTTTGTACATTCTGAAGGGGCTCACCAAGGACATTTTGATGTGCTGTGCACGTGCAGAGCAGTTGAAACACTGGAGCCAGCTTTATTTGGGTGTTTCAGGCTGCCTGTGAATGGCTGTGGAATCTATGTAATATTGACACGACATGATGTGTCACGAGAGATGTTCTCAAGACCAGGGAGGGGCTGTGTCACTATACTTCAGGTCCCCTCCTCAGCTCCAAACTCTAGATGCTGCATTTTCCCAAGCATGTGGATTCTGTTGGGGTGCAGTTTCTTTTGCTTGAAATTGCAATACACTCTATATGGACTCTTCAAACACAGTCTTTTGCGCTGTGAAATAAAAATATTCATAATATCCCAGCAGATTGAAAATGAGCCCTAAAAATGGCCATTGCACCCAACATATTCAGAATGTTCAGGTAAACCGTGTTCCTTCACCTTGGCTGGACTCACATTCCCACTGGGTTACCACCCTGGCCAAGCTAATGACCACAATGGCCTCCCTCTAAATTGGTCTTTCTGCTTCCATTCCTGGCCCCAAGACATGCTCTTCATAGAAGACAGTAGCTCCTAATGTATCACTTCTCTGTTCAAAACCTTCCACTGGTTGACAACCCAGAAGAAAACCCAGAACCCTCACAGTGGCTTGGATGGCGCTACATAGTACAGTCCCCCATCACCTTCCTGACCTTACCTGGCACTAGCCACATGGATCATTACTGCTGCTGCTCATGCCATGCAGTCCCCTGCCCCAGAGTCACATACTCATTATGGAGGTACCTGCCAAATTACCTCACCTCAATCAAACATCTCCTTTTCACAGAAGCTTCCTGCCCCCTGCCATTCAGGACTACAACCTCCTTCCCTGATTTGTTTTTATGCACTTTGCACTTAAAATGTTACCTTTCCAATTATTCATTTTCTGTACCTGGCCCACCTGACCACTTCAGCAGTGTGTCTATCATGCTCATTCCTGTTCCCCAAAATCCAGCAATGTCTCTGGCACGGAGGGAACCCTGGGCATTTGTGGAATGCAAGGTTGCTAGGCAGGAAGCAACCATACCTTTGCTTCATCACCAGTGATAATGAAGTTAACACCCAAGGAGAGGTGACATTTACTGAGAACTTTTGACAGTTTTCAATCTAAACACATCAACCAGACACAATGGAATGAAGATCAGTGCCATATGGTAATAGCAGGGTGTGTTGAACCGCTAGCTATGAGAACTCAGCATGTCATGGGATGGAGATGATGTGATTTTACAGGCTTCATGGTGTTTAGATGTGTCTTGTGACACCAGATGCTATCTCGAGCTGAAATGTTGTTATGTTATGTTACATTATATTATATTATATTATGCTTATATTATAAATTAGCAGGTGGGTTCCAAGATTTCATGGCAGAATGATTTGTGCAGAAAGCTGACTGGTGGCCTCCATTGGTCCAAAGAACAGAAACAAGGTAATTTGAAGGCGGGCACCTTTCATGAGGGCTAAAGTGAATGTGACTGACTATACCAAGGTCAAGATATGGGGTGGGGGGGCATGAAATAGTACAGCCTCTCTGGAAAACCACCGGGTAATTTCTTATACTATTTAGCTCAGCAATCCCACTCCTAGTTCTTTACCCAAGGGAAATGCAAACTTACATTCACACAAAAACCTGTACATGGATATTTACGGTAGTGTTGTTATACATAAGTTGGAAGCAACGCAAACATTCTTCCACAGGAGGACAGATAAATACACAGAGGCACAACCACGCCCTGATGCTACTCAGCAACATGAAGGAACACACGGCTGACATTTGCAACAAGGCAAATGACTCTGGAAAGCACGGTAGTGAAAGAAGCTGGACTTCCACACGATGAACAGATGGAGAACAGATGAGCTGTTGCCATGGTCCCGGGGCTGCAGGGTGATCTGACTAGAAAGAACCAGCCTGAGAAAACTTTGGGGAGCCTGCAGGATTGTTTGCACCCTTATTGTGATGGTAGCTACCCAGATCTATGCACATCCAAGACTCACAGAAGTTCATAGAAAACTGAAACACCTTCATTTAACTTTAAAAACTCTTGAGCATTAAAAAGAAGAAAAGGCAGGATTTGCTAGCATGGGTGTTGGGGAGAGCCTGAGAGCCAGGGGTGTCTGTCAAACCCATGTACAGTGCCGTTGTAGACCTACGATGCTGCCCAGCCGTCCCGTCTTGGTTCTCTCTCCCTGCGCTGAGCGCAAAATTGACTGCAAGGGTGTCACCCAGAAAGTTTCATCATGTCCACATAGCTTAGAAGGCCAGTTTAGGAAGAGCGGCTACTACCCAACAGTAATTCCACGTGACAAAGTTCATTCTTCAGTGCAACCTCTTGTGGCCTTATAAGTTCAAGGGTGTGTAACCTGGTTTTAGTTTCCTCTCCTTAGAACATGATCCTTGTGATGTATTTGACTAAGCTGTTGAGCTGTGTGTTTCAAAACTGGAAGGTGTGTGTCTAATTGCTGCTTTCTTTTCTATTATTTTGTTTTGGCTCAACAGGGAGGAGTTCGTTCATTCCTGGAATTTGAAATTAAGTATTTGGATCATGAATACAGCCCCTCAGGACTGAAGGCCAATTATGCACTCCCTAGATCCTGAAGTTTACTTGAAAAAAGAAATCACATGAATAACAGTATCTCCTATCTCCAGTTTAATATGAAATATTTTTTCACAGAGGATCCTATTGTTTTGGTGATATCAGAGCTCACATAAAGGTGACTTCAAACAAGCATCTTTGAAACAGGGATTGCAAAGCCAGTGTATGAAGCAATGGGCTTTGATATCTTCTCTTTGATGGAATTGAAAACACCTGATATATTTGGAGTTTTAACTTCATTCTCATAGAAAGAGTGGGTGTGTGTATGGCAGGAGGCAGGGGATATTGCCAACAGCTGGATATCAATTAATTTCAACATGGAAGAAAAAGACCTGATTCAGGAATACTATTATCTTTTAAAAATATTAATGACAATCATAGAAAACATTTCTTGACTGTTTATTATATTCCAACTACTATTTTGATTTACATTCATTTTCTCATACACTCCTCCCCTAAATTCTCACACAATGCTGGATTTTTTTCCATCTTAACATTTTGCATCAGGGAGTCAACTATTCCAGAGCTTAAATGAATGTTAAAAAAAAAAGTTTCACCACTGTGTTTATAGACAATTTAGTAATCTTTGTACATAAGCAAGTTGATATTTTCTTTTAGGTTTCATAGCAGAAAAAGTAAAAGTAAAAGCAAATCCTTTGAGGCTGACGCAATTTTATCCTGGAAAATTGTTTCCTTGTAATTTCCGAGGGACACGCCCTTTTGCGGAAGTGGCACTTTTCGGGGCCCTGCCTTCTGTCTCCAGCGCGAGTGCAGAGGAGGCCGACATCTAGCACGGACTGCGCCTGCGCAGATGGGAAGTTCGACCCAGAAGGCACCCTGGGCGATGGGTCCACGGTCAGGATTGTATGGAGGCATTTCTTGTGCACCCATTTCCTCACCCCAGGCCTGTCTATAAACCCTCTTGGTCTTTCAGAGGGCACTTGTTTAAACTCCAGGAGCTCAGTCGCATCGCAGCCTGCCATGGACAGTCACCCCACACCAGGAAGTCCCTCTACACAGCCATCACTGCTCCAGCAAGCCCTGGCCCACCTCACAGACCTGGCTCCTGCACTCTGCTCCACTGTCCAGGACAAGCTACCTGTGAACATGCAAATGTGCCTATTTAAAACAGTGCTAAGAGTGGGGCCATTTCCTTTAATTCCATAAAGAATGAAGTGTTCAGTGTTTTACCAGGTCAAAACTCACAGACTGACAGGGAAGAACATGGCTGTGGAGACAGACTGGAGGTCAGACCCCTGCTTGATCACTGATTAGTTCTGTGGTCTTGAGCTTCCTTGAGCTCAACACTTTTGACCATGAAGATAAGAATACTTGTAAAACTGCTCGAAGGACTAAGGACGATACTGGACACACGTTAAATGAGCAGCCTTTAATGAGCAGCTGTTATGAATAGGAACTGGGCTAGGAGCGAGAGGTCCAGGCAGTCTCTGCCTTCAGACTCCTGCAGCTGAGTTGTGATAAACAAATAGGAGGCAACTTCACTAGAAGGTGCTGCGGAGAGGACTGCGCAGCCAGGGCAGTGCGCCGTCCTGCCAGGGGACATCTTGAGGAGGTGGGGCTATAGCTCAGGCCCAGGACCAGCAGAGCTTGTGCAAAGACTGGACTATTGGTGCGGTGGACAGTGAGGCAGGGACAGTGGCACAGGTCCCAAGTGCCACAGGGCTCCATGTGCAAGCCCCTTATAGCTGTGGGTGACTTAAGCAGAAAAGGTCATGGTCAGGTCTGTGTGCTGGAACACTCTGCAGGAGTCAGGTGAGGAGATGGATATGGGAACGTGTAGGGACAATAGAGAGTCAAAAGTAATGAGGTGCCCATGGTGGCCTTGGAGAAAGAAAAGCAGACAGAGTCAGGACCTATTGAGCAGGCAAAAGGGCAAGACTTGGTCCTGTGATGTGGGACTCCTGGGTCAATGTAGCTTCCCCCGGGATGTGGAGGGAGAGCACGTTAAGAAGCCAGGTTTGGACACGCAGACCTAGAAGGCTCTTTGAGATGTTGAATGGGTGCTGTAGGTGCCTTCTCCTGAGTCACCTGCTCAGAGCATGCACCTGAGGGCATATCCCTGCTCAGTGCACACACCTGTACAGTGTGCATGCCTGGGACTCACCCACTCAATGCCCTCACCTGGAACTCGACCACTCAGCATGCGCTCCTGTGACTTGCCCCTTAGTGCCTGATTAGTGCACACACCTGGGGCATTTTCTGCTCAGTGCATGTGCCTGGGACTTTTCCACCTTCACACTTATGACTTCTCTACCTGTGGGCTTTTGTGTCTCTTCACAAGGGACATCCAAAAGAAAGCAAAGGTGAGCTAACACCCTCAGAATCACCTTGGGCAGTAATGGATGGAGTTAAGGATAAACATTCCCATTTTTGTCCTTCTGGTGGGTTTCTGAGGGGGAGGACACGTCTCAGTTGTCTTCTTACTGTGCCCAGAGTTCCAGGCTGAAGCACGCCCCAGTGCCCACAGTGGAACTGTGCTTCGCAACACAACCTAAATCAACTGCTTCCGCTGCAGCCCTCGCCTCGGTCTGCTCAGCGAGATCACACCCAGGCTTCCCAGAGGGCTTTGCAGCACACTGCCCTCGGTCTTAGAGGGGGTGGGGGGAGTAAGTGCAGAAACTCCACCAATAGAAGGTAGTCAAAGACAGAGGAGGGGACAAGCCACCTGGAGAGGGGATGGAAGGGGAGTCACTGGGACAAAGTTAAAAGAAAAATAACTCAAGCTTAGTGTGGATACCAGTTCCAGATCCTTTTTACATGACAGTCTGTAACAGGAAAGTTACCAAAGTTGTCTAATTATCTTGTAGTTACATAATCAATTTAATTTATAGTTCTTCTGCAGTACCTTGAAAACCGAGTATTTACTGGTTCTTTATGAGCTATAACACTTTATGGCCTGTCAGGGTATTGATTGATAACAGTGCACTGAAAAATAATCATGTTAGATTACCTTAAAACACGAATCAGTATCTGTCATTTTGACAGTGGAATTGCAATACTATAAATCTACAAAGATTAAAAATTTTAAGTAGAATGCTCTAAGTTGAATATTTATTAAAATACCTCAATTGCACCAAAGGAAGAAACAGAGACAAAATATTAATTCAGATGAAGAAATTTAGCTCTGGGATTCCGGAACCACAGAAGGCCTTACGTTTTTCCAGACCTTGATCTACCATTCTTATGACAGATAATTTCCTCACTAGTGTGCGTCTTACAAGATGCCACCTCTCCAGTGACAGGTTCAGACAACATACAGAAAAGGGATTGCTGACCTGCACACCTAGCAACAGCCCACTCTATGGGCTGAGCTGACCCTTGGCACCCGAATGCTGGCTTTACACTGCCACGTGCCACTGAGGCACTGGCTCTGTCCCCTCTTCTTCCTGTGTCTCTTTCACTCTGCTCTTTAGACCAGGGCTGTTGAATATTCTGAGCACTGAGCACCCAGATTGACCATCTGTCTTTCCTGTTTCTCTAACAGAAATCCACAGATGCCCCTCAGTTTGGATGAACAGGACATAACTGTGCAGCACTGACTCCATGACTCGACTCTGGCCTGCTTTCTTTAATTCTGAGGATGCACGTGCCCCTCTTTTACTTCAGTTTTCAGCAGGAAATGTCCCAACAGAGTCCCAGGGAGCCCTGGAGTTCTAACACACTACCCTGATGCTACCATGATGTGCCGCTCCATTGTGAAGAGGAAGCAGGACGAGCTGCGACCTGAAAGTGGACGTGAGCTCCTGGCCACAGGTGTGGCGTGGGTCTCAACACAGAGGCACCTATACCAGTCCCCGGGATCCTAGCTCCAGAGCCAGGTCCTTCCCGTGCAGCAGTGCAGGAAGGCAGGAGGGAGCAGCTGGGATACAGAGGCTGTGCTGGCTGGCTTCCCTGTGGCACGCTGTCTCTCCTGTCCCTACAAGGGGACACAGATCTACTTTACAGATGAGGTCACATGAGTGGAAACGTAGCCAAGGACGTGCAGCCTTTGAAGCCACACATCCCCCCAACAGTGAAGGCCAACGCCCAGTCCACTCAGACTCCTGCCTAAGATCTTCACTGCTTCCCCACTCCTGGAAACAGAGCCTGCCCCTCCGTGTGTCCGGGCCTTGCAGTCTGGCCACAGCTGCCTGCCTGGGTCAGCTGGGGTGCACTCCAGCCACGGGCACCAGGGCACGCTGGCCAGGGCACACTGGACAGACCAGGCTGCTGCACCCCTGGGCTCCACCACTCTCACTGCTGCCTGAAGTCGCCATCCTCTCGCCTCCACATCTCAGGTCACATCCCCAGTGTCTGAGTAACACTTTCTGGAAAGCTGCCCTTCCTTGTCCTTGTATCTGAGCACCATCTCTCAGGAGCCTCCTCGCCCAGTCCCCGTCCCCATGTCAGCGTGTCCACACCTTCCTTCACACCCACAGTGACTAACTTATGCTTCTCACACTCCTGTCTTCCAAGACTACAAATTCCTCAGGGCTGGGTCTCCCATCTCACCACCCATACACCTCTAGGGCACCTCTGTCCACTAGAATGTTCTATAGTGAAGGAAATGCTGCTTTTTGCTGTCCAGTCCCATAAGCACTAGTCACACATCCTGTGGCTTGAGAAGCTGAGCTGTGACTAGCGTAACCAGGGAATCGGACTCTAGACTGCATTCGATCTTAAGTAGTTCAGACTAGAACAGGTTCCTGTGACCGGTGGTGCCATGTCGGCTGGTGGAGCTCCAGCGCTCCTGAGGTACAGCTCGTGCCGAACTGGACTCCTTCAGTCCAGCCCCAAGGCTCCCCAACCAGGAGTCTTTGTCTCACCTCCGCTGTGCCGGTCACCTCACAGGCAGACCCTCTGGTCACCTCTCCTCTTCCTCCTTGCTGGTAGAAAGTCCCTCTCTGACTTGGAACCCTTCTGACCACTAATATGCTTTTTTTCTGCTTTTCATTTCTACAGAGGCGATAAAACAGGATCATATTTGCACCAGAGTCTCATTCTACAATGTGTAGCCGTAAAACATAGAAGCAGAGTTATTAAAGCCTCAAGGGAAAATGTATGAACAAAATATCAGCCTGATTCATTATGGGCAGTTATTATAAACAACGGGTTTGCCAGCAAAGGACAGCAAAACTCATTTGCATTTGCAACGAAATTATGCCACACACACCCACTGCGACTCCCACCCCAGGACCATACCACTAGGACGCTTTGTAAGAAATCCTGCCAACTTGGACTGTGGCTCTGTGGCTTGCTTTCAGGAGGGCTTGACTGGGAATCCTTGCTGATGGTCCCAGGCAGGCCCAGAGTTCTAGGTGGGTAGAAAGCCCTCCAGACCCCAAGAGGAGGAACTGAGCCACAATCCCTGGGCCCTGGCAACAATTCAGGTGCCAGGAGCACCTGAGCATTCCAATATTTCCATCTGCCTGAGGAGCAAGAGGAAGAGGAGCAAGGCCCCTGCTCCCCATGGGCAGAACTGCAGAGCTGGGGACACAGCATGGCTGCCCTCTTCAAAACCCCACCCTCCACTCTGCCTGAGGTCTCCAGCCACCAGCTTCTGGTCAGCTGCCTCTGAAGCAGGTGTTTCTCTTTACTAGCAAAATTCTAAATGTAATAATTTTTCCTCCATAGAAAACCCTCTTTCACCATAAGTTGTGTTTCTAAAGCTGTCCTTCACGCACACATTAAATAATCTCAATCCTCTCGCTTCTCTTCAAGCCTCTCATATCGCAGATTTCTCCAGGGTCCCCACACCACCTCAGGGATGGCGCTTCATGGGAGAATGTGGTCAGGTCTGCCAGGTACACAGGGCCACCCACCCAGCCCAGCTCCACTGCTGCCCAGCACCTGGGGGAGGAGTTACCCTCACACACTCCCAGACTGCCACGCATACCCAGGGGTTAGCATGGCTTACTTTCCGAGTGCAAGTGTGTGCCTGAATGATCAAACTTGGGGATGTTGAAACAAGTATTTTCTGGACAGAACACCTTCAGAATGATCCAGGCAGAGTTTGGGAGACAGTACGGACTCTACTGAAGAATATTGTTAACATGAGAGTCTCAACAGTGAGGTGACTGGAAAGATAGTTTCATTTCTCTGTGAAGGCTGGCCCAGAGATGGCACATTCTGCACCACAGGGACACACTGAGTCGATAAACACCAGGTGACTCTCAAACCCCAGAGAACCTTAATCAGCAAACACCAAGTGCCCATGACCTTGTGAAGAGAGAAGCTTTTCCAAACACACACGCACTCGATCAGGAGTAGCTGAGATATATTGCAAGGATATTGTCCAGGACGATCTCCTCTGTTTCATTCTTTATTTCACCACTCAGGGAAGCTCTAGTTCTATTTCTTAGGTAATAGCTGGATTTCTCAAGCTGCTTTGGTTGGAAAGTAAACACAGAGATGAGCTGTGATTCCAACTTTAAACCCTTCCTCCATCACCTACACCTCTCCCCTCCATATCCGTCCTCTGAAGGCGGCTGGTGTAGTAGGAGAAATCTGGTAAAATACTAAGTGGCCTTTTCTAGACGGATGCTAATGGGAGATGGCTAGTTCTTTGGTTTCTCTCCAGTATTTCAGACATACCCCACCTGATTCTAGGTGGAGTTTTTAAGATAATAACACCAAATTTCAGAGGCCTACTCTCTGGTCAGAGTGTACACTTCCTGGGAGTTCGTAAAAATGCACTAATATCCAGAGCTTGAGCAGACACGAGAAGAAAAGATGTGGTTTCACACGCACAGAGCCCCCAATCACAAGTGCAAACTGAAGGACACTGAGATGCTAGTTTCTTACCTCGCAGACGGGCAAAGGTAGAAATGTTTGGTGATATACCCTGCTATATCCCACAAGGTCAGGGGGACTCTAAATTCATCAAACTTCGTGGAAAGAAATCTGGTAAAATACAAAATACTAAACGGCATATAACTTTGATGCATCAATTCCTCCTTGAGGAATTTATCATACAAATGTGCTCACATGCATGTGTTGAGAGACTAGAAATATAAGTGGGCAGTGCCTGGGAGCCACGGCCAGGAAACCAGGAGCTGAGAGCCAGGCTCACAGGAGCTGGACAGCTGCCCCAGGAAGTTAAGCAATGACTTCTGTCACATGGTCCCCAAAGGGCCAGGTATGATGAACTGCCAGCTTCCCTAGTTTTTGTCCCCTTTCTTCTTAGGACAAAAGAAAGCTAAATGTGCTGTCCTGAGCACTCCGATGGATGCCCCACTACCTACTCCAAGCCACGTGTGTTTAGAAACCAAATCTAAAACAGGCGCACAGCACTGTGAAGAGCAGACAACTATACCTGCCTAAATATCTCTAAGCTCACAGGAAATTATAAGAATGTTCTTCATGGGAGACGAACTGAAAGACTGAGAAATAAAGATGGGATACAAAATTGCTATGCCCAATAGCCTTTTGTTTCCTTGGAATTTTGTATTATGTATATAGTTATAGATTACTAAAAATAAGTAGTAAAAATTAGTAAAGCTGATTTTAAAAAAAAATTTAACTTTTGCAATAGCTGAGATAATGGGAGAGTGGCTGTTTTCCCCACTAAGACACTCAAGTCAGTATATAAGTTTTTGCCTTAAAAACATAGGAACATTACAAAAATAATTTTAACACTAATTCTTTCAGTGGGAAAACCAAGCTAATCAAACACAGCACATCTTCCAGCACTGAACCATCAGGAATGCAGCTCTTGCAACAGCAGTTCCAGCTGGAGCCGTGGGAAGCAAGGGGAATGCTGCCCAAATTGTCTCTGGTGGTCGCTATGTGCATGGGTCACAGATGAACCTTGGTACTTCCCATTTTCACATTCAGAACAGGTCCCAGGGTCTCACCTCTGCTCAGTAGCAACCACTGGGAAGAAATTGGTCACCTCCCAGCCTTCCCACCTCAGAGCAGAGCTCACCGTTGGGTGCCTGCATCCTGCATCGCTGGGGCTGGGGAAGGGTGTGCAGGGTGTCAGATGCCCAGATTCCTGCACAACTCTGCCTGTGTAACAATCCTCACACGGGACCCCACACACTCTTCAGTCCAAGTACCTAGAGGGGGTGAGCTCGGCTGTGTGGCCTGGAGCCTGTGTTCCTGTGACTGTGGCAGCGGTGACATTTCACACTAAGATGATTCCCTGGACTCATAGCAGAGTGGCATGCTGGACCAGTCTGCTGCTTCCTAGAAGTTTCAAGAATCCAGAAACCAATCTTATCAAGATGTCAAGGTCTGTTTCTGCCCAGAATCCTGGCTTTATGCTCACTGGAAGTTGCAACCTCTACTCCAGGACACAGGCTCTGTAGAGGAGGGGTTGGGGTCCACTTTGTTTGGGTTTGGGGTCCACTGAATAGCATCTGCCATGCTGAGAGTGCCCAACAGCAGTTAGACGAGCTACTTTTATGGACTGCTGGCCAAGATGTAGCCCATAATAATGCTTTCTACATAGATAAAATTGATTTAAAGCAAAAGATGTACTCTCTGACCAAAATGCTGCTTAGGAAAAAAAAAAAACCTCAAGAAATACATACCCCAACTGTCAGAGTTACAGGATATAATGTTGAATCACACCTCTGTGAGTCAAGAGGATTAGAAGAAGAAATTCCACAATCTTCATTAGATGATGACAATGTTTAAGATGCATGCCATTGTCTAGAAAGACTCAGAGATGTCCCTTTTATTTTACCAGAGCAGATGATGACTTAAATATTGCATGGCAGATACATGACAATCACATGATGGTTACAGAAGAGGGCAATCTTCCACCATGGGGCATCCTGGAAGCCAGAGGCCAACATGGGATGGGCGTTTTCAGAAAAAAGAGCAACAAATTCAAAGCACATAGAAAAGGAAGGCTTGTGTCAGAGAATATATTGGTTTATTTGACTCGACTTTAAATATTGACAGAGTGTCCAGGAACACTGCTCCCAGTGACCTTTGGTGGGACGTTGCCCTGCTCACTGGGTAAGGGCTCTGACCAGGTTCCAGTAAGAGTCTGTCTAACAGCTGACCCTAAGTAAGCTTGCAGATCACATGGAGGTTTGTAGCAGGTGTTAGTCACCCACACAAGGGAACATTTGCTGGGAGCTTTTAGGCCCAGAAAGCCATTTGTATCATGGTTAGCTCTCTCTTCTCAAAACCAAGAATGGAGCCTCTTGTGCCTCCACCTGCGTCACATGGCCCGTGTGACATGATGGGACACCAGCCTTGCCTCCAGGAAGGTGTCTGGCTCTCATGCCCCCTGCCACATTCAGACATGGACCAGTGTCCTGCCTCAGGACACCCGTACTCACTCCAGGGGTCCTGGGCAAGGGCCCAGGCTCAGGGCCTCCCAACCTCCGGCTTGTCTCAGGGTGTGTGGAGGCGACAGCAGTGCTTCGCTTGAAAGCCTGTGAGGAATCGTTGGGACTAACTAAGGAATCCCACTGGTTCCCTCCCTTTCCAGAGGAGTCCAGAGAGCACAGGGCTCCATGGAGGCCTCTCTTCCCCTCTGCCTTCCACGTCCATACCAATGGCAGTGTCGCGTGCCTGATGTGCGGCGAGTTGGAGTGGCTCCTGCCTTCTGCTTCATCTTTCTGCTCTGCTTCCCAAAGTCATTGCCCTCCTTAAAAACATGGTCTGCAGCTTCCCCACAGAAGCGCACCCTCGGGCTGAAGATCCCTCCCTTCTCCCCCTTGCTTTCAACTGCAGCAGAAAGGCCTTGTGTTTGCAGAAATATCGACTGTTCTCTGGTGATTTTCCAAGAGTTTCCATCCGGGCTATGAATCTAAAGTGATAGGAACACATAGAGATGGACTGCAAATGGCTGTAGGCATGAAGATAAGTACGTGGGCAAAGGCCCCAAGCGGCTGCGTGGTCCACTCTGCACACACACATACCAAGTGCCTCGACAGGAAGAGACCAGGCGATGCCAAGTGTTGGCAAGGATGTGGAGCAGCATAACCCTCACACATTTCTGGTATGAGCATGAGGTGATATAACCCCATTAGGAAAGCATTTGGTAGTGTCTACCAAAGTTGAATATGAACACAGCTTATAATTTAGCAATTTCACTCTTGGGTTTACACACAAAAGAAGTGTGGGCATAATCCCCCAGACATGTATTAGAATCTTCACAGCAACTCTGTTCCAAAAACCTAAACCTGGAAACAACTCAAATGTCATCAGCAACAGGATGATAAACAGATGGTAATAGATCTGCACAAAAATTGCACTTCCTTTAAAGTGGGTATCATCCGTTATAAGCCAGTGGATCCGAGTCATCGAAGCACCAGGCTCCAGTTGGTTTAAACAGTAAAGAAATTTGCTATTGCACAGAACAGAATGCTGCAGACAGGCTGAGTTCCAGAGCTGGCCAGACGGCGACTCAGCAATGCCACCAGGTGTCCAGGTTCTTCCAGGTATTCTTCTGTCTCTTTTATTTGGCTTCATCTCATGTTGGAGACTACATTTGCTGTAGACTTGGAGGGTATATCCAAGCATGGCCTGGTCCTCAGGAAGAAGGAGGTGGACTCTTTTACTTCCTTTCCCTCATTAGGGGAAAAGAGCTTTTGCTTGGGAGACAGTAGCACATAATGTTCTATCTCATTGACCAATAGTCAGTCGCCCCCCAACCTGTGTTCCCACTGGCGGGGGAAGCAGGATGCTGGCATCCCACCAAAGAGTGGCCTTCTGGATGGGATGGGAGGCTCCCTCCAGCCTCCCATACAGATGGGAGACGATGCTGTTCCACACAACCAAATGACTCGACAGAAAGTGACATCTTCTCTCACTCATCCAAGTCCCCTGCTGGCAGCACAACCAACTTCCAGAACCTAGGAAACCAGATGCTTCCCGCTGGAAGCCGAGATGCATGCACTGACCCAAGAGTGTCTTCCCCAAACATCTCTGAATCACAAAGATCAAGTCCATGCAGAGAACTTGCAGGTGATGCCTCGGCCAAGTGACCACAGGAACACCAGAGGACTGCTGGGTGCTCCTGTGGGAGGCAGCAAGGAGACACCACCCCTCTGGTGATCCTCCCCAGGACCACAAGCCCAGTCTCACCCTGGGACATTCCAGGCACAGCAGAACAGGGAGCACTCCACCAAATACTCAGCAACATCCATCCGAGGAGCCAAGGTGTGGCAGACGAGGAAACGACAGGGAGTGGCATGGCTACCAGGTCACTGTGGAACCCGGCTCAGTGGCCGGGGCCCAGAGAGGACATCAGCGGAAGGCAAGAGTCGAAGCCCTGGTCGGGCACAGCGTCGGGCACAGCGTGGCACCGTTGAGTGGCATTGCTCTTTGTTCCACTTTGGGTGTACCATGGGGAGACACTGGGGAAGGGCGGACAGGAGCACTGAGCTGTGACCAGCCAGGTCTGATCATTCCAGAGTAGCGATTTTAACATGCAGCTGCTAAGTCTGTCAGGACTTGAAATCTTCAATACGTTTTATCAAGCTTTTATGTATTTTTCTGGTTTTCTACAGCAGTGACCTTTATGCCACCAAAGGAAGTGGACACGGCCCCTGGACTCTAACTTCAAAACAGGCAAACAGGAGGCTCCCAGGTCAAGGGAGCAGAGGCAGGCACCAACGGAAATCTGAACAACTCTGAGACTCATAAGTCTTCTTCCATAATCCTCATAATCACTGATAAAGAAGCTCCTTTTTTGTTAACACCCTTATGTGCTTTACATAATAAGGACTGTAAAGGATTTTACTAAGTGGCTTTAAGGTTACTAAGCTGAGTTACAAGAGAGCAAATAGACTTAATAGGTTCTTAATATGATACAAATACTTTGGCAATTTCTCAAGAGGAATAGCAGCAGAAAGGAGAGATGACATTTGTGATTGAAGCTGAAGTATAATGCAGGTTTCTGCAAAAGCCAGGATAAGAAAAATGCTTCCTAGCTGACTGGTAATCGTCTGTTTTTCCCTGCAGAAAATGTCACCCATGGTGTTCATTCCTGTTCTGCCACGGCCTGCTGACGGTGTGGAGGAGGGTGCAGGGTTGCTAATCTGCCTTTCTAGCTCAGCAGATCACAAGGAGCCGCATCTGAGTGTGAGGACCAGGCACCGCCCAGAGGTCCTAGACTTTGAGGTTCATGAAGGGTCTCAGAGTCCCTTATTACATGTGTAGTGATCACTTGGTGACCCACAATGGAGGCAAGTGACGGATCGCCATGCATGCGTCAAACCTCACTTCTACGTCCTCTTGAGCGGACTGCCAGTGCCCTGTCTGCCTCACAGGTAGGGGAGGCCATGGAACTGCGTTTTGGCCTTGGAATATGCAAGAAAGCAACGCATCGACTTGCAGAAGTGGCACACGATCAATTCCGCAGCCTTTCTCCTCCATCTCCCACCTGGATGCTCTGCTGCAGGGTGCTGTGCTTGTCCCAAGTTCAGGAGAAGAGCACCTGGTCTGCCAAGGCATCTGAGTCACAGAGCATGGTCAGCACTCCCTGACTACCTGGGATGGATGTGATGGATGAGAAGCGAACACCTGTCATCTTGGACCACTGAGGGTTTGGAGTTCAGTGACACAGTGCTAGCTGACCCTGACTAGTGCAGTATCCTTAGGACTTAGGACATATGGAGAAGGGGGTTCCCACCTCTCAATCTGCTGAGTGACATGTGTCACTCATGAGTGCTGCATCTAGATAGGTCAAAGCCAGGGAGACGGGCTGGGATGTTTGTCTACCACCTCTCCCTTCTTTATCCTTTGGTCTCGTGTTGGTTAAGCTCTGGCTTTATGGAATTTGGGCTTTTGGTAAGTGGAGTGGCTGGGTGTTCTAGGCTTCCTAGGACAGAGCTTCTTGCCCCAATATAAGAATTGATACTAACCTTTCACTCCCAAAAGTTTGGGTGTTAAATTATATAGTTACCCTAATAGTAGGCCACTTATATTCTGGAGAGATATAAAAAAGGAATGAATAAAATAGATGTCATAAAGCACCACAGCTTATAAGCATTTGAAGTTGCCATTTTTCTCCCATTACATTTTTTAGATAGCCAAAAATGGTACTTCCTTTCTAGTGTATTGTACACGTATCATTTCTTTACAAGTATATCAATCACAATAATTAGAAAAAGATTAAATGAGACACCTATAAAATATAATGCTGAAAGTCTTTCAATGATTTAGAACAAATTGTTTTGATGTGTCTTATATGACATTCTTCCAAAATACAGAGTTATAAATCTGGTTATTAAATGCTATAGTTTAAAAATTGTGACCATAATAGTTTGGGGGAAAGAAAACCTATATACAAACTTGGAATTCTCAGGAGAAATATAACTAGAAAGAGATACAATTCACATATCACACTTGAGTAACTGGAATTTAAATCTACATTAGAGACTGTGCATAAAAATTAATTGCAAGTGAATCTGGTGCATTAAAAAGAATTTCAAATGATAAAAATAGACATTTTTGGCAAGCTAAGGCATTCCTGACTTGCCAAATTATTAATTGCAAACAGATATCTCCGCACACTCCCTAGGCAGTTTTAAGAAATCACTTCAGTTTAGATTATTTTTCCACAACAGGATAAAAAAAGAAACAATAGAAAGGAAGCACTAATGATTCTGGTTGTGTCAGGGGAACTGGACATTGACCTTAAAACAGCTTCTTTTGGGTTGATGTTGTGTCTCAATGGTAGAATGCTTGCCTACCACATGATGGGTACCGGGTTTGATGCTCAGAACCACATAAAATAGTAAAATAAGGTCAAAATAATTTTTTTTTTTTTTTTTTTTTTTTTTTTTTTACAAAAGGTACTTTAAATGATTCCAATGAAGAAACTCCCTGTCAGGAAGAGCCCATGGGAATGGGGGAACAAGAATCGGTGCATTTATTATGATGTCACAAACCCTCCTGCAGCACAGAGGGACCCTGCATAGGTATGTGGGTGACACCCGGCTGTCCACTGTGATCTGAGGACAGATCGCAACTCCACTTTAGTTCTGGTGTGCACATCTTACCAGTCTTACTCATGTGGCCCCCTGAATCTGCATTACTGGAATCTCCCTCAACTTAGTGCTAATTTACCATAAAAGATGTCATCAACCATTTATGAGAATCAATCACGAAGGATGCTGAGATTCATGTCACAGCTTGTACCTGCAAACCTGTTTGAAAGGTGCCCTCCACATTGAGTTTCTGTCTGAAACAGCTGATTTAAGCCCTTGATATAGTAGAGCCGGTCCCCATCCATTGTGTTATCATTTTATATAGTCTGTCCATAAAAACCCGAGTGAAGAATGCACTGTCTGTCCATGAAGAATAACCCACTGTCTGTGGCTTATGGAAACAGCCATAGAATCTTAAATACCTTGAAAGCCAGGCGTCGCCATCTGCATGACTTTTGCCGGTGCGTCCCTGGTCAAACGGCAACACACGCATACAACAGGCAGAGGAAAAGATTAAATATGCACCCTAATGAGGAAAGGGGAAGTGAGAGTCGTGTCATTTTTCAAAAAAAAAAAAAAAAAGGCTTCCAAAATTTAAAATAATGAAGCAGCATGTCTGCTGGAAGTGAGGGATGTGTTATAGACACAGCAGTAAATGTCAAACATGATCTACGACCACAGTATTCTCCAGCGTGACTAGGGCTCTTTTATTTCTCCTTCCCGTGTATCTCCTGCTGTTAAGCACTCATCTCTCATCCATTTTAGTCTCATCAGCAGTTTCCCTGGTCAGGCAAGACGACTATCTTGGCTCACTAAATGCCTCACTAAGAGAGGATACGAGTGGACGTGGCCTTCCCAGAGTGCCCTGTCACCTCTCAACAGGTGATGACAGGCCTTGGGCTTCCCCTGAACTCTGGGTTTTATGTCAGCTTGAACCAAAGACCCAGGAAACCATTCTTCTAAAAATGTCTCCAAGTCGTGAGAAGGAAAATAATGTACACCACGATGATCATTATTGATTCTCACTGCATGGAACTGTATCGTAATGACTTCAGATACAGTAAGTACCCAGCGGTTTTGCTTTCACGTAAGTCTGATCCCAACACTGCACTGTGGACTTCACCACGTGTTCGCCTGAATAACACTTCTAAGAACGAGGGGACCATGATGTGAGTGCTTCTAATTCATCTCTAGCAGTCTCAGTCTGATAAAGGGAAACTGAATCGGGGACAGACAGCCAGCAGCGTGTGGTCCGATGTCCAGGGTGGTTAAAGGGTGCTTTCCACACACGAGCAAAGATCAAAGGACCAAGCAAGAACACTGCCCCGGCACAGGCAGGACCCCAGGCACCTCGCCTATAAAAGACATAAAGGCAGGTCTTACTCCACAGCCCTGCTCTTGGAGACAGGCAAGTCTGTGGGTGGTGGTGGAGTTCAAGTTTTCATGGGCCACCAGAAGCAGAAGCCTGGGACCACCCTTGGGAACCTTGGTGCCCAGTAGTGCCCTCTCTGTGGTGGACTGGTGTCTGCCTAAACTAGAGCTCATTTGGAGGATATTGGGAAAGCACTGGTCATTTACTTCATGTACGCTGTACGATAGAGGCATCCATTGACTTTCTTGCTGAGCTTCTACCCAGCCTCGCCCTGTGCACACAACAGATCACTGTGTATATCTGGCCTTCTGACGTGGTCATTCCTCACATGTAGCTCCATGCTATACTGAACCCCGTCCACCTTGCTGGTCTAATCCCCACCATGGCTCTGAGTGTCCTGCCAGGCTGAAGGGGAGACCAAGGTAGGAAATTTAAGCAGCCTGCCTAAGGTTGCAAGACAAATGGAAAGATCCCAAAACTGAGCTGGTTGGTTCAAACCCAAAGTCTTCTCTCTTGGTGGCTCTGTATCAAGGTCCCTGTCTTATACCATCAAGTCATGCATGGACTTTTATATCCTGCTTTTATATTTTCATCTTGCTCAATGAACTCCTTACTTTTCTTATTGGCTCCTCAAAAATTCATTGGAAGGGGTGTGTGTGATGTAACTGTTCTACTGTTCTGGGAGATGTATGTACATCCCACCTCTCAGCTTCCTAGCTAGCCCTGAAATGAGTGTATTCTTGCAAAATCATTTGGTCTTTCTCCTTTAGAATTAGTTTCTAAGGATAAATTCCCAGAACTGGTATTATTTTGTTGAGGGTCATAAACAAATATTTAATGATTTTGAACATTTACATAGATCTTACAGGGGTTCCGAGGACTTTTAATAAAGTCCTGAGAATTACTATATTACATTCCTTAGATGTCCCTCAAAGCTTCTGCTATGAACTGGGCACTGAGCTAAACATTGGGTGAGCTAGCACACCAGAAGACCAGACATCTGCCTCCCTGGCACTCAGTTCCACTAAGGCAGGAAATTACTTATTTGAGTGTACATTTTCAGATCTGCCAAGCAATTTGTCTTTCAGATGTATTCGATTGAATCTGTCCCTGGATATTTGTACTAAAACCAAAAGTCAAAGCCTCATGTGAGTTAACAGGAAGTTGTTCTCGCGTATGCTGTAGATGGGAATTGAGAACCACATGTGGTAGCACGGCTGTAATCCCAGCTCCTGGGGAGGCTGAGGTAGGAGGATTGCAAGTTCAAGGCCACTTAGTGCCTGGGCCACTTAGCAAGACTTTGTCTCAAAACAAAAAATAAAAAGGGCTGGTAGAGCACCCCTAGGATCCCCCCAAAAAGGGGATCCTAATTAAAATTTAAAAAAATATAATTAAAAATTATAATTTATATAATTATAATTTAAAAAATTATCCTCAAATTGGTGATGTCATGTGACTTCAGCCAAATGTGAGTCAAGGGTATTGTGACAAACTCTCATGGTCACACTTCACTATATGTTTGCTCCAACAGGCTCCGTACTGGGGTTTACACACCCGGATGTGACAGGAGAGAGGGCCGGGGTCATGTGGCTCATCTGGGCAAGATAGAAACCCAGGAGAGGCTGAGAGTGATTCCACACAGCCTGTGGATCCTGGCGCCAGGCTGAACCATTTGCAAACCAGCTGACAAGATTTAGGGAGAATGGTTGCTATGATGTCCAAATACACAGCAGCTGGTTGAGGGGCAGGGTCTACAAGACCCAAATCCCCACATTTCCCGTGACGCACGGCTGCCATGACACTTAATTTTGTGGCTACAACAGTATTGGTCAACTCGCAAGTATTGACTCACAGGGGCAAATTATTCCAACCAGTCAGAGAATTTGACCCACAGGGACAAACTGTTCAGTTGATCCATATTTTCTTCCTAAGCGATATGATGACAAAATTCAAGCCAGACCCTTCTCAATTATTAGAAGTGGAAAGGGCCACAGGAGTGGCCTGTCTGTATATCTCTCTAGGAGGAAGGTAGCATTTTCCAGGCCTAGGCAATCCCGGCTCTCACACTTTGGGCATACCCTTGGGAGATTTGCCTAATGGCTGTCCCCTAGTCTGCAAAATGGAGAGGCACGTGTTACAGGCTGAGATGACAATTCTTAGTGCTCAGGATGACACCCAGCACCTGGCAAGGGCTCTATGACTGTTAGCTGATCCAACAGGGAGCAGCAGGCAGTTCAGAAAGAACCGTGACCTCCAAACTTCCGGGGCCTTTCAGTAGGGCCTGTGGACATCCTCACAGTGGGAGTTTCCACACCACACGACCCAGCAAACAGGTTCAGTGGAGGATCTGGTTCCAGCCGCTGTTCCGCTCGCCAGCGCGCCACCACCGGTCATCTCTCCTGTGTGCTTCATTACCGCCAATCCCGTGGAAGACGTCGCTGCATGCCGAGTGGGTGCTGCAGAACAGGGGCTGCTGGGTCCCTCTGCACGGCTGGAGGCCTGGCTGGCGGCCCAGCATGCTCTGGTCACATGGAAGCTGCTGCCTGCATCACCACAATCCCCACACAGGCTGCCAGTCAGCTGGCTGATGCGGAATTTCAGCAATTTGCTACTTGATTAAGAAATAATGCGTGAGAAGGGGAGGAGAAGGGACTGGGATGGGGCCTCACGGTACATCCATGGCTGTGTCACCAGACCAAGCCAACCTCAGTCACAGCTCTGCTGCATTCTAACTTACAACTTTAGTGCACTTTGCTTCTCTTTATTTTGGTTTTCTTACCTGAAAAAGATGGAATTATACCTAACTCCTAAAATGGTTATGAGGACTACGTCAGATACAGTGTTCTCAAGCAATCGACATAAAAAGGCACTTCCTACATTCTGTTTTGCTTTTCCCCTTGAGCCCAGAGTCTAAGGTGTGTCTCCATGTTGGAGGCAGGAACGAGTGGAATGAACAAGAACTCGTTAGTGATGGACATGGCTTCAGGGGTCTCCGGATGGGACGGTGTCAGGGCAAGGTGGACTGATTAGCTTTGAGCGTGAAGAAGAACAATGTCTCCTCTGAGAAAAGAGAGGAAGAGGTAAGACATGATTGAAACAAACATCCAGAAATGGAATGGGAAGGTCACCTTCTCACGTGACAGCCTCTGCTTCCCCAGATGCAATCGGAGCATTGTCTTGTAAGAGTCAGGAGTCGGGGAAAGGTGGGCATGGGATATGGGAGGCTGAGGGGGCCCCTGAAGGGAAGCGAGGACTACACGTGTCCTGTTGTCCATTAAGGAAGGAGCGTGGCAGGAGACAGGCAGGTTAGGAGGCGTGCAATCCTGTGGATGTGCAATCCTATGTGCAGTCCTGAAGACACAGCTGGCTGGGGATGTTCAGAAGGGACTGTGGAGCTCCCCCGAGGTAGTGACCGCCTGACCTTCACCTTCCATGAAGGTTTCACCACCTTTGGACTGTGGAGCTCCCCACGGTGGAGACCAACCTGACTTTAACCATCTGTGAAGGTTTAATCACTGGGTTAAACCATCTTTGGAAGGACCTTGGCACTCCCATGGTAGAGACCAGCCTGACCCTCACCTTCTATAACCATTTAGTCACCTTTAGGGAGAGGTAAACTTTAAAAGACCTCCTGACCAATCTCCGAATTCTAAACTCACAGAGTCCATCATAAGTGCCAGATTTCCTTCCCCCCTTTGCGGATGCCTAGATTTTAATGATCTCTGTAGTATGAGCTATTTCTGCTCGTGGAAAGCTGGTGCCTTCTGGTTGCTTGGAGCTGAGGATTCCTCCTCGGGAAGAACCCCGGCCCAGGGAACAAGGGACTGGAGCGGCTCCTCATCTCACGCGCCGGCATCCTCCTGCTCCTAGCAACTGCGGGAGCCCTGGCAACACAGCCGGCGCTCCGAATGGCATTGTTTAAAATAAACACTTCCCATTTGCATTTGCAAGTGATCTTTTCATTTCCACCATTTAAAATATAAGTGTGAACATATTTTAAGAAAATGCAAAACAAATGAAAATGAAAGCTACTTAGAAAGGTGTGCGAGGGAGAAGCAGCTGCGCGCAGAGCCGGCCTCCCCGGGTCCACGCTGTGCCCTTCGCCACCGCAACTCCACACTCCGTAATCATGGCCTCCCAGTGGTTAGAATCCCGTGACCCCTGGGGACAAGGGCCCCCCCATCACCTTGTCCTCAGTGCTTGGGGACGCCTGCCCCGTGCTAGCAGCCACCAGCGTGCCACATCAGGAGAAAATGGCACGAGAGAAGCACATCAAGAGCTACGAAGTATAAGGCACACAGAGAAGGCAGATGCCGTCACAGGACGTGGACAAGTCCTCCAGAACATGGCTTGGCCACAGGGGGTGGCGTGACTGGTGAGCCCTTTTGACTTTCACGTCCTCCTCTGTGAAATGGGGGTGATAGCAGCACCCCCTCCACAGGCTCCTGTGGGGCCCCAGTGAGCGAGTTCACACAGAAAACTTCAGACAGGGCCTTACACCCAGCGAGGACATCACATGTGTCCTGTCGCCCATTAAAGAAGGAGCGTGGCAGGAGACAGGCAGGTTAGGAGGCGTGCAATGCATAGGAAGGACGAGGAGGAAGAGGGCTCATCTCAGGAAGTCCGGGAAAACCCTGGCAGGAGGCAAGGATGACAAGGACCACTGGGGACACAGACCGAGGGCAGAAGCACTCACAGGGCAGAGGGGAACCCTGTGGCCTGTGGAGGAGCCACAGGGCATGGAGCAGCTGAGGCCCCAGGACTTCAGGCCAAGGGCTCTCTCAGCATCAGTGGGACTGGCCAGGCCCGAGAAAGGCTGCTGGCCACTGCAAACCTCTGGAGTCAGACACAACTCCGTGCCTGAGGAAATGGAAGGCTGCAGCGTCGCCAGATGGTATCTGCACGGGCTGAGAGGCATGGAGTGTGGGAAAGCAGAGGGGGCCGCTGCACCCCACCCCAGGAAGCCAGCACTGCTGAGGGGGCTGGAGTTCCTCCTGTGCGGCGTCACCTTCTCAGGTGGACCACACCGTGGGCCTTTCAAGGTGTAGTTTAAAATGTCCATTTCTTAGGTGGGTAGGATTTAGAGATTAAAGGGAGAGGAATACCCCAAGGAGGCCAAGAGAGCACCTGGGAGCCGCCCCGCGTGTCCTGCTGCCACCTCCGCCTCCCCTTCTCTGTGCAGGACTAGGGAACGGCATGGCCAGGTCGGTGGCAGTGCCTTACCACCGAGGCCCTGGAACGCGCACGTCGGTGTGAGAGCTCACCTCCACCAGGTAGCCTGGGCTCCAGGAGGAGTCAGCCGGTGGCCATCCATGGGCATCAGAAACTCATTGCAGAAGGCTCAGGGTGGCCGGCAAACATGCCTTGTGAGGCCCCCTGCTCCTCAAGGAGGGCCAGGCCCAGAGCCAGAAAGCGGCATGTCACACAGGCCACACTGCAGTGTAGACATCAGGTGCCCCAGCAGCACACATCTGGGCACCAGCGACTGGTGCACAGGACCCCTCTTCTTGGCACGGTGCGTGCTCCTGAGGGACTGCTACATGCTCTTCTGGGGATCTCTCCAGTTCCACTCTTTGTCTCAAATCTTTGTTATGTTTAAGACGGTCTGGATCTTTCCCTTAATTTGGCAGAGCAGAGGCTGGGTTCCTCGGGGATTCCTTCGCTCACAGCAGCACCTGCAGGGACTCCCCGTCCACAGGCAGGCGGGTAAAGATGGAGACAGACGGGTTAAGACACAGTTACAGGACCGCAGCAGGCAGGCCCAGGCAGCGCTGATGGTCAGTGACACTGGGTTGTTTACCTGAATCTAATGGAACAGGTAAGGTGTCCTGGTCATTAAGACACACGAGATGGTCCCTGAACTCGGTCATGGAGGTTTGGGATAATTTGTCTGTGGTGATCGACACACTACGGATGCCTATCAAGGCTCAAATGTGACAAGGCTTGGAGACTTTAACTAAAACTCTCCACAGATTCTGGAGAGCTGGGAAAGTAAATCAGAACAAATTCTCTAACATGGAGGATAGATATTCTCACTTCTATTTTTGTGTTGATAATATGAAATAATTTTAGTTCAAATTGTTTCAAAGATTTTTTTACCTCAGAGGGGAAAAAAAAAGAAAAAGAAAAGAGAAAAGGGCACCAAGAATAGTCACTGCCTCCAGGGTCTGGTTCCTCCTCCCTCCTCGCTCAGCAAAGGTATCAGCCATTGAAGCTGGATTTGGACAACAGAAGGTAAGGCCACGTGGCGTGAGGGCAGACACCCATGACGCTGCGTTTCTGCCCGTGGCCCCTCTGCACAGCTGACTTCACTCCACTTAACTGTGACTGACACACACAGACACAGCATCATTACAAATGAGGAAAGACTAAACATGAGTGAATTCCATCTGGACACAGGCGACACCCCCAGTATGCTTGGTTTTCGTGAGATGGCCAAGCTCGACCTCCCTGGCAAGCTTACGGTCCAGCTGGAGGCCGAAGCATGTGCAGTTCTGGCCCAGGGTGTGGCTGTGAACTGTCTGTACAGGAGATGCCACCGACGGCGAGGTCCGAGGATCTCTCAGATTCTGAGAAGCAGAACTGGAAGGGGCCCTGCTTGAAGCGGTGAGTCTCTTGGGTGGACACGCCAGCAGGGGAGAGAGGGTCCCTGCAGGAAGCAGAAACAAATCCCAAGCAGCCCAGGGAAGGATTTGAAGAGGGACAGAGGAGAGAGGGTGCTGAGGAGAGCGTTGCAGAATGGTTAAAGCCAACCAGCTGCTTTGCAATCAGAGACTGAACTGGACGAGAGTGGCTCCCAGTGAGGGTGGAAGCACCCTGGCTGACCTGTGCACATCAAGGAACTCGTGTTCACCTTGGCTCCTCTAAGGTCACGAGCTGTGGAGTTCACACGCATCTCTCTGTGGCGTCTCTATCTCATAACCCGACCTCGGATGGGCTGACAAAAGTCAAACTATAAACCAGGGACCCAGGAGCAAACTCTCCCCCTCTGCTAATGGTCTGCTTTCAGACCCACTCTAAGGTGCTTAGAAAGAGCATCCTAATGGCTCTGGGCCAGACGAGGGCATGGCATAGCCCTGAATAGATGTGCAGCCAGCTCGGCCTCCATGCAGCCTGAGACTCCAAGGCCAATTTGCCATTTCTCTGGAAAAAATGAACACTCAGCCTCTCTCGTTGACTTTCACTCTTCCCTGAGAAGTCAAGTCTTGATTCTGGCTGAAGACCTAAATGTTCTGAGGAGGGACTCTGGAAGACAACTGTAAACGCACTTGGCAGGATTTGAATATTTTTTCAACTTTCTGCAGCATGTGCAGACAACTGCCACATAAAATCATATATCCTGGTGTGACACTCGAGAGTTGTGTCTAAAAAGCACAAAAAACATGCCACCCAACATCCCAGCCGGAAGGTGGGCTGTGAATGAGTATGTAGGAATCCTCAAGTGGCATTTTCTGAAGTGGTCTCAGCATACAAAGGGGGATGTGTTTAAAGCACCTCATTAGCAGCTCCAGCTGTGAGCACTCACTGAAGACCCCGCATTAGCCCAGCGAGGTGTCACTTAATGTCAATGCAGAGACAGAACCGCGCAGACATTGACACTGATACCAATACACAATGCTAATCAGATGAAAGGGTTCCATGTTTTCCTCACTCTGCTGAAGCAAAGGTTGGAGGGTTTGCAAGCTTGCCACCTGCTGTCAAGGATGCTAGGGATCCAAACTCCTGGCAAACGGAAGTGGAGGCTGAGTCCTGAAGGGATCAGGCAGCTTTTCCATGCTTTAGTGGCAGGCAAGCCACATGGCGCCAGCAGAGTGGCAGCTCTGAGGAAGTCTAGGCCCACAGTCACCTCTCCCCGTAGTCTGGGGCCTGGCTTCTGAGCATGCGTCTACTAATAATTGCTGGGCCTCTTGGTCCTTGGGAATCATCTGTGCACCTTTTATTTTCCTCTAGAGAAAATAAGTATCTGAAAAAGAATAATTATCTCTATTTCTTTTACACTGTCCTCACTTCTTCCCTCTTAACCCCCTCAGAGAGAAATAGAATCATTTTCCACCCACCTATCGAGTTCGCTGGTGTGGAGGACATCCTGAGAAGAATGGGCTGTCAAGCCCCAGCAGCAAATTTGATACCAGGACAATAATAAACGGAGGCACAGGCGTGTTGGGGAGAGTGGCTCCCACTTTTCTGAGAGGCTTTCGCACGATCACCTGCTCTTTGTCTCACCTGTGATCCTCCCAGAGAGAGGGCTCCCTGACATTTCCATGATGGCCCGCCAGAACCACAGCCCTGCTCCAGACCAGAACAGGGAAGGAAAGAGGAACCAAGCTGGGCCCCCCTCCATCTTCTTGCTGCCCAAACGTTGCTCCCCAAGATGAGCAAATGGAGCAAGCCTGGCTGCCACATGAGCTCACAAGTCCCTGAGGACTCCTTCAGCTGCTCCAAAGACATGCTGGAGGCCCCATGTCCCCGGGAGCATGGCTGGACAGTTACCCAAGATCGTTTTCTCCATTAAAGTGTGTGCAGCAAATGCTCAAACAAGGGACTTCAAAGGTGGTGCTAGAATCTGTTCTACCTACAGGGACATCAACACAATAAACCAATCAATCAGAAGAAGTCATTTTAATCACTGGCCGTCACGTCGCTCTGGGAAAGACTGCTTAGTCACTTCGACTTCAGCCTTCATGAAGGGACATCTTTATCTCAGGGCGTTGAGCTGACCATCCAATGAGACGGTCATTTGGGACCTGCCCCTTGTTGTCCATCATCCCCAGAAACAATACAAGGGGGATGCTCCGGATGAATGAGGAAGTCAGCACAGCCTAAGAAGACTGCTACTCTTCCAGCGAGACCCTGTCACACCCCTGACTTCCCAGACAAGCTGAACTGGAACATAGTGCCAGTGCTCAAGACCCCTATGCACTGACCCACAATATGCACCTCAATGAACAAGATTAAGGATGAAGCAAAACCAAAAATATGCACGCTACAGTAGAGTAGTCAGCAGCATTAGAAAATGGTTGACTCCTCAGTCATTCACCAAGCACTGCTTGGGCATAGCAGTGCTGTGTGCACAGTCCTCTAGATATTCCCAGGTGTCATGCTGACTGAAGGCTGCATGATGCCCTCTGCCCCCTCCCTAGACCTCAGCAAAAAAATTCCTCCCTTTCTGGGTGGGGATTTCACTCTTTTTAAAGCACCACAGTCCTGATGTCTCTGTAGTGAGCGACTGGAAAATGCAAGGGGCCATATATCATCGTAATAAGGAATAAAATATTTTCTCGTTGACTAGCCTGCTAGCCCAGACGAGCTCACCAGGTTGTAAACTCAATACTTTTACTTTTCTAAAAAATTGTTTAACACGAAATCAGGGGGAATATCACAACAAGTCCCAATATATCCACCACCCGGATTAAACATATCTGCATTTTCCCACAGTTCACATCTCTTTTCCACCAGCCCCCTGCTCTCGTTCCCTGCTTCTCTCCCACCACCCCCACCAGATTATTTTATGATTAACCCCAGACGTCAAGTCATTTCTCCCCTAGAATTTTAACATCCATAGAATGTTAACATCCATCTCTAAAAGAACATGGAAATTTTTACCAATAATTATGGCCTAACCATAATATCATCATCAAACTAAGTAATAATATTTTAGTATCATCTAATCCCTGTGTATAGTCAAATTTTCCTGATTGCCTCAATTGGCTTATCTGAGTCTACAGTTAAACGAAGCCCACCCGTGGTATTTGGCTGTTCTGTTCTTTGAATCCCACTTCATGTGGAGTAGATCCTTTTTGTTTTGACTGACATCTTTTCTGGGCATTGATTTAGGAAGAGCCTGGTCTTGCTGAATGTCACACCCTTGAGTTTTTCTGTTGGTGGCTCCATTGAGGTCATTTAACTCAGTCCTTCGCACAAATTAGATCTGGACTTCACTCCCCTTCAGGGACAGGCCGTGGGTGGCACTGTGTACCCAGGTTGAGGGAAATCAGGAGGCCACAGTCCCAGGGTAGGGGCTGACTGATCTCACGTGACGCCTGGTGCCTCCTTGGATGACTTCCCATTGGCCTCTTGCTGCGGCTTTGCCCATACACCATGGCATTAGCTCATCGTCTGTTTCACTAAGGTTGCAAACTGTGGTGTTCTGACTCTATCATTCTCCCACACATATTACTCAGAATTTTGTAAAGAAATTTCCATCAATACCTAGGTTTATTTGATTGCCCCAAATGTGGTACCTACTAGAAAAAAACAGATTACTTGTTTAATTCTTTCATATTACCCAGTTTTAGAGTATGGAATTATTCCTCTCCTTAGTGGTATCCCACTGGTTTTTTCTCTTTTTCCAGCTTCCTTGTCAATTCAGAGGTATTTGCTCTGTTTCTAATAATTGCATTCAATATCTTTTCATTCCAAATTTTCTCATCTTTGGCCAGAGAAACCTTGAGTCTTCCATCTGACTCTTGCCCTGCGGTCACAGCAAGACCTTCCTTGTGTACTTTGCATCCTTTCTGCCTGGACCTGGACCAGCAACTCTCTCCCAAGTGACCTGGTCCTCTGAGTGTGGCTTGGTGTCTGGAAACCACCATCTATTTAGGTTTTATGGATTGGGATATTTATAATATGCTTTTTCACTGACTAGAACAAGGAAATACACTTTTTAAATAAAAATAAAATTTTTAAGTTATATTGCTGCTTTCATTTACACTTAA
Source organism: Sciurus vulgaris (assembly GCF_902686455.1). Lineage (NCBI taxonomy): Eukaryota > Metazoa > Chordata > Mammalia > Rodentia > Sciuridae > Sciurus > Sciurus vulgaris. The sequence continues at coordinate 135,918,017 of NC_136470.1, forward strand.
TGATGTGAGAGTTCATCTCATTCACTTGGGTTCACACTGAATTCATTTTACCATATCTGAAATTCCCAGTTCCTTACACAGAGAGACAATGGCCTGCATACTATGAATAACGACCAAGCGAGAGACTGTGACATACCCCCAATGTAATAATGGCAGTATTATTACAGATGGTGAAGCTCAGTACATCTTTGGATCTCTTTTCATCCTTAGGTGTTTTTAAACATAAATGTCAGGTTCTAAAGTCACTTGAAATGATTATTTTCTCTTTGTGATTATGACATATGCAACTAGATTTGTTTCAGCTTTCTAGTTTTAGGGATTATGTTATTTTCTCTTTTATTTGAATTTATTCTCTGAACATATTTACATTATTCCAAGTTCAAGACTTTAAAATACGGTGTGCTCATGGAAGTTGATTTCATCACTACCCATTCCACCAACCTATGGAACCAGCCTAGGTGTCCATCAACAGATGAATGGATAAAGAAAACGTGGGGTATACACATGATGGATCTTTTATTCAGCAATAAAGAAAAATGAAATTATGCCATTTGCAGGAAAATGGGTGGAACTAGAGGCTATCATGTTAAATGAAATAAGTCAAACTCAAAAGGTTGAGGGTTGTATGTTTTATCTCCTATGTGAAAGAGGAAAATCAAACTTAATAATTGTTACTATAGTTATTATAATGAATCCTTAAAAAAGAAAAAGGTGATTCAGTTTACAGTAAAATTCAGCCACATACTGATTATTAAATGATCGCTAAAAACAATTCAAACATTGAGAAGAAATTTTATAACTTATCAGGGAAACACAAAAGTAAAGTAGGAACAAAACTATGAAATAATTCACTAAATATAACTCTTTGTACCCGAAAAATAAAGAGCACAGTTTCTTAAGTACTTACGGAATATTGGCAAAACAAAAACATTTACATATGACACCAAAAAATCACCCTGAGCGAATACCCCAAAGCAAAAACTGGAGGTTATACTTTATGGCCTCAATTTAACAAAGAAATCATTGCTTTAGTTGTCAACATGTTTAGAATTCTCAATACCTAAAACTTTTCAAGGGCTAGAGGTGAACAGTGTGTATTTAGCATGCTCACGGCCTGGGCTCAACCCCAGCATGAGGCATGAGGCTAGGGTTGTGGGTAGTGAGAGCACTCACCTAGCAAGTGTGAGGCCCTAGGTTCGATCCTCAGCACCACATAAAAATAAAATAAAGGTATTGTGTCCACCTACAACTAAAAAAATTATATATATATGTATATATATACACACACATATATGCATATGTATATATATATACATATATAAAAGCCACACTTATAATAATAATAACTTACAGTAATTGAATCCAGAGGAAAATATGCCACTACAAAATCTTTAGAAGATTAAGAAAATGAGGCTACATTAATGTTTGGCACATTAAGGATAAAGCAGAACCAGAAGTAGCTTCCAGACCCAAATCTTATTGTCAAAGAACTAGTTTATTAACATAAGCAAATGTAACTATATATTAAACTGAAGAAATAACAAGTGAACAACAAATACAATGAACTTAAAAATGAACTTAAAAAACAAAGGAAGTACTAACTATTAAGATATGTTAATGCTAATATTAATCTTAATATAAGTATTAAGATATGTTAATTAATGGAGCAGAACTGTTTAATACAGGAGATAATTGTTATAAAAAAATCAAACAAAATTATAGAATTAAATTCAATAAAGGAACATACGTAGAGGAAATTTTAGAATAAAATAATGACATGCTTGTTAACCTCAATGTATTTCCTGATACATCTTAGGAAAAAAGCACCAAAATTAACTTATGCTAATGTAAGAAACATGAGTATCTAATAATTATAGAAGAAATGAAATCTTACTTAAAACACCTGTGAGACTTTGTGGTTGAACAGTTTTATTGGAAGCATTTCAGACTTTGAAGAAACGCGGAATTAGCGAGCCATGTCCGAAGTTTGTGACGCTGGCTCTGCCTGGGGCGGAGCTTGAGAAAAATGGCACAAAGAGACTCATCACCAGACTCACTTGATTGTAAAAGCAGAGATAAGAAAACTCAAATGTAGAAAACTCAAGTAGTAAAGAACACACTAAGAAACTACCCATTAAACCAGGGAGCAATTTACTACCCTGCAAGACTATTGAGTGGCTGGGAGGTGACACACGCAAGTGGGGACAGAGGGCAGCCATGCTATCCACACTGGATGTCCCAGCAGGGCAGCAGGACCATTGGAAAGGAGCAGGCACCAGTATTGCTATCTGCAGTTGAAGAAATTACAATTCTAGACACCCAAGAGTCACCCAAAACACCTTAGGTGGCTGGAAGAGATTTGGATAAGGTGAAAAGGTACAAATCCACATGACACAGCCATGGCTTGCTATATCCTAATGATAGGCAGAGGCAGAAGAGGGAAATTGATCCACTTGCATAAGATTAACCTTAGTAAGAAAAGATACACATAAAAAATAAAGTTCAAAATATTTCCCAATGTCTATATCTATACCCATGCTGTTCTGTAGCTATCTGCCTATATACTATGTCCATAGATGGGAAGAAAAATATTGTAAAAATATCAATTCTTCTCCATTATGGATCTGGTCCAATTCCAATTAAAGTCTCCAAATTATTTCTTTAAAGTTTATTGGAAATAAGTGACTAATCAACATGAAAAGAAATGAAATGCAGAATTTCCCTGTCAGGTATTAAAATCCATCATAAAATGTGGACCTGAAGACAATGTGTTTTCGTCAGCTTTTTTGCTGTGGTGACTAAATGACCCAACCAGCACAACTGTGGAAGAGGAAGAGTTTATTTGAGGGCTCACAGTTTCAGAGGTGTTAGTCCATAGAAGGCTTGTCCATTCCTCAGGGCTGAGCTGAGGCTGAGCATCATGGTGGGAGAGTGTGGGGGTGGGAAGCAGCTCATGTCATGATCAGAAAGCAGAGAAACTCCTTGGGCCAGAAACAAATACACACCCAAAGCCACGCCCCCAATGTCCCACCTCCTCTAGCCACACCCTACCATCCTTCATTTACCACTCAGTTAATCCCTGTTAAGGGATTAAGTCACTGACTGGGTTAAGGCCTTTGTAACCCAGTCACTTCTCTGATCCTTCTTGCATTGTCTCACACGTGAGCTTTTGGGGGGCACAGTGAGATCTAGGGGTTGACAGGCAGCACTGGAGCCTGACTTCCAGGATGTTCTAGTGGACTTTTGATAAGTGACGAGCACCACGTCACAAACTGAAGACTAACAGAGTACTGGGCAGCACGTGGAACTTCAGGTGGCTGCTTCCCAGGATGAAATAAGACTGCTGCGTCTCATCATGCCATCCATCCAAATTCCAAACACATTTAAGGCAAATGTTAAAAATAAAGCCATCCAAAAGCCCACAAAAATATGTAGGTTAGAAGGCATGCTAAGAAGAGTTTATAAATACAATGATTTAAAATTCTATAGATTGTTGAATTACCATAATGTACTTCATAAGGACACAAATATTACATCTCATTAAAAAATAAAACAAAATCCTACCTTTTGAAATAGCATGAACATAAAATGCATGATCTAGGAAAATAGTACCCACAAATATGAAGGCAAAAGCTTAATATACATAATATTTAAAGAGCTCATACAAGTAATTGATAAACAACAAAACGGGACAATGTGGTCAGACAACTCACAAAATAAATTAAAATAGCCATAAAACCAGTAAAATAGTTAACTTTCAATAATTAAAAAATCATATTTAAAAACAGGCTACCCTCAATCTGACAAATTAATGGTACTGGTGGAATAGTTCCAGAGATACAGCCATGCGTACCAATATCCTTGCAAAACATCATAAAAATATTAATCTATGTACAGTGATCGCTTAAAGGAAACAGAAATGTAAAATTACGTAACCACCCCATGATGGTGACATTGAAAACACTAGTGGAGTAGTTCACTGGATTGGATCATATGTATCTGGGCAATCCATGTTACGCCATGATTCATATTAGACTATAGAACTGAGAAATTTGAACAACAGAAATTTAAAAATTGAGTTTTATTTTTTATAAATATTTTACTACTTTTTAAATTAATTTCTAAACTGATACATAAAAACATAAAATTGTCCATATTAGTAGGGTACCATGTGACGTCTGGAAACTTGCATACACTGGGTGTTATTTAAACCTTGAGGGAGTGAAGGTGTGCGCGAGTAAGTGGTACTAGGGGCTGAAGCTCAGATCACATGCTAGTGCCCCACCTGAGCCACATTCCCAGCTGTTTTTATCTTTTATTTTGCGACAAGTTCTCTCTAAACTGCCCATACTGGCCTTGAACTTACAATCCTTCCAAGTAGCTGGGCTAACAGGGATGTACCACCTGTAATCAGTGTAATCCAGCCTTAAATACTGAGTTTTTTTAAAGTAATGTTAAAAATACCGAAACATTTCTTCAGGGATAAGCATGTGGGTACGTACATACTTTTTCCTAATGTTTGTGTGTTTACGAGGAAATTCACTGAAGAATTAACAGCAGTGGTCTCTGTTGGATTAATGGTGAGATGAGACTTTTAAACTTTGTCCATATTTTCTAAAATGAACAAAGGTACATATTATAATAAAGAATAAACATTGTGTTAAAGTGACAAGAATTTAATAATCTAATTTAGAAATGGTGTTCGACTAGCATAAAAGTTATACAAGTGGTTTTTATAAATTGGAATAATGCCTCAGTTTTGAAGGTATGCACACTAACTTACGTGTGACAAATTAATTTGTGCAAACAGAACTCTTTGTGAGGTGGCTCACTGTGGGAAATCCTGTGGCTTCCCCTTTGAGCACAAGTGTCGCATGAACAACAGTTTGCTCTAAGAAACGTCCAGATTAGCCACCATTAGCATCTATATCTACTTTGTGTTTAAAAATCAACTAGTAATTCTGAAACACTAGGATTGATAAAAATCATTTTGTGGTCATTTGTTGAACTAGAGTATTTTCGCAGCATTCCTCATCATCAGAAACGTGGTTAAAGTTTAAAACTAGAAGGAGCAGAAAACGAGCTTTAAATATTTATCCATGTAGAGTGCTAGGCTGTCTTGGGGAAATAAACATTAAAACTTAAAGCAAAAAAAAAGAAAATGATGTTGGAACCGTGTTGAGGGAGAAGTGGCCACCGGTACCCAGGGGTCTTAGCTGTGTAGAAACCTCGTTTCCCAGCTCTGGTAGGTACATCTGTGATCACTAAACTTTGCTATAGAATATAAATGGCCCTTTCTCTGTCGACAAGTTCAAATTTGTGGGTCTTCACATTGGTGCAAGATGCACTGGTGTCAAAGCAAGTAGATCAAGACTGCTTCAGCTCCTGATGCTGAACAGTGCTGACCAAGCCCTTGGTCCTGACAGCCAGGATGAGCTACCGTCTTCTAACATGTGCATGTGAGTGTTTAGGCACAGCAGGAGTTGAAGCGTACCTGAAAATGAACCTCATCCAGGTGACATCGGGAGACACAGGTGAGCTGGGCAGAAAGGGAGATGGCTCCGGGGAACTTCCTGGGCAGTAGAGCACAAACAGAACCTGTAGATGTTTGCTGAGAAACTTACAGAAAGGCAATATTTAGATCAGGACCTACTGCCTGGGGTCCATGCAGCTCCAAAGAAGGAAAAATTCCTGAGGGACATTTTGATTAGACTGAAGGCTGTGTGAATACCTTGTGGACTCAGTGCCTTTCCCAGGATTGGGCAGGGGCTGACTTCCTTAAACCTATGGATCTACATAAACCCCTAGATGACAGCCACCCTCAGTATCCCTCTCTCGGGACCCTCCATCTTTGGGAGCTCTGCATTCTTTCTACTACTCAAAGAAATCCTGTAACTTTGCTCTCACCTTTGTTTCTGTGGATTTTATTCTTCCAAATTCATGACACAAAGAAACCAACGCCGTGTTCCAGGCTGCACAGGCAGAGGAAGCCATCGGGCCACTAGGGGAACAGACATTCCCCTGGCCCTGGAAACCCTCTTGCCTTTCTCCTAACTGGTCACAAAGGCATTTCCAAAGGGCGTGGGTCTCTTCTGCCTTCCAGTTAGCCCACTCTTCGGTTTCATCAGCAAAGGTGACATTTGAAAGGTCTTCAAGGTCCTGTGACCACCATAGGGTCCATCTGCCTACTCAGAAGCCACCCAGCCACTGATGCCCCATGTAGCACCACCCTAGCCAGGAACACAGATCCCAGCTTCCTGTTGTCCCTGACACACGTCGCAGGTGCCACAGACTGCACAGGGAGGGCCAAGCAACGGTCCCAGGGCCCTCATTTGTCTGTGTCTGCCATGGGTACTGGGGGACAGCTGGCACAGTGCAGACCTCACAAGGGTTAATGCTGTCCCCAGGGACAGAGAACAAGGCTTTTAGCTGCATGGTGCTGAAATTCTCAGGCAAAATTCCAAAAGCCCTCAAAGCTAATGTCAAATTGACAAAGTGCCAAAGCCTCTCTGGCTTTAAATTTCCACTCTTTATTTCCCCCTGTGGGTTAACAGCTGTGAAAATAATAAAGTGCTAATGCCACCCTGTGCCCCCGGTATCTCCGAGCGTCATCTTGGCAGGTCTTCTGAGATCGACACCAGAAGCACTGGCTCTCAATGAGCAGAGGAGCAACCCTGGGAGACGGGCCCAATGTCTGCGCTGTGCAAAGTGACCGGGCACCCAGGTCCCAGGTCTGAGGTACGCTCCCAAACAAGGCAAGTGTGTAGCGAAAGGCTGGAGGCAGACTCCCAGGACAAAGGGTGGCCTAGGGCGAGAAGCACTGAGAGTGGTCACACTGCTCAGGAGGGGAAGGCTTAGGGCAGCGTGACAGCAGGCCCTGGCTGGGCATGTGGCCGCTGGAAGCAGCGAGAGCCAGCACAGGGTGTGTGTGTGGGGGGGGTGCTTCTGAGCCCCTCCCCATAATCACCCAGCCAAGGACTAAGGCAGTCCCCAGGAGGAGCAGGACTCCAGGCCCTGACCAGGAGCAGCCTCCCCTCCCTGACCCCAGCAGTCACATGAGCACATGAGCCAGCCACTCAGGAAGATGGTGCAGCTCAGATCCTTTCCTCTGGAGGAAATGTCTCAGAGAAGCAGGGGCCATTTCAGAACCCTGTGGCCATTGCATCCAATATCCAGAGAGACCAGTGCAGTCCAGCAATGTGGTCCTTTACCTGGGATTCAGGCTAACCAATTTCTTAGTTCTTCCTTGATTTCTGAGATTGATTTCCTGGACTTCTGTCAACTTACTGACTAGTCAGTATGTTGCTAAAAAGTTATTTTTTAATCTGAAATTACTAGGGTCGGGTTCTATAGTTTGCACCCTGGAAGATTAAAATGAACTGAGGCGGAGGCTGCCGAGAACCAACACCAGGCAAGTTCAGGCATTTGTGACAGTTGGCTGGGACAAATTCCTCCAGGTGACCCGAGCCAGGTCATGGCAGAAAGCACTGGTGCTCTAGAATCCAGTCCCAGGTGTCCTTGCAGCTAAGTCAAAGGAATGCAAACTGAGTGACGTGGGCCTCTCAGACTGGCCTGCTCAGGCCTCCCACAGGTGCCACTCCAGCCCTGACCCCTCTGGTTTGCTGGAAGGGAGACAACACTCTCCTGGCTTTGGAAGCCATGTGTTGAGGACAGCATAACCCCGCCATCCTGAGTTCTCTGAACAGTTATGTAAAGAAAGACCCCCCCACACACTGAATGGCTCACCTGTCCAGTACTGACACCTAAGGAAGATAAACTTCTTCCTGCTGGTTTGAGCTGTCACACTTTGCTGTCTGTTGTAGCACAGGCACACGTGGTTAAAATCCAGCTGATGAGCAAAGATTCAGGTTCAAGGTGAGGTTGACTTGGGCTGAGCCCTCGAGGTGGCGGATGGTCCACCCCTTGGAATCCTGCTCCTCAGAACAATTGGGAGGCCCTCTGAGGTGTGCTGGTGAGGCCCAGCTGCAGAGCTGGAAGGATCAGACCCAAGCACAAACAGGCTCACTACAGGGTCACAACCCTGTGTAGCATCACGGACCTTCCTAGGAACTGATAAATTCTGCACTTTGGTGTCTTTCCATGCATTCTGCATCTCCATGCTAGAGATCATGACGAGATAACTGGTCTGCTTCCCCCTTCCATCTGTCTTTCCTCCTAAACAGCACCGAGTGCAGCATCTTACTTGCACTCCTGGGTTTGCACCTCCTAAGGTGTGATCTACAACCTCGAGGTCTCCCACTTTCTCTCTCCTTCTCAGGTTCTCAGGGGAGTGTTTTCCTGTGGGGCTCAGGAGGGACAGGGCAACCACATCCAGTGTTATATTCACACAGAGCCTGGGGCATGTGCCCAGCAGGGCTGGTGAATAAAGGTTTGTTTCTGCTTTCAGGAGATGGCACTGTACTGACACCTCCCCTCCCTGTTCAAGTTGGAGGAAGCCTCAGGAAGGGCTCAGCCCAGCTGCATGAGAACACGCATGTGCACACACGCACCCTAGGGTCCGCCCTCTGCTGGCCAACCCTGTCCTCCTGGGGTTGGAAAGTTCTGTTTTCTGAGGAAGCCTATAACATTGACTGGAAGCTCCAAGGGTTAAAAAGCTGTACTTCTGTTTTTAAGTTCCCATATATCTTGATGTTGGGGTCCCTTGGAGATCACACATCCCAGCAGAAACTCCCTTGCCTGGGAGTTGGTAAACACCTCTAGCTCCACCTCAGAAGTGGACAAGTCCTCTGCCCTTAAGGAAGTCACTTCTGTTCTGAAAAAGATTCTGCAGCTAGGATGTGAGAGGTTGGGGAAGATTGTTTAATATCTGATAAAGGTGTCTGTAATGAAGCCCTTACACACCTTGAGAGACTTTTCTCCAAGTGAACTCAAAGTCTTTGGTTCACACTATTTTGCTGAGGCTCTCTAGCCAGTCAAAGATGCAAAAATTTGTATTATTATTGCGTTCACAAAGGCATCAGGAAAATCCATCCCACCGACGTGCAGATACGATGCCTGCGTTTGTATCCCTAGTGATCCCAACAGCAATCAAACATGGATACATTAGTATTTCTTGTCAGTCGTGTGCGACATGGCGTGTCAAGCTCAGAAGAGCAGACATGAGGAACACTGCAGAACTCCAATAAGGAGAGATTTCAAATGGAAACAGCCCTTGTCTCTCTCCGTGGCTGGCTGCCTGGGCATGTGCCTGCACGTCCAGGCTCTGGTATGAGTTTATTCATGGGAGGAACCAGATTAACCTAGAGGTCCTAGGGCTGCAAAGACAAATGAAAATGCAAAGAATATGGTACCCAGAATCGTTGCTCCCACAGGTTGTTTCTGCTCTTTCAGCTGCGTGGATGTTGTGTGAACAAAGTCTCTAAGCACTTTCTAGGTCCTTCTTCCTAACAGTTCAGCCTCCTCTGCTCCTTCTAGTAACCTTTAATACAAGCCTGAAATGGGTCCAGTCATATTTGCACAGGCTCATCTGCATCATGAAGCAGGGATGCCTCAAGAGCATAACTGGGATAGGGAGGAACAGCCAGCAGTAAAAGATGGTAACCAAGAACAGAAGACTTGATACAACTTGAGCATCCACAATCCAAAACCCCAAAGTCCAAAAGGCCCTACATAGGAAATTTTTGGAGTGCTGATGCGATTCCACAAGTAGAAAATTTCACACCATGAAAATCTGTTTCAAGCACAAAATTGTAAATATATTATTTAAAAAAATACCTTCAGGCCCTGTGTATTTATATATATATAAAATGAATTTTGTGTTAAGAATCGAATCCCATCCCCAGGATATCTCATTATGTAGGTGCAAACATTCCAAAATTTAAAAAGTTCAAAAATCAAAACACTGCAGGTCCCAAGCATTTTAGATAACAGATTCCCATAGAAAGCAAGGCAGAAGCACCAACAGGAAACTAGAATACTGATGTAGACCTCTGCTGTCCTGTGAGCCAAACCCATCCTGTTGACACATTCTGAAAAAAACCTTGAACCCATTTGGAACCAGAGTGTCCTGTGGACTAAAGCAATCCCAGGAATCCATATCCCTCAAAAAAGACACCCTCTGGAAGTTTCTTGCAGCCCTGGCTACTCTCAGGACTTCCCTGCAGAAGCTGGCTCCAGGAAGACTGCAGCTGGAGTCACTGCCTTGGGAAGAAGCCGTGATGGAGGCCATGCAGCAGAGATATCTGACAGCAGCGTGGACGTTAAGAGCCATGTCCAAGGTCAACTGCTCTGGCTCCTGAAAAGGGCTGAGACCAGCAGCAGGAGCCACACCCACCATTTTGCTCCACGTTCACCCCCCACAAGGCCTGCTAACGGGGTGGATCTCACCAAGCAAATACACCCTAAGCCCTCTGTGCCAGCGGTGACAAAGACACGTGAGGGAGGGTGGACTGCAAGATCCCTGAGCATATTTTTACACTGGCAAGGAAACCAAAATGTCAGTCAACTAAATTTAAGATCGTTCTCACACATCTGCCACCACCAGAATGTTGCAAAAGAAAAAGAAAAAAGAAAAAGAAATGTGAGCAGCTCGTAATCTAATGAGCTCTGGATGTTCTCCTACTACTCAGGTGACTTGCACTCTGTCAATAATGATTGAAAGGCTACCAAAGCAGAAGCCGGCATGTTTGCGACTGGCCATAGAGCAACAATTTCTGGTTAAATAAATACATGGACAACCATATATCAAAATGTATATGGTTATAAATATATCACCAAAATATTTGCAAAAAACCCCAATGAATATAAAATGCTACACTTCTGACTTTACAGTAAGTGAGTCACATCCTTGAAAGACACATGCTGATAAAGAATAGCTTCCTGGTTCTGGCACAGCCTCCTCCTGCCTTCTAGCAGCACAGAACAGACCTCATGTCCTGACCCCAGTCTTAAATCTTCTGTAACAGACTGAAGGATCCAACCACCCGGAATGGCTAGTCCAGGTTCACTGCCAGGGAAGGACAGGGCACAGAGGAAGAAGTCATCCACATCTGTACCACCAAGGCACATTCATGGGAAAAACACTACATACCTGGAAAATCCAAGCAGAATCATCAAATTTAGGGAAATGAAGTTTAAAGAACCAGAATTATAAATCTACCCTTTACTCTTTTCAAAAAGTTGAGTTGTTTGAAATGTCGACAGCCACCAAGGAAATCATCGGAGGATCTATTAAGCAAAGCTGACAAAATGCATAACAACATCTCTTTAATATAAAACCAAGTCACAGCTTTAAAATTATGCATTATGCACACTGTTGAATATAACTTCTATTTATCCAAAAATCAAATGCCAAATGATAGAAGAGTTAAGAAGCAACAGCAATTCACATGAAAATTGCCCACATCAGAAAGCATTAGTTACATCTGAATTAGGGGTTTATCTAAGTCACTTACACTTACTACCAGTTTTTAAATCTGAAAACCATTGATGGAAATAAATTTTATACTATAAAAATATAGCTTTATTAGACCTTAAAATAAATGTTTCAGCATAAAGTAATGTTGCAAACTACACTTTGCCACTCTGAGAAAAGAGGGTTATTTGTTAAGTTACTTTTTATGGCATCAAGTTCTCTTAGACAAATTTGAAGAGTTAATTAAAATATCCATTAAGGTCATTCTTGGCAGTAACTCAAAATATGGTTTCTTCATGGGTTATATGATATCATAATGTCATAGTATCACACTTGGATGGTTTTAAGGGCAGTCAAAAGTGCTTTTAAAAACACACTTTTTTTGTTTCATTTGAACAGTTAAATTGGATTATTTTCAAAGTAATTAAAAATTTTTAACAATGCTAAAATACCTCTTCAAGGGCTCAAATCTACTCATTTTATGAAAAGATCTGTCCTTTCCACTTAAAATAGGTTTTCACTGTATATACTTGATTCTCATAAATCTGAAATTCTGTAAGTCATCAAACATCCATACGTCTCAACATTAGGACACTTAGACATTTGCTTTTTTGTACTCTACAATGGGAAGTTTAACTGTTCTTCCAAGCCAGTAGAAACCAGAGAGTACTTCACAGGGAATCTTGTATCCATACAGGACAACGAATTGTACATATGGAATTATTAATATGTGTGTATAAAATGCAACTTCCAAAGTAACTGATTTGTCCAGTTACAACACATTTAGTTTGCATTGGAGTTAAAAAAAGTAAGATTATCAAAATGCAGAATACCAAACACTCAAATATCAACTAATAAAATAATAAAGTCACTTTAAGTTGACACATTAACATTCTCTAAAATGACATTTAAATGGTTGATCCAGAATTTAAAATGTGCCACGTTTTACAGCTTACATTTCAGTTTCCTCCCTCCATATGTCCAGATTATGAGGGATCTAAAATAGACAACAGGTGTTCAGAAAACTTACAGTGTCAGAATGCTTGTCCTGCGCGCCATCCCATGGGGTCACTGGCTGCTCAAAGCTGTCCATGGTGCTGAAAAGCTGCTCTTGCCATTTGAAAGGAAAGTCATTTATGAAAACTGGCTTGGAAAGAAATCCGTGAAGGGCAACCCATGTTAGCAGGTAAAGCAACTGACAGCCTCTGCAGCTCACTCCAGCAGGGGCTTCCCCCTCAGTGGCTAGCCACGCACAGGAAGCTCAGAACATATTGGGGACCAGAAATCTTCGAATACTGACAAAAAAGGCATAGCTGTTTGGGAGAAGTTCACTGATTCAAATTGCAAAAAAGCCTTCACAGACAAGGCTATTCAGAGAGCAGAGAAAGGACTCCGGGAAAGTTCTTGATCTTGATGCAGAAAGCACACTCCCAAGTCCAAGTCGGCCAGCTCACTTCATCCTATCATTGCACCTATGTTTTTAATAATAAAGCAAAGCTGAGAATCCTGCCAGGTGCTGCACACTGAGGAAACCAGTCTGCCTCGCTCCACCCCAGCCTCCATCTGCCAAAGACCATCCCAGCAGAAACCACGCCTGTGCCTTCCACTGAGTGTCTCTTTAGAGGCTGAGACATGTGAAGAGCCACATGACACGAGATGATGTCATTCCAAGGCAGGTCACAGTCACTGCTGTGTGCAGATGAAGTCCCTCTTCCAAATACATAGCATAGTGACACTCTTGAAAATCCATCTGCACTAAACAGCCTGGCCTAATGTCAACATGCATAACCCTGGCCATGAAGAGCCGCCTCTGTGTAAGCATGGGACCGAGTCTGAGGCTGCTTTAGGAAACCAACCCTTGTGATCAACCTAGGGAGTGTGGCCAGGAGCGGCCTCCCCCACAAGCCACTGCCAAAGGTGAGGGAATCCACCTCTAAAACTCTCAGAATTGTTAGCATATTAAAAAAGTCAGTGTCTTGAGGATCAGCCCATGATGGTTGCAAAATAAAAATCAAGGCAAGAGTCTTCAACTCCTATCAACATTTATAGAATGGAATGAAAAAAAAGTTTGAGAACAAAAAAAAATTACTAACACGGTCTCTGAAAGGATTTTAATGTTTTCAAAAGTCATGGGAAACCTTTAAAATTTATTATTTTAGATTTATGCTCTGAGCAAAGTAGCAATTAGGATTTCAGCTACAACATAACCCACTACCTAACTGGAATAAGCAGTACACGGGCATCAGTATAAGAGCACATGGAGAGACACCTGCTTCCACTTGCAAGGTTTCTCTCCTGTGTCCCACACGCCCTAGCTTAAGGTTTTCAGCCACAACTGACCTTCCTGTCGGCTGGGGGCTAATTGTTTCTTCCTCTTCACGGCAACTAAGCGATTCTCATGGCCAACACCCAGAGCAGTCTGCAACTAATCTGTGCTTAATGCAGTCCCTCTTTTAATAAAACCACAAGGCACTCAGTTGTACCTCAAGGAACAGCCATCAGTCTGAGGGAACAGGGACCTGAAGGATGGAACCCTCTGGGAAAAACTCAACTACAGGTGGGGATGGTGGGTATTGGCTCCGGAAAGACCACCCCAGCACCCCCAGGCATACCGCACATGCCAAATAGCCAAAGAAAATTGAGGAAAAATATCAAGCACATAGGTGTTTTTAATCATGCAAGTTTCCTAAATAAAATTTACTTATTTTTTATTTTCTACAACTCAGTACTTTCCATACTTTAACAATGATGAAGGTTATCTCAGACATTTTTTAAATACAAGATCCCAGACCCCTTCTCTCAGATACTCTGACAGAATAGATCTACTGAGGTTCTGGAAACTCTAGTTTTTAAAAAGTACTTAGATTGATTCTTATTTTAAAAACACTGTAATAATTAGCATGATTACAAGCATACAATCAATACAATCACGTAAAAAAACAACATAAGTAAAATTCTAGGTCTGAATCAAAGACCCCACCCTCCATCTCCCCCAGGCTGCAGACCAAGGACAAAGTCACCTGGAGACAAAGGCCAAGCCTCTATGCCAGGTCAACCACCAAAAATGAGTTTTCCTCAAGGTGCTTATCAAGGTGGATGCTTGGTTCCTGGGCTCTGCTCTGATGTGCAATTCTGCAAGTTTTGAGCTCTCAAAGCAGGGTTTATTACACCAGGGGTGAGCAGGTCGGTGATGAACAGACTGTCCACTTTGCCGTCATATAGGCGATGCTCAGGGTTAGCATCCCTGAAACATTCAATCCCAAACCCAAAACCACATGCTCACCTTTAAACCTATCAAGAGAAAGCATCCTCAAAGCACAAATTGAAAAGATAATCAGGGGAAGGTATTTGCCAACCTATAGATCTAATCAACCAACATTCACAGGTGTGAAAGGGAAGGTGTAAAGGAATTGTTTTCATACAAAAATACAGGTTGCATGCCATCATCCATGCTTATAGATTAGTAATATCATTTCCAAAACTTGGGAAAAGAAAACAGGTATTTCCTAAGACTCAGATATGAAGAAAAGAGGAAGACATTTGCTGCTATGTAAATACAAAAAGTCTTTTTCATATGTGGTCACCATGTTCTCTGACCTGAGTTTTGGAACACATAGATAGACAAAGAATTTGTTCCCTTGGGGGATCTAAGAGGCAGGTTGGAAGACAGTCTGGACACTGAAACAGCAGAACTCAGGGGACCTAAACTGACAACAGCTGGACTAAGACTGTAACTTTCCCCTGACCTAGAAAATCTAGGCCATTCAATTATTAAGTAGCATGAGGCTTACAGACGTCATAATTTCCCAGCTCTCAGGAGCAGATTGGAAGGGTCCTGGAAATCCCCTTTTAGGACCCAGTTCCCCCCAAGCTGGGTATAATGTGACAAGGCTTCCTCTCACCAGATCCCCTGATCTCCTGTCCTGGAGGCTGGGGAGCTAAAAAGGGCCATGCAGCTTGGAGGTGTTGTGCACATGTTGCCTGGCTGCAGGGGCAGCACTGACTGGGCTTTGGAAAGCTTACCAGGTCACCTGGCCACCCATCAGCGATCACCCATTGGTGAACAACTGTCCACTCTTGTTTAACGCCAGGACCACTCAAACAGCACCATCAGTCTCGGGCTCCCAGCTTCTTTCCAGGACACTGAGGTCCCAGATCCTCAGCCCTCCCAGACCCCTGCTCTTGAACTGCTCAGAACTAATTCCTCCCACTGGAGGGGATGGGGCAGGCTGGGTGGGGCAGGTCCTGTTTCCCAGGATGCCAGGGGTCCTCCCATTTCTCTTCCCTGGGGTCTGGAAGGGAGTAGAGTGATTTAGCCTTGCCTTCATGACCCTGAGTGTGTGCCCTCTGAGAAGACCCCCTCACTCATTCAGAGGCAAAGGACTTAACCCTGGTTTCATCTTCAGAACTTGAAAACTCATCTTTAATTAGAGCAACACTAAAATAAATGTGAAATGCCTTGCTTTGCAGCTTACAGCTCCAGTCTCAGCTTAGGAATACAACTTGCAGGACACAAGTCAGTTTTCAGGGATTCACTTGGGGAGCAGGCACTGTGCCCCACAATCCATGTCACATCCATCTCTGATCTCCACACACTCCCACAACATTTTGAGTTTACATTGGATAAGATCAAGAGCAGATTCAACTAATACTTTCTGAGAGCCTTTGGGGTCCTAGGTTCTGTGACATTTTATACTCATTAGTGGTGTGGCCACAAGGAGGCCCAGGTGCTAGACCCCACCCAAACCAGTGAGACAACCTCTGCAGACCATTGCAAAGATCTTTCTGGATCTATTTGCAAGGTTAGGCAATAATGACTTGGAAAAGTTACCAGTCTCAGAGTTTGTGGTACACAGTCCATGGTTTCTTTCTATTACATCTGATTAGACAAATTATAGGCCTCTCAGAGCTAGGAACTGCGGTGGCATCTTAGCATGCAAAATTGATAAATACAAATTCAGGGAACATGTTCTGTTGTCCCTTGTGCAATGACTGATATTTT
This sequence comes from Sciurus vulgaris, assembly GCF_902686455.1. Classification (NCBI taxonomy): domain Eukaryota; kingdom Metazoa; phylum Chordata; class Mammalia; order Rodentia; family Sciuridae; genus Sciurus; species Sciurus vulgaris. Next base: position 135,934,393 of record NC_136470.1, read on the forward strand.
AAGGTAAGAAGTCAACTCTTGCTTTTCCATTGTGACGCCCACAATTCCCACTCCCCACTAACTGTGGCCATGCAAAATTTCTATTTCTAAAACAACTTTTTTTGTTTCCATATGCTACACTGTGGTACGAGAGCACTCACTGTGTAAATAGCCCATGTAACATAGTATCATGTTCCTTCCTGTTGTTCTTTAATTTGCTGCTGAACAGCTGAGGTGTGAGATTTGAACCAAAGAGCACTGATGAAGGCAATGTAGAAAATCAGGCAGAGTGTTTCTAGTGTCTCACTCACTGTTTATAGCTAGCAACTTGCAAAACAGCCTTAGAAATGCAACAACTGATGGCTATTGCGACCCCTTCACCAGGCCCAGATGCAGCAGAGTGACACTGGCCAGTTCCGCCCCACGTGCAGCCCAAGGCAGGTTGGTTATCTCTTCAAGTCTCATTTTCATTGTCTATAAAGTGGAGATAATAACAGAGCTGCCTTCACATGGTCATTGAGAGGATTAAATGAGATAATCCACAATAAGTATTGGCGGTGAGCCCAGCACCCGACGAGGGCTCAGCTCTTATTAAGATGATGAATCTGAAGCTCAGACTTAGTTCTGTCGTTACATATTTTATAGCAGACATATCCTGAGAGCTGTATTAACCACTATGTTCAACCACAAGGATTGGAGCAGAAGCACACAGCAGCACCCTGCTCGGCACAGGGACCCACTCAGATCAGGAAGTTGGTTTCCCATGGTACTGGTGCCTGGGGCAGACAGGGAAGACGGGCAGTGGTTACAGTGACTGCAGGCCTGGGGTGGTGGCACCGACCAGGCTCAGGACGTAGGCAAGGGCAGGCCTGCCTCTGGTGGAGGCTGTGGTGGAGGCTAGCTGAAGGAAGGCTGGGACTCAAGACAAGACAGCAGTTGGTCAGATTGGCAGGCTACGGCAACACTTTGGCCCAAAGAGGGCTGAGAGTCCTCAAGCTAGCAGAGATCAAGCCAGAGTCAGGCCAGGGGCTCCCCAGGGAGAGCCTCCTTGGCAGACAGCATTCACCTTACACCGGGGACTTAAGTTCACAGATAACACAGTGCGATTTCATTGTGGCCTAGTCAGGAGGGCCAGGGAGATCCTAGTCCCTCCGTAAACGAGGTCTACTCACTGGCGGGTGGAAAAAAACCCATCTTCCCGCCTGCTGCTCCTCTGGGTCAGGCAGGATTGCCTTCCCACCTCTTCTCCAGGAGTTAGGGCTGAGTCCCCTGCAGGGGCCCAGGCAGTGACGACTGTGGGAGAAAAGGGGTCAGAGCGGCGTCCACGGCACACAACTAGGAACAGGGTGTTTTAAAATTATGTCTTGGATATTTTACCTGCCTGACAAACAAGACGGGAAGCATCCTGACATCTTGAGCTCTTGCTTTACTTTATGTGTTGATGGCACCTCATAGCCATCAAGGTCATGGCGACAACTGGTCGCCGCCATTAGAATTCCAGGCAGGGTTTCCAATCACTCTCTGATAACTGGTTCTAATAATGCGTGGGAAATCCGCCTGGCTTATTTTCTGTAAGCGCTCAGGGTAGGCAGACTTCCACACCGCCCTGATCCTCATCCCGTGACCTCAGGACTGAAGGAAGGCGAGACAGGGGTCAGCTGGACACTGCGCCCACCCTCTGACACGCCTTACGCACACCCAGTTGTGGGACATTTGAGGAGGAAATCTCCTCTCCAGAAAGCAGCAGGGGCCGAGAAGCCAGAATGGATTAGAGAGGGTGGGGCTGCTGGCAATGGTGGGTGGAGGATTGAAAGCAGAGGCCAGGCAGGGGAAGAACAGGCTGTACACCCCTGAGCTGCAGGCACTGGTGGCGTGGCCTGTGAAGAGGCAAGGTGTGCTTTTCCAGGGTCCCCATCACCCAAAGGGTCAAGCGCCGAGCAACCTCATCCCACCCCACCCCTGGTCCAGCGGCCTTGCTCATCATCCTGAAGTGGGGACTCGAGAAGTCACAAAGGCAGGCAATCCAGACCCTGGGCCTGCGGCATCCCTTCTGATCAATCCCCATCACTGAAGTCCAATTGTCAAAACCACTGGACTTGCACTTCCCGCGGCCCTTACAGCCAAGGCCCCGGGACACTCACTTGGCACTCTATTTGTTATTCACAAATCACGTACCATCTGCAAACCTGAGGCCTGGCATTTCCCACTGTGGTCCACCTGCACCCTCTAGTGACAGTGAGCTCAGACAGAAGCCATCCCCAAGACACTGTCCTAAGAAATGAAGATTCACCAAACATTCCATTTCTGCTCTCAGTTAAAAGCAGATCTTCTGTCACTTTGATTTCATGGCTATGAAATCAACATATTCTCTCTCTTTAAAAGTTCATATCTTGATAAAACCATTTATTTACTAAAGAATGTGTAAAGTGGTCATCAGAACACATCTCAAAGTAACTTCAGCTTGATCCCAATGGGAATACACCATTCTGAGTCTTCAGAAAATTTTCCTCAGCTGAATAAACATTAAAGCAATGTAGCAGAGAAATATTTTTGAAAGTAATAAACTTTGTATACTTAGTCAATTTTTCTTCCTAATTTTTCAGCATTTCTGTGGCTAGATCCACGGCACCTGGTTTCTAGGCCCCCGACAAACACGTCTGCCTTTCTCTCAACACACAAAAATCAACAATTCCTTCACTTCTTAACCTACATCTGAGAGTCACATGCTGGTGTCCTGTGGCCCACCTGTGACCTCCAGCTTACTTTCCATGTCTTCTCCATGATGGCCACATTTCAAACTCTGGTTTTCTGGCATCTCCTGAAGCAAGAGCTGCATTTGACAGTGTCTGGCCTACATCCCTACATAGCAACTCCTTTCTGGGAACCCCATGGCTGCCCTCAGGTGGGGTCTGTGGCCCCATTGGACCTCAGCGACACAGCCTACACTTGTCACATGGGTGAGCCCGTGACTGCTTCCAGTTCTCTCCGTGAAAGTTGTTTCTCATCCTAACAGTCAAGCTAAGCTTCTGTCCCACGAGCATCACACAAAACTTCTAGAGGCACCAACTGAGACGCACCTCCCCAGAGAAAAGAGGAAGAAGCAATTCGCTGAAGCCGATTTCAAATGCCACCCTTTCTTCAGACAGAATAGTGCTCACTCCGAGCTGTGACTCGGTCTGTTCTGAGAGGACAAAACCCCATCACGGGTCACAGGTAACACCTAAACCACACAGCCTGGCTGTCAAAGCCCCTGCTCACGACCCACGACTTCCATCCTGGAACCAGAGCCCAGGTGACGCACAGCGGCGGTAAGTCAACCAGAAGGAAGGTGCACTCACAGGTGTGCTGCTGTCGGAGAAGGTGTTGGTGCTGCTGGAGCAGCTCAGCCCGCCCGGGGACACAGAGGACACCGAGGGTGGCGACGGGCTCCTCTTCTCCAGGGGCTCCTGCCGCTGCAGATGCTCCCGCCATGCCCGCTGGATGCTGTGGGGAAAACCACATGGTCACTACTGGGCCACCCCCTGCAGACCCAGAAAAGCCCAGGGAGCCCAGAGCCACTGGTTACAGGGACAGAGAAGTGTACCACATGGACAGTGCCTGAGGGATCAGAAGACCTGGGCTCTACCTCCACTCTGCACCTCGCTTTCACTGGATGGACTCACAGATCGGACTGGGACATCAGCCTACAAGAGCCACCTTAGAGAATGTTGTCAAAGCCCAACTGGTTTGTACACACGAATGTACCTTGACTTGTGGGACACAGAATCTTTCAATTTCTCACCCTCCATTTCAAATGAGAGCAATGCACAGGGTAACCACGAGGCTCATTCCACATGTGGTCACCCAGGTGTGTCCTATGCCAGGGTCGGCCCTGCTGCACACACCTCCAGGTGACGGGCAGGAGTCTGTGGCCCCAGGCAGAGCAGTGAGGGCACAAGACAGGCAGGAGTGAGGCCGTGTGGATTTCATGTGCATGGAAGGGGACAGGAGACTTGCCATAAATGAAGAAATATCTAAAAATGTTGCGGTTCCTTTAGAAAACTGAAACCAAATGCTATTAGGTGGCTACTTGAGTTGTCACCCCAGAAGTTTGTTACTTCCTGTGATTCATATCCAGAAAGTCCTCTTCTGCTCTGAGCAACAGGAACCCCTCCTGTGTGAAAGCTGGGTTGCTTTTCCTTGCCTCCTGGCTCCTGGTCTTCACGTTTAAGACCTGGGCTTTCACAGGTGATGGTGAACACCACCTAACCTTTCCTGGGGTCAGCTGGACATTCAAGACAATTGTCAGGACCATTGTATTAATTCCATCACTCTCTTCTAGACTCCTGGAAGCATCTATAACTTTAGTGATCTAAGTCACTAAAGTTATTTCTCTATAAACCAGCTGATATGCTTTCATGTAGCTGGAATGGTTCATAGATCAAGTCTTAAAGTCAAATTATATAAGAAACACAAAATGCTATGGCATTGTTGAATCTGTATGGCTTCTCTAATATACCATGGCTTTGTGATTTAGAGACCTGGAGGAAAATTCCAGAGGCTGCAGTGGAAACAAAGCCTTGGGGTCCCAGGCCAATTGTTGACTCTATGAACTTCAGGGTTTTACCCGGACCCAGGCACCTCTGCTGAGACCCGTGGGTCTTCTCCATGGTTTGTGTAGAATTGCAAAAGTAAGATTTGTAAGGGCCAAATCACATTCCTCAGGTCCTGGGAAAGAAGCTTCTGGCTCTGCTTGGAATTGCATGTGGGCTGCTTTATTATGTAGTGCTTGCTTATTCTCCTCTGAATTAAAGATTTTAAACAGAGTTTCAATTAATATCTTGTAAGATTACCTGCCTGGGGTCGGGAGCTGCACTGTTTTGCAGGACCTGTTTTGGTGACTGTGGGTAGTGCCCATGCCTGAGGCTTTGGGACTTCCCCAGGGCTCAGCTGAGGAGTCAGGAGTCAGCTTGAGGGCACTTCAAGTCAGTATACATTCCCACCAAGGACCCGAAGTGAGTGACATTCTAAATGTTGTAAAAACTAGAAAATATTGGCCACCCATATAAAATCTACAAGTTTATAAGATTTCAAAATATTCTGCAGTATCATTTTTTCTTTTTAAAAAAACATCACCTTGATGGTTCTGAAAATAAGTACAATGTAAGGGGCTGAGTCAGTGTTGCATCTTAGCAAGTTGAACACCAGGGGGCGGTGTGAGGCCTTGAAAGTCCACAGGGTCCTTGCAAACTGCGGGGAGGTTTTCCAGGGTGAGCTTGCTCAGGCAGCCTGTTTCCTGGCTGGCTTCCTGGAACCCAGAAAGTGACATGCCAGATTTTCTTAGATCAGAAATAACATTCCTTAGGCAAGAAAATAACATCCTTTTCTCCTAAGTGAATGGATAGCTTCTTGAAGTGATAAGAGAAGAAAACATTTAATACTTTTTAAAAAGTATATTTAAAACATTTCTATGCCCACTGACTTCCTTAATACAAGATTTCTTTCAGTTTTGGATATTAAATTCATGGTTATTGTCTACAGATATGGAAACAATTTAACTTAATTTAAAGCATGTTGAACTATCTCATTCCTTGTGAAACTTAATATGACAATATTACCCACCCTCTTGCTAGTCATAATTAGAGTTTCAAAGGTTGCAGGATAGGCTGGACGATGTCTTTAAACTACCAGCAGAAGTTAAAAGTACCAGGCCATTGGCTTCCTGTTAGGCCAGCGCCCTAAATTGCTGCATTGTTTTTAAATGGTTTTAGCCATGGTGTTAAGTCTCTGTATCCTAGAAAAGTTGATATCACTCACTGGGACTCCCCTTGGGCCACGACTGCAGTGTGACCTTCAAAGTCCTTCCACTGGAGACCAGGACTGCCTGTGGTGAGTGCCCAGGTGGTCATGAATGTGAGGAGCCACCCTCACCACAAAATGGACAGTGTCGTGGCGAGAAAGGGCAGAGGCGGGCACCAACACCATCTCCAAAATGAGCAAAGGGAGATAGTAGGAGAAACAGGAGGTCTGGGGTACATTTCCAAAATACAGCATTTAGCCTCAACGTAAAACTGGAATGTAAGAACGGCCGCCAGAGGGAAAGAGCAGAATGGAAAGTTGCAGCCAGTGAACTCACAAGTAGCACCATGGCCTACAAATGTGGCAGATCCTAAGTCCAGGCACCTGAGTAGCCCTTGATGAACAGGAGGTGGGGGAAGGGCACAGCCCGACCAACAGAGACTCTCTGTTGAGAAAGAGTAACTTAGGTAAAGAAGAGCGTGTGTGTCAGCAGCGTTCACCCCAAGAAGTCTTGCCCTGAGAGAACAGAAGGAGGTGGGGACAACTCAAGGTCATTTCTTTAAATAACCCAATAGGAGACAGTGAAACACAGGCAACGTTCAAGAAGACTGTGTGCCCCGTCGTACTCAACCGAGGAGGAACCAGGAGGGACCTTGCATCCTACTGGATAAAATCCTGACTGCAACCGGTCTGGGTGTGCCTGACCACCAGGCACCCCATCTTGCAAAACTATCACTGAAGTCTCTCTTCCTCTGAGCCTGCTGTCTCCTGTCCATTCTTCGGGTTTGGGCAGGTGAACGTGTTTCTCACCATAGGAACTGGCCCAGCCATAAAATTCTTGAAAAAGATACCTGACATCAATTTAGAAGTAAGCCCTATGCTTCCTTGATAATTCAAAATGTAGGAATAAACAAAATATGTTCATTTACTTCAACTGGCTTTTGAAGAATGGTATCAATGGTGTTAATTTAACAGTAGCAATATCAAGGCCACCTGTCATTCTAGTAGTAACCTCTCTCAGTGCTGTTTCGTAGTAAAAGAGAATCGAATCCCACCTTGTGGAAATCACTTTCCAGCCTTCTCCTCCTGGCTCCCTTTATGGCTGCAGAGTAAACCACAGGCTGCTGTTTCAGTCATCTCCCTGGCTTCTATGACTAGAGGACAGGACCAGAACAGAGGAGGAAAAGTATTTGAGGGCTTAAGGTTTCAGAGGTCTTAGTCCATCAATAACTGGCTCCATTCCTCAGGGCTCCAGGTGAGGCAGAGCATCATGGCGGAAGAGCGTGACAGAGGGAAGCAGCTCACATGGTGATCAGAAAGCAGAGACTGCGCTCCAGATAGGAAATATATACCCATAGCCACACCCCCCCCAGTGACCGGCCTCCTCCAGCCACAACCCACCTGCCTCCACTTACCACTCAGTTAAATCCCAACAGGGATTAATTCGCTGATTAGGTTAAGGCTATAACCCAGTCATTTCTCCTCCAAACCTCTTGCATTGTCTCACACGTGAGCTTTTGGGGGACACCTCATCTAAACCATAGCAACTGCCTTGACGGTGTTATTTTTAAATTAAGCAATGCTATGGACATCATTCTTTGAAGACTGGAGGAAATAAGGGAGCATATTTTGTTCCTACATCTTGAATTATAAAGGAAGCCTAGGTTTCTGAATAGATGCTAAATAGCTTTTCGATAACTTTTTGACGAGGCCAGTTGCTAGTTCCCTTCTCTCATACTGGAGATGGCGTTGTCACCCACCCCTGCCCTTCCTCTGCATGTCCCTGTTTTTCAGTGCAAGTGGCTCGTTGAGCTCATGACACCTGGGGGCTCATCGTGTGCAGTCCTGGTCACCCCCGAGTGTCCTGACACAGAGGAAGGAAGAGAGGGCACTCTGAGAGCCGGATGCTTGGAGGAAGCTCCAGAGAGTCCTGGTTCTTCAACTGGGCCTTGTAGGGTGGAGGAAGGGAGAAGGAAAGCGTCGGGGCAAAGGCTTGGACCTGAGGGCACGGGCAGGAGGTGGGAGGTCTGCAGAAGACAGGAAGAGGACCTCAGGAGCTGCCCGGGGCCAGGGGGGACCCACCGGCCAGAGGGTACTCTGTCCCAGAATTTCCAACTGCTCCTGAATGACCAGAAAGCTAGGTTTTCATGAGAAAGTTACTAGTTATTTTATGTTACTAAATAACTCTAAATTTTTTAACCAAATACATTATAACCCTGTACGCTGAATTCCAAACCAGCCAAAAGCAGGTGCCACCCTAAGGGGCCCGCCACACGCTGACTGAGGAGAAGCCCTGTTTAAGCCTTCATTGAATTCTCTACGTGCAGCTGTGCAGCGCGAGCTCTCCTGGCAGGTCTGGTGTCTGCCGATCCCTCATCCTGACGTGGTTTGCCAAGTGTGTGAAGGGCCGCAGGTCCGGGGGGCAGGCTTCCCACAGCGACCCACGTCCATGCCTGCCTCCCTCCCCGCCTGCCCTTGACTTCTCTCCAGCCAGGATTGGTGGAACTTCCAGCCCATCCTGAGCTCTTGCTCTTCCAGAACTTTCTGCAGGCTTCATCAACACTAAGACCACCTTGGTGGCAGCAACCCTGGCTCCCTCCCAGGTGAGCATCGGGTCCATGGTCCTGGATCTGTGACGCTCTGCGAGGATAAGAAGACACTTGAGAAACAGGACACGTAAGGAGATGACGAGCCTGAGAAAGAGAAGGGCAGCCGGATGGTGTGGAGCCCTCGGAGACAAGAGCACCCGAGGAGGCCAGGCACTGAGGCCGTGCAGCCCCAAAGCCGTGTCCAGGGGCGAGCATCGCCCTCTGCAAGTCAGGGGACCTGGAGGGAGCTGATGAACAAAACTGTTCTTCAGCCGCTTGTCCCACAAATAGCTTGGGAGCAGGTTTCTGCTCACGAGGAAGTGGCTGGGGACTTCTCACCAGCAGTGGCCTCAAGCCAGTGCCAGCCACACTGCTAGCATGTTGCTCCCCCAATGAAGGAGCTCAGCCACAACTTCCCCAAGACATGCAAGAAGTCAAGGGTCATGTGTGCAAGACCCTTGGTCCCCAAGACCACAAGAAGTCCTGGAGAGTTGACGACAATGGCCTAAGAGTGGACAGGTATAGTACTTCCAAGTATTTTGAAGTAATGTGCAAATCACATACACTGACAGGATGCCCTACATGCCTGAGTGTCCCTACTGGCAGCATTTTGTTACCCAAGTTCAGAGAAGTGTGTTGGGAAAAGATAGATTTAGATGGAAAAGACCCCGAGGCTTAATGTTTTTCCGGGTTTTTCTAATTGAAAGCTCAGTATAATCCTATATGACACAGTTACTGTTCTCATTTTACAGAGGAGTGCAAGCGAGGCCCAGAAAGGCCACCAGCGTTCTCAAGGTCACACAGTAGGTAAGGAGCAGAGCTGGGATTTGAACTTACATGGCTCAAATTGCAAAGTTTGCACTCTATCCACCTTCTCTTGCATCTTCTTTAAGTTAAACTTTTGGCTAAAGCAGGTAGTCATTGTTCTCAATCAAGTGCAATTTAATAAGGTTTGATTGAGAAAAATTTCAAAATTCTTTTGGGGATAGTCTTCCCTCTCCAAAGTGTCTGTCTTGCCCTTCATAGAGAATTTAAATATCATTTCATCACAAAATCAAATATATCAATAAAAAACAGGAGAGTTGAAATAGTTACTGAGTGGTCATTAAAAAGGTTGCTAGAACTCATGGGAAAAGATGGCGCTCAGCAACTGAGACTGCCAGTGACATTTGTATTGGGAAGACCTGCTGAGACCTTGCTGCAGCTAGCAGAGTGTGCAGGGACTCGTGGGACTGCTGTCGGTGCAGGTGGAGTCCCTTGCATGCTCACTCTGGCTCTTTGGCCTGTCCTCCCTCCCAGCTGGCCCCTGGCTCTCCAACGCACACTGGCCTTGGTCTAGGCTGCATGTAGCTCTAGCTGATTCTGTCTTCACTCACTAACTTTCTGACTTGTGGCGCTCGCCTTCGCCTGGTCTCCAGAGACCCTGCCTTCCACTGCCCAGAAGGCCTTTCCCCAGTGACTGTGCCATCTCGATCGCTTTTACCCTTTCCAGGCAGCCTTTGGTCCTCCAGGTCTAACGCTCAGAACTGCCTCTTAACACGCATGTCCGTGAGCGGGCACTGAGCCCTTGCAGACCCTGCCTCTAGGTCACAGCCCTGCACACTCACACACCTCTCACAGAGCCACCCCTTCCTGTGGCCTCAGATTCTCTGCCCCTCAGGTGTACACTTTGGGTGCTAGGGATGGAACCCAGGGCCTTGAGCATACTAGGCTGGCACTCCATCCAGTCATTTTATTTTACTTTGTGACAGGGTCTTTCTAGGTTGCTGAGTCTAGTTCTAGGAGGACCAGAACTTACAGTCCTCCTGTCTCAGCCTCCTGAGTTGCTGGAATCACAGGTGTACCCAAAGGCCCAGCTCAGGGTAGCTCACCAGATTCTGCCCCTTTCATGTCACCTGCAAATGAGGAACCCACTGAGGCTCTCCTTCCACCTACCCCCATCCTGGTTCCCGCACATGCAGGTGTGTGTCCAGCAGAGGTTGCTTGCACCTGATAGTTCCCATCTTGCCTTGTCTTTTCCAGGAGACTCCCTGCCTCCTGGTGTCATGGTTTCCACTGTCCCCCAGGCTGGCAGAGGCTGGGCTGTGCAGAAGTCCTGCCAGGACACCCATGTGCTTGCCTGTCAGTGGGGGGCAGGGTGGTTTCAGGAGAGCAGATTCCATGGTGCAGTGACCATCTCTTTTCTCTGTGCCTGGAGAAGGTAGACACCCATCTTGTCCCACCAGCAGAGGTCAAAGGCCCTTGGAGAAAGCTGTGGTGTTGCAGGGGAACCTGAGACCCGGGCCAGCTTCACATTGAGGTTCTGTGGGCCTGGAGAGCTCCCCTGGGGGAGCAGGGGTACCCTCCCCACTGAGGACTCCCAGGCTTGCAAAGACTCTCCTGGGGGTCACAGAAGACAGCCCAGCAGAGCAAGGAGCGCAAGCCCGTGAGGGGTGCAGCTATGCCTCTGGGGACTTGAGGCAGCCCCAGCGACCCTTCCTCCAGGCCTCAGCCACTTTAGGGCAACCCTGCCTGGAAGCCTAGGTGTGGACCACTGCTCACCAGGAAACTGGGCAGCCGTCTTCAGCTCGGCGGTGTTGTGGCAGGTGTCAGCACCAGCAGAGGAGGGAGGAGAGAGGGACGGCAGGGCAGGCCACATGGCTGCAGGAACGGGCTTGTTCCACCCGCCATGGGAGTTAAGAATTTAATAACCAGATTAGACAAAAGTCACTGAACTGCAGTAAATTCTCCAATGGGACTCAAATTCCATTATTGGGCAAGATTAAGTTTTCTCTCCCCTGCCCCCCTCCAGTGAGTGGAAATGGGGTCGAGTTATTAGAAGAGAGAAACCTATTCATCTGCACCTCACTGAGCTGAGACTCTGCCATCAAATCAGCAAACATAAATCATAGCGTCCGGCTCTGAGCTGGCTCCTGTGGCTGGTGCCTGCCCTCCACCTCCATGTGTTGAGGAGGATGAGCCGGAGCAGCTGGCAAGGATCCCAGCTTGATCCAGCACCCAAATTGGACGCTCTAGCTTTTCATGCAGCAACCTCCCCCCAGAACCTTTCCGTTTAGCAGGACCCTTGTCTTGATGAGGAAAGTTCTGCCACGGACAGCCAGTGCTTGCAGACCAGGGTCCTGCAGTGAGGACGCTCACTTCTATAAAGCAATTTGATAGCCAGATTTCCTCTGCTGGACAGTGTGACTCAGAGCCTTCCAGTAGGGCCCCGACTGGTTCAGGAGCCTGGCTGGGTTCGTGGTCACCCTGTGAGCCATGCTGGGCAAGCCTAGGATGATGACCAAGTGGACCCAGCCTTGCAGGACTGGGCACTCACATTTGCCTTCGTGCATCAGAATACCAGGTGTCTGTCATTTTTGCGCTAGTTCCTCAACTCGGCAAGGGCTTGTTCTTCAAGGTTGCACCCCCAAGGGTAACGTATTTTTTAAAAGATTCCTCTTTCTTCACCCCCAAATGACAAGTAGTTCTGGCCAAGCTCAGACGTGCGTCAATTCTCCTGCGTCAGGTAACCTCTTAGATGTGGAACTGAGTGTGAGAGAGAGGCAGAGATGGCACACACCGCCCACCCACAGCCAGCAACCTTACAGGCGCCCCAAGGAAGAACCAGGGCAGAAAGGAACCCAGAAGGCCACCCCAGGTGGCATTCACCTCCGGGAGATTCTGATAGGCCCCTTCTCCATTGAGAAGTAGCTTTAAAATGCTGACATTTTGTTCTGTAATCGATTCTATCTCAGTCTGGATCTTACTATTTCAGCTGTATCAGTATCAAGGCACTGCGAATACGACCTTAATAGAACCGTTTATTCTGCAGAGTGGGGGAAGTGGTCTCGCATTTGGCTTTATTAAGAGAGGATAGGAAACAGAAAGATAGGAAGTGAAAAGAAACCCAAGATAGCTGGGTGTGATGGTGCACACCTGTATTCCCAGCAGCTCAGGAGGCTGAGGCAGGAGGATGGTGAGTTCAAAGCCAGCCTCAGCAACTTAGAGAGGCCCTAAGCAACTCAGTGAGACCCTGTCTCTAAATAAAATATAAAAAGGGCTGGGGATGTGGCTCAGTGGTTAAGCACCCCTGAGTTCAACCCCTGGTACCAAAGAAAGGAAAAAAGAAACAGAAGAGGTTTTTCTCCAAAAATAATTGAACAAGAGCCAGAACAGAAATGAGAAGGAAGGAAGTTTCAAACAAACAGGAGTGTGTGGCCCCAGGTGGGGTGACAGGGGCTGAGAGGAGCCGCAGGCAGAGCTGGTGGACACTGGAGAACGTGCTAACCTGAAGGGGAAGGGCATTGGGAGCCGGCACAGCTGCCAGGCAGGGAGGAGGCCCGGGGCACATGGTGTGGAGGAGCATGGGCATCCTTGCCCACGCTCTGGATTGGTCTGGACGCTGCCCAGCAGGCACTGCAGGACTACCTGCCCATGGGGACTGTGCTGCCCAGCAGGCACTGCGGGACTACCTGCCCATGGGGACTGTGCAGTAACCGACATGACCCTTGAGTCCACGGGCCGCAGATTGAGGGATATTTTTCAACCTTATTCTCCAGACCCGTGGCCAGTTGGCAATTGGAAACAGAAACCATCCCCACCTGTGGCCCAGACACTAACACTCAGCAACCGTGCTGCTGAGTCAGCAGCTGCTGATGAGGCTGATGAGGATTTAAGGCCGTTGACTTGACTTTACTAACAGAGTCCTGAGAGAGGGAGGCAGAGAAGTGGCTGCATCCAGAGGAGATGGCTGTCCACCCCCACTGCTCAGCTCCACACTCACAGCCAAGGCCAAAAAAGGAAGTCCAACGTGGGACCATTCTGGGACAGACAAAACACGAGGAGAATGTCGCCATATGAGATCCTAGCTTTCCAGCAGCTGCAGGGAGCTCCTGCCCAGGGGTCTGCTGCCCGGCTCCCTCTGCTCCCCAGCACTGTCTGAGCCTGGCAGCATGATCTGCAGACAGTGGCCTCTGCCTCAGGGGGATGCAGGTCTCACTGGGTGCTCTGCCCATGCAGAGGTGGCGCTAGGCTGGGTTTCGAAGGACGTGCGGGAAGTCAGTGGGCTGAGAGTGACAAGTCACGTGTGTAGGGAAGACTTGCAATAGAGAAGCAGAGGCCAGAAACACAAAGGCTGATTTTAAAAAGCAAAGAGCAATTTCACACAAGTGGAGGTGCCCGTGGTAGAGAGGAAATGAGCCTGGGCATGCCGACCGTCATGGGGCACACGTGCGTACAATCCCCCATCACAGACGTGGTGCATTTATGATCCTTAACTCCGCAAGTTACACCTGCTATCACCTGAGAACCCTGAAGCCCAGCGAAGCTCCACTCACCATTCGGGAGAAACACAATGAAACTCAGGTCTTGAGAGTCTGGCCGGAGGTTGCCAATGTCAGGTTTATGTGTTTCATTCCACTAACGGCAGACCAGGGCCAAGTCCTCTGCCCCAAGCAGAGCATAGCTGCTGGCAAGGGGTGTGTGGGACAGGTGTTAGGACACGCCAGCACCAAGCGCATGACGTGTGCTTTGACTCATCTGTCTGCAGCTGTTAAAGGATAGTGCTGATACCCAAGTGGACCCAACAAGCCACTGGTGGACTGTGAGGTCCAACGCCAGCATCCTGCCACTGGGAAACAGGAGCTGGAGCAGGGACCAGGAGGAACCGCGTGTTCTCGGTGGCTGGCAGCAGGAGGGAGCAGGAGAGAGGAAGAAAGCTCACTGGAAGTCTGCGGGAGCTGGCAGCCATGAGAACCAGGAGCATGGTGGCGTCGAAGAAAAGGACGGGGAATGTCCTGGAGCAGCGCCACAAACCTCAGGTGCATCTCCTTCTTAGGCAGGAGTGGCCAGGCACTCAGGACACACATAGGGGCTCAGAGGCACTCACATGGCCACTAGGTGGTGCCATGCACCCAGGAGAGCATAGCCTGGCCGCGCTCCTTCAGCCTGGCCTGGCCAGGAAGACGCCTTGGCTCTCATTGGTACCCAGGGCTCCTCTTAGCCCTTCCTCGTTCACCCCCTCTACACTCCATGTCATCGTGTGCTGGAATGGCACAGAGCATGGGGGATACGATGCGAAGCTGCCAGGCAGAGCCCAAGCTCGGGACCCCACCCTGCAGGAGGAGACAGCTTGAAACCAGTAAGACGCCTGGTGGGAGACAGAGGGACCCCATTGAGGGCGGTGGGCAGCAAAGTCTCCCCTCTATTCTGCAACTTGCAGGGACAGCAGCCTGTAGCAGGGACACTGCAGCGTCCACTGAACATCTCATTAGCAATGGGTGGGGACACGGGTGAGCATGCGAGGAGACCTGTCACTATACAGCAGCTGCAGTAAGGTGGCAGATCCTGAAGGAGAACCTGTCTCAAGAATTTTGTTAATTCAGGGGTCCAAGTCATATTTCCTCAACAACCTGACAACGCCTATGGGTTTAAATGGCCAGTGTTAGTCTACACCATCAATAGCCTCCAACAGTTAATCACTAACTGCCAATCAACTGTTAATCAACTATCAACAAAACATGTGACTTGCCATCACACCCCACCCACAGAGATCAGCCTCATTCAACAGTTAAAAAAATGATCTCACGTCCATGAACGATCGTCGTGAACAACAGCTGTAAGGAGCCTCACAGGAAGCTGCTCTTCTCTGTCCCTAGGCCCTTGCCAAGCTCTGTTGGGTGTGTGTGTGTGCACAGGAGTTGGTGTGCATGTGAGTGTGCATGTGTGTGCACGTGTCCGAACATTCACAAGCCCTGTGCTGCTCTCCACGTGGCACGTGGCCTCCCACAGGGTGGAGCAGAGCTCTCCCAGGCACTGACTGGGATTCAGAACAGGTGGAATGTCCCGGGGCTGTCCATCCGGGGCTCGACACCACTGCTGGTCTGCACGCCTGGCTGGGATGATTTGCACGGTGCTCGTGTCAGCTGTGGCCGTGATGAAATGCCCCACTCGCTCACTCAGGGCACCGGTTTTTCAATCAAATCTGATGGCTTTCAAGGTCATAGTCCTGTCCAGAGCAGGCCAGAAAACTCCCCAGAAATCCACAGAGATGGGTGCAGCTATTGGCAGATGGCCACAGCTTGTTTTCTGAGTGTCCTGGACAAGCATGAAATGGAGGGTTGCCCCTGGTCAGTGTGCTCAAGGGGTGAAAATTCACATCCCTGGGGCTCCTCAGTCACACGGGAACAAGGAGCATACGGAACCCCCAGAGGCTCTGGGCTTGCCCAGGCCTGCGATAGCAAGGGAAGAAGGGGCGCAGGAGGCGGAGCCACGACCTCCCATCCATCCCCACGCCTCCTCTGGGAGCAGAGAGCAAGGTGCATGGTCCGGGCGTGAGCAGCTCAGTACAGACTTGCAGTCAATTAGCAAGGGAACAAAACTCTTCTGGAGTTCATTTCCTACATAAAATCAATCATGAAAGACTGACAGAGCCGGGTTCAGTCAATAAATGGGCTGAATGTCCCAGGGCGTCCTGGGTCCTCTGAGGGTGAAGCCACAGGAGGAGATTGCTGCCCGCTGTCCTCAGCCCCGCTCCTCCCTAGCGTCACCAGGAAGCTCTCAAGAGGAACCGGCTCTGGCTTCCAGGATTCGGGTCCGGCCTGCCTGGGGCGGGCTTAGTCTCCTGGGTGACTCCAAGCGCAGCAGGGCGAAGGACCACCAGCCCCCTGTCATTACAGCAGGGTCGCCTGGGAGAAGCTTCTCTCTAGGGTCCACCGGAGACTCTGGTCAGTGTTCACATGGTGGTGACAGAAGCAAAAAGATGGGGAGGCGGCGACGTTTCCTTGTTTTGTAAGTTGGATTTATTTTTAACTCACACATTAAAACATAAAATGATGCATAGCAGTGGGAAGTGCCATGTTTGATAGGCGCCGCATGATGCTTAGACCAGCTCAAGCTCAACTCTCCTCAGACGCCCATGGTTGCTTTCTGGGGAAATGTTCAAGGCACTTTCTTCCAGCTTTTCAAAACGGACAGTTCATTATTGTTCTCTGCAGTCACCCTACTGTGCCAAACAGGCCAGGGCTTCCTGTTCCTGCATGACTAATGTAGTGCCCATTGACCTGCCCCAGCATCCACATGTCTCTGGCCTCCCCACTCTCCTGGCCTCCCTGACTCCCCCAGCCTCTGGAAAACACCAGTTGGTCTCCATTCCTGTGAGAGCACGGTTGCAGATTCTGCATTTGAGTGAGGTGGTGTGGCGCTTGCCTCTCTGGGCCTGGCTTACTTCACTCCACGCAGTGTCCTCCAGTTCCATCCGCTTTGCTGCGAACCACAGGACTTGGTTCTTTCGTGACTGAGCAACGAACATCCTGTTGTGTGCACCACATTGTCCACACGCTCTTGGACACCTGGGCTGTCCCTGTGTCTTGGTTGCTGTGATAGGACTGTGGTGAAAGGGAGGTGCTTGCTGGCTCCAGGTCCTCAGGTCTGCACCCAGCAGCAGGACTGCTGGGTCCTAAGGCAGTCCATTCGCCATCATTTGAGGAATCTCTGGAGCCCGCTCCCTGATGGCTGAGCTGCTTTCTTCTAAGTCGTTCACGTTGCCTGCCATGCTGAGGATAAATGATCTAACCCAGACAGCTCATTTGCTGGAAGGGCCTACGCTGCCCTTCTAAGGGCACCTGCCCAGCTAATCCAGAATGCCAAAGGGATCGTGCCTGGGCCACCGCCCGGGGGTCCGGGTCCTCATCCACATGTGAGAACTGACACTCTTTCCTCCTTCAAGCTGAGGGTCCTGGGCTCAGGTGGTGAAGCCATTTGCCAGACTCCCAGAGCTAGGGAAAGGCAGAAAGAGGAACCAGCCCCAAGCTTCCGTTTTCATTCCTGGGAGGAGTCAGTTTGCTTCTTAACAACATCCTTTCCCTTGTGGGGCAATGGAAGCTGTAAAGGTCATTGTTTTACTGAGCCCACGGCTGCTTCTCCCCGTCTCCTACTGGCTGGTCTTGGCTCCACTTCCTGGAGACAAAGACGCAATCCAGCTCCCAGACATTCCTCCTGCTTCTCTCCTCCAGGTGGCACCTCCTTGGTTCCCTGCAGTGGCTTCACAGGTCCTCTTGCCACACGACTTTCCCTGCTCTGTCCTCTGGAGATGTCAAGCCCTTTGTACATTCGGAGCCCAAGCCAAGCAGGACCCCACCTGGGCTCTACTGCGGCTGAGCTCGCTGGGGCAGGGCCAGACTTGCAACGGCTCCGCAGGCGTCCAAACCTGGGTGGCTCCCATCCTCACCGATCTCTAGCTGGTTGTGCTGAGACCAGTAACAGAAGCCTCTCTGAGCTTCCTTCCTCTCTGTAAGATGGAAACAGTAATGCCTGTGTCGAAGGCCACAACCAGGATTTGAGGGAAAGTCTATGGGCATTAACAGCACAGGGCACAGCGTGGATCCTTAATAACCAGGAGTTATTTTTAATTCCCTTATCCTAACAATGCCTGTCAATCAGTGTGATATTATGCTAATATTTTTTAGAAGTCTTATAAAATCACAAGCTATGTTAATTTCAAATAAACCCTCTCAGAACTTACCCATAACTTGAAATCAGGATTCATCTCTCGCATGCCTAACTGGACAGTGTTTAAAGACCTCAGTGGAAGGCACTACTTTTGTCTCTATTTGATTTCTTTTCTCTCTTTCCTTTTGCTCAGTCTTGAGTCATTTTGCAGTGTTAATTTGAATGCTCATGCTGTTATTCTACGAGTTTGGGGTTAGCCCTGTACTTCTTGCACATTTTTTGCCTTCTATGATATCCCTGAGTAGAAGCCAAAGACGGGAAGGGTTGTCTCGAGCCCTGGATTGCACACCATGGACATTCGAGCACCCCGCTGTCCTGTTAATCTGCAGAGCTTGCACACAGCCCCTCAGCCAGCCAGAAACCAGGGGCTCTTAACCACAGAGCCACATCCCCAGCCCTTTTTCATTTTTATTGTGAGATGGGGTCTCAAAAAGTTGCTTAGGGCCTCGCCAAGTTGCTGAGGCTGACCTCGAACTTATGACCTTCCTGCCTCAGCCTCCCAAACTGCTGGGCTTACAGATGTGCACCACCACACCCGGCTGAGTTTTTTCATGCAAGCATTCCACTTAGCCAATGATTTAACACCCTTTAATACTTCTTTACTTACTTTTCAAGCAAATACTTCCCATCATGGCCTTGTTCTAAAGGGTTCTGCAATCTTTTCAGCTCTTCCTGTAAAAAAGGAAAAAAAGCATATTACAAACTAGTGTCAGGTACTTCTGGCAACAGTACTCGAGGACAGTTATCAGCCAAATTGAGACAACATGCCATCCAGGGTGCTAGTCGTCTTTGCGAATGTGAACACACGAGGTAGTTTCATCCTTGACTGAACTGGATACTATACTGTCACTCAGGCTGATTTTTCATCCCTGAAGGTGTTCCTGTTCCTTTCCAGGGTAGGGACAGGGTCATACAATCCCACCTCCACTCTTCTTTTTTTGGGACTGGGGATTGAACCCAGGGATGCATAACCAGGGAGCCACATCCCCAGCTCTTTTTATTTTTTATTTTGAGTCAGGGTCTCACTGTTATTTAGGGCCTCTCTAAGTTGCTGAGGCTGGCTTTGAACTTGCAATCCTCCTGCCTCAGCCTCCAAGTCACTGGGATTACCACACTGGGCTCCCCTCTCCACTCCTTCCACCTGACTCTATCCATGGTGCTGGCTCCTGGCTGCAGAAGCATGGGACTCCAACTCCGGGTCCTACTTCTCTCTGCAGCCAGGTGCTCAGGCATGCATACACCTGCCCTGCCCTTCAGGTATGCATAGTGCTACAGGGATGTGAGGGACTCAGCTCAGGGACTGGCAAGGCCGCCCGTCCTCAGCCTTAGCAACACAGAGGATACAAAGACCTCACAGAACTCTGCCCCATTCCCCCAGGGCACAATACTTCCTCACCACCAGAAAGGGCCCTTGCAACCCACACAAGAGGCAGCCACCGTGTGACTGCAGCCATCCCTCGCTCTTGCGGGGCAGAGGTCGCAGGGTCCACAGACCTTCCACATAGTATCTGTAGGCGGCCCTACAACCTGCTCCCTATATTTCAACCCCGGTCCTTAGACTGAAGACACTGTGCCAAGAGTGACACTGTGTTGTTTAGGGACTGTGACGAGAGGACATTCATGCATGCTCCATACAGACACGTTTTCCTGGATGCTCTCCCTCTGCAGAGGTTGACTGTGTGGACAGGGCGGGCTGCCTGACCCCTCTTTGGGGCCTCCCCTGGGAATCACATGCCACACATCCAGGTTGAGCTCCTCCCAACTTTCTGGTCATCCATGCAGGTTTTCCGCCGACAGGAGGGCAGGGCACCCACCCTGCTTCCTCAGTGGCCTGTGGTGATCGCACATTATCACCTCCTCTTCACTGCCTGCCCCTCCCAGCTCAGAGGTCCACAACGTCACCCTCTATCCGTTCCGGGACAGAAGCGCCATGCGTGCTGAAGGCCTGCTGTTGGGTAAATGAAACGGACGTGCTGTTCTAAGACCGAAAGGAACCTTGGTAGCCTGACGCCAGCAACATCCTCTCTCCACTGTCCTCTGTGTCCTGAAGCTCAGAGCTTTGCACTTTATCAACCAGGACCCTTTATTTGTGATTTCTGGAAGGGCGTCAGCAGTGGAGGTGTGGAAGAGAAGCTGGAGTCCCAGACGCCACCCCTTCCTGCTAGGGCACAGGTGGCAGGATGACTCCACACAGTGGCCTCACCCCTCCTTCCCTCCCTGCCATCTCCTCCTTCCTTAGCCTTCTCTCCTCCTCCTCCTTCCCTGACCCATCCCACAACTGTTCAGGTGCAGCTGCTTCCGGGCCCTGCAGTTCCCCGCACCCTGCACACCTGTGGGGAGTCGCTCCTTGAAAGCTTCCATGAGCTCGCGAGTCACTGTCCTCCCCCTGGATCCTGGCCCATGTGCCCAAGACCCCAAGCTGGCTTGGCTGCTCCTTGTCTGCTGTCCAACGAGTTCAATTAATCACATTAATCCACTGAAGAACGGGGGGCTACGTGATGACTGACCCCTTGGAGGAGCAGCTGTCCTAAACCCAATTATCTGACTCCATTTCATGGACCAAATAGTAGGATGAGTTCTACCCTTCTCGAATTAGCTTCTGTTTTTTATATTTTTTTTATTTTTTTTTTTTTTTTTTTTTTTTTTTTGGTACCAGGGACTGAACTCAGGGGCACTTGACCACTCAGCCACCTCCCCAGCCCTATTTTGTATTTTATTCAGAGACAGGGTCTCATTGAGTTGCTTAGTGCCTTGCTTTTGCTGAGGCTGGCTTTGAACATACGATCCTGCTGCCTCAGCCTCTCACACCGCTGGGATCACAGACACACGCCACCACGCCCCGCTGCTTCTGTCTCTTTTTAAGACGGAGGCTAAGCCCCTCTGCTAGGTAGAAGCTGAATTATTCAGGTGCAATCTGGACATGCGGAATTCCAGACTCCTCCACGTGAAACCCAGGCGGAGCCCGTGCTAGGCGAGGTGCGAGCACTGGCCACTGGGACTGGTCTGCTGCCCACTGTCCAAAGGGTCCATCTGAAGTAACCTGGGCTTGATGTCAGAGTGGGCCGTGGATAGTGGTTCTTTCTTCATGCCTGGCCTCCCCTCCTGCCTCACTCCTGCAGGTGTCTCCCTTGGTGCCAGCAGCAGACATGGCCGAGGGTGAACATGCACCTCTGTGGCTACGTGGGCAGCCACAGTAAGGAAGCTTGCCCAGTAAGGAAGCCCTGCTTCTGCTTTTTCCTGGCCCTTCCATTTCTACAGTCTAAACAAGCAGGGTGTGTCTGGACAGGCTTAAAATCAGAAATTTCAGTATCGCTTTCTCTCTAAAGCACACTTCTGTGTGCCCCATGTTAGCCTGAGGGTGACTATTTAACAGGAGTTAAAAGCCAAGATTACTTCTGATGCTTTCAACTGTTCAACTGTTCAATTACATATTACTAGGCTTCCCCACCCCCACACACTTTTTTTTTTTTTAAATGGGAGTATGTAAAGGGCACTGGAAAGGGGTTACTGATATTTGCATAATTTGGAAAAGTAGAAGACATTAAGTCTATACTGATATCACCTCTGTGTGATTAAACATGAAATATTGATTATTGCTCTCAGTAACAGAATTTATGAAGCCAACAGACTGCTGTGTCTACACAAAGTGATTCTGATGCTTTGCCCCGGACCTCGGTGGCCATAAATGACGCTGCTTGGTGACAGCTGGAGGAGGGCATTCTGATGCACAGCTTCAGAGCTACATTTCCCAGATTAGGCCAGCAATGACCCAGCTGCACAGCCCGACTTCAGGAAATTAAATTGGAGGGTGTCCAAACCTCTGTTGAAATAGCCGTGTGAGTTACAATGCTTCCACGGGCCTTGTTATAATGTAAATGTGCTTTACAATTTACTGCCATTTCCCTGCTCCCCTGCTGTGAATTCAGGCATTAATAGTCATCTCATATATTTAAGGCAAAAAGATGTCAAAACTGAAAATACAAGATTCATGCTTTCTCCCTTCGGAAAGCAAGGACTAAATTTCTTTCTTTTTCTTTTGCCTGTTTTTTTTTTTTTTTTTTGTTTTGTTTTGTTTTGTAAAAAGAGCATACATTTTGTTTATGTATCATGCATTAATTTTTTCTGTGGCTGGCAGACCTGTAAATTTCACACAGGGAAGTTACCTAGCTGCTGAACACGAATTTCTCTGGGAGGAAAACACGGTCTAATAGGACATCAATGGCGCATTTAAAGGATCATTCTGGAAAGTTATGGGCACCTGTGAGGCAGTAGACTTGACAGACTCGCCTGCTTCTAGCACCCTAAAGACATTTTGAAGTCTGATGCAATGCAGGGGCTGGGATTGCTATGGCGGTGACCACTGCCACTGCGTGAGGTGCTGGTGAACGTCGCCTCGCTGTGCTGGGGCCTGGTGGGCAGTCAACGCACAGACTTATGAACATAAGGTATGCAACAGGAACTGCTGCAAGAGCTGGTTCTTTACTCCTGGAAGAGCCAGACTATGTTCTAGGTGACAGGATACAAGGGACTCAACTACACATGCGAGAGGGCAGAGCAGCTGAGCTCACTGAACAGATGCCAGGTAGGTGAAAGCCCAGCTCTAACAGTCATTGTCCGTGGGCCAGATGGTCTCAGGCCTCAGAGTCTGCTGGCATAGATAGGTGGGTGCTTCAGCAAAGCTGCGCCTATAACCAGTCACGCAGGTGGCCCTTTCCCTCATCTGCCTGAGCTCCTGCAAACTGAAATCCAAGCAGAGGATCCAGGACCACCGGACAGGCAAGCCAGCCCAAGGTAACACTGAGAAATACCCTTCGGGATTAAGGGTCCTCCTCTCCTTCCTCCAGGGTAGAGTCTGATCTCAAGAACTCATCCCAAATCTATGGCCACAGAGTGAAGGCTCAGCTCATTTCAGTCTAACCATGTCCATGAAGTCTAGGTTACAAGAAACGATTACCATTAGTAATGATGTTAAGGGGATCACTGTATTCAAAATTCATCGGTTTAACAGCAGGACAACTACATAAACCAGCTGAGATTGAAATGCTGGGCCCAGATATTTTTGCATCTTATGTATTTCTGCTTTTTGAAAAAGAGAAAAATCCTGAGACCAGGCTTCAAGCTGAGAACTCAAATACAAATAAGCACATGAACTCACAAATAAACACTCTCGGGATGCAGACAGAACAGCAAAAATGACAAGCAAATCCATCCTACTCCAGATTCTCTGGCCAAAGGACGGTAAGGGAGCGCGGACAATCAGAACACCATGTGACCTCAGGTTGCTTGCACCTGACTCCAGAGTGCATTTCCTCCCGGTGGAGCAAACCATCTGGATTAGAATTTTTGCTTAGTCCGGTTGGAACGTGAATTTGCAATTCCTATGTATTCATCCAGCCATGCAAGGAAGCAGGCCAGAGGTATGCTGGGAAGGGGCCTCCAGCAGGATCCGCAGCCCCACTGTCCCTCTCCTCCCCTTCCCTGCCCTCCACGCCCCCTCAGGACCTGTTAACTCTCTCGGGACTGTTATGTGTGCTGCCTGATTGCCTTTCCTTGAGTTCATTTCTGATAACTCAGTTCTCTTGTACAAACCCTGCGCTAGTCTACCCGAGAACACTCTTCAGGATTATGAACACTCCCCACTCCCGAGTCCGCACCCCTAGTTCTGCTCCTTTTGTCCTTCCGAATTCATCTCTGCATGTGATCAGCTCTACTTCAGCCTTTCCCTCTGCAGGTCAGTTCTCGAGCCACTACGATCACTGGGAACATCCACTGCATCTGCGTTGGTGCCAGCCACGTTGCGTAAATCACCTTCTAAAAACGACAACTCTAGCCCCATAAAAGCAGCAAAAGATGCAGTGGTTATTCCCACTTCGTAGATGAGAGCACAGACCCAGAGAATGAAGCAGCCGTCCACAGCCTCACTGCGGGATCCCCAGGCCGACTGGAGCAGCTGGGGTAGGGTCTGACCTTCCTCCTCCACTTCCGCCCCATGGATGCTGGGGCCTTGGGGGTATCCCCCGACAGCTCTTCTGAGGCAGACCCTGTGGTGTCTGCAAATTGCTCAGACTTGCTGTTGACCCGGAAGTGTTATCTGATGCATACGGCTAGCTCTCTCCAGGTCCATTTCCTTGTTGGTAAGTTGATGATGTCAGAGTCCCCACACACTGCCATGAGGGGGCAACTAGAATCACATTCTAAAGTACCTACATGGCCTTAGGTGCTGCCACCCTAGGGAAACTCCTTAGTGTCCTGCTCAAGACAGCAAGGAGCTCTCCCTGGTCTCATCTCTGCAGTACCTGGCTTTGCCCTCTCCTGGATGTGGGACCCTGGCAGTGGGACCTCTCTGAGCCTTAGTTTCATCTTCTGTAAAATGTAGCCACTAACTCTACCAGACTCCAGCGTTATAGTGAAGTTAGAACTTGAGGCAATCAGTGCTGCGCCGGACAGCAGGCGCTCCCCAGGGCTATTTTTGTGGTTGTTTACATTCTTATGACATCTCTCCATCTCCTTCTAAACCTGGATACACCTCGGCAGCTGCCCTGGATCTCTCTGAACCCAGCACCATGGATCCTGTTTCCCAACTGTACCTAGAACATGTCCTCTGCTTCTACTGTCCTTACAGGATTTGCTGCTGCCAGAATGAGCAGCCCAACATGACAGCCTCACCCAGACATCTGGACATCGCTGCTTGGAATCACTCCTGCCCCTTACCTAGCAGAGCCTGCTCCTCTGGGCCTGCATGACCTCAGCAGAGGGTGTGAGACCATCTGCCCCTCCACCCCACTGCACTTAACCCTCTTGGGCATCAAAATCCCAGGCTAAGAACATGCTTGGAAAAAGGAACAAGTCAGTCAGGCCTGAGTTTAAATAGAACAATGATAAAAAGAGTCTTTAAAAAGAAGAACAAAAGAGCAGCAATACGTCACAGGGTGTGGCTTGCCGTCAAGTAGCCTGGCAGCCCTGAGTTCCAGGGGCACTGGGACAGTGCTGCTTCTTGGGGACCCTCTCCATCCCCGATGCCAAGAACCTCAGCCAGCCGCTGGACTGCCTTACAGTCTGGAGCCTTCTTTAGCAAGTGGTTCTCTAGCAAGCTGAACTTGATTTCCTAATTCACAGCCAACAAAAGACTTCCTACAGATGAATTTATGGGGAGACAGGAGGTGAGGAGACCACAGACCAGACATGGGGGAAGAAACAGGAAAGACATCGAGTGGCATGGGTGCTGATGCATGAGCTGTCCCAGGGCCTCCTCCTGCGTCCCTAGTGTTGGGAGCAGAATCCTCTTTCCCTTCATGCCCATGTTCAAACTTGGGCACACAGCCTCTCACCGACCAGGTGCATCAGCTCACCCCACACATAGCCAAAGCATGATTTTAAAATGGAGTACAAAGTGTATGTTAATTTTACAGCAAAAACAGAAGCCCCCAAATAAAGTTTAGGTTTGTATATGGCTATTCCTCCCCAGTGCAAATGCCAGGAAAATACTCAAAAATAAATCACCCCCCACCCCGACACACACATACACATACTCAGCAATAATACACACACTCAGTATTTTCTGCCTTTGAGATTTCTGGGGAAAGAGTTTGATAAGCATTACTCTAGTCAGGCTAGAGAGTAAATAAATATTTTAAAATTAAGTGTGTAATAGTGTGATTTCTATCTGCAGGGGACAGTGTTTAAAAATTGTTTGTGTAAAGGTGACGTTTCTTTGGAGGGTCACAGACTGGGTGGTTACTGCATTTCCTCGTGGTGCTCTGTGTTGGTGCCCCTTGTGGGAGCTGCATGTGCCCGTGTACCATGTGAAGCAGATGTCACTCTGCACCCAGTTGCTCTCCAGGCCCAAGCTCAGTGTCCCACGGACACACCAAGAACTGTGACTCTTAACGTCCAGCATAATTCTGGGCACAAGGCGATATCTCTGTGTTAAGAGGAATATTCAAGAACTATTCATTAAAAGGAGAAACAGCCACTTCAGGTGGGATGGAGGCCAGGACATAGGACAGGAAATGGAAAGCAGAACTCCAGGGAGACCAGGAGACAGAGAGGGCGTGCTCACTTTCCTCCAGCCACTGAGTCCGGGCTCCCTTCCTCACCTGCCAACACGGCCTCCCGTGTTGACGCACCCAGGTGAGCGCCACAGGGGGCCGTGGAGGTTGTGCAGACGCAGCCCGTCCTGGCCTGCTGCAGTGGGAAGAGCCCACCACAGCCAGAGGGAAGAGAGCCAGGTGGTCCAGCATCGTGGAAGGCTGCTGTCCACACCGGTGTAGACATTTCCAGGTTCAGGATGGTGCAGGTCCACCAGATGAGTCTGGCTCCGGGTGGCCTACAGGAGTGAAAGGCGAGGGTGGGGAAGGCCAGCTGAGCTGGGCAGCTGCTCTCCTGGCCAAGCCGGGCGGTGGGTCAGAGTGCAGAGGGCAGAGAAGATCACGGAGCTGCCACTGAAGTTCAGCCCATGTGTCGCGAGCTGTGGACTGGGGCCTCGTTCAGTACAATGACATCCATCGATGCCAGAGACAGAGCAGGCGGGCATGGGGACAAAAGCCACATACATCTGCTAGTGTCCACAGAGCACCACATGGTATCCAGGGACATCAAGGCAGATGGCGGAGGACAGGTCTTTCTTCCATAGGTCCATCCCTTCTAAACCGTATGCTGATTCTCTCAAGTAGCCAGGCCACACGAGGGAAAGTGACATTGTGTTTATATAAAGAGAACTTCGATTTTTAAAACCAACCAGAACTTTCCAGGGAGGTGACATGTGACATCCCCTTTGGCACACCATGACATTTCACCACGCTAGTGACTACACCAAATGGCTCCATAACACAGAGCCGAGCTACCTTGATAAGGAGAAGAACTTGATTCTGAACCACGATATCTTGGAACCGGTATTTCCCTTCAGCAGCTTTGGCAAATGTGCAGAGTGTCCGGCCCCAGGGAGGAAACGAAACCCCTGTCGAGCTCTCTGCTGTCATGACTTCTCCCACGGCTTTTAGACTTGTGACCTGCATGTGCTCCAGATAGCCACACGACTGTCCTCTAAACCCAAGTGGAGATGTCCATGGGTGGGGCGAGGGATTTTCCAAAGCTGGAGAATGAGGAAGACGGGAGGGATTGGAATGGAATTTTAGAACAGAGGCTGGAAGTGTGTCTACCAGGCAGCTCTGCCGAGTCCAGGAGTGATACCATGTCCCATGCGGAGCCCACCACAGCTCCAGCCCCAGGCTGGGACCTCCCTTCCCTCTCATCCCTGTTCATGTTGGATGGCTTTGCTGTTTCTGTTAGATGAAATCGTCCTGCCTGGTGGCTGAAAGTCAGGCATCGCCTCCAAGCCCTCCAGAGCCCCTGACTCCTCGTTCCTGCTCCAAGCACCCACGCCTCACTGCCAGCTTCCTCTGGAAAGGCGTTCCTCCGCTGGGGAAAACTTCACTCCACGGTCTCAGGGCAGAGCATCCTCCCTCAGTGCATGGAAGGCTGTCAGAATCCATTTGAGGATTCCAGCCAGGATCACCAAAAACAGAAGCACGACAGGCTTCCGTCAGATAGATTCTGCTGCACTCCATCTTGACCTGGTCATGGACAGCTTTGGGGCAGGGAATGGAGGAAGCTCTGGGTCCATGATGTCACACTTGGGTCCAAAGCATCATGGTCCAGCATTGTCCCAGGTATACAGTGGGTGTTACCTTAAGGAAGAGGGTCCTGGTGTTTCACCCCACCATCCTACTCCCGGAATAATAAAGACGTGCTCTAGGTAAGAGGGTCTCAAAATGTCAATATAAGTGGCTATAAGCTTTAATAGACCTTGGAATCCAATTAGCTACAATCTCATGGTGGCTAAATAATTTATGGTAATTGCCAATTCATGAGACTATAATTCACCACAGCCAACCCTATGGATTTCCTGATACCATTTTAAAACTTGCATTCTCAAGGTGACGACAGGCATTTTTCATGTTCATTGCTACCCAAATTGTGTAATTGTAAGAATTTAGAGAGCATCCATTACCTGACCTGATCTGCAGGTTACCCAGAGCCAGGGGCCTTCCCCTGAGGCCCCCTGCCTCTAGACCTGCCTTGGAGGCAATCTACAAGTGGTGTGTGCCCGGATGCTCCTGTTGGCCCCACTCCACACGCAACACACATGCACTAGACACGCATAGGTACCCCCACAGGCTGCAGTCTTTACCCAGAATCCCCAGGGGCAAGGGGTGGGACTTAAGGCAATTCCTAGAACCACCACCAGGTGGAGAATAGAGCTTGACCCACACACTGCAACCCCTCACCTGCTGCCTTGTGGTCACAACTCCCCCACCTCAACTGGCCACCACGCGGTACAGAGCAAGCCCCCCTTACAATTCTCAGTGGAGCTTTCTCACCCAATGGTAGGTCCAGAAACACGATGGCGCAGCCTCCCCGGTTTCTAAAATGCATTATTTGGAGATAGTTATAGACACACAGAAAGTTCCAAGAAACCCAGAGGGTGGTCCTCACACACTGCGTAAGCACAGTTGCACACAGTCAGAAAGCTCTTATTGTGAGCTCCCAGCCCTTGTGCTTCCCTGGGTCTAGGGGTGAAGGAACGTCTTCTACCATGCTGGCTCCACTGCGTGTCCTTTGATATGCTAATGAGGTGTCCTGTGGCTGGGCCCCAAGGGCTTCAGGAAGGGGGCTGGTCGTTAGTTATGAGAGGTGATGGTGCCAGCCGGTTAGTGGTTTATCACGAAATCTCCTATGTATCGGAATCTCCACAAAACTCTGAACAATGGGGTTGGTGATCTGTGCAGGGAGGGCTGTGCATCTGAGGAGGACTTGGCAGGGTCACTCCACACGCCTTGCCCTGTGGAGCGCCTGCCGTGGCTGGTCCTGCCTTGTGGTCTTCATGATAAAGCAAGAGTAACAAGCGCAGGGTTTCCCTGAGTTTGTGGGTGATTTGTCCCACACCAGGAGGGGTCCTGGGGACCCTGATTCGCAGCCAGTCAGGAAGGGGTGTGAGTGGCATCTGGGACTCAGGGAAGCAGGAGCAGGCTCCTGGGACTGAGCCCTCCAGCCTGCGGGACTTGCAGGTAGCTCCAGAAAGATCTGTCAGAACGGACTCAGGGCAGAGTGGACTCAGGCACGCAGCTGGCGTTTGCAGGGGGCTGGGAGCTGCCTGAGGTAGACAAAGCCCACCCTGGTGTCAGAAGAGGACTGGGCTTGGGTCTCCTAACGGCACACTGTGGAGACCGTGGGACTGACATTGACACAACTCATGGAACCTGTTTGACTTGTGTTGATTATATGTTCACTCGTGTGCATGCACGTGCGAGTGTGTGTGTATGTCTCAAAATCCAGTACCAAAAAAGAAGAAAAAGATGTGCATTAACAGGTCTGACCGTTTGTGTGTGAGGACCGTTCTCCTTGGCCTGCCTTGCTGTGGCGCCCTCTGCTGCTGAGGAGCCTGCCCTGCGGGAGGCATGGCGATCCAGCCACTCCCTCACTGAAGAGCATTCAGGGCCATTCCAAGTCAGCTATTATAATAACGCTGCTATGACTTCATGTACAGATTTCTATATGAATATAACTTTTTTTTCTGAGATTGTTGAAGAGTGCAATTTCTAGGTTGTGTGATTACTGCATTTTTTAATTTTAGAAAACCCAGTGGCTAGTAAACCACTAGTAAACCCAGTGGCTCAGGAGGCTGAGGCAGGAGGATCTCAAGTTCAAAGCCAGCCTCAGCAAAAGTGAGGCTAAGTGAACAATTCAGTGAGACCCTGTCTCTAAATAAAATACAAAATAGGGCTGGGGATGTGGTTCAGTGGGTGAGTGCCCCTGAATTCAATGACCAGTCCCCCCCACCCAAAAAAAGAAATTATTGAACTATTTTCCAGAGTGATCGTACCATTTTACACTCCCACCAACAATGCAAGAGCGACTGCTTCTCCAATCCATCCCATGTTTTGTTTCTCATTTTTTATAATTTGACAGGCATTTAAGGTGCTCTGAATTGAGATCCCTTCCGTCTCTTTCTTTTCCTTGTTTGTTCCCTTATTTGTTCGTTGAAGAATCTTGGTGGACTGCTCTGTAGTGTTTCCTTGTCTGGATTTTACTGAGCACGAATTCATAATGAAAGTCAAGGAGCAGCTGGGCAGAGGCTTAACCAGGTTTTCAGTTGGTCCCCGTCAGCTGGCCTGCATTGAAAGACTACAGAGGACAGGTGCTGGGGAGGATGTGATGTTATCGATGGCGTTGCAGAGGGACACTTCTGCAGAGGTTTTCAACAGAGCTCGTCCACTGAATTCCCGAGAGCTCTTGAAATTTTCCTGTTCCCAGGCCTCATCCCAACCAAGGAAAGCAGAGCCTCTGCGAATGGGACCTGCTCACGAGCATGCTTCCTGCCTGCCGCTGCTGTGCAGCCAGCACGACCTCCAGGACAGAAGGCCACTCACATTCTCCAGGTTCTCCCAGAGTCGTCTGGGTTCACTCATCCCATACGCAGCTGGCGACGGTCCCAAGTAACAGGAACTGCCAGTCCTCCCGGGCCTAGGTGGCCAGAGCCAGCCTGGTCCTGAGGAAAGCCTGGTCTCACGGGGGCAATGAACACACGGCAAATTCTCACAGTGTCTGGTGGGGACTATGCTGTCCCAGAAACCGTGCCTGGTCACGGTGGTGTCTCTCTGGGTTGCCTGGGGTGAGCTGGCCATTACCATTGAGGTATTTTACAACTTCTCAAGTCTGGTACGATGGAAGACCCTCTGGAACGATGCAGGACCCTCTCCTGGAGACTCACAATCCTGTCCTGCCCAGGAGGCACATAGTCACCGCTGCCTATGGGAGCCAATGTCCCCCCCAAATGCCTTTCACTTTGATATTTGTAGTTATAAACGGTCTGCTCTTTTACTTTTTCCACTGACGGTGACACCTTGGCCAGTTTTCTCGTTGAAAACTCCCTTGTGCACCATTGTTGGGTCCATACAGCTGCTACGGCTTCACCCTGGATGGGGGCAGGACCCTAAACCAAAGCAGCTCCCTGGAGTGTTGACTCGTTCATCTGAGCAACTTAAGGAACGGCATCTGCAGGAAGGGCTTTCTTTCCTTCCTGGAGGCCGAACACGAAGCCCTCCTACACTGGAGAAGGGCACCCTTTCCCCAAAGTCAAAGGGACCCGGGAGGACCCTGAATGGAGGTCCTGCCAGGTCCCTGAGCTTCCCAAGCTCAGCCTACACCCAGGGCTTTGTGTCCCATCTGCCCAGACCTTCTGCCCCTCACCAACCTGTGCAGAGCCCCGGGGTCACGCCACCCCTTCAGGTCGCCACCTCCTGATGAAGGCCCCTTGCCCACGAAACTTCGGTAGGTGCATGCGTGCGCCTTTCTTCACCTGCCCTTTGCTACCGGGTTCCATCTAGACCTTAGGATGGAGGAAAGCACATTTTCCCCCCACCACCCTCTTTCAACATGACGTCTGGCAGCCCAGCTCCAAGCCCACAGGGCAGGGACCCCCTCCACTTGAGCAAAGAGGGCCAGGGCCCTCCAGCGATAGAGGTGGTGGTTCTGCACACGACCCACCCTGCAGCCCATGACCTGGGACAAGCAAGAGGGGCAAGCTGGGAGCCAGGGGATGTTCCAGCATCTGTGCGTGGAGAGCGGAGAGCCACCACCAGCCCCTGCCATTGGCAGGAGGGCAGGGTGACTTAGCCTTGAGAGGTGGGCCAGACCCCTGTGCCGAGCAGGTTAGGAGCCCGAGTCTGAAAACCCCAGCCAGGAATCTAAAGTGACGAATCTTGCAGAACCTGGGAAGCCGGCAGGAGCCTCAAAGGGAGAGCTCGGGGGTCGTGCAGGTGGGTATGTGGAGGGCAGGCAACTCCCATTATCTACTCCATTAGCAGAAGGGACAATGGCACCATCAACCAGAGGGAAGGAGAGGAGCGGAAACCTAAGTGGGCTGGGAGCGGAGGGGACAACAGGTCCAGCTGTGTGTGGGGGTCGCGCTGGGCTCAGGCCTGGTGCCCAGCCCCGCAGGCAGATCTGCACTCAGCTGGTCCCAGGAAAGTTCACAGGTTAGAATTTAAAAGGACGAAGATGGAGCTCTGAGGAACCTGAGCAGGTAAGGCTGGGCTGACGGAGGAAAGCACACAAAACAGGAGCCAGGCGAGGAGCCCCCACGAGAGCGGGGGCAGAGGACCAGCCACAGCCACCTGTGGGCCTCACCAGCAGGAGTCTGTGCAGCAACAGCACCTTTCGCTCCTCTGGCCCAGTGGTGTGTGGAGGGCAAGGCCAGACCTCCTGGGTTCAGGAGTCCCCTGCCACAGAGGGGCTTGGGTTTTCCCTCAGGTGCCATCCCTGCAAGACCACCATCCAGCACTCGGTCATGTTCATGGAACACACACCATAATCACCAACTCTGCAAGGCAGGGGCCATGGAAGACCCCAAGAGCCAGACCTCAGCCTGAGGAGCTTCAGCCAAGCACCTGGATGAAGTAAATAATTACAACAGGGACGGGCAGGACCCAGGCCCCAGGCCACCCTGCAGCAGCTGGAGGTGGGGGTCAGAAAGTGTTCCCAAGAGGAATCCTGTCTTCACTTGGTCCTAAGTGACTGTTAACGGTTGTGTAGTAGGTGTTGAGCATAAACTCACGTCATCTTCACATGACGAGACCCAGGCAGATCTGCCTAGGATCACAAGTGGGGTAAGTGATGGGATATGACCCGGGTCCTCTGCTTCCCAAGTCCTTGCTTAAAGCCACCATGCTACACTGCCTCTTAACAGACACTCAGGATGTGTGTCATGATAGAGGCATGTGGTGTTCCTAGTCCTGACATGCAGGGAGACCAGGAATCATCAATGAACACAGCACAGTGACGAGGTCTCAGTCCCAATTCCCCAGGGCAGTTGGCTCACAGAACTCCAGAAGCATCTGCCGTCTGACTCGCTGTGTTTTTATTTTAAATTCAGGTTATGGGTTGTTCTCCCAGCCTCACTCTTCTGCTGAACTCCAGTAGCTTCTGGCCACCATCCACCACTGTCGGCCACTGTCCACTGCGTGAACCTGCCTCCTCGCCCCTCCCTTGGTCTCCCTCTTTGTTCCTCCGGCTGGATGCCAGCTTCAGAAGTTTTCATGTTTCACTCGGAACTTCTCTTTCGGCTGGACTGTGGGGCCACACTGTCCTGCCTTTCAAAACTGCCATGCAAAGCAGCAGAATCTGGGCAGGGCCCACACCGGGCTTGCTTTCTCAGTGGCCGGGCTGCACACCCAGCTGGCGAAAGGTGCCTTCAGTGGCTGTGAGCAGACACATGCTGTCCCTCCTGTGGCTGGCTGCTTGAGGTCCACAACTCAGAGGCAGGGAAAGCCTGTCACGTTCTTTCTTAGGAAAGCCTAAGGGCCCAAGGACTAAAGCAACGTTCCAGAGTCTCAGCTGTGTCCTGTGTGAGTACAGCTTGCCCCACATCTAACGGCTACCAGCAGGGATGTTTCTGAGAGTGAAGGAAAGTTCTGTGAAACACGACGTGGGGGCCTAGGTAAACCAGATATGTGGTCACCCCAAGCTGCATAGCCTCCTCATTTGCTGTGAAAAGAGCAAGACAGTGTTCACATTGACCAGGATGATCTTAAGAGACAGGCTGAAATTTGAGGTCTGAATGGAGGACCCGCCAAGCCTCATTCCTATGTCCAGCTCCGCTCTATCCACAGAGGTGTGCCTACATTTTTAAACCCAGCGGGGATCAGTGCTGACTCCGCTCCCAAGACCACAGGATAATTTTCAGAAATAACTGCTTGATAATATTTTCTTGATTTGTTCTTTAACTTTCAAACAATAACTTAAAAGTAGCTCCACTCATTCTAAAGACATTCAAGTTTAGTAAAATATGTTTGAAATGAAATTTGCACTTATGATACCAAAATTGTACTCCTTGCAATCTGTACTCTATACCATTGTTTACATCTCAGTTGCAAACAAAACTCAAGGGCTATAGAGAGACAGAATCGGAGCTACTCATTGCTGTCTCTAGAACTCCCGCACCTCATTGCTGTGATGGGTCTGTTATTTGCACAGAAGTAGGGGGTGTGAGCAGCGCCCAAACCAGCCTTCCTCTGCTTCGGCCACTGCGCACACACACACACACACTCTCTCGTGTTCTAGTCCACTTCTTCACTGCTGTGACTTAAAAGACCAGACGAGAACAATTTTAGAACAGAAAAAGTTTATTTGGGGGCTCACGGTTTCAGAGGTCTCAGTCCATAGACATCAGGCTTCATTCCTCAGGGCCTGAGGTAAGGCAGAACATCATGGCGGAAGAGTGTGGCAGAAGCAAGTGGCTCAGGGAATTGCATCAAAAACAGAGAAAGACCCCACATGCCAGATACAAAATAAATACCCACAAGGCACATTCTCAATTCTCACCTCCTCCAGCCACACCCTACCTGCTTACAGTTACCACTCAGTTAATTCCAGTTAGGGAATTAATTCACTAATTGGGTAAAAGCTCTCATAACCCAATCATTTCACCTCTAAACCTTACATTGTCTCACACGTGAGCTTTGAGAGGACACTTAATGTCCAAAACCACAACATCTCAGAACAGGCAGGTGCACCCGAGGCTGTAGGAGGGCCCACTCTGAGGCTCCATTAGCTTCTGTGAGAATGCAATGCACCTTAAAGTCTAAGGAACAAAATCCAGCCGATCTGATTTACATATACAGCATCAAACTCAGCTGTATTACAGTCAACATTTAAGCTTTCATCAAGGAAAGTCTTGCTGGGAAAAATATCACTTATCTGCTTGGGTCCACTCTTGGCTGAGCTCTGTTTGACCTAGGCCATGTCTCACCTCCAGCCACCAAACATCTGCTTCCAGTCTATGGACTGGTTTTGTCTTAGCTTTCCCAGTCTATTTGGTATGGCTTGTGACCATCCTTACAGTTAATTCACGTAATTACATGACATTTAAAATGCATTCAGAAAAGACAGTAGAATGAATTGGACAAAACTTTCCTATGTTCATATACAAATACACAACCAGTGTATCTCCACATCATATACAATGACAAGAATGGAAAGTTATATTCCATGTATGTATGTTATGTCGAAATACACTCTATTGTTGTGTATATCTAAAAAGAACAAATAAATAAATACATAAATATAAAATGCATTTAGGACTGTCCACTGGGATACAAAGTCCTCCCCTCTCCAGTTCAGAGTACACCAGCTGCCACGTCTGTGGGAGGGTCCTCCCTTGCTTTTCCAGGGCTGAAGGGGCTCTTGGGCCTAGTTTCAGTCCTCCTGCACTTCCATGGCCCCTCTGTCTCTCCTTATAGGGAAACCTGTCATTGAATGCAAGGAACGCCTAATCCAGGATGGTCTCAAGAGACCTCCGAACCCTAATCATGTCTGCAAAGATTCTGCTTCCAAAGGAGGTCAAGGTCGTGGGTGCCTGGGGTCAAGACACAGGCACACCCTTCTAGCACCTTCAGTCCACTACAAACACGTCTCACACAGAGGGGAGCAAAGCGAAGTCCTCTTTGCAAACTGAGGACTGCTAGGAGTGAAAGGATCCGGGTCAGGGGCGAGTGCCCTGGAAGGAGACCGAAACTTCCTACAATGTGAGAAAGCGGGATCCACCCTGGCACCTCACCTTCTGGGGGATGCGGTGGGACAAGAGTGCTGAGGGCACATGCCAAGGCCGAGGTGCCCAGGAACGCTGTGGGCCCTGCAGCACCTGCCCTGGCGGGTGACAGTGGCCAGGTCCCACTCACGTTGGAGGATGGGGTAGAGCAACTTGGAAACCTCCAGGCACTCGGGACTGGCTGGGCTGGGCCTAGAGCAGCTCTGCTGAGGGCAGCTTCCCTTAAGGAAGGGCCTGGGCCTTCTCACCCAGCTGTCAGGAGCCCCCGAGGCACTGACAAAGGGTGTCTTCACGCTGCAAGGCCTCGTGCCTGATGGCCCATGAAGGCTCAATGAGCTCATGTCCTCTCCTGCGAAGTCACTCCACTCCCACGCCAGGAAACACACATCCATTATCTTGTCCAAACTGCTAAGGACAAATTTTAAAATAATGGTGCTCTGCACCACCGCCCTAATTTCCTACAAAAACTTTAACAGTCAGAAGATATGGCCACGGTTGTTTTTCAGCTTGTGGGACTGGCAGAGCTTCCTGCAAAACACATGCAATTCCCAGGTGCCCCACGGAGTCCAGATGGAGTTAGTTCTCAGCCTCCAGTGCCCACCATGGAGCCAGAGTCCTCTCGGCTACCACAGCTTCCCCCAGAAGACAGAGCTCTTCAAGACCAGCTTGCTAGCCTTGTTTTGCTATATTTCCCAAGTACAGAACTTCTCTCCTCGGCTTTTGATGAGTGATCAGAAATCTTTTTTACAGCTGTCACAAGTGAGAGGTCCTCACGCCCCCGACACCAGGAGGCAAGGGCTTTACATCATACCATTTTTTTTTTCAAAACAGTATGATAGACGTATGTTTTTCTCTTTGATCATTTTATGGTATCCTGTATTTCCCCATAGCTCTTCGTTTTGAAATGCGATAGCTTTTAACTTTCATATTTTATTAATAGGAAAAAAATTGATGGTAAAAATAAAACTATAAAGTTTTGTCTACAGTTTCTCTTGACTACACAGAGCTAGGATGCTGAAACCACCAGGGTTTTGAAGTAGAGTTCGGAAGCAAGGAAAGATACACAGAATATTAACTATGAAGTTTGCCCATTTAACTCTGCAGCTTGGAGAAAGTAAGAAGCAGCAACAGAACAGGACGTATAAATGGACACGTTATAATGCCTTCTGCTCCCATCAGTGGATCCCCGGCTGCTGGGCTAGAGGGAGGCTCTGTACAGCAGGTCACGTCCTCCTCCTCTTCTCCTAGGGGCAGGCTAATGTGATATTGGCTGTTGAATGATAACATCCTGGGGTCTTCAAGGACAGCAAGACACAGAAACCAAACTATTAGGGCTCAAGAACTGAGCAGTGGTAGATATTGGACTCAGCACATACAGAGGTCTTAAGAAATTTGGAAGTGATAAAACCACACAGGACTATAGAAAATATACAAAACCCCTCTGAATGTAACTGCTTAAACTAGCTACATGAGAAAACTTGCTTGGTAAATATTAGTTTTCCCCCTCCACCATCTTTGTAAGATTGAGGAAGAATCAAATAGAAGATGCTGTTAGTGTTCCTTGGTTGCTGGCAATGGAAACTGGCTGGCTGAGGGCTTCAAAAGCAGGTGGCAGCCCACAGAATCCAAAGCAAAGCTAAAGAGCTGGGTTTCCAGAAAGACCTGGGCCCAGGAAGGTCAGAGGGTGTGTGTGTGCTGAACCCAAAGGATGCCCTGCCTGTTAGGATCACAGGGAAGAGCAAAGGAGCCCTCCAGGCCTGTGCTCCTCTGTAGAACCCTGTTCCAGGGAGTGGGGCTGCCCCACCAGCCAGGCTCACACAGCAACCTCTGTGTGAAGCCAGAGGGGGTGTCTTGATGGGCTGGCAGGAACAGCAAGGTCATCAGCCCCAAATGGGGAGACCAATATGCAAAATAGGGGTGTTGTTACTTACCTGAGGAAAGGAAAAGGGTACTAGGCAGGAAAGGGTCCACTGGGCTTACACCAGCCTTTGGAAATGGCCAGCACCACACAAGTACCAGCAGCCACCAATCCACCTCTGTGAGTAGAGAATAAGGAAGAGGAGGAAATGGCCTTATGAGAAGGGAAGGTAGAGAAAGGCAGAAAACAAAGGCGCCGGCAGATCGGTGGGTGTGAGTGCGTCCACTGAAGCAGAGAGCAGAACCGGAAAGAAGCTGGACGTGAGGATGGAGAGGAAGCAGAGGAAGGAATGTCAAGCCCACTCACCCACCTCTGCATCAGGAAGCAGAGAATGGAGCCAACTGAGGAAAGAAGGAAAGGCTTGTGCCAGCAGAAGCTGAGGCCCCACCCAGTCAACTCACTAAGTATTTCTAATGAATAAGAGGTGTCCCCAGGGTGGGGAGGGGCTGCATGTGAAGTGGAGGAGCAGGAGCAGAAGGGGGAGGAGGAGCAGGAGGAGGCAGGGCAGGTCCAACTAGTCCCAGTCTTATTAGGTTTGGGGCTTGTCACCCCAGAAAGGCCAACCTTGTCTCTTAGGGTGGGGCTTGGGTCACACAGTCAGTTGGAAGACGGAGGTAACCACAGGATAACTAATCAACTGTGCCAGCCTAACAGAGTCCCAGTGCCACTCTGAACGTTGAGGCTTGGGTGTGCGCACGACCCCGTGTGTGCCGGCACACACTGATGCTGGGTGGCAACAGGCCCGACTCCACGGGGGGGGGGGGGGGGGGGGGGGCGTCCTGACTGCTCCCTGCTCCCCTCTTGGCTGCTTTTGATCTGCATCCTTTCCCTGTGATAAACCCCGACGGCAGCAGCTGTCGGTGAGTTCTTTGGTTCCTTTCCTGGTTTGGGAAACCTCTGACCTTGTGGTTGGTGTGAGGAGCTTAGGCGGTCTGGGAACTGTTCCTTCCTCTCTGCAGTTGGCCAAAGTCATTGTAGAGAAGTAGTGTGGAATGACTCACTGCTTGTGGATCTAGACACAAACATGAGGGATGGTCACCCAGGTCCAAAGAGGAAACCAAGGGAGGCCTGCCACCGGATGACGCTGCCCCAGACCCACAGCAGGACCCCTGGCCTGCCTCCCCACAGAGCACCTTCTGGTTGCTCGGAGACATGGGAGATGCAGAGACACTGAGACACGCTCCTCAGTGCTATTTGGGACTCCTGCTGCCAATCCTCCTCCTCCTGTCACTCACCTGCAGAGGTCCTGGAGTCCACAGCAGTCACAGGAAGGAGGAAGGGTGTCTCACCTGCACAGGTCCTACCGCTCGAATACCCGAGGCCCAGCTCTGTATACGCACACAGCCTGTCACCGTTAGGCAGATTCTCTGACCCTCCTCCTGCTGAAAGATGGGGGTCTGCGAATCCTGCCCCACTCTGGGAAGGTTCTGTGGCTATTTAACAGTCACTGGGCCCAGGCCTGACGAAACTGACAGCTTGCTCATCTTGCTCGTCACAGTGCCAGCTCTGGGAGCAGTCACTAAGTTCACATAGCTGCTTGGAGAGGTAGCTGGCAGCCTCGGCTGTGGCAACCACCAAGCCCTGGCACCAGCCTGGCAGGAGCCTCCCGAACATCCCACCCTCTGCAGACGTGGCTAGATAAAAACCAAAGGCAGCCACACCAAGGCCAAGGTGAGCCCTCCCTACACCTGAGCATGCGAGCCCCTCGGCTGAGGCCGCAAGGTACAGAGGAGCTCTTCCCACTGTGCCCAGCCCAATGTCCAGCTGTGAGATGTAACAAAGTGCCATGTTTCACGCAGTGAAGTCTTAGGAAGTTTGTTGTGCAGCATTTATAACCTAGCACTTCCTGGTAAATGGGCTCAGACTTTCGCACGTGGAGACGGAGGTCTACTCCAGTGGGTCTCTGACTGCCCACGGGGCCTGGTTCTCCTTGGACACAGAGCCATGACCCATGAGTCCCAGCAGCCACAGAGAACTGACCCACTTACACACCAGGCTTCCCTCCTCCACCTGGGGGCCAGTCCCTCCCCATAGAAAAACTGAGCCCTCTCACCCCCACAGAGAACCGCCCCTAACCTGCACCAGCGAGGCACCAAGTCCCTAGGGAGGGAGGTCCTCCTGTGCTCACAGGGAGGGCCGAGCTTGCAGGAAGGGCCTTCCTCAGAGCCACGCCCTCTGGTCACCAACAGGCACCTGCCCCTCAGATCCTGCAGCCCACCCACACATATCTGCCCTCAGCGGCAGCCTGCTGGTGACAGCAGCCTTATGCAGACTCTGCAGCTGGTGCAGACATTACTTCAGTGACAGATATGTCAACCCTTAGGAGGGGAGGGTGGGGATGTGCTGGACAGGGCTGTCATGGCATGATGACTGGG
The DNA here is from genome assembly GCF_902686455.1 of Sciurus vulgaris. Classification (NCBI taxonomy): domain Eukaryota; kingdom Metazoa; phylum Chordata; class Mammalia; order Rodentia; family Sciuridae; genus Sciurus; species Sciurus vulgaris. Next base: position 135,974,122 of record NC_136470.1, read on the forward strand.
GTCATGTGGTGACAGAGGACACTCTCAGCCAGAAAGCCAAGGCAGCACCACCATCCTTCCCCACGGCTGACCTTGAGCACGTTGCCCTCAGTACTGAGCTCAATTTCCTCAACTGCAACGTGGGCACCAAGACCACCCCACCACCACTGTCGCCTCCAGGGCCCAGCCCCCCACCCGAGTCCTCCAGGAAACATCCTGAACTGACATTGCCAGAGGAAAGAGAGCTGGGCAGGGCATCCAGTAAGGGGAGCGTCCTCACCAGTTCCCAGACGTCACATGGTGTCAGAGCAGCAGCCAGCAGAAAGGGCTCTCGTCAAGGACCCCCTTCCAAAACTACTGGCTCCACCAGCGTCACCAGTGAGGGCCAAACAGCAGGGCATGTGAGTCAGCAGGGGCCCAGGCACCTCCCAGAATGGGAGCCGTGGGGCTCGCCTGGGAGCTCCGCTGCAGTCCCCAGCTGAAGAGAGGCTGACCGGGAGGCCCTCTTCCTCCAAGGCCCACGCAGCCATCCTCGCCACTGCTCTGCCTCCACAGGCTCTGGAGGGAGCACGGTGACAGGCGTTAAAGTCGCTTAGCTGGCCACCACAGGCCTCACTTGCCACGAGGGTCCAGGTGCAGACTGCAGACAGTCAGAACCTAGAGGAACCACGAAGGAGCAGCACCATTCTGTCCTCTTCCCCTTGAGAGAGGACCAACTTGGTCCTGCCAACTGAAGAAATCCACAGGAAACAGACGCGAGAGGAAACCCCAGGGACGGAAACGAAGCCCTGCCGGGAAGTCAGCCTGTTTCTGGTGCCGTTGCTCTGAGAAGCCCTCCGGCCCCCGGTTTCCTGTTCAGAAACTGATGCTGACCCACGCGTGACTTTTGACTTCCTTCCAACTGTTCTGGAAAACTCCAAGGAGGTGCAAGGTGCAGAGATGGCAAGTTTCAGCCACTGGGGCCTCGGTGTTAAAGCCACGCACGCTCAAAGCTGGCACACCATTTCAGGAACGTGCACTAGTTAGAGGGCAGGGAGAGAGCACCCTCCCAGGACTCCCAGGGGAGCACATTCCAGGCTCCCACATGCCGTGCACTGGAGCAGACAGACCCTCATGCCTGTCAAGAGCTGCAGGATCCACGAGGGTGGGTCTGCTCACCCTGGCACCTAAGTGCCTGGTCAGGCCGTGGCTCATTCACTCGCCTCACCAATGGGGACGTGAACAGGAAAGACAAAATCAGAGTGATGATCACCATAGTGTTGGGCTTTCCTTCCTTCTTTCTTTCTTTCCCTCTTTATTCCAGCCCGATGTGTTTTAAATAGTGTCATATGTTTCCAACTCTTGGAACACTTGAACTTCTACTATATTTGTTCCAAAGCCAATGATTTAAAAATACAATAGAATCATATTTTAATGCTGCTGTTTCTAAATTCTACCCCATCCCCCAACTAACAGGTTTAAAACTGTTTCGAAATACCTTGGGTAGGGTTTTCCTAAGTCACACTACTACATAAAAGTCAAAGCTTCTCTTTTCAAAGGAGTTGCGGAGAATCCGTAGGTCTGGTTGCAGTGCTCTTTCCCTGGAATGGGGTGCACGTGATACGCTCAGCTCTGCACTGGTTGTTCAACACGTGGCCTTGCCTCCTCTGCTGTCCCGGCGCCTTCTCTTCTTGGAAAGTCACACTCCCCGCCCCCACCCCAGCTCTCACGTCACACAGAGCCAGGCCTCTATCGAGGCCTCTGTGACCCTACCAGGTCTCTCTCAGCTTCATGACTCTGTGAAGGGTCCTCTTCTACACTCGGCTTCTTTTCCATCCCCAGGTCCTGTAGTACCTTGAAGCCACCAGCTGCTCATCAGACCCAGGCTCTCTGCACCTCCTCCTTTGACGCGTCCCCAGCACGGTGGGCACTTCTATGCCACTCAGCTCAGCCATGGGTGGCACCTGCCACCTCCATCTCCCATGAATACCAAGGCTCCTCCAGACCCCATTAGCCAGGTGGTCTTGAAAGACACATGTCCTGCCTGGAGGTGCGACCAAGGCCAAATGTCCTGCGACCACTGCATCTCGGGATTCCCATTTCCTTACCCCGGACAGCAGACCAAGGCCTGCCTTTGAGGTTTTTATTATGGCAGTGCCTGACTCCGTGGCATCAAGCTCTGTGCTGGCTATAGTGACCGACAGACCTCAGTGAGCCTGAGCCTTCTGGCCAGGGAAGACCTCTGCCTGCCAGCACCCGCGTGCAGCGGCGGGCAGCAGAGGCCTGTCTGGTCAGTGGCCCGTGATCCTGGCCTCTTGAGAGTCAGCCTTCATTTCCCACATCTGCAGGGAGGCACCTTGGTGAGGCGGTGGGACAGAGCGCCATACACAGGCCTTTCCACCTGATTGAAACTGTTCCCCTGGTTACTGTGAACCACTGGAAAGCCTTGCTACTTCTGTCACACGTTCTTTTGTTTAATCTCATTTCGGAGGTGACTAGAGAGCACTTTCATTAGGACTTATAGGACCTTCTTTTAGAATTCATGGCCTTGGGCATTTATGATTGAACCACAGAGTCGGAGGAGCAGAGGAGAGAACTGTCTCCCCAGGCAACCAGTAGCCTGGAGGCCACAGAACTCACCAGCCAAGGGCAGGGCTCGACTCTGCTATGATAGTGAAACATCTGATTTGGTTTCCAACGTTTAAAAATCAAATGATATCACCTTAAATTTGATATCCTGGCCTTGGGGGAGAAGTTGGAAAAGCTGACCACGTGGGGTCAGCTGCTCCCTTATGCAGGGCTTCTGCCTCAGCCTCCCCACCTCCCTCCACCTGCTCCCAACCAGTGTTCCCTGCCTGTGGGCAACCCAGACTGTGTCTCTAGTCCTGGACCCTCCAGCCGCAAGGCATACCAGGACTTCCTTGCATAGCTCCTGTTCCTTCACAGGAGGACTCTGTGGGATCCATTCACACTTTTCTAAATGTCCTAATTTTCACGACATCGCTCTCACATTTGAGGACAGAGTAGGCACACATGGTACTGTGGCACCGCCAGACCTGCCATTCAGCCAGTCTTATCTGAATCAAAGATGGGAGGAGGGAGCGGACAACTGGAAGACAGGAGCACCATTCCAGAGGCAGAAGAGGCGTGTGAACAGGGCAGGGCTTGTGGCCCCGAGAAACAGCAGGTGCGGATTTTGGGGAGAATCGGCAGCAGGCTGCGCTGACTGGAGCCCTTCCCTGGAGGTCCCCCCACCCCCGATTCGCTCAGTCCCTGCTGCTTCTATTTTCCTCTCTGCCTCCTTGTCTAGTAGTGGCTCTCAGACACGTGGTTAAAAAAAAAAGGGATGTAAGATGAGCCCCAAATTTCACGTGGGAAGATGAACAAGGGATTTAATGAAGACAGAACGCAGGAAGAGAGGCAGTATTCGTTTTCCTTTTAGGGGAGTAGGATGGGGAAATTCAGCTCAGTCTGGCACGTTAGAGCCACACAGTAAGCAGAGAAGCCCAGTAAGACGTGGTAAGTCTAATGGTCAATGATGTGGACTCCAGTATCAAAATGCTGTGTGACCTTGCGTGAGTTACTTGGCCTTTCAGGGCCTTGGTTTCCTCTGGAAAATGAGGATTGATAATTGTGCCTACTTTAGAAGGTGGCGTGGGAGTGAGGCTGGGACCTGGATAAGAGATGTGAGCCATCACAGAGTGGGCGACGAAGGTGCTGCTTTGGAAGACCTTGCAGCAGGGAAGGGGCAGGCACAGAGCCCTGCACCAGGCAGCTGCTGATGGGTCAGGACAGCCATTCTCAAAGGCAGCTCTGCCTCCTCAGGGAACGTCCAGAAACACTGACTGGTCTCTCATCCCAGAGGTAACGAGCTGTTCAGCCTGTGACCTGAGGGCAGGGAGTTTTAGAAATTACCCAGTGATCCTACATTATAGCCAATTTTGAGAAGCCTCTTCCTAAAGAGGACACAAAAGACAGGTCCCTCATTTTTAAATGAGCCCCCTCCATCAAAAGGTTTACATGTAAATGCCAACTAAGTCCTTTCCTATAAAGCTGCCGTGTGTCCAAGTCATGCTGGAAGTTATCAAGAGTAGTAGCCACCGATGACTGGCAGTCAGAGTTCAAGGCCGCAGGGAGGGGCTGGGCTCCCAGCTCCCACGAGAGGGCAGAACCAGAGACCATCACCTGTGCTTACGCTCCCCGCCTGTAAACAGGGACCACACCGCTGTCCCCCAATAGACCTGTCACCATAAGGGAGCGTAGAGCTGGGTCCGCCCACTAGGTTGTTGGTTTGCCACAGTGGTGACCCTCCTTGCGCACTGCCTGGGCCACAAGCAACTGCTCCCACACATGATCACGCCCCCCCGGGCCATCCGGAGACTGGACCGGTGGGGACACACAAGCTGGCTCCAGGGTCATCCTCTGGAGTTGTCCCTTGGTGGCTGAAGCCATGCTCCATGTTTCCACTGCTCTGTCCCCTGCCACTACCCAGCCCTGCTGCATGACTCTCTCCCAGACTATTCCTGAGTGCGTTTTCTACACAAGAATCTCCACCACAGGATCATTCCAGGGAATCCGACCCAAGACCATGAGTGTAGACGGGACCTAACCAAGGGGTCTCGCAGGCCAGCCACAGTGAGAATTCTACCCATAGACAGGGGAGACTGAACCATCTCTGGCAAGTTTCGTCAGCACACGGTGGAAGGGAAGGCACCGGCAGATGTACAGGGCATTGGAGAAATTCTGGGAAAGAACCAGTAGTTAGTAAGAATGATGGAGTTGTTGGGGATGGACTCCTTGGAGGGAAGGAGGCTGGCCTCTGATCCATGAAATGTAAATTCGGAAGTTCTTCTTGGCAGGGGCAGGGAAGGAGAAAGGAAGTCAGAAAAAGCAGGCAATCAGACTGGGGCTCCAAAGAAGGTCGAACTCACTACCCCAGGAAGTCTGCCATGAAAGACTAGGGCCCAGTTTGGGAAGGAAATGAGACCTGAGATGAGGAATTGGTACATCTGGCTTGAAAATCTGGAAACCCCCAATTCTACTCAATCATTGGACTGACCGGAGAGGCCCTTTCTCCCCGTCAAAGGATTGATGATAATACTACAGAGAACCCGGATGAGAGAGGGAGCACGTCTTTCTCAGGGTGTTCGCCATGTTCTCTCTTGACCACCAGAACAATTACCAGGTCAAGCCATTCAACAACCAGCTGAGGAGGCCCAGGGCTCCCAGGAAGAGAGCACAAGAACTATCAACGTGCGCCATCAGGTCAGGAGAGCAGGGGGACCCGATCCTAGGGCTCAGGAGAGAATGCGGACCTGGGTCAAGGGACAGAAAGAGATTAGACAAGGCAGAGTTTGTAAATACAGGAAGTGTCCTCAGCAATACAGGGTTCAGAGGACCCCAAGGCAGTGATAACATTAGCATGACTTTTGGAAGCTGAGCGAATCGCAGGGCATCACGCCTCAATTTCCAAAGAGCTGAGAAAAGCAGGAGGCGAAAGTGGGTACTGCCTCAGTCAACTGCTACCTGCGTGAACTCAGGGAACTCAAGACACTCAGAGTGACAAAATGATAAGAATGTGCTGCCAGTAGGTGTACGAGCAGTCACCACGAAGCTTAATGGCGGCCTGCCTTGGCACCTAGGGCGTGTGATAGGAGACTCTGTGTAGGATGGCTCCTTACAGCAAGGACCCAATGAGATGCCACAGAGCAGACACCATGCAGTGACACAGAACCATCAGAAACAAGGAGGGACATTTATCACAGCAAAGGGCAAAGCCAGAGTGGGTCCTTGGGGCACTAGCATAGGAAGAGCTAGAGGTGGTTATGGAACACATTTCCAGGAGCAGGACACAAGGGTAGCCGACCAGGGAACTGCGTGCTCCACGTAATAAATGAAGGACGGACTACTAAGGGATCTAGGGTAATTCTTTATGAGAAATGAAAATGCCTCGCATCATTTTTATTTCTGAGCAAGTTCTTAGACCTGGAGCCCCTCACTGAAGGAGGAGCTGAGCCCCCAGGCTCCTGAAACCTCACACCCGCTGTGCAAGCAACGATCTCCAAGTTCTTCCCCCGGCCTCCCCAGGGCCCTGGACAACCTCAGAGGAGAGGGAGGGCTGGCAGGTGGGGGGCTCCTGATTCAATCTCGCTGATGAACAAGCTAGTGGTGCTGGGGCTCAGCCAGCCTGTTGGTGGCTGTGGCAGGTTCAGCAAGAGTCGTGCAGCGGAGTAGCTCAGAGCAGAGATGGCAGGCACACGGGGCCACAGCTGAGCCCTGGCACAGGGGTTCACTGAGCTTGGCTCCAGCAATGTTCGTCTGCCAGTGAGAAGAGACCAGTGGCCCTCACAGGGCACCTTCCCTTGAGCAACGGACGCTCACGGGCTGGCCGTGTATCACACTGACCCCTATCCAGTTGAGAGGGAGTGGTTCGCCCTGATGGGAACTGACATGAATTCTGGGCAGGTTTGCTTTCCCTGCATTCACCCTGTGAAAGCGTACAGAACGTTCGAGTCCCCCTAACATGGAAGCAAACATGTTGAACCAGGGAACCCACTTCAGAGCAAGACCCTGCAGCAGGGCCTGTGAGCAGGAAGCTGGGGCTCCAGCCCCATCCTGGCCCCTTCCCCCTCATCTAGTGCAGGCAGGGGTGGCACCTGTGCCCAGTGCCCAGGCACAGAGCAGCTTTGGGAAGCCACCATCCAGCCAGGAGTGGCGTCCCTCAGTGCAGTGCCTGCAGGCGGGACTGTGGGCCCCTTCTCACCATGACACGCTCTTCCGGGTCCGAGTGGAAGTTCAGAGGAGTTGTTCCCGACTTCCATCTGCTGGCTAAAAGCCAAGGTCTCAGGGATCCGGGGGACTGTGAAGTCACTTTCCTCTTTTCCCTTCCTCCTCCCCAGCTGCAGTCTCACTAGATCATGCACTGTGTGCCTAGTTACTGTCAGAAGCCTGTCAAGTCCCACAAGCCACGGCCTGTGCTTCCAGGTGGTCCAGTCCTGCCCATTCAGGACAGGCCTTCTCTTCCTGGCCCCATCCCTGCCTGCACTGGCTGTTTTAGTCAGCTTTTCCACTGCTGTGATGAAAAGACCTGACCAGAACAACTGTAGAGGAGGAAGAGTTCGTTTAAGGGCTCACGGTTTTGGAGGCCTCAGTCCATGTACAGCAGGTTCCATTCCCAAGGGGCTCGAGGTGAGACTGAACATCATGGCTGAAGAGTGTGGCGGAGGGAAGCAGCTCACACAGTGCTCAGAGAGCAGAGAGACTCCACATTCCAGATACGAAATATAGACCCCATAGCCACACCCCAGTGAACCACTCCCTCCAGCCACCCGCACCTGCCTCCAGTTACCACTCAATCCCATCAGGGATTAATTCACTGATGAGGTTAAGGCTGTGACCCAACCATTTCTCCTCCAAACCTTCTTGCATTATCTCACACGTGAGCTTTTGGGGGACACCTCACACCTAAAGCATAACACTGGCTTTTCACTCCCAGAGAAGAACGCATTCCCTTCTGGGCCAGGACCCCTCGCCCGCAGGGCTTCCCTGGCTGCCCGCAGAAGCAGGTGCTCAGGAAATGTGTGCTGGATCCAGCACTCGCACACGCAGTGCAGCGTGCTGAGCGGGTTTGTCTTCCTGGTGTCTTCCTTTCCTCAGGAAGGGAACAGGGACCCACCTGGATCAAGCGGGCCTCACAGGGGCTTTCTGCATTCAGTGCAGCTGATCGGGTACTAGTCCTGAATCCTGTTCCATCCCTGGTCATGCAGGGTGGAAAGTGGGCAATAGGGCAGAGACATTTGAGGAGCACTGGGGTGGAGGAGGCCCCGAGACTGCATCTGCCACGGCCACAGTCCTCTGATCCTGAAACCCTACAACTCAGGCTGCCTCCTGGATGAGGGCTGAGCATCCTCTGGTGCTTGTGTCCTCTTGGAGTGGGATTCAGAGGGAGGTAACCGAGCCTGAGGCTGGCATGAGGGTCTGAGCCTGGAGAGGGAGGGATCAGCGCTCAGGGGTGTGGGCAGGACAGGAAGGTGACACCTGCACCTCAGAAAGCCAGCCTGGCTGCTTCGCTCTACTCAGCACGGGTCTGAGCCTGAGATTGTCCCCTCCCACCCCACCCTTGGCCAGAGGATCAGATGCCTGTGTACAGAGGTCGAGCCAGGGACAGCCGACCTCAGCTAAGTCTGAGACTTCCTCGAGGGAAAAGAGCTCTGCCCTTGGGCCAAGTCTCAACACCCGTGTGCTTTGCAAGCGATGCTGTGGGAGGTAGGGGCTGCCCCAGGGCAGCGAAGTCACACGACCAGCTTCTAAAGCTGCACGTACAGTTTCTATCAGTTCCGGGAACTGCCTGTTGCTATCTCCCTCTGGTACCAGGCATGAAGTCTGTGCAGGGCAGTCTTAAGAGGGAACCAGTTTGCCAGAGCAGTTCTGGCCTTAGTGGCATGAGGCCAACAGTTGGAGCCGTTGGCGCTGGGAAGGCCTCAGGCCTGGCGCACTCATCACAGGGAACTGCTGGCCTTCCTGCCTCGGAGGCTGTGAAGAACCAAAACACACACGCTGTTCCTCAAGCACCCAACCCCAACCTCCCTCCACACCTGCCTGTCCTCTGACAAGATGCAGCAAGATCCCTGAAACCCTGCCGCCTTCCAAAACCATCACCCGTCCTGTCGAAGCTCTGACCCTGGACAGGGGACCTTCCGGAGGCCTGCCTCCCTGGCTGAATCCAGTCGTCTCCTTCCCTGCCCACACTGCAGCCTCCCAGCAGGCCCTGGCCTCTCGTGCTTCCGGCTGCACTCAGGTTGCAGCTTAAGGTCTAAATCCCCCGGAGGACAGCCCCCCACTAGATGAACTAAGACCTGAGGTCGGTTTTTAAATTCCGCTAGCCCACAAACAATGACTCAACCCCACTGTGAGCTGGACGCGTTGATTTGGCGGAGGTGACCTTGATTTAAGTCATGGGAGGTGGCCAAGGAGAGGAAGGAGCAGAGCAAGAGACGAGAGACACAGGACCAAAGGTGTCGCCTGCCGAGAGGGACCCGGACGGAAAGGACGTCATGGAGCAAGGGTGTGATCCAAATAGAGCGTGGGCCTCACTTAGGGCAGGGCCTCAGTGTCGGTCCATTGGTGGTGACAGAGTTGCCACATGATGTAAAAACAGGGAAAACTGGGCCCGTGACTCATGGGGACACCCTGCACTTCTTACCAAGTTTTCTACAGTTACAAACATGAAGTCGGTTTTCAAAATGGGAAGAGAGGTGGCGTGAAGTCTGACTCAGCCCCTTTCCTAGCAGCAGCGAAGGCCCTGAGGTGATCTCCTCTTGCTGAGCCTCAGGGGGCTCTGGCGGGTGTTGACGCTAACCCTGGCCAGAAGCGCTCAAAGCAGAGGCCTCGGCATCTCGCCCACGCTGGCCACGGCACTGGTCCACACCAGCATGGGGTCCTGCCCTGGACTGCATGTGGACACTAAGCTGCAGCTGCTGGCCTGCATTGTCACAGGAGAACAGGAGCAGGGGATGCAGGGCTCATCCAGGGAGGGAGTAAGACTGCCATCTGGGCGCTGTCCCCACAGTGATGGCCCTGGGGCCGGGTGGCTGCTGGTTCCTGCACTTGCAGCCAAGGAGGCTCTGACAGAGCTGAGGGACACAGGCAGTTCCCAGACTGGCCACAGAGGAGCAGGTCACCAGGGAGTGGAACGAGTCACGCTGGAGCACAGGCTGTGGCTGGGCTGAGCTCCTCGATGCAGGTGGCATAGCTCCTGTGAGCCTTCTCCTGAGTTGAGCACAGAGCAACAGAGGAGAGAGCAGGGTGGGGCACAGCAAGTGTTTAATAAGAGCTCAATAAGTGCATGATGAAAAAATTAGTGCTACCTTGGTCCATAGAATAAATTATCCAGATTTTTTTTAAATTCAGTTGTAACAGCATATTTAATTTAAGTCTAGTTACAAAAGGGAAACTCGGAAGCAAATCACCAGCTGGATGCCCGCCGTCAGCATTTTAAAGGGGAGCTCGAGGGAGTCCTCAGAATCCACCTGGGCGACAGAAGCTCCCACCCAGGTAGAGCTAGTCACTGTACCTGAGGGTTCCTTTAATTATGGTTTGGGATTCCAGACATCGGGATTGTTTTTCCAGAAATCCTCCCGCACGCCTGTTCAATTCCTCACTCAGATGGACTCGGTATGCATAGCATCTACCACACACCCTAGCACTTACATCACATCGCATGTACTGTGCACCCTAGCACTTCCATCACACAGCATGTACTGTGCATCTTAGCACTTCCACCACACAGCATGTACTGTGCACCCTAGCACTTCCATCACACAGCATGTACTGTGCATCTTAGCACTTCCACCACACAGCATGTACTGTGCATCCTAGCACTTTCATCACACAGCATGTACTGTGCACCCTAGCACTTCCATCACACCGCATGTACTGTGCATCCTAGCACTTCCATCACACAGCCTCTCCCACACGTCCCAGCAGCTGGCTCACACAACATCTACTAGGAGTCCCAGCACTTACATCACGGGCAGCCACCACGCATCCCAGCGCTTGCCTCCCAGGTGCCTACCGTGCTTCCCAGCTCTTGCGACATGCAGGTGCCAGGGATGGAGCATGCTCAGGCTGACCCAGACCCTCAGCTCTAACCCTAACCCAGGAGCTGAGCCCCACTGAGCCAGTCTTGACTGCAGATGACCAGGCAGACCATCTCCCTGTCCTGTCAAACCATGGGTAAGTGGCCATCATGGTTTTAAGCATGTGCACCAATTCTTTGACACTTTCCTTCAAAACACAGAATCTATTTCTCTCCCCTTGAGAGCAGACTGGACCTGGTGCTATCTCAAACAACAGATCACGGCAACAGATCATGGACAGTGGACAGCTTCTGAGAAGAGCTCTTGAATATCCGTGGGGTTGTCTCCCCGGGAGCACCTGCTCAGGGGACTCCAGCTCCCAGCTGAGGAAGCCAGGCAACTCCGTGCAGAGGCCTGCAGACCTGGGCAGGGCCCAGGGAGGTTAGCCTCCTGTGAGTGGTCAGGAGCACCACTTGACATGACCCCTCCAGCCTTGGCCAAGGCTTCAGGTCACAGCAGCCTCTACCAGCTCTTGACCACAGCCTCCCCAGGGACACTGAGCCCAAGTTGGCCTTGGAAGCTTCTGTCTCAGCCACAGGGCCCTGACTTTGAAACCAGCAGCTAAAGCAGGAGCTTCTAAATTCAACTTCCTGTTTTAAGGAAAAGCAGTGAGTCCTTTAAGGATGAGATTACAGAGAAGGACTTGAGAACTCTTAAACAAAGAAAAATTAAAGCATAGCATAACAAACACCCACCTATCCTTCACTTAGGTCCCCTGTTTATTAGGTATTAATTTGGTACCTGTTCATCTTCTCTCTCCCCCTCATTTCCTCACTCTCTCCAACCATTTATCTATTGATCTGTCCATCTAAGAGCAGTCTGTGGATGGTGTCCAATGTATGCGTGAGTGTGCGCACGTGCGCGCACACACACACACACACACACTTGCTCTTTCTGCTGGATCACTGTTAAATGCGGACACTATGCACTGTACCTTAAGGACTTCTAAGATCAGAAGGTTCTGTGGAGGGTAGCTTTAAAACCCACTGCCATATTGTATGCATGTGTGAATATCATCACGTGTGTGTGTGTGTGTGTGTGTGTGTGCGTGTGTGTGTGTGTGTGTGTGTGTGTGTAAGTCAGGGAAAGGGATGCTCTGAGCTTTGACCCACAAGTAAATGACTTCAAACCAACTTCCAGAGGCAGAATCTGCGTGTGCTGTTTTCTGTCAATAATGTGGAATTGATGTTTCTACATAAGCATCTCTACAGGCTGCACATGAACTGCCCTGTCTAGTTCAATAACCCCCTTTCCTTCCAAGCCCACCCTGATACCGCAGCTCCTGGCCCAGCCCCTTCCTCCAGGGGGGTCTCTGCTGCATCTCCCGCCCCACACCAATGCACAAGGCCTCCTCCAAGCCCCCGTCACACCTACCATGAACGGCCATTCCTTCTCGTGCTTCGTCTGTTCTCGGACTTCCTGTGTGTTGTACTCTATTTGAGAAAAGGGACTGTGCCTTGGTCATAATGTCCCAGACAAAGCAGATCTGGATCTGAGTCAGCTCTTTCACTTTTTAGCAGAATATGCTATTTAACCTGTAAGCCTCAGTTTCTCAATTAAAACTTCCTCATTTTGGGGAGTAAAGGAAGCAATGTTTTCAAGGTTTACCTTTCTAAGTATTTCTTAAATGGCAATTTTACTCATAGCTATTATGGTAGTGTCTTTACACAGAAGTGCAATAAGTACTTACTTTGTCAATAACAGATGGCACCCAGGTCCACATTTGCCAGGAGTCTGTTGTTGGTGTGTGGTCACTGTTTCAGTACTAGAGGGCCATGCATGCCCAGGTTTATCACAAATGTACTGTTTGTGTATTGTTCAGAATGAGCCAGGAGAGTGCCCAGAAAATGTAGTCTATCCCAACAAGCCTCTCCCTGGCCAGGGTAGGCCCAGATGCCTCCGAAGAGTTACCATCCTATGGTCAGGCACTGCAGGCAGAATCACCGTGGATGGACCACCCCAGGCTCCTGTGTCATGCCTACTGCCACCAATGCTACCACATTGTCACAGGCTGCACTCACAGACCACCAAGACTAGCACAGCACTGGGGTGGCACCAAGGCTATGCACTGCTATGAGGTGGATTCGTTGCCCAAGACCCTTGCAGCCAGCTGTTGGTGATGTGGGCTGCAGTGGAAGAGCCATGGACTGGGGCTGTTCCAGAGGCTCTGCCACAGGCAAGTCTAGGGATGGGGCCATTAGGATATGTCTAGTGTCCAGTTTCACCAGCACAGTACAAAGCTCCAGGGCGGTTCCTGTGCTCACTACCCTGTTCTGCCCCAGTGAATGGGGTCTTATGTCATGCCGCGCTTCCCGAGGTTGGGCACCATGCTACGCCGGACCGTCACTGAGTCTATGACTGCAAGGACCTGCACTCTCAGGGGTGCACAGAGGCCCACGCTGCAGCAGGGGGTGAGGCAGGGCAAAATGGAGTAACCACTCTTATTCATGTCACCCCTCCCGTGCGTTCTCTCTGAGATGAGAGGGAAGAGGAATAGAGAAATCTCCAATCCTGCCTCTACCTAGGGTCCTTCTGAACAATTCTCTCGTGTGTTGTGAGGCCCCAAGTGTGCTCAGAACGGCGTGTGCTTCTCACAGCGAGTGAGTGAAGTATGGAGGTGTTCATTGCGTCCCTGCCTGAGCCTCACAGGGAGAAGATCACTCTCGAGGTCAGCAGCTGTGTCTTAGTCACCACCCGCCCTGGACCAACCCAGTGACTGACATGTGGGAGGTGCCCAGCTGCATTATGGAGAAAACTAAATCAGCTGCTGATTTGAGTGATGGAGTTCCAGGTACACCTCCATGAGTTGTGTCGGCTGGTGTGGCATTTGTCATCGTACTTCCTCACCCACTTTGTGTGACCTTTAACAGTTACCAGCAAGTCTTTTGCTTTTCCAAAGTTGACTAACACCAGAGTCACCCTCTTAGTGTACAGACCTAGGAGTCTTGGCAGAGGCCCACGACCAGGTAAGCACCAGTGCAGCTGAGATCGTTCCCCTGCGTCCCCGTGGTCGGGCCCCTCCCCAGTCCCTGGCAGTTGCTGATCCGTGTCATTGGCAGTGTCCATTCATCTCCACAATACCCAGGAGTGGGATCGCTTTCTTCATCAGAAACTGGCAAGCTTCTCCAGAGCGGCTGCACCCTTTCTTCCCACTCCCATCCTCGCCAGCCATGTGAACAGGCATGGAGAGCCCCGGTGACCCTTTGCATCTGGACCGCTGACCAGGGAGGGAGAGGGCACACCCACACCCTTCAACTGCGATGGAATTTGGTGATGGCGACCCTGTGAAGACAACTTTGTGGGAGCTGTTGGCAGGGCCATTAGGCAAAGCGATGCTGAGCCTACTGCTCTGGTCTGGGGAGGGGACCCCTGTGCACTCTCCACCAGAGCCGCCTCTCTGCTATCTGGAGGGTGCTCCAGCAGCATCTCCTGAGACCAGCCTGCAGGTGGCAGGTGACAGAGCTTCAGTGAACTGCCCCCTAGAGTTCCCAGGGAGCCTGGGAAGCTGCTGGTGCTCCTGACACGTCCTGGCCACAGTTGGGCCGCGTGCACCTCAGCAAGACTTTGTATGACATCGCCATGTGCCACCAAGCTTGCTCAGGGGGTGGCGTTTGCCTCCTTTGAGAGCCACTGGGTTGCCTCTAGCCACATGCGGCTACTAAGCCCGGAATGTCAGAGAATTTTAAACTGAAGCAGCATAAGAAAGAATGTGAAATATCTCAATGACTTTTATGTTAAGCGCATGTTGAAATGATAGTTTTTCTTGTGTATTGGGTTAGATTTAACATTTTAAAACATAAAATAGCTAAAAGCAATTTCAGCTGTTTCCTTTTCATTTTTAAATGCAGCTACTAGGAAATTTAAGACTACATATGTGATTACATATGCAGCTTGCATTACATTTGTTAGAAAACTCTATTATTGGAGAGTTAAATTGGAGTTACACTTCTAAGATCCATGGGCATTTCAAAATATAATGTTCCTCTTAAATAAATATATCTTTACTAAGTGTATTATGATAAGTGAGATAGTTAATATGTAAATATTGGCTTTTTAAAAACCCACTCAGTTTATCAGTTTCTGAAATGGATCAATTGTTAAAGGAAAAGATGTTTTAAAAAATTAAATTTAAAATCAGAACTAAAAATACAAATAATAAGAATTAAACAGAAAAATAAAAATTAAGAACAACTTCAGCTCTTTATAAGACCCTGTGAAGAAATGAAAAGACAAAACAGAGACTGGGACAAAACTATGTAACTTACTGAAGACTTTCATTCAGAAGACATAAAGAGCTCCTACAACTGAATATCGAGAAATATGCAATGTGACTTAAGAATGGGCAAAAGATTTGAACAGAAACTTCACCGAAGAACCTACTTGTGTGAAAAACAAGATGTTCAACATCATCATTCACTAGGGAAATGCACGCACCAGCTGAAATTGCCAAACACAAGATGGCTGACGATTCAGGAGTCAGCAGAGGTGTGGAGTGGTGGTCACTCCCATGGGGCAGTAGCCAAGCCCTGCGGCAGGGAACTGGCAGTCTCTTGCACACTGAGCATTTGCTTGTGCACGGCTCTGTGGTTCTAGCCCTAGATGCTTACCTGTCCAAACCAAGACTTACAGGTGGGTAGAGCTGTATCCAACTGTACCTCCCTTGAGGTGGCTAGATAAACACACGCAGAATATCTACGTGGGCTTCTACTCAGCCATGAACAGCAGCAGCCACTGACACGCAAGCCCCAGCCAGTCAAGAGCAGCACGCTGAGCAGAGTTCTAAGAGAGAGGCTCCCATGGCTTGGGCAGAAGAGAACTTGTTGCAGCCCAAAAGTGGGATAGAGGGGAGCAGTGGGGCACAAGGGGGCTCTCTGGATGACACAGTGTCCTCTCACCTAGCTGTGGCAGTGGCTACCTGGCAGCGCACATCTGTTAAACCTTGTGGAATCACACATTGAAATTTAAAGAGCTTCATCATAAGCAAATTGTAGCTCAATAAAGCTGATTTTTAAAAAGCAGAATCAGCACCACAAATATCAGTGAGTGCTATGCTGTTGCCAGGAGTGTAAACTGGAATCAACTCTTGGGTCGCAAGTTGGCAGGATCTTGTGGAACTGAAGTGTCCCCGCCCTTCTTACAAGCATAGCTCTGATCAATACGTGGACAATGAAAAAAACCTCTGTGTATCGTGAGGATGACCAGAAGATAAGAGATGATACCGTGGGTCCGTTTCAGGGTCATAAACGTGCACAAATACAGATGATTATGGATAAGAACGTAAGCTGCAACTTGAGGATGGATATAGCTCGGCCCTTTTAAGGAAGGAGAATAAAGTTAAGGATGAGTGAAAGGTGTATTTTAGGCTTGTCTATAACAATTTCTCTAAAAATGATTTGTGATGCATACACATTATTTCAAACAGGTTGTTACTACGTGTTTGTATTTGTCTTTATGTTAATGAGTATATTGGACATGTTTCTCTTTTAAATAAAGAATAATTTTAAAGCTATTTTTAACCACAAAATATAATATAGGTAAATTTATAACCAAAAGGAGATTTTACATTCAAGGGCAAAGCAATATTTGAGCAATCAGAAAATTATTTTTTGATCTTTAAAGAAACCAAGAAGATAGTACTCATAAACCAAGGATAAAATCTTATGAACGAAAACAAGAAAATATAAAATTGAAATTGGTAGATATTTTTAATAAAAAGTAGCGCAAGTTTTAAAAACGAAAAAGATCACTGACATTCCAAAACAAATTCCCAGTAGATGAGTTGATTGAAAATAAATGCAATGGAAGAAACGACGAATTAAAAACTAAGATGAATAAAATTCCAAACTACACAGAGGATGTTATGGTTTGGATCATAAATGTCTCCCAGGGGCCAGTGCTAAGTCCTTGGTCCCAGCTGATGGTGCTGCTGGGAGGTGATAGAGATATTAGGGGATGGCGCCTTGCTGGAGAAAGTAGGTGGGGGGCTTTGAAGAGCTTCTTCTGTCCTCTCTCTCCTTGCCTCCCCACTCCCTCCTTCCTGGCTGAGCAGCTCTGCTCCACCACGCCCGCCATGATGCTCTGCCCCACCACAGGCCCTCAGCAATAGAGTCAAGCACTATGGACTGAAATCTCTGAAACTGTGAGCAAAAACAAACCTTTTCTCTTTTACTTTGTTTTTCTCTGGCATTCAGTCACAGTGATGAAAAGCTGACTAACAAGCAGAAAAATACAAAAGGGCAAAAACTTTGGAAGAGAATGAAGATATATGTAGGAATTAGGGAGATGTTTCCAGTTATGTCCAATAGAACTTCCAAGATGAATAATGGCTCAGAATTTTCTAGAAGTAGAGAAAAATGCAAGTCCTCAGATGGAAAAAAACCTGACATAACAAGAAGAGATAGAATTTAATATGCTTTCATGCATTCTGTAGTAAAATTGTAGAATATCAAGAAAAATGAAAGAAGGAAAAGAAAGCTCACCCACAGGAGTGGTGAATGGGTGAGGATGAACTCATCAGCAACAGGAGACTAGAGGTGATGGAGACCTCTGGGAGGATGAAGGGAAGCAGCTAGAATGCTAGAATCCTAGTCAGTCAGGAGGGCGGAATAAGGATGTATCTGGATGCGGAAGAGGGAATTGTCACACGCAGATCTCTGAAAGAGCTACATCAAAACCAGCAATCCTCCTGGAAGGTAAGAGTGACAAGAGAAACGGCAAAGAGGTGGGTAATACTTGGTTACAAATCTAAGTGGTTTTGCTATTAAAGTAATAGTAGAAAAAAGTGTCCTCCAAAAATACAGAGGACACTTTGGTTAAAGACACAAAAGCCACTCTGAGTTCCTAGGGTAACTCATCTCTGAACAAAATATTGATGTCCATAGCTTAGAAAATACGCTGTACAATGGCTGGCACAGTTAGAAAGAAACTGGCATTCAGGATGCTTCATGGCCACAGCAGGAGCATGCACGCCTTTGTCCTGAGGTGTCCAAGGGCTGCACACATCATGGTAGGTAGTCCAGTTAACAGGGTCTGTGGAGCAAGCCCAGGCCTCCTAAGTCTCCCATTCTATTTTAATGACAGTGAGCAGGCTTCTGAAACAATATTCCCAGGTGTGGAATTTGGGCTGCTGTAAGTTGTCCTGCTCGGTGATGTGGAAAAGTGACTCTCAGCTCCCCTGTGCACCAGTTCCCCATGAACCCCTCAGACGTGGCCAGCACGCTGAGCAGGATGAACTCCGTTCACAGACACTCTCCTATATCACACCAAGGGGACGTCCATAGGCTCCACCTTCCTGGGGTTGCTTCCTGCAGGCAAAGGTAGAATTCTAGAAATTTTACCTCAAACTAAGGGAAAGTTACATTATCATGAAGAAAAATGGTAACGTGTAATTTGATGCCACATGTATACGTATGTATGTATTTACATTCACATCGATATATAGTGTAGTTATATAGCTGTGGTTACAGTCACACAAGTGATAAACAGAAAATTTGGGAAGAAAAAGTAAGACACTTCATTCATCACTGTGATATGATGTTTACTGTTTTGGTTCACCTCTTCCTTTCTATGTAGACTCACTCCTGGTATTAATCACGGCATTTGTGCATCTTATTCAGGTTTAGATCACATATCCATGGTGCCAACTTCCACAGCTACCATTCCAGTGGCTATTCCATTGGGGATGTGCCATGATTGATTAAACCAATCACCTCCTGGTGAACATTTTTAGCTACAGAATGTTGTGACCATTATAAAAATCACTTCCACGAGCATCTTGCTTATAGCCATTTTCCACATCTAGTTTATTTTCTTCAGATAGATTTTCCTAAATGGAATTACTAAATCAACAGGCATGAAGGTGTTTATGACTCTTAATATGTATATTGCTACAATATTTTCCCAAAATGTGGCAATTTGCAGTGACACTGTGGAGGTACTGTGATCCTGTCTGCCATCACACCCGTGAGGGTCTGAATCATAATGCAGGATCTCAGGAAGAGCCACTTCTAGACAGGAAGCCCTCCAGTCCGGGATGGGCCAGGGACCCCTGCTGAGCCCGCTGGAGGTGCTGATGCACAGCCACATCTGAGAGCCACTGCTGTCCACCAATGGCTCTCTACCTCAGCTGTCACCTGAGGAGCTTCTCAAACCTCAGAAGCCAGAGAAACCCACCTGGAGGCTCTGAAGCCTTAGTCAAGAGTGGGAGGAAGACCATGGGTTTTTAAAAGGTCCCTTAGAGGATTCCAGTGTGCAGTTGGCACCGGGAACGGCTGGTCTTGATCAGGGCCGACAGCCCCTGTACCTTGATCTGCAGTGTCAGCTGCACCAGGGAGACTGTTAGAGACAGGAATGCTCATACCCACCCCAGAAGCTCTGGGGGCATCCAGAAATCTGTGTGGAACAAGCTGACAGAAGCTAAGGCTTGAGAGCCACACATCTAATGGTTGTCTGCTGAGGACAGTGCTCCTACTGCACAATGTCTGTCCAGCTGTAATCTCTCTGCATCTATCTTTACCTTTCTTTCTACATGTAGTCCTCCCTCAGTATCCACAGGGGACAGGTTCCAGGACCCCAAAGATACAAAATCCACAGGTATTCAAGTCCCTCTTGTAAAATGGTGTAGAACTTGCAAATGACCTTCATACAACTTCCCGTAGGCTTTCAGTCATCTCCAAGTCACCTACAACACCAAATATGGTGAAACTGCTGTGCAAATAGGTGCTATACTTTTTAGGGAACAACAACAGGGAAAACTCCAAACATGCTCAGAACATGTGCAATTGGTTTTCAAATACTTTTGAGCTGCATTTGGTTGAATCCAAGGATTTAGAACCCAGAGATAGAGGCTGGTGTGTGTGTGTGTGTGTGTGTGTGTGTGTGTGTGTGAGAGAGAGAGAGAGAGAGAGAGAGAGAGAGAGAGAGAGAGAGAGAGAGAGCGAGAGAGAGAGAGAGAGAGATCCATGCATGTAAACAGAGACATGTGATTGCACAGCTCCAGACAGATTTGGAGCTATGGGCTGGTTTCTCAGAGGAGTGGCCAATGGTACCTCGTGGCTGGTTTCACTATATTTCTTTAGTTTCTGGTTCAACTAAACATTGTCCATATGTGTTTACTTACTGATTTCCAAAAACCATGACTTTGAATAAAAAGCATGGATGTTTTGATTTGTAGAATTTTCTTTTAAAGAGTGGGCCGATTACCAAATGACTAGCTTGTAAGAGAACAGGAGGCAAGCTTCCCAGAGGTAAGGAGAACAGAGTGATTCAAGCCCAGAGGCCCCGGGAGGATGTCGGCGGCGCTGCCCACAACCCACCAGCAGCGGAAAGCGGTGTGTTTAAAGGGACCTGGAGAGAGGACTCAGCAGCTGCGTGGCAGAAGCTCGGCTCATATCGATTACTAATGAGTTAACTCAAGAGCTCTGTCCGAAAACACCGTCATCTTCCACGTAGTCCGTGATGAATAAAATGCCCACCTATTGGCTGCTTCTAAATTTGCCGTTGTACCCCAGGACTGGGAGGCAGGAATATCTACGGAGGACAGCGCTCAAAGCGGGGAGGCCCCAGGGGAACTTTCTCCAGTCGGTTTTAATGCACGGATGTTCTCTGAGTGGCGATGGTACGACCTCTGAACCCTAGGTGCAAAAACATTAGGATTCAGCGGAAACCCCATTTCTACTTGAACTCTGAGCTACTCCCAGGCCCCAAGCTGGGCAGCTCCCAGTCAGCCACGCAGTGGTGAGAAGACAACCCACAATCCAGGCCACGCATGTGGCCACGGTGTTCTGTGTTGTTGTCCTGGACGCTTTCGGTGACACATTGGGACAGAACCCCATCATGAGCCAAGAAGCCTGAACTGAAAGTCAGAAGTCTGGGTCCCAACTCCAGCCCCACAGTGTGGGCGACCAGTCTTCCTTATGGGAAAACACAGATCAACTCTTCTGCCTCGCCCTGGTGACTGGGAAGCCAAGGCAGTAAAGAAGGTGAAGACCCGTGGGGCCAAGAGCTGGAGAAGGCCAAGCACCTCACACAAGCTGAATCCAGAGGACGCCTGTGTTCAAAAAGCAGGAGACCCCATGCTGGGGTTCCTGCTACCCAGAATGTCAGGAGATAACTGAGAAGGGGCAGCAGAAAAGCAAACATGGGTTAGAGGCCAACTCTGTAGAGTCCCAGTTTGACCATGACAGTCTTGAGTGCAGGAAGTCCTTGCAGAGTGTGGCACAGGGAACGCACATGATTGGACCCTCTGCCAGATGCAGGGCTCACTCCCAGGGACCCCTGGGAAACCAGGCCTGGAGGAGCGCACCCAGAGTACGAAATGTTCCTCAGCCTTCCTGCTAGAGGAGTTGTGGGCCTCTGTGGGTCTTGAGGTCAGCCATCAGTTGATTTGAGGGGTCAACTGCCCCTGTAACCCCAGGAACCCACCCCCCAGCTCTCCTGTAATGGCAGATCTGCTGTGTATTTAAATACCCCACTACACAATTTTGCACTTGGTGTTGTGAAGGCTGTGTTTCCAAATTCTTGAGCTAATTCTCTCACCTCAAATCTATTTTAGGGAATGAAGGAGTGAACGTTTCCTAACAGTCCAGTGCCCATAAAGAACCCACTTTTCTCAAGACTCCAAGACTTGTACCAACAAAAGTTTAATTCCAAGGACATCAAAAGCAGATGACCAGAATCCTTGCAGTGGTGGATCTCAGGCTGGCAAGTCCACAGTTGAGAGTGGGGCAGGGATGGCAGCAGGGCTGGCTGCATCCCACAGCCGCACCGTGAAGACCCTGCCGCTGCTGAAGCTCACAGCACAGCAGGTGATGGCAAAGGATGGCATGGTCTTGTATGCTGAGCTTGTTTAAAGCCAGAGAGAGAGTTGGCTAACTTTTCCGATGCTGCTGAGGCTTGGAAGGAAAGGTGCTTTGGATTTCTTTTAGCACTGACCCGGTTGCTTAGCAACCTTTCCTGCATCAAAAGGTTCTGTTACAGTTCCGCCTGGTAGAGAATAACATCAATAAAATCATGCCTTTGCAACTCAGAAAAGTAGGGAAGTGAGCCAATGACTCAAATGGACCCACGATGCACTTGACAGATTCCATACTTCCAGAGACACACATGCGTTTACTTTTAAACAGATATTCATATTTTACAAAAGTTACCTAACAAAATTTGACAATAACCCAGACTTCCCCAAATGAGGCTGTTTTGATAATAGCTTCTGTTGGACTGTGAGTGCAGGAAACAGCTGTTGCTGGAACAGAATATGCAGCTGCCTGCATGACATGGCCTGAGACCCAAGTCCTGCACCCACAGCTCCACTGACCTGCAGAGCTCGGAGTCCTCACCTCAGGCTGCCTGCTGAGTTGAGTGCACTCAGAGGACGCTGTGAGAGGGCAGTGCCATCTGCAGGGAGACACCCAGCACCCATATGTGCTGTCCTCATGCTGTATGTCGGGTCTGAAGGTACGATGTTCGGTGCTTCTTTGCCTCCCTGGGGAGCAGAGCTTAGGCGTACCTCCAGCGGAGCCTCAGTCATAATCAGGGAGTCCACAGGGTTTATGCAGCTAAGGCAGCTAGTCCTGTGCCTGCCGCCGTTGCACACTTCCTATCTACAAGTCCAGTCTGGATTCTTACTTTGATCCCTATTTTTCAGTCTCTGTTACCTGAATGTGGTCATGTGCCTAATTTTGGCCAAGAAGATGTAGATACAAGTATTGTGTTGCAATGAGACTTCTTTGAAAACACTGCTGGCCTCCACCCTTGGATCTCTCCTTTCCCTCTCCACCCATGTCCCAGATATAAAGCTGCAACTGCAGAGCTGTGGCAGCCACATTCACCCATGAGGTCAAGAGCCAAACGTAAGGAGAGTGGAACTAAGATCCAAGAGATGCCCAATCGTGATGTGCCTTCCAAAACAGCTCTGGCACACCCAAAGAAGTAAAGTCTCTCTGGTACTTAAGGCACGATTCTGAGTTTTCCTTCTCACGCAGCTGAACCTAACCCTCCTTATAGTAGGCTTACACAATGAGCAAAGCTCGACTGAGAGGTTAGTGAGCACATTTTTCCTTATACTCCTAAAAGCAGTAATATAAAGCAACATATTAGAACTTCAGCAGTGTTACGGCTTGGGTGTGAGCTGTACCCCAAAGCTCATTAGTGTAGGAAAGTGCAAGGGTCAAATGACTGGACTGGGAGAGCCATAGCCCCATCAGTCCTCCTGGTTCGAATGGACTGAGTGAATGGTAACTGCAGGCAGGTGGGGTGCAACTAGAGGAGGTGGGTCACTGGGGGCTGCCCTGGAAGGGTGGGTGTGTCTGCCCTACGCCCCTATCCCTATCTCTCTCTGCTTTCTGGCTGCTGTGAGCTGAGCCGCTGTCCTTTGCTGGGCCCTTCGCCCATGATATCTGCCTCATCCTGGGCCCAGAGCAATGGAGTTGGCTGCCTATGGACTGAGGTCTCTGAAACCATGAGCCTCAAAGAAACGTCCCCTTTCCTAAGTTGTTCTGCTTGGGTATTTTGGTCACCTCGACACAAAGCTGACTAAAACACATAGCAAAGAAAATGCAGCCACCCTGTTCCATGGACATCCGGCTGACACAGGTCCAGGGCTGTTAATGCCTGCCCGGGGACAGGCATTGAATAGCACCATTACCGTTGGGATTTGTGGTCCAAACTTGTCCCTTGGTGCCCTACAAGAGCCACAGTTGCCCTGGCTTCCTTGCTACAGTTAGAAGCAGCCTAGTCTCAGGATGGGTTCCTGTTCCCACTCGCCTGCCTTAATAGCACTGGACCCGTGGGAGTCAGATGTCCTTAAGGTAGGAGCGGCCGTGTTATAAAGCATACCCATGCTCACGTAGCGTCTGTGTCCACTCAGAGACACACCAAACGATTAACACCCGTGCTAATCTGGCTGCACCGACTGTCCTGCCTTATTTTCTGTATCCCTGATGCTCTGGCATTGCAGCCTTCATCCTGGAGAGACTAGACTGGCCTCCCAGGACTGGTGTATTCCTGAGATGGCAAACGAATCCCCGAAATAAGCTTTTGATGTACAAACCAGTGAACCCAGGGCCATAGCCCACCTGACTCCTTTATCAAGCTGTCACTCAGCAAACCAAACCGCCTCCCCTGAGGGACCCCCCCACCAGGCACCGAACATCTAGGGATCTCCAGAAGTGTCCAGACCACCCAGTTCCAGCTACTTGGCTCCTCACTCTGCCTCTCCTGTTCCTTCCCATGAAAACCCCTGAGTGGCCCTGACCAACCCTCCACGTCCTTGACTGCCTCCCAACCAGCCCGGCACCCTGGATGGTGCGCCACGCCCCGTCTGCAGAGATGTCCCTCGCCAGCACCATTTCCATGTCTGCAGGTCTCACTGTCCTATTACAGCAGCCCCACATGCTCACTCCAGAGCCCAGCCCTGGGCTCAGAGCTATATCGCTGTGACATAATGAGGAGCGTAAATGATGTCGGGAGCCTTTGTAGCATGGCATGGCCATGTTGGTGACCACAATTATCTGTGGGGTTGGGGTTTGTCCTCAACATGTGGCAGCCTGAGTCAATGCCTGAGCCAAAGCCTGAGCCAGCTTCCCTACAACCTTTCTCCCTGCCTCTCTCCCCAGTCCCCTCCCGCTCCCTGCCCAGACTATGCTCAGGGAAGGAGAATGGAGTTCAACATTAGACCAAGCAAAGCACACTTGGGAAGCTGAGTCAGCTGGTGGGCAGGCCGGGCAGCAGCACAGCGGGCCGACGCCCCGGCTGGAGCAGGGCGGCATGAGAAGAGAGCAGGTGCAGCGGAGGCCCGCGAGCCCAGACTTCCTCGTGCTGCGCCTGACAGAGGCCATCTCCGATTCTGCTCATCCCTGATGGGCTCAGGAACCTTCATCGTCCTCAAGACGGCAGCGTTGGTTTCCCACTTTGATTTTAGTACTAGAACACTTCCTCTTAAAGAAATGGTCTGCATAAATTGAAGAGCTAGGTACCGCAAAAGGGGGGTCCCCACGGCGCCACCTGCATCCCCTCCGCCTGTGCTGCCTCCCCACCAAATGACCTAAGCTCCCCCAGAGAAGCTCCAGGACCCAGAAGCTGTTAGGAGAGCCCTGGTGGAGTTCAAGCTGCTCAGCCTGGACCTGACAGCAGAAGCAGGTCGCTGGCTCCTGTCACAGCTTCCAGACCCTCTCCTCTCAAAGGACGCCCACCCCTCGCAGCAAACCCGGTCTGCCTGCTGCTCCTGAAACTCCTTCCTTCTGCTCTGCCATCGGCCCAGAAGCCTGAGCAGGCAGCTCTTGGCCTCCTAAACCCAGCAGGGCCACTCCGGCCCCTCCTGCAGCCTGTCTCCTCCGGGACTCTCGCTGCTTCTCAGCCCTATTATCTCTTTATACACCCAGTCTACCCAACAAAATTAGAAACTTCTCCAACACGAGACCCAGTTTTGCCAAGAATTCCCTCCTCTCCAAGATCTACCACACAGCAGGACTCACGAAATAGGTGATGAAAAGATGCAGGGCATTAGCGGACACTGGAGCCTATTCAAAGGCGAGGTGTCCTGCCTACGTGTAGGAGGCGTGAGCAGTCGCTTCCTGCTCTCTTCAGGGGTGTGCACTAGAACTGCAATTCCACTTTCCAAATAGGTTGGTTGATTTCAACACTAACCAGAAAAGCCAAATTCCACTATTGCAGAAATCTGGGGCAATCTGGTCTGTGACCACTGCATGAGTGTCCTCTGAGGCCATCTGGTGAGAGTGCTGTGCTGGCCTGGGTACATATTCTTTTTTTAAAAGTCTCAAGTTCAGAACTGTTTAATTTTCTGTAAAATCTTAGCTATTTTCTAGAATGTTGAGTGATTTTTACATTTTTTCAGCATGATGGCATTCAGCTTCTAGAATAATCTTTTTAAAGCCAATTAAAATTGCCGTATTAAAACCCTCCCCAGTGACTGGAAGTTCACCCTTGGTATTTGTTTTCTCATGTCGGAAGTTGAGGTGGAAATTTTCTCGTTTTAAAAATCCCTGACATAAGATGTTCCTGTCTGGCACTTCAGAAGCCTAGAGGGAGGTGGCGGTGACATTTAGAAGTTGTGTGGTACCTTCTGTGGCCTCCCTAGGGTTGCAGGAGTTACAGCAGGATCCATGGCCCAGTGATTTCCACTCATTCCTCACCAGGACTCAGTTACCCACTGGGGACCCTGCAAGAGGACCAGTGGAGGTGGGCAGGGCGGAGGTGGGGAACTCAGGAACAGAGAGGAAGGAGAGGAGAGAGGGCAGGGGACAAACCGAGTGGGAACATGAGTAGTAAGTCCCCAGGTAGGTGTGGCAGACAGTAGTACAGACCTTGGCCACTGGCCACAGCGTGACACCAGTCAGTTGGGGCTGCAGTGCTGGAGGACACCCTGGCCAGAGAGACCGGGCTTCACAGTCACTTCAGAGAGATTTGCAACCAGAGGCTTCTCCTGGGACACCTCTGGGCTGAGGAAGTCCTGCGGTAAGAGGCTGGTGGACCCAGCCTCCGGAACTGCAAGAGGCCCAGGGCGGACAGGCGGAGCTTGCTCCTGGAGGAGACTGCAAGCATGGCACCTCACAGGACAGTGAAGGTCTCCCCACCCAGGAAAGGTTGGCTGGTCAAGGGAGGACAGCTCCCAGGGTAGTGTGGTTCGTGGGCCATTTACATTTTACTCCCACTAAGGCACCAGAGTGTCCTCATCCCCCACTTCTGTGACTGACTGGGGGCCCTCATTCCATGTGCCCTCCCACCGGCCATGTGTCCCAGCTAATCTAAGTTCCAGCTTAGATCTCTTTCTCTTCTCCTTCTTCTACTTCTTCCCCCTCCTCCTGCCACATCCTCCTGCCACATCCTCCTCCTCCTTTGTTTTCTTTCAGTATTGGGGATGGAACCCAAAGGGCTCTACTCCTGAACGACATCCCCAACCCCCTTTATTTTCACTTTGAGACAGGGTTCCCCTGAGCTGCCCAGGCTGGCCTTGGAGCTTGCCATCCTCCTGCCTCAGCCTCCTGAGTTGCTGGGATTACAGATGTACACTCTTATGCCTAACCCAGGGCAGGATTCTGATTTTATTTTCCCTTAAAGTTTATTTACAATTCAGCAAAATTTTCATAACTATGTCAAATATAAAAAAAAATCTTTAAAATTAAATTTTAAAAATGTGATGTTTTGAGATAGAAACTTTAATGCATTCTGTACTTCCCTGACTCCTAAACACTGTTTAACCTTTTCTCCATGACTCGAGATTGTTAGTAGGACTTATTATTATGGGACTCAGGACAACTCAGGTGTGAGGTGAGAGCACATTTGCCTCTGTGCGGTAGCCCTGGAGGCTCTCCAGAGGTGGCAGCCCTGTGACACTCGGCCTGATCTCATGCTTTTGCAATGGATTCCTTCCTATTTAGGAAGAAGAAGGAAAATAAATTTTACTGAAACTCGTCGCAGCAGGTTCCATGAAAAGCATTAATTCACTTAACTTTATCGTCACATTTATCAGCCTATGGTAATGATTTCTTTCTACTTTTCTGGAACGTGAATCGGCAATGGCGCAAAGTCTGTCTAGTTGTCATTTGTGCCCTTTCTCCACAAACCTAACGCAGAAATTGTTTCCTAGTAAGAACTCAATAATCATTTGTGGAGGGCCCCATCTCCGGCCCCCAGAGCCTCCTCAAAGAGCCTCATTCTCGCCTGGAGGCTGAGAACACAGACTCATTGCCGAGTATCAAATGGGGCGTAAGAACAATAGAGTTGGCAAAGTAAATCCCCAAAATGCAATGACTTGTGTCAGATTGCAACAGATGGAAATACAGGCTGACTCTAGTCGCCTACGTGCTGCTTCACCAGGAACCTGCGGAGGGTTCCCAAAGCCAAGTCTGAATGAACTCTCAATTCTCCTTTCTCCTCCCGTTGGCCAGGAGAAGTCTTAGCGTTTGCCCTCAAACAGCCTCTTACTGTCTAATGTTCTGCTAATGCAACCCCCCAAAACTACCTGAGAGCAATCTGGAACAAGAAAAAAAAATGTTCTGTTTTTAAAACGCCAGCACAAAAGGAGGCTGCCTGTGAAATGGGCCAGCAGAGCTGCTCACCTCACACCCAGGATCTGAGTGCGACCCCAGCATGAATGATTCAGAACAGCTCCAGACAAACGATCTGAGCTCACACGGATCTAGAAAGCAACTCTGGAGTCAGCGCTTCTGCTATTAGAGCCCGGGGTCCCATGGCGCTATTCCTGGTACGGATAAGCGGTGGAGAAGGTAGAATATGCCCACAACAGTGAGATTCCATGTGGGCCCTGGAAGAGGAGCTGCCTTCTCTTCATTTCTATCTTGTCAATTATTAACTCATGTAGATCGGGTAAAAATTAAAAGTAAGCCAATCAGTTTTCATTTGTTTATTTTACTTACCTAGTGGGCTCGAAACTCATTACCAAACACAGGAAGGTGAGGCTTCCCCTAAACATTTGTGCAGGCTGCACAGGCTGACATAGTCAGGAGCCGTCAGCGCTGCATCTATAAGATATAAGACAGAGCCTCCTCGGGCCTGTGCTGTGGTTGGTACCAAGCTCTGCCCGACATTCATGGTGATGGCATTGCTGCCAAAGAGTCCAGACCACCCTAAGGAGGGGGTGACAGGCATGTGAATTTCCCTGGAAGCAGAGCTGGACATCATAAATGACATTATCCATCTTAAGTGACAGCACTTGAAAGTGACGTCTGTCCTTTACAATCACATCTCACAGTGTGTTGATACAGACATTAGGCAGCAGCAATATCACTATGTCAGGAGGAGGGGTTTTGACAGCAAGGGAACCCCTGATGGAAAACCTCCTGCCCTGGGCAAAGGAGGTCACCTGTGAGAGGTGAGGGCTTCCTGCATCCGGTATCCAAGCCCACCCACCCTCCACCCTGGAAGGCTCAGCAGGTGGGAGCCTTCAGACCCAGTGACCTCGCGTGGCAAAGCACGGATCTCACAGACTCTCTGGAGAGTCTCTCAAATGAAGATTTCACTTTGTGCATAAAATAAACAAATTGAGAACCATACTGAGCGTCCCAGAGACAGCCAATCCACTCATATTTGCTTAATACATCAACCTCCAAAATACTCACACGGTAACAGAGAAGCTGGGACAAAGGGAAAATAAGACTGGAAAGGAAATAGAGATCCAGCAAGGAGGCCGGAAAATCCCGTGCAGACTCGGAATTTGACTGTGAGATTCCTAGCAGCCAACAAGAAAGAGGAAAGCATGAGCAGCTAAGAGAAGCAACCAGAAGTGAAAGCAAAAGCAGCCTCTCTTCTCCACCCCCTCCCCCTCGGTCCATCCCTTCTCCTCCCCCTCAGTCTGTCCCTTCTCTGTCCTCCTCTTCAACACGCTCTTTTGTACCCCTTTTCCTTCTTAGTCTTCTGTCTCTGTGGGTAGGGAATCACCATAGCAACTATCTGAAATAAATCAACTCAGCTCCTATTTTCTGGATGTTACAGCCTTGTTCTGAGGTCAGATTTCAAAGGAAGCAGAAGACTGAAGCTCCTGACAGATGAACGAGGCAGAGTGTCCTGCTCACCCGAGGAGCAGGATGAGAGGAAGCAGGAGGTGATCTCACCGCTCCAAGCTCAGAGGGCAGCAGTAGGGAAAAAGGCAGAAAAGAATATAGGATCACTCCGACTCTGTCCTTCTGGGACAGGTTTAACCATCTGTGAGCTGTGCAGGGAGAAAAAGAGTGGAACCAGTGTAAGCAAATTAAAAGAGAATAACCTTTTCTCTATTTGAAATGAGGCTGTTTCCTCATAACTGATTCTTTAAGAATAAAGAAATCTCCTTTCATGACAAGTCATTGAGCTCTTTTCTCCTGGAGGTACTGAGGTTGTCTTTTCTACCCAAAGAAGAGTCAGAGATTGTGTGACGTCCTATCCACTTTACAGCGAAAGGGCAGAGATCAGATTAGCCATAGTTCTGTCATTCACCCTGCAGTGCAACAGGACACAGGTCCTTAGTACCTCTGACCCTTGACATTTTCACCAGTGCAGTGGACTAATCCTTACCAGGTTGTGGTGAGAGACCTTGTGGTCAACCCTAATTCTGTCCTGCCTGTGGTCACTGGCTGAGATCCTGTGCCTTCTCCATCATGCTGGAAGCTTACTGGCATTCTCCACTTGCACACACCAAACCAAGTCCATCCCGCCTGCCCGGGTTGAAGATGTTCAGAGAATGGAGGCAGAGAGGATGGCGTGGGGCTGGCACAGAGGCTGGAGGCCAGCTCTGCTCTTCAGGCCCACGTGCACCTCCTCTGTGACAGCATTGAGCTCCCTGGATTTCCACAATGCCTTGAGGTGTCCATGTCTGTGACCCCTCCCACGTTCTTGTGGAAACCTGGTCCCCAGTGGATTGGGATTCAGAGGGAGGCCCTAGGAGGTGATGACCAAGGACTCTGCCATCGGGAGTGGATCAGCACCCTGTGAAAGGGCTCCAGGACCCACAGATTTTCCTCCCACCTTTCAGTCCCTTCCACCCTGTGAGAACTTAGAGTCCTCCCTTGCAGGACCCAGTGTTCACGGTGCCATTTAGAAGCGAAGAGCAGCTGGCTTGAGGGCTGAGCACCTGAGAAGGGAAGAACCCTCAGATTTGGTGAGAGCCAGCACTTGGTCTCCTCAGGTGGGAGAAAACTGAAGAAGGTTTAGTTAGGCTTCACCTTGCGCCAAGGCCTGCTCTGGAGCTCCTGGTCATGGCTTCATGAGTGCCGAATCCCCAGGTGTGAGCAATTGCCTCGCCCAGCACCACGTGATGCTGGAAGGGGTACTTCAGGGCTTAGTCCCAAAACCCTAAGTTCCCTTCCCCAAGAAGAGATGCACGGTCATGACAGCCCAAGGCAGATGATTAACAGCTGCAAGAGCACAGCCAAAACAGGGTGCCCAAACGTGATCCAATCTGTATGTGCACAGAAGCCATCTCGTACATGATGACAAACAGAGCTCTGCTTGAACCTGCAAGACCCACTGTGTGCTAGGTATGAGGCATGGCAAAGGCTCGTCCACCTGAACCTGCAAGACCCACTGTGTGCTAGGTATGAGGCATGGCAAAGGCTTGCCAATCTCAATATCCAAGACCCATAGTGTGCCAGGTAAAAGGCATGTCAAAGCCTCATTCTCTTAAACCTCCAGGACCTACTGTGTGCATGTCAAAGGCTCATTCACCTGAACCTTCAAGACCCACTGTGTGCCAAGTGTAAGAGCACATGGCAAAGGCTTAAGAAGACGGATTGTAGGATTCTCTCCCGCTGTCTCTGTAACTTAAAATTACAATTTTAACATCAAAAGATTATGTCTATAAAAAGACTCAGTAGGAGGTGAGAAAGAAAAGATTACATATTTGGGGCCAGTATTTGGCAATACGTCCAAATATAAAATAAAACAAAAGCCTGTCGAGGCTTCTGGGTGGCAGCCACAGCTTGGGCAGTGGCCATTGTAAGTACCTAGACACACAACTTCACCAACAGCCCCTTGGATGCCAGTCCCCAGGCCTCAGGGGACACACATCCAGCCGTGTTCACTTCAGACCAGCCCTGGGAACCGTGGGGCATAGATGGACCCAGGATCAACAGGTCACCAGTTTTAATGGTGGCTAAGACCTGAGAAAGTCACCATGGCAGGTTTTGTCCTCCACTCAGGACCAGCTGTTCAAATGGATGCTCCCAGGAGCAGATGGCACAGGAGGATGCTGCCCTGTTTCCTTCAGCGGGCAGCGGCCGGGCCGATCCCAGCACATGTGCAAGAGTGGGAACCAGTTCAAGGTGAGGCCTGGGAGCCGCTCGCCACTTAGGAAACAGGCCCCCGGAAGGGGTGTCTCCAAGCGGCTCTGGCAGGACCCCTCCGTGACCCGTAGACAGGCAGCACTCCACCTATTTGGCAGGAAGTGGCTCTGGTTAGCGCTCTAGCCCTTCTCAGAGCCCCCGTAACCACGTAATCTTGCTCCTCCATCAAGCTGTCCCGCACGCCGCGCGCTTGCTCCTAGGCGCCTGGGTGGAAGCAGCCTTATGATCCAAAGTGTGGCCGCTCACACCTGGCGCTGTTGAAAACCAGCAGATGCCAGAGGCTCACACCATGCCCAGGGCGGCCCCAAGACTGTGCCCGCAGCCCATCCTGCGGCTACTCCAGGACTTCCTATTTTCCTTGGCTGTTGCAGAAGTCACTAGGCTTGGAGTCAGTAGGCCTTTTTCCCTGCGATCTTGAAGACCAGGTCCTGGTACATTTGCATAAGCACTTAGCCTGCACAACACCTCCTGCTACCAGGGACCTTGGGTGTGACTATGTGTGCGCATACGTTCATGGAGGGTAACACAGAGCACTCTGAGGTGCGGGATACGGACCTGGGGGAAGCTATATGGTGGGGTCACTCGGAACTTTCTGCTCAGTTCGGCTGTGTCCCTAAAACAGCTCCAAAAATAAATACTGTATTTAAATTAAATTTATTGTCTTTCATTTTCAATAACCTTAAGGTGTTCAGTCAGAGGACTTGGTGTGGCCCTTGCCTGTCCATCCCAGATGTGGAACTTTAGGGCACATGTCTCTGTTGTGGTATCTTTCTTGGGAGAAGGGAACTAGTGCTGGGTGCCACATCCAATACTGAGATGCGCCCCCGGAAGCCCACAGCACCTCTCAGAGACCTGGATAGTCAGCAAACACTGTCACCAGTGCTGCAGAAAGGGAAAGCGGGGGACCTGGGTACAAGGAGCACACAGCGGTTGCTCTGAGCTACTAGTAAGCCCACCAGCCACATCCAGGATTCTTCCACAATAACCCAACAAGTGGCCAGCCGGCCTCAGTCCTGGCTGTGGAGCCCGTCACCCAGCCAACAGGACTTTGGCAAGCAGACTGCAGCCCAGGGAAAGGGCATGAGCCTGATGGAATCGAGGAGGGCTGTTTGGCCACTCGACCTAGCGGGGTGTGCACGGCACAGGCGAGACCCCGTGACCTGGGTGTGAGACGCCAGGACGCATGGACTACTCAGCCCCAGCAAGAGAACTTGTGTCATGCCAGCACACAGATGTGTTCTCCTCAGGTGACCTGTTTTCAGATACAGTTCTGTAAAAAAAGGAAATCAACAAAGAAAACCATTTCTTTTAAAATTTTGTTACTATAGTACCAGCATGTTTACAGAACTGACTTAGATTCACTTTTCCACCAATGTGTGTGTGCAGAAAATAATAAATACCAATGCCCTTACCAAGCAGAACCCCAGGAAGAATGCCCCCTTAAGTCCCCATCCTCCTCCCTGGGGAGACCTTGTAAGCATGTGGCTGTGAACTGCAGATTTACTTAAATGTTGCTTTGAGTTCTTAAGGAAAATTAAGGCACTGGTCTCAAAGCTTCAGAAAAAAGCTAATTACCACATTCTGGGCCAGATGATCAACAGATGGCAGGTCCTATCTGTGGGTCTCATTGTTGGAGGCAAGTAACTATATTCATATAAAAGTCAAATTGTGCAAAGTCTTCAAATTAATTCTCATCAAAGAGCACTGCACATAAATGAGTGCACAAAATTCCATGTGAAATATCAGGTTTAGAGTCTCAGCCCCTGTACCAAAGGACACCAGGACAGCCCCACCTGGGATGAAGAGACAAGGCAGACCACAAGTGCACCTCCATCCAGCCACATGGGGGGGCCCTTGCTCCCCACTGGGGTCCTGCCCCATACCAGAACCTATGCACCAGAGACCCACTGTTTACCTCCACCTAGGCAGGTCTACACACACACGGTATTTAGAACAAAAGATTTGTTTCATTCTGGGCACGTGCCTATAATCCCAGTGCCTTAGGAGGCTAAGGAGGGAGGATTACAAGTTGGAGGCCAGCCTGAGCAACTTAGCGAGCAACTCCATCTCAAAACAAAAAATAAAAAGAGCTGGGGATGTGGCTCAGTGGTTGAGCACCCGAGTTCAATCCCCAGTACCAAAAAATAAATAAAGTTTTATTTAGGAAGAAATATAGGAAAAGCACAGACATTTGGTTGAGAGGAACACAGGCTTAAATTCCAAGTTTACTGGTGCTATGAAGGACTGGGTCTCATTACCTCTCCAAATGTCTTGTTTCTTCACCTACAGAAAGGAGAGTGATTACAAGTACCCCACAGGATCATTATGAGACAAGTCTCTGTGGAGAAGCCATGGGCAGTCAAAGGCCCTCTCTTCATTTACAGACTGACTGCTTCAGTGGAAATATTTCTGGGAACTTGAGTCAGTAGGAAGATGCAGCACCATTCAGCCCTGAGACCTCCCAGAGGCTGGAGGGCCACCATGCTGCCCCAGGTGGGCCAAGGGATGAGAATAGCACTGGACACTCGGGTGCAGCTGAGGAAGGGGATCCATTGAGGAACCCCTTCCATGAAAGCTTGAGTAGGAAATTCATCTCCACATCCCTCAGTACTCCAAAAATGTGATTTTTATTATATATGAAGATCAAAGGGAGACATACAGAAACATACAGGGTTAGGCTGGGAAGATAAATTCCTAGGCCCGATTGTTTGCTTTTTAATCTTTCTTTAAACGATTTTGTAAGTTTACAAACACCTCATTCTCTTTTTAAGAGACTTATACTTTTTTTATATTGAGAGCATTAGAGAAGGAAAAATAGATATCTTAAGGCAGAGTCATTTATTACTGGTCATTTATAAAACAGGCACCAACAAGCTTGTGACTTAAAGAAACCAAGTTGATGTTCAGGGACTTCGACAAGAGGGTTGGCAAGCAAGCACAGGGAAGAGCTGAGGTCATAGAACTGTTTGATAAAGGCAACCAAAGTGCTAATGCAGAGACATTTTTCCGATTTTCTTTCTTCATTTTTTTTTTTTGCTTCGTGAGTCTGATTAAAAACGTGTAAGTCGAAAGAAAGAGTCTGAAGGAAAGACCTTTGAGGGCTCTTCTGGGAGGGGTGCAGGAAGCCCAAAGGCCAGTCTAGGCCTCACGCATAGCTCTCCACATGGTCCCGACTGGGAGGAAGCTGGCCTTGTGTAGGACTCCCTGGAGCTGACTGCACCTCCTCATCCAGAGGTCATGGGCCTCACCCACTGCCGCTTCTCCCCATGCCTGAGACCCCTTGACAGCCTGCAGCTCACCACCCGACATCCACGCCAGTCCTGCTTTCTCTTCTGGGACTAAATGTGTCACATCATCTGAACGTTTGTGCTCCCACAGAATCCACCTGTGGAAGCCCAGCCTCCAAGGCCATGGTGTTGGAGACAGGCATTCAGGGTGACCAGATCCCGAGGGTGGGGCCCCCTGAAAGGGTTGTGGAGAGGCCCAGAGGGTTCCTACCCCTTCCACCCCATGAGCACAGGAGAAGACAGTGACCAGGAAGCCACCATGAGTCAGACACCAAGTAAACTGGACCTGTGAAGAATCAATTTCTGTTTTAATAAGCCCCCAGCCTATGGTACTTCATAGAGCAGCCCAAATGGATTAAGGCACGAGTCTTCCACCTCAGGTGAATCACTGACAGGTTTGCCTACAAGTAGTGCCGCAGGGTCTCTGAGGAGCACTCTCAAAGCTCCCTCACCAGAACCAGGTGTGGCTGTGAGGAATGTTGAGTTGAATCTGAAGTGGAGTCCTCCGCAGGATATGGCAACTTCCTGGCTGTGGGACTGTGATGCTCAGAGTGTCTGCAGACAGCTCCACGTTGTCTGTAAAATGGGAAGGACACCATCCTT
Source organism: Sciurus vulgaris (assembly GCF_902686455.1). Taxonomy (NCBI): domain Eukaryota; kingdom Metazoa; phylum Chordata; class Mammalia; order Rodentia; family Sciuridae; genus Sciurus; species Sciurus vulgaris. The sequence goes on from NC_136470.1 coordinate 136,009,396, forward strand.
CCTCGGGCACTGCGCCAAGACACGGGATTTCCTGACCAATAGAAACACACCGTTCTGATGAGCCGCAGTACGGATGAAGCTGGAGACGCCTACATGGTCCCAGCCTGGCCCTGGAGTCAGGGGGCCTGGGTCCCAGTCTTCCATCCTGCTTGCTGGTGCTATTATCTTGAGCAATCCTCTTGGTCTCTCTGGGCCAGTTTTCCTATCCGCAGAAGAGGATAACAACAGTGCCCACTGTGTGCAGCTGTACAGGGTTAACTGAGCTAGTGTTTTTAAAGAACTTAGAACAGCATCTGGAACATACCAGGTTCTACGCACCTGTCTGATGAAGAAACCTGTGGGCGTAGGCCTTTTCCTCAGAGGTGCCGCTGTGGAGTTGCCCACCAAGCACATGAGAATAGCTTCATGGCCACCAAAATGTCCCGTGTGCAGGAACTTCCAGCTAAGCCCCTTCCTCCCGGCTGCGTAGACTACACGTCCCAGGACCCCTGCAGGTGGGCCTTGCCTGGCCAGGAGTAAGTGATGGTGTCGCTCCCAGCTGGGCCCACAGAGCCTTCCACACACGGTCTTCCATGAGCTTTCTCTCCATGGCTGGTCACGGATGAACAGGGACAGAAGAAGCCATGTGCTACAGATGGCAGTGGCACTGTGGGAGGAGTCTGCTCCTGAGAAGCAGCGCTGTCCCCCTCTGGCAACCGAGGTAAAGGCCCCACTGTGAGCCCCTGAGATGTCATGCCAGCAGCCAGCGTGATGTTGCCTGCATGGGCTGCACACCACATAAAGTCACCACAGGCTTCAGGACGCAGAGGGTACGGCTGGGTCAAAACTGGGGTTAGGCTGAGGTTAGATGCTATGAGAGCACGGTCAACATTTCCTCAACCAGAGAGGAAATCACAGCCGAGGAGATACTAGGGAGCCTCGCCAGAAGCAGTAAGGCCAAAGGATAAGCACCACTGTCCTGGAAGGGAACTGGCACCAGCCTGGCAGCTCGGCTGCCGACTAGACAGCTCCCCTCTGTGGGCCAGTTCCCTTCCCATCAGCACACACTCCTGATGGCTAGTGCCCAGGTCTACGGAGAACCCCAGCACCTTCCCAGGTGGCCTGCCTTGGAGACTGTCGGCTTTACGTGTCTTCCAACACCAGGCTGGCTTGGAGTGGTACCCGATTCACATAGAAGCACAATCTGTGTTGGATAGCAAATACATGCATCATGACGCTGAGATTCTGAGTTTGTAAAGCTTCTTGAGTTGCTTCTGGAGTCAAAGAAAGGAATGTGGTGTGTGTGATTTTTGATGATGGAGGAGTACTAGTCTTCTGAATTTCATGACTTTTGAGAATGGCATTTGGATGTGTTGCCCTTTGAAGAAATGCTTTCTACCTGGGTGCTCCCAACCCATCTGCTGAGAGTCCCAGCAAGGCAGAAAGGGCCACTAACAGGGCACTCAGTTTGCTCCATGATCCCCACAGGTAGAGCTACTGTGGATGCTTAGCCAAGAAAGCTGACCTGGTGCATGCCAACGGTCGCCCTAGGGTTCTCTGCCTGCGTACAGACCTATAGGCGGCTCCCGTGATCCCGCTTCTCTCCATAACATCTCCCCCTGGTGTGGGAGAGACTGGCAACTTGCTTCCAACTCAGAGAAATGGCAAGGCGATGGGACCCAGCTCTGAGCTTAGGACTTGGTGCAGACTCGTTCTCAGATCTAGGACTTTCCTTGCTGGCCAGCTGAAGGAACAACCACAGAGGAACTCCAGTATGACCAGGCACCGCAGGCAAACTGGAGAAAACCCAGGGATCCCCCAAGTGTATTTTCCCCACCAGATCCTCCAGATGAGACCAGGCCTGGCAGGCCCCATGGAGGACACCACTTCACACAGCGGCTTGGCTGTTGACTCACACTTGAAGTACAGGGTGACCCCTGTGCTGTTTAAAGCTACTAAGCGTGTGGTGATTTGCAAAGCAATAGATAGCCACAGTCTGTTGACAAAATCCATGACTCCTGCCTTCCATCCCTCGAAGGTCCCTCTTGTCTTAACAGATTCCTAGAACATTAGTGGGTTGCTAGTGCAGAACCCCGTTGCAGCAAGCTCTAACTGTTTCCACTGCCCACTTTGTCCTCCACACAGGATTTGTGTGCATTTGTGTGTGTGGTTTCTTATCTCTTCACTAGTTCACTGGGGCTGGGGATTTAACCCAGGGCCTGCACATGATCTACCACAGCTCCTTCCAAGCCCAGCCCCAGACAGGTTGGGACCCCTCAATGGTCTCATGTATTCTTCTCTTGGAGGCCTCGGCCCCCATCATATAAATAATGTCATTTGTACCCACATGGCACACTAAATATAATTTTCTCTAAAGGAAAATTAAAATTAAATTTTTTTATTTACAACTTTGTCTTGAAAATTAGTTGACTTGAAAACTCATTTAACTTGGAATGTCAATGCTTTCTTGCCAGTTTTCATGCATCCTTGAGAATTTATGAAATGAGAACATCTCACCTTCAAATGTTTTCCAAGATAATAAAATTTTCATGAATACTAAATTGAACAATAAATGAAGCTGACATAATGTGAGTTTAGGAAATATTTAATTAAATATTTATTAATTTCATTTGAAAGGGTTCCGTAAGAATTTTGGAGGCGATTATTTCTTATTCGAGTCTCAATATGTTCGTTTTTTTCCTGAAAAACTTGTGTATCCTGGGCTCTGTGCCAATACCAGGTGAATGAAAGGGCACTGCTTTGTTTTTTTATACTTCCCATCATCATTTTCTATTGAATTTGTAATTTTTCAGGTAAGCAAATGCCATGCATAGGTCAAAGAGCACTATTAAGGTAAAGAAAAGACTAAAAAAGAACACACACGTACAAATGCAGGTAAAGCCAAAGAAAGGTTCTCAGAACCTGTTAGCTAAAAACAAGAACAAAGAAAGCAAACACACACGCACACACACATACATGCACACATGCCTACATGCATGCTTGCACACACACACACACACACACACACACACACCCAGACACCAGGTTTTCTTCTTAATTTTAAACAGAGGATCAAGTAACCAAAATCCGAAAGAGTCAGTGGAGGTAGTAACATTTCTCTGCTCAGTGCCCTGAGGTCAATAGCAAAACTTAGATTATGCTTTCGAATTATCTCTAAAAACTAGAAATAATGTACTTCCAAATGAGCTTTTTGTTCCCAACTTTGAGACTTGTGTAGTCATCTTTCACATGAGTAGGAGGGATTGATGATTAGCAAGCCTCTTTTCATCTCTAAAACCCCAGGAGCCCAAGAGTCCAAAGGCAGGAAATAGACTTAAATTAGACCCTGAAACTGGCAATCACATCATTTGTTTCTGGTCATAGAACTCCACTGTTCGCAATCTTGCAAATATAATTGAATAATATATTATTATTATTATATACTTTTAAAATTATATAATAAAATAATCATTTGTGATTACCAGAGAAGATGTGAAATTAATTGTACTTAACAGGAAGAAGAAGAATACTGTAACCAGGAAGGGCCTTCTAATGGCAGCATCTTGATCTGGGCCTGAGTATCATGGAAAGGAGGTTGAATTTCCCTTCATTTTTTTCTCCAAATATTATTTCTTAATAACCCAGAGTTTGAAAGAGCTAGATTATGTATAGAAGGGAAGGTGGAGGACATGATTCAAAGGTAATTTTCAATACTGAGCCTAAATCTTAAAAACAACAGAATTTTCCCAACTGTTAGACAGGCTATAAAAATTCTAGGAAAGCTCTGCTAATTAGCATGTAGTCATCTGTCTTCAGGATGTGTATGTATGTGTGTATATATATATAGTACATATATATTATATGGTTTACAACAGAGGTGTTGCAGTTTGGATCTGGAATGTTCCCCAGTGTTTCATGAGTTTAAGGCTTGGCCCCCAGTGCAGCAATGTTCACAGGTGGGACTCTTGGGAAGTAATTATTAGATCATGAGGGCTCTGACCTCATCAGTGGATTAATTGATCATGGGATATACAACTGAGTGGACCACTGGGAAGTGGTAGAAATTGTAGGAGGTGAAACCTAGTTAGAGTGAGTGGATCTTTGGGTTGGGCTCCTGGGGACCACAACTTGTACCCAGTCCCTTCTCCCCTCTCTCTCTGCTTTCTGGCTGCCATGAGTTGAGCAGCTTTCTTCCACTACACCCTTCCACAGTAATATTCTGCCTTACCTAAGACCCAAAGCAATGGAGTCAGCTGATTATGGCCTGAAACCTCTGATACTATGAGCTGAAATAAATATTTTCTCCTCTAAGTTGTTTATGTCAGCATTTTAATCACAGTGACAACAGGCTAACTAATACAGAAAATTCATACACAGAAGTGGGGATGTTGCTGTAACTATACCTGACTCTGCAGTTCAGAAGTCTCTGGAACTGATTTGCAAGAGGTTTTGGAAGTTTGGAGATGCAGGCCAGAGAAGGCTTAGAATGTTGTAAAAGGAGAGTTAATGGAAAATTTTGATGTGATCTCTGAAGACCAGGATCCTGATAGGAATGTGGACAGTAAAGACTGTGCTCATGAGGTTTCAGATGAAAATGGGGACTTAATTGGGAACTGGACTAAAGGGCATTCGTGTTGCATTCTAATGAAGAGCTTGTCTACATTTTATCCAAGTCCTGAGACTCTGTGAGGTTGAATTTAAAGTTGACGAACTAATTAACCTGATGGAGAAAATTTCAAGGCATCACAGCATTTGGACAGTGGCATGGGTATTGCTAGTTGATTTTAGGCAGGTTTACTGTGAGAATTGGGAGCAGAAAGAAGAACATAAATATTTGAAAAGTTTGTTCTTTAATCCAGAAAGCATAATTAAATTTGGGGTCAAGGAGTGTGCGGTTGCTGAAGAGATTAATAGCACTAAGAAGATATAAAGTTCTTTGCGCAGAAACAGTAGGAAAGATGCCTAGAGGCATCTCAGGAGTCAACAAGACCACACCCATCTCAGACTCAAGAATGTAGAAGTGAAAATTCATTTGAGAGACTGCTTTGAGAAATGAGCCTCAGGCTGCCCTGGTCATACAGAGCTGTGTAGAGAATACTCTCTCCATGATTCCTTTCACTGCATTCAGCCATCCAGGCACCCAGAGGCCACTACAGCCATGTCCAAAAGGGCCCAGCTACTGTTCTCCCTGGCAGCAGAGTTTGGCACAATTCATGCAGTGCTGTCTTTTCAAGCATGAAGAATGCAAGAGTTACAGGGTCACAGAGGCTTCCACCAGATTTCAAATGAAGGCCTATGAGGCCAGGCCATGTGCGTCATGGTCAGAATCCCTGCAGGAAGCCCCTGACAGGGCCATGTGTGATGCTATGAGAGAGAAGCAGTAGCTGCCATGGAGACCCCAGGAAGTTAGAGATGCCATGCGGTGCCTGCCAAGGAAAGCTACAGACAGCAAGCAGGTCCATCCCAAAAGAGAGGCCATGTGGGCTGCAACCAGCAAGACCACAGGGGCAGGACTGACCATGTCCTTTGGAGTTCACATTTCATCTCCACATGCCGCAGATGCTAGACATGGAGCCACAAGAATTAACTTTTGTCCTGCTGAATTTCAGTCTTGCTTTGGTCTGATCCTTCCTTTCTACCCACCTTGTATTGGTCAGCTTTTTGTTACTGTAACCAAAGTACCTGATGGAAACAGTTTAGAGGAGGGAAGATGTATCGTGTCTCTGTGGCTCTGTTTCCGTTTTCTGTCCATGGCCTGCTGCTCCATTGCTTTGGGCCTGAGGTGAAGCAGAACATCATGGAAGAAGGATGTGGTGCAGGAAAGCTGCTCAGTTCATGACAGCTAAGAAGCAGAGAAAGATGAGGGGGCTGGGGAAAAGATATAGTCCCCAAGGGCCTATCACCAAGGACCCACCCCCTTCTACTAGTTGCCACCTTCTATACTTTCTACCACTTTCCAGTAGTGCATTCAAATTATGAATCCTTCGGTGGATTAATCCAAGAAGAGGTCAGAGCCTTCATGACACTCACTTCCCAGGAGCCCCACCTTTAAACACTGCTGCATTGGGGTCTGAGCCGTCAACACGTGAGACTGTCAGGGCAGTCCAGATCCAAACCTTTTCAGCACAAAGGCCTGTGGGTTGGCTGGAGGGCTGGCAGAGCGGAATCCATGCAGTCTGGCCTCTGTGTGGGTTCGGGCTTTCTCTATTTTGTGTGTGTGCTTAGTGTAAAAAGAGCAGGTCTGATGCAAGCAGGAATGAAGGATGGTTACTCGGAACAAAAATGAAGCAAAGCCGTGTAGACAAATCAAAGCCTGAGAATCCCTGTTTATTAAGATGTGCTGGATCCATGGCCAAATAATATTCATTTATATTTAAATTTAATCCCTTTCCACTTGTACTAGAAAGGATCTCAGTAGGAATAATAATCACAGCTGGTTCAGAGGAACAGACCATGATGGAGAACATGCAGCGGTGCAGAGGGCTGAGGGAACTGGTAGGGAAGCTGAAGGCACAGAGGCTGGCAGTACCAGGGAGCTATGAGCAACCCTAGGAAGACAGTGTCCTGGAGCCCACGATAACTGCCTCTGTCGAGGTGAAGGGCTATCCAGGAGGCTGAGTTCAAGGACGGGCACTCTTCTTGCCAGAGGATAACCACCAAGGCACAGAGAGGGCAAAGTGCTCAGCTTCTTTTTCCCTCACCTGATCTACCAATGCCTCCCATTGACCAATCTCAACTGGGAACCACCTGTCCAGGGACTGGGTCATGCACTTGTAAGGACCAAACACTCGGAGCACAGAGACAAGCATAGAGAGACTGGGCCAGCCAGAGAAGCAATGGAGAGCAATCTGGGGAGAGGCGGGAAATGGATGCTTAGTTAAAGTGCTCCTTCCAGGTCACTCAGCAGCCTGACCTAGGAAAGCGAACCCAGAACTTAGACTCCAAGTTTGTGCCCAGTCCTCCCTGGACTCACACTGCACCTCACACAGCCAATCCTTTGCTCTCTACCAATTCTTTCATGTATTTTACCTAGTCTGTTCCCTATAATAACCTCAAGGGGTAAGAAAGTTGGATTTTAGTTCTATGTTAAGAATGAAGGAGTTTAGGATCAAAGAAGCAATTAACACTTTTCTTCTAAGAGGTAGGTGATAATTAATGACTTTGAACATAAAGCAGAAAGGAAGAGATGATAGAGTATAGAGCCTGCGGTACACAAATTAATAAAAATAGAAGAGATTAAGTAAGATTTGACAATATTTAAATTTTAAAATGAGAAAAGCACTAATAGGTATTTATTATGCTAATCCTTATTAAGTTAGCAAATATCTCTCATCATCAGTTTAAATTCTATTCTTCCCTAAGAATTTATAAACAAGACCAGAATTAGCATCTAGCTAATTAGTTGCTGCTATTTGAATGCATATCCTCCAAAGTTCACCCACTAAAACTGTAGATTGGACCCTAAAGATGTGAGGCGAAATCAGCCCTCTTTCTCTAGCACTCTAGAAAAATGGGAGTGTGGGTTTGATGCTTGACAAAATTGCTAAATTGGAACAAAGGGGGATAATTTTAATTTTAAGAGAAGACCTCAATCAGAAGTAGGATCCCTCCAGATCTATTTCAGAAGAGACGTAAATCAGGCAGAATTCACTTCTCCTGTCCCAGGATGTTATCTGCAACCACACACCACTAGCTGCAAGAGAGTATTTCTTAGCGACTGGTCTACCCTTGCTCACCCTTGTACCTGACCCTGACACTCCCTGGCATATAGGAGATGCTCTGTAGACATTTGTGAAATAAATCTACATTCAAGGAAATACCTACCATGTTGCAAACTCTTGTACCAGGTAAGGTCACCCTGCTCATTATTTCCTCCTTGCCTCCACCCTACAAGGTTTATGTCTGATCATCTCCATTTCAAGAAAGAGAAAGCTGAGTCTATAAAGCTAGCAGGTGGAGTGACCAGGATGCATCCACATCTCCAGTTCCTCTGATGCCAAATATCATCTAATGCAATGTCACTGTCCCTTGGAGATCTAGGTATTGTGGGCTCAAAGTTCCAGCAACTTGAGGTCTTTGAAGGTCAGAGCTCTCCCTGAAACCCCTGTCAGTTCCCAGAAGCCTGAATCCCACCACATTTTGCCTGCACAGGTAGCAGACATTGTCCTGAAGGGGACCTTGGGAGGAGGGGTAACTTACAAACCTTCTTGCAGTCTCTGGCCATCCCGTTCAGCTTCCATTTAGGATATGGTTCCATCTGCATAATGTCTTGGAATAACAATCACAGAGCTGGAGAACAGTCAGTGTTCTTTGGTCTGGGGAGGGAAGCAGGGTCTGGCCATGGAGGGGCTGCCCTAGGGGCCCAGGGCTGCAGCCATCTCTATCCCCCGGGTAGTGTGTCATGCCAGCCACACATGAGATGGTTGCACAGAGCTGCACACACGCTTGTGCATGCACACACACAGGGCGTGAGTGCAGATCTGGGGACCTAGAATGAGGTCAGTAGATTGAGTTGATGTCCATTTCCTGGTGTGGCATTGAGCTGCACCTAGCTAAGACGCCACCCCTGGGGGAGAGTGGGCAGGGGTTAGATGGCGTCGCTGGACTGCTTCTTGCAATTTCATGTGAATCTGTAGTCATCCCAAGGGTGGGAAAGATTCGTAGATGTTTCTGCATGCCAAGCCCCCTCTTCCATCACATCACACCCCCTACCAGGGCACTTTGGTCTCACCTTTCCCTTCCCCTCTCCTCTCCTCTCCTCTCCTTTCCTCTTCTCCCCTCCCCTCCCCTCTCCTCTCCTCAGATTTTCTTCTGGGACTTCACATCCTTCTCTCTATCCTGCATTTTCTACTCCCACCACCCAGGCAGCACAGCCAGCTTGTGACGGTGCCCAGCAGACATGAATCTGCCCTCGTTGACCTGCGCTCGACCCCAGGAAGACAGTGTTGCTGCAGGCTCACAAGGCATTTCCAGCTGCAGCTGGATTTGCAGGTGATGGGGAAAGGCCAGCTCTACAGGACTCACTCTGGACTTCTCAAACTTTGAACAGAGGCAAGAGACAGATGCAAGAGGAATGTGACTTATCTCACAAACCAGCACAGTTAGGGTCTGCTTGCTGCTCATTCCAAGATGTGGGACCGCAGGCAAGCTCACCTCTTAGAAACCCTCTCCCTCTCTCCGCTAGAGTGGAAATGTCAATCATCACAGCTGAGGTTCACGATTTCTCTCCGGTTTCCCCAATTACTGGTAAAGATAGCACAGTGTTTTTTTTTAGTTAAAGCCAAACTCTTGCCAGTGTTGTTGAACACGTGCCGCTTTGGTCCCTGGCTATTTTCAGCAATGGACAGGGTTTTAGCAGATGAAGACGGGCGTAAGAAAGAGCGGGCATCCAGGCTGCAGAAACCAGCTAATCAGAGGGCAGAGGCGGAGAGCAAAGGAGGTGTGTATGGAGGAAACAGGGCACCCGCCTGTTAAGACAGACCTGCAGGCATGGGTAGGAACTGTGCTAGTGCTAGGCAGAAAAAATGAGCCCAGTTGTGTCAGGAGGAGGGCATACGTTTGCTCCTAAAACGTTGGAGGAAGGAAAGGTGTTTCGTGAGTGGAGAAGGAAGGGGAGAAAGGGATCAGAGCAGATCCCTGGAAAGGCCAGGCTGGCACTCAGCGGGACAGGATGTATGAGTGAGCTGGAAGATGGGAGTGGCTGCCTGGGAGAGGCTTCCCACCAACGTCCAGGCAGGATGTGGCAGGGACTGGGACGTAAGTTCGAAAATGAGGAGGGGTGTGTGACAACACTGCCGCGCGCCTGCAGATGAGACTCCAGAAGGGACTTTCAGCAGACACTCCTGGAAACTATGTGTGAACCCTGCTCGTGTATTCTCAGATAACGAGAGGAGAAATGCATCTCTCACTTCCATTCCCTTGTCAGGTGGGTGAGGATGTTCTTGTCCCTACTAAGTGTAATGACAGCTAATCTGAAATTGAGGCTTGATTCTGGGTTTCTGTCCACTTCTCAGGCTCTTATACCAGCACATCCACACCAATCCTAGCCTCAGTTACTGCTGATTCTCAGCCCAACACACCTCAAGTTCACAGCCTCTCCATTTTCTCCTACAAATGCATTCTGGTGATCACCCTTGTTGTCCCAGGAAGTTTGACTTGTGCTTTTTCCTGATAATAAAACAGAATCATCTCTCTGGACTGTGGTTTATTTAGCTAAAATGAAATGGAAAAAAGATTCTAAGTTGAATCACAGGTTTATGAAAACAGGGAGCAGAAGTGCAGATGTCTGGTATTTCCTCTGCAGCCTTTCAAACACGCTACGATAAAAGTGACTGAGGTCTCTTTATAAATAGCAGCAATAACTTATGAGAGATCAATGATAACTGTTTATCACATAAATAAGACCGTAGGGCTACCGAAGCACAGATTAAACGAGAGGCATTTATCATGTTTCTGCGTTGCAGCAAAGCCTTGGATACACTTTGTGCAGAGAACCCAGGGGCACCCCCACTGGTCTTTAATTAAGTGTCATTCCCACTGAGTTAATAAGCATGCCATCAATAATTGACTTTCCTTAAAGCTTTGGTAATAGTTCAAGCTACATTTTGTAATTACTGATAATAGATTTGATAACATTTTCTAATTCCCACCCTCCTCTCAAGGAACATGACTTCAATGTGCTGTGCCTCCTTTTGCCCGGGAACAATCCGTCTTTCCATTTCTAGAGCTTTAATAAGCACGAGTTGTGTGAAATTGATGTTCACCCGGAGAATACACAGCTGGGAAGTTCAGTCTTGAAACACAGATCGCTTCATGGCTAAAAGAATAAGCGCTGCCAAGATTGGACACAACTGGCTTCCTGAGCCCTTGTTCCATCCCAGAGACTGCACCGGGAGCCCGGAGCAGATCCCGGGGGTGCTCACTGCAGACAAGACCCCCACAGCATTGCAGAGGCAGAGGGAGGCAGAGAGGCTGGGTGCTTGGCCAGGACCCGCTGCTGGCCCACGAGTCAGATGCCCAAGCCTGTGCCCTCCCACAGCCTGCCCACTCCCATCCAGCAGGAACATGCCTACACGAGGAAGGGAAGGAGGCGGAATGAGGCTCGGGGCTGGCCCCGGCCCCATGACACCAGATGCCCTGGCTGTGATGATGCTCTGCCAACACATTTGATGCGTGCTTGTCCTCCGTGAGTCTCCTCAGTAGACACAGCACCTCGGCCCCACTGGGCACCCTCTACTCTGCCACAGAGGAGCCAGTACCTGCTCACATGCCACCATCGAGGGCGTGCTAACTGCTGGCCATCCCTGTGTTCGTCCTCACCAGGGCACAGGCTGCCCCATTCCTGACCCTCGAGCAGGGTCGGTGCAGGTGGCAGACAAGTGCATGGCAGCAGAGGGGCAGGGGTGCACTCCTGCCGTTAGTCTGGAAGCGTTGTACCAAAGGATAACAATCAAAGTCCTAGGAAGACCACTCCACCTAGGTCCTCAGAAGCTCATCATACCTGGCTAAGCCCCTAAGACGTTCCATTTAAGAGGCGCCAGCCTTCCAGGTCAGTTTAACTGAGTTCAGGTGACAGATTTATTCAGAACCTACTCTGTCGTTCCAGGCACTGGAGATGCAATGATGAATTGAACAAGGTCTGCCCCCAAGGAGTTTGTGGTCCTGTGGGGACATGGCCCTGTGCAGAGCTAACAGAGAGGCAAAGCCAGCTTACTAAGGGCACCAGCAGTGCGCTGCAACTCCATGGGGCAGGCAAGGAGGCGGGCGGCCAGTCAGCACGTGCTGACCTGAGCCATCCTGGGCACTCCCTGTTTCTCTTCACATCAACCCCAGCAGGTCTAGATTGAGATCACACCCAAGTTCTAGATGAGCAGGCAGGCCTGGGAGGTGGCACACTGGGCTGAAGTCAGGTGCCCAGGACGGGTAGAGGCAGAAGCCCACTCCTGCTTGCAAAGCCCGGCTCTTCCTCTGCATACTCCTCACCGCCCCAGTGCAATACACGGACTCCCTGCCCACCAACCAAGCTCCAAATCACCCATGCTACCACCCAGGAAAAGCAGCTGTCCCTCACTACCCACCCAGGTGCTGGAGGCTGGGGGCGCTGGCATGCCAGGGTCTGCATCTTTGCAGTGAGGTCAGCAAGGGGGACCTGGTGCAATGTGAAGCCGTCTCCATGGGGAGGACCAGAGCAGGCCGACCAGGCTCTCCAGAACAGGGACCCAGAACAACCCCACTATTCAGGTCTGAGTGCCAAAACTGACTCTCTGTGGCTGTTTAGAGATGCGGGTCAGCAGGGATATGGAGCCAACCATGCAGCCACTGATCAGAAGAAAATCTTCACAGAAATACAGAAGTGCACCTCCCGCTGTTAGTTTTGCCTCAGTCACACTCCCTGCTAACGCCATTACCACGTTCCTTCAGCATAACTTACCTGATGCCCAACACATTTAAAATTTGCTATTTTTAAAGAAGGGGCAGAGCTAGATTCGCCATCTTTCCAAATGCCTCAGACAAACATTGCTTCCCTCCAAAAGCTCAAATCAAAGGAGAACCATGTAAAAAATAAACACCATCGCCATATATCCTGGCAGTAATCAGCCATCCGTGCCAAACACTCTGGAGGTTAAACTCTAATTAAAATGCAGAGAGATGAGCAGATTGAAGAATGTGGCTTATTTATTTACTTCCAAAGTGAAAGTGCCATTCTGCTACCAGAGCTTAAGACAAACCTCACAGCCTGAACTCCCCCCACCCAAAAAAAAGCAAATGGCTTTGGTAGAGTAAGACATTCACAAACAATCTGGATTTGTCTATTTTCACTTTATTGATCACTTCCACTCTGTGTTTCAAAAGGCAGCTCACAGTACAAATCCTTACACAACAGAAGACAGTTTAAAGTTAAGAAGAAGATATCAGAACAATTTTGGAGAAAAAAGTGAAATAATTTTATCAAGAATCTGAAATAAGATGCTGTTCACGTGAGCACGATGCTGGCTCTGAGTTTCCAAGCAGCTGAGGCAAAAGAAAGGCAGGGGTCATGAAGCCTGAAAGTTTGCTGAGGGGCAAGTCCCTGAAGAGATGCATCCCCTTGCCAGGCTTGTATCAAAGGGCGCCACAGGAGCAACATTCAGTTATAGACACTTCCTCATTATCAGTGCTGCACGTAACCTGTTAACAGAGTGCTCCTCCCCTCCCAATCTACACCTGCTGCCTAACCCCCACCCAGTGCAAAGGGTTAGGAGGGGGATTTGGGGGGATGATAGGGAATGACAGGGTCATGAGGGTGGAGCCCTCATGAGTCAGATTACTGCCTTTGGAAAGGGACTCCTATGAGCCCACTATCCCTCTTTTCACCACCATGAGGACAGGTCACACAGTTGGAAGTCTGCTTCCCACCAGAACCTGACCCTGTGGACCCTGATTTTGGACTTCAAGCCTCCAAAACTGGGAAAAGCCAGTTTCTGTTGTTTACAAGCCACTTGGTCCCTAGCACTTGGTTATAGCAGCCTGAACAGACTAAGACCATTCTCACCCTAAGACTTTTTGTGGAGAAAAAACAATGGCCAGAATAATCCTTCCACAGAGCCAGGCTGCCACAGGGCTCAGTATCCAGGAAGCCAGTGGCAGGGAGCCCCTGTGTCCCTTCTACTCTGCTTCACACCAATCCCCCAGGAGCATGGTGTCCAGCACCGGCCTGGACTTCGATGCCAGCTCTCATCTTAACTAAGAAAATGGGTTCCAGAAGGCTTCTCCTCATGGTTAGAAAACACACATGCAAAGAAGAGCAAGTCCACTTGCAAACCATTTCAACCTCTAAGAAATGCAGGTGACATTATAAGGTCAGTTTTAAGAGAGCCCAGACACAACGTGGGACGAGACACAGCTGTACCTTCCTTCACCAGGCTGCATCCTGCAGACGCTGAGATCTGTGAATCAGCAAATGGCTGTAGATAGCCATGTTCTCCCTCTTTCTTGGTAACAGAACCTCTCATTTGCTCAGGCTGACAATATGTCCAGCTTAAAACAGCCACGTTCCCAGACCCTTGTAGCAGTGTGGGGCCTTGCTCTTGGGACACACTGGCCGAGGAGGCAGGAGCTCGTCCACCAGCAGCAGCTTGGAGTGCGAGTCAGGTGGGACAGATGCTGAGGCTTCATCCCTGCTTTGTACTTCACTTTCCTCTTGATAGAAGAAGACTGGGTGTCTGGAGTGTCTGGAGAAAGAGCTGACACTAGGGACACAGAGCAAGGAGCCAGGGACAGAACTTGAGAAAGGAGCTGGGAGGAGCCCAGGCCTTCTGCTTCAGGCAGCTCCACCAGCCCCAGCCAACCTCCTGCCCACCTATGACCTAGAAAAACACCCTTTTAACTCTCCACTCCACGGGGGCTTTGTGTGGCAGTCAGGGAACATCCCCTAATAGGAAGTCACTTCCCCACCAAGTGCAGTTGGCACAGGGGGGAGCCTCTTCTGTGTGACTGTGGGGAAATGGTGCTGCATGCCGTTCTCCACCCCTGGGCCCACAGATCAGTACCTCTCAGCTTTCCTCGGATGTGACCAGATGACAGTTCCAGGCAGCAAAGCGTGCAAGGAAGTGAAGCTTGCAATATGCAGGTTTGGTGAATGGGCGCCCAGAGGCCCTGCACTGGCTTTCCCCCACCCTCTGGCTGAATGTGAAGGAGAAGCTCTGGGGAAGAGCCCCAGCCAAGAAAGGAACTGTCCTATGCTCGTGCAGTGTGGTGCCACCTCTGCACCTGCTGGAGCTGGAAGGGACACATGCAAGGAGAAAGCGTCCTCGTGTTAAGTCGCAAGGATTGGGCTGCTGGCACAGAAGCCAGCCTTCTGTGAGCATAGCTCTAGGAACCATCTCCAAGTGGAGGGCCAGCGCTGGCGGGGTGCAGGATGATCCAGCGGGATACCGGGGAAGCACCACAGCTTCTACTTAGCCACACTGGAAACATGAAGCTGGCGTTTGACCATTTGATAGTGCATACGCTATGTTAGTGCAGGACACATGTATATCATAATTGAATATTTTGGGGTTATAATAATTGAATATTCTTGTGTCAAAAGAATGTGCAAAGCCATTTTTTATCAGTGGGAAGCACAGTTCTAAGAAATCACGGGTGCCACTGATCCAGAGCTGTGGTTTGTTAAGCCACAAAACTGATTCTTCCAGCGAGAACTTCCATGTGAGGACAACACGGACGGCAAGTGCAGCCATGGTCCCTGGTTGGTAAGGGTGGGGCACCTAAGGCACACGGCTACCTGGTCAAGGAGTGAGGCTTTTCATAAGATCTGATTTAAAAGGGGATCATCACACTAAATTGTTAAACATGGTGTGCTACAGAATCCACAGGGCAGAGCAACACAAATGACATTGTGCCAAAGACCTATGTGTCATCTTTTGGCTTTGGTTTTCCAAATCTCTCTCTCCATGTACTTTCACTACTTCATAGAATGTACCTTCTATGGAAAACTCCTTCGAATCTTGTGTGGAAAAGAGAAGTTTATACAGTTTCTAAATTATCCAAAAGAAGGCACAGACGTAATATCGTGTTCACTCTCCATGGACAATTTAACCAAGATTTTTTACTTCTTTGATTTTAAGCTTCAGCGGTCTGACCTATGTTCGGGGACCAGAGAAAGTGGTTGGCTTTGCCATCACCAACATCAGTTTGGACAGGTGATTTCTTACAGGATCTCTAAATGTAGGGTGATAGCAGGAGACAAGTGTAGGTTGCGGCAAAGAGCCATTCTGGAAGACCTAGAGAAGAAGACGAAGACCTTGCTGTGTTGACCAGCAAGCGGCAGCGCGGTGTTTTCAGGACAGATGCCTCTAATGCCCCAGGTGAAGATAAGCAAGACACACGCAATTTAACCCTCTCCTAGCAGGAAGATGCTGCATGTCCACTATGACTTGCCCCCTGCTGGGTGCATAGCAAGATGGCAGCTCTCGGGGCAGCTAGAAGGGACGCCCAAGACAAGTGTTCTCCATGGAATTGGCCACAGTTGACACGTCCCGCTCCCAGGACCTGCCTAGAAACCCTCCCACAGGGTCCTCTGAGCTCCGTTTTTACCGTCCCTATGTAACCTGGAGGATAAGGCCCAGGAGAGGCTAGAGCCACACAAGAAGGGAGCCTGTGCCCTGGACACACATGGGGAGCAAACTCCACCCTACACGCTCCAAAGCACACAGGGGGCCCAAGTTGAGTGTTACATGAAACCACTGAGACTCGAAGGCTGCTGAGCCAGCAGCTCACCTGCTCTAACCAACCCACAGTGGCAAGAAGATGGCTGGAAAGCACCTTCTCTCCAGGAGTGAAGTGCACCACAGGATGTGGTTTCTAGCAAAGGCAGGGGGCTGTGGGGAATCTCAAAAGCTCCATGTCAAGCTGGGATCCTAGGCTGGGTCTGCATCTTTAAACATGGATCATACCCAGCCTTCCTCCAAGAGATGCTCCACCAGGAGATCTGACCTCTTAGCTCTGCTTGATTCCGTCGCCAAATCTTTATGTAGCTCCGGGGAACAGATGGAAAGGAGGAGAAGGGGAGGATAGCAAAGCTAAGGGAAAGGAGCAGTCTCTTGGGCAGTTTAGAGCCCGGAACAACTTCAAAGCCTCTGGCTTCTGCTCATCAGTGCACAAAGAGCTGGTACCAGAGCCTGCGGCTTCCCACTAGCCTCCAGCTCCTGTCACGAGGCTGAGACACAAAGGAGCCCAGAACGTAGCCGAAGACGTATTTAAAACCATTTAGAGTCAAGAAGTCTTGCGTGAAATTAAACCTATGTTGCTGATAAGTGTGAAATACAAAAGAATTATTCATACAGCAAAGAACCCCAGAAAACACAGCACCCTGCTTCCAGGGAACATACCACTCCCAACACCCCCAACTCCAAAAGGAGCTCAGCCTGTCAGCAGCGTCAGCTTTACACAGGCCTCGGAGTGATTTCTTTTGAAGGTGGGGTGGAGAGAAGGAGAAGAAAAAAATAACAGAATCACTTTGGTGGCCTAAAGCAGAGCTGTGAAACCATCCACCAGAAGGTGGCTTGCCGTGGTCACTTGTGGCAGGCTGTGCTGCCAGCATTTGCATTTGGTCTTAAACCATCCCTGCCTCTTCATCTTTCCATGGACGAGAAGTCCCCGCTGCTTCTCCATGCGTCTGGTTCAGCGCTCAGGCCCCACAGAGTCAGGACAGTCCCCAGGGAAGCCTAGTTAGTGGAGCTGCTGTATCCCTCGCTCAGGGTTCCCCACCTGCCCAGACAGGTGGGATGATGTCATTGCTCTCAGTCCTCTGCACCAGGTGCCAGGAATGGCTTCCTACTGTGACTGTTGCCAGGGCAGAGCCACCTCAGTGTTACTTACTAAATGAGCATAAAGCCACTCAAGGACATGAAAGGCGATTCTTTCAATGGAACGTCCCTACAAGAATGTCCATTTGCCTCTCTGTGACAGAGGCCTCAAAGGCCGGCAGGGACCTTCCCTTTCTTTCCCTCCCCTGAATACGGCTGCTGTCCTGATGATAAATCTACTGTCTGTGCCGAGCGCAAGACAAACGGCCAGGGCTGCTCAGTATGCCAAGGCTGTGGTCACATCTGTCGTCCTCTCGTCTCCGTGTTCCTTGTAATTATCTCACTTCAGTCAGAAACTCGACTTCAGATCACAAGACTGAGGAGAAACTGGATTTTAATTTACAGAGGCGCAGCTAAGTATTTTTGTTCTGAGACTATATTTCATAATAAAGATGGGAGCCTCAGGGCTCTTTAGACTGGATGGCAACCATAAACATTTTTCTTCACGGTGTGGTTCTCTGCTTCAAATCAAGCCTGAGTTCACCTACAGCCCGTCAACCGCAAAGTTATTACAAGATTACATTCCCCTTTCCCATCTGCCACCCGGCACTCTGGCAACCTGGATTAATCATACAGTGGAGAGCTCCTGTGTCTTTGGGAACTTGTGAATTTGGCTTAGGCCTCTCGCTGGGGTCATCTGACCATCACAGAGGTCAGTGTCCATTCCCCTGCAAAGCTCTTGCTCCTTCTTATTTTCCTTCCAGTTCTGCAGAGAAACTAGAAGCTCAGAACCTGGAACCAGGACAGGCAGCTCAAACACTGCCCGTTCACTGGGCACCTAAAGAGCTAGGGGTTCTGTTTTGATAGTTTGAAGACACGTTTAAGCCTCTTCTGGACCATCCTCTCAGGACAGGGCTTGCGTTTGGGTCCCGTGGGTGCCAAGTGACCCATCTTCCTAGTTCACAGAGGCAGACCAGATGCTGACTGTGTTCCTCACCCTTACCCCACGGAAGGGGCCTGCTTAACCCTGAGGAAATCACGCCTCTGCTGCCAGCACCGTGTTCACATTCCCAGAGGCAATTCAGTTTCAGCAAAAGCCCCGAAATTTGTCACATTGAACTAACACTAGTAATTGGATTTTATTGGTTTTGTGGTTTTATTTGCATTTAATTTGAAAATTCCTGTTGGTTTGATAGTTGCTAAAGAGAACAATAAGAGTGAGCATTTATGCACATTTAAATAACATAATTTTTTAATGTAATGTGGCATTGTCTCTTTTTGTCCTCCCCCAATTATTTGAAAGCAAACTATATAATGAGTCCATTTTGAGAAATGCTGCAATGGTCTTACTCAAGACCATTTTTTCTGGAGGAGTCTGTTAGACTGGAGCCCCCAAAATATACCCCAAGACTAGTTTGAAAGATACTGGTCCAGGTAGTATTTTAAGTTTTCAAGATTGTTTTCAACTTAATATCATGTCACCAGAAAGCAGAAATCAAGTCCAAACAAAAATGTGTTCAGCATGGTCTGACAAAGACAAGAGTCTTGTCGGAATGTCCCACATCCTTTCAAATTAGAGCGTCATTACAGCTCCCCTCCCCAGACACTAGTCTGTTTGCTGGTAAGAGATCAGAGGCCAGGCCCTCTGTGTCCAAAAGGCTTTGTTCTAGAGCAGCAAACAGTAAATGGCAAATGTGAATCCAAACAGCAGGGACCTCAACTTGGAGGTGGGAATCAGCAGTGGGGGGACTGCAGCCAAAGCCCCACAGCCCAGGTGAACACCTTCCTCCCCTGGAGGGACCCACTCCTACGCAGGCCACCCTCTGTTACACTCCATTGTGTAGGAGGTCCCCCAAAATTCCTTTAATCACAATTTTGGATTTTTAAAAATTTTTCATTTTTTAATTTTTGGGGGAACACAACAGATCTCAACTTGAGGCAGGTGGTGGAGAGAAGGGGAGGTGCTGGTAAAGTCCCAGGCCTCAGAGTCACAGTCCTGGGCCTTGCACACCAGCTGCAGCTCAGCCCTGGCGTCCACAGCACCCATCTGCCAGGCGCTACGTGGGGGCTGGGGAAACCACAATGGAAGGAGAGGACAGCTCCGAGCTGTGGTCTGCCTAAGAAGACCTGCCGACAGTGCCTGAGGGCGGGAGTGTGATGCCCCCCAAGAGTACCCTGAAAGGGCAGGGAACATGCAGCTATGGGCTGGGGGAGGGAACACATGGAAAAGAGCTTTCCAGAAAGAAGGCCTTGTGGGAGAAGACAGAGGAAACAGATGCCAAGGAGCCTGGTACAACAGAGCGTGGTGGGGTGACCAGGGCCTTCACCCAGTGACCCTGGCGGACAGGAGCTGGGCTAAGCACTTGGGTGTGCTGTTGCATCTAATCTTCACAGCAGATTCCCTGGTGAAACCTGTGAGCGTAGGAGAGGAACCCGCCCAAGACCCTACAGTCCATCAGCGGCTCAGCTCAGGTCAAACCAGAGCCAGGCCTCTGAGGCCTCGTCCCCACCTCTCCACTCTGTTTGGGGGACCATCAGCAGCCCGCTGCTGCTGAGGCAGGATGCCTCTTCATTCATCAGCACAACCTGCTCGGATGTTGCAGAGGCCATGTGTCCTGGTTCACAGAGCTGTCTCCCGCCCCACGAGCTTTCTTAGGCTGTGACAGATTTTATTGCTGTCTTCCAACTTTGGTTATTTGAGTAGTCAGTGGTCTCCCATGTGGAGAGAAGGTTTCTATTATTGCCTTAGTTAGCAAGAGTTAACTCTGTGCAATGTGTGAACTTTGCTTATACATTCTTAAGCAAGGGCAGAAAGGGTGGGCCCCAGTGTCCAAATCACCCCAGCTGGAGAAAGGTCTTGTAGGGAGCGAATCCCTTTATGCCACAAAAGGAAAAGTTGTTGCAAAAATGGCATCAGGGTTTGCAGCAGCCTAACCGGCAAGTGCAGGTGCAAGATTCACTGGCAGCCAGGGTCCCTCCCACCCTCAGCTGGGCAGATTGGAGACCCGGGATCTAAGCTTGCTGATGGAGGAAGTTATTAGCCCTGTGCAGCCTGGGGCTTGTCACTGGCAGGTTGAAAGCAGTGTCACCTGCACCTCTGGAAGGATTCCCAAACACCACATTCAGTGTGTAGCGCAGTCCTGGGACCCAGGAGGTACCTAGCTGGGACGGGTTCTCCCACATCCACACACAAACCCGGTTCCTCCTCTGCCATCTGGTCAAAAGTGCCACTGTCGCTACAGGAGTTCCTTAGGCTGCAGAGGACAAAAATGAAAGAAATTCAACACCAGTATTTTAACATAGTTACTTGGTGTTTTGGAGACCCAAATACATGCATCTGGCTAAGTGGTCATGTGTGCAGGAATCTGGGTGATGGGACACGTGCTGAGCCCAACTGGGAGCAAGCTTCTCATCAGTTACTGCAGGTATACAAGTCACTACAGGGAGCGAGTGGGCTTTTTTATTTTTAAAGATTCAACATAGGTAGCCAACAGAGAATAAGACGTTTTTAACAAAAGAAACAAAACAAAGCATTTTCTCTACTTTCCTCATGACCTGCTACCTGGGAGCAGGACACTGCCTTGCTACTCAAGAAAGGAATCACCAAGGGGACAAAGCAGGCAAGCCTTTGAGCAGGCAGTGACTGCCACAAATGCAAGCCTTTCCCTCTGGTGGGGCTGCCAGTGGTCACATGGCTCACTGTACCCTGCCTCACTGTACCCTGTTCACTGTACCCTGCATCACTGCACCCTGCCTCACTGTACCCTGGCTCACTGTACCCTGACTAACTGTACCCTGGCTCACTGTACCCTGCCTGACAGTACCCTGGCTCACTGTACCCTGCCGCACTGTACCATGGCTCACTGTACCCTGCCTCACAGTACCCTGGCTCACTGTGCCCTGCCTCACTGTACCCTGGCCCATTGTACCCTGCCTCACTGTACCCTAGCTCACTATACCCTGGCTCACTGTACCCGGCCTCACTGTACCCTGCCTCACTGTACCATGGCTCACTGTACCCTGCCTCACAGTACCCTGCCTCACAGTACCCTGGCTCAATGTACCCTGCCTCACAGTACCCTGCCTCACTGTACCCTGCCTCACTGAACCCGGACTCACTGTACCCGGACTCACTGTACCCGGACTCACTGTACCATGGCTCACTGTACCCTGCCTCACTGTACCCTGCTTCACTGTACCCGGACTCACTGTAACCTGGCTCACTGTACCCTGCCTCACTGTACCCGGACTCACTGTAAACTGGCTCACTGTACACTGCCTCACTGTACCCGGACTCACTGTACCCTGGCTCACTGTACCCTGGCTCACTGTACCCTGCCTCACTGTACCCTGGCTCACTGTTCCCTGGATCCCTGTACCCTAGCTCACTGTACCCTCCCTCACAGTACCCTGGCTCACTGTACCCTGGCTCACTGTACCCTAGTTCACTGTACCCTGCCTCACTGTACCCTGCCTCACTGTACCCTGGCTCACTGTAAGATGCCTCACAGTACCCTGGCTCACTGTACCATGCCTCACTGTACACTGCCTCACTGTACCATGCCTCACTGTACCCTGCCTCACTGTACCCTGCCTCACAGTACCCTGGCTCACTGTACCCTGGCTCACTGTACCCTGGCACACAGTACCCTGACTCACTGTACCATGCCTCACAGTACCCTGCCTCACTGTACCCTGGCTCACTGTACCCTGCCTCACAGTACCCTGGCTCACTGTACCCTGCCTCACTGTACCATGCCTCACTGTACCCTGGCTCACTGTACCCTGCCTCACTGTACCATGCCTCACTGTACCCTGGCTCACTGTACCATGGCTCACTGTACCCTGCCTCACTGTACCCTGCCTCACTGTACCCTGGCTCACTGTACCCTGCCTCACTATACCCTGGCTCACTGTACTCTGGCTTACTGTACCCTGGCTCACTGTACCATGGCTCACTGTACCCTGGCTCACTGTACCATGGCTCACTGTACCCTGGCTCACTGTACCCTGCCTCACTGTACCCGTACTCACTGTATCCTGGCTCACTGTACACTACCTCACTGTACCCGGATTCATTGTACCCTGGCTCACTGTACCCTGCCTCACTGTACCCTGCCTCACTGTACCCTGGCTCACTGTACCCTGCCTCACTGTACCCACATTCAGTGTACCCTGGCTCACTGTACAATGCCTCACTGTACCCTGCCTCACTGTACCCTGCCTCACTTTACCCTGCCTCACTGTACCCTGGCTCACTGTACCATGGCTCACTGTACCCTAGCTCACTGTACCCTGCCTCACTGTACCATGGCTCACTGGACCCTGGCTCACTGTACCCTGCCTCACTGTACCCGGATTCACTGTACCCTGGCTCACTGTACCCTGCCTCACTGTACCCAGAATCACTGTACCCTGGCTCAATGTACCCTGCCTCACTGTACCATGGCTCACTGTACCCTAGCTCACTGTACCCTGGCTCACTGTACCCTGCCTCACTGTAACCTGCCTCACTGTACACTGGCTCACTGTACTCTGGCTCACTGTACCCTGGCTCACTGTACCCTGCCTCACTGTATCCTAGCTCACTGTACCCTGCCTCACAGTACACTGGCTCACTGTACCCTGGCTCACTGTACCCTGCCTCAATGTATCCTAGCTCACAGTACCCTGCCTCACAGTACCCTGCCTCACTGTACCCTGCCTCACTGTACTCTGGCTCACTGTACCCTGGCTCACTGTACCCTGCCTCACTGTATCCTAGCTCACTTTACCCTGTCTCACAGTACCCTGACTCACTGTACCCTGCCTCACAGTACCCTGCCTCACAGTACCCTGGCTCACTGTACCCTGCCTCACTGTACCCTGGCTCACTGTACCCTGCCTCACTGTACCCTGGCTCACTGTACCCTGGCTCACTGTACCATGGCTCACTGTACCCTGCCTCACTGTACCCTGCCTCACTGTACCCGTACTCACTGTACCCTGGCTCACTGTACCCTGCCTCACTGTACCCGGATTCACTGTACCCTGGCTCACTGTACCCTGCCTCACTGTACCCTGCCTCACTGTACCCTGGCTCACTGTACCCTTCCTCACTGTACCCACACTCAGTGTACCCTGGCTCACTGTACCCTGCCTCACTGTACCCTGCCTCACTGTACCCTGCCTCACTTTACCCTGCCTCACTGTACCCTGGCTCACTGTACCATGGCTCACTGTACCTTAGCTCACTGTACCCTGCCTCACTGTACCCTGGTTCACTGGACCCTGCCTCACTGTACCTTGCCTCACTGTACCCGTACTCACTGTACCCGGACTCACTGTACCCTGCCTCACTCTACCATGGCTCACTGTACCCTACCTCACTGTACCCTGCCTCACTCTACCCGGACTCACTGTACCCTGGCTCTCTGTACCCTGCCTCACTGTACTCGGACTCACTGTACCCTTGCTCACTGTACCCTGCCTCACTGTACCCTGGCTCACTGTACCCTGCCTCACTGTACCCTGGCTCACTGTACCCTGCCTCACTGTACCATGGCTCACTGTACCCTGCCTCACTGTACCCTGCCTCACTGTACCTGGCTCACTGTACCCCTGCCTCACTGTACCCTGGCTCACTGTACCCTGCCTCACTGTACCCTGGCTCACTGTACCCTGGCTCACTGTACCATGGCTCACTGTACCCTGCCTCACTGTACCCTGCCTCACTGTACCCGTACTCACTGTACCCTGGCTCACTGTACCCTGCCTCACTGTACCCGGATTCACTGTACCCTGGCTCACTGTACCCTGCCTCACTGTACCCTGCCTCACTGTACCCTGCTCACTGTACCCTTCCTCACTGTACCCACACTCAGTGTACCCTGGCTCACTGTACCCTGCCTCACTGTACCCTGCCTCACTGTACCCTGCCTCACTTTACCCTGCCTCACTGTACCCTGGCTCACTGTACATGGCTCACTGTACCCTGCCTCACTGTACCCTGCCTCACTGTACCCTGGTTCACTGGACCCTGCCTCACTGTACCTTGCCTCACTGTACCCGTACTCACTGTACCCGGACTCACTGTACCCTGCCTCACTCTACCATGGCTCACTGTACCCTACCTCACTGTACCCTGCCTCACTCTACCCGGACTCACTGTACCCTGGCTCTCTGTACCCTGCCTCACTGTACTCGGACTCACTGTACCCTTGCTCACTGTACCCTGCCTCACTGTACCCTGGCTCACTGTACCCTGCCTCACTGTACCCTGGCTCACTGTACCCTGCCTCACTGTACCATGGCTCACTGTACCCTGCCTCACTGTACCCTGCCTCACTGTACCCTGGCTCACTGTACCCTGCCTCACTGTACCCTGGCTCACTGTACCCTGCCTCACTGTACCCTGGCTCACTGTACCCTGCCTCACTGTACCCTGCCTCACTGTACCCGTACTCACTGTACCCTGGCTCACTGTACCCTGCCTCACTGTACCCGGATTCACAGTACCCTGGCTCACTGTACCCTGCCTCACTGTACCCTGCCTCACTGTACCCTGCCTCACTGTACCCTGCCTCACTTTACCCTGCCTCACTGGACCCTGGCTCACTGTACCATGGCTCACTGTACCTTAGCTCACTGTACCCTGGCTCACTGTACCCTGCCTCACTGTACCCTGGCTCACTGTACCCTGCCTCACTGTACCCGTACTCACTGTACCCGGATTCACTGTACCCTGCCTCACTGTACCATGGCTCACTGTACCCTGCCTCACTGTACCCTGGCTCACTGTACCCTGGCTCACTGTACCCTGCCTCACAGTACCCTGGCTCACTGTACCCTGGCTCACTGTACCCTGGCTCACTGTACCCTGGCTCACTGTACCATGGCTCACTGTACCCTGGCTCACTGTACCCTGCCTCACTGTACCCGTAGTCACTGTACCCTGGCTCACTGTACCCTGCCTCACTGTACCCGGATTCACTGTACCCTGGCTCACTGTACCCTGCCTCACTGTACGCTGCCTCACTGTACCCTGGCTCACTGTACCCTGCCTCACTGTACCCACACTCAGTGTACCCTGGCTCACTCTACCCTGCCTCACTGTACCCTGCCTCACTGTACCCTGCCTCACTTTACCCTGCCTCACTGTACCCTGGCTCACTGTACCATGGCTCACTGTACCCTAGCTCACTGTACCCTGGCTCACTGTACCCTGCCTCACTGTACCATGGCTCACTGTACCCTGCCTCACTGTACCCTGCCTCACAGTACCCTGGCTCACTGTACCCTGCCTCACAGTACCCTACCTCACAGTACCCTGGCTCACTGTACCCTGCCTCACTGTACCCTGGCTCACTGTACCCTGCCTCACTGTACCCTTCCTCACTGTACCCGTACTCACTGTACCCGGATTCACTGTACCCTGCCTCACTCTACCATGGCTCACTGTACCCTGCCTCACTGTACCCTGCCTCACTGTACTCGTACTCACTGTACCCTGGCTCACTGTACCCTGGCTCACTGTACCCTGCCTCACTGTACCCTGGCTCACTGTACCCTGCCTCACAGTACCCTGGCTCACTGTACCCTGGCTCACAGTACCCTGGCTCACTGTACCCTGGCTCACTGTACCATGGCTCACTGTACCCTGGCTCACTGTACCCTGCCTCACTGTACCCGTAGTCACTGTACCCTGGCTCACTGTACCCTGCCTCACTGTACCCGGATTCACTGTACCCTGGCTCACTGTACCCTGCCTCACTGTACCCTGCCTCACTGTACCCTGGCTCACTGTACCCTGCCTCACTGTACCCACACTCAGTGTACCCTGGCTCACTCTACCCTGCCTCACTGTACCCTGCCTCACTGTACCCTGCCTCACTTTACCCTGCCTCACTGTACCCTGGCTCACTGTACCATGGCTCACTGTACCCTAGCTCACTGTACCCTGGCTCACTGTACCCTGCCTCACTGTACCATGGCTCACTGTACCCTGCCTCACTGTACCCTGCCTCACAGTACCCTGGCTCACTGTACCCTGCCTCACAGTACCCTACCTCACAGTACCCTGGCTCACTGTACCCTGCCTCACTGTACCCTGGCTCACTGTACCCTGCCTCACTGTACCCTTCCTCACTGTACCCGTACTCACTGTACCCGGATTCACTGTACCCTGCCTCACTCTACCATGGCTCACTGTACCCTGCCTCACTGTACCCTGCCTCACTGTACCCGTACTCACTGTACCCTGGCTCACTGTACCCTGGCTCACTGTACCCTGCCTCACTGTACCCTGGCTCACTGTACCCTGCCTCACAGTACCCTGGCTCACTGTACCCTGGCTCACAGTACCCTGGCTCACTGTACCCTGGCTCACTGTACCATGGCTCACTGTACCCTGGCTCACTGTACCCTGCCTCACTGTACCCTGCCTCACTATACCCTGGCTCACTGTACCCTGCCTCACTGTACCCTGCCTCACAGTACCCTGGCTCACTGTACCCTGGCTCACTGTACCCTGGCTCACTGTATCCTGGCTCACTGTACCCTGCCTCACTGTACCTTGGCTCACTGTACCCTGGCTCACTGGACCCTGCCTCACTATACCCTGGCTCACTGTACCCTGCCTCACAGTACCCTGGCTCACTGTACCCTGGCTTACTCCGTAAGATGAGAAAGGATCCAGGTTTGCATGAGATGAGTGGTTAACTAACGCATACCCATGAGTAGCCACCTTTTAAACCAGATTTTCATGGGGTTTTGCTGACAGGAAGGGGGAGGTGGGAAATTTAATCTCAGATTGTCAACATTACAGTGTCTGAATAAAACAGCAGTCACAGTGGCTTTCTCGGGGTTCCCAGACCACGCGCGTCACCCAAGTTCTCCTCTGGCCAAGTCAACCAGCCCAGCCTCCACGCACCCTCCTTACTGAACTCCGTCATGCACATGGAATGATTCCTGGAAACTTCCTGGGGCATTTGAGGCGACACTGGTAGTTCCCATGGCGATGTGGGTCCGTGAGCAGGAGCCGGTGCAGGAAGCTCCTCAGGACAGACTCTCGGCCTGCGTGTCAGCAGTGCCAGAGTGCCACAGGCAGATGGAGCACAGAGGACCCCGGGCTCGAAGTTCAGGCCCTGCACTCACTAGACATTTGCGCATCCTCCTGTGCCGCCTCACACACTCTGGGGGGCTTCCTGGCTGGCAGCTGGCCCCATGCTCTCCTTCCCTCATGGACTCCCCCGAGTGCCTGTGGCTCCTGTCTGGCTTCTGAGCACCCAGGGTGTCAGAGCTAAGCCCGTCCCTCCTCCTTAGCACCCTTTGTTCCTTGCATGATCTCCCGGGCAGCCCTGGGCTCCGTCCGTGCACAGTGGGTCTCCATTTGCACCCCAGGTCCAGTCCCTCCTCCGAGCCCTGGGCTGTTACCCAGCTCTCTACTTGAGGAGGCGCCTGGGTGTCCAGCAGCTCCCAGCAGGGCCTGGAGCACATGGAGACACAGCCCCAGCCTTCCATGGGAGCCTGCTCCCTCCCCATCTTCCCACCTCAGTCAACGCCGTCGCACCCCGTGGCCAACACAGGGTCCTTCCTGAGCTGCACCACCCCATGCCCTCCGCAGGCCGTTCGAGGACTCAGCAGGTCTTCTTTGCTCCACTGGGGAACTATTGGACCTGACTACTGCTCACCACCCCTGTGGCTACAGCCCAAGGCTCGGCCACAGTCCACGACTGGCCACTGTCCTGCTACGTACTGTTCTATCTCCTATAATTAACCAAATGGAACAAATCAATCAAATCACACAACTCCCGGGATTTAAACCTCCCAGAGCTTCCTGCCATGTTCACAATGATGTCCAAAGTCCTTACCTTCCCCAAAGGCTATGTGAGGGGTCACCCACCTACCCACTTCTCCACCAAGCTGCCACCCCAGTGCCATCTCCGTTGTCCCTGAGCTGCCCAACTTGTTTGTCCGCTCCATCCCAGGCTTTGGCCTGGATGCTCCCGCCTTGGACCCATCCCAGACAGGCTCCTTCTCAGTCGTGACTTCGTTTGAATGTCTTGCCTGACAACCAACCTAAACCCTCCACTACCACTACGGGTCACTTACCAGCCCCCTGCCAGCACCTGAAACCACACCTTGACATTCACTGTGCCTCCCGTGAGATGTCAGCTCTCTTAGGACAGAGACTTGGCCTGTTACCTCCAAACTGTGTTCTATGATCAGTGTCCCTAAGTTCCAGGTGCTCAGTGCCAAAGTCCCAACGGGTCACTGTGAATCCCCCCTTCTGCCTGAAGCTCCAGAAGCAGACCAAGCAAGCGCTCATAGTAGCAAAGTCATCAGAGAGAAAACACACCGAGGCCCAGGCCCATAACTCCCCTCTGTGTGACTATCCTTGCTTGGTGTGTCTCTCTGAGCCTCAGCTTCCACCCCAGGAAGATGGGGTGCTCTTCCTGCCTGGCTATGAGATCGAGCATGTAAGGACCTGGACTCAGCAGTCATCCTTGCTCTCATTCACGCTTGGGTTCATCCACCCAGCAACACCTCTTTATTGAGCATCTACCACGTTGCAGACCTCAGGAAAGTTACGGAGAAGCCAACCCTTCAAGAGTGAGCAAAACAGATGCGAGCAGCCCTTGAAAGCTTTACTGACTGGAAGAGCGTCATAGTCAAGTTTGCTCTCAACTGTAACAGGGAGTGACAGGTCCAATGAGCACAAACAAGGAGCCCAGGACACGCAGCTGGAGCTGGGTGCAGTGACACACACCTGTGATCCCAGCAGCTCGGGAGGCTGAGGCAGGAGGATTGCAAGTTCAGGGCTAACCTCAGCAACTTAGCAAGGCCCTGTCTCAAAATTTTAAAAAATTAAAAAAAAAAAAGGACTGGGGATGTGGCTCAATGGTTAAACCCGTCTGGGTTTAATCCCTGGAGAAAGAAAAGAAAAGAAAAGAAAAGAAAAGAAAAGAAAAGAAAAGAAAAGAAAAGAAAAGAAAAGAAAAGAAAAGAAAAGAAAAGAAAAGAAAAGAAAAGAACACTCAAGGCACAGTCAGGGAGGAGAAAGATGGCCTGAGCTGCTCGCTGTTCTCCTGAGGTCCTGGCCCAAGTCTGCTGCCACCAGCCAGCCCTGCTGAGGCCTGAGGGCCAGGAAGCTCCAGGCAGATGAGGCTTCTGGCCTCCCTCTCAGGGCCTCATGTGAGCAAAGAGGCCTGCCCACGTGGGCAAGTATGATTTTAGAGTTTAAACTAAGCCAACGCAGAATTTCTGTCTGAAAAAGCAAGGTTAAAACCATCCCACGTTAGAACTCAAAAAAAAAGAAAAAGAAAAAAAAGTATCTACTCCAGAGTTGAGCCCCAGCAGCTACTGGTGATTTAAAGTGCCCTTCCTAACAGAAAGAGAAGCCAGAGCTTTGTCCATCCAGCAAAACAACAGCTCAGATGTCAAATGCCAAGAGACGAGGGCAAGTAACAGTCAGTACTGGCTTCCAGACAAACCTCTATAAGAAAGAGTCACACTATGAAATTTTAGATGTAGGCCATTAAGAAAATGCAAAACTTCTTTCATAAATACTTTAGATTTGTTTTGTCTTAAATTGCCCTATGTGACAGGTTTGTTCTTTAGTCAAGGAGAACATAGGTCCTAAAACATCCTCAAATCAAGCCAAAAGCTATTGCAACTCCATTTTGTGTTTGCTTTGGCTGCCAAGTGCCTCAAGAGTGGAGTGCCCCATTCTGGGAAGCTTTATAAGTGTCGATTGAATCCTAGGGCGATGCTTGCAAGGGGACAGTGTATCATCTTTCCCACACAAGAACAATTCTCCAGGTGTGAAAGCAAACTGGCTATGCACTGATTGTGATGCATTTTGCAACAGAGATGTCAAACAATATCAAACATCAAGTCTATGCTAATTGGCAAAGAACTTTCAGGATACTTTTGAGCAGAAGTAGATACTTTCTCAATGATGTGAACCACAGGCGCACCTGGAATCAAGCACTGATTCACAATAGCATGATCTCAGGTATAAAATCCAAGGCCTCAGTGCCACAGACTGGTGCAAGATACAGAGAGGCTTGACAATGCACTTCACCAATGCAGAAAGCCTGGGCGAAGGGAGAACCATTTGTGCAACTGGATCGATATGGAATGCTCATGTCCAAAGCAGGGAATGAAATTTCATTTCTGTTGGTTCTGGGGGTCCCCTTGCTCAAGGCAAAGCTGTCAGAAGTCATCAGCAATTTTAATCGCTCCTGTGCGAAAGGAGGAGAAGCAACAGTGTCTGCATCAAATGCAAGAGGAACGGCTGAGGTTCCCGGAGGAGTCCATTCCCTTGGGTGGCTCTGCTTTCACACCCCTTATCAAAGCCAATCTTGGGTAATTTTTTAGTAGTGCAACTTCCGTTTCAAAGCCATTCGTGCCAGTGAGGGGCGATGCATTAGAAAGGCCACGGGGGAGCTGGTAGTGACTTCCTGCCATGGATATTAGCTGCTCTTCCTCTCTGAGCGTTCACCCCTCCACTTCTGCAACCATTCTTTCCTGAAATTTTGAGTGGATTTTTCACCTATCACTCTTCTCCCCAAGTGCCAAAAAGGATAAATGCTATTATCGAGGTTTGTTGCGGAAGGGAATGCATCCTGATGGGAATACCACATGGAGTCTTTATCCAATAACTTGCAGAAAGAGAAGGAGAGTTCTGTTCTAAGATTGTAGACTGCAAAGTGAAAGCGGGTCATTCAGCACTCAGAGTCAAGTTCCTGGTGGCACGCTGTTGACTGGATACTCTCAAGGTACTCAGTATAGCACCATAGCCAGAGGAAATTCAAGATGGCACCCTGCACGCCCCACACCAGCTGAAGTTACTTGTTTCTGAGTGCAATACAAACAAACCCCTCAGTAGCCAAGCACATGCAGCCACGCTGTGTAACTAGGTGGGTGAGATTTACGTAGAAGCCAGCTGTCATGGAGATGTGGACAGAAACATTCTCACTTCTGTAGAATAGTCTGACAACTTTAACCTTTCCTGTGCCTCAGAAAACTATCTCATTGGACATGGAATGCAGACAAGGGGTCTTGAAGTTAAGAAAATTTGATCCTGGAAAGATTTGGGGCTGTGTTTGGTGAAACCTGAAGATACAGGAGGTCAGAGTCTGGGGGACAACCAATGGGCTTGAGTTCAGGGTCAAGAGGCAGCCTCTCAGGGACGGCCAAGGTCAGCTCCACAAGCTCCCGGCAAAGAGCCCTGTTGGCAAAAATGGAGTCCAGAGAAGAAGCAGTGACCAGAGAAGCTTCTGTGACAGCAAAGTACCTGATAGCATAGCCAGAGTCTGTGCCACAGCAGACTCTTCCCTGCAGTGCACCCTCACCCCCAGCTGGACAGACCACCAAAGTGCACAGAGTCCCAGGAGGTCAGCCCCCACTGTCCTCCAGACCCTCAAACTTTCTCAATGAATGACCTCTGTACTGTAAAAGGAAGCTCTTCCTTTATCCAGCTTCGGGAGAACACTGACTTCACACTGCTTTTACTACTTTGAATGAATAAAAAAAAATCCGGATTGTGGGTTTTCACTGGATATCATGGTTTTGGAATGTAGCTCAAATGTCAGTTTGCCAAGGTCTGAGGTCTGACTAGCGAGAAAGCAGGAACTCAAACAGGGACTGGGGAAAGAGAGACATTCATGATGTATGAGTTTTCTCACCCTGCGGTGGCTGGACTTGGGGAGTGGCCATGAGTGGCAGTTCTACAGCTGAGAGGTGGCCAGAAGGGCTCTCCCTGGGGGAGCAAGGGGGTAGCCTCAATACTGCCATTATGGGTGCAGCACATATGAACGAGGCCAGCATCAACCTGCCTCTGATGACAACCCACAGCAGATGGCAGATGCCTCCAAACGTCCTTCATGATTCTGTCTATCCAAGGACAGATTCTGTTTCCCAAAGCTCAACTCCATGAGGTTAAGATCTGGCAGAGATCAAGGTCTTTAGCAGCTCTGATCTCATCTTGCTGCTCTCAGGGCTTAAGGGATTTGCAGGGTCCCGACCCTCTCAGCTCCTCAGAGGACCCATCCAGGACTGGCACAGGGGACCTTTCCAAGATGGAGACATGCACAGGCAGACCAGAACGAAGGAGGTGGTGAGTCCGAGGCTGCCCTTCCACTCTTCTCCGGGCCTGTGCCTGACCCCAGTATGAAATCAGCAGAGATGAGCGTTTACTAAGATTCCCATGGCGAACAGAAGCACGTCTTAGCAAAGAAAGAGCAGCTCGCCTCTGGAAACCTCTAGAGACGTAAAAGCGGGACCTTGAAGATGACAGAAGGACTCTGAGCTACTCCCCAGGCTCCTTTCCCAGATCTTTCATGGAGCTCTGACCCAGCATCTCATTCCATAATGCCCGTCGCCATGTCTGACCTGGACAGGTCACAGCAGTTTCTCAGTGGACGGCTCTTCTGCAGTGCCACTGCTAAGAGCGGAGTCTCAACCGGGACAGGAGGAAAGGTGTGAAGCAGAAGCCCACCAGGGTGCTCAACCTGCTCCTGACACCCCCAGAACCACCTGCCAGTCAGGCTCCTCCACCCGCCTCTCCCCAGGGTGAGCAAGGGAGGGGCCGCCATCCTCCCAGCCTCCCAGCGTGTGGTGAAGGTCAATTGGAGGACAGGACACGATGGAGCTGACTCTGGCCACCACTCAGGCGAGGCATCTTATGGAAAACGGAGGATCCGAACGTCAATGAAAAGATGTAAGATCTTCACAGACACCATTGATTATCAGAGGTGTTGGAAGTAGTAACCCAACCCCTGACTTCCGTCCTTTGTGAGGGATTACTCTCTAGGAAACTAATAAGCTACATTTGTTTGCAGACCAAGGCTCCCAGAAACAAGGAAAAGAGCGAAACGTCCTCGCAAACCTGTCCTAAGGGCTGAATGAACGGCGAGGACCCCAGGAGCAGACGCCAGCTCACGCCAGCAGCTGTGGTGCAAGCTGAGGGTTCTGAAGGACACGCGAGGTTGTAAAGGACAAAAATCTGAGGTTTGCCGCATCACTGCTGCAAAGGTGCAAAGGAACCAAAAGCAAATAAAAATGGGAGACAAAGTTAGAGAGAGTCCAAGTGAAAGGAGCAAATCCTTGAGAAAAAAAGAAGTCCATATAAATACAATCAAAACCAGCTGTGCCAGATCACAAGCCCACTGAAAATTTCGTTATCTGAAGGGACTTTGTGGAGGTCATGACAGGTCACCCCTAAGACCTGGGACGTATGTCTCCGAAGATTAAGGGATTCTCTTACACAGTCACAGAACAAGAGCCCAGCCAAGAAAAATCAGGTTATTCCATATTACCCTCCCCATGCACATCTGCTGTGCATACTTGATACATCCGGTGTGCTGTTGTCTCCCAAGCGTCTCTGGTCTCTGCCGCGGTGTGGAGGGAAGGGAACCGGTCCACCAAGCTGGAGTCTGATGGTCGGGGTTCCTCCTCAGCCTCTTCACAGCCGGAACACTCACTGCCTCCTGTCTCCTTGTTCTTCTCCCACTGACTGTCACCAAGAAAGCGGCCGCTTGTCACGTTAATGCGGACATTCTGGATTCTTCTCCTTGCTGCCTCGGGAGGTCATCATGACATAGATCTGTTGGGAGCACTACAGGAGGCACTGCGCTGTGGCACATGCCAGGAGCGGGGGGCCAGACGTCCCTGCTGGCGGTGTCGCTGCAGAGGTGGGGTCCCCAGACCTTCTCACAGAGGCACATGTGAGCCTCAACGTCCGAGGGGCTTCAAGAGTATGCAGGGTTCTGAGTCCCTCATTTGATTTTAGCCTTGCTGATAATCTTTGGGTAATTTAAAGGAAGCTTCAAAATGGCGATTGTCTGGGTGGATCATGCTTCCTGTATTAGCTGATGTTCTCTAAAGGGTCGCTTCTGCATCCCTCTTTCTTCTTTCTTCTTAGTAATCCTCTGGACTTCGAAATTCCTTACTTATTGAGTTATCATCTTTTGTGTTGTGTTTGATGTTTAAATTGTCCCAAATTCAAGAGTGTGGTGTGTGTATGTGTATGTGTGTGTGTGTGAGTGTGTGTGTGTGAGTGTGTGTGTAAGTATGTGAGTGTATGTGTGTGTATGTGAGTGTGTGTGTGTTTCAGTGTGAGTGTATGTGAGTGTGTATGTGAGTGTGTGTGTTTCAGTGTGTGTGAGTGTATGAGTGTGTGTGAGTGTGTGTGTGTGTTTCAGTGTGTGGGTGTGTGTGTGAGTGTGTAAGTATGTGAGTGTGTGTGAGTATGTGTGTGTGTGAGTGTGTGTATGTGAGTGTGAGTGTGTGTGTTTCAGTGTGTGAGTGTATGTGAGTGTGTGTATGTGAGTGTGTGTGTTTCAGTGTGTGTGTGAGTGTATGAGTGTGTGTGAGTGTGTTTCAGTGTGTGTGAGTGTGTGTGTGTTTGACGACCCCTTCAGGTTTGAGGGCTGCTTGATCTCTGGCATGCACACGCCCTGAAACGGTCTGAGCATCAGTTCCCGCCTCCCTGAGCTCCAGTGCTTTGCCCCACGCCCTGTGAGATGGCACTAGGAGGCAAGGCCGTGGCAGTTATTCGGTCTGGGTGGACCCGTGTTCATGGGATTAGTGCCCTTCTTTAAGGGCCCCAGAGAGCTGCCTTATAGTTCTACCACAAGAGGGGACAGGGCACGTCTGCAGTCCCCACCTGGCAGACCCCTCAGGAGCCTGACTGTGCTGGCACAGGTCTCAGGCTTCCTGGCCCCCGGGAGCTTTTGCTCACAGGTCACCCAGAGTCACATTCTGTGATGGAGCCCAGTCAGACTGAGACAGTCGTCCTGGTATGTCCCGCTCACCTGTAATCACCACCTGCTCCAGGGCGCTTGCACTCATCAGGGTCATTGCAGCAGAGACCCACACACAGGGACTGTGAAGGCAGCCCTGCTTGGCTGCCCACAGGACACACTGAGGAAGGCCCCGGCCAGTACCTATGTGGGTCAGCACTTGTTATTAGTACGGTCTTTTTTTAAAATTTTTTAAATTGTAGATGGGCATGGAACCTTTATTTCGTATTTATTTATATGGTGCTGAGGAGCGAACCCAGTGCCTCACACATGCTAGGCAAGTGCTCTACCACTGAGCCCCAGCCCCAGCCCATTAGTCCTGAAGGTCCTTGGCTGGTGCTTTCCAAAGCACTTCAGATGAACTGGGGAAATCAGCACTCGGGAGAGAAAAGGCCCTGAGAGCAACACATCCCACCATTGTGTATGACCAAGATGTACCTGTAAACACGGAAAAGCAGAAAGACAGAGAACCCACTGTTATTCCTTGCTCTGGAGCCGAGGGAGGCCTTTTGCTATATGCACATGAACCCGGACAACTGTTGGGTGTAGCAGAAAGGAAGAGTGAGAATTCCAGGACCATCAGTGGCTGCAGCAGGCCCAGCTCTGCCCCAACAGGGTGACCCTGGCTGCCGGGGCCCTTCAGAGCAAACCCCATCCCTCCATTCCCCAGATCCTCCACACCACACCCCACCACCCACCTCAATTAACAAGCAGCTAACTATGGGATAGTAACCAAGTCCCCCTCACATGGACAGAGTGTAAAACCAATTGCTCTGGCAGTTGATAGATATCCCTCCATTTCAACTTTTGTCCCACTAGAAATAATACAAACCTAAGGGTTAAATGACTTGCTGAAGTGAGAGATGATGATTACCTATTTATGATGGAAAAGTGGGCTTCTGCTTCACGTTCCCCAATAAAATACTTTTTTTAAAGAACAAAAAATTGTGCTAGCTGTAGTAGACAGCACCACCGGGTCCACCCTCATATGCCACAGCACCTTGCTTTCTTAAAAGACTGCCTGTCAAGAAGGACTAGGGAAGAGGCAGTTGAACATTTTGTTAAAAAAATAAGGATGAAGAACACTGTCCAAGAAAGGTGAGGCAAATGGAAAGGATTTGACTGATCACACTGGGAAAAAAAAAAAAATGTCATGCTCACTTGTGGGTGTTGGCTGCATAAAAATAGAACCTTCTAGAACAGCAGTAGTATACTTTGATATCCTGAGAAAATTAACTACAAGAAGAAATCTCAGAACTCGGGAGAGGTTGGCCAGTGATACAAAGTGACAGGTCAGCTGGAGAAATAAGCTCAGGTGCTCCCTGCACAGCGGGGCAATCCTAATTAGCAATAATGTGTCATGCATTTCAAAGCAGTTGGAAGGGGGGATCCTGAATGTTGTACCACAAAGAAATAAATGGCCAAGGTGATAGATATGCTGATTACCTGATTTGATTATTGCACAATGTATACAAGTATCAAACCTCACATAATCACATATACCCCATAAATTTGTATGATTATTATGTCAACCAAAAGTAAAATAAAACATAAAAAACTCTCAAAAGCTTTGCTAGGGTGCTTCTGGATGCTTCTTCCTGCCACCAAGCCTGTCCTGGTTTCAGGGCTCACCCTCCCAGCCCACAGCACATTCTGGGCAAAAAGGCCCAAAAAGGAGTCTACTGGGAAGTTTGTCTTGTTCCTGAAGCAAAGAGACCTGGGAGCAGAAGCCGTTCCTCTAGCCTGTCTCTGGTTGCCGTGTTAAGGAGACGGGGCTCTGAGCTGTCACAGACACAACACAACAGTCAGACACTGGCAGGCCAGAACAGGCAGACAGCACAGCCAGCCAGAAGAACTGGAAACAGGAGCCCCTCTTCTCAGGACGGGGTGTTTAAACAGGACGGGAGATTAAATACCTTTCTGCCTGGCAAGGGTGGTGGATTTTCAGTTTCTGGTTTTGGGGTGGAGTCTCTAAGTCCACCTGACAGGTTGAGTTTTAAGAGGAAATTCATAGTTTGATTGGCTAAAAGTATGTGTACCTGCCAATGAATATTCTAGAAGGGGAACATTCAGGCTTGCTGTACACCCGGGGAAGGAGATGAAAGAGCACAGACTCCAGATGCGGGAGCAAGGTTCGAACCCACCTGGCAGCTCAGCGGCTATGAGCCCAGGCAAGAGAATGTGCCTGGAGCTCATGGCTTCAGGTAGCACCAACACCATGG
Organism: Sciurus vulgaris; assembly: GCF_902686455.1. NCBI lineage: Eukaryota > Metazoa > Chordata > Mammalia > Rodentia > Sciuridae > Sciurus > Sciurus vulgaris. Next base: position 136,046,671 of record NC_136470.1, read on the forward strand.
GCAGGTGCCCGTTGCAAATGCCATCACGAAATAACAAAAGTCCTGTCAAATGGAAGCAGAGTAACCGCTAACTTCTTTCTCTGATTAATCCTCTCCAAGACGGAGCACTAGCTCAGTTTACAAGACCTTCAACTCAGATCCGCCTGCAGCAGGAGTTGCTCTGACAGCAGGGCTGGTGGCTTCAGAGTAATGCCACCCAGTTAATGAAGGTTCCAGTCCCACGGGTTCTGCTGCCAGGCCACATGTGGTGCAGAAGGGCTCAGGGGCTGGTGAGCACCAGAGTGGAAGGCTCATGCACCCTGGCTGTTTGCTCCCTCACCTGGGAAGACCCAGGGAGTGGAGCTGGTGGTCCCAGGGGGCTGTGCATGTAGCCTCTTCCCAGCAGATTGTCTCCACGTTTCTGGGGACACTCCAGCCAAGCTCTGCTGATGGCTGTTCCCACCTCCTGAATACAACCAACTCAGCCTCTTATGATTGGTCGTGTTGGGAGCTTCAGAATAGAAGTAGGAGGAGTGGTCATTAGCAAGAGCGCTCTTACCCTCCGCACAGCAGTCTACGGCCTGTTGGAAACGAGCTCAACTCCCACCGTAAATAAAGCCGTATTTACTTAAATAGTCACTGATCTAATTGCAATGCTTGTATTAATAACAAGAAGACAATTTACATCAAAAGCCTTAAAAATGCTTTTATACTTCCACCTAGAACCTTGGCTTCTGGAATTTATTTTAGAGGAGAAAACTAGGATTGGGACAATGGTTTTTGAGAATTTTTTTGCAAGAAGAAAATGATCTAAGCATTTAAGATTAGAAGATTTAATTAAATTTTTGGAATATCTACCCCATGGAGTACTATATGACCCTGGAAAATGAAGTTATAGAAAAATATTGATTTACCTAGAAAGATGTGCATGACATAGTTAGGTTTTGAAAGGTTGTGAACAGCATGCATACTGCTTCACAGTTTTTATTAAAATAACTATGTTTATCTATAAAAGTTGCAATAACTAGAGACCAGAACAAAACCAAGAACGCTGCTTTATTCTGAGGATTTTAATTTCTTCCATTTTGATTCTGTGTATCTTCTGTAGTAGGAATTAGTTACGTAGTACAGAAAAATAATTGAAAACTCTAAAGAAGAGAAAGTACTTTGAAGCTAAGCAGCAGATGGACCCTTCGTTGTTCATCGCATGGATTCTGAGCTCTGGCCTCTCTGAGTGCCCCCACGATCTGATTTAAGAGGCTGAGGTTTAGAGACAGAGGTGAACTCTGAGGAGAGGGACACATTCTGGGGGAGGAGCCGGCTGCGTGCTGGGAAGCTGGGAGGCACCTTCAGCAGGGGCCCTTAGGCCCAGCACCAGGCTGGGCAGTCCAGTAACCTCTGCCTTCCTGGTGCTGTGCGGCTCCAGGGGAGTCCCCCTGCACAGGAAAGATGCTGACTGGCAGCCCCTCTATGATGCAGGTCCTGCCGGTCCTGGCAGGTGGAAGGCCTGGCCCTGTCAGAACCATCTGCCATGCTGACCCGACTCTGGTTTATTACATGACGGGCCATCCATCGTCACCGTCACTGGCTTTAATTGACCCCCTGCTGTGTACCACACACTCCACCAAGCACTTTCCATGCATTATTTCATGTCAGCTTCTAATGGCCCTGGAAGACTGAAGATCAATGATCACAGCCATTTTATAGATGAGGGGAAAATCCGCCCAAGATCACATAGGCAGTAAGGGGCGGAGCCAACATGGGAAATTAGCTCCACCTGGATTTGGTCAGGGATGTTTTAACTACTTAAATTCACTTGGAGGAGAAAGTCAATTGTCCATTGTTGGGGTTCCTAGACCAGAGTACAAGTGGATTCCAAGAACATGCTAAGCCACTTCACCCCAACTGTGCACACACCACTGTGCCCTTGGCCCTGGGTGAGGGTCAGCCATACAGAACCAAAGGCCCCATGTACTCAGCTCCACACCACCCCACCTGACTCCCAACCTGTGCCAGCCTCAGAGTCCTGTGTAGAAAAGGAGCTTTCTCACCTTGTTCTCACACCTCAGCTCTGAGCATCGAAGGGGACAACATAAGAGTAAGCACTCTCAGAGGAACAAAGGCAGGGACCCCTGACCATCCCTGCCTGCAAACCTTTCTGCCCTCAAAACTCAAACGCAGTAGGACCTCTACATAGCACGCTACATCAGACTGAGTGAGGGGTTTTAGAAACAGCTTCTTCTGTGAAGAAGTCCCACGTGTACCGTCGCCAGGCTTAGTGAGGATGAGCCCTGAGGAAAAGCCGGGGACCCTGTGCTGCCTGCTGCCATCCTTGCTTTTGATTCAGTGCTTCTCTCCACATGCACTGTGTTCCTACACCAGGAACGCCTGCCACAGGACTTTCTCCTGTGTGGAGATGGTAGAACGTCTCCTTGGTCACTTTGTCCCCTGCTCCCTGGAGCAAGTTGGAGGTTTGGCAGTGAGTCAGTACACATTCTGTTTAACTGAAGAGGACAGTGGCTGGATTATTCTAGAACACCACACCAAGGCTCAGGATCATAGAAGCACATACACTAACCTTGAAAAAATCCAACTTCTTGGGGATAAGGGAAGAAAGGGACTTTCTTGAGCATTTTTTAAAATTGGCTGTGTAAAGTCACGAAAGCAGCACGCACCCATTGAAACATTTAAACGGTACCGGAAAGCAAAAGGCAGAGTGCTGGCCACCATGCATCTCCACTTCCTTTTGGCAAACGGGACGGCTTCTCACAGATATTTGGAAATGTTCCTAGGTTGGTGCAAGCAGATGATGTGAACACACCTATTTAGCACCCGCAATATTGCTCACACTGTAGACTGCTCCGAAAACACCTTTTCCTCCTGGAAGTACGCGCGCTGGTTCCAGCAGCTTGCAGATCCCATCTGCCATATTTCCTTGCGTGGATATGCCGAAGTTATTTAAGGATTTGTCTCTGGGTGGATATTTAACTGTTTGCAGATTTTTAATATCACAAACAAGCCTGCCGCAACTTCACCACGTGTCTGGCTCAATCCTGTGAGCACACCTGTCGGAAAATTCTTAGAACGAAAATTCATGGGTCAAAAGAGATGTGCATTTAAAATATTGATGGATCCTGCCAACTGCCATCTAGAGGGGGCTGTGTTCCTTTGCTCTCCACCCCTCTCTGGCATGTGAGAGCACCACCCTGGCCAGCCGCTGGTGCAGACCACACGAGAAGCGACACTCTGAGGTATGAATACTGGTGGTCCAGTGGACACCGGATAAGATAAGAAATTGCATGTGCCTGAGCTGAGGTGGCCTGTGAATCGCTAGACCCTCCCCTGCAAGAAGCAGCAAAATTGAAGAGAACTGAATTTCATGATGGACAGCTTGCACGTGGAAGATTCCATGGACCAGGCCCGGTTCTGAGTGCTCCACAATATCTAGTGGCCATTCCCTTCCAGCATCCCCATGGGGACAGTGCTTTTTAACCCCACTTTACAGGTGAGAAAACCAAGGCACAGAAAATGCCAGCCTCCCCAGGTGACCCAGCTACAAGGGATAAAGCTCAGATGTGAACCTAGGAGGTTGGGTCCAGAGTCAGTAAGCTTGAGCCACTTGTGCATCCTGTCCCTGCGCTCCTCATGATGGGCTGAGCCACCCATTAAATACCCACTCCACGCCAAGAACGACACGGCACCAACTCACCCTCGCAGCAGAGCAAACAGGCATCGTCCCCTTCCACGGAGACATTGAATCAGCCTTCCGAGGCAGAGGGAGGATCTGCACACGGCATGCCTGACTCAAGGCTTGCGTTCGCGTTGCTTGGTGCTCCTCTGTAGGCGTGGCATCACCGTGCCCAATTCACAGACAAGAAAGGAAGGGCTGCAGAATGAGGCCCGTGAGGGGCTAAGAGGGGTCCTCCCTGGGGGCCAGCGGCTTGCCAGCAGGCAGTGTAACACCCTCCCTGTCCCTCCACACCATGCTGCTCAACTAGAATGTCCATGACGCTTACTCACACACATGTCATCGTAGGGCTCACAGTGCCAGTTTGCCTTGTCCAATGTGAGCAGAGTGGAAGGTGGGATCAAGGTCTCCCAATTCTAAATGCCAGCACGGCCCATTTAAAAACAGTAACACCGCTGGTGAACCCCTGTAATCCCGGGACTTGGGAGGCTGAGGCAGGAGAACCTCGAGTTCAAGGCCAGCCTCAGCAACTCAGCAAAACCCCATCTCTAAATTTAAAAAAATGAAGGGGCTGGGGATGTAGCTCAGTGGGTAAGCCCCCCTGGGTTCAGTCACCAGTACCAGAAAGAAGAGAGGAACAGGTCATGAGGACCAGCCAGGGGGCTTGGCAGAGCAGCAGGGAAGAGGTGCTTCAGGGAAGGGCCTCCAGGTAGCCCGCCAACTGCGCCTCTGCCTATGGCCCTGCCCGTCTCCACCCTGTGTGGCCATGAAGAACCCACTACCTCTCTAGCCACAGCTTCCTCACCTGAAAGACAGGACACCCAGTAGTGCCACCTCATCTTGCCATCACAGGAGTGACGGTGTAGCAGGGCGTAGGCAGCCAGGCCAGATGGCAAGGAGGGCGGGGACAGAAGGAAGGAGCACAGAGCAGGTCTTCTGATGAGGTCCACTTGCTGACTGACAAAAGAGCTCATGGACACAAGGGGGGCCCCCATCAGACAGACGCTTCCATACCTGTGCTCCTAAGAGGGGGACCCAATGGAAAACCTGTGTGCGTGGACGCAATGGGGGGACACCAATGGTCACTAGTGAGGAGGGCGTGGACAGAGAGAAGATGGGGAAAGGAGGAAGTTCCGAGACCAGGGAAAGAACAGGCCCAAACTCTCCCTCTGGACTCCCAACTCCAGAGCCCCTTCTCTTCTGAGAAGTCTACTACGATTTGTTTTGCAACAGTTAAAAAAAAAAAAAAAAAAAAATATATATATATATATATATATATATATATATAGCTTGCTTGCTCTCTCTGTGACCTGCTCTTCAGTTCTTTGCTGAGACAATGAGCCCAGCACCCCTAGACGGTAGCAGGAGTGCCCAGTGGCGCCTACTCACTCCACCACCATGGGAGTGCCCCGTGGCACCTGCCTCACCCAGACCAAGCACGTCCTGAGCACCTCTGCCTGAAGTCTGAGGATGAAGACCAAAATCCACATAAAAAGACCCCTCCCTTTTGTGTCCCAGGGTATTTTGGTTTCGATATGAGGTGTCTCTGGAAAGTTCCTGTGGCAATTCAGGAGTGTTCAGAGGTGAAACGATTAGATTGTGAGCACTGTGACCTTGCCATTATGGTTTAGAGCTGAGGTGCCCTTCAAGCTCATGTGTGAGACAAGGCAAGAAGGTTTGGAGGAGAAATGATTGGATATGAGCCTTAACCCAGTCAGTGAATTAATTCTCTGGTAGGGATTAACTGGGTGGTGACTGGAGGAGGTGGGGTGTGGCTGGAGGAGGTGGGTCACTACCTTCCCTTGGGTATATTTTTCCCTGGTGAGAAGCACTGTCTCTGCTTCTTCACTGAGTTGCTTTCCTCTGCCATGCCCTTCTGCCTTGATGTGCTACCTCACTGGGGCCCAGAGCAATAGAGTTGGCTGTCTGTGGACAAGACTTCTGAAACCATGAGTCCCAAATAAACTTTTCTTCCTTTATGTTGTTCTTGTTAGGTCTTTTGGACACAGCAGCAACAACAACAACAAAAATCTGACTAAAGCACTCACCAGAGGATTAATCCACTTGATGCATTACTCATATGAATGGACTGCTGGTTGGTAACTGTAGGCAGGTGGGACTGCTGGAGGAAGCAGTCACTGGGGCACGCCATTGGGAGTTTTGTCCTGTCCCTGGCTCTTCCCTCTCCCTCTGCTTCCTGGCTGCCATGGCTGCCGCTAGCTGAGCAGCCTTCTTCCTCTGCCCTTGACACTTTGCCTCAGCAAATGGAGGCTCTCAGCAATGGAGTCAGCTGACCATGGACTCTCAGCAATGGAGTCAGCCGACCATGGACTGAACCTCTGAAGCCATGAGTCAGAACCAACCTCTCCCTCCCCTCCGTGTGGGTCTGGCCAGGCATTCTGACATGGTGATGCAAAGCTGACCAGCGCTGGGTCTCCTTCCTTTGGTTTTGATGCATCGGAGAAAATGTACCTTTCTTCTCTGGGTCTGGAGCTGAGGAGAGAATTTCCACTCACGGCCTGTGCCTCTTCACACTCTGGAGGGCAGTATGTACAGCCCCTGTGCTTCTGAGCCTGGCAGCTCCGGTTACCATGCATCATCTCCTCCATCACCATCAAAACAGTCCACAAATAACCCTTTCCTATCAGCCTGAGGCACAAGTCAGTGCGCACGGTGGTTCGGTGGTTCGTGGGCTTTAGGGGTTGATTCCATTCATCTCTTAAACATGGGCGGTTTTTGCTTTTGTTTTTTTTTTCTGCAGTTCTGGGGATGGAACCCAGGGCCTCTCACAGGCTGGGAAAATGCCCTACCCCTGAGCTACCTCTCTGGTACCAAGAGTTATCTCCTCGTACACCACGGATGCCAGTAAAATGTTCCCTTAAATGTTTCCCCGCACTGCACAGTAAAACCTGACAGCCTGGGAGAATATGCAAATTTGACCATTATGCTGTTCACTTTTAAGGGCAATTAAATATTAGCCGTGAGCTCCACACATCACGTTGCAAATCTTTAGAAAACGTACGACTCTTTGCTGTGGCTAAAGCTTACTTAGCATTAAGGCTTTGCCGTAATTCCCTTTTATTAAAAACTGGGTTTCTATTACACATCATGATCCTACATGGTTCGAAGCTTCATTTGAAAAGACATCAGTCTTTTTTCTGTTCCTGTTAAATCAGCTAACATTGTCCCTGCTTAGGGGGCAGCAGGCAGTGGCCTCAGACCCCCTCCAGGAGAAGGTGTTTGTAGCTCAGGTTGACAGTGCTGCCTCAGAGACAGATCTCCAATCAGACAGCCAGTCCCACCTGCCTCTGCCGGTCAGGATGGGGTCTGCATTAAACCGTGACAACGCCTTGGAAAATAAAGTATAATAATAGTAATTCACTCAAACCATCAGCTGGAAATTGTATGGATCCAAGAAAGGTGTTTTTATAGCTGAATTTGGGAAATTCTGTGCCTAAATTTTGTCTGAATAGTGTCTGTGAACATTAATTTTGTTTCCCATACCTTCATCTTTTGTTGGAAAGATTACGGACAAACCCTCCAAATGATGGTCAATTTAAAACCAGACAAGCTGAGCATAGTGGCACACACCTGTAATCCTAGTGCCTCAGGAGACTGAAGCAGGAGAATCACAAGTTCAAGGCCAGCTTCAGCAAATTAGCAAGGCCCACAGTGAAGAGACGGTGGGAGATTCATGTGACTCTCCTTTGGGAAATGGATGAAAGGGTTCATCTGCCATCGTCTCCTGCTGCCTCGTCACCATCTCTCAATCAGAGCCTGTCCATTCCTGTTTGCACACGCCAGCCCCAGTGCCCAACTCGGACCTTCAAGTCCCTTAGAGCACCGTCCCCTCTCACTGCCCAACCATCTTAAAGTCCTACTCACCCCACGTCCTATTTTTCACACCTTTCCTGTTCTCCGCTTCCCAGCCCAAGATTCCCCTTCTCACCTGTCATCATAAATAGCCCCAGTGGTCTCCACCATCCCGACCGTCTCATCCCTTCATCTGCTGTGGCCTCTACTCCGTGGCCACCTCACCTTCAGACAGGCCTTTCAGTCATGTCTCTTCTCTGCTCAGAGCCTTTAGGAAAAGTTAAACCCGTGGCTACAGTTCTTTAATGAGCTGCAATTTACTCTTCTGGAAATATATTCCATTAATTTTCTGTAATTTCATTCAAACCACCGCTTCCTTCAAATCACACCCCAGATCACCTGATCCTGCTCCCTCCTCGAGGAAAACCTTTTCCATCCTGCAAATTCCTACCAACCCTTCAACCCCAGAATTTAAAATGACCTTTTCTAAACACAAAAGTAAACACCTCTAATACTCCTAGCTGTTGTGTTGACAGGTCTGCCTCCCAGGATTCAGATTGTCACACAGTCAGGTCTTGCATGGTCTCCAGGGGCCATAGAACAGCGCTTGGAACCCTTTCTCTAGGCTCTAGGGAACCAAAGAAGAGGTTAAGTATTGGAATCATAAACCAGAACTGCCTTTAACAGAGGCGACATGGAGAGGGGAGGACCTATTGAGAAGCAGGTAGGTCCACCAGAGAGGGAGATGGGAGGACATGTGCACCTGGAGAGATGATGGGCTGCCTGTGTGTGTGAGAGGAGCTTCTGGGAGCTGGCGGAGGCGGCAGGACACTGGTAGGGAAGCGTAGGGGCCTGGCTCTGGGTGCCCAGTCTGCTCCCGTGCCACTCCAAGATCAGGCGGGGCTCTTCACAGCAGGGGCTAGTCTGCCCTACCTGCATCCCCACCAGGATTTGCATAGGTGCTACCTGACAATCAAGGAGGTACATGGCTCAGACCTCCCCTCAAGAAAGAGCTTCCTCTACCATGCTGGAGGAAGAGCCCGGACCCACAGCCTCGCTGCAGCCCATGCAGGAGTGCTCAGCGGCAGGCCTACGCCTCTGTCTCCTAGGACCCCAAGCAGTGCCAAGCTGGCAGAGCCCTAGGCCTGGTGCTTCTGCTGCTGTCACAGCAGCATCCCCTGCGGAGGTGGAGGCAGGGGTGGACAGGATCTGGTCAGACCCTCCTTGCAGTCTGAGGCTTTCCCTGTATGGCTTGGCTTCCCACCTTCATCTTTACTCTCCTGTGAACTTGTTCCGCTAATTCTGTCTTAGTATCTTTTCCCAGAAAACCAAGACAACAGCCCAGTTAACAACTGTACCCGTCTGGACTGGCGCTGGAGATGCAGTGCCTGGGTCAGCCCCAGCTCCTGCACCTGCACAGCTCCACAGTAGGCAGGCCCCTGGTCCTCAGCCCCTCAGCCTCTCCATCTGCAGGATGCAGATGTGAACAGTGAGTGGGGACTAGGGGATGGAGCCGGAAGCACTCAGAACTGGGCCCCGCCCAGAGCTGACCCACAGAAAATGCTCGAGAAATAGGAACTATGGCATGGAAGTGCTGTTTCAGGAGTCATTTCAAGTAATAAAATAGAAGAAATGCCCACTTTCTCAGAGAACTCTGCAGTATTTAATGAGGTTGATGAGGACTCATCAGGAGCATTTGCATCTCACCCTGTAGTTGGTTTCTCCAGTCTCATGTCTCGGTCCCCGCATGGCACCTCCCCTCCATGCAAGTCGTCCCTTCCTGTCTCCTGCTGGGTTCTTTTCTTCCCATCTGACTTCTCCGCCCACCCCTCTGCCCACTCCTCTCCTTCCAATCCATTCCTGCTAGACATCTGCTTCATAAGGGGATTAGGTCCATCTTCTCCAGCAGTCCCGACCAGCCTGTCCTCCTCACCCAACAGAGACTGTTCCTCTTCACTGCACACCCTGTAGACAGTGCCATTTTGAAACCAAGTTAGAACAGAAAAAGAAAGAATGTAAGTCTCAAGCCAAGCAAACAGTGTCTGTGACTCTGCAAACCATCATTAATGGCAAAATAGAAGGGACAGTGTCCCCTGTCCTTAGACAGGGCCTCCTTGCCCCACCCACCCCTTTGTCCCAAGGTTAAAACAATGTAAGACTTAGTAAATGCTTACTTAAATGATTGTTTTCAGCTCTGGATCATGGTCAGTCCTCAAATTACACTTTTAATATCCTCGATCTATCTGTGAACCATAAAGACTGAAATGTTTGCTAAGACAACCTCAGTCATATAACAGGGAAACTTTTGTATGTGAGAAAGTGCTTGACAATCATTTTAGGTATGAGAGTAACATAAGTCTGTTTTATAAAATAAAGTTCTAGTCTATAGTGCATCTAAAAATCAGTAGGAAACCATAATTAGAGACAGATGGTAAATGTGGCATTCTTTCTTTTCACTATTTAGTGCATATGATATTTCCTACAAAATAGCACTGAATGTTTTCCTGCTACCCCACAGTACTATGTAAGCTCAGAAAAATAAAACCTCTTTTTATGCCTGTGAAACCAACTTCAAACAAAAATAGCCAACTTCAGAAGGAAGGTGAAAGTGTTTTATAATGTGCTTGAACACAAGGAATGTTTTTACGTAACTTAATGCATATGAATATCTATACACATTAATGCACTTGTAATATGTACAAAAAGGGCTACTATATCTTCAGTCATCTATGCACTCAATTAGAGACCATCATTAAGATATTTACATTCAAAGGCAAGATTCCAACATTGCATAAAACACACTATGAGGTATGCTTATGATATTGGGAATGAATAGTACTGAAAGCAGAAATCAGTTATGCACAGAGCAACATGCATGTATAATATGAATGGCCTGCACAGGTTCTCCAGGTCCCCAACACAGCAGCCTCTCCAGGAGCCACCTGACAGCTGGAAGTTCACCTTCCCTGCACCTCTTAGTGATTGTGAATTGAGTGTGCTTGAGAAAATCAGCATTAAGAGTCATGCAGTTTTTAAAAATACACAGTTCTCTACAAGTACACAGCTCTGAATATGATACATTAGCTCTTGCAATAAAAGGAAAAGGAGTTTTCACACTGATTTTTAAGAATACTCAGTTTTATTGCCATAACTCAATAAACTCTCTCACTGAAGTTTGCAATCATCCCCAATTCAAAGCAAATCAAAATCAATTATTTGTTTTATAACCAATAACATGAAGCAAAAATACTGATTAGCCAGTATAAAATAATTAGCCTATTTACTGCCTCACTTTAAATATAGCAAAGGACTGCTAGACAACATTCACATTAATCTAATCTGTTCCACTTAGAAATTGGTATTTATGATGCTTGCATTTTCAGATATCAATACATTTAGAAAATCACTTGTGAAAATCTATTTCATTTAATTTCTTAGAAAACTGCTCATTCAACCTACTTTGTGGACTCTGTCTCACCACATGGTTTTCTCCTCTTTTCAACAACTAATAATCATTGATCTCAAAAGGCAAGAGCACACTGCAAAGCAGGATCACTGCTGCATCTGAGAACAAGGGGACAAGTTTCTGTCACACAGGTGAACAGGCACTGGAGCCCGGTCGCTTCTCCAGAGCACACGGCACCCTGCAAGTCACAGGGAGTGCACACGCCACTTAAAAACACACACGCACATTCTTCCAAAGAAGTCTTTTAAATAAAGCAGCGCAAGCATGTTTGCGGCTTAGGCATTTGAAATAGCAATGAAGTCTGAACCTTCAGTCAGTCATCTCTAGTTAAAAGCTCAAGTCCAAGGATGTAAATCTCCCCCAAGACAAGGAAGCTGAATGTGCTATTAATTGCTAAGTAATTTCTTAATTTTAGACTCTAGCACCCAACCCTGGCAAGTAAGTCGTGTGATTTATGAGCCTGCACTCTCAAGCCACTGTGTGGGACTTTAGTAAACACATGTGCATCCTGACACAGTGTGGACATGGTTCCCAGGAGCTGGGAGACACAGCCAGGTTCGGTTTCAGCAGATCTACCCTGTCTACCTACGTTCGATCATTTAGAATACCCACATTGTGGCTCATGTCCCCTGGGGTGACTCTGAAGCAGAGCCACATCACTTCCCCTGGATGATCACTGAGTTTTAAGAAGACAGGTGGTGTGGGGCAGGAATTCTCATACAGCAGGAAGGCAACTCTTTTCTCCAAATTCAACAAAACCAGCCACCTCCCCACCCCCAAACAATCACCGTTTTTTCTTAAGGCAGGCTTTTTAAAATAGGTGCTTAAAACATACCATTTGCATGAATTTAAATAACGTATTTTTCCTCTACTTGCTACTGACATGTAAGACATTTCCAGATCGGATCAGATAAACCTGGTGCACAGGAAAAGTATTGCTTTCAATAAGATTTCTTTAATGGATCTGCCTGTGCACACGTATGTGTACATAAATAATACATATTTACACACATGCTGACATGATCAAGGATGCATGCACACACACACACACCTGACCAGTAATTACCCACGATGCCTGTAATCCTGCTTTGACATTTTGTTTGCAGGCACGCTATTCAAAAGACTGTTTTTTTTTAAAATAATAAGCAACTGCATACAACACGTATTGAGGTGGCATGTTTAGAGAGGCAAATACGTTACCAGACGCATTTTGAAGTTTCCGGAACACCTGCAGGTAACAGGAGACAAGAATCAGAAGCTGCCACACGTCGTCCTCTGAATCGCAGAGCTGGATGTGACTGTGGGGGATGCAGGGCGAGGGAGAGGCTGGGAGCCTTGGAGTCAGCTCACTCCAGGCATCAGAAAGCCTCGGAGACGGGCGAGGATAAGGCAGCCACAGACAGAGTGGGATGAGAGACTTCTGGCACCTCTCCAGCTCAGGAATGGATCCTCTGTAATTTGGAGACGCACGGTGATGGAAATGAGGAGAGACTGGGATTTACGGGTGAATTTGCTCAGCCGTGCAGAAATGGGCAGGTAGCAGTCTGGAGCTCATTTTAAAACAGGCGTTCCTACAAGACTGCATCAAAAATTAACAGAAATCCTTCTTTGAAAAAAATGGAAAGGCTCCCCCAGTCAGCTTCCCAGACAGCTTTCCAAACTTCAAATGGATCATTCTGTCAGCTATTTGTTGCACATTTTATTAATCCCAGTGCAGAGGTAAACTGGAAAATCTAATTCCTTTTATGTAGAAAACTAAATTTATTGCTCCTTTTTATAATGCACCTTAGACATATAAATACATGGATTTACTTACAGAGCTCTCATTCTCATGTAAAACCACCACTGTTTGGTCCAGATAAAAATGTTAAAAGGTTTGCGCACAGCTTTGCGAGGAAAAGAGGGAAAAAATGTCTTAATACTCAGAAGCTGAGCTGAGTTTTGATATTTAAGTGAAGAGTTTGAAGCAAAGAGAGTATAAAGGAACAGCCCAGAACCATCAAGTGGCACCAAGAGAAGTGGTTTCCCACAAGTGTCGAGCAGGCAGGGGGCCAGGCGGTAAATATATACATAATTAAGGCCAGAAAGAAAGAGCTCTGGCAAATTAAGCTCCCGAGACAATAGCTGTGACTCTGTTGAGGCTCGCAAAGAGGCTAATAGTTTCCAGGTGGGCTTCACTTTGTCTGAAGAACTTCAAACCACAGAGAGCAGGAGGGTGGGCATCGTGCCCGCAGTCTATGTAATAAGGAGGACGGTGTCACCACGAGGAACGCCGGCTGTCACATGTGCATGCGGCTTCATCACCACACAGCCCTGCAATGGCCCCTGGCCTGGACCCAGCAGTAAGTGTGCCGTCCTCGGCAGGCAGGAGGCGGGAGCGGGTCTCCTCTGTCTACCGCAGATCACCTGTGGGAGGCTGGGTCACACGCTTGGGCCGAGCCTGGGCGTGATTCTCTCCAAGGCCACACTCACCTACAGTAAATCAGAAGTGGAATTAACGGGGACCAATTAAGCTGATGATTAGTCTAACTCCTGGGGTCAAGGGCAGCGCAGTGTTTGTGTTTATTGACAGGGAGTCGATGGCCAGACTGCTGGAGAAGGCCAGGCTCACCTCCACGCCTGATCGATGTGCATGCTGCATGTGCCGATGGACCGAGGTCCCGCCAGGCCTGGGTTCCAGGGCCCCGGTCTCCTAGTCTGGTCTTCTCTCACCTCCCCCTGCTTTTGCTTCCCCGCTTCACTAGACACTGGTGCTGTGGAGAGCACGGTGCCAGCGTCAGGCAGTGCCACGGTGGGCTCCCGGGGCAGAAGCAGAACCCCCCAGGAATGCCCATGCCCACCACCACCAGGCTTCTAAGCAAGCAGTTTGCAGTGTGCACTGGAAAAGCTCCTGGGGACAGTCTGACTCCTCTCCATGACCCCGCAGGGGCCGCTGCAATGCAAGACACTACTACAAAGCCCTGCGGCCACCGAGGGAGGAGCGTGGCCCCTGCTGCCGCCTTCAGACTGCAGCCACTCAGCAGTTCAGGCTGGCCACACTTCCGGTCCCGCCAGGGAGGGCCATGCTTCACCCGTGTGACCCAGAACCTGGGTCTGGGAGGGGCTGAGTGGGTTGGGAGCCAAAGTTGAAGGCAGAAGGAAGCCAGGCCCCTGGGTTCACTCTCTTAAGCTCTCTGGGCCTCAGTTTTCTATCTGTGGAATGGGAAGGCAGGATAGGTCCAAGTCTAGGATGACTCTGCCAAACACAAAGGAGCACCTTCTCTGGCAAAGCCAAGGACATTGGTCAGCCTCACATCACTGTGACCAAAACAGCCAACAAGAACAACTGAGAAGAAGAAAAGCTTATTTGGGGCTCATGGTTTCAGGGGTCTCAGTCCACAGTCAGCCGGCTCCATTATCTGGGCCCATGTGAAGCAGCACATCATGGTGGAAGACAGTGGTGGAAGAGAGCTGCTCAGCTCATGGGGGTCAGGAAGCACAGAGGTGGGGCACATAGGAAGGTGCACCCTTCCAGGGCAGCCCCCGTGGCCCCCTCCTCAACCACACCCCACCTTCCTACAGTTAGCACCCAGTCAGTCCATTCAAACCGGGATGGCTGATCAGACTACAGCTCCCACAGGCTACCGTTTCACCTCGGGATGCTTCTGCACTAACAGGTGCTGTTGGGGACACCTCACACCCAAGCCACACCACCAGGTGCATGGTCCCTGTGCAAGGGCAAGGCTGAATGCAGAATCCCTGACCTCTGACCTCCTCCTGCTTAAAGGCACCTATCCGCAAATAAAACCTGGTAGAGCTGAGCTTCTAGCCTGGGGAGCCTGTCCCAGTGTCCACAGGCCTGAGCTTCCGTGCTATTCCACGGCAGGCCCACTGAAGAGTCCCCAGGATTAGCAAAACATGATCCACCAGCTGCCAAAGTCCAGAGCTTCAACAACTGCCTCAGCCCAGCCCCCGCAGGGGCCTCACAACACCTCTTGAAGTGAGCGTGGGCTTCAGTGGCCACAAGAACGCTGCGGCTCTTCTCCTCAGTCTCTGGTGGTGGAAGGACCCGTGCCGCTCCTCAGAGAAGGCAGGGCAGGGTGTGGTCACGCTCCTGAATGGCCAGCACACCACCCCAGCTCAGCACGGGCGGGTCAGTGTGCTGCCAGCCCCCGCACCGTGAGAGCAACAGGTGCTCCCAGGCCCTTCGCCCCCACAGGAAGAACCGCCCTGGACAGCGAGTCGCCAAGGTCACAATGATCTCACTAAAGATAAATGTGCTCTCTGTCCTTTCTCTACGAAGAGCACCAGAAAACCTGACCTTGAAGTACAGAGTCATAAGGAAGAGCAGAACTATTCAGATGTTCCTCACAGAGAGAGGGAGACAGTGCAGAGTTGGAAGGTAGGATTCCCTTTTCATTTATTTATTCCCTCAAGGTTTCCTCATACTGTTTCCCCCTCTGTAGAAAAAATAATCTCCCTTACCAGGTCTCGTGGAGAGATCAAATCTGAAAGGGGCCTGGCACATGGTAAGTCCCTCAGGACTGACTCATGATGACAGAAGTCCACTTGCCTTGAAGGCCTCCACTCGGCCACACAGCCCTTGCAGGAAGGGACTGTCAAGTTCCCATCCCTTATACCCAGCGGGTCACAGGCCTCCACAGATGCTCCTCAAGCTCTTACTAAGCAGCTGCACCCCCACATTCTGGGCAAGGTGGCAAGGACACAGCAGGAACTAAACAAGGGTGACCCTGCCCTCACGAGGGTCACAGTTCAGGGAGGGAGGTGGAGGCTAACGAGTGCCTAGGAACTAGACAGTGCAGACGGGTTCACCCGGTTGGCAACGATCTTGTTAGATGTCTCTTCGTAACAACCCAGACGGGGTCAAGGGCACCCATGGAGAAAGCCTGAGCTGCCCTGGGTAATTACCTCACCCTGCGACGGGCTGAGGGACGGCCTCACTGAGTGGCAGGTCACTCCCCAGGGACTCTCCCCTGAGACCTACAGGATGCTCAGGCAGCCCTTGGACCTGTACTCACAGTCCCTGCCACCCACCCGCCCATGCTCTGGCCCTGGCCTCCTTTTTCACGTCCAAGCTGTCTGAAATGCAATAACGCTTTTTAAAGAGCAATTGGGATTTTAATTAAAGTTCCAGGGACCCAGCCAAGAATATTTTTCTACAAGAGAAGCAATATCTGTTTTTGGAGACAGAACATTTCATAACAGAGATCTCACATGCTGTTACGAGTGATAGCCAGTGGCACAAGTTGTGCCCTCCCAGAGTGTGCGAGTGTGCAAGTGTGTGTGCAAGTGCGTGTGCACATTTGTGCACGTGTGTGTGCATGTGAGGCTACATGTGTGTGCACATGCCAGTAAGTGTGCATGTGTTCGTATGCATGGGTGTGCACGTGTGTGTGCATTTGAGCACATACGAGCACATGTAAGCATATGTGTGCTTGTGTGTGCATGGGTCCATGTGCATGTGTACATGTGCATATATATATGAATGTCTGGGTGCACATCTGTATGCACATACCCCTGCCTGTGTCTAGTGCTTTTCCTGCACAATGAGAACAGAGACAGGACAAAAATGCACTCCACTCCTTAACCCTTCAGGTGCTGGAGGCAGACGGCTAATGGAACAGCCATCTCTTAGGGTAGGAGATTGCCTTTGTTCTCCCCACTGAGCCCTTTGATTTAAAAGGCTTTCTCCACGAGACACCCAGCGAGCAGCCTTGATAAGGGTCCAATGTGAGCAAGTTGCTGGTCGGCAGATGTCATACACACCTAGACCCAGGGTGGCCACGTGGGACCCTGCAGTTCCACGCCGCACATGTTCGGGTAAATGGGCTTAAAGCCAAACACGGCCCTGGTCTTGCAGCTGGCAGTTTGGCAAAATTATTCCACCTGTGAGTTCTGTTTTTTGTGAAGCCATCCTGGCTGCTTGGCAGATCCTGATTAGGTCAGTCAAGGGCAATTGAAAGTGAGCTCCTGAGCCAGCAGGTCCATCCATGAACCTATGGGACACATCTGCATCGGCCATGTGCACACACCAGTGTGGATACAGCACACCAGTGTCCACACTGGCCCACCTACACCTGCAGGGGTGTAACAGAACATGCCCGTGTCCAGGTCAGCCCATCTGGGAGCCCCAGATGCTGAGAGGTGGAGGCATCAGAGACCTGTTCAGAGATGGCTGTCCACCTCAGGCAGAAGGGCTGGAAGCTGGGCCTGTCCATCTTCAGGGATTGTGGGTTGCTGTGGGGCCAGCCATCACAGCTAATTCCCCAGCATTGCTGGTAAGGGCAGAGGCTGAGGATCTGCCCTGAAGCCTCAGCCAGAGTGCTCTGGCCACTACCAAGTCAAAGCCTGGGAACTGGGAGCAGGCAGTGGTGTTCAGTCCCATCCCAGTTCCCTGACACCTTGATGTCACTTCTCTGGATCCAAAGGGCAAAGGAGAAGGAGGTGATCCTATGAGAGGCTGGTCGACTTCTCACTCTAAACCCTCACTCGGAAAATGGATCTAATTCACCCTCCTGCCACAAACCTTCAACAACCAGGCCAAATTATTCCCAGCCTAGCTTTTTACTCCAATTCTAGCTGGTGATGGTATTAGAATCACGAGAACAACGCAGGACACGTGTGTGCCCTAGACGAGAACTTGTGCCAACTCCGCCCACAGAACCCGGCATGGAGGGTGAGCCTCCAGAGCCAGCCGGTCACCCTCTCAGTCGAAAGGAGACATCGGCGGGACTCTGATTCCCAGCCGGCACTGCCAGGGGGCTGCCCAGCAGGGCAACGTGCCTGCTGTCTCAGGACAGGAACCAGGGTTGGGCGTTTGTCACCCAACACCACAGCTCAGCTAGGCCCTCCGATCACGCAGGCAGGACCCGGGTAGGAGGGTGCTGTGCTCCCTGCTGCTGGAGCTGCTGTGGAAGACCACACGGGTGCCACCTCCAGTATCAACTGGAAAAGGCACCAGGGGTCTGGGCCGTCCCTCCCGACCTTGGCCCGAGCAAACCACAGTGGCTCCATCCACAGGACACTTCAGTCAAAGGGGAAGTGGCCTGCAAGACCCCAGGAGGAGGCTGCACAGAGGAGAGAGTGAAACACCACCATGCCTGCCTGTCGGCCAGCCAGGTTGCTGCCCTGCCATTATGCACTGCCCTCCAGAAGAGCAGGGTGGAGGGGCCCTCAGAGTCCTTGCTCCAAGAGTCCTTGCCGCACTAAGTCCTTCCTCCACTGAGTCCTTGCTCCCCTGAGTCCCTCCTCCACTGAGTCCTTCCTCCACTGAGTCCTCCTCCCCTGAGTCATTCCTCCACTGAATCCTTCCTCCATTGAGTCCTTGCTCCCCTGAGTCGTGCTCCCCTGAGTCCTTGCTCCACTCAGTCTTTGTTCTGATGAGTCCCTCCTCCACTGAGTCCTTCCTCCACTGAGTCCTTCCTCCACTGAGTCCTTCCTCCCCTGAGTCCTTGCTCCACTGAGTCTTTGTTCTGCTGCCTCCTTCCTCCACTGAGTCCCTCCTCCCCCGAGTCCTTCCTCCACTGGAATCTGGCAGAGCAGCCACCACCAGCTCACCCAGGAATTCCTCCACCCATCAATGTTCCAAGTCAACTACCTTTGTGAGCATGAAAACCAAATGTGAAGGTTGAGGCACCAACAAGCAGACCCGTGTCCCAGCCCTGAGCCCACGTGGCCATGAACGCTGCATCCTGGGCGTGCATCGTGGGCCATGAACACTGCCGTTAGTACACAAGGACAGCGCCATGGGAAACCGTCTTTGCTGCAGGGGAAGCTCACTAAGAGCTGGACTGAGCCTCCTCTGTAGGTTCCATGTAGCACTCTGGCCAGTCCCACACCTGCCGTGGGAAGGCAAACACGGATCGAAGGCCCCCTGTTGGTGCCAGCTGAAGGTCCCAGGACGAAGCAGACACACTGCCTTCCAGGTGTATCATTCAGAATGCTCAACTCAGGACCAAGCAAAATTAGCTAAGTTTATAAGCTCTGAAGACACCATTTCCCTGGAATGCAGGGGTGATCCGCGGAGCACAGAACCTCTAGACAGTGTCACTGAGGACAGAGGTGGCCTGTGAGCCCACCCGCCCCTTGTCCAGACCTGTCTCTTCACATCGCCACTGCATCAAGAAATTTCTGGGCTCACAGAAATATATATCTGTCCCCGTGCCAGGACACAAGTCCTGGCCCAGTTCGTGCCACCACGCCCAGCTCACAGACATCCTGTTCACACCCCTGGCTGCGTGCACACCAGCTGTGAAGTCCCATCCTCGAGACCAGCAGGTGGTCTCCACAGACCTCAGAGACAACCTCCTGGTCCCTTCTGCAGGGAGTTCTGGAGTCTGGGTTATGGGACCAGGCACATAAGAAGCCAGACCACACACGGACATGTCCCTGGTTCCTCTGACCCTTCACTGCGGGAGGAAAAGGATGAGCAGAGATTGGTACAGACCTGTCTTCTAAGACAGGGGCCAGTGCAGGGCGGGGACCAGTGACCCAGGCTCAGCAGCTCTATTGATCATTTCCTGCTAAATTCTCTTCTGCGATTCCGTCGATGGTGAAACTGAGTGACGGATGGCCTGCCTGCGGTTCCGCTTAGCCACCACCTTATTACCTTCATGTTTGCAACCTTCCACATCATAATCTGTGTCCTTACTACCACTTAGAATTGTTGTCACAAGGACATTGTATCTTCCTCTGCCTCCAATTCACCCCCCTTCATGAACGCAGGAGGCATCGTTGGTTTTCTGCTCTAGGGGCTCCACGTTCTGCTCCAGGAGCAGGCCGGCCTTGTGGGCCCCTTGTGCCCCTGCACAGCTCCGCTGCCTCACCCCTGCGCCTCTCCCTCTTCCTACTCCCACTCTCTCCAGTGCTACGCATGCGTCTCCCATCTCCATGGTTAGATGGCCTCCGCTCTGCTGGTTCAATTTCCTTTGACCTGGACTACTCTGGATGCCTTTCCAGCCAAATTTCCTTTTATTTTTAAATTCCTGCGGCTCATCTTCTCGATGAAGTGTTCCACACGAACTGCAGCGAGGCCAGTCACAGCACACGACACAGAGGAGTGCGGAGCCGGCTCTGTCCACCAGGGGAGCCGAGGAGAGCGAGGAGGCACGGAAGGCTGCCTCTGGAAGGCTGCCTCCTCTACCGTGCCGAGGCGCCTGCGGCCGAGTATCTCCAGGGTGCAGTTTCTCGCAGTCTGTGTGCACAGGAATCCCCTGGGACCCTGTGAACGCCTCTCCTGGTACAGTAGGGCTGAGTGGGCCTGAGAATGAGCGTTCATAAGCGCTCTCTGGTGGTGCTGATTTTATGGTCAGTGGTCACATTTCGGGGAACAAAGTGCCTGCAGAGCTGTGTTGCAGTTTTTTCTGAGTCTTAGTTTGGAGTTAGCAGGCGAGGGTGACGTGGTGACTAGAACGTCTGCCAAGGGCACAGGGAGGAAGCCAACGCTGATTAATGATTTCATGATTCACTGGTTCATTCAGCAGATATTCATGGAGCATCTACTCTGTCAGGCCCTGTGGGCAGAGCGAGCGCAGAGGCCTCGGCACCCTCCTGCCGCATGGGTGCTGGTGGGGTGGAGACCATGGCAAGCAAACAAGGTGATGGCACAGAGCGGTCGGCGTCACGTAGGTGAGCAGGCAGCACAGGAGGGCAGCTCTCGAGGGCGCCTACAACCTTCCCGCGGCTGGGCTGAGCCTGGAACCCGGAGACGTTCCCGGCCTGTGAACACCGAGGAACGGGACAGGCAGCAACCCGAGTCAGGAAGGTCATGGTGCCACGCTTTGTCCTCCCTGCAGACCTCAAGTTCAGGTGACACGGGCCGTGCTGACCACTCCACCTCCGACTAGTGGCCTGACCCTCTCCTGATCTCACAGAGCTGTCCCTCTGTGAGCTCTGGGGACGCCATCAATACAAAGGTAAGCGAGACCCACATCAGCCTACTCAGAGACACCTCCGGGCAGCCCTGGAGACCTGTCCCTTGTGACAGAAGGGAGGAAACCACTCAGGCTCTGCAGTCACCTGGTGACACGAGCCGCTGACATTTCAGTGTGCAACTCTTATGACCCGCCCATTGAGAAGCCTGTCTACTAACTCCTGCCGGCCAGGCCACACTGATCGCATTCAAGATCCATCGCCTATGATCTGCTTTATTTCCCCTTCAGATCATAACCTCTCCAGCTCCAGGAGCAGGATCTTTTACAGCCATGTGGCTTCTCAGGAGCACCCCATTCGCACGATTCTTCAACAGGCGTTTTCCTGAGTGCCAAATAAATAAATGGGTAGGTCGATTATTTGAAAAGTGCATTAGTTTTAAAAGAAGCAAGCAGAGCAGGTAAGAGGAAGAGGAGAGAATGCTGCCGCACTCGGGAGGCCAGGGCCTCTACAGGGAGGCCACCCCTGGAATGGAGGACTGAGGGCGAGGCCTGTGAGGCTCTGAGGAGAGGGACGGGGCAGAGCAACAGCATGGGCAGAAGTCCCGGGTGCTGTGTGTGCTTGGGGAACCTCAAGGGGCCCAGGTGACTGGTCTTCCACTTTACAGAATGGGAAACCAAGGCCCACACAGATTTCTTTGGCAAACCCAAGTGTATCAATTAAGCAAATTTTAGCAGCAATAGAATTAACAATGTTTCAAATCCAAAAGAATGTGTGTGCTACGTACACCCATTGCCATGCCAGTGTGCCGAGCAGTAGGGCTCTCCACCCGCAGTGACCCAGGGGCGTGCTCCTTCCAGGTAGTGTCCACCCTTGTCAGCAGGTGTCCTTCTGGCTCACTGACAGGAGAGGTGAGGGAGGCAGTCTCCTTGCAGGCTTATGGTGGGCCAGTCCTGGAGGTGGTACTCCTGCTCACACCAATGGCGACAGTCCAGTCCCTGGGCCACCTCTTACCACAGGATCTTGGGAGTGGGGTCCAGCAGGAAGCCATGGAACAGGGAGGTAGGAAGCAGCTGGCCAGCCACCGTCCACCTAGCCCTGGCTTCCTTCCTTCCTGTGCGACACACACGCATGAGAACGATCAAGGGTGTCCGTCTTAATGACAGCAGGCACCGAGCACAGTGACAGCAAGACAGTGGAGGGGAGCATTCCTAGCTGTCTGCTAACAGCTCAGACACACTCACCGGCACAACGGTTTCATCTTACTGTTGAAGGGAGTTGACAGGGAGTGACAGCGTGTCTGTGGAATCCCACACAGGCGGGGTGAGCGGAAGCACCCAGGCCCGCCCTGGGCTCACCTGCCCTGCCGGTGACCACCACACTGGGCCACTGCAGCCCGTCACAGCAAGCAAGGCTGCCGTGGGGCCGTACCAAGGTGACAAAGGCAAAGACAGAATTGAAAGATCATCGTTGCTACAAAATCCAGTTACAAACAATGGAAAAATACAGCGTGGGGGAGGAAAGAAATCGGAGCCAATGAAATTGGATCACTCTATGAGAGTCTTTTAGATACCAAAAATGGTCCAGTTAAAACCTTCAAAAGCAACGTAGGTGATGCCAGAGAAGCGGTCAGGTGCTGATGATCAGCAGTGGGCAAGGCCTCTGGCTTCAAAACTACCCGTCATCTCCAACAAGCCAGGAAGCCTTAAAAAAATGGTCTCTAGGATGTCAAATTTCCCAGAATGATGCTAACATTATGCAAAGTCAAAAGAACTCATCCATGCTGACATCTACAACACCAATATCGTGAGTTGAGGATTGGGACCAACAAAAGTGTCCCCTGTGTTTCCCTTCGGAGGACGGGTGACGACTGGACCAAGGCCATAGGATTTGCGTGGTGGAGTTGATCGACAGTAACGGGAAGGGGTGGCATGAGGCACACCCCACACCGAGTCTCCTTTCTTAGAATCCATCCAGCTTACTTCCCATCCCACCGGTTTGCCAGTTAGTCACTGATCATGCGCAGCCTGTGACGTTTCTTGTGCTGCCCATCTGAATCAGCACGTTAGCCCTGTGCCGGTTTTCCTTCATCTCACCTCCCTAAGCTGACAGTAAAATCCACTTCTTTGAAAGCACGTGTGCACACAGCAGGTGGTGAATTATCCTATCTGTTGGAGCCATCAGTGAACTCCGAACCTGTGGCTGCTGGATCAGGCCCACCAGGGCAGGAGAGAGTCTGGCCTCTGCACTGGAGGAAATGGGCCTGCCTCCACTGGAGTGCCGATGTGACCTGTGTGTCACCTACATGAGGAGCTTTGAGCAGAAGGAAAGGCAGGAGGACATGGAAAGAGGGGCCCAGGGGAGGCCCGTGAACTGAAGTGCACATCACAACCAAACTTCATAGACTCCACCTACCAAAGAGTTGGCCAGTGTTGCTGTGAGATTTTCATCCAAATAAATACCATAAGTATCTAAAAGATTGAAATCAAATGGTCAGTTGGAGAACACTTAATGCTACCACCCTAATTAAGAAAAATTAACCATTTTTAATAAACTGTACCTTTAAAAATGCAGATAAATTATGTCCAGAATAATTATATGAGGTACATAGGATTTTAAAATGAATTAATTGATCCATAATCACCTTATAATCAATTCATATTTTTCAAGATACATATTTGTAAAAGTATGAAAAGGTAGTTTTGAAGAAAAGCCTAGAGGAAGCAGAATAACAACCTCCAATGATGCTCAGTCCTAATCCTAGAAACTGGATGTGTTACATTAAATGGCAAAGGAGAATTATGGTTGCAGATGGAATTAGCTTGTTAAAAATTGATTTTAAGATAGGTAGGGAACTGAGGGTAGCTCAGAGGTAGAGCACTTGCCTAGCACTTATGAAGCACTGGGTTTGATCCTCAGCACCACATAAAAATAAATAAAATAAAGGTATTGTGTCCATCTACAACTACAAATATTTCTTAAAAAATAGGTAAGGAGCTGAGCAAGGGGGCGCACACCTGTAATCCCAGCAACTTGGGAGGCTGAGGCAGGAGGACATCGAGTTCAAAGCCAGCCTCAGTCACTTAGTGATGCCCTAAGCAACTTAGTGAGACCCTGTCTCAAAATAAAACACAAAAAGGGCTGGGGATGTGGCTCAGTGGTTAAGCAACCCTGCGTTCAATCCCTAACAAAGAAAATAAAACTACGTAGGGAGAATTTCCTGGATAGACCAGGTGGGCCCAGTGTAATCACCAGCGTCCTTGACAGTGGGACTGGAGGAAGGAGAATTAGTGTCAGATGTGAGACGGGGAGACTCTGCAGGCCAGGGCAGAGGGCTGGGAGCTGTGGCTGCAGCCAGATTCCCTGGAGCCACCAGCAGGAGCGGCCTTCCCATCCTGCGCTTCAGCCAGAGGCCTGGTCAGCCCTGACCATAAGGGAGCTGATGAGCTTGTGGTAGCTTTTCCTAGCAGCGACAGAAAACTAGTGCAAAGGGCTAGCCTTCTAAAGCCTTCAGACTACTGTTTACTTGACATTAATCTTAAATTCACTTTTAAAAGATAGAAAATAAAACTGTAAATAAAACTTGAGAAATGAGTTTTCAGCATCAAGAAAAAAAGCAAACCAAAATCATTTTTGTATTTTTAACAAAAGCAACAGTAACAACAGTAAGACTCAAATAGGAATAGGAATAAGTTTATTCCCAGGCACAAAAGACCTGACGCAAAGCCTCTGTCCTCTCTGTCTGCCCTCTGTGGATCGCTATTCTCTCACAGCGAGGTGAAGTGTAAGACGCCTTTAGCAAAAGGTAACATGAACGTCTAGAGGAAAGGGTGCCGCCTCAGGCCCCCCCCGGGGGCAGTGCTTTGGTGTCTCTCTGGCTGCCCTTTAGCTTCTGTCTCAAAGAGGTCTCAGTATCTGCTTCAAGTTCTCTGGTGAGAACAGGTAGCATACCAGGAACAGCCAGCCGGGAGAGGGTGAAGAGTCCCCAGGCTGTCGCAAATCTGCGCTTCCCTGAATCACATGCTACGCAGCCGGGAGGTGCAGGAGGAACCGGGCTAGAGTTGAGTTTGGCTCACTCTCCTAATTTTAAGGACCTCCAAAATCCAAGTTCCTCACATACCGAGTTTAACTATAAACAAGACACACAAGCTCACAAGGGAATGATAAATCTACCGGAAGAAGACAGGGAACAGAGTCGGCTCCACGGAAGTCCTCGCCACCACCAGTTCTGGAGGCCACATCCTGAAAGACAGGTTCCCCCTGAAAGGCATGTGGCTCTGAGTGTCGGTTACCCAAAAGGCCCAGGCTCCAGGGCTGTCTTACCCAGTACTGACCTCTGGAGTTCAGTTTTCTAGGTTGGAAGTCAAGGAGATAAAATCTTGTTAAAGTATCCCAATGTTTGTGAACTATATTGACCAACGGGGAGACGAGTTGGTCAAAGTATAAAACGATACCAAACCCCAGCATGGGAAAGGCACCACCTCTTCATTGCTCTCCTCAGCTCTCCTGTGAGGTCAAGGAGAAGGTCTCAGCATGAAGCCAGCTTGGTTTTGGCAGGACATAGTGTCAGCAGATCTCATTTTCTATAAAGAGAACCTGGGTTTTTAGCTCCAGGCCTCCAAAGGAAACCTCTAGCCGAAATGGAAATGTTGTTTCAAACTTATTGCATTTGATTTCATATTTATAGCATTTAAGACCAATTCTTCACATTTATGGTATAATGTGGTTTGTTTCAATAAAAAGAGGAAGTCCGTTTAAAGAAAAATATTAACTAAATAAAAATAGGTACTAAGTACACAAATATAAGAAGAATCCTTAACAGTCAATACCTAACTGACTTTAAGTTTGAGAAACATGAACAAAATTATCACTAGGGTCCTTTCCTCTTCTGACACTTGGTAAGCAGGTGATCAGAAATGTTGCCTCCACTATCAGGGCAAGCTCTGACATAGTCTATTCCACTCAGTTGCTAGGTAACTCCTAGAACTTTCTATTATTGAATAGAAATAGAAGTAGTAAATTTCCCAAAGACAAAAAAGTCAACACGTGTCTCACTAATGTACATTAAATGTATGAATGCATCCCTACTTCTCTTCTATATGGATATCTCTGAACCTGATAGAAATCCTGATTTTAAAGTCAAGAGTAAGTCAGGATGGCCATATTGCTTCCCTGTTGATTTCTGCAGCACCCGTAGCTGCAATCATGTGATGCAGCTAGGCCACCACGCACACCCATCCAGGAACAACCACTGAGAGTTGTTCAGGAAACATCTACCTCTGCATTAGTCAGCTTTTCATTACTCTGAGAAAATGCCTGAGGAAGGCTACTTTATAGAGAAAAGGTTTGTTATGGCTCACAGTTCTAGAGGTACTGGTCTAGGGGACCCATCTGGTGATGGCCTTCTTGCTGGCAGAGTCCTAAGGGAGTGCACATGTGTGCCTATGTCTGGTCTTTCTTCCTCTGCTCAGAAAGCTACCAGGATTCAGTCATGGGGCTGCACCTTGATGACCTTGTCTAAGCCAATTGCTTCCCAAAGGCCCCACCTCTAAGACCCACAGTCAGAGTGAGTCTCTGTGCGTTTGGTCCCATCCACACAAGACAGAATAAACTCCTGCATGAATTTGGGAAGGACAAGGAGTATTCAAACCATACAATCTCCTCTTATGTTTTCTAGAATGCCCATGCAGATGGGAAGGAGAACAGAAAATACACACGATAGGGTCTTGGAGAGGGCAGGTCCCAGGTCAATTGTATTTGTGTTTCTGAGAGCTCATTCTGAGCGTGACATTCCTGCGTCCACTATGAACTCTCACCATATTGAGATATATGTCCAATAATCAAAGTACCTTTCAAACAATATTCAAAAGTAGTGCATGTCAGACACATAACAAATTGCAAGATTGCAAATTCAGATTTTAAGTTTAGTTCAGATTTTTTAGAGATAATATTGATTATCACTTACTGCATTCTAGATCTTATGTTAGAAATTTTATATACATACAATTATAAAATTAAAGAAACAAAAAACTTTCCCAGAATGTCATCTCCACTCCAAAGTCCATGCCTTTCCAATGTGCCATTTGTGCCTTGTGATGATGGTGATGGTGGTGATGATGGTGGTGGTGATGGTGGTGATGGTGATGATGGTGATGTTGATGGTGATGATGATGATGGTGATGATAGTGATGGTGATGGTGGTGATGGTGGTGGTGATAGTGGTGATGGTGATGATCATGGTGATCATGGTGATCATGGTGATAACAATGATGAGTTATTGGGTTCAAAATGGCTTCAAACAATAGCACCATTAATTATAATTTTGAACACCTAAGACATTCAGAACTGCTGCTTAGCTATTTTGAGCATGATACTTTCATTTTAATCATTAAAAGTTAATGAACTTCACAAGTCTTCAGTGATGAAAATGAGAAAATTATTTTTATTGTATTAATACATAGCAAAAGTTAAGGGAGAAGCAGTATGCTCAAATACTTGTTCATAGTTCCCTGAAAAACTTAAGAAAAATCAGAACGTGTGGACGAGGTGGAGAGGGAGTACGGTAGGGGAGTTCGGGTGTTGTAGAACTTTGCTTCGTTGTGCTTTGTCTCATGAAACCATGGAGCACAGAGACAAATGGCGTCATGATTGAGCAAGCATTGCATCATTAGCTCAGTGTGTGCCGCTGGAGGATCTCAGGCACATCCCCAGAGTGTCCTTCCACTGAACCACTGCTGGAGAGGCTAGAGCCAAGGGAGCCGAGCCCAGTTCCCACACCTGGCCTGAGGTGAGTGTGTTTGCCCAGGTGTGTTCCAGGTAATCTCTTCAGAGAATGACAAGACTCCCTCAGTTTTCCCACACACCCCTGGTGCTCAACTGTGCAGATAAACCAAGATTCCTTCTTGGAACTCATTGCTTCGCAGCCCCAAGGTCTACTGAAGGTCTCCTGTGTGGGGAGGCTGCTCAGTCCCCAGGAAGTACAGGTGCAGGTGCAGACACGGGACAGAGATGCGGGAATCAGAACACGTGCAGCATACTCCATGAGAAGACTGTCTCGTGGGGAACACTCCTTCCATGGTGCAGGGGGACATCAAATCAAAAGAAGAGCGCCAAGGCCTAGAAGTTTCATAATTTACATTAGAAGTCGCTTTTAACCCTTGGGAACATAAGGAAGATAAACGTCTTTTGTCATTAACTCATCGCAAGTTCCTCCAAAACTGTGTGCCCGGTTCTATTTGAAAGCTCAGACTTTTGGCTGGGAGTGATACTTTTCCTTACCCCACAGGAAAGGTGTAAGAAGCTGCGTGTCCCGTGCTTTGCCTTCTTCTGCTTGAAGGTTGTGACCTATCAGACCCGTTCTTGCAGTACAAAACTGGGGGAAAGGAAGAGGCACGGGGCTGGCCAGAGGCAGACCCAGAGGCCAGCGTGAAGCACTGGCCTTGCAGAGGGAGGGCATGGTGCATGCTTGGGCAGGGAGTGGGGCAGAGCTGAGGCGCAGGGAGTGAGGGGCTGAGAGGGAAGCTCAGTGCTCAGAGGAGAGGCTGGGTGATCCACCAACCCGGCTGCCTGGGTCAGCTGCTATGGCTGTGAGGCCTCGGGCGAGCAGCTTAACCACCTTTGCTTCCGATTCTTCAACTGCCTTGCCGGGCCCAGGGCGGCACCGGCCTGCTGGCCCCTGGATGCCACAGCCTTCATTGCACGCAGGTGTCTATATGCCAGTCTTGCTCTGCTTCATTGTGCCCTTAGAAGGCAGGAACTGCTCTCCATTCCCTCCTATTTCCAGAACCTTCAACCACCCATGGAGGACCCTGGAGGTTCACCCTGAACAAGTGGACCAGCAGACCAACGCCACCTCAGCGGCTCCCACCACGCACAGCCACCTGCCCTGGGGATGCGCCAGAGCGTGAAGATGCCCTGGAGGATTATCATCTTGGGCAAGTTTTAAAGCCAAATCTGGTCTCCTACACACCCTGCAAGAGAGAAGTAACTTCGTCAACAACCCCTTATTTTTCCAAAACTGCTAGTTAACCTGATGAGAGGGACCGAGCCACGCTGGCCAGTACGATGCAGAGCTTGGATAAGGACTTGAGCGTCGCTGTGCTGGAGCAGGGGCTGCGGCTCTGCGGGGCCGGAGTCCCGTCCCTGTTCTGCTGCTGCCCCACTCTCAGAGCTTGTTATTCCAAAACGCAGTGCCACTCGGCCTAAGCACGGTCCCGAGTATCTTGAAAGTTCATGTCGAATTTTTAGAAATACATCTATGATTTAATTTTAAACACTTAAGGAGAATATGATGTAATAAACATAATCGGGACTTATAAAGCCTGATTTATAAACATGAGCTGGTTTATCTCCTGTGTGGTACATTGCTTGGGGTGGTAATGGGTGGAGAGATTTCAGCAGTATTTTATCTGAATGCCAATGGGTGACTAACGTGGCCGCTGGCTTTGTTTAAAGCTGAACCTGGAAAGAGAAAAACGAAAACTCTCATTCACCTCCTGGGAGCTAGTTAGTGTGGACTTGCATGCTGCAGGTCCTCTCCCAGCACCCCACACACTTCATTTCAAACATAATCTGCCTTTCACTCGACTTTGCCGGACAGTTGTAAAATGCACCAGTTTACGGTCATTGGAAAGTAGCATGGTTTCATATCCTCTGCACTTGGCCTTCGGATTCGGTTTGCAACAACTTCAGGCCACTGTTGTGAGGAAGGAGAAAACAGCTGCTTTTTCCTGGCTGCTACTTTTCCTTCCAGACACCAACAGGCAGACTCAGGCCTCGCTCAGATCCACCATTGTTTGGAACAGCCTCTTCATATTGCTCCTACCTGTGAATTAATCACTCTCTATATCAAACAGCACCAGATAACAAAGGAGCAACAAACTCCTGAATCTCGGCTTTGAAATGGCCTTGACAGAGTCCCGGGCACCTTGTGGATATCCTTATTATTAAAGATGACCTAATATTTAAAATCTAGCAGCAGTGAAGGCAGCAAGCTAAAGGAAATTGCAAATCGCCTTGAGCCTATTAATATAAAGTTTGTGCGAATTTTATATTATGTAATTTGCAAATAAGATTAACAATTCATTTGGTTTGTTCCCCAGAAATTCCTAACTGGCTCACTTCTGAGGTGTGAAGCTTCAGACATATAAATAGCCCATGACACAACACTTGTTGGTGATTCATTCAATTTCGGGCACCTGCTGTCAAAAAGTAAATGCGCATTTGGCGATCCCCAAAGTCCAGAGAATCGTTGCATGAGTTTGCACAAATGGAAAAGTATCTCAAAACTTTTTTTTCCAGTAAACTCTAGAAATATCTAAAAATCATTCTCATAAAATAAATACCAAGACTTAAGTCATAGGACCATAACTGGACAAGAAAGCACTTTTACTTTTCTAATTGACTTCATAATCAAGACCAACACACTCTCCTTGGGCACGTGACTCCCTTTGTGTTGCTTCTAAAATGTGGCTTCAAATATGCAGCTCTGTCTCCTGGCAGGGGAGTGTTTCAATGGCGTTTCAAATATGAGTTTGGCTCTCCCAGGTGCTAAGCCCCAGAGCATTTCCTATTCATGTTTTTCAAAGAAATACTCAGGCAATGCCAGGCGTCTCTGTGTTGGACCTCACAGTCTCCTGTATTTGCCAGGAACATGGCTGGAAATAATTAAGATCCTCCAAACCATTTTTTCCGTGTGCTCAGACTTCTGCCACTCAAACTTTTAATTATAAACTGACATCTAATAACGCAGAATGTCAGAGGGCTACCGCAACCGCACGCGCCTGCCGTTTTGCCGCAGAACTGCTGTATCAAAACCCTGCCATGTCCATCATTTTTAATTAAATAAAAGGCAAGCCCTCCCAGAGCAAGGCTCACAGTGAAGGTTGGCTCTTCAGCGAGCAGCAGCCGCGTGAATGGTTCTAAAATTAGTCATTTCTGAGCTGTGTTTTACAGCTTCCATGTGTCTTCTGCAGTCCTCGTCAGGATGAGAAAATGAATTTCTCGAGAACACCTCAGTGGTTTTGTGTTCAGTCCATTTTTATGGTGTCACAGCTGAGTCAAACCTCTGGGTCCTGGGCAGCCTGGGTGCAGGGAGCTGGGATCCAAAGGCGCTGCTCCAGAAGAGTGTTTGCTTTAATACAGATGGGGTTGACAGACGAAGGACACGTAATAAACCACCTGCCTCTCACCCAGGGGATGTATAATCTAACCATGACAAACAAGAACACAATGAACGACTCGGACTGACAGGCAAGAGCCAGCTTCAGATTCCAGACTCCCTGCGAAGGGGGACAGCAAGGTGGGACCGGTCTGACTCCTCCATCAGTGCCATCAGACCCCCTTCACCACCAAGCCCCAAACCAAACCAAAAAAAATGGAAAGGGCTTTACCCCCCTCCTGACTGAAGCTCCTGTGCCAGTGTCGTGGAAGCAAAGGGGAGGGGGAGAGGGGGAGGCGTACGGGAGTGGGGCTGCAGGCGAGAAGAAAGCAAGGAGCATAGCCTGGCATTACCACTGAGGAGAGCTCGTTAGCACCAACAGGAAAACAGTAACGCAAATTTAATTTTCCCTGAAACCATGGGAATCCACACGTCGCCACAGATCAATGGTCATTCTGCAAGCAGCATTTACCTTCTCACCCTTGGTCAGTGATACTGTGGACAGCGGGGACTCAAACCCTCTCTGATGCCCTCAGAGCTGCGTTTGTGCTGGAAGCTGCCTGTACAGGTTGAGATGCCCCAGTTGCTATGGTAACACCAGCCACAGGTGGCTACCTGCAAAGGCACGCAGCTCTAACAGTCAACTTTGGATTCAGACACCAACTCCCAGGGATAGAGAATTCTGGGCATAACAAGATGACCTTGATGTCTCGCGAGTTTCTCTGCATCCTTCAGACTGCCTGCTTTGCTAAAACGTTCTCACAAATAACCTTCTGATGACAAAACCTATATAAAAAATGTGCTGCGCCAGCTCTGGTGTCAGTCAAGCCTTATCCGGGCTTAGCTGCCCACCTGGCCCCAGCTTCTTCTCTATGTATGTCTGTCTATATTTGCTTCATCCCCTCATTGCCCCTTCAGTTTCTGAGTTAATGGCAGAGCTGGTCATGGACATGGCGACTGCAAATGGCACAAGGAGATTCCAGGACATGAGATGGTTGGACTTGCAGAAGAAAGAATCACAATGTCCTCCTAACAGAAACAGAAATTCTACTATGGGACCAAGAGGCCATGTCTGCCCTGGGAGAGGGTCAAAGAGAAAGAGGTCAGAGGGAAAAGGCCAGGTCAAGAGGAACCTACTTGCCAGGGCTGAATCTACACCAGAAACTTATATCTAGTGGCTCAACCCATTCACAGCGGATCATTGGACCACCTGCCAGCAGGTGTCGTTTCCATGGGTTCCTGAGGAGCTGAGGGCATCTTACCTGGGTCAGGAAGGTAAAGTGGCCTTCAACTTGACTATGGTGATCCCATGATATGGGTCTCAAACAGTACCAGGTTTAAACACTAGAAAAACGAGGGCGAGAAGGAGCATACCTCAACATTGTAAAAGTATGCATGTCAAACCCAAGGCCAACACCATTCTCAATGGAGAAAAACTGAAAGCATGCCCTCTATAGGAAGAAGACAGGGATGCCCTCTTTCACCACTGCTATTCAACATCATCCTTGTAACTCTAGCCAAAGCAAGAAATTAAAGGGTTACAAAGAGGAAAAGAATAGCTCAAACTATCTCAGTTTGTATACGACATGATTCTATATTTAGAAGACCCAAGAAACTTCACTAGAAAACTTCCAGAACTCATAAATGAATTCAGCAAAGTAGCCAGGTACAGAATTAACATCCAGAAATCAATTGTGTTCCTATATTCCAGTGATGAATCAGCTAAAAGAGAAATTAGGGAAACCATCCCATTCACAATAACCTCATAAAAGAAAAATTCTTGAGAATCAATCTAACAAAATAGATGAAAAACCTCTACAATGAAAACTACAGAACACAAGAAAAAGAAATTGAGGAAGACCTTGGAAGATAGAAAGGCCCTCTATATTCTTGGATTGGCAGAATTAATATTATCAAAATAGTCAAACTACCAAAAGTGCTGTACAGATTCAATGCAATTTCCATCAAAATTCCAATGT
This sequence comes from Sciurus vulgaris, assembly GCF_902686455.1. NCBI lineage: Eukaryota > Metazoa > Chordata > Mammalia > Rodentia > Sciuridae > Sciurus > Sciurus vulgaris. The sequence continues at coordinate 136,079,625 of NC_136470.1, forward strand.
TATCCTCCATAGAAATAGAAAAAGCAATCACGAAATGCATTCAGAAATATAAAAGGCCCAGAGTAGCCAAAGCAATCCTTTGTGAGGAAAGTGAAGCAGGAGGTATCACAATACCAGAACTTAAATTATACTACAGTTCTATAGTAACAAAACCAGCATGGTATTGGCACCAAAACAGGCAAAAAGGCCAATGGACAGAATAGAAGGCACAGAGACAAATCTACATAAATACAGTTATCTCATACTAGTCGAGGTTGCCAAAAAACATACATTGGAGAAGGATATCCTCTTCCACAAATGGTGCTGGGAAAACTGGAAATCGTACAAAGTAAAATAAAATTTAACCCCTCTTTTGCTGCACAAAAATCCAACTCAAAGTGGATCAGAGACCTAGGAATTAAACCAGAAAAGCTACAACTGCTAGAAGACAATGTAGCCCAACACTCCAACTTGTTGGCTCAGGAACTGACTTACTTGACAAGACTCCTAAAGTGTAAGAAGTAAAATCAATAATCAATAAATGGGATGGCATCATAGCAAAGGAAACAATCAAGAGTGTCAAGAAAGAGCCTACAGAATGGGAGAAGGTCTTTGCCACCTGCACCTCAGGGCATCAATTCTCAGGAACTCAAAAAACTTAACACCAAGAAAACAAATAAACCAATAATAAATGGGCCAAGGAACTTCACAAAAGAAAATAGGAATGGTCAACAAGTATATGAAAAGAATGTTCAACATCCCTAGCAATTAGAAAAATGCAAATCAAAACTACACTGAGATTTCATCTCACTCCAGTCAGAATGGCAATTATCAAGACTACAAGTAACAATACATGTTGGTGAGGATGTGGGGGAAAGGGTTCACTCATGTAATGCTGATGGGACTGCAGATGGTGCAGCCACTCTGGAAAGCAGTATGGAGATTCCTCAGAAACCTTGGAGTGGAACCACCTTTGTCCAGCTATTCGCTCTTCAGTAAATATCCAAAAGATTTAAAAGCAGCATACTACAGTGACACAGCCACATCAATGTTTATAGCAGCTCAATTCACAATCACTAAGCAATGGAACCAAACTATGAATGAATAAAGAAATCGAATGGATAAAGAAATTGTGGTATATATGCACAATGGAGTATTACTCAGCCATAAAGAAGAAGGACTTTATGACATTTGCCAGTAAATGGGTGGATCTGGAGACTATCATACTAAGTGAAATAAGTCAGTCCCCAAAAACCAAAAGTCAAATGTTTTCACTGATATGTGGAAGCTAACCCATAATAAGGGGCAGTGGGGGAAGAATAGATATTTAGTAGATTAGACAAAGGGGAATGAAGAGAAGGGAGGGGAGATAGGAAAAGGAAAGACAGGGGAATGAACCTGACACAATTTTCCCATGTACACATATGAACACAACATAGTGAATCCCACCATCATGTACATCCATAAGAACGGGGTCCTAACACAGTAAGATCTATTCCACGCTAGTATAATCATATCAAAATGGATTCTACTGTCTGTTTAACTAAAAAGAAGTAATAAAAAAAAAAAAAAAAACAGCCTCAGGTAATGAGCGGCACAAACATGCCAGGCACTCACCTCTTCTCCTATGGGCCTGAAGGTGAGCAGAGGCCACTCACCATGGGCCGATGGCGCTCCAGGCCCCTGCTGGGCACCGTCCCTGTGAGTCCTGAGAGCCACAGAGTGTGCCCAGTGTAAGGCCCAGTGAGTTAACTCAAAAAGTTGCCAGAGCTGCTGATGCAGATTTGCTGCCTGTGTTTAAGTCTCATCTGTTGTCTTTGTTCATTAGTATCTGTGTGTGACCATGGCAGACACTATGGGACAGTCAGCCTCTTCTCCGTTGGACTTAATCTCATTATAAAGATGTAGAGACCAGAGCACGTAACCTTTCTCCTGTGGTTAAAAAGTCTAAACTCATTACCTTTTGGAGGACAGAAGAGCCAGCTTTTAATGTCGGGTGGCCTCCAGAAGGCACCTCTGACCTGGCCATCGTCAAGGCCACTGAAGACGTCATTTCAAGCCTCGCACGGGTCACCCGAACCAAGTGCCTTACATTGTGGTCTGCAGGGACCTCACTGAAAACCCTCCTCCCTGGCTGAAACCTTTCTTACCTCAACAGGTCAGGGTCCTGGCGGTCACCAAGACAGACCCTCCGCAGAACCCCTTCCGCTCCTAAGCCTGAAGCTTTCCAAGGAGGCACCCCAGAGGAAGACATCTTCCCCCTCCCCCTTATGCTCCTAGACCCTTACTGCCACCAGCAGCCTCCTTGGCCCCCCTAAACCCGCCTCCCGCAGTTCCACCAACCAATACCGGAGGGGGGCCAGCCCTTGGGGCCCGCAGTCATCGGAGAGAAACAACCGAGACAGGGCCAACAATCCTCCCCCTCCGGGCAGCAGGACGAAGTTTTAGGCAGCGGGGAGCCACCCTGATCAGGTACTTTGTATTTAACTTGGAAGGATCCGGTGGCCAGTCCACCCTCTTGGCTAAGATCTCAGGTTTTTTTACAGTAAGATTTAAGTGAATCAGAGTTAACATGTATGGGATTACTCAAATGTGTTTGTTAGAGACTTCTGATTAATTTGCAAAGCTAAAATGCTAACTGTTAAATAACATTGAGTACTCTTAACTCCTTAAATTCCATGGAGTAAAAAACTTAAACATTATTGCTGTTTTCATAGGTTGGTAAATTAAAAAGGGTTTAAAATTGCCTTGTGTCATTACTAGCAAGGTTACTAAGAGTTATGTCCTAACAGGTAAAACCCCAACCCGGGGGGGTGAGCGCTCCATCTGCTCCCTTACCGCTTCCTCCTCCTCCCCCTCGGGTTCTGCAAAGCTCCCAGGAGCAATTAGATTTGGATTTAGAGTTACCATCTCCCCTCTCACTGTGTTTCAGTTAGAGTACTATAAATAACAAAGTATTTTATCTTATTAAAATGGAGTAATTTATCTAAATTCAGAAATTTCATAAGAGTTGTTTCAAAATGTGAACAAAAAGGGGTCAACAGATAGGAAAGAGAAAATAAAAAGTTCTGGGTATGGAAATATATTTAGTAGAAGGGAAAAGAAAATGTTTCTGGGTAAGGAAGTGCTTATGTGATGAAATATATGAGGATCAAAGTAAATGCTAAGAAAGTCTATACGAGTAACAAGTTTGTGTGTAACTAAGTTGGTTATATGTATGTGAGACAATCAGTTAAAGCTGTTCAAGGTTTTTCCTAGGGTCAAATACTGATGTACTGACATAAACCAAAGTTTAATCTATATGTTAAAATGACAAGGATTTCTTAGAAACACTAAGTTACTCTTAACATTATGTCTGTTAAGTTTCATTCTTTAGGACAATTAGTCTTGAAAATTGAGGTTTATACAATTATGGTTAAACAACTGTTAAAGTATTGTACTACGTTACAGGGTCTAAATTTTTCTTTCAAAAATAAATTTGGGATAACTGAGTGACCCCGCCTGACCCCTGCACAAGGTCGGTGCCATCACTGGTTGGTCACAGTTGCTGAGCGAGCTGGCGGGTGAGTCAGGCCACTTGCATCACGGAGGTAGCAGGCGGGCACCCAACCCGCCCAGGCACCAGGCCAACCACAGACGCCATCACTGAACAACCCCACCCAACCACCACACCGAGGTTTGTCGCCATCACGGAGTTAGCCAGAGGCTTCTTTATAGGCTGGTGCAGGCATTTTGAATTACTCCTGATGGCGTGGCCATCATCATTGGAAGGGCAACTCCCTTCCGGAGACACCTACAGGAGGCAGGAGGACCTTTGACAGGACCCAGGAGCCAAGAAGAAGAGGTATTGAGAGACTCGGGACCAACTCAGAGCCACGGGGGAATATACCCCACCTGAAGGCCACCACCCCTAGAAGGCCAGCTTCCTAGTGGAGCACCGCATTATCAAGTTCCTCCAAGACTTCAGGCTACCGAAGGCTAAGAGGTGAATAATGGAAATCTACAGAGGTGATATTAGTCAATAGAGGAAATCTGCAATATCCCAGAGTTTCACTATTAGAGGGGTAGATACCTGAACAATATGAGAAAACAAGGGAAGAAAATGTCCCAAACAAACCTAGATGGTATAGCAATAAAATTCAATGACAGCATGGCAGAAGAAATGTCAGAAAGGGAGTTCAGAATGTACATAATCAAAATGATCAGGGAAGCAAACGAGGAGATGAAAGAGCAAATGCAGGCATTGAATGATCGCACCAATCGACAGTTAAAAGAGCAAATACAGGAAGCAAAAGATCATTTCAATAAAGAGTTAGAGATACTGAAAAAGAAACAAACATAAATCCTTGAAATGAAGGAAACAATAAACCAAATTAAAAACTCCATAGAAAGCATAACCAATAGAATAGAACACCTGGAAGACAGAACCTCAGATATCGAAGACAAAATACTTAATCTTGAAAACAAAGTTGACCAAACAGAGAAGATGGTCAGAAATCATGAACAGAATCTACAAGAATTATGGGATATCATGAAAAGGCCAAATTTAAGATTTATCGAGATTGAGGAAGATTTAGAGAAACAAACCAAAGGAATGAACAATCTATTAAATGAAATAATATCAGAAAATTTCCCAAATTTGAAGAATGAAATGGAAAATCAAGTACAAGAGGCTTATAGGACTCCAAATACACAAAATTACAATAGACCCACACCATGGCACATTATTATGAAAATACCTAACATACAAAATAAAGACAGAATTTTAAAGACTGCAAGAGAAAAGAACCAAATTACATTCAGGGGGAAATCAATACAGATATCAGCATATTTTTCAATCCAGACCCTAAAAGCTAGAAGGGCCTGGAACAACATATTTCAAGCTTTGAAAAAAAAATGGATGCCAACCAACAATCTTATACCCAGCAAAACTTACCTTCAGATTTGACAACAAAATAAAATCCTTCCATGATAAACAAAAGCTAAAAGAATTTACAAAAAGAAAGCTGGCATTATAGAACATTCTCAGCAAAATATTCCATGAGGAAGAGATGAAAAATGACGATGTAAATCAGCAAAGGAAGGAACTACCCTAAAGGAATAGCCAAATAAGGAGAAACCAAGTCTTGTCAAAAAAAAAAAAAAAAAAAAAAATGAGCCAAATGACCAGGAATACAAATCATATCTCAATAATAACCCTGAATGTTAATGGCCTGAACTCATCAATCAAAAGACATAGACTGGCAGATTGGATAAAAAAGAAAGATCTGTAGGGCTGGGGATATACCTCAGTTGGTTGAGTGCTTAAGGTCCTGGGTTCAAATCCCCAGTATCACAAAAAAAAAAAAAAAGAGAGAGAAAGATCCAACAATTTTCTGCCTGCAAGAGACTCATCTCATAGAAAGAGATACCCACAGACTAAAGGTGAAAGGATGGGAAAAAACCTAGCACGCACATGGACTCAGTAAAAAAGCGGGGGTTTCCATCCTCATATCAGATAATGTGGACTTCAAGCCAAAGTTAGTCAGAAGGGATAAAGAAGGACATTTCATACTGCTTAAGGGAAGCATAAATCAGCAAGACGCAACAATTGTAAATATCTATGCCCCAAATAGTGGCTCATCCATGTATGTCAAACAAATCCTTCTCAATGCCAGAAATCAAATAGACCACAACACAAGGTGATTTTAGCACACCTCTCTCACCACTGGACAGATTCTCCAAACAAAAATTGAACAAAGAAACCATAGATCTCAAAAATACAATCAATAATTTAGACTTAATGGACATTTATAGAATATACCATCCAACAAAGAGCGAATACACTTTCCTCTCAGCAGCACATGCATCCTTCTCTAAAATAGACCATATTTTATGCCACAAAGTTACTGTCAGTAAATATAAGAAGATAGAGATAATAACTTGTATTCTATCAGATCATAATGGATTGAAATTACAAATAAATGACAGAGTAAAAAACAGAAACGACTCCAACACCTGGAGATTAAATAATATGCTACTGTATGACTAAGGGACAGCAGAAGATATCAGGAAGGAATTTAAAATTTTTTTAGAGGTAAATGAGAACAAAGAAACAACGTATCGAAAACTCCGGGACACTATGAAAGCAGGATATTATGAGAGCAGTTCTTAGAGGAAAATTTATTTAATGGAGCGCATTCAATAAAAGAAAAAAAAAATCAACAAATAAATTACCTAACACTATGGCTCAAAGCCCTAGAAAAAGAACAGAGCAACACCAAAAGTAGTAGAAGACAGGAAATAGTTAAAATCAGAGCTGAAATCAACGAAATTGAAACAAAAGAAACAATACAAAAAATTGACAAAATAAATAGTTGGTTCTTTGAAAAAATAAATAAAATTGATAAACCCTTAGCCACACTAACAAAGAGAGAGAGAAAACCCAAATTACTAAAATTCAGAATGAACAAGGAAATATCACAACAGACACGTTTGAAATACAAAACATAATTAGAAGCTATTTTGAAAATCAATACTCCAACAAAATAGAAAATCTCGAAGACATCAACAGGTTTCTAGAGACATATGAATTATCTAAACTGAACCAGGAGGACATACACAATTTAAATAGATCAATTTCAAGTAATGAAATAGAAGAAGTCATCAAAAGCCTTCCAACAAAGAAAAGTCCAGGCCAGATGGGTTCTCAGTTGAGTTCTACAAAACCTTTAAAGAAGAGCTCATTCCAATACTTCTCAAAGTATTTCATGAAATAGAAGAGGAGGGAACCCTCACAAACTCATTCTATGAAGCCAATATCACCCTGATATCTAAACCAGACAGAGACACATCGAGGAAAGAAAATTTCAGACCAATATCTTTAATGAACATTGATGCAAAAATTCTCAACAAGATCTTAGCAAATCGCATACAAAAATATATTAAAAAGATAGTGTGCCACGATCAAGTGGGTTTTATCCCAGGGATACAAGGTTGGTTCATCATCCGGAAATCAATAAATGTAATTCACCATTATCAATAGACTTAAAGTCAAGAATCACATGATTATTTCAATAGATGCAGAAAAAGCTTTTGATAAAATACAGCATTCCTTCATGCCCAAAACACTGGAAAAAATAGGGATAGTGGGAACATTCCTTAACATTGTAAAGGCCATCTACGCTAAGCCCATGGCCAATATCATTCTAAATGGTGAAAAACTGGAAGCATTCTCCCTAAAAACTGGAACAAGGCAGGGATGCCCTCTTTCACCACTTCTATTCAACATTGTCCTTGAAACTCTAGCCAGAGCAATTAGACAGACCAAGGAAATTAAAGGGATACAAATTGGAAAAAAAGAACTCAAACTATCCCTATTTGCTGATGACATGATTATATATTTAGAAGAACCAGAAAATTCCACCAGAAAACTTTTAGAACTCGTAAGTGAATTCAGTAAAGTAGCAGGATATAATATTAATGCTCATAAATCCAATGCATTTTTATACATAAGTGATGAATCTTCAGAAAGAGAAGTTAGAAAAACTACCCCATTCACAATAGCTTTGAAAAAAAATAAAATACTTGGGAATCAATCTAACAAAAGAGGTGAAAGACCTCTACAATGAGAACTACAGAACACTAAAGAAAGAAATTAAAGAAAACCTTAGAAGATGGAAAGATCTCCCATGTTCTTGGATAGACAGAATTAATATTGTCAAAATGGCCATACTACCAAAAGTGCTACACAGATTCAATGCAATTCCAATTAAAATCCCAATGATGTACCTCACAGAAATAGAGCAAGCAATCATGAAATTCATCTGGAAGAATAAGAAACCCAGAATAGCTAAAGCAATCCTTAGCAGGAAGAGTGAAGCAGGGGGTATCGCAATACCAGAACTTCAACTATACTACAAAGCAATAGTAACAAAAACGGCATGGTATTGGTACCAAAATAGACAGATCAATGGTACAGAATAGAGGACATGCACACAAACCCAAATAAATACAATTTTCTCATACTAGACAAAGGGGCCAAAAATATGCAATGGAGAAAAGATAGCCTCTTCAACAAATGGTGCTGGGAAAACTGGAAATCCATATGCAACAGAACGAAACTAAACCCCTATTTCTCACCCTACACAAAAATCAACTCAAAATGGATCAAGGACCTTGGAATCAGACCAGAGACACTGCATCTTATAGAACAAAAAGTAGGTCCAAATCTTCACCTTGTTGGCTTAGGATCAGACTTCCTTAACAGGACTCCCATAGCACAAGAAATAAAAGGAAGATTCAATAACTGGGATAGATTCAAACTAAATAGCTTTCTCTCAGCAAAGGAAACTATCAGCAATGCGAAGAGAGAGCCTACAGAGTGGGAGAATATCTTTGCCACTCATACTTCAGATAGAGCACTAATCTCCAGAATCTATAAAGAACTCAAAAAACTCTACACCAAGAATACAAATAACCCAATCAACAAATGGGCTAAGGAAATGAACAGATGCTTCACAGAAGAGGATCTACAAGCAATCAACAAACATATGAAAAAATGTTCAACATCTTTAGAAATAAGAGAAATACAAATTGAAACTACCCTAAGATTCCATCTCACCCCAATTAGAATGGCGATTACCAAGAATACAAGCAACAACAGGTGTTGGAGAGGATGTGGGGGAAAAGGTACACTCATACATTGCTGGTGGGGCTGCAAATTAGTGCAGCCACTGTGGAAAGCAGTGTGGAGATTCCTTAGAAAACGTGGAATGGGACCACCATTTGACCCAGCTATCCCACTCCTCGGCCTATACCCAAACGGCTTAAAATCAGCATACTACAGAATTACAGCCACATAAATGTTCATAGCTGCTCAATTCACAATAGCCATATTGTGGAACCAACCTAGATGCCCCTCAACTGATGAATGGATAAAGAAACTGTGGTGTATATATATATATATATATATATATATCATGGAATATTACTCAGCCATAAAGAATAATAAAATTATGGCATTTGCACGCAAATGGATGCAGTGGAAAATATCATGCTGAGATAAGCCAATCTCAAAAAACCAAAGGACGAATGATCTCGCTGATAAGCGGATGATGACACATGTAGGGAGTGGGAAGGGGGCAAGATGGAGGAAGGAGGGACTGTATAGAGGGATAAGAGGGGTGGGGGTGTGGGGGGAGAAAAAAATAACACAATGAATCAAAAACTATGACCCTAGGTAAATGTATGATTACACAAATGGTATGCCTCTACTTCATGTACAGAGAAACAAGATGTATCTCATTTGTTTACAATAAAAATGAATTTAAAAAGAACTAAATTTGGTTAATATAAAGATATCAAGGTAATTGTGAAATGGTCACTCTTTGTATAGTAAATGTGTTCATGTTTTCCAGATATACAAGTCTTTAAAGCAGGATATTTGTCAAGCTGCTATTCTCCAGACTAAACTTGTCTGTAATGGTAATTTTAAACTTAAAGAGTAAATTTTATTGGGGATTTCTTTCTATCATTTAATGTTCTGTTATAGGCCCTGTTATCAATAGAATATATGTAAAATTTGTTATTTTTTACACTGAGATAAAAATTTAAATGAAAATTATTTCTAAGAATTAGTGAGAGCCTTACTTGTTTAAAGGTTCATATCATGAAACATGAAAGCATTTTGCCACACAAAAGAAAAGTTAAAAGCTCTCTCAGCCTTTCTTTGATTCCTATTTTAGATATAATGTTAAATTGTGTTAACTAATGTTCATATAGACTCAGTAATCAATATATGTAAACTTCCTAAAATGACATTTAAGAAAGAAGTAAAGATCAACATCAGAATTAGAACACTTAAAGATTTATAAAGAGCCAAGCCTTACCTCAGATAAGGCTCTGCCTCCCACCTTACAGCATTTTAGAGTGGCTCCAAAATAAGTCAGACTTCAGTTATTTAAAGTTATAGTCAAAGGATTGGTTCTTGCTACAAAATTACTGTGATCTCAAACAGGAAATATAATGTAGAGTTCAGCCAAAATTCAAGATAGCTATTATACAAGCTAAATATGTTTTTACTTTTGCTAATTTCATTTTTTAAAACTATTGCCTGTTAATGTTTTGCAGAGGTAGCTGCTTCCAGAACATACAACCTAGATAACTTGTGATAATAAGCCACCACTTACAAAACAGATAGTATGTGATGGTACTTAAATAAAAGGGTAAATAACTGTAAAGTTATAGACATTGAAGTTAAAGCCCAGCACTCTTACTTTATAACTGGTGAGACTGGCTTGCTGGATGGTTAAGATCAAACTTAGAGATTGAGATTAAATTCAGAAGCCAAGAAAAGCCAGTATTTGGGTCTTGCCTGAATCCAGGGAACAAGAGAACTTCTCTAAGGAGCTTTGCAATTCTGGGTCACACAACCTCCTGATCAGGGAGATTAATGAGACTCTGGAGGATGAAAAGCCAATCAGTGCACCTGCTGCAGAGGAGGGTCACTGGAAAAGGGAGACATCCCTGATGCTTCCAAGGGAAGCCACCTCACCAAGGAGACCCTGCCTAATGAACGGCACTAGTGGAGCTAAGAAGCTGCTCTTAAGTTCTCTATGAATGACCCCTGTGGGGACTCAGCTGACTCTTAACAGACAGGAACAAGTCAATTTGACCAGCTTGATCTTAAACACCTAGCAAACAGTTAAAACCAAAATATAGCCATTCTTGGGCATTAAAGAAATAACGATTAGATGGAACTTAAGATATAGACTTGTATAACTTGTGTTAGCCCACTAGAATAAAGATTGGAAGCTACAAAAGAGAGCTTCTTAGGCAAATGTGCCTGATAACTATCAAGAGAAACTGCCAAAGTCAGAAGTTTTTAGTCAGTTTAAGGCCTACAGACCTTCCTAAGCTACACAGGTAGACTTAATCTATGTTTGCTAGTATAATTATCTAGCTCTAAGTAACAGAAATATAGAGATCTCTACCAAACACAAATTATACCAATAAAAGGATATCTTACAAAACTCAGATGACGTTCAGTAGTTTAGCTATATTTTCTGGGGACATCAATGACATTAAAGGTTAAATGTTGTATTTACATTCCTGATAACCTGGACAGTGTTAAGGTTCCCACACAAAGGCCTTGTCCTCTCCAGCCTTTGATAGGCCTTATTATGGAAACAATTTCTCAGTTCTTCTACCTCCTGATGAGGGATTATTAACTTCTGTCATCTTCACAATATTCATTGGCATGTTCCAGATTCTGCAACATTTATTTTGTATTAATCTCATTTCAGTACTCATGTCTTTTTGTTCTTCTCTCATAGAAGCACCCATCCCCAGATGCCTTTACAACCTGCTCTTCCTCAGCCAAACTTCTACCTTGGACCCCTCAATTGACCCAATTTTTAAAAGGGAACTCCAAACTGCTTGCCCCACACTGCCCGCTCCCAGCTTGAAGCTACCAGAGCAGTCATCGCCCCCCGTCCTTACAGCAGTAAGGAGTTCCTAAAGCAAAAGTGGAAAATGACGCCAGAATTGGGGACAGGCAATTAGTGTAGAAATAGGGGATCAGTCAAATTGAGGAAATGGAGGCCATGAAAGCCATCTGCCTCTGGAAGCTGGAGGCCCTGCTGGCCCTACAAGACAAGCGGGGAAAGAACAGGAGAACAAAAGAGACCTTAACCTATAAAAGATGTAAGGTGCGCTCACCTCTTGTGACTTTAGAACATCAGCCATGGCCCCCTTCTCCCTCCTGGGAGAAGTCTGTGTTGTCACCTTTAAATGAAACCTGCTTAATATGCATATTATATGTTACCAGCTGCCCCAGCCCCAACTCCCCCTTTTCTCCCTACTCCTTTGCCCCTAGAGATAATCTCTACTAATACATTGGCTTCTACCAATACCCTTCCTATTACTTATAATCCCACTGCAACCACAGAAGGCCTAAACTTACTTTTCCTTCAGGAGGGTAGATTATGTGTAACACTTAATGAACAATGCTGTTTTTATATTAGTCATTCTGGTGTATCAAAACAAAATAAGTGCTGTTCAGCTACTGGTCTTCCGGGCCCAGTATTCTGCCATCCCTGATGTTCCCGATGGTCCATAGTCCTTAGGTATTCTAATGATTGCTTATTTGCTTCTATATACACACACTTTCACTGATAGGGGTAAAGATTTACCCCTACGCACAAGACAAGGGGGGAAATGTAAGGCCCCAATGAGTTAACTTAAAAAGTTGCCAGAGCTGCTGATGCTAAAAAGGGGTTAAAAATGAAAAGCGGCAGATGAGCTGAGGTCAGCCTAGCTAGATAACAGGATGACCTTGGCAGCTAATTTAGGCTGTTGCTAGGGATAACGGGGGATCCTCCCGACTGGGGTCAAGCTGACCTCATGTAGACCAGTGATGACTTTATGATGACTAAAACTTGGCAGCCAAAACGTATCCTGATATGCAAACAAGGACACAAACCCTCCAATTGTAAAAGAGAAACTGAGTCCCTTTGTCCGAGGTGTAAAAAACAGCTTGTAAATTTGTGCTCGGGTACTCGGCACTGACTGCTAAGCTGGTCTGTGTCCAGTGCCCGAGCAGCTGCTTGAATAAACTGGTCCTTTTGCACTTGCATCAGACTCTGGCTCCCTGGTGGTCTTTGGGGGACTCATCGACTTGGGCATTACACCCAGCGGGGAGAGAAACCAAGAGTTGGTGATTTTCCCAAATAGGTCTCAGAAGAGGAGACTTGAATCCCCAAATTTTCACTAATTTTTTCTGGTTTCTTTCTCACTCTAAAAAAAAAAAAAAAAAAAAAAAAGGATTCCCTCTGACACCTCACCTGTGCACCAGTTCATGTTCTTACGCAGAAGGAGGCCTAGTGCCCAGGTCACAGGGAGCTCAGACCTGCCCCTTGTGGTGACTCTGAGCCTTCTTGCCAGCCAGCCTGGGCCTGGAGAGCCCAGACCAGCTGCCCCCAGTGGTCTCCACTATCAGTGTCTCCGTTTGATTGCAAGTCGCAGGGTCCCTATAGGTCGCCTGATACATAACAGTAAAAGCCACAACCAGATGTCGGCTCCAAACTCCTTCCTGTCATGTACCAGCTGTGGCCACAACGGGGGCAGCCGTTTAACCTCTGGGACAGGGGATCTGACCAGGCCGAGGGACACCCACGTTACTGGTTAATTGCTCCTTCTGGATGTGTCCATGAAGATGTTTCCAGAAGACAATAACGTGGGACTTAGTGGACGGAGCATGCAGACGGCCTCCCGTGCTGCTGTGCGCCACCCAGTTCTTGCTGGGATGGAGAGTGGAAGAGCAAGAGTCATTTCCACCTGATTCTTGAGCTGGGAGGTGGATCTGCCCTCTGGCGCTCCTCGCCTCAGGCCTTCGGATCTGGACTGGGGTCTATACCACTAGCTCCCAGCTCTCAGGCCTCCAAGCTCTACCACCAGCCTTTCTGGGTCTCCAGTCTACTGACAGCTGACTCTGTGCTTCTCAGTCTCCACGGTCACGAGCCAGCGTCTTGCACCAAGTCACGTCCTAGAGAGAAACATGTAGGGTACCCTACTCCAACCCTGAACCTGAGCACAACAGCTCTGTGCCTCGGTTTCCTTGCCTATAAAATGGGATAACAGCACTCACTGCCAGGTAGCCCTGAGACTAAATGAGTTTGCTGTGTGAGGCTGGGGCAGCTCCTGGCCTGGGGATCAGCACACACTGGCTGAGGTGTCCATGCTGTGGTCCTTTATCACACAGCTTATTCTTGAGTCCAATGCCCTTGGTGAGCCCCTGGAAAATCCTCGTTTTTGCTGAACCTGCTTTTGGTCAGTAGCGTGGACAACCAACATCCCTGTAGATCACTTTCTGCAAAACCACTTTGTGAATGACCTCATCCCATGTAACTGCTTCGGGAGAACAAACTTCAGAGTTGAACTCAAGATAAAGGGGAACGTCCCCAGAGGAATCCGTCCCACTGTAATCTCATCAGGGCTGGCTTACGAAGTGCTGAGCTTTCAGATGTGCCACCTGGCTCTGCATGAGGCAGGTGCTTGGACCACATCGAGGGGCGTGACCAACCCTCAAACCCCAGCTTCCAGGCTGGAGATGATCCCCACCACTGCAAAACAAAACAGAAGAATTCAGTTCCCATGACTGGCGGCAAGCTCAGCTATCCTCACTGCTGTGTCCAGACCCTGGGGTCACCCTCTCTTCCCTTAGGGATTCTTAGCCTGCTGACTCACCCCATCTTTGTTGAGGAAAAACTTCACAAGTAGAGGTCCAAAATTCACAATTGATGCACAGAAAAATCTCGAGGTTCTCCAAACTTACAAATAACAGAGGACAGTGGAAATGTTCAAGGGGTTCAAGAATTTGTAGCAAGAAAGCTTTAAATATTTAATGTGCCTTGAAAGTCTTTTTGGAGAGACTGATGTTATTAAAATGCAGTTTGTTTGTACTAAAGTATTTAAATGCTATGCATTTAATGTAAAATACATATTCTCACTTCTTCCCTGATGCAAAGTCGCAATGGGAATTATGTGATCATGTGCAATTTGTTAAATGCAAATCACATTTTAAATATTCATATACCATATTTGCATTTTTTAAAAATCAGAATTTTCAAAAGGGAGAGGGAGGGCATAGGAAGAATAAGATCTAAAATACATTCTGCTGAGGATACCAAAGAACAGAAATTAATATGCATGATAGACACATTTCTGCTGCTATTGGCAAGGCAACTAGAGATATCTGCACAGATTTGAAATGTGAGATTCACACCAATGGATGTTTCAGAACCTTGATGCCAAATGGGAGCTTGGAAGCCAGCTAGCTCCACCCCTTCACTTCATGGAAGCTAAGTGACCTGCACTTTGTTGCCCTGCACTTTTAGATCAAAAGGAAACCAGGCCAGTTGGAGGCTGACAGACACAACTGAGATGCCCCTGCCTGCACTTCTTCCTGCATCACTTGGTCCAGCCCTCCCTGATGACCCATTAAGCAGACTGAGGAGATCCAACAGCAGAAAATTAAAAATCAATATGTACACCAATTGCCTAATAGATAAATGATATGCCAAATGCTGTCTGGGATGCTCTGAAATACATTTTTACATTGCTGGCAACAGTTTGCATTGGTATAACTTTCTGGAAAGCAATTTGGCAATCCTACTCAAAAATCTTCAGTGTGTTCGTGCTTTCTTTCCAGTAATTCCAAATTTAAGTAAGTGCAAAGAAATAATACTAAAACTGAAAAAAGTCTATTCACACAAAAGTTAATTATAATATAGCATATTATAAACAAAGCTGGAAATGGCTTAAATATACAACAATGAAGGAATGGCTGAGGAAAATATGACTTATTGACCTCATTAAAATACCACATTATACCTTAAAATGACAGTTATACAAAGATTCTATGGAACTTATAGAACTAAATATATCAAAGGATTTTTTTTTTTTTTTTTTTGGTACCAGGGATTGAACTCAGGGGCACTTAACCACTGAGCCACATCCCAAGCCTATTTTTGTATTTTTTTAGAGACAGGGTCTCACTGAGTTGGTTAGGGCCTCACTAATTTACTGAGGCTGGCTTTGAACTAATGGTCCTCCTGCCTCAGCCTCCCAAATTGCTGGGATTACAGGTGTGCGCCACCACGCCCAGCTTCAAATGATGCTTTCAAGGATGGCTTATCCACAATCTGGTTTGGAAACTGTATAACATCTGCCCTATTAGCTTGGATGTGGGAAAGTAGAAAGACCAAAAGCACAGTTGGTGGGGATCCACTTCGATGTCCAGATTCTCCTCACTAAGAAATTGGTGGGAACCTCAACCAGTGGTTGTGGGCAGCTGCCACTCAGAATGTGTCAAAGCTCAGAACCGGGCTCAGGAATGAACGTCTTTAGATGCTCACAGTCTCCAAGGGTCGAGACTGGGCTCTTCCTGGCTGCACCGGGCCTGCTGCTTGCTCTTGCCCAGTAGACCCACTGGACGGGAGACCCTGCGTTAGGGTTTCGCCTCCCTCACCACCTGCACTGTAGGAACACCTCAGCTCAAAGCCAAAGAGGCAGAGTGGCAGGAAATTTGCCCCTCAATTTCTGCCAGGCCTCTGAGAATTTAAACACAGGTTTAAAAAATAAAAATAAAAAGCTTGAAAATTTGCCTTTCTAGAGCTATGCTGAGGTCTTGTTGCAAAAATAAATACTTAATAAATAAACTTTTCTGAAAATAAGATTTATATTTACTCCCTGGAGGAAAGCCAGAAGGACAAATAAGTGAGCGAGTGAGGTGAGCTGGGGCTGGGTTCAGCGGACGCCACCCGGGTGTGGCACTCTGGGGTGGGGGCACTCTGGGGTGGGGGACGTTGGAAGGCCTCAGAGCAAAGTCTCCTTCTGACCTTCTCCTGCCTTTTTTCTCCTGCTTCTCTTTCTCCTGAAAAACAGGCCATAAAACACTAGAATTCCCTTTCCCTCAAGGTGTGTCAGGGAAACTAGAACCCTGGCCCCAGAGTCAGCCACAAACCTAAACATTCTGCTGTTACCTTCCCCCACCCTCCTATGTAGAGGCCGGCCTCCGAGAAAGCCTCCCACATAACTTACCTGAGAGTACATCACAGGACCCCACTGCAGAAGGGGCCTGGGAGAAGCTGGGCAGGCCTCATGGGGTCTCCCCTCTCAGGCCACCACCACTGGCCGGCACCCTGTTTGTCCAGTCACACACCTGCCTGGACATCCACCCTTCACTGGATCCAAGGCAGTCTTCCCAGATCCTTGGGTCTCCATTTTTGGAGTCCTCCATGTCACGTAAAGCTTCATCTAAATGAATCTATTGCGCTTTTCTCTTGCTGATCTGCCTTTGGACAGGGGTGTCGGCTGTGACCCTTGCCAGGGTTGAGGAAGGCTTGGAACCTCTGCTTCCCACTGCTGTTTTGCCCCGACGGCCTGACACCGGAGCCTTTGTTCTTTATAGAAAAGATCATTCTTTGCCCTTTGGGTTTCATGTGTTTCAAGTACTACACACAGTGAAAAATGGGTTATTCGGATTCCCCTCCAGCAGTGAGACGGACCAGAGCTAGATGTTCTGAAGGACTTCCCACTTAAGGAAAGAAAATGTAAGTCAACTTAGAGGAACATATTTAATAAAGCATATTAAGGCTCAGAAGATATCCTCAAGAACCCAGATAAGGAAAAAAGAGAGACATAAAGAACTGAATCTCACCTGGTGCCAGTTATCAAATGATGGAGATGGGAGGCCGCAAGATGTGCTGGTGGCCATCTTGGATTTTGCTGAGGGCGAGGCCGAAACCTGCTATTCCCACTTTGAGCAAGGGCTCTTAAAGGGACTCGTGTATTCTAAGATTGGACAACCCTGGTTTTCAGCAAATGCAAACTCACATCTTCTCTGTAGAAAATCATCAAAACTTCAGGTCCTCAGAATTGCCCCAGAAATAAGTTCAGCACATACTTGCTCACAGCGGAAACCCACCAGGCACACGAGGGACACAGCTTCCTAAGGAAGAGTCAACAGATGTTTTGTAAAGTCGCTGAGCATCTTGGAAATACCAGATGCCAGGTATAGAATCTTGAACATAAAATACTTTAATAATCAGTATAAGAAATGTGCAAACCTAAAATGACTAAGGAAATTTGAAAGCAGAATTTTGTGTAACAAATAATGCAGTTGAAACTAAGAACTGAATGGATGAGTGCATAGAAGATGAGACACAGCTGGAGAGAGATTCATAACTGATCAGCAGATATTGCAGAACACAAAGCTGCTATGATAAAAATAAAACAAACACATGGAAGAATTGAGGTTACATAAGATACAGGTAGTTAGAGCCCCTGAGAGAGAACAGAGAATGCAGAACTGATTTTTAAATCAATAATGATTGAGAGTTTTGCAAAGCTGTTCAAAGACACTGCATAAGCCAGCTATTGTTGTGTAACAAAAATGACCTGAAAAGGAGAATCTAAGATGCAAGAAGGACATGGGCCTGTTCTATAGCACAGTCCCTCAGTGACACACTAGTAACCATGAGTAAATGATGGCAGTGTGAGGGTTTCTCTTACCCACGTAAGTACTGGACCATCTAAAACAAAGTCCGTGCAGACTACAGGCAACATACATCAGCTGGTAACTCCACTGGTGTGTGTGTGTGTGTGTGTGTGTGCGTGCACACACACACACACGCATGCATGCACATGCATATTAGCAGGTAAACCAAGGTTGAGGGAGTTGAGAAATTAAAGAAATTCTTTAATCTCTTGTGGAATAGGAAGGATTCTTTTTTAGAACTGAAATTGGCCTGATATTTGCAAATCCAAGCCAATTGCTAAAGCATTTTGTACTAAAACGTTCCTCAAATGTCAAAATTGAAGGAAGCCTGAAGCAAAGGAAGTTCTCTCCTGTAGATTAGGACGAGAACCATTGCTCTCAAACTCTGGCTGGCATGGCACCCTCTAGTCTGTTTACCATCTGTGATGTCTCTTTCAGCCAATCTCTAACTCCTTAAGAAATAAGACTATTCAAATAAATGATATTTTGAGCTATTGATTACTGAATCAAGAACGGGTGCTAAAATGGGAGCCATGTTTCTTAATCTTGGCTTCTGTGAAGAAAGGACTGGAGACATTAAGGAGAAAATGGCCTTTCTTGGAGGTGAGAAGATGACCCTCCTGGTGGTGGGAAGATATTCTGCGTGGAGGTGGGAGGATGGCCTGCCTGGTAATGAGAAATGGTCTACCGGCGGTGGGAAGATGGCCTGCCTGGCAGTGGGAAGATGGCCTGCCTGGCAGTGGAAGGTGCCTGCCTGGAGGTTGGAGGGAGTTTACCTGGTGGTAAGAAGATAGTCTACCTGAAGGTGGGAAGATGGCCTGTCTGGTAGTGGGAAGATGATCTGCGTGAAGGTGGGAAGCCAGTCTACCTGGAGACGAGAAGATGGCCTTCCTGGTGGTGGGCACAAGCAGCTGGGTCTCATCTTTCAAGCAGTGAACTTCTGTGAACACTGCACTGTGGACGGCACACAGGCCCCACAAAACTGCCTCGTGTGCATCTCTTCACACCGCACCTGGATGCTAAGCTTCTCAATCCCTCACGCGGGGGCACTGCCTGCACAGTCACCAACGTGTACATCGATTGTGCAGCTGCATGAATTCTTTGTTGAATTATGCCTTTATTAGTTTCTAATATTTGTGGGGATACTAGGGAAGGAGGCATGATTCTCCTGCAATTGGTCCAAACTTGGAAATCCCAGCATGCTGAGAACAGTGGACTTTGGGGCTTAATTGGAAACTCAGTGCACTGAAGCCGGTTTCCTGTGTCTTCAACTCTGAAGACAAATTAAAAAAATAAAGTGCCTGCATTCAGTTCTGGCACTGCATAATGAAAGGTGATATCTGCAAGGCAAAGTGAGATTAGAGGGCTTGTGTTTCAGCTCCTTTATAAGCTACGGGCAAGAGTCGGGGCTAAGTGACATCCACCATCACTCCACACCAGGTTCCAGGTTAGTGGCACTGTGTGCTCTCCTGTCTGGGTCCTCTCAGTTCCCTCTCCTGCTGGACCTCTCAGTGCTGGGGTTCAGATATCAGCCTGCTGTCCTTCCTCTGCGCCTGCCCCACACGTGATCACAGCCATCCCTGAAGCTCTACATGCCATCTACATGCCAGCGACCCCAGTGTCCACTGTCCTTCCCAACGCCTTCCCTGAGCTCCATATCTAATATCCAACTGCCTGCTTGATGCTTCCGCACAGAGGGTGCTGTCTAATCTCGCATTAAATGTTAAAACAGAGCTCATTGCTTCAGACATGGTACCTACAGTCCCCTCTCCCCAAAAGTCTGTCTTCTCCACCTTAATAAGTAGTGCCTAGTCAGTTTTGCCCAAGCCAAGACGGTGGATTTATCATCAGTTCACTTTGTTCCATCTTGCACCTTCTCCAATCCACCAGCAGCCCTGTGGCCCCCACACCCAAAATGCACACAGCTCCGGCGCTTCCCCGAGGCCCCACCACGGGCTCCTGCACAGGCCCCTCCTCTCATCTCACACCGTTAGGTGGGCTGTTCGCCCACCCATGCTGCTGTTACTCCCCTCCAGCCCGGAGCAGGACTCCTGTGACTACCCCCCACATGGTCAGAAGCGGCTTCCACGAGTGTCCCCTGGACCAGGCAACAAAAAGCGAGGACCCGACAGCGAAGGGCGAGGCCTGGGTGCTCCCACCCCAGCCACGGCAGGTGGGCGCCCGGAGCCTGCCCGCCCCTTCCCTGCCCTCTCACACGCCGTGGAGTTCAAGACGGCTTGACGCCTTTTTGAGATGTATTCTCTTTGCCCTCTTGGTTAAATTGAGTTTAAAGTTTAACAAGATTTCACAAAACAAAAAACAAGAGAGGAAACGGTGGGAGGGGCTTTCAACAAGAGGGATGTGTTCCCAAGTCTCCTGAGCCCTCCACCAGCCAAGGGCAGTTACACCCCAAGCAGCCCGTCCTCCAAGCTCCAGTGACACAGGCCAGAAAGGACGCAGGCCCTCGGCTCCAGCAGGCAGGAACTTGGGTCAGAAGTAGTGCCAGGCGTCCTGGCTGGACAGGATGGACTCCTCACACTGCAGAACCAGGCATCTCAAATCATGCCACGCTGCGGGCAGAAGCATGCCAACACCTGCCCTGTGGTTCTAACAGGTTGTGAGCAAAAACAAAAAGTTCTACCGCCTCGTGAGTGCCCATGGCTCACCATGGGGAATGGCAGGGCACAGGGCCTCAGGCCTGGGAGTGGTCACGAGACCTGTGAAGCCATCAGGAAACCAAAGAACAGAGGGCACACAGAGCCCAAGGAGAGACGGGCACAGAGCCGGGTGGGGGCATCGCCGGAAGAGGGGCCTCGGCCCACTCCAGGTCTCCTGCCGTCCTCGTCCTGAGCAGTTTACCTGCCAAGCACCCACCTCCCTGCCCTCCCTCTCCAAGGCCTTCGCCTGTCTGCTCTGTAAGAGGGACATGAAGAGGTTTCACCCCCAGGGGCCCACACCGCTGCCATCCCGAGGACCCACCACCCTAAGGAGAGAACTCGCCGAAGTGAGCTCAGGCACCGAGGAATAAAGGCAGGCAAGTCCCAGCTGCAGCAGTCCCCAGAGCTCCATGGCACGCGTCCCTGCACACCCTGCGCCATTGGGAGGGCGGGGGAAGCAGGGCACAGCTAAGGTACATGCCACATGAGGAAGATCAGAAGCTGTCACATCAGAAACACGTGGTGCCACAGCTCAGGGGCTGCTTGGTGCCCTCAATTCTGCAGCCACTTGAAGCTGTGGTGAAGTGACAACAGCAATTCCCTGCAGGGAGGAGCCAGCGGGAATGTCAGGAGGAGGGGTGGGGTCCCGTGGGCTCCCTGCCCTTCCCAGATGGTGCTCTCAGTCCAGCCGGTGTTCAGACCACTGCCACACACTGCGGATGTGAGGCTTCTAAACAAATAGGAAAGACCTTGAGACATGTTTTCCAACAAAGGTCGTCATTCCAGTGAGACTATGAGAACTTATATGCCTTAGGTGTGATACAGAAGTCAGCATCTTGGTCTGGTGACAGCTATCGGCGAGTCCTCCTAAGGAAAACGGCTCAAAGTGATCGAACCTCTAGACCTAAGGACTTGGGCTCAAAGTAACCATGACAGTATGAATAACGTGCCATTTTCATTTAATTTTAAACAGTACGTCTGACACAGTGCTGACCAGCTTCCCTGGCAAGTCAGCAGGATGCGTTTAAGAGGTAGGTATGACAGGGTGCAGTGGCAGACCCTTTAATCCCAGGGACTCGGGCAGCTGAGGCAGGAGGATCTCATGCCTCAGCAACTTAGCAAGACCCTGCCTCAAAATAAAAAATAAAAAGGTTGGTAGAGCAACCCCATGTTCGATCCGCAGTACCACATTAAAAAAAAAAAAAAAAAATCAGGTGTTCGAGAATCCAAACCACCCTCCCAAACTCTCCTACCTTTGAAAACACTGCCACCTGGAACTGGAATCCAGCCGTTTCCCTGGCGTTTATCATCTGCTGACACTGCTGAAGGCCGTCTACCAGGCCTGACATCAATGCCAGATCATCCTTTCAGCAGATTACGTCAATCCACAATTGAAGACTGAACTAGAGCCAAAATTCAGCACATCCTAGCACCACAAAAAAAAGTGTCTGTATATATATGATAGAGTGTGGTGCTCTGGGTGTCAGCGCCCAGCCAAGGTGACAGCGAGAGGAACAGTTTCTGCACAGACTCTACCCTTGCAAGACTGAGGCCTTGGGGAGCCTGTCCTGGCACGCTGGGCTCCCTGGCCACTGGAGGAGCTTGAGACCGTCAGCAGGTATCTGCTGAAATCCTCAGTGTGGGAGGAAAGGAGAGTGGACCTCAGAATGGAGGGAATGAGTGACAGTGACCACACCTGCTGCGGCTACTTACCCAGTGTCCGTCTGCCACACGCCCCAGCCTACTGCCCATTGCCCTCAGCAACTGCTGATGGCCTCCATTAGGGTGGTGGGATAAGGCGTTTCTACTGCCCAGCAGCTCTGACCTCTGTGGACCCCAGCCCTCCTGACGTCCCCCATTTCCTTGACCGCTTTAGACCACAGAGCTCTGTCCTCTGCCCCCATGACCCAGCCTCCCGGTTTCCTCCATCTCCTTGGTTTCCTTTGGTGGCTTCTCGGTGCTGCTTACCTTAGTTTGGTGCTCTTTGGGGATTCTGTCCTGCTGTTCTTTTCTTCTTAGTCTCATTCGTGTCCTGGGGTCTCTTACCCCACTCCCCTAAGTTTGTCACTGTGGAAAAGAAAAGCACCTCTTAATCCCCCCACGCCCTCCCCTGACCTATTGATAAAGGACTCACCGTTTTCTTCCTTTAGAAGTTGAATTTAAAATTTAGAGAGTGATATGTGAATTCCTGCATAAAAGATGCGTAGCAGGAAGAGAACTGGAAATGAAGAGAGGCAGATGGGGAGAGAGACACTGGCTGACCAGAAGGTCACACATTGATGAGTGAGAGACTAGCAGAGGATGAATTGGAGAGAAAAGATCTCTTGCTACTCAGGGCGCCATGGCTGAGCCTCCCCACATCTCAGATCTCCGCCAAAGATCCAGTCCAACAGATGCTCTTCAGACACCCCAAGATGTGCTCATAATAAAGACCACTGAGCATGCTCCCCAGAGGCGTGAGGACTGAAGTAACCTTCCCACGGGTGAGCGTGGGACTTCTTGTTCAGCCCTAGGATTAGCTCCATCACCTGAAATATGAGCAATGATATTTGTCTATTGGTACTTTGTCAAGTTAATATGCATGAACTCCTCGGGTCCATGTTTTCATAGAGATCTTTAAGAGGGCTGTTCCCAGTTAGGGAACCAAAACATAAGCACAAAAGGACGGCAAGCAGACCCCCACGGAGTCAGAGAAGCTTTTATTTCTTCACAGACTTGGGCGCCATTCGGGTCCACTTTCTGGATGGGAACATGGCTGCCAGTTACAGGGGGGATTCCGGTTTTATAGGGTGTGAGGAGGAGGATGTAATCATTGTGCACGTGCAGTTTTGACCAACAGGGGCTAGTTGCACAGGTTACAAACAGACCCGAGGGATGAGCATTCAAATCTTGCCCATTGTCCTTCAGGGCTGGGGAAGGCCAAGGTTTAGGGCCTGGCATTCCATATCCACCCCTTTCCTTTAGGGTCCACTGTTATCAGGAAAGCACTGCGAGAGGCTTAATGTTTGGCTGGTTTCCTTTCCCACTTCCCGAGCCACACCGTCCTCTGTTTTCTTAGGGGGTTCTCTTGTAGGACTATTATTTTCCAAAAAACCTTCAGGGAATAAGACCAAAATGTCCAACCTCAAACATGCTTTGCTTAAAGAATCCATCCATATTGCAATACAGAAGTGAGTAATTAATTCTTTATCCTTGTCTTCCTTGGATCCTTTCATCCCATAGAACAAATGCAAGATAAAAACTGGGAAGGTCACTTAATGCCATCACAATGACATGACTGGGTGACCACATTTGAGCCAGAATACCCCAAATGGGGGAGAAGGTTGGGAGGAGCCATGTGATGGAGCAGGAGACAGTAGTTTAAGAGCCAAATACCTCATCCTATTCCTGCTCCGGAAATAGAAAAAAATGTCCCTCCGCCAAGAAACGATAACACCCTGAAGGTTAATCTTCCGCCCCACCCTTGTCCTGATGCCTTGCTCTGTGGCCACATGACCAGACCTCAAGAGCAACGCTCCCCCTGTGCCTGCCAGATCCCTCGTTCCCCTGCTGCTGGTCTCAGAAAGTAATCCCAGGGGGCGACAAGGCCTAGGATCAGCCAAACCTCTGCTCAGCTGAGCAGGACCAACGGCAAGAGCACCTCCTCCCCAAAAGCATCCACCACGAAGCTTGGTCACCTTCAGAACAGTTCACTGTCACACAATGGAGCCACGGATGGCCTGGAGGCACTGGCCCAAGGCTGGGTATTATTCTGTGCCGTCTGAGACCCATCTGCTGAAAAGCCTGCCAGCTCCAAACTCAGATGCATACATATCCAATTATTTTTTAAATAACCGCAACCAGCAAATGCCTAGCAATTTTTAATCCATCAGCTTCATGGACCCAAAGAAACCTCACCCAGAAGCTGTTATATCAACAAGAAGGTCACCAAGGTCATGAAGCACCCGCCCTTCAGACCTCCCACTGAGGGAACACCACCTGAGTAAGATCCCTCTCTGTCCCTCCCCAGGGAGTCCTCCTGCTCCCCTCCCCTACTGGACAGGCCCTCACAGGAAGCTCTGGGAACCCTGTGCTGTGAGGCGCTCCCCTCTCATGGACCCTGTCCAAGTGCCACTCAAACTGTTGTATATGGCTGCCTCCTGGGGCTGGAGGTGTCCTGACCAGCCCTCAAGCACCTACGCGCTGTTTTTTCCTCTCGCTATATAATTCAGTCCAGCAGACAGCTGGCCCTGGAAGTCTCCTCTCCTGAAGGCTGGGGACGATGCCACATCCCACACAAGGCTAGTGGCAGGAAGAAATGAGCTCCTATATGCTGGTGCCAGGCCCAGCAGCTCCCGCCCTTGACCCAGGGCCTCTGCCTGGAGACAGTACCAAACAAACACAACCAAAAGGCCCCTCCTGGTGTCCAGCTTTTCTTTTTTCAGGCTTCACCACAATAATAATCCCATGATTAATTCTCTAGTTGACCTTTTTAGGGTCTGTCTTCCCTAAGATAATAAACTCTAAAATAAAAACAGGACTACCTCTGTCTTATTCCCTGGATACGATGGATCCAAAATCCTTGTGGATATGGGTAGTGGAGCCAGGCAGTACTACCAGTACCAGCTGCTTCCAGTCTGAGACAGGGGCCATCTCTGAAGCATGGTGCAAGCAGGCAGGTTTGCACAGGACTGGGACTTGACGTGAAGGATGGGCAGGTTATACCCTATGACACAGAGCAAGGAGGTAGCGTGGACAAGGCAGGAAGAGGGCATGCCAAGAGCAACAGGGGCTGAGGACATGTTTCCCATGCCAGAGATGAACAGCAAGACTAGGGAAGGGTCAGCACGGAGCTTCACAGTTGTTCCAAACACCATCAGCCAGGAGGACCAGAACCCAGAAGCTCAGGAATGCCCGATAGAAATCACGCTGCTGAGCCCTGCCCACACCTGTCTCACAAATTCAGTGTGACATAGCAAGCATCAGCATCCATATCCTCAGACCAGGCCCACAGGCTGCATTAATCAGCTCAGGAATACACCAGGTGGAAATTAACCTGCTTTACAGGCTGCCCTACGGGAACTTCCTGAAGACAGAGAGGATGTCTACCTTCAGGGCTTGACAAGGTACCGGTGCTGGCAGAGCAGAGTCCAGTAAAAAGGTGCGAACACCCTGCTGTTTCAGGACTGGGACCTGCCACAAAGCTGAGGCAGCTACAGAGGCCCCTTCACCCTGACTCTCGAAATCACACCACAAAAACTTCAGACATGTTGCTCAGAGTAACAGGCCTAAGTTTATTAGAAGGGATGGGGAAGGGGAAAGGGGGACACTCCAAGGGAGAGAGGGGGTCCTCTCAGAGAGGAGAGGGACAGAACGCCTCTCCTGCACTCCAGTTTCATTGGGGTCTCAGGGAAGTTTCCAGAGAGTCCCTCCCAGGTTCACCTCTGGACCTTTGGCTGACAGCAGGATGACATCAGACTTTCAAGTCCCCACTGCCCTGACAACTCTAGGTCATTTTGGCCTCTGCTGACTGGTTCTAATTGGAACCTGTTCTTACACATTTTCTGCTTAGGGGAAATTATCTTATCTCCTTGAGGTTGGGGATCTGGTCTGAATAAGAGTCACAAAAGCCCCCTCTTCAGGGTAAGTTGGGTTCTTCTTTTCAGCATTTGGGGCCTGCATTTCTTCTCCAGATAACGGGTCATTTGCTGAGGGATGTGACACATCCTGTGAGCTTAAGCCAAGCAGGGCAACAGGTCGATTACTTAAAAAAAAAAATGTGTGGGGATCAGCACCGTGTGCCTATAGAATTATCCCTTGATCTTGTGTCTCCAGTACTCCATGTGTTCCCTGTCATACATTCCATGTCTCTCAGCTGATTCTCCAGATTAAATGCCATCTGAAGTCGTAAAGGCAGTTAGCCTAAGAAGTTAGCCAGACTCCGCTGAGCGTGATGATCTGGTGTCCCACTGGCTCCTAATCACCAGTTCTCCCCAACCAAACCCCAGACAGGTCCAAGACTTGCACCCAGCACATCCTCCTCTCTCAGAGAGAACACTTGCCCAGTGTTGTCGGCATGCACTGATCTTTAGTCAGGTGTCCTTTCTGATGGCTGATTGGCAAAGCAGTGTTTCAACAATGCCTCTGTTAGGAAAAGTTGTATCTGGCGGGAATTCTAGATGAGTCACCAGCAGGGACAGGATGCTCAAGGGCATGGAGCAGGTGTCACATTCTGGAGTATTGCATAAAGGACACAGAGAACAGACCAAGGCCTGAGACTGAAGGCAGCCATGTGTGGGGCCTTCCTCGGGTGACATCCACCAGGCTCCCCACGTCACTGTGTGGGCTTGAGGGAAACCGACTCCAACATGGGTCTCAGACATCAGGCTGTGCTGTCATCTCCATCCAGGTGGCCTGTGCTGTCTGCCAGCACCAGGGCAGGGCAGCAGGCTGGCTGGTGGGCTCACACAGGTGAGTGCCTCTGCCCCTTCCAGTTCCGGATGAACTACAACACCCCGCCCCCACCCTTTCTCCAATAGAAATATTCTGCATCTGAGGCTTTGTGTGAAATCCCATCCTGCCTGTGACTCGGGAAGGCGCATAACCAGGATGATCTGGATGTGTCATAAGGAAAGGCCCAAAGGAGCTTTTGCCTGATAGTTCACATGCCCTTCCAGTTCATCTCAGACCATCACCTGGGGAGCTGGCAGACTGGGACGGTGACCACAGTCCACCTCCTTATAGACTCTGTCCTTTACACCAGCAAGGGTTATTTATAAATTAATAAAAACACATTTTTGTAACTGAGCACCCCTTTACTCACTAATTAAAGGATCCCTTTCCATTTAAAAAGAAAAATAAAGCAAAGACAAAAGAGTATAAGGGGCAGTACTCAAAATTTAACAGTAGTTATCACTGAATGTTAGAGGAATGGATAATTCAAACCACAGCCTCAGTGGGGCACGGTGGCACCCTCCTGTAGTCCCAGCAGCTCAGGAGGCTGAGGCAGGAGGATCACAAGTTCGAAGTCAGCCTCAGCAACTTAACAAGGCCCTAAGCAACTTAGTGAGACCCTGTCTCTAAACAAAGAACAAAAGGGCTGGGGATGTAGCTCAGTGCTTAACCACCCCTGTATTCAGTCTCATCCAGCTGGATATTACCCAAACCATGGCCTCCACAGTCTTGATGCTCTGGTGCCAACATGCAAATCAGTCTCCCAAGAGTGTCACCCACCCCTGCCTCTGCCCCGCTCTCCCCTGCCTTGCTGGGATGGGGAGAAAGCAACCCACGAAGAAACAAGTATTCAAGTAATATTTGGTGTCGGAATTAGCTCAGCCAATATAACCTTTACAGGACTCTTGTTAAAATGTCCAGAAAGAGTTCCTGCCATTTCTGAACACCAGTGCAAGATCCAATTTAAAGCAGCTCGTGTTTCAGCTGGAGCCAAGCCACAGCAGCCCGGGGAAATCCCCTGAGGTAGGAGCAGAATGCGCTGAGTGGTGTGTAATAGCTAACCCCCCAGAAGAGAGCGAGGAGCCATTTGTGAAATCCCACCATGTAGGAAGACTAATGTGCCTATTAAAAGCAAAACGTGAACTGCAGGTCCTCTCATTGGGGACTGATTTAAATGCAGGCTTGCTAAATTAGCTCCAGAAGAGATCTGAAGGAGGAGGCTGACCGTGAAGTCACACAGGCGCATGTCCTGGGTTGGAGTAAGCTGCAGGGTCCAGCAGGAAGCAGACAAGTGGACAGGGCAAACAGCAGCTTGTCAGGGTGCCATGTGCAGAAGCAGCTGCCATTACCAAACCTCCGCCATGCCACATGGCTGAGAAATTGTTTCGCATCCACTTTATTGCTAAGAAGAATAAGTAAAATAAGAAGAAGAGCATTTTGTTAATATGTTAATAAATCAAGCACTGATGAAAATGAACTGTACTTTTTAAGTGGAAGGTGTCTCTAAACCACATGCACTTGAACCTAGAAAGCCAGAATTGGAGACCACAGGGCCCCGGAGGCTGTCAGTAAGCCACTTTTTTTTTAATATTTTTAGTTGTAGATGGACACAATACCTTTATTTTGTTTATTTAAGTGTTTTTTTTTTTTTTTTTTTAATGTGGTGCTGAGGATCAAACCCAGTGCCTCACACATGCTAGCCAAGCACTCTATCACTGAGCCACAACCCCAGCCCAAGCTGCTTTTAATTCTGCAAAACTCATTACAGAAAGACACTTCGCAGCACACGCATTGCCTGGTCTCTGGTCTATTCTCCCTTTTCTCCCCAATGTTTAGGACTGCTTTTGGGGAACAGCGTCTGTCAGTCACTCGGCCACTTTTGGTTAGACCCAAGTGCGTTGGTGCCTGCTCTCCAGCAAACACGAGAGCCTATCAGAAGCCTGCGGGAAGGTGCTCACACAGCCGCAGAATGCCAGGGAGTCTCTCCCTTAGGAATGACTTCAAATTCACTGCCACCGTGCCTGCCCCATCTACCCACCTGGCCCCCTCCACACACACACACACACACACTTGACTTTGAAGCATAATTAAGCAGGAGAATTTTAATAGTATGGAAATGTTCCCTATTGACCAGGCAACACATAATTCTCTATGCGGCAAAACAAAAGCATCTGTTAATCCAGCTCCTCTCTGGCTTTTACAGTAAGAAAGCTCAGAGGTTCTGTAGACAACAAACACACACCCAAAGGCCAAGGACGAGGACCAGAAAAGCAACCTCCAAACAGGCAGCAGCGACAGCAGGCAAGGAGCCCTGGGCATAGAGCTCACGGCAGCCTCCGGTGCTGCACAAGGCTGGCAGAGAAGGAGCAGATGTTTCTGGCCACTGGAGAGGTCTGGACGCCAAGCACGCCTGCCTGCCCAGCAAAGGAGATGCCACTGCCCCTGAGGGTTAGCACTCAAGTCTCTGCCTCTCTTGTTTCTCAGAGCTCTGGAAAACAAAGGCAAAGGCAGAGGAGTGAAGCAAGTGAGGGAGAAGACGGTGGAATCCCAAGGTGGCCCGGGGGAACTCCCAGAATTCCCTGCTGCTCCGATTGTAGGAGGAGACCACAGGAACAGGGCCAGTCAATGCAAGCTCAGGAGCAGGGGAGAAAGCGCCCTGTCCTGCACTACCAGCAGTAAGCCACTCCCAAACTGGGAAGCATTGCGTAACACCCACTGTGTGCGGTTCTGCCCTGGGTGCCTGAGTGTGCAGGGGAAGGCCCTTGATATGGCTTGGATATGAGGTGTCCCCCAGAAGCTCACATGTGAGACAATGCAAGAATGTTCAGAGGTGAAATGATTGGGTTACGAGTGGCATAACCCTATCAGTAGATTAATCCACTGTTGGATTAACTGGGTGTTATGCGTAGGCAGATAGGTGTGGCTGGAGGAGGCAAGTCACTAGGGATGTATCTTTGGGGTTTTTATTTTGCCCTGGTGAGTGGAGCGCTCTCTCTGCTTCCTGGCTGCCATGTCCAGAGCTGCTGTCCTCTTCCATGCCCTTCTGCCATGAAGTTCTGACTCAGCTTGGGCCCAGAGCCACAGAGTTGGTGACCATGGACTGAACCTCTGAAATCATGA
Organism: Sciurus vulgaris; assembly: GCF_902686455.1. NCBI lineage: Eukaryota > Metazoa > Chordata > Mammalia > Rodentia > Sciuridae > Sciurus > Sciurus vulgaris. The sequence goes on from NC_136470.1 coordinate 136,109,853, forward strand.
ACGAAAATGAACTTGTCGTCCTCCACATTGTGGTCCTTAGGTCTTTTGTTCACAGCAGCGAAAAAGATGACTCAAACTGCGCCAGAATGAAGGATGAAGATCACATCCTAACAGAAGAGAAGGATAAACCCTAGAATTACATAAATCGGGTGCGAGTGCTAGGAAATAACATGAGGCCAGGTAGAAGGAGCACACGGACAGGCAGAGGGGACCTGCATGGCCCAAGGAGACCCCAGTGAGCTTCGGCGGCCAGCCCCAGGGACCTGCAGTATGCCACCTGCAGAGGATGCTCACTTGCTCCTCACCTACTGGTTCAGCCCGTGTGCACTGCTGTGCCAGCCCTTCCCTGGGCACTAGGGACATGGGCAGGGAAAGAAACAGGCCGTCGCCCACCAAAGCAGGTCCTCATGGCGACGGTGCCCAGAGCTGGAGGGCTGCAACTGGTGTCATGGCAACTGCAGAGAAAGGACACTGCTCTGATTTCTACCAAAATAGGTGCGCGCTGAAGCCCTGGGGAGCGGGCACACCAGGTCTTCCAGCGTCCTCAGCCACGGCCCAGGGGAAGCACTAAAAGTGGGAAGGACTGGGGTGTCAGGGTCGGCAGGGGAGGTGGGGACAGGCTGCAGGTGTGGAGGCTTTGGGGACTGGCAGGCACCTTGGAGGAAGGTCATCCCACCTCACGCCCACTTTTGGGTAGCAACTGAAGCCCAGAGAGGCCAAGCAGCTTCCTCCCAGTCACAGAGCATAGTGGGAATTCCACATGAAACCTCGGAACCTGTCAACGTGACTTACCTTTAACTCAGGGTGGGAGGGGAGTCGGTGCTTCTCTAAAATTGGATTAAAAATAAGAAAATAAGGAGGAATTGGAGCTAGAATTTGCTAGCCCACTCAAAAGAATCCGTAAGTCCTCTGAAAAGTGAATCAGGTTTTTGTCTAAAAACAAGATCAGTCTCGGACACAGTGCACGGGGCCCCTCCTGTAGATGAAGGTTCGCGGGCTCGCTGATCCCGAGCTGGCTGCTTCCCGCCCAGCGCTCCTCCATGTGTGTTTGTTTTCTTTCTCCTGCTCTCTGGGCACAGAGCCCAGCGCCGTCGGACTCCTGGGTCCAGATGTTGGCAGAGCAGCTGCTTCTGGGCCTGCTGCAGCGGCCATCAGCCCAGGGGCCACGGCAGGCAAAACAGACAAACCACCATTTATCTCTATGTGTAGACCTTTTAGGTACTTAGAATGGTGATGCTCTAAACAGCCAGAAGGTTCTAAGAGTGACTTACCTTCATTCCTCTACCGTAGAGCTGTCAGAGAAGCCGGGGGGTTGGGAACCCCAGGTCAGGACAAGGAGGCTGATCAGAAGATTCACAGTGTGATGCCCCAGGACCCTGCCACACTCCAAGTGATGACAAGGGGCTCTTTATCCACATCCCTTTGAACTCCTTTGAATGTAGGTAAATGACCTTGGCAGTCACTAATGAGGGTTGGGAGGCTTGCTGTTTCTTTTTGGTATTTCTCATCCCTGGTCAGTTGCCCAGGTCCAGCTCCACTGACCACTGGGTGCAATCCTTTTCGATAAGAGTGATAGCCTTGCTGGGCACAGTGGCACACCCTGTGATCCCAGCAACTCAGGAGCCTGATGCACCACCCCGCCCCAAGGTCCTGACTCTGCAAACCTCAGAGTTGAGACAGTCCTTCAAGAGAAGGATGGTGGCGAAGGAAGATGCAACTGAACCAGATAGCAAAGGAGTAAGTGCACCCTGGGTCCACCAGCTTTTCCCGTCAGACAACTTGGAGTATGAACTCAAAATTCAGTACTTCCAAGGATGAACTGAGAATCCATTCTTCCTACAACAGTAACTGAAGTTCTCCCATGAGTGACGTCACCACCTCCTCCTGTCAGTCACAGTGACTCAGGTCAGGAGGCTGCTGAACACTAGACAGAAAAGCAAGAGTGTGGACAAGAGACAGGAGGAGCCGACGGCTGCCGAGGAGGCAAGGGCAGGCCTGCTGCTGGCCCAGTGACCCTGGGTCACTCACACACCTGCAACTTCCTCCCCATCCTCATTTCTAAGTAGAAGCAGAAATGCTCTGAAAACCACAGACATAGCTGCTCCCGTCGCCACCTGTGAAGGACAAGCAGTGGAGAAAGCAGTGTGGAGATTCTGAACACCTAACAGGTTCACGGGAGACATACAGCTCGCCCTCTGTCCCCATCTCCTCAGAGAATAAAGCTTCCAAAGCCAGAGCTTGAATGGATCAGCAAAATGTATGTCACTGTCTAAAATAAACTAGCATAAGATCAAAATATAAATCTAACTCTAGAGTCACAGCGTTACAGACATTATTTCCTTTAGGATCAACAGCTCTCATTAAGCTTCTAAAATGGCAAGATATTTACTCCATCAAATCTTTATAGAATACCAAAAGCTGTCATCCAAAGTCACGGGAAATTTCTACAAAACTTCTTGCTGAAATTCTAAACATCATGTACAAATAATGTTTCACATTTGGTCAATTTTTTTAAAATAGGGTCATGACAAAATAAACGTTATTTCTTTATTTGATTCTCCTTCCTCTGTGCTTCAATGCGTGGCAGGCATTTCCAGGTAAATGCACACTCCTGGGAAATGTTAAAGGTATTTGAAGGCTGCAGGAAGGTGCTTGGAAAAGATCTTGAGCGCCTTGAAATGCTCCCTCACAAGCCTGATGCAGGCTGATCTTCTCTGACCCAACCTCCTGGGCAGGACACGTGGACCTCTTCCAGGAATCTGACAGCCCAGCTGGGAGCCTGAACTGTTTTAGGCTCAGAAGGAAACTCCCCACAGGAAAGCTTCCCCCTCAGTCCTCATTTGGAATTTAGAGCTAGCACATGGTTGGCTCTGTGTAAGTAGCTGTAGGGTTAATTAAGTGCACTGGTTAATCAGTTTGGTGTACACAACTAGTTGCTGAATGAACGGCCCCTCAAATCTGACACATCCCCCATCATCGTATTACTCCCAGTCCCTCTTCTGACACCCCCACTGCATTTCCAGCTACCCCCAAACATTTCAACAAGGTGTTGTGCAGACAGAAGGGGCAGGTGAAGCCGAAGGAGGACATTTCAACTAAACTCTGCGGAAGCCAGGAAAAAGGTTCTGGTGAAGTAGGAGGAGGATGTTTCAGTCAGCTTTTGCACTGCTGCACCAAAAGAGCTGACGAGAACAATTTTGGAGAAGGGGAAGTTTATTTGGGGGCTCACGGTTTCAGCGATCTCAGTCCAAAGACAGCTGGCTCCAATCCTTGGGACTTGAGGTGAGGCTGAACCCCAGGGTGGGAGGTATGGGGGAAAAGGGCTTAGGAATCACATCAGGAGTAGAGGGAGACTCCACTTGCCAGAATCAAAATATACACCCCAAATAAACACCCCAAAGGCACGCCCCATGGGGGATTAACTCACTGATTGGGTAAGGCTCTCGTAACCCAGCCATTTCACCTCTGAACCCCCTTGCATTGCCCCACATGTGAGCTTTCAGGGGACACCTCACATCTAAATCATAATGGGAGACATTTTAACTAGCATCTGCAGAAAGACAGGAAGAGGGTTCTGGTGAAGTACAAGGGGTCATTTCACGTGGACTCTACAGGGGGTCAGGGGAAGAGGCTGGAGAAGCAGAAGCGTGAAAACAGGCAGCCCAACGAGGAAGCTGGCCTGGGCACCTCCGGCTCATGGGTGTCAAGTTATTATGGACAAAGTCATTGCTTTTTGTCCCTCAGAAAATCATGGAGATGACATTCAGAATTTTTTTCTTAAAAATCAAGCTCATAAATGAGGAGACAAGAAATGCTGAGTAATTTTTCTGTAGAAGAGCGGTATTGGATGAATTTTTATTTATCCTTTTATGACAAATATTTTTAATTTTTTGACCCGTTTAATTTGTTGACTTGATGAATCCGTGGGAGCCAGCACATCCTGGTCCTGGGTTTCACAGTGTCCCTGGTCTGCCCATTGCTTTCTCCCTTCCCTCTGGTTTCTTCCCCACAGTGAGCGGGGCGCCATCCAGCCCCAGGGGCCCTGTCCAGCCCCAGGGGCCCCGTTGCCCCGGTGGACGCATTTTGAACCACACGCAGGGCGCTGTGCTACTTCTTTCATTCCATTTCTGTTTTTCCCATCCGGGATGGGTTTCTCAGCTTCTCAGCCTCTCTGTGTTCATACAGGGCTTCCAACAGGTTCACGAGGATAGCATCCATCACTTTTATAAGTTAAAAAAAAAAAAAAAACTTTAAACCAGCTTTTAAAATTCTCTTTTTAAAGCCAATTTAAACAAGCAAGAAGAAAAATAATTGAAGCCCTCTACATGAGAGAGCTCTTTAAATGTTGCATTCCGCCAAGTCCCTTCTTCTCCTGAGGAATCAGACACCCACTGATAATCACTGTATCAGAACAAATTTGGGGGGCTGTGCCCAGCTTTCGTACAGGTCTTACAGAAACCTACTCCTTGGCGCTTCCTGGAACACTTTCACAATTTTTTTTTAATTTAAACAAATGAAGCTTATAGATTTATTTTTATTGCATCATATTTAGTAAAGTACCTCAAGTGTTTTAAAGTAACTCCCACGTATAACCTTGTCTCCTGGTACTAAATATGAATTTTATTTTTTTTAATTTTTTTAAATTATATTTTATTTTTACAGACTGCATTTTGATTCATTGTACACACATGGGGTACACAAAGATCCATTCCAAAAAAAGGTAGGAGCCAATGTCACAGAGGCCACTTTGGTCAACACACAGTACAGCCAAGGCGCTGATGAAGGAGCCAGCTGCCCCTGAGACGGGTGCTGACATCAGACACGCTCTGAAAGCAGGGTCGCTGCTGGTCTGTCCGTCACAAGAGGCGGGGTGCTGCTGGAGCGCCAGGCCGACACCCCTTGATCGAAGCTCAGTGTGGTGGGACAGTGGGAGGGCTTTTCCTGCTGGCTGCACTGGCCACCTGCAGGCCTTCTTGGCCAGGGCGGGGTCCTGGTCCAGCAGCGGCTGAGGAGCAGCCGGGGGTGCTGCCTCATGGACATCAGACTCCGAGCAGCTCAGCAGCAGGAGGCTAGAAGGGATCCGGACACCAGAGAGCGGAACCTGGAAGGAAGAAAAGAGCCCGCAGTCCCCACGCGCCCTGTGTCCCAGCAGAGTTGTTCACAGAGGTTCTCAGGAGGTGAGCGTTTATGTTTGCTGGCGTCATGCTTCATTAATCACTCTCTCCAATGGCTCATGGATTTAAGTAGCTAAGCTTTTTCTTTTCTTTTGTCAATAAATGAAGAGTTGATTTCCTTTTTTCTGTCATCTTTACAGCTACTTTATTTTTTCATTAACTATTTTAAAAGTTAGACTTTTCTTCATATAAAATCTCATCCCAGAGTGGAGCATCATCTTGTTTACAAAGAATGAGGTTAGAAATATTTAGACAGCAAATCCCCAACCACAGCTCCTACCTTCAAGCTGCACTAAGATCGTCACACAAAGAACTCTCCCGAAGGGGCCAACTCAGGGCAGCTGTGCCCAGTACATGGGACACGTGGACATGCATTGGCCCTAACGATGTGACAGATACTGTCCTAAGGACCTTTCCCTCACAAAACACTCAGAGAGGTTCTCTTACTAGCCCACTCGCTCAGTGGGGGCTGGGAGTTGACTGCAGTGGCTGCTTGCCCCCCTCCATGCTGCTTGCTCTGCATGAAATGAGCACACACAGCCTCATCGCCGACTCCACTGTTCTGCCACCTGGTGCAATGTGAGGCATGCCCACGTTCTGCTGCAAAACCTGCAGAACTTTTACTCCCACCCAAATTTCTTCAGGGTCAAGGTTAACTGTTCCCATCTCCAAGAACATCTGCCAGTGACTCTATTACAGAAAGCCATAAAGATGCACCAGACGTAAGACGATGACTCAGGGGGAGGGGTGCGTGTGGTTGCACCTCTCCCGACAGAACCCGTGAGCCTGGAGGTTACGGTGGAGTGGAAATTCCTTCGAGAGACACGAAGGTCTCTAGACTACGTGACCAAATCAGTATGGATCCTGCTGCTGCAAATCCACTCGTGGTGCCCCAAACTAGCCAAATAAAGGACTTTGCTCCCGAGAACCAGGTTTTCATGCCGTAAGCTGACTACTGGACGAGGAAGTCAGTGAGAAGGAGAACACCTAATTCTGCCTCTCCTGGCTGGTTGTTAGAGCCACAGACTTCAAGCTGACAGGAGACAGCAGTGTTCTACCTGCGGGGACAATTGGGACATGTTGGCTGCAGCAGCTCTTCCGCCCCTTCTGGTAAGAACTTTCCTGCATTCTTCCAGGCACCACTTCCTTCCCGTGGCTCCTTCCTGTGGTTCCAGCAGGGTTGACCCCGCCTGCACTGCACAGGGGCAAGTGTAGCCAGGGCCTGGAACACACTCAGCCACTGGTCGAGGATGGGCTGTGACCAGGACAAACCAGGCAGAGGTGCGGAGCATCTGCTTTAAGGCCACCGCAGCTACAGAGAGACAATGTCTCTCCTGCTAATTCTGAAAACCTACATGAAAGGACGCAGGTCTTTTTATTTGCCATCTCTTAGAGACTCTGCTGGAGAATAAAACCAACACAGGGCACAGCAGGACTGAGGGAGGCAGAGACAGCCTCCTGGCCAGGGTCAGCAGCTCGACTCTGCACCTGTACACCCTGCAGGCACCGCACGTGTGTGTGTGTGTGTGTGTGTGTTCACACACACGTGCATACCCTCGCTGTTTTTCTGCATAAGCAAGTTCAATATGTCTTTCTCTCTCTTGCAACAGAATGCTTCCCTCTACGTCACACGAGTCAAAAATCATTACAATTATGGCTTGAAAAAAACAGGATGGGCTGAGGGGAGGAGGAGAATCCTCCTCTCCCATCTCAGGTTCCCGGTTGGACACCTGCTCGTGAGACGGGCAAAAGGCAAGGTGACACCAAGGAGAAAACAGCAGAATGACATTACCCTGTGCAGACGGGAGCACTGGGGGTGGGGGACACCCAGGCTTAGAAACTGGGCTTCCAGCATCTCAGCTAAGAGCAGGACCTGGGAGAGAAGTGACAAGATAAAGGAAGAGGACTTTGAACTTCTAGGAGCAGAAAATTACAGCACTGCAAACAAGTGGCGGCTAATGGTAGAGGAGGGCTAGTTGACTGGGCTTGTTCACCGGGCTGCCCCTTTCTGTTGGGAAAGGCTGGGGTGGGGACAGCTCCCCAAGAGGAATCACCTTCTATTTGCAGGTACAGCGGAGAAGGCAGAGAGCACAACCCGTGTTCCCAGATGCCTTCAGCTCAAAACAACTCTCAACGCAGAGGCGTCATGCGGGCTGGCCTGCACTGAGCCTCTTTATGGAAGACAGGTACAGGGCAGAGGCCTCAGGCCTCCACTCAGCATGGAACCCAAGAAAGTAAAGCTGCCGCTGCTTTTACCACAGCTCCACAGCTTTTAACGCGTCTCTTCTCTGTGTTTATACAGTGGAATTTGTTTATGGGCAAGAGCAAGGGCAGCCTTGCAGGGGGGAAGTCACCCAAGACAGACGAAGCCATACACCATGGGCAGTGGGTGACAGGTGGCCTCCCTGACTCACTGCCCCAGTCAGCCTTGCTCTCTGCTTCCCTCCACCCCAGCCCTGACTCACCCCTCTCGATTTCTCATGGTTGTCCTGCTGTGAGCAGTCATTCTTCTCTGGCACATTCCTGAAGCCAGAGACCCTTGGGTTCATGTGGACTGCCCTGCTCGAAACGGGCCACACTGGGCAGGCATAGATAACTCTCCACGCCAATGGTAAAGTGCAGGGAAAGCTTCCCAAGTAACTCTACCCTTCAAAAGCAGACTTTATAAAACAGGTGCTGTTCTACCAACCTCACCAATCTACATCAATCTCTCCAGCAACTGTGAGAAATAATAAATTGCTAGGGGCAGATGAAAGGGAAAAAAAATCTTATATTTACAAAAGAGCTTCTTTTTAAAAACTTAAGAGGAACCTTAGAAACTTAGAAAAACTTTTTCTGTGCATTAGCAGAATCTACCTCCAGAAGCCATATGACACCTCCTTTGAATCTGGGGAGGACCAAGGTCTCTGTAAGTGGCAGCCATGGATGAAGAGACTGAGTCGGCCCAAGTCCTAGGTACACGTTCCAAAGCCAGCATCAGGACTCCCTCAGCTCCTCCTGGTGGCTAAGACCCTCTTCCAAATCAGCTGTGAAGGACTGTCCATGGATTCTACCTTCATTTCTTCAAATCCATCTCTCGTTTGATACTTAATTTTGACTTCTTTCCAGGTCACTATGTCAATTGCCAATGGATTTCTGATCTTTGGAATTCTCTCCTAGAAGGTGGCCGGGTCTGTGAATCTCCAATTCTGTGTCTAGCTTACCCTTTCGCTGCTCCATGCAGCCCTGAAACAGAGCTGGTGAGCTTCATACTCATCACACCTATTCCTGCACCGCATGCCTTTAACCCTTTCCTGATGTCTGCACCCGTCTGACTGGGAGAACTTGAGGAGTCACAGCTGAAGTCTTCCCAGCATGTACAGATCTATGACTTTCCTTGAAGAGCAGCTCTCCCCCCAGACCAGAGTCACATAAACGCCATGTTAAAAAAAATTAGAGAAAATGGAAAGCCCAGATTCCTGACATGCACACCAAACCTGCAGAGGCCCAACTGCCTGGGGCGAGACCAAAGACTCTACAGATAGGACCAGCGGGACATGAAGCCCACAAACTCAAGTTGGGGAGCCAGAGACTTGTGCATTGGGAAAAGTTAAAAACAGATTAAATAATCCTCTAGTTGAGGAACAAAGAATCAAGCAGTGATTTTGTACCAGTCAGAACCACCAAGGCCTTTCTGGTGACAGCAGGCCTTCACATCCCAAACCAAGTTTGCAACAAACTTGAATCTTTGCTCACAGTGTGTCTGCTTCCTGCCACTGCAACATAATACATGAGGCCATCGACTTAAAAGGAGGGAAGATGCTTTCAGAGGTTTTGGTCCATACTCATTTGGCTCCATTGCTTGGGGACATGTAGCAAGGCATCATGGCGAGGAACACCTGCTGGAGCACAGCTGCTCACCTCATGGCAGCAGGAAGCAGAGAGAGAAAGAGAGACAGACAAACAGAAGGACAGGAAGAAAGACAGGAGCAGGGCCATTTTGGCATTTGTGGGAAAACTGATGGAACTTGAGAACATCACGTTAACTGAACTAAGCCAACTCAGAAGGTCCAGGGTCCTGTGTTTCCTCTTATATGTGGAAGCTAGAGAGGAAAAATGGAAAGAAAGTGGAGGAGGGGGTCTCATGAAAATCAAAGGGGGATCTGAAGAGGAAAGGGACCAGAGATTGGGAAGAAAAGAGGGGTGGGGGAAGCGCTGGGGAGTGATACCAAATTCTATTGCTATATTGTGTGCACGTATGAATATATGTCAACAAATCCCATCATTATGTACAACTATAATGCAACCAGTAAAAAATATTGGGGGAAAAAAAAAGAAAGGAACCAGGTCCCCATATCCCCTCCAAGGGCACACCCCAAAGACCTAACTTCCTCCCACTAGGCCCTGCCCCTTAAGGGTTCCATCACCTCCCCACAGTGTCACAGACTGGTGGCCAAGTCTCCAACACAGGAGCCTCGGGGGCACTTCATATTAAACTAGAGCACAAGGGAGGTGTGGTGAGAGGGACAGCACCCTTCTTCCGTCCCCTCACTGGAACCAGGCTGATGGAGGCTGCCCGGGGAGTCTCCTGTCTGCAGCGGCTGGGCAGGAGACGCCAGGCCTCCCCGCTGGTCGGGAAGTGACACCCTGCTCTTCTGCCCACAACTCTTGGCCAAGGCTAGTCTTGTGATCCCATCAAACTGGGAGACAGGTAGGAAGCACAGGTCCCAGAAAGAGCCTAGTGCAAGCGAGGTAAGTGCAGACACCTCCACCAGGGGACACACCTCCACTTCCAAAGACTGAGTTCAAGGGACAAAGTTTCACAGATCCACACCAAGGTTAACAGTGGGAGCCCTCCTCTCCATTCCCTCCACCCTTCCCAGGAGGTGGACATGGAAACTGTTCCTATTTCACCAGTCTTGGCTGAAGGGCCAGTTACCACAGAGGACAGACAGTGACGGCATTTAAACATCATTGTTTTCTTTCAGAAGCAGTTTATCTAATAGATGAATGGAGGAAAGCAACCAGTTTGTAGCTGAATTACACATCACGGGAACTCATTACAGGGCTGCGTCCTACTGGGTTGTGCTTCTGAGGTCTTTCGTCACCAGCCACTCAGGCACCTACTGTGTGCTCTCTAAGGGCATCAGCAGAAACCTGGCTGCCCCTCAGGTCTGCCCCCCTAGTCCTTCAGAAACCAGACCTCCCCTGCTCCTCCAGCTCTCAGTTCCCCTGCCATCTTGTACTCCTGGCTGGACACAGGTCCCAGCCACCACAGCCATCAGAGCCCGCCTGCCACAGCACCACGTGGCCAGAGAACCACTTCCTCATGCACCAACAGCACTGGCTGTAGCCTCCGACTCAGGAGTTGTTTGAGGCCAGAACCTGGAACATCTCAGCTTAGCACAAGGAGAGGAAGCACCCATAGGGTGTATCTGAGGCCCTCGGTCACGTTAGGATTCCTTGGGCTAGACAACAGAGAGTGGCTTTGGCAATGAGATAAACAGCTCATGGATAGACTCCAGCTGCTTTGCATCATGTCCAGAGTTGGCTAGCGAAGGCCGCAGAAGGCAGAACACCAGTCTCTGCTTCTTCAGTCACATGTTTTCTTTAAGGATGAACGCCATTTGCTTTTCTGGTGGTCACTGGAACAGTGGCGTTCCTGACCATGTGCCAACGGCTGCTGTCCTCTTCCTTCCGGCACAGACGTGGCCTCTTTGTAGGGTTTGCAGTTCCTCCTGAGCTCGCCCCTCAGCCGTGCTTGCCATTAGCTGACCCAGTGGCCTTTGATGGAAAAGTCACAGGAAACATCACTTGAGCAGTGGCCGCGGCCTGAAAATTACCCACGTAATTTTACGTCAAGTCAACCATGCTATCCACACGCTCTCCTGCTGCGACCCGATGCCACCTCCAAGGGCAGCATTTCCACTTTGTATCACACGTTAGCACTGGCATCTCATTTCCCGCTCTCAACTCAAGGTCTGTGAAGTGGATTCTGACTCACTTCACACTGAAGCCCACCATGCCATTGCACAGTCCTTCAGCTGTGGCATCCTCTGTTTCTCAAAGAACCCCTGCCACCGAGCGTCACGGGCAAACCCTGGGCCTTCCCAGCTGCTCTGTGGCAAGGCTGCAGCAGACTCAATCCAGGAAGCACCCGTTGCTTCTGAAACCGTTTGTCTGATTTCCTCTCTAACATGGCGTGTGCCTACTTTTCATTGCAGTAAGAGACAGGGTCCTGCGCGAAAATGGATAAACCAGACGAGCACACCAAAGCACTTGTGTTGATTTCCTGGGGTCCAGGTCCTCCATCGATCTCATCGTACTGCAGGCTCCTTCTGACCTGCTCCTGGCCCCTGGGGCTCCTCCACCCTGTTCCTGAATCCAGCATCCTGGCTTTCCCTTCCTGAGAGGCTATTACGTACTCTGTGTATTTCCACAAACTGCGGAGTCAGCAAAATCTCTCAACACAGTTTCATTTACCCATCCATTAGATTTAGACATGAGATAAACCCTATTATGACTTTGACCTGAAATCACAGCGGGACCCAAAACAAATTTAAAATTTCCGTGTGTTCTGGTATCTGTATTGGCTCCAATGAGCTAAATTTAATTTTTTCCAGAGGAAGCAGCATTTTTTTCCAGCAAGTTTTATTCTCAAAGTTTTAAACCGATTTGTAAGTGGGTGGAGGGGCTTGCCAAATGAAATGCCACCAAAACAAAAGCCCTTTTGTTACCGCTAGGTCTGTAACTCCCTCTTCAGAACTTTCTCCTCTCAAGTGCGTGAGAGCTCTAGAGCAAGACCGTAGAACTCTGCAGCTGGACCAGAGATCCAGAACCACCCAGACCACTGTGTTTGGCAGGTGAGGAGACAGGTCACGACAAGACAGCACTCTGGTGGGGAAAGTGACCAAGGAAGCAAGCTGACGGTGCGTTCACTCTTAGCTAAGGGCCATGGCCTCAGAACAGCCACTGGAGGTAGGTTCTAGAACAAACTTCAGTTTCATGGTGGAAGGCCTGAGAACAGAGAGACTAAATAAGCTGCAGGTCACACAGCCACCAAGTAGCAAAGCCAGGGATCCAATCCAGGTCCCGCCTTGCTTCTAATCTGTGCCGCTGCCTGCCAGCTTCTTGGAGGCCTGGGACTCCTGGACCCATCTTCTTCCCACTTTCAAGGTTAGCTGAAGGAGAGGCTTCTGGGCTTTATCCAGGAGGTCTGTGAGGGCAAAACTATTTTCACATCAACACTGAGGTGGCATTTGCTCTTAGCACACAGTGTCTCAGGAGCGCACAGCAGGGCTTCTTCCAGAGCCTACGTGACATGCAAGACCACAGCAGAAAGCAGAAGCCAATCCGAGACCTGGCTTTCTCCCTGTGGCCAGACATTAAAGAGACCCCAAAACATAAAGCAAGGCTTCTCTGCTCATTCTTTTGATTTGAAAATGTGAGTGTCTTAGTCCAGTCCACCTGCTCTAGTGAAATACTTCAGACTAAGTGATTTATAAGTGATAGAAGTTTCTCTCCCACGTCCAGAGGTTGGGAAGGCCAGGATCTAGGCCTGGAGGCTTCAGCCGCGGCTTCAATCCTGCATCTGTTGCTGTGTCTCATGCGGCCGAGGGGAAAGGCGAAGGGCCTAGCTCACTCCCTCAGCCCTTTCATAAGTCGTGAATCCCGCCAGTGCTTCTGGTGGTCTGGCCACCTCCTCGATGCTCCACCCCTTAATACTGGCACTGAAGATTCAAGTCTCAGCATGAATTTGAGGGCAGCCACAAACATTCAAACCATCATGGTAATCACTTTTCATTAAAAACACATTTCTGTTGGTACGTGATTCATGCCGTTTCTGCATGAATCAGTACATAAGCATTTTAGTTTCTAACATGGTAAATATGAGTAGACACAACTCTCGTAAACTAAGGGGTTGGGGTCCTCCATCATTGGGAGCACAAACAGGATCCTGAGAATAAAAAGCCTGAACCACTGTTCTGGAGGGTCTGTGACTAACCACCTTAGCCCTGTTGGAGTCTGGGCTGCTTCCTCCAACACCAGCCGAGACCAGGAAGACACCAGGGCTCCAACAGTCCTGACGCCAAAGCACAGGGCAGGGGTGGTGGGCATGATGTGAATGGCACTACCACATCCAGGACATCGGCACCTGCGAGATGTGCTCACTTCTGTGACCCCTCAGAACCTCCAGCCTTTTTAAGAGCTCTCTGGTTCTCCTCATGGATCATGGGATTTCTCCACTATTGGTGATTAAAAACTCCTCTTCAAGATGGTTCTTGAAGATGCTTAACAAACTCACCCTCCTGATATGACATAGAATGATGGCTTGATTTGTTCCTTCCACCCCCAATGCCCATTCAGGTATCACCTTCCTCAGCTGAATGTCCTGCCTGGTCCCCTGACTTCTGATGCAATTACAGGTAGAAGCAGCCCCTCCTACTGTGTTCTGAGCTCTCTATTGTCAAGTTCCCTGATGCAGAGAAGATTGCTCAGGAAGTCCATCTGGGGCTTCTTTTTATGACTTAAAAAGAGGAGTCAGGATTAGTCAACCAGTTCCTACACAATTCAATCAATCAGGATTCGTCAACTAGTTTCTACGGGAATTATTTTGGGCTTCTTAGGATTTCCTTTGCATTCATTAGCAGGCAGGGGATAAAGTCACCAATCCCAGTCCCTCCTGCTTCCCTAGTCTTTTTACACTGTATTCTTTCACTTTCATAGAAGTTGTGGGAAGGTGTTTGCAGAGGTAAATAATAGCTGCAATAGTGATTACCAGTCACCAGCTTTGTGAAGGGGTGGACCTCCATTACCTCACTTACTTATTCTAACCCTGCAAGGTAACTATGACTCCGCGTCTCCCATTTCACACATGGAAAACTAAACAGAGACCGTGAAGTCACTCTCCCAAATTCACTGCCTGGCTGGTAAGAGCCAGGAGGATCCGAGTCCAACAGTAAATAAGCACCCACAAAAGCAATGGTTGCAAAGCGTGTCCTCAGGGGGCGATCAGTACAGAAAGGACAGGAAAGATGGTGCCGACCTTGAAAAGCAGCCCTGCTGAGTGGCGCCAGGTTCCCAGGGGCTTTGCAGACACCATCACTGACACAGCCGATTGCATTTTCTCCTTGGTGGAGTTTGTGTATTCCTGCCCGTTTTTCACTAGCACTGCTCTATATTTCTTGATCAGAACAGCACCAGACACAATAATATCACTCTGAGTTTCCACTGAGGGCTCCCTCCCTGGCCTTAATTCAGGGGGAGAATGATTTACTTGTGCATGAAGCATGTGTCTCTGTACATCAATGCCACGCTTCCCGCATCCAGAAAGATTTAGCAGGCACTGTACATTAGGACAGCAATTACCACATAATGCTAGCACACTACGCGTTTTATATTTTCCAAATGATACATGAATAATTTGAGCCTTGTGTGTACTCAGCCCTAGTAAATCAAACATTTAATTTGCAAACACTTTTGAAAGCTTCTAAAGGCATCTCTTCTTAACTTTAAAATGGCCCATGGACTCAACCTCAGAGCCTTGATTTATCCCCATGGATACACGATTCATTCCTGATTGACAAACAGTTATGCAAGCTCCCTAAATTTTTAATAAACTAAATTTATTTTAAATCATATCCTAAAGTCAGAAAGCACCAAACATTATTAAAGTGCTCAAATTATTTATGAATATAAAAAATGAGTTATCTTTCCAGGCCAAGGGAAGAGGTGCTGGGACGTTTGGGACCCCAGGAGATGGCAGCTGGTGGCGGGCTTCCTTTCATGGTCTCGGCTCCTCAAGCTAAAATTGAAACAGCAGAACAAAACTCGGGCCTTAATGTTGCCACTTTAAGAAGTAGATGGCTAGGGCTGGGGAGATAGCCCAGTTGGTAGAGTGCCTGCCTTGCAAGCACAAAAGCTCTGGGTTCGATCCCCGGCACTGCAAAAAAGAAAAAAGAAAAAAAAAAAAAAACAGAATTCAAGAAGTAGATGGCTGAATCTGTGCTTTCTGATACCGAGGAAAGCTTGGCACCCTTTTGTTTTATGGGCTTATTCTGACACTTGGTGGGGAAATGTCCCTTCAGATGGCCCAGCTTGCAATTGATACTGGTGCAACCATGATCTTCACCCTTCGCCAGGTGACACAGACACCTGGTTGGGAACCATCGCAGAGGTACCCCTCGGAGGCTTCGACAGCACGTCGGCCTCAGCCCCGCAGCGGGCAAGGCCCCTGGGAGGCTGAGAAAGGATTCGCCTCAGAGGACCTCGTGGTCCTGTTGCCTGGAACTCGGTCACAACCCAAGATGAACACGCCTCCTGATTACAAGTTTCTTGAGTCTACTGTCACCTGCAGCTCATTAGGAACAGCCCAAGTGGTGACAAATACCAGAGTCAGAGCCAGCTGACCGAGATCTGAATCTGCCGCTTGCTCACTTGGGACCTGGGGCACACGGGCCATCCAGAGCACCGATGTCCCTATGCAGCTCTGACCGTCGGGGGCTCTTGAGCACTAGGAGCCCGGTGCTCAGGACTGAGGTGCCCTGCGACTGACAGGCCCACAGAGTTTCAAAAGTGAGTACCATGGAAAGCGTAGGATAGCTTATCAATGTCTCTCTGTATGGAGCCTGATAAAGCCATGACGCTGTAAATAGGCGAAATAAGTGCACTTAAATTAATGTCGCCTGATCCTTTTCATTTTGAATGTGCACACCATGCATTCAAAATCCCACACCTGTCTCACATCGTGTTTCTGCAGGACAGCTCTGCCACAGAGGGCTAAGGAGCCCTCTCTAGGGGTTGCCGTAAGGAGTAAGGACTTATCCAACTTAGTGTCCAGACTGAAGCTTCACGTGCCAGGAACATCGTGCCTTCTCCCTCCAGCCCATTTACACAGCCCCACACACCAGGCTCTCCTGGGTGCTGAGACACAGCACGGAGAGCAAACCCAGAGCAGAACTGTCCCTCTCGATGGCAGTGGGTGTGGTGATCGCCTACTGACGCTCAGCAGCTGTTTGTGCAAGCTGACAGGTCTGCTCACAGCTCTGAGGAAGTGACCCTTGTGTGTGTTGGTCTTGGCCTCATTCCAAGGAGACAGCCGCACGGCCCTTGCTCTTGGCCTCCTGTGACTGCAGGGAATGTGGGGTCCTGAGTAATGTAGTTCCCAGGGACTACAGAAGCCCACTGTTGTAAAGACTTTAAGCATTGACCTTGAAAAGCCCAAGCTAAACACAGATCCAACACCAGGAAGGATTCAGAGGACAGAGGTCAGAGGGAGCCACTAACAGGAAGAGAAATCAAGGAAGTGATGGCACTTGGCATCAGGCCTGTCACAGTGACAAGAGGGGAGCCGTACCTCAGGGACTCTGAGCTGTTGCCTGTGAGATGGGTCCTGCCTCTCCAGCTCTGTCTTGCCGTGCGCATGTGTGTCTAAGAAATTGATTTTTCTTGTCAGATGCTGCCTGGCACCTGGAAGTCAGCCCAGGCATGACTGAGAAGACAAACACCCATTTCTTACACAGGCAGACGGCACCCGCACAGCGTCCTCCGCCTCCTTATTAGTGAGACCCTCTGCAACCTACTCCTGAGTCTGCAGTTGCCCCAGCCCCTGGCCACCCTGCTACCCACACAGCCACCGAGGCAAGCAATCTGGTGACCTTACTCCTGCTAACTAAGCTTCCAGTCACTTCCTACTGCCTCAGAGTAGAGCCCAGGATCCCCCACGGGGCTGCCCGGCCTCTGCCACCCAAGCTCCCTCCCACTTACAGTCTATGCTGCAGCCTCCTTGGCCTTCCAGAGAACACTGGCTCCGATCAGCCCCAGCACCTCACCCCTCCTGCCTGGAAGATGCCCCATCACTCTCCTGAGTTGCTACTTTCCCAGGAAAGCAATGGCTTCGACTTACGTGTGGCGGTGTGGCCACCCCATTGCTTCGATGGTGTGGTTCACATTTGTGTGAGACGCTTCTCTCCCTGCACTGCAGCCTGAAGCAGAAAGTCCACGCTTTCTGCTCCACTGAACCTCGGCACCTAGCACAGGGCCTGGCACGTGGTAGGACTCAGAGGCAGCTGCTCATCATTTCCACAAACGTTTTGTATGAATGTCCAATACGCAACACGTGTGCAACATATACGTATACATGCTCATGTGTGTACATGTGCATGTGCGTGCGCGTATTGCCTAGAACAGGGCTGCACACGGTGAGTGCTATGTAAATGGCTATTCCATTGCAAGATGTGACTATGGATTCTGCTCCACATCATGGACTTTTAATACCAGCCTAGTTCTCTATGAAGCCTGAGCTTGGCGAACGGTGCCTCCAAGTGCGCTCCAGGATGTCCTCCATTCCACTGCCATTACGGCACCGGTTAAGCAATTCAGTCTCTGCATACATGCGTCTATAATTGTGACGGAGTAGGGGAAACCATGAGCACTTCAGAGTACTAGAAATGGAGAAACAGATGTGTGTGTGATGTGGGTCATCCCGGTAGCAGACCCGACCCACATTCTGTGTGTCCTATTTCTCTTAGTTCTCTTAACAACCAGGGGCTACATCCTCCTTCACAGAGGAGGCTCAGAATTGAACATTAAACACATGATCCATAGATGTTTCTGCTAGGAAGATACACCAATGACAAATAAGCGCATGAAAGATGCATGGCATCCTTAGTCACCAGGCAAAGGCAAAGCACACAGTGAGAGATCACCCCCCTGCACCGGGTTGCCGCAGAAATCAGAATCCTCCCACTGCTGGTAGTAAAGTGGAAATGGTGCAGCCATCTTGGAAAACAGGCAGTTTCCCGGGTGACTCAAGGAAGTCACCCCAGGACCCAGCGACTCCACACCTAACTGTGTACCCAGGGGAATGGGAGCATGCATCCACATGGAACTCAAACTCCTGCTAAGAGCAACCAAGAGGTGGAGGAGGCAAACCCAAAGCCCATCAACCAGGGAAGAAAAGGTGGCACAGCCACACAATGAAAGGTCAGGCACCATTTGAAGGACTGAAGCTTGACACACGCAGCAACAGAGAAGCCTTGGAACATGGAGCTAACGGAGAGGCCAGGCTGGAGAGGCAGGTGCCATGTTCCTGCTGGTACATGAAATATCCAGAAGTGACATCCACAGAGACAAAAATCGGGCCAGTGGCTGCTTGGGCTGGCAAGGAATGGAAAGATGGAGAAGCGAAGAATGATAACCAAGGGAAGATGGTTTCCCTCCAAAAAGAAGACCTGGGCATAGGACCCTGGTTGTTGACAGCTCCATGTGTATGCCCAGGGCCCTCACCGAACCTTGAGTTCAAGGACCATTTATCATTGATTTCTGGGATAGTACCTGCCGTGTATTAAGTACCTAGTGACAAATACTTAGTAAATGTTAGTTGAATAAATATCTAAAGGCAAATCAATTGCTCTCCCCTAAAAATATGCCTTTGGGTACCAGGTAGAAGTTTGAGAGGCTTTCCTGTAGCCACTCTTTTTAAATACTTACTTACTTAGCAACCTAAGTGTGACATACAGTGACAGGTGCAGAAGAGAGGACAGGCGCTATGGGAGGAATAATATACGATTTGTGGTGACACAAAATAAGAATCAATTTCCAGACATCAACATTTATAGCCAAAATGTTAGGATGCCAACATGATTCAATTTCCTAGCGCACTGCCACTCTGTGATGGGTGTCAAGAGGAGGCTTTCTTACAGGACCCACCACCTCAGCCACGGCGGCACATCCCAGGCTGAGGACCCTGGAAGATGACGGGGGCCACCAGCTCTGAGCTCTGAGGACATGGGGGAAGAAGGCTCCACGCAAGTGTTGTGTGCGAGTGAAACACACAACTACGACCCCTTAGAGGGCAGAGGCACAGAACTCGAGTTCCAGAAGAGGCCTGGAGACCTCCTCCTGGTTGTCTTCGAGCACAGTGTTTAACTGTCACCTGACAACTGGAAACACCTTGCATAAGAAGCCCAGTGAGGGGGATCTGGTAGTTAAACACACGAGCCAGTGGTGCGCCTGCGGCTAGGGTCTGAGTGGGTCCCAGATGTACATGGTGTGTGTCCCACACTGCGTCCAGTGATGACCTCAGACAGACTCAGGAGGACCAGCCTCCTCCCCACTGCTCTCACCCTGACCTGCTTCCTTCATATGTGTGTTCTAACCCCATGGATTTTCCACACATGCCAGATTCTAGCTGCAAACTAAGCCGTGCCACAAGATGGCTAGATTGCTGACCTTCCTATTCTCATCTCTTCATGTGGCTCTAGAATTTTATTGATATTTATATATTCTCCTTGTTGCAGTGAGGCCAATTTGGCTCCCACGTTGTTGCACAGAAATGCACAGGCACACCTTTGGAGTAGGTTGGAGCCGAGCTTATAGACAGCACAACCCCAGCCAACCGACAGGAAAACCCCGTTATTCAAATCAGGCAGTGGATCCCTCGGTTCACATCAAGTCTGCAGAACTGAGTCCCAGCTGTGGCTTCCCCCTGGTGGCTGTGAGAAGCAGGCCGTCCTTGTGAGAGGGTGACCGAGGGACCACGTACCAAACAGACTGCAAGGCACACTGTTCAAACCAAAAATGACCAACAGGCAACTAGGCGAAGTAGAGGACATTTCTCCCTGTAATGGTTGAAAACCCTTCTCAAAAACCATCGACGGTCAGGAGGCGACAAATGGACAAAAGTCGTCCTACCAGGAGAGATCACAGAGTGGATCCCAACACTGCTGAGAGGGCAGAAGCTGCTGAAGGTGGCAGTGCTGAGGTGGCAGACAAGCTCTCGGATCCAGGCCACTGCGCTCCCCCTGGGGGCCTCACCCTGGCCTTCGTCTGTAAAGCATATGCTGAACTGTGACCCGTAACTCTCTAACATTGCAGGACAAGAAAAAACTCCCATGTGCCCCTGCACTCTGTTCTTTAAAAGCAGAAACGCACTCTCTGGCTCCATGCAAGGCACTTGTTAATATCAAACAATATACCAATCCCTGTCCTGAAAATGGAGGTTCAGAAAGTTCAAGGAGATTTATGCAAGGACTCTTATCTCTTTTTACTGTTATTATTATTTTGAAATAATTTTAGACTTTCAGTAATACTAGCATCTTAGATAACCATGTACAATAACCCAAAGCAGAAAATTAACATTTACACAATAGTTCCAGTAAGTCACTAATAGTTTTAGTGAGTTGGATTGTGACCCCCAAAACGTACCTCCAAGTCTGGACCCCTGGAACCTGTGAACTTGACCTTATTTGAGAAAATGAAGCCTTCTGGGATATAAGTGAAACTTAAGTTTCCTCCTCTCAAGACGAAGTTTCCTGTGATTAACTGGGTAACCACTAAACTTACTGACCAGTGTTTTATAAGAAAAAAATACAGAGAAAAGCAGAGGTGGCCAGGGGAGGAGGACATGTACAAGTGGAACAGCAGAGTGTGCCACCATATGCCAAGGGACACCTGGGGCCACGGAGGCCAGAGAGGCCAGAGGGTGCACCCTAGAATGTTCAGGAAGGAACTGGTTGACTTGATGGAGCACCCTGGACTCCAGAGCTATGAGAGAATGAATTCCCCTTTTCTTAAGCCCGGTTGTGGTACCTTGTTACAGCAGCCTGGGAAATGAATACCTCCTTATAACGAAAGTAAAAGATGAATATCATCTATCATTCCCAAATGCAGTCACCTGCGCCGAATCCTGGTGAAGTTCTGATCCACTGCAGAACAGCTCTTCACCTTAGCCTGTGCCCAAGGCTAGACTCTCCTTCCCAGTGGCCCAACCTCACCATTGTGTGCATGGCTGTTTAGAAAGCTGAAATTTTTAAATTCCAAGGAGGAGCATTTCGAAAACAATTGCTTGATCAAGGAGGACTCCACGTCTATTCATAAGGAAATTTATCAAGTATATGCACCATATTTTCTGATCATTAAGCTTTGACAGGGAAAATGAGGTTTGGTGGCTTCTGCCAAGGAACTAGGAAGTGCTTTTTACATAAACAGTAACACAGATGGATTTTCATATTCTCAATAATTTAAGATACTTTAAATTTGCATGACATTCTCAACATTATTCCCATTGGATGCCAAGTTAATGAAATAGTTTTGACAGTGTTCAACTTCTATATTTCATAAATAATAGGTGAAGAGTAGACTGAGTTTGATATTTATGGGCTGTTTGGATGTACAACCCATGAGCAGCGATGTGGAATACACTTCTTTTTTTTTCTTTGTTCTTTTCAGACATACCTGACAGTAGAGTGTATTTTGACATATTACACATACGTGATGTGGATTCACTGGTGGTGTACTCATATTGGAATACCCTTCCGACTGACCCGAGATCTGTGGGTGCTTTCATCACTGATGACTGGATCTAGTTTGGGGAGAGTGACTAGCAGTGTGTCAATGCCATTTGATGGATTATGAATTAGAGCAGATAGATTAAGTTCAATGATTCTTTTTAAGATCCTTTGAATCCATCTCTTCACCACCACCCCCCACTGTGAATAGTGTCTGATGAGTTTTGTTCAAGTAAAATGTTCTCAAGTTTTCTATGAAACATAAGAATATATATCTCATCTGTACTAAGCTGTAGGCCTAGGAATTAAAATAAGTCATTCTGGGTCAAAACAAACACTCTGGGACTTGAAAGTGGCTCATAGCTCCCTTGGAAGCTAAGGAGAAAGAACCTTATTTCTCACGTGATGGTACCCCTGGGCCTTGGCCTAAGTATGGGAAGATTGTGGAGAAGCCACAGCGGAGATCTGAAAACCCTGGCAGGTTTGGACACTCACTGCCCTCGGCCTTCCCTCCTACATGGAAGAATTTCCAGGGTAAATGAATCCCAGTGGCCTTCCCTGCACTCTGGAGCAGGGTGGACTTCCACTCCTATGCTCTTGATGTCCCACCCTCAAGCTGGGGCCTCTGTCGCATAGGCCAGGGGACCGGCCTCCATCAGGAAGTGCCGCCGACTCCCCTCACTCTTCTCTGCCAGCCAGAGCAGAAGCGGTGCTTAATGTATTCCTGCGTCTCAAGATCTGCATCACGTCCCTGAGACCCATAACAACCAATGACAGGTCTGTCATTAAAAATCAAAACATGAGGAGTGTAAATGTAAATTCACTTTCCTTCTCAATAAACATACTCTGCAGCAGCTGCTTAGAAAACATGGAAAGCTGAATCAGAAAAGCAATCTAGATATGTTTCTAAATCCCACCAAGGGAGCTCTGGGCTCATAATTCTAAACCTTCCCATCACACCCCGCTTCTCCTCCAGCGGCCCCGTGTCGGTAAACAGCCTGTCTACCCAGTCCACAGCTCACATCTGACACCTGGAGTCCTCTGTGACCCACCCCCTCCTTCCGTTCCTCAACCACTCTTGGAAATACTTGCCATGTAACTCATTTTATTCCCCATTTGTCTTTACCTCTACCTCTCTCATCCAAGACCACCATCTGACATACAGCAGGAGCCTCTGATTTGGTCACTTCTACTTGACCCCAATTCATTCTCCACCCACTGGACAACACAATGTTTTAAAAATGAAATTGTGTTCCCTCTCAGAGAGCATTCAGTAGCTTCTTGTTGCCCTTAAGACAAAACTTCAAATCTTCTGCTGGGTCTGCAAAGCTCCTTATCACCTGCTCCCGTACCTCTCCAGACCCACCTCTCCTGCCTTGGCTGCTTTCTGTGCTGCAGGCCCGGGGCCACCTCAGGGACACCCCAGTCTGCAGTGCTGCTGGTCCTCCTCCTCACCTGCCAGAGATGCATCCTGTAGGTGGACATGATGCATGAGACTTCCATCTCTTCATCTAAATCGCGCTGTTTTAATTTTCCATTGTGCTCCTCAAACTTCCTTTTTTTAATCATGTGTATAAATCCTGTGCCAATATTTGCTTAGTAATCCTCCCACCCTTCCTTCATGGAATCAGGAGGGTCTGGATTGTTCACAAGTGACCTAGCACACCTCCCAGCACGGCAGGTGTTCCGTACATAATTCTTCATGTGTAAATAGCAAGAACCTCCATCTTCATGTCAGAGAGAAACATTGCTGCTACTCTTTCCCTGTGATCATCCAAAAGCACTGTGTGCCCTCAGAGTTACCCTGTCACCCCTGCCACAGTCTGAGCACAGCCTTGTCCACACACACTGCCCTGGCATGTGCTCAACAGCAAACACACATCAGTCCATGTGTGAGGGAGGAGAGAGGCGAGACTCAGTGTGGGTCACCCCAAGACGAACAGCAAGGGGCACTGGGTGGTGGTTTCAGGACCACCATCGTCTGGTTTAGTTACCCAGATTTTAGGCAAGCTATTGCTGAATGTTATTTTATAGTTAGGTGGTGATCAAAAATTAAACAAAAACTTCACAAACCAAACAAAATCTGTAATTAGAAACTTCTATGTATGCTAGAGTGAGATTCAAAGGAGTAGTGAGAAACCGTGACCTTCACTCCCTCACTCGCCCACTCGTTCATTCACTGGATTTTTCTTATGTGCCAAGGAACCAGTTCAGTGCTTAAGATAAAAGAACAGAAAGGACCAGGAGCTAAGCCCCCAGTACAGCCCCACACAGCAATTCCATGAGATGTCAGGAGACCTGCTGTCTTTCCCCCTCCCAGACCCGGAAGGAGAAGTGAGGAGAGTCAAGTCATTAGTACGAGCACCATGGAGGTGGTTTTAGCGTCAGGGACCTGGTTGGTCACCTCCATTCCCAGGGGCAGCCCCATTGTATCCAGGTTGGTCACCTCCATTCCCAGGTGCAGCCCCACTGTGTCCTGGTTGCTCACCTCCATTCCCAGGTGCAGCCCCACTGTGTCCTGCTTGCTCACCTCCATTCCCAGGTGCAGCCCCACTGTGTCCTGCTTGCTCACCTCCATTCCCAGGTGCAACGCCACTTTGTCCTTGGTGGTCACCTCCATTTCCAGGTGCAGCAACACCCTGTCCTGGTTGCTCACCTCCATTCCCAGGTGCAACCCCACTGTGTCCTTGGTGGTCACCTCCATTCCCAGGTGCAGCCCCACTGTCTCCTGGTTGCTCACCTCCATTTCTAGGTGCAGCATCACTTTGTCCTGGTTGTTCACTTCCATTCCCAGGTGCAATCCCACTGTGTCCTGCTTGCTCACCTCCATTCCCAGGTGCAGCCCCACTGTGTCCTGGTTGCTCACCTCCATTTCTAGGTGCAGCATCACTTTGTCCTGGTTGTTCACCTCCATTCCCAGGTGCAGCCCCACTGTGTCCTGCTTGCTCACCTCCATTCCCAGGTGCAGCCCCACTGTGTCCTGGTTGCTCACCTCCATTTCTGGGTGCAGCATCACTTTGTCCTGGTTGTTCACTTCCATTCCCAGGTTCAATCCCACTGTGTCCTGATTGCTCACCTCCATTCCCAGGTGCAGCCCCACTGTGTCCTGGTTGCTCACCTCCATTCCCAGGTGCAGCATCACTGTGTCTTGGTTGCTTACCTCCATTCCTGGATGTAGCCCCATTTTGTCCTGGTCGGTTGCCCTCCATTCCTCTGTGCTGCCCCACTGTGGTAGGTTTGGGGCTTCCTTTTGCAGTTATCCAAAGTTCCGGCCTCTAGTCCACAACAAACTAAGCAATTCATAAGATGCAGATTCTGATCATGGTGTGCCTTCCAGGTGATGGAAGGGGAAGTTGTCTTCTCTAATAAGGGGAGGACAACGGGAGCTCCCCAGGGAGCACATGAGGTCACTTATATACAAGGGGTGGAGTACCGGTGTGAAGCCCAGCACCTGGCTTTCCATTGCAACTCACCAACCCAGCGTCGCAAAACATGAGATAGGAAATTGTTTTTTCATACCCAAGGGACCAGGTCCCCTGGAAGCTGTGAGTCTTTCAGGAAGAGCGGCTTCCACGTGTCTGTTTCAGCTGATGCTGATGAAAGCCCTTGCTGGCTGATAGGCCATCTGTTCCGTTCTATCCCCCAGAGGGGTACACATACATTCTCCCCGAATTCTGTCGCTGCTAGCTCCAGGGGAACAATGACTCTTCCAGGGCTGATGGTTTAAGCACAGCCTCTGGCTCCAGCTTTTCCTCTTGGTCTCTGAGAAGGGCACAGGAAGGTGGCACAGGGGCTGGTGGCCTCATCTAGGGTGGCCCCTGGGGTAGGAGTGGCCCTTCTGGGGCCTGTCATCCTGCCCACCTTAGGAGTCAGGGGACACAGTCCTGCCCCTCCTGGCAGGGCAGGTGGGAAGGAAGGAGGCTGTGCTCTTGAAAGGGGTGAGACAGGCCTGGTTGATGAAGATGCATGTGCAGCATAAGATGTCGAGACCCTTGACTTCCGCAGAAGACCTGAGCGTAGGCAATGCTGCACCTTCAGCCTTTCCCTAAATGAGGTCTGTCGAGAAACGTTGTGCCAAAAAAAAAAAAAAAAGTGGTCATGTCAATAGATGTTGAGATACACAGACAGCCGGCTTCACAGTCTAAGCATTTGGGAAGCCCTGAGGTTAACAAACCCCCCAAAACCCTGGGTCTTCCTCGGTGCACGATAACAGCCAGGGGGTTATCGAGCTTGGGGGGCAGTGAGAACAGCCGGCTCTCCCTGGCCATGCCAGCACTGCTCACAGAGCCCTTGCACGCTGCTGGCTGAGTGGCGACACCTTGCCAAAGCGTCCCAAGCCATCTGACGCAGCAGAAACAACCCGCCCTGCCTCTCTCTCCTTTTACCTGGCAGGATGGTCTTACCCTGAAGCCACCAGCTGACTTCTGTTACACAAACAGACCCGTCGGGATCTAAACCTCACGCGTCATCTCAGCTCTTTGTTCAGAGGGATGAAGCGGTGCCCGTGGACCCACTCTCCTGGTGGTAAATGAGCCACCGAACAAAGACAAGGACTGGATTTACACAGGCTATTTTGAGGGGTGGTCCAGTGAACATATGTCAGTTTTGCTTAGACAGGAATGTGAGCCTTTTGGTCAAGGTCTGTGGATGGGGCCTAAAGAGAATTTTGCTTGTGGGAGATAATGCCTCCTAGAGCCATTTTCTTTGAGGATGATAAAACTCCCTCTGCCTGCAGCCTGCTTCTGGAGAGCACTCGTCTTGGGAGAGGAAGGCTGTGGATGCACGACCTTCATTATTACTCTCTTTTCTTTTTCTCGGGCCTCGTTATTTTGAGAATTTCTTATTCTCCATATCCACTAGCTTCTGCTTGCATCTCCTTAGCCAGATGTGTCACACGGTCTCCGTCACTGCAAGGGAGACCGGAAGGTGCAGAACATGGGGACTTCCCAGGCTCTGCCATGGAAAGCGGACCAGGGTGAAAAGGACTGCAAATGACCGCCGGGACACCAGTGCCATGGCCACCTCTGCTCCTGGGCATGGTTCTTAGTGTGGCAGAGGTGGGCTTCACCATCCCTGTCACGCAGCAGAAAGATAACAAGCTTCTTCAGCCTGAATGGCTTGTGTTGTGTTCTGCCAAAATGCATGTGTCCAAGTTCTGACCCCCAAGACCTCAAAATGGGACCTTATTGGAAAATCAGGCCATTGCACATGCTCGGCCAAGGTGAGGTTCCGCTGGAGTCGGTGGGTCCCTAGTGCAGCAGGACCAGGGCCTTCGCAGAGGGGAGATGGGAGCACACTCAGAGCACACCACGGGAAGAGGAGGCAGAGTTTGGGGGACCCAGCAAAGGCCATGAGGCGCCCAAGACTCCAGCGAAGCACCGGAAGCCAGGAGCGAGGCCTGGGCCCCCAAAGGAACCAACCTACGCCTCCCCCTCTCAGGCTGCCAAGCCTCCAGCGCGCGCAGACACCCGATTCCCTTGCCGAAGGCCACCCAGCTGTCGCACCTTGCCAAAGCCACGTCAAGAGGGGTACGGGACTCAGAGCTAGGCGCTGCCTGGGTGCTGGTCTGTTCAGTGTGCACACTCACACTCACTAAGTCCACCTCTGGTCTCGGCCTGACTCTAGCCTCACGCCGACATCACAGTGCTCACCGAGTCTTAGGCCGGTGGCACTGAGAGTCCATCTGACCAGAGGATGTGGGACAGTCACCGCAGGGGGAGTGGAGGCTGGCCCCCATCTTCTCAGGCGTCTCGTCGGGTCCTCGGCTCAGCTCCCTGGTGTCCTCAGCTCTCTGATGTCCGGTGGGGCCTTATCTCAGCTCTCCAGCATCCCATCTCCTGCTCTCTGGCTGGTCTTCCTCTAGTCCTTCTTGTGTCTGCCGTGGCTGGATGAGGCGAATGGCACGGGGTGTCAGGTAGATTCTCTCTCATTGGTTCTAGACTCTCTCTCGTTGGTCACACCTTTTTAGCCACATCACTGGGTTTTGCACGGGCACATGTAACATCGCATTATAAACACAATATTCCACATAGTCAAGTCAAGTCTAGCAGAGCAGAGTGAAGCAAGGCCTGTCACTCCTTACAAGCCACCCACAGGCGGGCACAGCCCCACCCTCACACAGGTGCTGCCCTTCCAGGGGGCTGGGCCCCTCCTGCTCTCAGGTCACTCAGCATCCTGAATGGGGAACAGGTGGTTGCCAAGCAGAGGTGAGGTGAGGGCCAGGCCAAGCCGCTCGCACACACGGCTTCTCTCCCGCCAGGGGACACGTGGCCACAGCAGACGGGGGGCCTCCAGTTGGTACTGACGGGAAAAGCGACCAGCTCAGCTCAGCCACAGAGGCAAAGTGTCATCCAGGACATCAGACGCCACACCCAGGCTCCCTGGGTGGATGGCCACAGTGCCTGTGAGGAATCTGGAGGCTGCAATCCCATGGCTCCTGCCCACTCCCCTCTAGGTTCCTGTCCTGGCCCCCTGCTGTCAGCTGGCAGAGAGCTCTGGCTCATCACACCGTCTTCACACAGGCTGGCTGGCGGGCGAGCAGGCAGTGTGGTCACAGAGGCCTTGAGCACACAGGGCCTTGGGCTTGCTTCTGCACTCTCCAGTGCCATCTTGAAAGTCTTCATTTCTAATGGGGACTGTGCAATTTCATTTTCCTCTGGGCCCCGCAAAATACACACGTGGTCCACTCGTCACCAAAACCTGTGCTGAATCATAGCATCTGTCAAAGCCAAGAATAAACTCTCTTCTGGCAGTTTAGTAGGTCATTACTTCCCAAGGCAGAGGGACCCAGCTGGACAGAAAGAACGTGGCCAGCCCCAACAGGGTCTCTTCACATTGCACAATAAAGCAATGCAGAAATCTCCTCTTCACCCAGTATTCCAAATCTTCACTGACAAATCAACGGATCCATGCATGTTACAATGATAAACCTAATTGTTTGTATTAGGGCCTGGCAAAATACGTTTGCCTGAGGCTTCACACACCCCACAGAACAACTGTCAGACTGGCTTTGGGATCCCAGACACCCCACCATTCCAAACAAAGCCCCCTGGTGGAGAACTTCACTGAGAAGCCCTACCATGTTTCTCTACAGCCCCAACTTTCAAGTCCTTCGCCAGCAGCTCTGGCGTGGGGCAAGTTTTCATCAGTACAGTATCTTGAGCTCTCCTGTATTACGGTCTCTCCAAAAACTCCCGTGCTAAAACTAGATTTCTGAGTCATCCCGGGTCACGTCCTAGAAGATTCAGAATCGCTGGCTCCGTCCAGGGGGGCTGGCCTCAGAGATGGGTACGCTGCAGCAGCAGGTGGTGGCTCTTGAACTGTGTTTTCAAACCAACTCATAAGAGTTTTTAAATCATACGAAAACCACCTCCCCCGTTCTATTCTGTCAGCATGTCTCTTTATTAGGTTAGGGTTAACGTTTGTGAAGTAATTTGCAGTGAAACAAGTCAGTGCCTTTCACAGCTTCTCAAGAGAAGCACAAAGACGCATTTGGCCTTCACCCTGGGCTCTGCCTTCTCTCAGGAACCGGTAGGTAGGGGGGACTGACTGTGGCCAAGTCAACTCTCCTTGTCTTTTTGTAACTAGTCAAACTCTGCCTGCCTGTCTTCAGGACCAGAGGCCAAATGGAGCTCATGTTTATTAATTAGCTCATTATACTTGTTAGGCAGGAAATAAGCTTG
The DNA here is from genome assembly GCF_902686455.1 of Sciurus vulgaris. Taxonomy (NCBI): domain Eukaryota; kingdom Metazoa; phylum Chordata; class Mammalia; order Rodentia; family Sciuridae; genus Sciurus; species Sciurus vulgaris. The sequence goes on from NC_136470.1 coordinate 136,138,977, forward strand.
TTAAGGAAAAGACTGAGTCCTTTTATAACCCAGAATTAAACTTTCCTGAAGTCAATTTTTATGGAGATCAAGCCAACAGAATTTCCACCGGACCACCGTAATTATAAAGGTGTTTTATAAACCTTGCCGTGAAGATGGGGGATACGAGCCAAGACAATATTCATATCTATTTCTCACGCTCTTGGCATCTGCATGGACTCTGAGTTGATTCCAGACCAGGCTCAGAGGCCATTTGCATAGCTGCACAAAGCCATGCAGGCAGCAGTGGTGCCTGGCCCCCCGCTGTGCCTCACCTGGCCTCCACTGTGCCCTGTGCCCTGCTGCTCTGCGGTGTGCTCTCTGGGGGCACAGGAGTGCAGCCACAGCACCAGCGCTCTTGCGGTGTCGGATGCAAGCTCCCTAGAGTCCTGCACACCGGCGGGAAGTGGAAAGCAAGGGGCTGGACTCTGGTTGGCCCAGCCTGCTGCATCTAAAGCACAGACTCCGCAAGCAGCCCAAGTCAGGCCCAGAGGCAGTGCCAAGACCGAATCCCCAGCTACCTGCGGGAGGAGAGGCAGGGCAGGTCGCACAGACTGTGTGGACTGGATGGAAATGTCTGCCTGGCAGGGAAGTCCTGGGCCTGGGTGGCTTATTTGTATGTGAGACACCTGGAGTTTGCTAGGCATCTAATAAATAAAAAGTGCCCTTAGGACACCAGCTCTTTTGTCTTTGGGACTGTTTATCATCAAAGAATGAGAGGAATGGAGCTGCCTCTTGTGGCCTTGAATTTGACTGCCTGGGCTCAGGCAATAAACCTGCAGCTCTGAGGTGGCAGGTTCCAGGCACCTTCCCCACTGCTGGCCATCGGCTCTCAGCTCAGAAACCCGGGGTTTAGCACGTCCGTGTGCCAGACTCTCCTAGGTGTGCAACCTCGTAGCAAAGGCATGATGTGATCGTTATAACAGCAGCATCTTTTAGTGTCTCCTATGTGCCAAACAAAGCTTTATTTTTATTATCCCATTTGCTGTGATGGTGAGATAGTAAGGGTATAATAAATAAGGAAGATTTTTATTCCAGATTTTATAAATAAGAAAACTGCTGCTCAAAGAAGCTAAATGGTCAAAGTTTTTATAAGAGGCAAAGTAACAGACTCTGAGCTTTCGGACTGCATGTTAGTTTGGCCTCCCAAGAAGTTACCATGCCATAATAAAGAGGCACCCCCCTTTTAACATCAGGGAAGCATAAATCAAAAAACACAAAGTCTCATTTGGCACACACAGATGGCAAAGACCAACAGGCGGGGTGATTCGGGCTTCGGCTGGGAGGGGTCTGCCGGCGGCGTGCTGGGAGGGACGAGGCTGTGGCAGACAAGCCACAGCGGCTGCTCCCGCTCACCCAGATGGGGACCCAGGCACCGTGGCCCAGCAGGCCTGCTCCTGGGGACCTGCAGTGTCACTTGTGGGGGGAGTTGAAACCACCTGGCAAAAGGAATAGGTGAAAGGTCGGGAGGTGCCGCAGGAGGGCCGGCAGTGCCCAAGGCACCTGTGGACACACGGCCCAGCAACACGAGCAGAGCCCCACAACCTGGTCCTAGAGAAAAGGCCAGCAGCAAGCAGACAGCAGGCGCCCTCGCGCAAGCGGACGATGTACCCATCAACGACCTGGGAGGTCAATACCAACAAAAGGCTGTGGAGTGAGCACACGGGAACGGCCACCTGGACTTAGGACAGGCACAGCGAGGCACAGGAAGAGAGCGAGGTGGTCTCATGGCACCAGGAGCAGCAGGCGTGAGAACCTCTGCTCTGGAAGCAAAGCAAACCAAGGAGACACCGCCAGCAAGGCAGGTGCCAAGGCGGGGCCTGGAGTCCACTTGGGGACACGGCCTGGGAAGAGGGGGCAATGGCACCCAATCCACCAGGGACAAGTGGACTCCTAACAGGTAAAACACATGCGTGAGCGTGTGCATGCGTCCCCAGAGCGGTCAGCATGGTCGCCACCCTTGATCTCATGCACGTATCTACCTCGTTTGATTTCAAGGGAAGTTTTGATTTCCTCATTTTGCATTCTGAAGTTCAGAGGTTACTAACATGTCCAGGGACACATAACTGAGTCTTCTGTTTGTTACACGGGAGAGTCATACTTGGGTCACAGATTTTGGGACGGGACTTCCCAACTTATTTTTCATAGAACCCAGGCAGGCAGAGCATTCTCAGGCCTGTCCTGAGGCGGAAGGTCTGGGAAGGACATCTCTTGCCCCTCAAGCCCATGATGGCTCCCCTCCCACTACCACTGCCTGGCCGGGGTGGGACTTCTCAATGGGGCTGTTGCTCCCCCAGGCTCTGCTCATCCCGTGACCCCTGCTCTTAGCCCCATCTAGAATGCACCTTTGATCATGTGTCCCCGCCTTTCAAAATTACACAGTCTCCCCACTGCCCTCAGGCTAGAGTGCAAGTTTCTGGATGTGACCTTCGGGGACCTTCCCAGCCTGGCCTAAGACACGGCTCTTGCCAAAAGTCGACGGGATTTGAAATTTCATCACACCACACACTTCTATCCTTTGCCTAAGAGACTTCGCGAGTTCTATAGAAATTGCTAGTTGGCCCCTGGCCTCAAGAATCACCCAGGTTTCATGTAATAGCAGGGTAGCTGCTGGGTCATGCAGGCCAGTGAGTGAGAGGGAGGTCTGAGGACGAGGCGTCACTCACAGATCAGCAGCTACCTCTGGGCTCGCGAGACCACAGGCAGCAGGAATGCAGAGCGTGGGAGTGGCTCCCATGTCCTAGATGTGGTGGCACAGTGGGGACAGGAGGGCATAGCCCGGCCCCCATCTGCAGAGAAGCCAGTAACCATGCCACAGTGGCCTAAGGACACACAGAGAGGAAACCAGTCTCAGGGAGGAGATGGACGTGCTCACCGGAAAGGCATTCGGAAGGAACGCCAGCAGAGCCGGACCGGGACTCGCACACTAAGCAGAGGTGGTCGGGTGCCAGCAGCTTGGTAGAAGGGGGCCTGGGAAGCCTGCGACGGGCAGAGGCAGAGACCAGCGAGAACCCAGGAGGAGACACTGCAATCAGGCAATGACCCAGCTCAGAGTGGCCTGAGACACTCCAGTGGCCTTCAGGACCATGGCGGAGTGCTGCTGGCACCATCGCCACCCGTCAGCCATGTCTGGGGACAGATGTCACAGGAGGAGCACTAGGAGCAGGGAGAGAGCCCAGCTCTGCAGGAGCAAACCACCTGGCCCTGAGACTCCCGTCCCCCTCAGAGTCCATCTTTCCTTGGCTGAAAAAAATTAACAATAATGCTATTCTGCCCTCCTCACACACTGCGGGGAAAAAGAGTGGGCTGGTGTGCCCAAGTCACACTGGACAGAACCAAAGGGTTGGCCAACTTTAGATGATTGATCAGAATGTGCTTGTTTCTCAGTGATGTCGGGCTTAATGCTGTGATGAATTTTGCCATGGAAACACCAGTGGACATGGCCCAGGCTGGGCCTCTGATGTGCCTGTGCACTCTGGCTGGGTTCTTGAGGACCAGCAAGTGACCCCGGGACTCTCGCCTTGGCCCCTAGATCGTTTTCTGTGCTGTGTGAGAAGTCGCCACAAACTCAGCACTTGAAGCAGCTCACGCTTACTGTCAGTTTCTGTGGGTCAGGAATCCAGATACAGCCTGGACGGGGTCTCAGCTTGGCCCCCCAAGGCTATATACATGGGTGTCAGAGGGCTTGGGGGTCTCTGCAGAGGCTCCACTGGGAAGGGTCCTCTTCAGGGATGCACTGCAGCTGGATTCTTCAGAGCCAGAAACAGAAGAGGAAAACCCTGGAGCCACCATGCTAGGCAGACATGACCTTACCTCACCCAGCAGCCTGAGAGAGGCCCTCCGCCTTTGCACTCTGCTGGTTAGAAGAAAGTCCAGGAGAATCCCACAGAGACATGAGCACCAAGAACGGGATCACTGGAGCCAACTTGGACTGGGTCTATAGCAGGCCTCTCCTCCCTGGGCCCGTGGTTCCACCACAGCCTAGCGAAGGGCAAAGCTGCAGACGCCTCCCAGGCCCCTGCTCCTCACCAGTCACACCTGGTGCTCCCTCACCTCATGTTTCCACATGGCTCCACAGAATTCAAAATAAAAGCCAAGGCCTTGTAGCTTTGCAGACCAGCTCACAGCTTTAATTAGAGGATCTATCACACACAGACTGCATCTACTGATACAGGACCGATGAGGTGGACACCAAGGAATTTTCAGGAAACAGATTTATTTTATCTGCAGCAATTCAGAGGGGTTAGTGCTTAAAAATCTCTGGACCCTGAGTCTAGAAATTCTTTAAATTCTATACTCAGTGGGGTGGTTACAGGTTGGTGGGTGGGTTCATAAAGTTTTCCAAATTCTTAGACTAGACAGAAGTTTTATAATTTTTTAACAAGAAAACAGAGATAGTATCTTTGCATAGCATCAAGCTCTCTTTGAGACAGACTCCATCACACCTTCTGTCTGCAAACCAGGCACTTACAAGAAAGAGGAGGCCTCAATCCACAGTGCCTTCTGCAGAAGCCCTGCTGCCACTCTGCTGACACTGTAAAAATCTGGTGACAGGATGCGTGACTATGGGGAGGGTCTTTGGAGAAGCTTAATTATGGCAAGGATCTTTTGGGTGGGGGTACCTGGTCTCTTCACCATGACTCCTGCAGCTCTGGGGTGTGATCTGCTCCAGCAATTCCTAAGAGGCCCCAGGGTTGAAGCCTGAACACCGGGGCCTCCTTCAGACACCAGCTCTCCTCCTCCTAGTCTCAGAGACCAAACCAGGATCCCTGACATTGGTTTCTCAGGCTCCAATCTCAGGAGTGTGGCTTCTGGTACTGCAGTTGCACTGGCTCTTAGGAGATGGGAGACTGGGAGATGGCATTTGCCAAGCACCTACCAGGGACAAGCACTGCTATGGGTGTGGCCTACCCAGCATCTGGAGGCCAGCGCAGCCCTCGGAAGGAGGCCTTGCTGTCGCCATTTATGGAAGAGTAGAACAGGAGCACAGGGTGAGCAACAGTCTGACTGCAGACACAGCAACGGGAACCACCCTTGACCCAGGTCTGATTCAAAGCTCGGGGCCTTTCAAAGATCACAGAAGAAAAAAGAACGAAGCACTGAGCCCCTGAGAGCTCTTCCCTACCTTCCAACCTGCAGGAGGCTGGGATACACAGGCTTGTCAGCTGGCCATCCCTCACTGGTCACATTGTGAGAAATGCCCAGGTGCCACAAGAAATCAGACAGGTGCTTGGAAGTGGGTCAGCAAAGCAAAATGGTACTTCTGCAGAAGGGCACACCCCCTAAGGGCAAAGACTGCCAGTTTTTATCCCTAATGAAGCACTGTCCCTCGCTCTAATAGGAAGAATGCAAGGATACGGTCTATGTGATTAGCTAATTTAAATTTGGAGAGGGCATGGAAAAGGGCTGCAGTTGTGATTGGATACCTGTTAGGGAATTTTTAAATGGCCCCACCCTGACCACATGGTTCCCAAACTTAAGATGGCCCCATCCTGACCACATGGTTCCCTAACTTAAGATGGCTTCATTATGCACCTGAAATTAAGTACATATGCTTGTGCTACATCACAGGGTTAACTTTGATAGAAAAGAAAACAAATCTTACATTTGCACCCAACTACTTGTGATTTGGTAGTTCCTTCTGCATTTTAGATGAAATTCTTCCTTAAGGAAATTTTCTTCATTGACATTTCACCAACTTCAAATACAACCCATACAAGGAGGCGGGATACCTGCTGGATTATTTTTCTTTCCTTATCATTTTAATACCATTTTCAGAATAACAAGCTGATGCCCTAACAACACTCAGGGGTGACCAATGCAATATACGTTTTATTATTTGTTCATGTCGTAAGGAGCCTATGGACTTTTAAAGTTTTATGGATTTATTCAATTGTATCTTACAATTATTTGATACAACTGAATCATACAATTCAATTCAATATAATTCAATTATATTCTTAAAAATATATACCATAAATATGTATCATATATAGATATGAGTTTTTAAATCCCATCCTAGGACTATAAATTAGTACACCCACTCTGGAAAGTAGTGTGGAGATTCCTCAAACATTAGGAACAGAACTACCATGTGACCCTACTCTCCTACTTCTTGGTATTTGTCTGAAAGAACTAAAATCAGCATACTATAGCGATATGGTCACCTCAATGTTTATAGAAGAACAAGTGACAATAGCCACGATGTGGAATCAACCCAAATGCCCATTAATAGATAAATGGATTAAGAAACTGTGGTATATATACAGAATGGAGTTTTACTCAGTCAGAAAGAAGAATGAAATAATGACATTTGCAGGAAAATGTATGGAACTGGAGAACACCATGCTTAGTGAAATAAGCCAGACTCAGAAAATCAAGGGTTGAAAGTTTTCCCTCATATGTGGAAACTAGAGCAAAATAAAGGAGAGAAGGAACGGGGATCAGATATCACAAAGATACAGGGGAGATCAGTGGAGTAGAAGAGGGAGATCGAGAGGAAAAGTGGGATGAATTGAACAAAATCATGTTGTGTGCATATACAAACGTATCAAAGGGATTCCACCTTTGTATATGTAGAAAACACCATTCAAAAATAAACAAGTAGGTGAGAAGATCGGTAGAGCAGAGGAAATAGATGGGGAGGGAGGAGGGGAGGGAGGAGGGGAGGGAGGAGGGGAGGGAAAGTGGAGATTAAAATCAAGTTCCTCCCATGTATGGTTTTGTAAAAATGCCAATTATAATTATGTATAGTTATAATGCTCTAATTTTTAAAAAAATCCCACTCTAGGAATGAATTTGCTCAAACTTTATATAAACATACCATAGTGAATTTCACCCATATGTATATCTATAATGCTTTAATTTTTTAAAACACTATAAATAGAAGAAATATCAGTAAAGTAGGAGAAAGGGAACTGGCAGAAGAAGGAAAAGGGAAAGTGCTGGGGACTGAAATGGAGCAGATTATCTTCCATCCTTTATATCAAATGAACCCCAATATTATGTTTAATGCACCAATAAAAAATGTCCTTAGAAAAATATCCCACCCTCCCCCTCTCCCCAGAGGTGATCCTGCAGATTCCTGCATCAGGTTCTCATCACACCTTGGCTCTGTGTCCGGTCCTCTGGGAAGCTGGCAGGACTACTCTCTTCTAAAAAGCAGTGGCTTAAAGAGAGATTATGCCCACTCCTTAGAAGCGGGAACTTTGAAAAGGAATTCTTTAACTAGCCATAGGAAAACAGCCAAATCGGGAGTTAAGAAATTAATCTTATAAAGTTAAAGGAAAACATTGCCCCAAAAAAGTTTTCTTTTTAAGGAATGTGATTAGCTTGGGACAGAAAATGTGGGCAAATCTTAATTTTTTTTTCCCCCACAAAACCATGGCCAGCAAAGGCTGGCTTCTGACCCAGGCTGGCTGGAGTGCAGAAGTGTTAAGAGTCAGAATTAGCCGCTCTGGCAGAATGTCACATCCAACCAAACCACCCCTCGCTTTTGTAAACAGTCTAAACACACTGGAGCTGGAGGGGCTGCCCTTGCTCCTGCCCCCTCCTCTACCCTCCCAGGACAATGCTACCACCCTCCAGCCCTCGGGCCGGGGAGCCGCCTCACCCTGGACTCCTCTCCTCTGCACCACCGTCACCAAATCCTGTTGGCTCCACCTGAAAAAGCGTGGAGTCTCTAATCCCTTCTCACCACTCAGCCTCTGCCATCCTGCTCCAAGTCACTTCCCAAAGGGACTTCCTGCTTCACCCTCGTCCCTGGACAGAGAAGCCCCACCCAACACCAGGAAATGACTCCTCATCTCAGTGAAAGCCAGCTGGGGGCTGCAGCTGCAGACCTGCCCCAGGCCCTTCTTACCTCCCGGCTGCTCTCCCGCAGACTCTTCCTCTGCTCGCCACTCCAGCCTCTGGAAGAGAAGACCCTGGACCCTGAGGACAGACCCTGTGGCTCCTCCTCCAGCTCCCTTCCTCAGAGGCCTGGGGCTTCCCGTTTGTTCTTTCAGTCTGTGTTCAAATGTCAACCCTGCTCCCTGTCCAGCCCCACCCCTCAACAATACCTATCCTCAGTATTTTGGGCTTTTTTTTTTTTTTTTTTGGTACAAGGTATTGAACCCAGGGGTGCTTAACCACTGAACCACATCCTCAGCCCTTTTTATTTTTTTATTTAGATGCAGGGTCTCCCTAAGTTGCTCAGGGCCTCACTAAGTTCCTGAGGCTGGCTTCGAACTTGGGCTCCTCCTGCTTCAGTCTCCCAAGCTGCTGGGATTACAGGCATGCACCACCATGCCCGGCTACAATACCTATCCTCTTTTCAGACTTTTCTCCATAGTAATTACTACATCAAATGTGCTCTAATGCTTATTTATTTTACTTTAGTCTCTTCTACTAAGTTCCATGAGGGCAGGTGTTTGGATCTTTTTTTTTCCTCTGCTAGAAAGAAGATCTGAGACTCTAAAGCAGTGGTCTTAATAAAAATACGGGAGGCCTCTTCTTACAGCAATGAGCCTAGGCCTTCGCGCTGTTCACCCACTCTCCAGGAGTTTCCCAATAGCCCCTGTGTCAGTCAACTTCCCATCACTATGACAAAATACCTGAGGTAATGTACAAGGAGGAAAGGTTTGTTTGGGCTCCCAGCTTCAGAGGATTCAGTCCACAGTTGCTCAGCCTTGTTGCTTTGGGCCAGGACAGCACAGGGCATCATGGCAGGAGGCATGACAGAGGAGGCAGGTTCACCCATGGCAACTGGAAAGCAGAGAGACAGGAAGGGGCTGGGGTCTGGACATCCCCTCCTAGGGCTCACCCCAGGATGTTGGGAGCAGCGAATGAATCACGGGTCTTTGAACTGCCCAGAGACAGAGGCAACACCTCCCTTGGGATATGGTGACGCCCTGTTCAAAAGGGGATTCTGAGCCAGCCCCAGAATTTATTAGTTCATAACCTTGGCTTCAAACACCTGCTGCCCAGAGGTGGAGAATCATACGCACAAGCTGATAAGCCCTATTTGGGCTGCTTCGCCCTCAGCTTCAACTCTGTTCACCTTGAAGAAGCTTTCTCACAATGAACCCTTCTGAGGTTTGAACCACATAACAAGTGTGCCGGCTTGCTCACGGGTCATCTTCCTCCACCAGAGGCCGGTGGAACCACCCAGCCCTGGCTTCTTCTCCACTTTTGTGTCTGTTTGTCTTTTCATAATCCCCTCTTCGACCCGTTTGTGAAGCCCTGAATAAACTCATGCAGGACATGACACCAGGGACCTAACTTCTTCCACTCGGCCCCTCCTTCCAAAGCCCCCACCACCTCCCAAGGGCTCCGTGGGCTGGGGACCATTCAGCGCAAGAGCCTTGGGGGACATTCAAGATCCAAACTATGAGAGCCCCCTACCACGGGCTTCAAACCACAGAAAGCACCAGCCCTCTCCCAAGCTGGACTCCAATTTTAAGCATCAAAAAGATGAATAAAGACATAAGTTTCAGTAAGGCTGACCGCACATGCTGCGGCGTTTCCAAAAGGCATTTGTGTACGTTTATTTTAGACTCGGGGATTCTTACAGCTCTCACGTGGTCTCCCCATTTCTGAAAGGATATTTTAAAATTATGATGTGATGACATTTAATCAACTTTTAATTGAAATGGCTCCAGGAAGAAAATTAGAAATAGCACATTTGTCTTCACCGTGTTTTCGTTTAAAGACACAGAAAGTGAAAGACAGGCAAGAGACACAGCAAGCCTCAGGCACAGAGTGGCCTCCGCAAACAAGTAGGAAACCTTCTGGGTGAAGGTCTGGGACCATAGCTCCCAGGAGGTGACTCCAGAAGGCGGGGATGGAGCAGGTGCACTTCAGCCAGCAGAAATGACCCACACAACACTCTCTGACACTGTGGCTGCTCTGGGCCACACAGCCTCAGCTTCAGGGGAGGCTGCGCTCCGACACTTTGGCCTTTCCCCGGAGCGTAGAATTCACCACACACAAAGGCCTGGACAGCTGCCTAGTGCCCAGAAGCAAGAGGATGTGGAGGAGGAAGTATAGACCCTGCCGCCTGGCTGGCTGGGTTTTGAATACTGGCTCCTCCATAGATTGGCAACCAGTTCCTTCCAGCAGCTCATCCAGAAGCTGCCTGACCTTCGACTCATTCTCTCACATCCTGGATCCCACACCTTCCCACATCTCTGCCTTCGAGGTCCATGCTACCCGCACCTCCCACCCAGAGTAATGACACAGCGGCCTCCGAACAGCTCTCCATGCTGTTAAATATAAGTCTGAGCATGGCACCTCCTGCTCAAGGTCCCCACCATGACTCTGCCCCCAAACTCACTTCAGCCCATGGCCTCTCTGCTCTCCACCGCCCACCAGTGCCCTCCTCCCAGGACACAGCCAGCGACTCCCCTGCCTGGAACCGTCCCACCCTCCAGACAGCTGGATGACTCGTTTCTAGCTGATGACATGCTTGAGGACTTGACACCCATGACACCTGTGTACAACAGAGAATTTCTGGAAGCTAGAGGAGAACCCCTTCTGTAGCGAACCCCATGGGACGGCTTGTGTGGGGGCAGGACTCTTACAGTTTTGGATATACTTTTTATATTTTTATTCTGCAATAATTAATGGTAGCTAATATCACAGTGAGGAGCGCCCAGTCTGGCTCTCGGAAATCCAGGAAACCCTCACAGTTCAGGAGTTCATAGCTCATATTCTTTGTGTTTAACTGCATGTTTATGGGCCAGCCTGGGAGGAAATCTAGACCCGGGGGTGACCTTACTTAATTGAGGGGAAAGCCGCTTGCTCCACTCTGTGACAAGTACCCTGTCCTCTCTGCCTCTGCAGCCTCCACTTCTCTCCCTATCCGTCATGTGGCCACTCACCTGAGTCACCTGGGTGGCTCTTTGGAGCACCTGGCTCACCCCAGGCAGTCCAGGAGTACAGTGGCTGGAGGAGGCTGCTCCTTCCGCCACCTGCCATTGTCACGTGCTCGGCAACCTGGTGTCCCAAGGGCCAGCCTGTGCCACATGAGGTGCCAGCAAGAGAGGTGCCTTTGGCTTTGAGGCTGAAAGTCACTCTGCGAGTGCACGTGCCCAGCGGCCAGGCAGCCGCCCTCACCTCAAGCACCAGGATTTCCCTTCAGAGGTTCGCGTCCCACTGAAGAAAGGGCAGTGCTGCCCGGAGCACAGAACCAGGACGTAGAAACCGTGCTCGCTACCAACGTGGCACACTGGCCACGTCGCCTCCCCTGCAGAATGAGGGGACAGGGTGACGTCTGAGGATGCTGCCCACTGAGCGCTCACCACGAGCCAGACCCAAGGGCTGTCACACAGATTCCCGTAGGAGGACTTTGTCGTCACCAGCACCAGGGAGGCAGGGGCAGCAGAGGAGGAAACTGGCCCTGCAGGCAATGCTTCAGCTGGGCCGCAGACTCTGGCACCCCCTTCCCACTGAACGGCGGCACGGATGGGCGGCAGGGACCCCACTCTGCCCCACAGCATGCCAGCCTGAGAAGAAGAGTCGGCACTCTTTTCCATAAAGGGCCAGAAAGTAAACGGGCTTTTCAGGCCATCAGACCAAATCAAGGATGTCACAGAGGGACTTAGAGCAGAGAAGACAAGTTTCCGCAGAGTTAAGATTCAAGTTTTTATAAATCCCACAAATACTTAAAAGTTCAAAATAGAAGGGCCATAATTAGCTACAATGTTTTGCAATAGAGGTCCACTAATGAGGAGACTGAAATTCTTTTGGGGGTTAACATTTTCCTTAACTGAGTTTCCAAGTTAGTCTTCCAGTTATTAGGGGGGAAAAGGCAAAGCAGCCCTTAGGTGACTGGGTGACAGAGCTGGAGGGGACTTCACAGAGCCTTCGTTTTGTATCCTTTCCCAGAAGCCCAGATTCCTGAGGCCAGCTGCTCCCAACCACCATGTCCCACAGCCACAGGGAAGCGAGCCCAGTCTCCTGACCTGCAGTCCCACTAAGTGTAAGCATTGTAGGAGGCTGAGTACGGCCGCGAGTCACGCCTGTCTTCCTGAATGTGGTAGGCAACTTTGACCACTGAAGACACACGTGCAGAAGAGCCTGCATCAAGAGACCATGTTCTGTTTGCTAAAAACAGACGGAGGTGGCACCATGTGACTTTGCCCATTAAGGCACGTGGCACCTCATTGCCACAATACAGTCAGCATAGACCATGGCACCACCTCGCCCCCGCCCAGGCAGCTGTCCGTCACCGTGGACCCTGCGCACCTTGAGGGGAGAGGCATTGCACCTTTCTGTCATCACACCAGCACATGATAAAAGTCAGAGACACTTGCTCGTTTAAGCTCAATACGTTGTCAACCAGCAAATGGTTTTTCTACTCCTGCTTAAAACTCCTTGGAATGGAGCCTCTGTCACGCTGGCCCACAAGACTCTTCTTGGCCTACTGCTGTCAACATTTCTGATCTTGTCGATGTCCACTCTTTCCCTGTCACCCTGGCCCTGTTTTCCACTCAGCAGACACAGCAGTTGTTTCCTGCTCACCCATGTTGTCTGTTCCTGTCCCTCTTGGTCCCTGTCCCTCCTTCAGGGACATTTGTCACCGCCCTCTTCGCGTTGGTTTGTGATCTTCACTCACACCTGTGTGGGCTCCACAGGAGCACAGGCGCCCCTGCCCTGCTCGCTGATGGATTCCCTGCCCCAGGTGGGAGGCGCTCAGCACGTGTGAGTGAAGTTGATTCCTCCAGGACTCAGCGTCTTCCCACCACACAAATCTCATACAACAAATATTTGTTGAATAAGAAAAATTAGGACTGAATTCATCTTCCTTTAGCATTCGGGGTGAGATCTTGTCTTGAATGGAACATCGTCATCGGCTAGAAACATGGGGACACTGAGGAGGTGAGACAGTGAGAAAGAACCCAAGACAAAGGCTGGTCGTGCTGTGTGTATGGAGAGCTGCCTGACCCTGGGGCTTGTTTTCATCTTAGTTTATGTGGCTTTAAACCAATGCCTCAAAATTACAGCCTCTGACTGGTTGGCACATAAATATCGGACTTTAAGACCACTTGATTTCAAGCTTGATGAATAGCTTTTGTCACCAGGTGGAAGAATCGAGGAGCAGAGCTGGCCTCCGGGCTGGGCTGACTCTACTTTCTTTTCATGTTCTGCTCTGCCTGGTGGACTTGGCAGAGCCAGAAGAAGACTCAGGATGCGGCCTACACTTTCCTCCTGGCAGGAGCTTTGCTGGGAGGACAATTCGCCCAGCCACGGAGCAGCTCTCCAAGAACCACAGCAAGCGTGCCTGGCCACGGGCCAAGCCCCTATTCCCAGCTGTCACTGGCAGAGCCTGGCCACCAAGGGAAGGAGAGTCATCCCCAGCTGAGGTGCCCACACTTCTCAACACCCCCCACTATGCCCTGGCCCTGTTCTCCACAGATGATGTTTTATTAATAATTCAGTATAAATTTTAAATCAAATGCTCAGAGCCCTAGAATCGCCATCCAGTAGAGGAGGAAACCGAGTTGGACATGCTTTGCAAACACTATCTCCAGGACACGTTCCAAGACATGAAGAAATCAAAGGAATCACTGTAATTCGCCATCTCCTAAGTGATGAAGCTGCGTCTCCGAGAGAGAAAGTGGCTTTGTTAGGGTCACACAGCTAACTAATGGCAGCAGGACTGTCCACAGTCACTCAGCATTCAGCAACGGGACATGTTCTGACAATCGTGTTGTTAGGCAACCTGGTCCTTGTGCGAACATCACAGAGAGGATGCACATGAACTTGACCACATGGGCCAACCAGTCCATGGGGATGTTTGGTGACATGCAGTGGGGACACGCTGTGACCACAACACAGCACACGGCTCTGCAGGGAACTGTTCTGAGTCCACTAGAATTAGATTCTAGAACATTCCATACATCCAGAGTGAGATTGCTAAAGCATGTGACCATCCTGCTTAACTTTTGAGGAAACACCTGCCTGTTTTCCAGGGTGACTGCAAAGCTTACTGCAGATATTTCAGGCTTCCTAATCCTTCGTGACAACTTATTGACCTTGACCCACCATAAGCACACAAGGCTCTGGGGTACCACTGTTGCACACAGTGTGTCTATGGGGTCCACTATTCCTGATGAGAGGGTGCATTGCCCTGGGATTCCATCCTGGCCCCAGAAGGGATCTGTTCGATTCTTAGAATACACATTGCTGATTTATTTGGCATTGATCTTGGTATGTGACAAGAGGAACAATCAGCTTTTATTAGTTTTCAAAAAGAATGTGCAAGTGCTCAAACTCAGTCATTAAAAAGATTTCCTCCCACTCCCTTTATTTCACGCGGAATTTCCTGGCACCTGACGGTCGACCTCTGAATCTGCTGTCCCTGCGTTCTGTCAGTCCAGCCAGGCAGACACTCCGCTGCTTCAACTGCAGGTCCCTGGTAACACAGTTTAGTCTCCGGGAGCAACTACCCTCACGTGTTCAGCACTTGCCTGAATATATGTGCTTATCCTCTATGTAAACAATGCAATAAAGCATCTAACCCCAGAGAAACTTCAGGAAACATCTATCATGGACAAGAAATCCTGCATCTTTGTAAACCAGGAAATGCTGAGCTCTCCTCCTGTCCGATCTGCATTGTTCCTAAAGAGAGCTTCATTTCCTCACACAGGTTTTCCAAGGCTTTGCTATGAGGGGTAGACTCTCAAATAACCGTGGAAAGCGTGGTACGTGAGCACACTCAGGGAGGCAGTCGGTCGTGTCGCCAGGGCTGCGTCCTATGGGAGACCCTGCGAGCTGCACCCCTGCACACCTGGTCCTGCGGCAGGTCTGTGCATGCCAGCACCATGGTGTGGGCCTGCGCGGGGTACACGTCATCCATGACATCGGGCAGCAGGAATTCCCAGCCTGATCCTGATCCTGACCCCATCATAGGCGCAGCAGGCCATTGACTGGCCCCTGTTCCCGCTGTTCCTCTAAATTCCAGGAGACCATGGTTTAGTAGTTGCCTCAGTCACACAAGTCACCCTAGAGACGCCCCAGGATGGTTTCTACTTCCCTCTGGCTCCATGGACTCCATGTGCTCCTCGGGACCTACCTAATCATATCAAGCGACAGACAGACAGGCAGCCAAGCCCAAAGAGGCAGCTCACTCTATAGAGTGAGCTTTACATCCAGCAGCCGTAAGAGCCTGGAAAGGCTCCTGCCCACAAAGGCTTTTGCCAGGTGAGACAATTCCCAGGGAGAGGGTGAGAGGGCTGTGCAGCTGCACTCAGCCAGGGGAAGCCACCGCCCAGCAGACTTGCCACCTCGGGGCTTCCTGTGCAAGTGAGCACCTGCCTCAGAGGGATAGCCGGCTACGGCCCTAACAGGCAACAGCCCACCTTCTCTCTCACTCGCCAATGAACTCCAAGGGAACTGGAGCCAGGAGAGGGATGGACAATAGAAGAACTCACCCACCCTTCCACACTCCAGGCCTGGAGCTTGGTCCTAGCAGGGCAGGGGAAGAAGCTGGCAGAGGATGAGACCTGGAACTCGAGCTTACCCTAATCTGGACTTGTGCCCGAATGAGAAATTGTTCTAGTATTAAAGGTCCAGAAAGCAATGGATGCTTCCTGAGATGTTCCAGGAAGTTTGAGAGAGTCAGGGAATATCTATCATGGACAAGAAATTCTGTATCTTTGGGAATTAGCAGCTCAGTACAGGTGGAATTCAGTCAGGGCTGGTGGAAAGACTATGGACATTGGGCGTGGAAGGGATCATGAAGTATGGATTCTGCTTTGTGAGGAGTTTGAACTTTGCCCTGTGGGTGCTTAGGAAACTTAAAGTATCTTACTTAAAAGAATGGCATCAGATTAAAATCTTTATGATGTACCTAGTAGGGGCCTGGCCCTGTTCCAGGCACTGGGGACAAGGCAGTGCACCTTAGCCTTGTAGGAGAGAGGACAGATGGTAAGCTTCAGTAAGTGTCCAATGTCTAGTGTGGTCGATGCTGGAAAGTACTGAAAACACAGGCCAGGAAAGAGGGGCTGCAGAGGCTGAGGTAGAGAGGAACAGGTGCTGCTCCCCAGATGGCAGTATTAAATTGGGGCCAGGGAGGCAACACTGAGGAGAAGATACTCAACATGGTTTGCAGGAGGAGAAGGAGCTAGCTGTGAGAAAGCCTGAGGAGCAGCATTCAAGCAGCAGAGATTATCAGAAGCAGGACCCTGCCTGATGGGCTCAAGTAGTGGAGGCCAGTGCAGCTTGGATAGAAGGAGGACAGGCAAGAGGTAGGAGGGTCAGAGGGCATCAGATCAGGTGGGGCCTCACCAGCCCTTGAAGCACATTGACCATTATTCTGAATGAGATGGGAAGCCATGATCCTTCACACCAAGGGCTAACACACACACAGGGAGCCACAGGGAGGAGCTTGATGTAAACTATGCTTTCAAAGATCACCCTGGTTGCAGACTGGTGGAGGAAGCGGAGGGATCAAGGAAAAGCAGAGCGTTAGCAGGCTTGCAGTTTCCTAGGTGGGCACGTACTTTAAAAATCACTCTGGAGACAATGGAAAGACAGGAGTATAAGAAAGTGAGACTGGAAAGGTCAAGATTAGTCAGGAATCTATTCCAATAGCCCAGCCATAAAATGACAAAGACCTTCAATAGCTCCGACACATTGCTGAGCTTTATACATTAAAGCACAATTGGTTTTACAGAAAAGATGAATAAATGGAGGCCTAAGGAGAGGGATCCTAAAAACTAGCCCTCTGAGGGTATGTCTTAATATTACATGCATTCAAAAATAATTGAATACAGTTAGCCCATGAATCTAACCCAGTATTCTATGTATAAAAGATGCTCAAAAGTTTACTTTTGGACTTTCGCTTAAGCTTAAAGGATTAATTGCTACAGGTAGTCTCCTCCCATAAATAATTAGAAAATTCAGAAAAGATACAAAACAACTTTTTTAGTATTACATGACAGGAAGCCAAATACTGTGATCTCCAAAAGAAGGGAAATGATGAAATAAATGCCATTAATTTCTCCCAACATGCTGCTTGGACATATTTTTAAGGTTGCAGATTGAAGAACAGGAACTCAAGCAAAACTTGGCATCTCATCAAGTTGAAGAAACAAAGACTATACTTTAAATAATCCACAGTGAATAGAATGTGCAGGCTAGAAGGGAGCAAAACAGAAAGAGCCCTCGAGAGCTCCAAAGACCTTTGAAAATTCCCCTCAAATCTGTGGCTAAGTACTAATCTGCACACATCTAGGGTGAAACTCTATGAGGTTGGGAACATAAGTACTGGAAATCAATAGGCTGAAAATTTCCCAGAAATCATACAATAATGGGAATATTTCACATATCTATCACTCAGAGTGGAAAACTTCATAAGAAAGCTGTGTAGAATCCTCAAAAGTGTCATGTATTAGTAATGGGGATAAATTAGCACTAGAATAACTGCTTCTCTGGACCTGCCATAAAGATCAAAGGAACAAACTGATCTGCAAGTGCAAGAATGAGCCCAATGCCTCACAGAGGAGTACAGCAACAGCCATCATTAAACAACATAAAATTCAGTGTCTGGCCCCAATAAAAAATTACTAAGCACATGACTAAGAAGAAAAACATGACCCATAACAGGAAGAATCTATCACCCAACAGAAACAAACGACAGATGATAAAATTTGCGTAAAATAGCTTATCTTGTGTATATTCCCAATAATGTGACATAAAACATGAACACGAAAAGCAGAAAAACAAAAGGTACAAAAAAGACTCATGAAAATTCTGGGGATAAAAATACAAAAAAAGAAATGAAAAATGCACTGGATAGGAGTAGCAACTAATGAGATAGTGCAGAAGAAATTATCAGTGACATTTCAGTGCAAATATTAGAGACACCACAAAAGAAACTAACCAACACAGAATGCACAGAGAAAAAAAAGACCAAAAAACAAAAATGAACAGATTCCAGATAAAAATTTACAGATTCAAGAGATCAGAGATCCTCAAACATGATAAACTCAAGAAATCATGCCCAGACACTTCATAATCAAACTGCACCAGAGAAAAATAACACATTATATAAAGAGGAACAACTGTTTGAATGACTATAGATTTCTCATCTGAAACTATGAAAGTCAGAAGAGGATAGAACAGTATCTTTAAGGAGCTGAAAGAATGCAATTAGCCCAAAATTCCTCAAAAAATGTTCTTTGTGAATAAAGGTAAAATCATTCTAAGATGAAGGGAAACTAAAATTTTTGTCTCTGACACACTTGCTATAAAAGAAATGCTTAAGAAAATTCTTTGGAATGAAGAAATAAAATGCCAGGGGAAAATATGGAGCTTCAGGAATAAAAAAAAGAACAGGAGAAATGGTAACTATCTCAGAAAATAAAACATCATTTTTATCCCCTTAGTTTCTTAAAATATAAGCAAAAAATGTATTAAAAATTCTAAAGAATCTACAAAAAATCTACTAGAACTAATAAGTGAGTTTAGTGACATACTATTCAGATCAGTGTACAAGTGTTTTCTATATTCTATAAATTAATGAAAATTTAAAAATTTAAAGAATATCATTTATAATAGTATCAAAAACATGAAACATTTACGAATACATTTAACTATATATATGCATGACCTCTATACTGAAAACTACAAAACATTGCTGAAAGAATTAGTCATGATTTAATGGAGAGCTTTTCCATGGTCAGATATAAGAATATGCAATAGTTGATCTGTCAGTTCTCTCTGAATTGATCTATAGATTTGACACAGTCCATCTTAAGGTATCAGCAAGGTTTTTAAACTGATAATCTTGTGTGAAAATTTATATAAAGCATAGAACAAATAATAACCAAAACAAACTGGGTAAAGAAAAACAAATCTTAAGGATACATTTAGTCTAATTGTAAAATTTATTATATAAGTTTCCAGTTATTTGGAAGATGCAATCTTGGTGTAAGGATTGACATATGAAACAATGGAATAGAGTCCAGGGATACATGCATTCATGCACTGTAAATTCACTTTCCTCAAAGCTATCAAAGTGGTTCAAAGGGAAAAGTAGTTTTAAAGAACTGATACTAGAAAAATTGGATATTCATATGAAAACATAAATTCCAAATCTTATCTCCTGCCTGAAAAAAAATCAACTCAAAATGGATCATAACAACAATTTTAGGAATTAAACTATAAAATACACAGAAGAAAACAGAAAAATATTTGCAACCTTAGGTTAAGCAAAGATGTCTTCACACAGGCATGAAAAGGATAGACTATAAGAAAAAAACATATACATAGGTGCTCTTCATAATACACAGAAAAATAAAGGAAATTAGGAGACAAGCTGCACACAGGAAGAAAATATTTGAAGAATAAATGTCTGATAAAAGATTTATATCCAGAATACATAAGGAACTCTCAAAATTCAATATTTGCTCAAATCTCATTATTTTTTAAAAAATCAAATACAAAACAATAGGCCAAAGATTTGAACAGATACTTCATCAAGAAATATATATGAAATGTCAGAAAGGTACATGAACAGACTCAAATCATCACTCTGCTTTGAAAATACAAATCAAAACTACCATGAGATACTCCTAATACCTAATATGTCAAAACTTGGTGGGCTTTGTAATAAGAATCATTTACTTCTGCTTCATGATTTCAGTAGTCATGAATTCAGGAAACACTCAGAAAGTGAGTCTTCTGCTCTGTACAAGGTTGGCTCCCTGGCGGCATCCAGCTGGCAATGGGAGAAGGGGGTTAGAAGAGCAGTCAGCACAAAATTCCACATCAAAACCCAGCAAGGAGACTGCAGGCCCAGCTCCCTCACACGAATACACAAAGGCAGTGCTGTGTAACATGGGGGTAAAAGACATTAGTATCCAGTGGTGTTGACTCTAGGAATTCAAGGTTGGCTTAACATTTAAAAATTGTGATTTACCGTATTAAATAGTAAAGGAGAAAAAAATCACAGGATCGTTATAATAGATGTTAAAAAAGCATCTGATAAAACTTTAATACTCATTAATGATTTAAAAACAACTCTCTCAGCAAATGAGAACTAGAAGGGCCCCTTGTGAGATATGGTAAAAGTTGTCTATAAAAACCCTATAATCAACATCAGACTTAATTGTAACAAGTGCCTTTCCTGTTCAATAAGCTTCATTTATTCCAAATTTTTTCCTGTCCTAGTAATACAGTAAGATAAGAAAATAGATAAATGCTATAGTTTGGAAAGCAAGATAAAGAATTCTAGTTAGCCTATTGCATTATCTATATGTACACACTCCAAAAGACTCTCAGTTCACCTATTAGAATCAATATATAGTAAGTATACAAAAATCCATTTTATTTTCAAACAGAAGCAATACGATTAGAAAAATAAATTTCAAAAATTATGCGCCTTATAATAGTATCAAAAATTCATCAAATAACTAACATGAAACATAATATTATCTGTCATGCAAGGACTCTACACAGAAAACTATAAAGCATTATTAAGATATAGTAAAGAAAAATCAAATAAAGAGAACAAGAATTGGAAACTATAGCCTGAAGCCTATTTTTATACTGCCCTTGAGTTAAATGCATTTCCACATTTTTAAAGAATCGTAAAACCAAAGGAAGAAAAAGACTGTAATCCTTGAAGCCTAAATAATTTACAATCTGACTCTACAGAATAAAGTTTGCCATCACTGACATAGAGTAGCACGTCATTTTCATTGCTCAGAAGACCCAGTATTATAAAGTTGTCAGATATCTTCAAATCAATCTGCACTCTCAAGAACGTCAAGTCGAATCCCTAACAGGCACTTCCTTTGGAAATTCCCAAACTGATTCAAAATTTTTGTTAAAGTGTAAAAGTCAAGAACAGCAAGACAATCTTTGAAATAGCAGATTCAGCAGTCTGTGCAGCTGGATATCAAGATAGGTGGTAAAGTCAGGGCAGCAGAAAAGGGGCCCAGAGTTAGACAGCACTGACGAGACAGAGCCCAAACTAACCAGCACAAAAACCACCACCTTATTTTGAATAAGTGTGAGAAAGCATGACCCTTTCCATAAATAACGCTGAAAGTTAGATGCACATCTGAGAAAACTACCTGACACCTATTTTACACAGACGTAGAGACCAGTTCCAGAGAGATCATGGGCCTAAGACAAAGGGTAAAAGTAAATCTTGATGATAATATGAGAATACCTTTTTGCCCTTGGGCAGAGCAAAGATTTCTAAAACATGAAAAGCTCTCATCATAAAGGAAAAATTGATAAATTGACTAAAGTATGAATATTATATTCATCAAAAGACACCATCAGAAGGGAATGTGGAAGTTTTTGAACTACATATCTGAGAAGTATTCACGTCCAGAATATGTAAAATCCTCTTACAAAATCATAATAAAGAGACAAATGAATAAAATGGAAGGCAAAAGATTTTAAAAGACACAACACAAAAGAGAACTTTGAGCCAGGTACAGTGGCTCACACATGTAATCTTAGGAACTCGGGAGGCTGAAGCAGGAGGATCACAATGAAAATAAAATAAATGACTCAAAATAAAAAATGAAAAGGGCTCAGTGGTTAAGTGCCCCTTGGTTCAATCCCTAGTCCCAAAAGAGAGAGAGAGAGAACATTTGAATGGCAAATTCACATGGTAAGAAGTGTTCACCGTGATCTGTCATCAGGGAAATGCAAATTAAAGCCACAATGAGATCTCCTTATACCTCCTCCAAAGGGCTGGATATTTTTTAAAAGTGTCCAGGGTCAATGATGAGGACCAGCTGAGCTCTCACCCCTGCAGAGTGAGCATAAGCTAGTGCAGCCATTTGAAAGGGAGCGTCCACTAATGCTAAACAAACCCCGCCCTGGGACTCGGCGCCCTCCTGCTCCGCACGCAGCTGACCCACACGTGTGTCAGGAGCACTCGAAAGCCCAGCACAGGTACAATGCACAGCTGCACACCACCGGGAGTCCTCGGAACATCCTTCCACCGTAGCAGGGAGATGGCTGCAGCATGTCCACCAGAGCAGAATACCGTGCGGCAGAGACAAGGCCAAGCAAGCACCTGACCCCATGGAAGCCGTCACTCGATGGCACCACAGACAAAGAGCACTCCTCAGGCTAAAACAGCAAAGCCAGCCTGCAGCCGAGCAGCCTTGGAAGGGGATGCGAGGGGAAGTGACCAGAGGGACACGGCCTCTGGGTCGCTGGGACACTGAGCTTGGTGGTCACACAGCTGTGCTCCTCCTGCGAAGACTCCCTCACTATGACGCTGGGTGAAACGGTCAGGCCCAAAAAGCCAAGGCCGAGTGTTTCTCCCCTATGCTGAAGCCAATCCAAAATAAAGGAGGGGGGATAAATCGAAGGATAAAGATCAGTGGAGTAGACGACGGGGGGTGACGGGGGGGCAGGAGGGTGGAGAGGGAGAGAGGAATGAACCCACCTGGCTTTCCTGTGTGCATATATGAATGTTCCACAGTGAACCCCGCATCCTGCACATTCGCAAGGCACTAAAAAAACTAAAAGTAAATGGCAGAAGGATCAGCAGAGCAGAGGAAGGGAACCGGGAGGGAGGGGAAGTACCGGGGACTGAACCAGAGCAAATCGTCTTTTGTGCTTTAATAATTATGTCAGAATGAACCCTATTGTCACGTCTAACTAAAATTTTTAAAATTTTTTTTTAAAAAGCAATACCTTCTTCAAAAAATACATGTAATGAAAAAATTACCAAAAAATAAAAAATTAGTAAAAGAAATGCTATACATTTGAGATATTTCCTAAAAGAAAGGTCACAGACTAAAATCTCTGATATTGGGCTCCTTATAACCTGTGGGCAGAATAGCTCTGGGAAGGTACTGGATTGCCTAGTGTCCCAAGAAGCCACACCTGTGTGTCATCTCAGAGCAGGGACTTGTTTGGAAATGGAGCCTTTGAGAGAGTCTAGATAAGAGAAAGTCCTGCTGGATGAGGCCGAACAGCACCCACAGACAAAAAAAAAGTCTGGACAGAGACACAGGAAAGCACTCTGTGAAACAGACACGGTGCCCTGATGCCAGAGCCCTGAGCCTTCAGCCCAGGACGGTGACCAAAGCCAGTAGCTCCAAAGAAGCAGGGGCTCGTGCTCAGAGCCGGAGAGAGCATGGCCCTGCTATGACCCGCCTGAGACTCCCAGCCCTCAGGATCGGATCAACGGATTGCTGCTGCTTTAAGCTCCCATTTTGTGGCAATCCTTTATAACAGGTACGAAAGTGAGAAGGACAAGAACATCTACTTAAAAACAAGCATTCGGAACTTTGAAAAGGGAGAGTATGAAGATAGATGAAAGATACACAGATAGATGAGAGGCAGACGGGTGATAGATGGATAGATGATGGACGAGCAGGTAGGTGGGTGGGTGAACAGATGGGCAGATAGGCAGATGATGAATAATAGGTGACTGATAAATGATAGAGAAAGGATAGGTAGGTAGCTCGTCTGGAACCAGGAGGAAGCTGGTTCTTCAATCCCTACCACCTGGGTCCTGTTTGGTGACTTAAGGAGGACTCCTGGGCTTTACGATGCCATCAAGCCCTATTTGAAGGCACAGATGTGAACACACAGACTCTTCAGGGAAAAACACAGAGAAAATAGAAAAGAGATTTCTTAGAAAAGAGAACCAAAACAGTTTGGACATTTTCTAAAATAAAGACCTTGGTCTGGTGCACCTTGAGTTAGAGGTGAAACGTGCGGCTCAGACAATACAGTCTGCCAGGAAGAGGCAAAGGTTTTACATAGTAAAAGTCACAGCTGCGTCATTTAGCTCCACAGAGAAAACACATGCAAAAACACTGCCCGGGAGCCCTAGCAGGGCAGCCGTGAAGGGGAGCCACAGCAGGGTGGGGGTCCCTGGGGGTGGCTCCATCATACAGGCACCTCCTGCAACTGGCCGCCAGGCCTGAAGCACGGGACACTCCTGGCACCCACGGAAAAGGGTGCAGGGTGGGGCAGGTGACGGGGGAGGAGCTCAGGCTGTCGCACCACCAGCTGGACACACACGGATCACCTCACGATGGAACCTGCTCGGGCGGTGGTAACGGCTCTGATTTCTTCACTCCTGGTCAAGACCAGCCGGGCTCCCTCTCTGGGACATGTCAGTTTTGTGCCAATGGTGAGGGTGACGGCAGTCAGGCAGCAGCTTGCACTGCTGCCCATGGTGACAGGCACCATGATTGCTCAACTTTCCTTGGCCAAATCAGTCAAGGGGCCAAGCCAAGACCAGGGTCCTGATCCCCCCAGGAAGGAAGAGCAGGGGCGCAGTGACTCCGAGCAACACCATCCACTGCCCAAGACCGGGGTCCTGATCCCCCCAGGAAGGAAGAGCAAGGCACAGTGACTCCGAGCAACACCATCTACTGCCCGCTCTCTACGCCCAGAACTACTAGCATGGGAGGCTTGACCAGGAGGCCCGTTGTCACACAACCCTTCAAGGTGATAGAAATCACCAAACCGACCCTGAAAAATGTACATACACACAAACCCACCCCAGAAAAACACACAAAAACCTACAAATGTTTGCACAAATTTTCAAGGGTCCGAGACCCCTGCACTCCACGTATAGATGCCAAACCCAGGATGACAAGCACTTCTCTGAACACTTTAATTATTTTTTGTTTAATTATTTTTGTTCTAATTAGTTATACATGACAGTGGAAAGCACTTTGATACATTGTATGTTAATGGAGTATAACTTCTCCTTCTTCTGCCTGTCCATGATGTAGAACCCCAGCAGTCGTGTGATCATATATGCATGTAGGGTATTAATGTCCGATTCATTCTGCTGTCCCTCCTCCCCCAGGCGCCTCCCCTCTCTTTACTCCCCTCTACCTAATCTGAAGTAACTCTATTCTTCCCTAGACACCCCCCTTATTGTGAATTAGCATCCAGTTTCAGAGAAAACATTTGGCCTTTGGGTTTTGGGGATTTATCAATGAATCATCAAATTTCTTTGTCAGTAAGGTGGGCGTCCTTGTTCTGCCTGAAGTGAGAGGGGAAAGGTGTTCTCTAAGCTGGCCAGGGCTGGCACCTGAGTCCCTCACTACACACCAATGGGAGCATCCATTGAGAGGGAACGACACGCCTTTAAAATGTATTTTCTTCCTGTTTAAGTCAAGCACTATTCCTGTTAAGCACTATTTTGACCTAGTAATTTTTTTCTTCTTTACTATTTTTTAAATAATACATATTCATTTATACACATAATCCTTAGTAATAATGAAATCATCCTAAACTGTAATACTACTAGTACTAAGTAACAATATTTCCAAGTATCTTTAAATCACATTGCTTGTCCCAAGGTCCAAGACGCACCTGTGAGCAAACACAGAGGCACCTGCTGATCCCTGGCTCTCTCCTCTCCACAAGATGCAGACCCTCTTACGGCAACAGATTCTTCTAAACTCTAGCAGTCCTCAGGTGTGGCCACAGGTGATCAGAGGAGGGAGCTCAGAGGGCCAGTGGCCCACTGCCCAGCCCAGAGAGAGCACCCGGCAGCGGAGCCTCGCAGGGCAGCACTGGCCCACTGCTGGTGCAAAGGCACTTCAGCAAAGTCACCTGCAGTGGACTCAGGCCCAGCACCATCCAGGAGACCTCACAGGCTGCCAGCTGGCTCTTGCTGGAGCCGTTTTTATTCACACTGGGCTTTGAACTCCCTTGTTTTCTAAAATTTTTTAAGTAGATCTGTTTCTTTGGGCTATGATTTGCTGAATTCATTGATGAGGTCTAGGGGGCTATGATTTGGAGTCAGGAATCCCAACGAAGAAAACAAATGTTGAGTGTGTAAGGACAAGTGAGAGGCCAGGGGAAGAGTCAGTTGAGGCACCTGGCAGAGTCAGTTGACTCTGACCCCCGCAGGACACTACTGCTTTGCCCAAGCCCCAGGCCAGGTGCTTGAACCAGGAGCCCCCCTCAGCAACTTATCTGCAGACTCTTACCTGCTGTTCACTTTGTTTTGAAAAGAAACACTTGGTGCTCTAACATCTCATTGAGAAGCAAAATAGCAGTACTTTGAAATCTATCCCCAACCAAGAATTCTTTCTGTTGAATTCTAAAACTCCGTTTTTGAATTTTACATATAAACATATGCATGCCCTTCAGCAAACCAAACACAAAAACGTCCTGATTTGGGAGTAACAATTGGCTTTACAAAACTTTCACTAAGGATTCCTTTAAATAGTGACCTTCTCTGACAGTATTTTAAATGAATTACAAAAATACAACATAGGCACCTTTTGGAGAGTGTACTAGAAGTAGGCCCTCCACCCAGGACGTGTGTGTCTCCTAAGGCCTTGTTAATTCTGGTTATCAAAACGAAACCTCCACACATAAAAAGGAGTTGCATGTCTGATCCACAAAATCAATAGCTATTTAAGATATTAATAAAAGGATAATAGTTGTGCAAACTACACAAAGGCACAAATGCTATTATTTTCTGTGATTATGGATGAACTACTACTGATTTCATTTTCATGGGTCTAAGTAAAAAAAAGCAAATGGCTTATTGCAAAATTTTTTATAATGTTTGTGAAATAATTAGGAATGAAAACGTGACATTTTTCCCAGATGGCTCCACTCTAAACCCCATTTCAGCCTTTCTCCCTCCACTGTATTTCCCCATACCCCAGAAATGCCCCAGACCAGTTACAAATACCACATCAACCCCAGCAAGACCCCATCCAACTGGCTCTCACCCTGCTCCCTCTTGGAAGAGTCTGGGGACTGCCACGAGGCACCGTCAGGCCTTTACAGACCAGGGAAAGGGAGGAATTCCAGACATGGGCCATCTCCACACCCCAGCACGGTCCCTGCTATAGAGAGGTCACAATCAGAGAATCCAAAGGAAATGGTGGTACGTGGTTTGTGACTATTCCCTGGTATTTTAAAACATCACATAGCCCTAAGTTCTGTGACTGTTCAACACATGCTTCATGCTGATATCAGCCAGAACTTGGGATGAAATGCCAGGAGTGGGAGGGGCGGGAAGAATTATCAGGGAAGGAACTGAGCCTGGAAATCTTGATGAGCGATCACTGCCACCTTGAAACCAGCTTCTGGACCAGCAGAGGTGGCACTGCATGCCAAAAATCACAACAAAGTACTCTCCGGCCGAACAGAGACTACCCTGTCTTCACCCAGTTCCGGGTCCAGAAGAGGCAACGTACCTAACGCAGCACTGAACCAAAGCTGGCCCTCGCTTCCCAGCACAACAGGCGGGCCGGGTGATTGATGGAGGGGTCCAGTCTCGGTGATTCGGGACAGTGTCAAAGACCACGTGTCAGTGAGTGGGCGTGAGGGCTGCCGCCCAGGGGCCAGTCAGTGAACACACACCAACCCAAGCACTGGAGACTGCTCCTCAGAGGATGTCACCAGCAGGTACCACACTTGCCATGTCCCTCCTCCCAATCAACATGGCCCAGTTCTGAAATCAGCAACCCCAGCCTCCGCAAGCAAGCAAACGACTGACACCTTGGCAATGGAATGGTCTGGAACAGGCTTGAAAGCAGAGTTTAAAGAAACCACTCAAGTGTTGCCTCCTCATTCAGGGGCATACATCATGGGTGACATCATGGTAGAGGGCACAGCAGCTTCAGAGAAAACCCAACAGATGGAAATGTCATTTCTCTTAGGATCTCTGCTTCAGATTCCTTTTTTTTTTTTTTTTTTTTGGTATCAGCAATCAAACCAAAGGGCACTTAACCACTGAGCCATGTCCCCAGCCATTTTTGGATTTTATTTAGAGACAGGGTCTCACACTGAGTTGCTTAGGGCCTCACTAATTTGCTGAGGCTGACTTTGAACTCACAATCCTCCTGCCTCAGCCTCCTGAGCCACTGGTCTGCTTCAGATTCTTGATAAAAACAAGCAAAGATGAGTATCTGTACTTATGTCTGGTTTTACAAATCTGCTTCCTGAGATATGTTCTGGGTCAACAGTGGAAGGCGTTTCAGTGTACAGTCACTGAGATTCGTTCATTCACTCGAGATCCATCAATTCGTGTAGACTGAGTTAGGACACAGTTCTGAGGTCAGCACGGGAGGTCAAAGCAGAAGCATGGATCCTGTGCCTTAGCCCAGTGTCAGGGGAGATGCTTAACCAAGCAATTGTCTAGAAGGTGAAAAGAGCAGGGTAAAGGCAAAGCAGAGCGAGGCACAGAGCATCTCGACTCTCCAAGGACGGCCACTGGCAGAGTGTGGCACCAAGCTGCCAGGGACAGGAGAGGTGGGTGGGCACGTGGTCAGGACCCACTGTGCAGCCCTGAGGGTTGCCCTGCCCCACGAGCAACAAGGAGCAACGCACGGGGGCAACAAGGTCAGACAGGCATCTGAAGCTGTCCCTTTGGCAGCTGTGAAAGTGGGTCAGCCCAGTGTTAAGGGCCCCGTTCACAGCAGTCGGGAAGAGCGAGCTGAAGACCCCACCGACCTGGACAGGGTGGAAGTGAGACCACTGATCAGGGGAGCCCCGCTGACAGAAGCTGGAGCTCGGGGTGTGGTGAGGGAAGAGAAGAGGCAGCAAGCGGCGCCCCTTAGGAGGAGGAGGATGCTGAGCGGAGGGGAGGATGGGGTGAGCTGGCGAGGTGTCCAGGCCACAGTGGCTGGATTCCTGCATCTGGGTCAGGGTCTGAGTCAAGACACAGGAGCTGTTTCAAATGAGCTGTGATGCCGGTGGGGGTCCGTTCGGGGTCCAGGCTTTTAGCCTCTGCAGCAAAGACTTGAGCAAGACACGCAGAAGTAACAGGCAGAGCACCGGCTACTGCAGGGGAGATGGAACACGGGGATCGGAAATGCAGGACAGGGCTCGGAAATGCAGGGCGGAGCTCGGTGGCCAGAGCAGGCCCCGCGAGCGAGGCTCCGGCCCCACGGCGGGCATGTTGTCTTGAGTGCTGAGCTCCAGGCTTTCCGCTCCCTGATCGGAGACCCTGCCCCTCTTTTTCCCATTGGTCTCTTGATGGTGCCTGATTAGAATACTGCCCCACTTGCCCCCATGGGTTACTTTATTTTTACCTAATTAGAATATTGAACCTGAGGACAGGAGTTGCCATAGCAACAAGCCTTCAGTGATAGGAGTTACCACGGTAACAGGACTTGCTGTAAACAGGGACGGGTGACTCACCTGTCTTGTCCTCCAGCAGCATTTCCTTGGACCCTGCCTCTGCCATCTTGATGTCCCTAAACACCCACCTAACAGTTGGTACCCAACAAGTGCAGGATGCCATCACAGAGCAGGTGGAGTACAAACGACGGCAGGTGGGCCCTGGGGGGGTGGGGGGGGCCTGTAACACAGTGGAAAGAGGAAAGGAGCTTCCTTCCAGAGAGAACGCCTCAGCAGAGGAAGAGGGAGCATGTGGATCTTGCCAGGCAGGAGGTGGCAAGCCAAAGCCACGAGGCACCGAGCGCTCTCTTAGGAGAACGGAGGTTGGTAAGAGCCCACTGGCTTTGCAACAGAGGTGTTGTCGAGGCACCTGGGACTACGCTGCGGGCCGGGCGGGTGCACCCTCCACAGTAGATCAGTCCAGAGTGGGTGGAGGCAGCCGGTGTAGACCATTCTTGCAGGAACTCGAACTTTCTCTCAAGAGCTTGCATAAGAAGAGCCAGGTGAGCTCAGACACTCAGTCTGCAGAGGCTGAGGGGTTGAGCAGCATGGGTCTAAGATGGGCCTGAGCGTGCTCATGAACCTCGGGGGAGGGGAGCAGCAGGTCAGGCTCAGGGGCCACAGGGAGCTGAGCACCAGTGCAGGTGGGGGAGCCACCAGGAGAGACAAGCTGGCCTCCCAGACGCCATGCCTCCTCCAAGCTTTCTGCAAATACACAAAAAGTTGTTTGTGCCTTCCTAGGAAAGTTGCTGCCACCAGAGAACAAGGTCAGGCTTCCAAGTCCCTACTGACCAAAGACTGCAGAGACCAGGAAATCCACACACCAGTTGTTTGCCTTGGGAAATGATCCGTTCACACTGAGGAGGCACATTCACTAAGGACATGATAGGCCAGGATCAAAACAAAGAGCTGTGGGGATTAAGAGCAAAGTGGTTTGAGATACGCATGGAGTCCCGGTGCGCCTCCGCAGCACACACACCTGCCCCAGCACCCTTGGGAAGGGTGAGGACCAGAAGCTGGAGAGCAGCAGGGACCTCTCCCCCACCCTGGCCTGTGCCTGGACCTGTGTTCCCTCCTCCCTGCTCCCCCTGCTGTCCTCTGCTTCTCTCTGCATGTGAGGGCCTGATAGCCCCCAGGCCAATTTCACCTGTCACTCCAACCGCCACACCTTGCACTGCACTTCTCCACGCCTACTCCAAATCCCAGTGACCGAGTCCCCCAGCCCAGCTTTGGTGAGGTCACCAGTCAAGTGTCGCCTAAAACATGAGATCGAGGAAATGGTGTGAATTTGGCGGCTGGGCGCTCATCCCTGTAGGGAAGCGGGAGGGTTATAACGAGCTCGAGAGAGACGAAATACGTAACCGTGCTGCAGAGTTGCTTGGGGAAGGCTGCCCAGCGCCATCTGAGAAGGCAAGACAAGCCACTCTGGAGTCACAGCCGACCCCTGAACCCCAAAGCCCTGGAACGACAAGGCTAGGTTCCCTCCAGGCCCTCTGGCCCTGGCTCGCTGTCCTCACAGCTCCAGCATCAGAATCGCCTCTGGTCTCGTGGAGGAGGGATGTGAAGACGCACGTGGCCCTGTGCTGAGCTAGACGCAAACCTGTGGCCTCCTCTTGCATTTTGGTGACTGAAGTCACAGCGACACCGAGTTCATGTGGACAGGGAGCCATGACTGTGGAAGTGCCCAGCAGAGGAGAGCTGGAATACAGAAGGACAGAGGCCGTGGGCACCAGGCCTCACGGGAAGGGAACGGGCCAAACCAGGACCAGCCCACCCCACACTCAGCGCTTCACTTCCTCCCGTCTCGTTAATTTCTAAGCTACAGTAAGCAACCAAAAATAATATTCATATCGGCTATCTTCAAATTCAGATAAAGGAAAATAGGGAGAAAATTACGATTTTAAGTTACGGTAGAAGGATCCCATACACACCTACTCCATCGTAGGATTGTTCCATTAAGGACTGGTTCTGATCCAGCCGCATGGGTGATATATAAATCTGTGGGGCAGCAGTCCATTCAATCAATTACCACAGTGGTATAAATAATAATCCCGAATCAATTTACCTTCTAAGTAAGAAGGTCAATAATGTTCCATTAAATAAGTTCTGCCAGGTTTAAAAAAAAAAAAAAAGCCTTTATCAGGGCATAAAAATCTTGTGACTTTGGGTAGATTTATGTCTAGAAAGGTCACCAGTACAACTTCATTCACTTGGACCACCACAAATCCACATCAGGAAATAGCATTAACTCAAAACAAATTCATGAGTGCAATAATCTAATGAACTTTGGATAGGCTGTATTAAAGAAATAGAAAACAATAAATATACACTCATTTCCACAGCTTACAACTGAGAGTGACGGGAAAAATTCATGCCCCAAAATGTCCTATAGTACAAATTATCTTCCTGGCCCAGCTATAACTCAGAAAGCACAGGAACGAAAATCAGGGAGCGGGCTCACCAAGGAGCCTCCACAGTATTTGAATTTCAAGAGCAATTAGCAAATGAAGGTGCTATTGCCAGCGTGAGAGTTGGTGTCCCAGGAAGGCAGTTTAAATGGTGACCTTATTTACCATTAAAAGGCAACAGCCCACTGGACTGAGAAGGTGGACGCTTAGGGTTTGTGATTTAATGATCTCTTCCTGGATGCTGGAGCAGCTAAGCAGAAAAAAGGGAGCATTTACATTCAAATGGGAAAAGTGATTTGTTTGTAAATGGTGCTTGCACAATTGCTTATGTGTCTGGAAGGAAAAAAGGTAGACTTCTACTTGGCATAACTCAAAAAATAAATTCTGAATGCATTAAATGTTTATATGTGAAATTAGTGAATCATTTAAAATTTTTAAAAATACATAGGAAAATATTTGTATCAACTGGGAGTGGAGATATTTTTAAGCTAGATAGGATATCTTTAAGCCATAAAGAAAAGATTGATTAAATACAAAAATTAAACAGGTTGGTTTAGCAAAAGATACCATTAAAAACTCAAATAACATGCACTGAAAGATTTTATAATAAAAGGTTATTATTTAGGGCCAGGCATCATGGAACATGTCTGTAATCCCAGCAACTCAGAAGGTTGAGGCAGGAGGATCACAAGTTCAAAGGCAGCCTCAGCAATTTAGCAAAGGCTCTCCACAACATAGTGAGACCCTGTCTCTAAATAAAAAATAACGTGGCTCAGTTGTTAGGATATGCCCCTGGGTTCAGTTCCTGGTACCAAAAAAAAAGGTATCATTCATAAAATACATGATATATGTATACCCATGTGTATAGCAGCACAATTCACAATATGAAAACTGGAACCAGCCCAGGTGTTCAGCAGTGAATGAATGAATAAAGAAAAAGAGGTATATGTACACAATAGAGTTTTATTCAGTCATAAAGAAAAATGAAATTGTGGCATTTGCAGGAAAATGGATGGAGTGGAGAATATGCTGATGAAATAAGCTGTTGTGCCCAGCGGCTCGAGACCCCACAAAGACCACCGGAGACCACGATCAATGCAAGCAACAAAGAGTCATTTATTAGCAAGCTCGAGCCTGGTCCTCCGCGCACTTGGTAACCAGTGACGCTAAGAGGCCCTGAGCCTTTGTTCAGCAGGCTTTTATAATGAAAGGCAAACAGTTTTACAGTGTTCTTTTTAATTGGTTAACATTTGAACAGCTAAACATTAGTCCTCCTCTGGTTGGGTCCTGCCAATCTATTTGATTCTCATTGGGTCCCACCAGAACTGAACGGCCCTAGAGGAAGAAGGGAGGAGGGAAGGGGTGAACTGTGCAGGAGATGAGTTGCAGTTAGGCCCCCCTGTCCTTGATAGATAAGGTTTCTAGGCAGCTGCACATTTCTCAGGCAAATATTTCTTAACAACCTCGATAAGCATGGGGGCCCAGCAGTCCTGTTTGCGCTGTATTGGCTTTTGAGGGAGCAGTTGCAACTGCCTGCATCCTGGTAATTAAGACAGCTAGCTGCACAGATATCACCCTGTTCTCAACAAAGCCAAACTCAGAAAGTCAAGGGTCAAATGTTTTCTCCCTCATGTTGAAGCTAGAGAGGAAAAGGGCCCTGGGAGGCCCTATGAAAACAGGAGGGAGGCCAGCAAAGCAGAAGAAGGGACTGGGGAGGGAGGCGGAGAGGGAAAGAGTGGGTCCCACCATTAACATATAAAAAACAAAGAAAATTAAAAAAAAAAAAAAAAAAAAAAAAAACTAGTA
The DNA here is from genome assembly GCF_902686455.1 of Sciurus vulgaris. Classification (NCBI taxonomy): domain Eukaryota; kingdom Metazoa; phylum Chordata; class Mammalia; order Rodentia; family Sciuridae; genus Sciurus; species Sciurus vulgaris. The sequence goes on from NC_136470.1 coordinate 136,172,297, forward strand.
TTTTTCCAGTTCTGTGTTTACCGCTCTGTAACCTATATTAGTTAACTAGAAATAGAAGTCATTGGAAAAGCTAAGAAAGTCAGGGTTTCGGAAAGATCTCTTCCACCTTTCAAGATTGACCTTCAGCATGTAGGCCTTGAATTTACCAAAATCACAACTGTTTCCATTCTCTCTCTTCATTTAGAAATATTCTCAAACCAAGAAAACATGTATTTCTATTACACAGAATGAATTCAACTAGGGGAAACTACTTTATACTAAGATTATAGTTTTAAAATAAGATCAACCGAAGAAAGCAATGCTTAACCCAAAGTAGCAAATATCACAAATGGAATTTTAGGAATGGAAGAGTTTTCTAGGCAGAAGTTTCCTGCTGCCCTCAGGTAGTCTCTCAAGGGACTGCCCACCATGTCATCTATAAATCAAACTCTCAGCCGGGACTTCAACAAAACTGGTGAAATTCTAAGGGCACATTGGCATCTCTCTGGCCACCGTGTAGTGACAATCAGCGTTCGTAACTTCTGGAAAGCAAGGCTTCCTTCTAGAATATGGATAGGCACCCAAGTGGCGCAAAAATCCGCCAAGCTGACATCAGAAAGCCACAGATGAATACAAGTCCCTGGGCCAGAAAACTGCTGAGGCACATCGACTACATCTTCTTTGTGGAGTATCCCTTAGTACAAGGTCACCAAAGCTTCAAATGGTAATGTACTGGTTACAGCCTTATGAAAAAGAGGAGTGTCTGAATGATTTCTAAATTAAACTGTGGTGTGAAAGAGAGCTTCATATTTCCTAAAAATCTCCATCATGCACCTCGCATTCAGAATTACAATAAAAATCTTTAGAGAGAGACCAATTTTTTAAAAAAATGTTCAAGCTTATAGAATGTTCCATTTACCCTTTTCCACCTATTGTATTTAAAGATTAAATTCCAAGCTAGAGAAAGTATCTGAATTCTCAAGTGGCTTTTGTAGATTTTCTGAAGGCACCAAGCTGCAATTTCCCCCAGAGGAGAGCATCTCTGACAGCACTTGGAAAACTCTAGAGAAGAGGGAGTTTTGAGCAGCAGTCCCTCAGCTCTGCGGCTGCTCGGATCTCTCTTCCTTGGGTTGCTCAGATCTCTCTTCCTTGGGCAGGATTATCCGCCAGACCAATAGGATGTCACTAGTCACACATTTTACCCGTTCCCTTCACTTGGCAGGGATGCTTCCACGTTCTTCAGATACACTTTTTAAATAGAAAACTGTCTAGCCCTGTTAAGTAGCTTTTCCATTGATCTGCAAACTAACATATTTCCAAGAAGCTGATTATAAACACATTCACCACTGCAAATGCCATCTGCCTTAAGAGGTAAGAAAAGAGGTAACATCTGGGGCCACTGTGTAAAAATGATGTAGCAAGACACTCACGAGGCCTCCACATGCTCTGACTACACCCCATTACGACATCACCTTCAAGCTTTCGCTGCAGCAGCTACCTGATTGCATCTCCCAGAAACTGAAGGTGAAAGACAAGATTTAACAAAAGATAAGTACACACCCAGGCAAAATGTTTAACGTCTTACTCGCTCAGAATGTTAGAGCTACATGTATCGATGGAGCCGCGACTGAGTCTCAGGCACTTTATTACCAGGCCTGCCTGTGGTCGTTTGAGAAGCCAGTCTTTCGGGTGTTAATCATTGCATGTCTTGCCCACAGTATCTCCCAGGAGGACATGGTTTCAAAGACCAAACAGTCGGCAGATAGGCTGAACACACTGCAAGTACATTTCATTTTGCACCAAGCACAAGTGTTTCAGCTTCTGTGAAATTAGACTTGGAAGGATCCCCACGGCCAGCGCTTCTGCCACATGGTTGCGAGGCCACTGCAGACACAGAATGCAAAGCTCCCTGCGAGAATCATTTCCATTTGCTCTTAGAAAACCAGTCTTTGCGCTCTGCATGACACTGTTCCTATCACATCCTTGCCAGCCCAGATCAGAGAAGCCTGAGGGTTGGAGAAAAGTCAGCTCCCCTGTTGGTCATGAGAGGACAGCCTGCCTGAAAGTTGTCGTCTTCTCCTGGAATCCCTCCTCTTGGGCCATTTCCAGCCCTACACAGCCTGTTGCTGCTGAGGGCAGCGCCCCCTGGAGTCCGACTGTGATTGTAGGAAGGTCAGACTGGGGTACATTAAAAAAAAAAAAAAAAAAAAAAAAAAAGTGCCCCTTGTCTCTGCTCTGGTGCTAGAGGCTCATGTCCCCAGCCTTAATGCCCCAGTGTAAAAAAGCTTTTCCATGGAAAGTATTCTTGTTGATGGACAGACTTACTCTGCTTTGCTCTTTCTTTGTTCTTTTTAGTTACACATGACAGTAGTATATTTTGACATATCTACATGCAGTACAACTTCCTACTCTTGTGGTTGAACATCATGTGGAGTCACACTGGTCATGTATTCACAATGAACAAAGGAAAGTTATGTCCTGTTCATTCTACTGTCTTTCCTATTCCCTTCCCTCCTCCCTTCCCTTCATTCCCCTTTGTCTAATCCAATGAACTTCTATTCTTCCCTGCCCCCAACCCCTTTATTATGGGTTAGCATATAAGAGAGAACATTTGTCATTTGGTTTTGGGGGATTGGCTTTTTTCACTTAGCATGATAGGCTCCAGTTCCATTCATTTACCAGCAAATGCCATAATTACATTCTTCTTTATGACCCAGTAATATTCCATTATGTATATGTACCATGTTTTCTTTATCCACTCATCTGTTGAAGGGCACCAAGATTAATTCCATAGCTTAGCTCTTGTGAACTAAGCTGCTATAAACATTGATGTGGCTGTGTCATTATAGCATGCTGATTCTAAGTCCACTTTGCTCTTAATTGCATTTTTAAAGATGAAGAGATCACTTTCCAGGTAAGCAGACAAATCCAGAATTCCCAGCTACCACTTTATCTCTGTACCAGAAAGTTGCCTGGAATCAATACAGCAAGCTCCAAATTCATTCAAATCCCTGCTCAGTCTTCAAAGGGGGTGCCAAGATGGACTGGTTCAGCTTCTCAGGGTCGCTCTGGCTAGAGGAGGACCAAGGCTTGCTGCCTAGCGATTGTGGACTCAGTGCTCATGCAGTCTCCACGGAGGACACGAGGCAAGAGGGTGTCCCAAGGAGCCACGCACAGCAGGAGCAAACACTGAGCAAAGCGAGCAGCCCAGACCCCTCAGTCCCGTGTCCATCCCTCATGCCAGGGACTGGCTTAAAAGCAGGCAGGTAACCAAACTGCACCGTCTGAAGTGATCGGGGCTTCCACAGTGACTTCAGCTGCAGGTGCCCGGCCAGAGGGCTCCAGGGCTTGTGCATTTGACCAATCTTTATAGACAGCTACCCGGCAGGCACGAGCCACACAGGAACACAAGAGAGGGAGGGCGAGAAGCAGCACATGGCTGGAGCTCGGGACCCCAGGCCCACTGTCAGACCCCTGGGCTCCCTGTTTCAGAAACCTACATTCCTTTTAGCTTCAGTGAGTTGGGGTCTCTGCCACCTGCAGCCCAGAGTCCTAACAAATCCCCACCCACCCCCAGGGTCTAAGGGCATCTCTGAAGAGCACCTCAGCCCCTGCCCCTCTGACTTCATTGCCTGCTCAGCTTCGGCCACAGCCCTAAACAGTCCAGCTCCCAAGGCCCATCCCTGTCCCTCCCCAAAATTCCTGGGCTCAATTTGGGATGGCTCCAAACTCCGACTCGGAGCACCTGGAACACCTCGAGGATGGAAACTCGGACGTGGAGTTGGAAATGCACTGCCAGGCGTCTCTTCTACTCCTGCTCCAGGTCCCAGGCACCAGCCCTGGTTGAACACCTCCAGAGACAGCAAGCTCACTCCCGCGCGGCCCCGCCACAGCCCACAGCTTCTGCATCTGAGCGTGTCGGCATGGAGCCAAGCTGGCACTTCTCCCTGAACCCTCTGCTGCTTGCGCTCCTTCCGTTAGAGCAGCAGAGAGCAAGCTTCCTGCCCGTCCACCTCTTGCTCTTCAAACACTTGAAAACAATTAGCATGTCTCCTGTCATTGTCTATGTTTCTGCAGTTCTCTGGCTGTTTCTTAAAATACACAACTTTGGGGTTCTATGACGCCCTGACCCCAGGTGTCTGCACTCTGGCTTGTCGACATGTGAAACCATGTGTTATGAAGCATCCCCCAAAAGCTCACCTGGGAGGCAAGGCAAGAAGGTTCAGAGGGGAATTAACTGGGTTGTGAGAGTCTTAACCTAATCAGTGAGTTAATCCCCTGATGGAGTTAACTGAGTTGTAACTGGAGGCAGGCAGGGTGTGGCTGGAGGAGGAGGGTCTTGGGGGCATGACTTTGGGGTACATATTTTGTATCTAGCGAGTGGAGTCTCTCTCTTGGCTTTCTGATCATCATAAGAGCTGCTTCCCTCCGCCACACTCTTCTGCCATGATGTTTACCCTCACCTCGGGCCCCGAGGAATGGAGCCTGCTGTCCATGGACTGAGACCTCTGAAACCATGAGCCCCAAATAAACTCTTCTTCCTCTACAGTTGTTCTTGTCAGGTATTTTAGTCACAACAGTGGAAAAGCTGACTAAAACACCATGTTTCCCCTCTCACCCAGCCCACCGTGGAGCCAGGTTGCTGCTGACTGTAAAGCTTGGAAAACGGTCACTTCCAAGGGGCAAGGGGCCAAATGTGTCCTTATTCTTTCTTTCTTTCTTTCCAGTTCTGGAATTGAACCCAGGGCCTCCTGCATGTTAGGCAAGTGCTCTACCACTGAGCCACATCCCCAGTCCCACGAGCGTAGCATTGGTGATGACCAATCCTAAGACATCGTGTGGTCTCTTCCTTCTAGCCAACACACCACATGCTTGATCAACAATTTTCCAGAATATCTGTGGTATTAAAGCTCCTGATGAGCAGAAATCCCCAGAGTTTTTTCACAAGTAGCAGTGAGTGTCCCTCCTTTTCTTCCCTGTCTTTCTTAACCACAATTTGCTTTTTGTCTACTTTGGAACCCAAGTAGACTCTTTCTGGTTTGCTCAGCACTGGTAAGGCCAGTACTCAGAATAGTGTCTGCCCATGGCACAGACTCAGTAAGGGCTGAGGAACCAGTCACTTCAAAGGCAGGAGCCTCTGTCCATTGCTTTTACTTGATTTTTGAATTCCAGACTTGATTCAGCTCGTTGGGGCCATCTGGAATCTAAACTCAGTATTAGGTGGACTTCCGAATTCACGCTTCTCTAAATTTAATAAGTGCTTTGTCAGGTTCGCCTGAGACGTAGATGGAAACGCTGGACAGACTGGAGCGTAGACGGCGAGAACCCAGGCAGTGGGGCCGCCACTGTCCAGGCCCAGCTCCTGACGGGCCAACCCACCTAGACTGCATCATCTCACTCTTGCCAGGCTTCTAAGACACAGTGTTGAAATCAAAATGCAGGATGCAGTAAATCAAGCCTTATGAAATTGGCTTTAGATCAAAATGGTTCAGTGTCAGCAATTTCTTAGGATTCGACCTAGTCAAGAGAAGCCCCTAATAGCAAGCCAATGACCTGTTTATGTACTGGGACTTTCCTCTGCGGATCCATACTGGTCCTGTTCTGCCATGCCGAGTCTACCAACTTCCACCACTGAACACCAAGGCATTTGCCCACATCCAGTCCAACTGACAGAACCCCCCAGTAGCCTCTCCCTTCACTTAGCGTGCTGTCTGCTTGAACCAAGCAGACACAGCACAGACCAAGCACAGACCAAGCACAGACCAAGGCACAGCAATGGAGGGGCAGCAGCCTACCTGGGCCCCGTGTGCACCTTGGGCTCTCCTTCTGCTAAAACGTATTTTACCATTTGTGGCCCAAATACTGGTCTCCTCCTCACAGAGACCCACACACCTGAGAGTTCCTGAGAGCTGTTCCTCCAGGAGAGCTAGGTAATGGTGCTGAAGTGCCCACCCAATACGTGTGAACACTAAGGCATTTCTAAAAGCAAATTTGGAAGTGACAGTTAGGCTATTATATAACGCCTTTCCCCACCCCAGTGTCAGATGGCCATGCAACTCATAATATAGGTCAACCAGAAAGGAGAAATTGCATAAAGCAGGTTTGTACATGACTCTCAAATAAGAAATGAATTTTAAAGAGTCAGTAAAAAATATTGAGGTGGGTTCAGAGCTGCTGGATCTATGAATTCAAAATGAATGTGCAAACACACAAAGCAATTTGAAAGTTATGCTACACAGTATAGACAGAGATTATGCTATGTGGACGTTTACCTGGAAGAGATTAGAAGAGGACATGGAAAATTGCCTCTGGATGGTCATCATTTGCAAAACAATAAAGATGATAACTAAAGCAATATGTCATAATTCTCTAATGTGACCTTGTCCTTAGGAATTCGAACGGTTTGTGAAAGTGTAACACCCAAGCATGGTGTGCTGCAGAATTCATTGTCCTAATTTTGTTTTCTGCTCATTTGTTATTTGGCAATTAGTAATAGAGATCAGGAATCAAAGAGTGGGAGAAAACAAATTCCAGGACTGTGACATTACTAATGTGTTGACTGTTTTTAAAGGCATGAAAGCAGTCTTTAAAAGCAACTAGATCCATGCTTTAATCAGATAAAACATCTAGTAAGCATTAACATCTATTATTAAATTAAAGAAGGAAGGGAACTGATGGCTTTTAAATGATCTAAAATTAGAAATGAGCCTATTCCTATGAAAGACCTGGCAACGAACCTTGGCCACAGAGATTTTTCCAAGTCGTGACAGTGAAAGCTGCCAGCACATAATGCTCAGCTCACCTTTCTGCCCAGGGAAAGTCACACTGTGCTCTCTGTGCCTGCTGGGTCATGCTTTGGCCTGTTTGGCCCTTAAACTATCAACTACCATCAGGTCCATAGTTCATAGTTTCTCCAGAGCACCTGCTCCTGGCGCACTCTGAGCCTCGCCCCTGCTCGCAAATCACAGGGCGCCTTCCAAAGGGGAGGGGCTGCCGTTGGTGCTGCAGGAAATACACCATGGGGTGACCAGCGGAACCTGCAGCTTTCCCCTGGGGTGGGGACCAACATGGGCTGAGATGTTCCCGAGGTGGGCAGTATTTGGAGCATCCTGCACGCCTTATGTTGGTGAGCGCCCCTCATTAGAATCTCCAGGCTTGTGACCACTTTTTATTTTCAGCTAGTCAGAAAGCTTCTCCTTGGCCTGTTGCCTAAGGTCATTTTCAAAGTCAGCTCTGGAAAGGGATTTGCAAGTAGAGCAAAGGGGGCGAGTTGACCTTTGCTGGCCACGAAGAGCTCTGTCCTAGTGACCAGCGGCTCTGTGGTCTGCACGGGACTGGTTCTCCCAGCTTTCTTACTCGTTGCTTCTGATATCAGCGCTGGGTCATTATGAACATCATTCCACAGGTCTGCAGAGAGCCGGGTTTGAGTGATGATGCCCTTGAAGTGCCCCAGACCTCGACTCCAGCTGGAAATATCAGGCGACACGGTGTTTTCTCCCACACTGCATCTTCTGGAGAGATGTTCACAGTGCCGTTTAATAAATGGCACTTTAATAAATGGCAACTTTTTAAAATACATTAACCAACTGTATTATTGTCAGAGGTAGGCTATATTGTATATTTCCTGGTTATTTCAAGTTGTGATGGAATTGGCCTCAAAAGAGACCACAACACTAATCATCTTTCTGTTCTTCTCCCAAAGCACCTGCAGCCATTTCACCAGCATGTCTGTAGACTGGAGAAAAAGAAATACCCAAACTTTTCAAAAAATACTAAACACTGGTTCTAAACCAACACTAATTTCTAGAAACCTAAAATGCCACTCTGGAAATGCAGAGCTTAGAGGATCTGGTGACAGTGGGAATACTACGTCAGTAGTATTACAGGGAGCCAGCTGGTCCTGCCTTATTCCTCGTTCCCGAATGTGTAATGGAGGTAGATACACTTAGCCCCCCAAGGAATCCTGGTGGCATGAGGGTCCCTGGACCGCCCTTCCCTACGAAGATGGTGAACCTGGGGAATGGCAAAAATGAATGCCACCCAAAGACTTCAGAGAAGCAAGGAGGGTAACACCTGTCGCACACCCAGTTACTCACCAGTCTGGCCCGTGCAGACAGCAGATGGACTCTGGAGCATAATTACTGATTATCAAAATCTCAGGTGCTGGCCACAGTTGCAGCCGCCGACCCAGATGTGACTTCTTCACTAGAGACAGAAAGCATGACCTTTACGTGTGAGGTGGAACCGAGGCCTTCAGCTTCCTTCTGACCTGCGGGGAGCGCTGGGAGCAGGTCACGGGCTCCTCCGGGGAGAGTGTCCTCCCGCGGCCCGCCAGGGCTGGGAGCACTCCAGGCTGCAGTGCTCTCCACGGTCCCCAAGCTCCGCTAACCTCATCATGCAGATCGGCTCCAACGAACAGGAAGGAGCAGGAGCCTGGTGTCTAGTAAGACACCTGGAAGACAGCCCATGAAAGGCCAGGGCCCTCCCCACCTCCGGGAGTGCCGTGGGGTCAGACCTTCTCTCCAAGCTGAGAGGAGTCTCACACTTCACACTGCCCAGCGCAAGTGAGAGGTGACATGCTGGGGAGGGCTTTTAGCATCCTGAAGCAACGTGTGCACACTAAGAGGGCACTTCAACGTCTCTGAAGAGTCGTCCACGAACCTACCGGCCTTGAGACGGGCCAGAGAAGGAGGGCTCAGGCTGCAGGGCCACGCGGCCTCCATTTGACCCTCCTCGGCTGGGCAGGGTCTGCAGTCTCTGTGGAGGAGCACCAGAGAGTTCGTGATGCAGACCCCAGGACTGTGGAGACGACCTGTCTGCTTCTGCAGAGAGCATTCTCCTTCTGAGGAACAGCTTCCAGCTGGCGACTAGGCCTTGACAGAGATGAACTATGGCACATCAGCTGACCACAAGGCCTGAGCTTCCGTGTGCCCTGGGCATTAGGCCACCTGTCACAAATTGTAAATGAAGGACCAAGACGGAGAGGTGTGGTGGGTCTGAGCAAGTCGTAAGCAGAGCTTCGGAGGCCTCCAACACGCAACCTCCTCTTCCTGGAGTCCATGAATCCCCACATCTACGACTGTGCAAGAGGCCCAATGATCAGGGCAGGCCACTGCACCGTGGAGGCCAGCCTTCCCCTGCACCATGCTGCCCCATGCTAGGCCTGACCAGTGTCACTGCACAGCAGCCACCCACACAGAGTGCTCTTCAGACTTCCCAGAGGCGAAAATTTCATTTCGCAAAGATTTGTGCTGTGAAAAATTATTTTAGAGATGTGTGGTTATAATGTTCACATGACCAACTGTAGTTACAATGCTGTTCTATGTCATAAGAGGCAACACTGACGTTGGCGTACGTGACCCACGGACGACTTGTCACCGCCTCCTGACCTGTCTATGTGATCGGCGACACCCTAGAAAATCTTATTACAACCCTAATTCTTATTTTAAGTTCTGACAAAGAACTCAGGCCTCTTTTCGGTCGTCGCCTTTCCCCAAGTTAAACTTTTGTTAAAAAAGACAAACCAAAGAGCTGCTTGTACCCCCGCCCCATGCAGCCCTTCCTCAGTCTCACCTGTGGGGATCCAGCTCAGACAACAGAGGACAAGACCTGAAGCACGTCTTGCTCTGACTACGTCCCTCGCCTTCAGTCCGCCGCCTTCAGAAAGGCGTCGCGGTGCACGTTAGCTGAGACCTTGCCAGGCAGGTGAAACCCCCATGAAATCTGCTGCCCGGGTCATGCCACAATGACCGCGCTGGCCTGGCTTCTTCCCATCAAACCCATCACGCTGACCCCCTTCACCTGGAGGCTATGCTCTGACCACAGCCCCTCATGTCACCAGGTTCTGGAGGCACAGACTGCACAGGACCATCCTGGAGGACTCAGCCTCACCGCCTCACACCACTCGGGGCAGCCCTCATGCAAACTAGTGCCCCCAGCACAGGCACGGTCCCCAGGAGGTGCACCTCTTGGGGGAGCTCTTCTCGGCAGCGTGGGGTCTCTTTCTTCTTCTCCACCATGAACTGATGCAAGTCCTTGTTTCCAGGTGGGTGATGCTATTGCCAGATCTGCTTCCTTCAAAGCAAAGAGGAGAAGGGCCTCCTTCCTAGCCTCAGAGCCCCACGTAACTCCTGCTGTGGCTCTGTGGTAGAGCACTTGCCTAGCACACGTGAGGCCCTGGGTTCAACACTCAGCACCACATAAAAAGATAAACAAATAAAACTACTAAAAAAAAAAAAAAAAAAACTTTACCCTGAAACACAGGTGACAGGCTGGATTTGGTCTGTGAGCCAAAGTGTGCCCACCCTGATTTGTATCATGATTCCTTACTTATGTCTTATTTCTCACCGATCCTGCGAGTTCCTCAATGGCTTATCACATTCATCTTTGAATCCTCTAGGACGCACAGGTAGTAAGGCACTCACAGCACCTGGGGATCCTCTGGCAGCTCTCTTCCTTGATTCAAGAATGCAGGCAAATAGATTTTTACTCCAGACCCAGACACAGGTACAAAACCCTGAAGGGACATCTGAAGGACAAGGAGAACCTTCCCACTGAAACCACCTCCTTTATAATCCTCCAGGTTCCAGAAAACCACAACATGGTTGGCCACCTTGGACTCAACCTGAGGACTTTGGACCCACAGGCCTGAGTCTGATCCAGGAGAAACAGTCTACTGCGTAAAACTCCTTTACGGTTCTGTTCCTAGAGCGTCTTAAATGCCATTGGGTGCCTTGGAAGCACTCATGCTGGTTAAGCTTGGATTTGTTGCTAGCTAGAGATATGGCCCCTGTAACACAAAGCTGTTTTCCAAACCAAGTTTATGAGCGTGAGCTTCAGTGAGGTGGGTAATGAGTACATTCAACAACTGTACTTGAATGCAAATTTCAGGTATCACCAGGAAAGCCTGTAGGGAGAAGGAGATGCTCTCTCGGTTGCTAGAACACTGGAAAATTCTCCCCGCAGCTGAAGACATGGTACCTGGGAAAGACAGAGGCTGGAGAGCCACCTCAGGGTCACCTTTGTTTGGCTTCTGTTGGAAGGGAGCTAAGGGAGGATTATGAGACAGCGGCTTCAGAACCAGGCCGTATAAAACAGTCAGTGAAATGATCCCTACGCTGAAACAGCCTGGAAGCTGCTTGGAGAAGTTCAGGAGATTTTGGTGCAAAGAACCATGGCCAAGAAGAGCATCCAGCTGGACCAGGAGTCCATGTGAGGAGTGGCAGTAACCTCCAGGCTAGGCTGTGTTAGAGACCAACGGGCATTGGCCAGAGGGAGGCAAACAGCAGCTCCATGTGGTTTCTGGGAGTTGATTCTGTGAGCCCCGGGCACTTGTATAAGCCTGTTCCTCTGCAGCTCATGAACAAGCCCAAATGAGGGGTCAACAAGCCTTAGCATGTCCTCTCTCTGACTTCCACCCTCCCTGGCCAAGTACCTGCATGAGACTATTGATCCCAGAGGGGCCCTTTCTGAGGCTGTCTGTCTGTCCAATATCTAGACCACCTGTGGTCAGAAAAATCTAGCCCACCCCATTCACTGGTTCACACTCTCCTAACGCACATGCAAGCCCCAAGCCATTCCAGGAGACCCATCCTTGGAATATTTGAAAACAGCTGTTGTGCGCCTCCTGATCCCACCATCCTTCAGTCTAAACCAAGTTCCTCCTGCACTTTTACTGGAGATGCTCCTGGCCTCCATCCTCCTGGTTGTCTGCTCCTGAGTGAGCCCCCCTTCCTCTGTCTTCCAGGGGGCAGCACCATTCGGGTCCTTGTCTTCACCCGAGCAGAGGGGAAGCAATGACCCTCTCTGGCTGCTGCTGTCTTCCTGGGAGCACAGCACAGCGCCAGACAGGCACCCCCACGCTGCTTCCTGCCTCATCCTCAGGCACGAGGGTTTCCAAACACAGAAAGGATCTTCCACCCGCCCCTCTAACTCCAGACGCCCCTTCATCTCCCTAGGGTCTTCTGTGCCCTTATGCTGCCACCCCCCAGGTCTGCTGGCCCCGGCCCCCTGTGGGTGGCAACAGAAAGAATGGCATCCAGGGACAGGCCTGGGACCTGGTTGCCTCCCCTTCCCGTGGATGGGGTCCTGCAACTAACACAACACACCACTTCTCTCCCCATCATGCACCAGATGCCCCTCTGGTCCCTCTCTGGGTATCTGCTCATGACAATGAAGTGCCTGGCCCTTCACCCAGCAATGTCAACTCCAGCCCTTATACTTCACGGATTGGTGACCACTGTGCCCGAGTTGGCTTAGGTCATGGCGCATGTAGAACCAACCTTCTAAGGAATACTGAAAAGGCGACTTTACCAACATGAAAGAGAGAGGAGGAACAATTACGGAAACTGGGAGTGGAGACAGGAGAGCCAGGGAGCGAGCTGTGCCCTGTTCTGGAAATGGCGCCACCTTGGTAAGGTCCAACTCAAGTGCCACCAGCCTGCAGGCTTCCAGAAGTTTTGCAGCCCCGCTCAGAGCTGCTTGGTTTCTCCTCCACCCACACTGCACCGCCACTGACTTGGTAAGTGTCTGTCATCAGATCCGCTGTCAGAGGGTCACAGTGCCTAGGTGTACGCGTCTCTTATTTTATTTAACCATGGCTCACACTGCCAGAGCAGTGCCGCCGGCAATCCAGATTCACCAAGCAAGGCCATCAGGGGCTTCCCTCAGTGAAAAGTGGACGTTTTTGACTTTAAGGAGATGGCAAAACACTCCTGTAGGAATTGACGTTCCATCTGTGGAATCGTAAGGAAGGAAGAAGCCACCCATGCCAGCTGAGCTGTCATACCTAAAACTGCAAAAGTCTGGCCGAGAGTTAGTTGAGATGGAAAAGACGACAGACGGTAGGGCTCAGCCCTCGCCACAGGCCAGGCTTCCTCTGGGGTCTCAGAATGCAGCCCCCTGGGGGTCAGGGTCTACCCTGTCTTCATTGCGAGTATCGACTTCCATCTCACTGAGAAGCAGCCTTAGGGACATGTAAGTGGATGGGTTTGGTTGTGTCCAGTAAAACGTTACTTGTCAACAAGCTTGAAGAAAGGACTGGGACTGTTTCTACCATAAAGAAATGACAGATGTGAGAGGAGGGACGTTTGCCCTGGTTTGAACGTTATTCAGTGTCTACAGGAATCAAAACACCGCACGGTATCTGTTACTTGGAATCTGGGATGTCCCCTAGTCCCCAGGGCTCAGTCCCCAGTACTGCAGAGTTCAGAGGTGGACTGGGAAGTGATCGGATCATGAGGCTTTGCCCTGGTCAGTGGATTGAATCATCAAGAGGCTCACAGCTGGATGGACCACTGGAGGAGGTGGACACTAGGGACGTGGGACCTAGGTGGACAGAGTGGGTTCTGGGAATGGGCCTTGGTGACCCTCTGCTATCCCAGCCTTCCCCTTCCTCTGATCCTCAGCTGCCATGAGCTCAGCTTTCCTCCGCCATGAGGCTCTGCCTCACCTGGGGCCCCAGCCATGGAGCGAGCCAGCCAGGGACAGAGACCTCTGGAACTATGAGCCACATAAATCTTTCCTCCTCTAAGTCATTTTTCTCAGGTATATTGTCAAAGCAATGAAAAGCTCATTAACACAGGACCCCATAAATATATATAATTTTTGTGTTTTCATGTCTCAGTTAAAATTTTTTAATTAAAAAATTGTCACCCCAAAAAAATTTTTTTAAACTCTGGGGCTAAGGTTGTGGCTCAGTGGTAGAACACTTGCCTAGCATGGTGAGGTACTGGGTTTGATCCTCAGCCCCACATAAAAATAAATAAATAAAATAAAGCTTATAAAACAGAAGGAAGGAAAAGATATGCAGTTATTTTTTTTAAAAAAAGACTTTGCACTTGGAGTTGGGGCTGTGGCTCCATGGTAGAGCACTTGCCTAGCACACATGAGGCCCTGGGTTCAAGACTCAGCACCACATAAAAAGATAAACAAATAAAACTACTAACAAAAAAAACTTTACTCTGAAATACAGGTGACAGGCTGGATTTGGTCTGTGAGCCAAAGTGTGCCCACCCTGATTTGTATCATGATTATTTCTCACCGATCCTGCGAGTTCCTCAATAGCTTATCACATTCATCTTTGAATCCTCTAGGACTCACAGGTAGTAAGGCACTCACAGACGTCTGCAGAGACGTGAGCAGACTGCACTTCAAAGGGGACACAGTCTCATGCCTTGCTGAGTTCTAGGTGGGTGGCATCTTCTCCACTTCGATCAACTCTAGTCTAGGATCCAAATGGACAGAACAGAAGATTCACCCAACCTGAGCTCCTGTTGGATCCCAGCCATGACTTCTCAACTAGCTCTGCGTCCTTCTTGAAGTCAATCTGGAGGTCACTGGCATGTACGTTGTGGCTTTCCCTCTGCATAGAGTCCACCTCCAAGAGTTCCAGCATCGCTCAAAAGTCCAAATCCAAAGTCTCTGAGGCTCAAAGCCTACTATTGGCTGCAAGTCCCTGTAAAGAACAAAAGGAAAATTACATACTTCTAAGATAGTGAACACCTGTTTTTCATATCAATAAAAATATTTCCTCATTTTCCCATTACTATGGCGTGGTCGGGGGCTAATAAAGATTAGCAAGGTGCGAAGCTAAAGGCTTCCTGGCCACCCCTTGGACACTCAGTCAGAAATGCATTTGTGCAAGCTTCCCTACCGCACAGGCCAGCTTCCCTCCCTGGGTCCAGGCCTTTGGAATAAAGTGCCTCTCCTTTCTCTGAACCTTCTGACAGATTGCTGTCCTTGCAATCATGATTTCTCCCCCATGGAAGCCTATTCCTCCAGACCTTCCTGGCTCCTCCCGTTGACCACTACTTCCTTAATGACCAGGATTAGAAGCAGCCTGGTGGTTCTTTTGACTTCCTCTCCTCTTCAGCATAGAAAATATGAGGTTAAAAACATTGAGGATGCTCTGCCTTTGGCCCAAGGTGACTTTAGCAGACACCCAGAGAGCCGAAGTCCCCTCACCCCTACCATGTCTCGGTTCTGAGAATGACCAAGGTTTTCATAATCTCACAGGGATCTCCACTTCTGAAAGGATCACTTCCTTGACACAAACACCACAAGAAGTGGGCGAGCGTGTTTCAGAATGTGGCCTGCACACGCTGCAGAATGACACAGTTCCGGCCTGCCCGTCAGGCCCTGGGCTAGGCAGGAACAGGGCAGCCGGCTCTGAGCTCCGGGTGCTTTCTCCGGGCCCCTCGGGCTCCACTGCCATTCCTCTCGCCTTCCTCTCACTTCCTCCTCCTGCTCCTCCCCGTCCTCTTTTTCCTTCCTCTTCTCCTATTTATTCCCCGCTATCTACTTTCTTAGAAATTCCACCTACCTTCACCCATAGGAACCAGCATGCCAAGGAGAGTTCTCCAGAAGTGGTGGAAAATGTCCTAGCTCATTTTGCGCTTCCGTCACAGAAGAGAATACCCAGCATAACCAGCGAGCAGCATGGCTCACCAAGCCTCTGTCCCTGTACAGAGAGCAGCTCAGGGCAAGGCCTCAATGCCAGGCTCCCCTCCAGGCAGAAGGCCAGTGCTTCTTTCCGTGGCCTCGGTCTCTGCTCACGTCAATGGAATCTGACCCCTTCCCCTGGTCGTCCTCCTTGTGAGATCCCTTTTGTTAATGGTGGCAAGCTCCCGTCCTCAGCACCACACCTGGCCAGTGGCTACCCAGCTCTGCCTCACACAATCTGGTCTGAACTCCTTCTACCACAGATAAGCTTGCGTCCCAGTCCCCGGTCACGTGCCCAAGTTGCTGCCTGGCTTTCCTGATTCACTCTCATTTCCCTACCACCACCTGGAACTTGCCTGGACCCCTAAAGGAAGAAGCTCCCCTCTGAAACCAGCCCTTGCTCAACTCCTGTCACTTCCACGTCCTACCTAAGTCCCCCACTCCCCTGGTCTCGCTTCGGTAAACACTCAGCCTCCCTCAGCGTATAATTCCCTGCTCAGCTCAGATCCCAGAGCTGACTGCCCCATGAGAGCTATGAAGACGTGTTGGAGTGAAGAGCCTCAATCTCCACCAGTTCATCTCATGTCCCCCCACCAAACGGCTTATCTGATCCAAGAAACTTACAAAAGGAAGGACCCAGCAAGGGAAGTGTCACTATCTAATAAGTACATCACGTATTTACATGTAAAGTTAATGTGAATTTAACTTACTTATCTTGCCTATTTGTCATTAGAATGTAAATTTCATGGAAGCACAGATTTCTGTTTCATCCTGTTTCCCAAGTGCCGAGGAACATGTCAAACATGTAGTAGGTGCTCAATAAACATTCAGTGAATAAACAAATGAATAAGCATTCCCAGTCCCAATCAGAAATCCTTTTCCTGTGAGTTCACATATGACTTATACATTAAGTCATCTTTTTGGGCAAAAGAAGCCCCCTCTGGCTTGATTAGCAAAGTGGGATTTATTGGGATGCTACCATGGGGCTCCCAGAATTGCCAAAGGTAAAAGAAACAGACTTAGAAAGCAATTGCTGCTCAGATGACTGGAAGGCAGACTGGAAGGAGGAACCCCACACTCCTCCAGTGCCTGTCCTATCCACTGCAGAGACAGATACCCTTTTGGCTATGTTGGATCAGCACTTAGACCCTTAGGGAAAGATGGCGCCAGACGACAGATGGTGGAAAGGGCTCCCTCCCCCCAGGAATTCAAAGGAAGGATAGAGAAATTCTGAGCAACCAAATAGAAAAACTCTCCCATCAAAAGATCAGGCCATTGACTGGATTCAGCCATACCCATGCCCACACAAATCCAAAATGGCTTTCCTCTAAGAGAATTTTCCTACATTTTCTTTTACAACTGCATGCTTACATAAGCAAAACTAAATTGTAGAATGATGTGGTAAATACAGTTTCAATAAAGTTTAGGGGTTAATAGTATAAAGACTTGAAATATATTGACTCATTAAAAGAAACATACTTTAAACTTTCTCTAGTGGACAGTCACAGCTTTGGGCTCTGTTGATTCATGGCATTGGTCACTGTGGCCTAGCCATTTAATCTTATAATCAACATCTATCACCAATTTTTATTACAAGATTTTGCAGACTGAGCAAAAAATATTTCTCTCGAGGACAAATTAGGGACCCAAAATGACTCTTGCAAGTACACTCTGTTGGCCATGCCTCCCAGAGCCACTGTCCACTCCCAGGCCACTCACTGTATAAGAGCCACAGAGGCCAAAGCAACTGCCCAATTTAAAAAGAGAAAAGAAACACACAAGCAATTCATATACCATAATGGCCACCTGGTGACTCAGTAGAGGTTTTTAGTGGTTCAATGACAACACGTACTTTCATTTATGCCTCAAATAGTTGTGTCTTCAAGGATATTAAGTGTGTCCAAATATCCTTCCAGACAGACCATAACTCACCATTAAGATGATGCAAGGCCCCATTAGGACAGCAGACAGACCACCCACTGGCTCAAGGTGCTCACCCTGGAGCTCCCACTCAATAGTGGAAAGTAATGGGGAGAGAAGACCCTAGGCAGGATGGCTAGCTGCCAGACCACCGCCAGGAAATCAGCCAGACCCATTAATGCATAACGGAGTTCAACTGACTGCTAATTCAGAGACTCCCAGCAAACCCAGGGAGCTCTTTAAAAGTAACTGCGGTAATAATTCGCCTTCCGTAAGTCAAATAAAGTTAGCATTTAATGCTGGAGTTGAATCCTGTAGAAATAATCATTACGATGCATTTTTTAAATATTTCTCGGCACAGATTCTGGGATTCTGTAGTCCTGATTTCAAAATTCTGGCTGGTTGTCAACATTCTAGACAGTCATTGTCTCTGCTTGAATGTGTTTCTGCTGGCAAAACAGGAAGCCCCAAATATTCCAAAAATAATACAGAAGTCCAGAGTTAATCACTGGTAGCTACAGTAGCAGAGCTGTCTGCTTCCTCAGACCATCTCTGCTTGCACTGGCACGTATTCAGCCAGGATAGAGAACAGGGATCGCTGAGGAATCCAGAACTTCCATCAGTGTCAAAGTAGGAGACAGTTTCTCCTTAGTCTTATGGATTTTTCCCCTGCAAAACCACCCCTGTCATTTGCTCCTTCGTCTGCCTACCAGATGAAATAACGACAGTGGGTGTCTCTCCCAGAACTGATCTTTCTTAACCCAACCTGAACACTTCCTACCACGTGGGTGGAAGACATAGTGAAAGGAAGCCTGTGCTCCTGTGGCATGGCTTCTTCCCAGCATTCCTGGGGTTCCTTAAGCAGGGTCTCCCCCACCTGAGGTTCTCGTGAGGAGCAAATGAGATGAGTGTGTAGCAGCTCTCTGTGAAGAGGGAAAGGCCACAGATGCTGGAATATCATTAATACAATTCAGGAACTGCAAAGATGCACTTAAACTCACCATAGAAATACCCTCCAGTGGACTCACCCAAGCCGGTCTGCAGCCTGGTACTTGTACATGCAGCATATCCTCTGAGAACTCTTCCAGGCCAGACACACGTTTGGAAAAGATCATCACTTCTAAGTTACAAACGATGTTTCAGAATACCACTATGGTGCTGGGCACGGTGACCACGACTGTAATCCCAGTGGCTCCGGAGGCTGAGGCAGAAGGATTGCGAGTTCAAAGTCAGCCTCAGCAACTTAGCAAGGCTCTAAGCAACTTAGTGAGACCCTGCGTCCAAATAAAATATAACGAAGGGCTGGGGATGTGGCTCGGTGGTGAAGCTCCCCTGGGTTCAATCCCCAGAACCCAAACAACAATGACAAATGCCACTGTGGCTAAATTTGGAATGGATAAGCACACCTTAAAAACTGTAAAGAGAGAGAGAGAGAGAGAGAGAGACAGACAGACAGACAGACAGACAGAGAGACAGAGTCTCACCAAATTGCTTAGGGTCTTGTTAAATTGTTGAGGTTGGCTTTGAACTTGTAATCCTCCTGCCTGTGCCTCCTGAGTCACTGGAATTACAGGTGTGTACCACTTTGCCTGTCTGCAGATTTATTTAAATAAATACATAAAACTTTCTCAGTTTTCATCAGTATTTGTAATCCATTATTAGAAAGAAAAAAAAAAAAGACAAGGGCCTTTTGTTCAAATTAATAACCAGTTTTGATGTGCATAAATTTGCTTAACTGAGTTCAAAAGGCTCGAAGTCTAAGTATCTCCAATAGAACGTGCGAACGAGCGCTACACCGAGGTTCCCTCAAACTCTAAATCCAGACAGGAGGGATGTATTCCTACCGTCTCTGAAACCAGTTAACATCCCAGATTAGAGAAAATACAAACTCACATGACCACGAGCTCTTGGAGGTGGAGGTTTCCAGCCAGGGGCAGATTTCCATTTGCCACGAAGCCCCAAAAAAATGCGGTTCCCCAGACCTGGGTCACCAGAAGGACGGGCCCTGGAAGACAGAGGCCATCACCGTGCTCAGTCACCCGGGTCCACCAAGGCACCACACAAGAGCCTCGCGCAGACAACTGCAGAGCTGCCGCGCCCCAGTGGCCTGGCTGTCTGTCACGCTGTGCGTGACACACTCTCCACTCCAAGCAGGGAAGCTCACCAGAACAGGAGAGGCTGGGACAGCAGGTCCCGGAGCACAGAGAGGGAATAACAGGGGCGACAACAGTTCATGGCCACCCACTGTGAGGCTCAGACCCTCCTCCACACAGCCATGACAAGGATGTCCTGATGGGGTGGGGACACGTGGCAGACTTTTACTGAACTGTCATCTATGCCCCACAAATATGCAAATTATTCCATGCTACTCAAAAAATTTTCAATATTCAAGGCAATGGTAATACTAACCAACTACCTTGATACACAGGAATGACCACGCTGTACCCAAAAATATATATAAATTAAAGTAATTAATTATTATTAACTTTTAAAAAAAACTAAAAAATTAAGACCTGCATTTTGCATGGTTTTCCATCAGAAGCAGGCTCTTGCAAACTGGCAACGTGCCATAATATTTAAATAAATTTTCAATATTAGCACATACCTATCAATTTTCATGAACCTTTAGAAATATCACTGGCATAGGAAACTCATATGTTTCATTATTCTACTAAATATTTAAAAGGGAAAACAGTCTTTTCTCTTTTTTGGTTACTGAAAATGTATTTACTCAATGTTTACAGTTCAGGTAGCAGAAAGTTTAAATTGAAAGTTTAAACTTAACCAGCATGAATGGCACTGGGATTGGTCCTCTCAGGATGTGGCTAACAGCGCAGTCAGTGACAGGGTGAAGGGATAAGCAACCCTGTTGAGAGCAGTGAGAGAGGAATAGAGAGCAGTTATTGAGACCAGGGGTCTCTGATGCCCTCATGGCTGTGGCATGCCCAGCTCCTGGGAATGTTCCTGTGCAAGGGCACAGGATGCCTAGCTGCTGTAGCAATGCCCTGCATGAGGAGGCTTTGTGCAAGAGTCCTGTCAGCTCTGACCTTGATCTCAGGCACACACCTCCCGGGAAGGAACTCTTATGCTAGACAGCCGCAATGTTTCACCAGCTCCCCTTCTCCAGTTCCTGCCTTCCTTACTGTAGCTTTTAACAATGGAAGTTCTTGAGAGCTACACAGAGCTCCTAATATTGCACTTTGTAACTGTGGATTGCTACCATGGAAAAGCTAAGTAGATGTCTGGGTTTCTGTAACTTTTCTGAGTAAAAAGAATAATGCTCGCATCATCTGTAACCTGATAATGAGACATATATAAATAAAGATTGCTGGCTTAACTCTTTAGACCTGCATCTCCCTCAGACAGCAGGCTCCACCTGACCCCAGCTTAATCTTCAAGATCTGTGTCTGTGAATCTTTATTTTCCAGTCCCCCTCGCCCCTTGCCAGACCCAGAGTTTGGTGGCACTGGTGGAGAAAACCCCAAGGCTCTGCTGTTTCATCGGCACACATTTTCAGACATACAGAAACATTCAAGCTTCAAATCAAGCCCATCACAGGCACTGAGATGAATTTAATTTTTTTTTTTAAATAAAACCTGTAGACACCAGAGGCCCAGGGGGGATGAGATGCTATGGGATAACGGGGGATGGTGCACAGGGCTCACCTGCAAGCAGAGGTGAGCATGATGCCCATGTCATCAGGTCACGTGGAAGGGAAAGGAAGGATTCCAAAGAAGCTCCTGAGGTAGAGCCGGTGTTTCACGCTCTCTCTCCTTATGCAGAGGGCCCCTGTTCTCTAACAGGTGGGAACAGTTCCACATACAGCTCGCTGCACATAACCTGACCTCCAGGGAGTTCAGGTGAGGGGGAGGCTGCAGAGCAGATCCCTGTGCCGGGCACTCCCTGCCCTGCCGGCCCATCAGCAGACCTCTCCCAGCAGCACTTGGAGCCACGTCTCTGCTAGCACCTGGGATCTGCCCTCTATCTCCACACGCACCAGGGCTCAGCATGCAGCTGCCCAACGGCCCAGCTGCCCCGGGGCTAAGTCTGCAGGAAAACAGAAGGTAGAGCTCTTCCCATGGAGCAAGCGGAAGCTGCTGCACAGGGTTTCCAGTGGGACCAGTGAGGAGGCCACAGGAGGGGCCAGAGGATGCAGCATGGTGTGAGAGCCCAGAAGGAGCTGCGCAGGGCTCTCAAGGCCAAGTGCCTTCTGGGGCTAAGTAGTTAAGGAACAAAACCGGACAGATGTGGGCCACAGTGAACTGGTGTGCAAATGTATCAGCCGAAACACAGCCCTTGCCCTGTACCACTTGGCGCCATCAAGCGGAACTGACCCTTCAGGGGAAGCTGGGACTCTCGGTGTTTGTGCGAAATCTTCCACTCAGGAGGAACTGCCCCCCACAGATGAAATCTTCTGCAAGCTAAATGGACAAGTCTTTCAGCCACAGGCCATTCCACAGCTGCTATTTTGCAAGCTCCATTTACCTACCTGGGAGGCCAGTGGAGAAAAGGTGAATCACAATGAGAAGGAAATGACTTTTCTTCAGTCATTCGCTAAGGTCAGGTAAAAACAACAACAGTCAACATTCAACTGGGGAATGTGGCTCTTCGGGAATCTTTGGGTGGACAGGATCAGAGGAAGCGTTATACCACAATCACCTACTTTCAGGAGAAGCCTGTGAACAGGAACTCCCCTTACCTTGCTTCAGGTAGGCAGATTAAAAGGGCTCCAATAAAAGAAGCAGCCACTGTGAATTACGGTCTCTGGACACAGCCCGATTCAGGAAAGCAGGACACACGCCTTCACTCAGTGCTACACACAGAACTTGACCAGGAGATGGGGCAGGGGCTGCAGAAATGGCCACCAAGATCAGTCCTTCATCAATCCTGAAATTCCAACTCAGACAGGTTTCCTTTCTTTTCCAAAAGACTGGAGAGAAACTGCCTGAACCCCTCAGTGCCAAGACCCTCACTCTTCTTCCCTGGGGACGAGGGGAGGTAGAGTCTCGGGACTCCCAAAGAAAAGCACGAGGTCCTACGTGCCCAAGTGAGATACCAGGTTAATGCCTGTCAGTAAGACCAGGGCAGAGGACAGGTGGTGGTGATAAAGAACAGGAAATGGGCAGACAACGCTCCCCTGGCCCAGCTGCTCACAGCCTCCACTCCAACACAAGTAATCACCCCTGCGACTCCCGTCCTCCCTTTGGCCAAGCAGGCAGGTGGGAGGAGGCAGGCATAAGAAAGGAAACTCGAAATCTGAAAAGGATAGGACCCCACTCCCTCGGGCACCAGTTCTGGTCCCCCTCTTCTCTGGAGGAATCTCTCTCCCTCTCTCCCTCTCTCCCTCTCTCCCTTTCTCCTGCCTTTTAAATAAAATTTACTGTTCGCTTTTGCCTCAAGGACCCGATCCTGATTTTCAGGACCCGTTTCATTAGAGCCACCCAGGGTGGGCCATCTGTCACCTACACGTGTATGTACCAACCCACAGGAAGACAACGGAAGGGAGGAGGAAAGCGCAAGCAGGACACCTGAGCGCTGAGGGGCATCTGAGACAGGCTCATGGCCCGGGCACCAGCCTGTGGGCACAGCAACCCTGCGTGGTGGAAACAGAAACTCAGAGCCGCACAAGACTCACAGAAACGGGCCTTAAAATGCCAGCCCCGCAGGTGTCCAGGGGAAGTGGGACCCTGGCAAACACCATAATGCGAGTGCTTGTCCCCACACCGCGCAGTAGTAGAGGTCATGGTTAGTGTCAGCAAAGGAAGGGAGCCACAGGCCGCCTCTGTGCTGTGGCCTCCTCTCAGGATGGGGAGGCGAAGTAGCCAGAAGGCAGAGGAGGAGGGGGCCAGGTCTGCCTCCCCCTCCCTCCTCTCCTCCTGAGCAGCAGCTGCTCAACTAAGCAGCCAGAGCCACGCCCTCAACAGCTATGGCCCCTGGTTACTGTGGTTCAGCGATTCAGCTCAGCCAGCCATTCCTGAGCACCAGACTCCAGACCCCCATGCTGAGATCTGAAGAGCCAGGCCTCAGGGCGCTGAGCAGCATTGCTACTGCAGCCCCAAGGGAGAGGTCTGGTGGCCAGAGAGGCTGCAGGAGGAGGAGGCAAGCCAACTGGCTAGTGATCCCCAGCAAGGGCTCCAGGCCAAACGCACGGGAGCTACGCAGTCCAGTCAGTTGCACTAAGTGCTAAGGTGGCCTGTGACCCGATGGATCCTGAGATGAGTCCGATGGCAGGTGCAGCCATGAGCACCACAGAGCGAGAGTGCAGAGGAGAGGGACAGAGAAGTGTCCTGTCCAGAGACAGTGGTGCAGATGACGTGAGGAGAGCAGAGCCAGGCCACAGGGCACCCTTCCAGGAAGTGTTCCCTGGCCCTGCCCCCTCTGCTCGCCCTCTGCACACCACCCCCTTCATGCTCAAAGCACACCCGCAGAGGATGCTCTGGCAGGGTTCAAGTTGGCCACGGGTACCAGACACCCAAGCAGCAGTCAGCTCCCTCCTGTGACAGTCCAGGGGTCAGCTGCCCGTGCAGCACCCAGTCCCACAAACACAGGGCTCCAGCTCCTGCCAGATGCCTCTCCTCTCCTCCTATGTCCATCATGGTCATAGAAGCTCCAGCAGTCACATCTGCATCCAGTGAGCAGAAGACATGAAGACAGAAAGCCCCAGGAGATGTAGCAAAAACATGTCACCATATTTTACTAGAATAATAGGTATGAGTAAGCATATTAACACGATCTCTTGTATGTACACATGTGCACAGCTGTGTTTCTCCCCATTATATAGTGAACAGAATTACACACAATGGAGCATGCACATTAGCATTGTCTATACACACGCCTTACATACTACACACACATACTCCACACGTGCACACGTACCCACACGTGGGCATGTGTGTCCCATTTTTATTTAGTGGATAGGAGTATCCAAAATGAGTGAGCAAATGTTTACCAATCTAGTCCTTCCTTAACATAAAGGATGACTGGGTTCAATTTATTTCAGATTGCTACTGAAAAACAGAAAATACTCCAAGGCAGGTGCAGCAGCTACACCTATAACCCCAGCACTTGGGAGGCCAAGGCAGAAGAATCTCAAGTTCAAGGCCAGCCTCGGCAACTTAGCAAGACTCCGTCTGGAAATTTAAAAACAAAATAAAAGGGGCTGGGTAACGTGACCCTGGGTTCAATCCCTCATACTGGAAGAAAAAAAGAAAGAAAGAAAAGACTCCAATAAGAGAATTTAAAATACAATAGCAATGTGATCAATTTAAATCATGTAATAATGTTTTCTTCAGAGCAAATGAAGGCATTTTACAGTCAGCAGTTTCCCTAGGGGAAAGCTCGGGCCGCCTCTCTCCTGCCAGCAATTCTTGACTGTTTATGCAACGCCGAGCCACTGAGCCGCTGATACGTGGAAAAAAGAAAACACTGAATCAATAATGTTGCAGAACAGAGCCAGCTCCTCTCTCCCTCGCACTCCAACGCTGCGGATGAAGCCAGGCCGGGACCCACGCAGTCCTGCTAAACCAGGAGCAGGAGGCCAGCGCCCCGCCCTCGGCCTGGGGGGACTGGGCCCTGGAGCAGGGGCACTGTCCCCAGAACACTGGCGCCTTTCTCTCCAGCCTCCGCCCTGAAGCTCCGGCGCCCTCTGTCTCAGTTAGCAAGGAGGCTGGTTTTCAAACCACATACCAATCAATCAGCACATTGATTTTCTTTAATTACCTCCAGTGGACCCAACGCTGGCGAGCTGATGTGATTTGAAAAATGTTTCACCTCTTGGTCAGACGCGTACAACTTAGGAGGCCTTCCCTGCAAGTCCGCGGTCCAGAGGGGCGAGCCTTGCAGCCGTCCAGCCTCAGGCAGAAGCCCGAAGGACACACTGAGCTGCACTGGCACTAGGAGGCTCACGGGGTTCCGACCCGGCCCCAAGGGACACTCCTTAATTCTGGTCTCGTCTGTGGAAAACAAGCCCGCTTTCCGGGGGCTCTCCCCGTGCAGGGTGGTGTGGCGCGGTTCCTCCGCCACAGCGGACCCCTTCCCGAGGACGGCATCTGTGTGGGTCATTGTGTGCCCGTGCTCCAGGCAGATGCTAACGGACAGCGTGCAGAACTTGCTCTACTCCACCAATGTGTTTGGGTACCTGCTCGTGTTGGCACACACCATTTCAGCTCACTCACGGGGACCTCCGTGTGAAGGTCACAGGCTCACCTCTCTCCCACTGGTGATGCTGAGGGCCCCCAGCCCCGTCCTCCAGTTGCAACAGTGCTGCCTGAGCAGTGTCCTGTCCTCTCTCCTGGACATCTAGGAGAGCTTCCCTCAGGGTACTTAGGTAAAATGCTCTAACACGCTAGAGGACAGCCACCTACCAAATTGGATTATAGTCTAGTTGCTCATAGTGATAATGAAGGTGGTGGTATGTTTGGGTCCCAGGGAATCGTTTTAAGCCACTGTTCTCGGGACTCACACTGAGAATGTGTGAAGTAGCGTCGGCCGGGTACGCGGAAGTCAGCCTGGACGTCAGGTGGGATTCAGCAGCTGGGATTCAGCAGCTGGGGCTCCGCGGGGTCTGAGCAGCACAGGTCTGGTTGAAAGAGCAGCATGTTTCTAATTTTAGATGCCAAGTAGACCTAACTGGCAAGGAAACCAAGAATAGATGCACTAAGGAAAAAAACCTAGACAGGTGCAGTTTAGCTTCCCAGCCCCTGAGGCTCATCCAACACCAGGGTTGTACAGAATTGGCTGGACATAGAGATCTTCAAAATCTGACTGTTAAATTTTTTTTCTTTCCACAGTGTGGGACGAGGATGGAGGCAGGGCTTCCATTCACACCTTTCTGCTGCCTTTCTGCCCTCGCTCATCAGCACAGCGCCTTGGCAGAACCTGCCGTGCTGAGTGAACGGAGCACAGGCAACCCTTCTCGTGGGCCAGCAGCAAGGCCTCACTGGGAAGGAACCTCGCACAGGACCGGACCCTACAGCAACCAAGGCATGGGCCTTGGAGCTCACCGTCAGCCCAACAGCAGGAGCGCCAGCAAACCCCAAGACTGTCAGCACCGTCCCCCGACATACCACCCAGCATGCGCTAGATGTCTTTGACTCATAAGGGACCTGGAGGTGATCAAATTTAAACTGCTATTTTGCAGCAAAGGGAGTCCGACGATAATAAATACCATGCCCAAGCTCACACAGGACACAGGGACACACAGAGACTCTGAGGTCTTCATCCCGGCCCTTTGTTCTGCATCGTGTGGCTGATACATAATGTCAGCACATCATGACAATTAAACTATTCATTTTTAAGGGCCAGGCATATAGTTCAGTGGTAGAGCACTTGCCTAGCAGGTGCAAGGCCCTTCAAAAATATGTTTATTTATATCATTTTTAAAAATATTCATGCATTAGAAGTTGCCAAATTTTTCGGCAGCAGTACTTGAGGTCTTTATTAGAAAACCTGTGTAAAAGATTGTGTGAACACCTTCGCCAGGTGCTCTGCCCCCTGGGAAGGACTCCACTGTGCTGCAGAGGTCAGGCTTGACCTGTCACTTGGCCAACGATAAGAGTAGGGGCGAAGCCACCACTTCTGAGGAAAAGCTGTAAAGCCATTGAATGCTTCCTGTGTCCCTCTGCTACAAGATAAGATCACCTAGAGAGGGCCGGATTCCAGGATGAAGAGAAACATGGACAGGGCTACAACTGACGGACGTCTGGCAGGCAGTGGATGAGAAACAAACCTTGGCCACCTGCACCCTCCAGGTTCTAGGCCTCTTTGTCACTGCAGCATAACCTCATAGAAGCTGACTGGTACTGTTTCCACAGACAGCAACAGCAAAAGCACTGACGAGCCCAGCTGAAATGGCTGAGAGCAAACTTCTGGAGGAGGAGGACGTGCCGCAGATGACCCATGTTTCTCTTTGGTGTGGCACAAAACTTCCTTCCAAGTGCAGGGTGAAAAGCTGGTAGTGGCGTGAACAGGTTCTTCTTGCTCATGCTCAAGAGTGTGCAGCTCTTGCCAAAGGACTGGACACTGAGCATGCCCTGTATACAGAGTGTGCACTGAAGATGCTCCATCAGCACCCACTGTCCACAGACGCGCCTGCGTGCTGCACAGGAGGCCATTGTGTGAGAGCAGCAGAAAAGCCCAGCCCCACAAGTCGGGGTCCAGGGAAGGCTGAAGCCACTTTTCCTTATGCCCATCCACAATGGTGGTCACCACCAGCCTGCCTCAGAGCCAGCCAGTCATCGGCAGCACATCCAGTAAGGATGGCCACCCTGCTGGGCTGCAGTGGTAACACAACGCCCCGCAGAGCAAGCCCGGTCCCTCTCCCTCCCAGGCAGCAAACAGGGTGAGCTTTCACGGCTAACACCTGGGCATGTCTGCTTGTGCGAGATGCTTCAAGTCCCAAGAATGTAAAGAACAAGGAGACAAGTCCCCTGGGGGAGGGGACAAAAATCAAACACAATGTAAGTTAGCAGATTTTGAAAAACATGGACAGTAAATAAGATGAAGTAGTCAGAAATGACAGCCCAAATTGTTTGTAGACAGTAAGAAGCACTCGCAGAACGTGCTGTGTTCGCTGAGGCCGGAAGGACGAGGATGCAGCCTGGGGGGCACGTGCAAGCCTCCAAGGCGGGGAAGAGGGCAGGGACTGTGGCTTTCAAGGAAATGGACTCCTGGTCTGGGTCCCAGGACCAAAGAGCACCAGAAGGTCACGGGCTGAATCAGAGCAGGGGGACAGGGCTGTGGGTAGCGGGACTTCTAGGACGCTGGGAAGCAAGAGGCTGTTTTTAGGTCCACTGCCGCTCCTCCAATTGGATGTGGCTTTGCTGATGGGAGCTAAGATCGAGCCAGGCAAGTCGAGGCACACTGAGGGAAGAACGCTAGTCCCCATGTGCGCCCTACGTGTGGAAGGCTTGTGACATCGTGGGATTCTGGCTGCAATCGGAGAGCCAGCAGGACCCTCCCTGCCCTGCTCCATCCATCCCAATCGGGAACTGGCGACAAGCGAAAAGCCCTACTAAAGTATACTGCATCTGCTCCCATCGTCCATGGCCGCCTGTTTTCTCAAAAGCATCTGGACCTTGACCATACAGGGTAGATGCGTGTGAGTGTGTGTGCACATGTGCTGCCAAGCCATGCATCCCCAACGTGGGGTGACCCATGCCTGAGAAGTAGAGTAGATGAGACCAGCAGAGCCTGCAGCAAGGACAGACCACAGGGCCTGGAGGTCCACAGAAACTCCAGGGGGAACAGCAGGAGGCAGGGGGAAGCCCGGAAGGTACATGGTTGACCACTCAGACCAGCCTGGCCCCCCACACAGAGGCGGCAGGTGTGGGGCAGAGCTGAAGTGGGCCAGTGAGAGATTACAGAGCAGTGACCCAGGCAGCAGGGGGTGGAAGGAAGTGAGGGGTCGGACAGGACCTGGTGATGGCCTGGTGGGGGAGAAGGGAAAGAGGAACAGAGAGCACCTTCCAGGGCTTTGCTTCAGCAGCTGGATACACAAGAGCGGCATCTACTGAAATGAAGAAGATGTAGAATGTCAAATTTGTTGGAAGAAAAAAGAGGAAATTAGGGGTTCACCTTTGGCCACATGCAGTTGGTAGATTCTCTGAAATACCCAGGCACTGCCGGACAGTGCATGGTAAGGGTCTGGAGCTTGATAACTGGGGCAATCCAGACACAGACCGAGAAGAACAGATACGATGTTCAGAAATTATTATTCTAGAATCACAGATGACTTTTCTCAAATAAACCTACAACCAGAAACCCAAGACAAAGGGCCTTATGGATTTCTCATTAGAAATGGAGTTTGTGTATTTAGCAGAAAAGCTATAGAATGAAGTCGGAAAGGTCAGTACCATGCTGTTGGGCACTGGACAGCTCGGGTGCACAGACCCCATCTCCTATCCAGGCATATCCTAACATTCACAATTCCTCCCCACACACCTACAGAACAAGTGCAATTCCCCACAACCAGGACAAAAGGCAACCTCTGCAGTAACCATGCGTCGGGTTCGAGAATGTCCTGCATAGATGACCCCAGTGAACCTCAAGAGCAGAGAACAGGGACACCCCAGGAGATCTGCCCACCGCCCCAGCAAGCAAACCAGCCAGAAGTTCAGTTTCACGAGGAGAACGGTAGGCATGTGGAGATCGGCCCCACCTGGCGACAGCTCTTCCCTCTGCCGGTCTTGATGGTGAACTGCCCTCAACCTTGCCCATATCCTTGGAGCAAAGGAAAAGGAGCAGCACGGGCTTTGTGTCCTCACACGCTTAGGTCAAGGGTCCTCCTTCCTCTCAGACTTCCCACTGTGACAAACGCTCACCTGTCCCAGCCCTAAGACTGGACTAAGACACAAGGAACAGCAAAAAGGGAGGCTTTGCTTTAATGACAGTCTTGCGAGATCTGGAGCCTAGTGGTCAGGGACCCCCAGACTGGGTACGACCAGCGTTTTATCCCCTAGAGCTCAGGGTCCCCGCCTAGTTCCTCATTGGCTAAGTACTATGGGGCGCACAGTCTCCCCAACATGGCCTAGGTTTTACTGTCTCCTACTGGGCTATTTAAAGACATGTACCTGTAGTGGTCCCCACCTCCCTTTGTTCTCTGTGGTGGGACAGTCCCCTTGGAATGAGTGCCTTTCCACATCTCCATTTTACATTTAAAGCTGGATACTATATTCTGAAAATGGGCCGCCAGGATTGTCTATTTCTCACCCCACTCAATACTACTTCTCATGAAGCCCCACGGCCCACAGTTGCACTGCAATGTCATCCAGAGTGGCTTGATGTGCTGTGGATGACAACCCTCCCCTTTCACAATGCACTGGGTGAAGCCACCTTGATGGGGAGCGTAGCCATAGAAGAGAAGGATCCTAGAACTGGACCCTGGGCGAATCCAGAGGCCAAGTGGTACCTGAGCTGAGAAAAGGAGGTGGTTGCTGCAGGCGCTCGTTGGTTTTGCCACCCAGCAGTCTGTCCCTTTCTTTTGGTAAGGGAACCCCACGTATGCTCTAGGAAACGTCCCTCTCCCTGAGTGCATGGAGTTGGGTGAAGCCAGTCCTCCCATGTGTCTTCAGAGGGATGCATTTGGCTAAGGTCTTGGCTGCTCAATGGATTCCATCCTGTGGCCACCACGGTTGCTTCAGGTACGGACAGGAAACTCAGGACAAGATTGCAGTGCTCACAGGTCCTAATCTCAGCACTTTCTGACTGAGACACAATTTTCTTGCTGTGTTTGCACATGAGTAAATCGAAGAGTCTATGGCAGTCATCTATGTGAGGGGGACAGAGACTTCATGTGACCCTGGAGCCAGCCTGGAAAGAGTGACGCCAGCAAACAGATCAAGCAGTCCTGTAGCACCCTCTAAGCCCTGCCTCAGACCACCGGAACCAGCTAAGTAGGATGGCACCGGGCACAGGTAGTTCCCAAGCACGAAGTCCTTGGCCAGGGGAAAGGCAGAGAA
The DNA here is from genome assembly GCF_902686455.1 of Sciurus vulgaris. NCBI lineage: Eukaryota > Metazoa > Chordata > Mammalia > Rodentia > Sciuridae > Sciurus > Sciurus vulgaris. The sequence goes on from NC_136470.1 coordinate 136,203,094, forward strand.
GGGACTCTCGAAGGAGGTTCTCCACAGAAGCATGTGCTGAAGAGGCTCAGGCAAATCAGCAGAGTCCCCAAGAACTCGACCACAGAGCCCCGGGGGGCCTTGAAAGAAAGCCGCTCAGTGGTAGCTGGGTCAGGCTCCAAGGTGGCTCGTGGTTGATCACATGGAATGAAAGAGCCCTAGACAGACTGAGATCTGGAATCCAGTCACAGCACAGCCACCAGCAGAGACCGTGGGCAGGTTACTCACCTCACTTCATGGGGGTCAGCAATTCCTGCCTACGGAATGACAGTGCCTGCCTGGCACAGGCAACCCCCGCTCTGAAGTCTCAGTGTTGTGCTGTGTTCCAACAACTTGTCCACTCTGCAGTGGAGAAGCCACCCAGTCTACCAGACTCCACAGCGTTCTCTCACGCAGCATTAGCCTCAGTATTCTTGGGCTCCGTCATAACCTTCCAGACACCATTTCCATGAAGGCCACATCATGCTACGCCAGCTGTGCGGGACGGAGTGAGAAGCACTTGCCCTGGAAATCCAGGTGAGCCCATCTGTAATCAGGAACAAAGGACCACGACACCGAGGGACTCTACAACAGGTGCGCCCACGGCAACAGGGAGTTTACCCCACGTATATGTGACCCCTCTCGATCCCGGGGAATCTATGTCAAGGTGACTCTGTGGATCCCTTTCCATCCCGGGAACTCTATGTCACAGTACCACTGTGCCCCCTCCATCCCGGGGACTCTATGTCACAGTACCAGTGTGCCCTCTCCATTCCAGGGATTCTGTGACACAGTACCAGTATGCCCCCTCCATCCCAGGGACTCTCTGTCACAGTACCTGTGAGCCCCCTCCATCCCAGGGACTCTATGTCACAGTACCTGTGAGCCCCCTCCATCCCAGGGACTCTATGTCACAGGACCTGTGTGCCCTCTCCATCCCAGGGACTCTGTGACACAGTACCTGTGTGCCCCCTCCATCCCAGGGACTCTGTCACAGTACCTGTGTGCCCCCTCCATCCCAGGGACTCTATGTCACAGTACCTCTGTGCCCCCTCCATCCCAGGGACCCTGTGTCACAGTACCTGTGTGCCCTCTCCATCCCAGGGACTCTGTGTCACAGTACCAGTACCTGTGTGGCCCTCCATACCAGGGACTCTATTTCACAGTACCTGTGAGCCCTCTCCATCTGTGATTCTATGTCACAGTACCTGTGTGCCCCTCCATCCCAGGGACTCTATGTCACAGTACCTGTGTGCCCTCTCCATCCCAGGGACTCTGTGTCACAGTACCTGTGTGCCCCTCCATCCCAGGGACTCTATGTCACAGTACCTGTGTGCCCTCTCCATCCCAGGGATTCTGTGTCACAGTACCTGTGTGCCCCCTCCATCCCAGGGACTCTGTATCACAGTACCTGTGTGCCCTCTCCATCCAGGGACTCTGTGTCACAATACCAGTACCTGTGTGGCCCTCCATACCAGGGACTCCATTTCACAGTACCTGTGAGCCCCCTCCATCTGTGACTCTAGTCACAGTACATGGGTGACCTCTCCATCCCAGGGACTCTGTGTCACAGTACCTGTGTGCCCTCTCCATCCCAGGGACTTTGTGTCACAGTACCTGTGTGCCCTCTCCATCCCAGGGACTCTGTGTCACAGTACCAGTACGTGTGTGGCCCTCCATACCAGGGACTCCATTTCACAGTACCTGTGAACCCCCTCCATCTGCGACACTAGTCACAGTACATGTGTGACCTCTCCATCCCAGGGACTCTGTGTCGCAGTACCTGTGTGCCCTCTCCATCCCAGGGACTCTGTGTCACACTACCAGTACCTGTGTGGCCCTCCATACCAGGGACTCCATTTCACAGACCTGTGAGCCCCCTCCATCTGTGAATCTAGTCACAGTACCTGTGTGCCCCTCCATCCCAGGACTTCTGTGTCACAGTACCTGTGTGCCCCCTCCATCCTCAGGGACTTTTTGTCACAGTACCTGTGTGCCCCCTCCATCCCAGGGACTCTATGTTACAGTACCTGTGTGCCCTCTCCATCCCAGGGACTCTGTGTCACAGTACCTGTGTGCCCTCTCCATCCCAGGGACTCTGTGTCACAGTACCTGTGTGCCCCCTCCATCCCAGTGACTCTGTGTCACAGTACCTGTGTGCCCTCTCCACCGCAGTGATTCTGTGACACAGTACCTGTGTGCCCTCTCCATCCCAGGGACTCTGTGTCACAGTACCTGTGTGCCCTCTCCATCCAGGGACTCTCTGTGCACAGTACCTGTGTGCCCCTCCATCCCAGGGACTCTAGTGCACAGTACCTGTGTGTCCCCCTCCATCCCAGGGACTCTGTGTCACAGTACCTGTGTGCCCCCTCCACCCCAGAGACTTTGTGTCACAGTACCTGTGTGCCCCCTCCACCCCAGGGACTTTGTGTCACAGTACCTGTGTGCCCCCTCCACCCCAGGGACTTTGTGTCACAGTACCTGTGTGCCCCCTCCATCCCAGGGACTCTATGTTATAGTACCTGTGTGCCCACTCTATCCCAGGGACTCTGTGTCTCAGTACCTGTGTGCCCCCTCCATCCAGGGATTCTGTGACACAGTACCTGTGTGCCCCCTCCATCCCAGGGATTCTGTGACACAGTACCTGTGTGCCTTCTCCATCTGTGACTCTGTGACACAGTACCTGTGAGCCCTCTCCATCCCAGGGACTCTGTGTCACACTACATGTGTGCCCTCTCCATCCCAGGGACTCTTGTCACAGTACCTGTGAGCCCCCTCCATCTGTGATTCTATGGCACAGTACCTGTGTGCCCCTTCCATCCCAGGGACTTTGTGTCACAGTACCTGTGCCCCCTCCACCCCAGGGACTTTGTGTCACAGTACCTGTGTGCCCCCTCCACCCCAGGGACTTTGTGTCACAGTACCTGTGTGCCCCCTCCACACCAGGGACTTTGTGTCACAGTACCTGTGTGCCCCTTCCATCCCAGGGACTTTGTGTCACAGTACCTGTGTGTCCCCTCCATCCCAGGGACTTTGTGTCACAGTACCTGTGTGCCCCCTCCATTCAAGGTACTCTATGTTACAGTACCTGTGTGCCCCCTCCATCCCAGGGACTTTGTGTCACAGTACCTGTGTGCCCCCTCCATCCCAGGGACTTTGTGTCACAGTACCTGTGTGCCCCCTCCACACCAGGG